>NC_058519.1:257010129-258262129 GCF_904849725.1 Hordeum vulgare subsp. vulgare
TGTTGAAAATTTGTGATGTGCCTTTGAATGGTGTATTTTTAACACACAAAAAGTATGGAGTTCAAATAAGTTCAAAAAATGAAATCCCTTTGTAACAGATGAGTTCTCATTAGAAACCCTGATACTTCGAAAGAGATTGTCCGTTTTGTACACAAAGTGCATCCAGTTTTTGTCGTAACCCTCTCAACTTTTTTGCACATGCTATGTGGGTGAAATGATGATACCATGCCAACTTTCAACATTTTCAAAGTTCATTTGTAGTGCTTTTCAATTTCAGGGTCAATTAGCTCAAAAACAAATAAGTAAATGCATAAAAATATCAAATGAAATCAGAAATTATTGAAAATTTGTGAAGTGCCTTTGAATGCTGCATTTGGAACACACAAAAAGTATGGAGTTCAAATAAGTTCAAAAAAATGAAATTACTTTGTAACAGATGAGTTCTTGTTCGAAACCCTGATACTTCGAAAGAGATTATCCGATTTGTACACGAAGTGCATCTAGTTTTTGTCGTAACCCTCTCAACTTTTTAGCACATTCTATGTGGGTGAAATGATGATACCATACCAACTTTTAACATTTTCAGAGTTCATTTCTAGTGCTTCTCAATTTAAGGGTCAATTAGTTCAAAAACACAAATAAGTAAATGCACGAAAAATATCAAAAGAAGTCAGAAATTGTTGAAAATTTGTGATGTGCCTTTGAATGGTGCATTTTGAACACACAAAAAGTATGGAGTTCAAATAAGTTCAAAAAAATGAAATCCATTTGTAACAGATGAGTCCTCGTTCGAAACCCTCATACTTCGAAAGAGATTGTCCGTTTTGCACACGAAGTGCATCCAATTTTTGACGTGACCCTCTCAACTTTTAGCACATGCTATGTGGGTGAAATGATGATACCATGCCAACTATCAACATTTCAAGAGTTCATTTGTAGTGTTTTTCAATTTCAGGGTCAATTATCTAAAAAACGAATAAGTAAATGCACAAAAAATATCAAATGAATTGAGAAATTGTTGAAAATTTGTGATGCCAACTAAAAAGAATCAACTAAAACATTAACTAAAAAGAACGAACTAAAATTATCAAAGTGTTTTATTTCTTAAAAAGAAACAAGTAATACATTATCTAAAAAGAAACAAAAAAAACAACTCAAAAGAATGTTCATAAAGTTTTTTGTTAAAATCTTAAATAAAAAACTAAAATAAAAGAGAAAAACTGTTTAATAGCAAGGAACTAAAATATAAACTAGGAATTAAAATTATTAAAGTTAAAAAAAATGCCGCCTATTGGGCCATCACGGCCTGCATACGACTAGAAACCCTACCCGACAGGTGGGCCAAGATGCAGGCCCGCGGGCCCAATAGGCCCAACCGGCAATGAGAAGAGAGTTAGGCCCATAGGCCTGCAATAGAAAGAAGCTCAAATGAGTTGGCGTGGTAGTTCTTATAAAGCACTACCACCGCTCCTCGCTCGGCGAGGTGGGACTAAAGATTGACCTGCGCCGCACCGGAGCCAGCCTAGGCCTTTAGTCCCGGGTCGGGGCTCGAACTGGGACTAAAGACCCCCTTTAGTCCCGGGTGGAGCCACGACCTGGGACTAAAGGCCCGTGCTTCCCGCCTTTTGGGCTGCCGAAAAAGTGTCTCCTCGCAGTCGCCTTCGCCCTGTCATCCTCCTCACCGTCGCCGTCGCCCTGCCGTCCTCCTCAGTCCAACACCCCCTGCCGTCGGTGAGCCTCTCTCCTCTCCTCTCTCGATTGATTGTCGACACGCATGCTTATGTAATTTTGTACGTATGTAGATGCTTAATTAGTGTGTTGTAGATTATTGCTTAATTTTTCTATCGTATATGCTTAAGTGTTATTTGTAGAATATTTGGTGAATTTAGGGTTAGGTAGGTTAGTGTTAAATAGGTTATTTGTATTATTTTTGTGTTATGTAAATTTCTGTTATTAGGGTTAGGTAGTTAGTGTTAATTAATAGGTTAGGGTTAGGTAAATTTAAGTAAGTTAGTTTAGAGCCTTTTAGTTTAGGTCACAGTTAGTGTTTAAGCATGTAGAAATCTACAATCTACAAATATCACTTAAATCACTACAAATATCACTTGAGCATATAAATTCTTAAGTGATATTTGTAGTGATTTAAGTATTATTTGTAAATTGTAGAATATTTGTAGATTGTAGATTGTACATGTGTACATGAATTTTCTTTTAGGTGTAGGTTAAGCTAGACAAAACAACATTGTTAGTGTTAATAATAGATTTATCAAGAGTGCCACATTTTGTATGTGCACAAGTTGATTCAATGTTTTTTGGTCTCATCTATGTAACCTAGCGAGCAAGATTCTATATGACACGTTGTTGTCTATCAAAGTATTGAAGAAATCCATGGCTTCATCATTACCTGGTAGTAACAGATGCATGGCGCTATCAAGCTCTCGAAAGTTGTTTTGGAACGAAGTTCCTGATAGAATTATTCGTTTTTTGGTACGAAGTTCAGCAAAGTCCTTCCAAATAGCGATATATGGATGGCTCTTTTTGAACTGCATACCAAAAAGCTAATTATCCTATTCGGGATTCCGTTACAAAACAACTTTGTAAAGCTTCATAGCATCACGCGCCTATTACTACTAGGTAATGATGAAGTCATGGTTTTCTTGAAGAGATCCATGGCTTCATCATTACCTGGTAGTAACAGACGCATAGCGCTATCAAGCTCTCTAAAGTTGTTTTGGAATGTAGTTCCTGATAGAATAATTTGTTTTTTGGAACGAAGTTCAACAAAGTCCTTTCAAATAGCGATATTCGGATGGCTCTTTTTGAACTGCGCACCAAAAAGCTAATTATCCTATTCGGGATTGCATTACAAATCAACTTTGTAAAGGTTCATCGCATCATGCACCTATTACTAGTTGGTAATGATGAAGTCATGGTCCAAGGCTTCATCATTACCTAGCAGTAACAGACGCGTGGCGCTATCAAGCTCTCGAAAGTTGTTTTGGAACGGAGTTCCTGATAGAATAATTCGTTTTTTGGTACGAAGTTCAGCAAAGTCCTTCCAAATAGCAATATTCGGATGGCTCTTTTTGAACTGCGTACCAAAACGCTAATTATCCTATTCGTGATTCCGTTACAAAACAACTCTGTAAAGCTTCATAGCATCATGCGCCTATTACTACTAGGAAATGATGCAGTCATGGTTTTCTTGAAGAAATCGATGGCTTCATCATTACCTGCTAGTAACAGACGCATGGTGCTATCAAGCTCTCGAAAGTTGTTTTGGAACGGAGTTCCTGATAGAATAATTCATTTTTTGGTACCAAGTTCATGAAAGTCCTTCCAAATAGCGATATTCGGATGGCTCTTTTTGAACTGCGTACCAAAAATCTAATTATCCTATTCGGGATTCTGTTACAAAACAACTTTGTAAAGCTTCATAGCATCATGCGCCTATTACTACTAGGTAATGATTAAGTCATGGTTTTCTTGAATCCTTTGACAGTAGACAATGTGACATATAGAAGTGTAGATGAGATCAGGAAAAATATGGATCATTTTCTACACATCCAAAATGTCGCCATTTTGTTAAATCCCTTAAAGGTTAAGAGAATCTGTTAGACATATTTTACACGATAGATTCACTCATTTTGCTACATATGTAATTTTTTGATGAAATCTTTAAAAGGTCTTATATTTTGGATCGAAGGGAGTACAAGTTTAGAAAAGTTTATTAAATAGTAGAAGTTTAAATAGTAGGGCATACGATGCCCGACCCGCATCCTCGTCGTCGACTCGGTGGCGACCACCTCCTGCTTGATAGGCGCCAGCATGTGCGGGACTGTGCTCTGCCGGGCTAGCACTCGGAGGAGTTACCTTCCAAGGCGCGCAGCTTGGTGAGGAACCGGGCTCCCGTCGTTGACCCGAAGCTTCTTTGGTGGAGCTCGCGGGGGCCACTTTCGGTGCCTAGGTTGCCGGCCCCCAAGGAGGAGGTATGTCGCCGTGTCAGGGAGGAGGACGAGCATGTCCGTCGCTACATGGAGGCGTTGGATGCCAGGTTCTCCAATACCCGGTAGGTTCTTTAGGGATCTCACCCGAGCTATGATCCGGTGATGGTCCCTGTTCTGTGGGTGTCCTCCTCCCGCGCCTCAATACAGCAATGACTCTTTGTTGGTTGATCAGTTATATATTATTCGATGTATTACTGTATTCGAGAGATGTATTATTTATGTATTCCAGATTATATATTTGATAATATTAAGTGGATTATTCGATGATGCATTAATTAAGTGGATTATTCGAAGTATATAACCGGGAGTTTTAGTTGTTAGTTAATTTAGTTTTTTATGTTTAATTAATTTGTAGATACTATGGATCCAATACACGGTAGGGACGAATATCAGAAAGACGTGATGCATGGTGTCATCCGTGGGGATGATATTTTAGTTCGCGATGTCGATGTCACCAATCGGTTTCTGAACGAGTCCGGACAGGGAGATGAGTCTCTCAACACACGAGGTAGAAGCTCCGGTGAGGTAGACGTCCACGCCACGGGCGAGGGAGGAATCGGCGGCTCCAATGAGGAAGAAGCCGACGAGGAGAAGCCGAACGCTCCGTCGAGGTGCATATATATATATTAAAAAATTAATCCTCTGATATATACATATATTAACGCTCTTTCTTTTAGCCCTCTGGATCGAGAAAAACTTTAGTGCGGACGAAACGAGGCCCAACCAAGAAGCTGGATGACAGTGAGAGATACAGGATCGAAACAATTTCAAATGTGGGGCAACCAATTGCTCCCACAGATGTGAAGCATAAGTTTGTGAAGCCATGCGGAATTGTTGTTAGGGACCACATCCGTATCACCACTCGAGAATGTATTAAGTCAAGGGAGGAAGAAGTCTCATATGTTGGCACAATAGCCAAATACCAACAAGACGCCCTCGACAAATCTATCATCAGTGCCTATTGTTTGTAAGTATTATTAATTTATGTCATTAAGTCTTACTCTTCTCGTTCTTGCATGTGTAATCTTACTCATCAATATATTAATTTTGCAGAATGAAGATTCTCGAATGCAAAATAGGACAAATCTATGACATTGGGTTCATTGACCCATATTTCATTCATCACCAAAGTCTCGCAATGAATCCCCGCGACACAGAGAATAACTAGGTACAAGGGTTAAGGTTTTTTGGCACCAAAAGGGAAATACTATTTCCTTACAGCTTCAAGTGAGTGTTACTACACACATTCTAGTTTTGCTTACTCGATGTTCTTATAAGTGTATAATTGACTCGTTATGCATGCGTAGGTTCCACTTTATTTTGAACCTGACGAGGGACAAGTAATAGTCATGGACCCGAAATGCACACCCCTCGCTGAATGGGCGAACATGCAGGAATGCCTCGAGAGGTAATTTCAATCATTATGGCACTATATCGGCAACTTCTCGTTCATTTCCTGATAGCAAGGAATTAATATATAACTCATTTATACATTTCCTTTTCTTGGCAGGGCTTGGAAACGGTTCACCGCGAAGGCTCGGGGTGTTTGGAAGTCAGAGCTTACATTTAAACAAATAGATGTAAGTAACTACTAGCTAGATCCGCGCATCTCTTTATTCTAGTTTCAATACCATTATAATTCTTGATTATGTTTTTGATTGAACTATGTTCTCGTAAAGTTCTTGAGGCAGGAAAAGGGGAACAATTTATGTGGATACTATGTTTGCGAGTTCATTCGCCAGACAGCCCATGAAACTGGCAAAAACCGAGACTTAAAAAAAATTGAAGTACGATAAACAATACTCACAGCTTTATTTTATTACCATAAAATGTGTTCGTTTTAATTGATATATATATTGACCCCTTCTTTGAATTAGATCGAACGGTTGCGGGTCGGTCTTCTACCACAGGAACGTGTACGAGCAATTCAAGAGGAAATTGCCGGATTCTTAGATGCAGAGGTCCTAGATGTCAAGGGAGAATACTATTGCCCGTCGATGCAATTGATATGAAATGATATAGTGTAAAAAAGATGCATATATGTGCATATAACTCGTGTCTACATTTTATAATATGTTCGACAATGTACGACAGATGAGATGGTGTAATATATTCGTGGCGATGATGTGCAATATAGTTGTTCCTTTATTGTTGTGTATGTACCATCAAATTTAGTGCACCACAAGAATTAAAAAGTGCCCACAACAAGTAAATGGGAAAATAGGGGATAGCAAAATAGCCCCATCCAATTTGGTGCAAAACCTAAACCCTAAAAAGTGCTGAAAAAAGCAGTGAAGAAATAGCCCCGGTTCGTAATACAAGCCGGGACTAATACCCCTCCCCCCTTGCTCCCCGTCCCTCCACGTGGAAGGTCATTAGCCCCAGTTCGGGGCCGAACCGGGGCTAGCATTAGTCCCGGTTGATTATTCCCGATTCGCGAACCGAGACTAATGGCCCAACCGAACTGTGGTTATAGGCCCTTTTTCTACTAGTGATAACTTCTCACGTAATGTGACACATGTCAAAAAAACGCGGGAACCAGTCAAAGAGAACACGTAGTTAAAGTAGCATTGAGTAGAATTGGTACATGAGAATATGCAATAGATAGAAAAAAAATACTAAATAACATGTCATATTTAAATTGGACTAAAAAAGATAGATACAAGACAAATATGTACTCATGCTACCATAGTTATCTACAGATCACGTGTTTATACCTAGCAAAGACAAAACCCTAAGCTCAAGAATAAAACCCCAGGAAAGTCCTACAAGGACACGTACAATCCAAGCAGATTCAAAAAAGAAAAGAAAATGTATGATGCAAGCCTATTAAATAGGAACCTACGGACTGTCAACGAACATGTTGTAGATTCTAAAAAAAGAAACATGTTACACATGGACACTGATTTCTCTCTCTCTTTGAGTTGGTACATGGACACAAATTATGAAATTAATAACGGCTCGAGAGGCTATATGTTTTTTCAAATGTATGCTATCGGTTAGCTCTACACACATGTTATAACACAAACCGGAATTCACGGCGGGCAAATCATTGATGATGCCACGTGCTCAATTAATCAAAGCATACTACATTTTTCATTGAAAATACCAGCAACCTGATTGATCAAATCCTGCATGCAATTAGGATTTCAGTGGCACTCAAGATCTGGCCGATGCATTTGTCCCCACATCCTTCCAAATTCTGTAAAAACCATAATATATTTAGTTTCATTTTACATTGATCTTCATCCTTTGGTGTCTAATTAGCTATCAAAAACAAACCATAAGGCACTGATTTATCTAGCACACAAACAAACTTGATTAAAAAGGATGGTTCGATTCAAACTTTTTTACCATTCGCTATGAATATATATGAAAATATTTAGTTCAATAAAGGAAAAGTAATATATTTATATTTTGCGGGATTTTTATAGCACTATAATTATAATTTCATGTAAGGATATTCACATGAAGAGCGATGCTCAGACTTTTAATTCGATCAGGTAAAAGTAATATATTTATCTTTTGTGGGATTTTTCTATAGCACAATAATTACAATTTTGTGTAAGGATGTTTACATGAAGAGGGATGCTTAGAGTTTCCTTACCCAAGATCATTTGAAAATCAAAGTCAACATGTATATTTTTTAGAAAGTTGACTCACAAATGAGATGAAATGTTAATCTAAAATATAATAGCAAGTTCTTTTTATATAAAATAAATATATGTATTGTCCACCAATAAAAAAGCTTGCAATCACCTTATATCAAATTGTTAGTTTGATTTATAGAAAATCGGGATTTATAAGTAAACAATATCAGATACTATTTTGTACACGGATACAATACCCCTAATCACTAAATTAGGACTAACATTTTAAATACACCATCCTATTTGTTAATTAAATACTTTGCTTCTCTTCATATACGGATATCAAAAATCAAAATTAATAGGTAATTTGACAATCTTCTTTCCTGCAAAATCTAGAAGTTTCTGTAATTTGCCAAATTTTGGAAATTACCGATCAGTACTTAATAGATGAAAGTAATCCTAAATTAGGATAGAAATAAAATATCATAGAGTAAGCAGTTTTCATTTCATAACATGCACTATTTAGCTTAAAAGAGGTAAGTGATGCATGTATTCAGAAATATAACAAAAGGATTGGAAATAAAATAATATAATTCACATTAAGCAATAAATTATAGGTAATGACGGATATCATGGTCCGAGAAAAATACAGAGAAGAGTTAGATGTAAAAAAAGCCAGAGTGTATGTACATACATAAAAATCTTCTATTAGGTACGGATGGCATAGTATAAAAGGAATCGATGAATAGCTTAAAATGTGCTACGCATGTTTAACTAAGTGAATTTCATCAAGGTGGCAACACAATGTTTTGGTACTAGAGGTAAATGTTGTAATCTGTAAGCAATGGGAGAAGTTTAGTGAGTTATTTTAGTGGTGTTAAAAATATAGGTTAATACAAACAAAGTGGCCATGGTAAAATAAGTGACAATGATAGTGCGGGAGAGGTCCTTTTTTCCATATTTATATGAGAGCACACCAATGGTTATATGGCGTTACCTGAGCGACGATATATGAAATTATAGTAAGATGAGCATACGAACTTATTTTAAGATGAGCATGTACAAACTTTGGATATATATATGTATAAAAGATTACATGATTTTTAAAAGAACTTATTTTTCAAGGGTGTCTATTTTTAAATCCTTTCACTTATTGTGTTAGACGATCCTACTTTCAACTAAAAACATGAATAACCATATTCAGAAAATCTAGCCGCGCAGTTCCGCGGCTCACTCTACTAAATTGAGGCAAATAACTTTTAAAATAATAATTTTGTGGTTTCGGGAAGTCTTTTTGGTAATGGGATCCAAATAAAATATTTGGGACAAAACATTCCTCCTAAATTGAGGACTTGTAATACAAATCTCAACTAAGGGTTTTTGAAAGCTTTAAATAAGTAAATGCCTTTTTGGTCAAATTAATATTTTGTAAAAATAGTTTTAGGTCCTATACACATGGTATGATCATGGGGCAAGGATTTCGAGCAAGAAGATGAGTATTGAGAGAGTGAATAATTTTTGTGAATAAAAACCCAAATTGGCAAACAAGCACATAGCAACCAATTCAATCATCACATGCACACACAAAAAGTTTTAAACGGTTCCAAATTTTGTAAAAACATATTGTGGAAAAGTGGTTCAAACAAAGTGTGTGACACGCCGCCGCAGGGCCAATCAGCAAAGAGATAAGCCTACTAGGGGCCGAGCCAAGAAGTCGATGCCAAGGACGGTGATGATGATGAAGATGAAGAAGGATGTGATGGCCAAGAGTTCGAGAAGGCGGTAGATGTTATGTGCGTTTACGGAGGTGCATCTTTGCACTCCTCCCAACGGCAGCTCAAGCACTCGGTCCTTGTGGTCAATGCAGTAGAACCAGCGGCAGAGGCAAGGAAACCCCTGAAGTGGTCCAACAGTACCATCATCTTCGACGGTGAAGATCACCCTCACTGCATCACTTCTATCGGATGTCTACCGTTATTGGTATCACCCACAGTTCGCAACCTGAAGGTTATGAAGATCTGTTCCCGATGTGAGTAAGTGGCTGTAGACCGCCGACACGGATCTCAAATCGACGGGATCCTTCCAGGGTGTCAACCCAGGAAGATCTCAGCCCAAGGGAAAGATCACCCTGCTGGTGACATTCAGTAGCGAGCTCAACTTCAGGACATAGCGGGTTCTCTTTGATTTTGCAAAGATGTCGTTGTCGTACAATGGAATCTTGGGCCGACCAGTGCTAGCAAAATTCATGGATGCATTTCACCGCGCCTAGTTAGGAACTTGAAGAATTGATCCACTTCCCTTGTAGTTAAGGTGAAGCAGGATGGGGGGCATGTGGGGACCCCGACTTATGAGTCGAGATCGCCGAATGCACGTGTAGAGTGATCCCAGAGATTAATGCTCACTGAACACAAATATACCGAATAACATGAGTCTTACATGCGAAATTAACGTCTAATACAATAAAGGACCATCATGGTCAAGTCTTACATAGATAGGGCCAATAAGGCCAATCACACCAACACACCTACTAGTGGAATACTTGCTAGTAAACGGGAACCCATGTCATCAGTCTTAACCAATAGGCATTCTGACTAGGAAGCGTCCTAGTTCGTGTGTGCGTCTCTGAAGACGAATTCTTCTCCATACTCTGGTTGCTCCATGTCTGGTCAATAAAATAACCGGTGGCAAGCCAAAGAGTACATTGAATGTACTCGCAAACAACCCATGATATGGATCATGTAGTTCGTACGATAATAAAGTAATGTGTAGCCATTGCGAAAAGCAAGTTTTAATTGAAAATGAGCATGGTCAGTTACTTGTATGTATATGAATCGTAAGCTAGATGGTAATCATGAATACAAGCACAGGTATCAACATACCTGCGGAGGGTTGAACACCACAGGTTCACCCTATATGCCAAGTATTCAAATTTGTCATATCATCTTACTCAGGTGTCACCTTAATACACACACACACATTTGGTTTATGCGGAAATGACTGGACGTAGTTTAAGCAGGATTACCCAACTGTCTTGACCGTGGACATGGCTATTCGAATAGTTTTACAGTCTGTAGAGGTTGTACGCTGTACCATGATATCCGGGAATCTTCTGTGTCATCCACGACTCGCGGTATATAACATACCCGAGGTAAGTACCCGATCAATGTCTTTGCCCTGAAGACACTAGTCAAAGAGTCCACTCGATTGATATCCAACCCACATAATGTACGTCTTACGAGCACCAACTATGGACAGTATCATCCATGAAGGGACCAATGGTGTGCCCGGAACATGTAAAAATGGCATAGTCGTCCTACCTCGCACGACCGCATCATGAGAGTGACGATATCACTCCCGCCACTAGTAACGCGGGCTCTTTGCTAGCACGATCAGAGTAATCAACAGAGCTCCATCCCATAAAGGGGTATCGTGGTCGCACATGTAAGGCTGGGACGGTCGAAAAATCATAAAACTAATCCCATTTCTGAAACCACTCACACAAAACATTTCCGGTACACCACTTGTTTCTCAAGTGGTCATCCAACTCAACACTATCACCCTCGGGCATTAGTGGCAACTGGCGGGAATTTTCTAAAACCTTTGATATCACCTTTGTTTTACCATCACCTTGCATATGCTATTTCTCTGCGTAGCACTACTATCTACTTGTCAAAATTTTATGATCGTGACCCTCATAGATGGTAGGGTCATGCTGAATGCAAGTGCTCTAGAGGAGCTATAGGAAACACCCTACCGACGGGTTACCGACTAATTCATGATCATATGGATCGGAGTAAAGTATTCAACATGGCATGCATAAAAATATTTTCTCACACATGGTCAAAGGGATGCTTGCCTTGATCAGCTAGGTATCCGAGATCTCCGAGGTCTTCGGGTCCAAGTCCTTCGTCAAAAGCGTGATCTAGCGTCTTAAATATAATAATAAAAAGAAGCACACTCAAAAACAAAGCACAAACTCATATTAAAAATGTTAACCTATTCGGAGAAATTATTTCTTTACTTCTAAAAAAAATTCTTTATGTTTTAGAAGTAAAAAGGTATTTTTAAAGTCTTATTAATAGAAGCTAAAAATACTCAAACTAGGTATTTAATTAAAGTTGTGCATAAAAGTCTTTGGAAAAATTTGCACAACAACACTAATAAATTCTACACTTTTTTAGAGGAATAATTGTTGAAAAATATTTGAATTTAACTAAATATTTTATCCTATAGAAATAATCTTAGAATCTGGTTTGAAAGAAAAGAAAAAGGGATTCAGCCCATGGCCCGGCTCGGCCAGAAGCAAGGCCGGCCCAACCGGCTAGCCCAGGCGCACGCGCCGTCAGGTTTGAACCTGATACGCGGGCCCGTGTGGTCAGCGACAGAGAGGGGAAAGAGGGGGAGAGACTGGACACCGACACGTGGGACCCTCCTATCCGGGGTCGTCTTCCACCTCTAGACAGAGAGGACGGGAGGCACGCTGGCGGCGACTCCGACGTCCTTGTGGCCAAGTGTGCACATAAATGGGCTTGTGGCGTCTCCGCCTACCTGGTAGGGGTCGAGGGACCGACGGGGAGTACTTGTGTCACCGGCGACGACGATACCGCGACGGGTTGTGGTGGAGAAGGGTGTTCTGAGCTGGGAGTAGCTCGGGGGAGTGGTGGAGGATGTTCCTGATCTTGTTGTTGTCTCGGGGAAAGAAAGACAAGATCGAGAGCGAGCATGTAGCCCGAGATCGATGGAGCTCCGACGCGGCGGCGCCTCGGTCGATCTCGAGCACCGGGGCTCTCCTTGCTCAAGTGGGGATGCTAGGGACTAGAACAAAGGGCACCGAGCGGGGAAGCGCCGGTGGTTTTTATCACGGCTGCACGAGCGGGAGAGAGGGCTCGGTGCTGAAACCACAGTTTGCGGACGTGGTTTAGGACTCTGCAGACGGAACGGGAGGTGCGGGAATAGCTGTGCACGCGTGCTGCGGGGTCGCGCACTCCTTGCCGAATTGGGCGCACGCGGGCACGCGTCGACTGAGTTAGTGGAGAGTGGGGTAAAGGGGCCCTGATCCTATCCTGAGTCAGGTCATTGTCGGGGGCGAGGTGAGAACCGGCCGGGGTTGGCCTCCCTCACCGCGGATGTGCCCTATAGCGCGTTGAGAGCGCAGTTTTGGCATGCCACGGCATGCTTGCGCGCTTTCTCCTTGTCTAGCATGTCTATGGGGTGGGTTATATGCCCTCAGTTGCTAGGAACCGAGAAGATCAATGTTGGTTAAAGGGGGATGCTTAAAGAGGCTCTGCCGACATTGAACCAGGAGCTGAATTGTGGTTTTTGGGTTACTCACTTTGAACCAAGGAGGGGCCACTCGTGTGTTGTTGAGGAGTGGTGCTGGCAGTCTATGCTAAGAGTTTGGAGAGAAGGGAGTGGGTGTAGAGAGTACTAGATGTTGTTTGACCAATCTAGCTGAAGGTGTTTGATCTGGGTTTGGGGCAGCTAACCTTTACCACTAATGTTGAAAACTAATAGGATTTAGGTTTAGGCAAGATTAGGACGCTCAACCAAATTTGAGCTCCATTGGACAAGTTCGGCAATGTAAACTTGAAAATACCCCCAAATGGACATTTCTGCGTTATTATGAGGAAATGTGAGCAATTTAATCCCCACAAATCCTATTCTTGGCAAGGTCTCCTCACTTGGGGTATTAACCACTCCTGCAAAGTTTTAGGCCATATGGACAAACTTTGCTATGTAGAGTTGCTTCAAATTGAATTTGGACAGGAAGGGTTTTAGGATTATTTGTAGAACCAAACCACCTTGTAATGAGGTGAAACTTGGCATGATCACCAAATATAGCTTGGGGAACATGCTAGAATTTTGTGGGAATTTATTGAGAATACTTCCTTTGGAAATATTTCAAAATGTCAAAACAAACATAATAGGTTTTCAAAAGTTTGCTCAAATATTTTGAACATAAATAGGGGTTCAAAATCTTATATATAGAAAATGTATGTCCTCTGAGTATCTCCAAATTTTCTTAGATTTTTCTAAGGTAGAAAAATAATTTTCCACTTAGAAATATCACTTCTTGTCTCGGAAAAGGACATGTAAATAAAATAGGAAAATATTTAATAAAATAGTTATTTTATGATTTTGGAGAGTTATATTAGTGCTAGAATCATAATACAATCTTGTGGTGAAGCCACCCCTTTTAAATCAGGGACTTGTAGTGCAAACCCCAAAGCAAGGTTTTGAATTAACAAAAAAATGAGAAAACGGATTTTTATGGAAATATTATGGTATAAAAATTATTTTTAGATGCACAAACTCAAGCATACATACAATCAATGGCAATCATGGCAGTCATAGAATTTGCTTAAAAAGTTTTAATTAAATCCAAATTTTAAAAGACTACAGTTGAGGCAAAGTGAAAACAAGGTGGGACACACCTATCCCCCTCACAAGAATATCGTCGCCGAGATTCCTAAGCTAGGTGCTAAAAAGGTACGGAAATTCGGATCTGAGATAGTCTTCACACTCCCATGTCGCTTCTGCTTTGGTGTGGTTGCTCCACTAAACCTTGAAGTACTTAATGGTGCGGCTTCTAGTACAACGCTCGGCTTCGTCTAGGATGCGGATCAGCCTCTCGCGATAAGTGAGATCAGGCTGAAGGTCAATGGCTTGGTGGCCGATGTCCTTACAAAGATCTGGATGGTTTGGCGCTTGAAGGTACTTCCAAAGTTATGACACGCGGAAGACGTTGTGCACACGAGAAAGTTCTGGGGGTATCTCCAACTGGTAAGCAACTTCTCCACGCCTTGTCCTCATCTTAAAAGGTCCAATGTATCTTGGACCAAGTTTCGCCCTGACGTGGAAAAGCTTAGTCCCCTTGAGAGGTGTGACGCGGAGGTACGCATGGTCTCCGGGGTCGAGCTCCACTTCCCTGTGGTGGGAACGTGCATAGCTCTTTTGCCGTGACTTGGCAGCCTTTAGGTGCTCCCTGACAAGCTGCACCTTTTCTTCAGCTTTACGGAGGACGTCTGGCCCAAAAATAAACCCTTCACCAGTTTCGGACTAGTTGAGCGGTGTGCGGCACTTACGTCCGTATAGCACTTCGAATGGGGCCATTTGGAGACTGGACTGATAGTTGTTGTTGTATGAGAACTCGGCGAAAGGTAGACAGTCTTCCCATTTGGTTCCATGTGCCAAGACACAAGCATGGAGCATATCCTCTAGTATATGAGTTACTCGCTCCGTCTGTCCGCCCGTCTGTGGGTGGAAGGCCGTGCTGAAAGAGAGCTTGGTTCCTAGAGCTTCTTGGAACTTCTTCCAGAATCTTGAGGTGAAGTGTGTGCCTCGGTAGGACACAATCTCCCTGTGAACTCCATGGAGGCTCACAATATGCTCAATGTAGAGACTAGCTAGCTTGTCGCCACCATAAGCGGTGATGACAGGAATGAAGTGTGGGACCTTGCTCAGGTGATCGACAATGACCCATATGGATTCATGGCCTTTGTTGGATCTGGGTACGTAGACCCGTGATGAAGTCCATACCGACTTTATCCCACATCCATTCAGGCATCTAGAGAGGTTGTAGCAGCCCAACAGGTTGCTGGTGCTCAGCTTTGACCCACTAGCATACGTCGCACTTGGCGACACATGAAGCTATTTCCCGCTTCATGCCATGCCACCAGAATCTTTCTCTAGGGTCTTGATACATCTTGGTCCAACCAGTGTGGATTGAGTAGGGAGTGTTGTGGGCCTCTTGCAAGACTAAGTTCTTGAGTTCAGCCTTGTTGGGTACGCATAAACGTTTCCCAAACCACGCAACTCCTTGTTCATCCACTGAGAATCCTGGGGCCTTGCCTTCCTTGATCTTCTTCTTGATGCCTTTGATGCTATCGTTGTCCCTTCTAGGCGTCTTTAATGTCATCTGGCAGAGTGTGTTTGACTTTGAGGTTAGCCAGGAATCCTCATTCAACCAACTCTAACCCGAAGCTCTCCATCTCGTCATACAGGGCGGGTAACCCTTGCTTGATTATAGCCTTCAAAGTGCAAGCCTTACGGCTCAAGGCGTCGTCCACCACAATGGCCTTACCGGGGTGGTATTGAATGTTGAGGTCGTAGTCCTTCATCAATTCCAACCACCTTCGCTGCCTCATATTCAACCACTTTTGGGTAAAGATATACTTTAGACTCTTGTGGTCGGTGTATATTTCGCATCGCTTCCCGAGGAGATAATTTCGCCATGTCTTCAAGGCATGAACTACAACTGCCAACTCGAGGTCATGAGTGGCGTAGTTCTCTTTGTACGGGTGCAGTTGCTGTGACAGATAAGTCACGACTCTGCCGCCTTGCATCGGAATGCCACCGAGCCCGATTCTTTATGCATCACAGTATATCACAAACTCCTTGTTGACGACTGGAGTGTCCAGTATCGGGGCGGTCGTCAATCTCTTCTTCAGTTCCTGTAAGCTTTCTTCGTACTCCCGCATCCATTCGAACTTTTTCGCTTTCTTCAAGAGCTGAATCATTGGTTGAGCGATGCGGCAAAATGCTTCCACGAACTTGCGGTAGTATCCCGCGAGTCCGAGGAAGCTTCTAACCTCCTTCACATCGATTGGCGATTCCCAGTTGGCTACCGTAGTAATCTTGGCGGGATCGACTTCCAATTCATTTGTCGTAATGGTATGACCCAAGAATCCAACTTTGTGCAGCCAAAATTCGCATTTGCTAAACTTGGCATAAAGTTGGTGCTCTCAAAGTTTTTCCAACACCAGCCTCCAGTGTTTCTCATGTTCTTCTTCATATTTGGAGAAGATTAATATATCATCAATGAAGACGACAACAAACTTATCCAGGTATTCCATGAAGACTTTGTTCATGAGCTACATGAAGTATGCTGGGGCATTGGTCAGCCCAAACGACATGACCGCGCACTCATATAGATCGTACCTAGTCACGAATGTCGTCTTAGGTATGTCCTCGGGCCGAATATTCAGTTGGTCGTACCCAGATCTGAGATCGATCTTGGAGAATACCTTGGCACCATTTAACTGGTCAAATAGGTCTTCATTCTTGGGGAGTGGATACTTGTTCTTTATCATGACTTCATTGAGGGATCGGTAATCGAGGCAGAGCCTGATAGTCGCATCCTTCTTGGACAGGAATAGAACAGGTGATCCCCAAGGTGGGGCACTTGGACGGATGAATCACTTCTTGAGCTTCTCGGCCAACTGCTTCTTCAACTCTACCAGCTCCTCGCATCCCGTTCTATAGGTTTCGTATAGATAAGCCTTGACCCGGACATGAGCTCAATGATGAACTCGATATGTCGGTCAGGAGGCATCCCACACAGCTCATCAGGAAAGACGTCCGGGTATTCACATACCACTGGTACTTGGTCCAACTCGTTTTTTGAAAGGCACTTAACCTAAGGGTCTTGAGTGGATGTAGGCTCAGGAACGTATTTGACATTGACCCCTTGGTCACTTGTCATGGTATTAGCCCTCTTGGCGCAGTCCAGTATGATTTGGTGCCTTGCCAACCAATCCATTCCAAGGATAACGTCCAAGCCTTGCGACTTAAGGACGATGAGATCTGCTATGAAGTCTATCCCGTTAATGTTGATCCCAACTCCTCTACATCCTAGGTTGGTCCTTAGCACTTCTCCTGGGGTCTGTACTGCCATTTTCCCATTAAGGAGGGTAGGCTTCAAACCACATCTTGTAGCAAACTTATGGGTCACAAAAGAATGCGAATCACCACAATGAAACAATATTGTTGCTGGCGTGGAGTTGACAAGGTACGTACCCAAAATGCAGTCTGGGTCCTCCTGGGCTTCCTCAACGGAGATGTGATTCACGCGTCCCCTGCTTTGGTACTGCTGGTTGCGGGGAGCCTGATTCATGTTCGATGCTCCCTGACCTTGTCCTTGATTTGGCGCATTGGGGCGCGGTGCATCGGGCTTCTTGTTGGGGCATTGCCAGGAGTAGTGTCCAGGCTGACCACATCAAAAGCAGGTGATCTGCCCTGGGATGTTGGTCTTGCCACACTGTTGTTGGGCAAATTGATTGCCGACTTAGGGTTGTCATGCTGCTGAGGCTGATAGTTTCGGCAAAATGCGGTAGTCTTGTACTGCTGCTGCTGATAGTTAGGCCTTGCCGGGGAGGATTGCCACGGACGAGCCTTTTGGTTGCTGGAACCACCATTGCCCATCAGCTTATGCTTGTGAGTATCACCATAGCACGCCGCTTGTCTTCCAACATGAGAGCCTTGTTAACCAGATCAGAGAAGGTCCGACAGTCACAAACAACAAGCTGATATTGCAGCGAGTGCTCAAGTCCTTCCATGAAGCGTTCCACCTTAGCGGCTTCAGTGTGACATCTTCTGGCGCATACCTTGACAAGAGGTTGAACTTCTACAGGTATTCCTTGACTGTGTCACTATCTTGCTTCAGAGCACGGAACTCACACTTCTTGATAATCATCATTCCAGGGGGATGTGAGAAGCACGGAACCCGTTTTTGAAGAGAGTCCAAGTGATAGCATGCGCGTCGTGCATAATCTGGAATCCCTCCCACCAAGCCCTGGTTGTGCCTCCGAGACAGTGAGAAGCATGAAGGACCTTCTCATGATCGTCGGTGCACTTAACCAGCGTGAGGAGGTCTTCAATGGTGCAGATCCAGTCATCGGCATCCAGGGGCTCAGTTGTCTCAGTGAATATTGGGGCGTAGTCCTCATGAACTCAGACAGAGTGGAGCGACCATTGCCATTTCCACCTCGTGGCGGGGTGTTTACTAGGGCATGTGCTATCTGCTGGATGACAGTGTTGTTGGCTTGGCGTTCCTTTCAGAGCGCCTGGAGGAACTCAGCCACATTCATGTTCTCCGGAGGAGGCGGTGGCGGGGGAATGTCGCCTTGCTGCTGCTCCTTGTGATCTCCAGCTTGGGCACACCCACCGGCTCCTGGCTGCTATCTAGAATCGTCAGTGCTGGGGTTGCAGAAGGTACTGGTGCGAGTAGCAGTCACCATCCTATTTGGAGCAGACAGGTCAATACTCTGAAGTGGTCGAGTGGAAAGCATAAAGGGATGACGTGCCTATATAAGGGGGCTTTGGTATGGTGCAAGTGTGTCAAACAAGAAGGGTCGAAGAACCCTATGCAAATACATTAATTAAGATAGGCGATGTAGTCACTTACATGTTGCCTAAGGAAAAAGTGCGGCTTGCACCGAGACACAAATAGAAAGCACACACACTACAAGAATTCATGGTTTCATATGAACCATTACACGAACTCGACTTTGCATGGGGACTCTTAACTTGTCCTAAGACATCCATCCTAAGCGACGGATTGCTCGGTCTCGTACACATGCTATTCAGGGTCTTCCTTCTCATCATCATGTCTGCGGGAACTATCTTCCTTCGGGGGTGTGGGCGAAGGAAGAGGTCCATCACGAAGACGTTTCATCGATGAAGCGGTGAGGAGTTCAGTGTACTCCTCGGCGATCAGGCGAGGACTCTATATAAGAGTGGCCATAAGTGGTGGTATTCCTCCTTGAATGGCAATGGAAGATTGCCCTCCGGGTGCTCCTTCTTACTTAATCTTGTGTGTCTTCATCTTCTCTAGGCGGAGTAGGTCTTTGACTTGATGAAGTTCTTGGCGGAGCGTCATGGACTCCTTCATCAGAAGGTGAGCTAGAGTGTCGGTAGAGAGGCTGAAGTAGGTCTGAAACCTGAGTGGTGTTCCTTCTTCCGAGGATAGGTTGAATGTCCAGCTCCCATCAAGTCCTTCCTTAACAAAAGGCAGGTGACGGGTAGCCCGCTCGTTGGCCATCTCAAGAAGGAGATCAGGGAGATGCACGAGCGCCTCTCGTGCTGCTGTCTCCACTTCCAATACCATAGTCTCCATCTGCAGTCCTTCAAAGAACCAACAAGCTGGGGAGTCGTTTGCCTTCACAATCTCGTCCATGTCATATTCCGTTGTGCTGGCATTGACCCAGTGCTCGTGGTAGATAAAAACAGGCGTGCGGTTTTCTTGACACTTCTCCAAGTTGTCTCCAGAAGCGTCTCAGGTTTGATGGCCATCTATAAGGTTTTTAGGAGAGGGTTAGAAATTTGTGGGTGGTATCAAAAGGTAGTAGGGTGTAGAAAATCTTAAGTGTATGGGCTGAGAGTGTCATTCGCCTCGGCTATCGTCCATGCTACCTATGGCTTCCTACAGTCAGGGCTCTGAAACCAGCTTTGTGGGGTCCCCGACTTACGCTTTGAGATCACCGAATGCAAATGTACAGTGATCCCAGAGATCAATGCTCACTGAACACACAGATACTGAATAACAAGAGTCTTACATCCGAAATAAATGTTTGATACAATAAAGGACCATCACGGCCAAGTCCTATATACATAGGGCCAAGAAGGACAATCACACCAACACGGCTACTAGCGGAATACTTGGTAGTAAATGGGAACCCATGCCATCAGCCTTAACCAACAGGCATTCTGACTGGGAAGCGTCCTAGTTCGCATTTCCGTCTCGGACGATGAATTATTCTCCAAACTCTGGTTCCTCCATGTCTAGTCAATAAAATAACCAGTGGCAAGCCAATGAGTACATTGAATGTACTCGCAAACAACCCTTGATATGGATCATGCAGTTGGTACGATAATAAAGTAATGTGTAGCCTTTGAAGAAAGCATGTTTTAATTGAAAATGAGCATGGTCAATTACTTGTATGGATATGCATCATAAGCTAGATGGTAATCATGAATACAATTCACAGATATCGAGATATCAGCGGAGGGCTGAACACCACAGGTTCAACCTATATGCCAAGTTTCCAGATTTGTCATATCATCTTACTCACGTGTCACCTTAATACACACACAGACATCTATCTGGTTTATGCGGAAATGACTGGACGTAGTTTAAGCAGGATTACCCAATTGTCCTTGACCGTGGACACGGCTATTCGAATAGTTTTGCACTCTCCAAAGGTTGTACGTTGTACCCACGATATCCGGGAAACTTCCGTGTCATCCATGACATGCGGTATATAATATACCCGAGGTAAGTACCCAATCAATGTCTTTTCCGTGACAACACTAGACAAAGAGTCTACTCGATTGGTAGCCAGCCCACATGATGCACCTCTTCCGAGCACCAGATTTGGACCGTATCATCCATGCAGGGACCAAAAGTGTGCCCGGAACACGTAAAAACTGCATAGTTGTCCTACATGGCACGACCCCATCACGAGAGTGACCATATCACTCCCGTCCCTAGTAATGCGGGCTCCTGGCTAGCACGGTCGGAGTAATCAAGACAACCCCGTCCCATAAAGGGGTATCGTGGTCGCACATGTAACGTTCGGACGGTCGACTAATCTTGAATCTAATCCATTTCCGAAACCAGTGACGCAAAACATTTTCGGTACACCACTTCTTTCTCAAGTGGTCATCCAGCTCAACACCATCACCCTCGGGCATTAGTCGCACCCGGCGGGGTTTTCGTAAAACCTCTGATATCACCTTTGTTTTACCATCACCACACATATGCTATTTCTGTGCGTAGCACTAGTATCTACTTGCCAACAATTTATCAGCGTGACCCTCATAGATGGTAGGGTCATGCTCAATGCAAGTGCTCCAAAGGAGCTATCGGAAAAACCCTACCCAGGGGTTACCGACCAATTCATGATCATATGCATCGGAGTAAAGTATTAAACATGGCATGCATAAAAATGTTTTCTCACACATGATCAAAGGGCTGCTTGCGTTGATAAACTAGGTGTCCGGGGTCTTCGAGGTCTTCGGTTCCAAGTCCTTCGTCAAACGCGTGATCTACCGTCGTATATACAATAATGATAATAATAAGCACACTCAAAAACAGAGCACAAACTCATATTAAAAATGTTAACCTATTATGAGAAATTATATTTTTAGTTCTAAAAATGTTTGTTTCTGTTTTTGAAGTAAAAAGGTATTTTTAAAGTCTTATTAATAGAAGGTAAAAATACCCAAACTAGGTATTTCATTAAAGTTTTTCATAAAAGTGTTTGCAAAAATTTGCACTACATCACTAATAAATTCTACACATTTTTAGAGGAATAATGGTGGAAAATATTTGAATTTAATTAAATATTTTATCCTGTAGAAATAATCTAAGAATCTGGGTTAAAAGAAAAGAAAAAGGGGTTTAGCCCGTGGCCCGGCTCGGCCAGTAGGTGGGCCAGCCCAACTGGCCAACCGGCCAGCCCGGGCGCGCGCGCCTTCAGGTTTAAACCTGAGGCGTGGGCCCCCGCGGTCAGCGAGAGAGAGGGTAGAGAGGGGGAGAGACTAGCCACCAACAGGTGGGACCCTCCTATCGGGGTTGTCTTCCACCTCTAGACAGAGAGGAGGGGAGACAGGATAGCGGCGGCTCTAACGTCCTTGTGTCCAATTGAGCACAGAAATGGGCTCATGGCGTCTCCGCGTACCTGGTAGGCATCGAGGGACCGATGGGGAGGACCTGTGTCACCGGCTACGAGGAGACCGCGACGGATGAGCTTCGGGTTGTGGTGGAGAAGGGTGTTCCGAGCAGGGAGAAGCTCGGGGGAGTGGTGGAGGAGGTTCCTGAGCTTGTCATGCTCTTAGGGAAAGGAGAGGAGCTCGAGAGTGAGCGTGTAGCCCAAGATCTACGAAGCTCCGACCCGGCGGCGCGCCGGCACCTCTGTCGATCTCGAGCACCGGGGCTCTCCTTGCTCAAGTGGGGATGCTAGGGGCTCGATTGGAGGTTGGGAGGAGAGGAGTGAGGTGCTAGAACAACAGGGGAAGCCTATTTATAGGCTAGCGACGGTGCACCGAGCTAGGGAGCGCTGGTGGTTTTTTCCACGGCTGCAGGAGAGGGAGAGAGGGATCGGGGCCGAAACCACTATTTGCGGACGTGGTTTAGGACTCCGCGTACGCAACAGGAGGTGTGGGGGTAGATGTGCAGGCGTGCTGCGGGGCTGCGCCCCCTTTCCCGAATCGGGCGCGCGTGGGCACGCGTCGCTTGAGTCAGTGGAGAGGAGGAGAAAGGGGCCTTGAGGCTGCCGTGAGTCGGGTTTGTCGAGGGCGAGGTGAGACATCGAGGGGAGGTGAGAACCGGCAAGGATGGCCTTCGTAGCCTCGGGTGTGCCCCGTATGGCGTCGAGAGCACAGTTTTGGCATGCCATGGCATGATGGCGCGCTTTGGCCTTGTCTGGCATGTTAGTGGGGTGGGTTAGATGCCCCTCGGTTGCTAGGAACCGAGAAGATCAATGGTGGTCAAAGGGAGGTGCTTAAAGAGGCTCTGCCAGCATTGAACCAAGAGCTAAATTGGGGTTTTTGGCTTACTTTGAACCATGGAGGGGCCACTCGTCTAGAGTTGAGGAGTGGTGTTGGCAGTTTGTGCTAGTAGTTTGGAGAGAAGGGAGTGGGTGGAGAGAGCGCTAGATGATGTTTGACCAATCTGGATGAAGGTGTTTGATCTCGGTTTGGGGCAACTAACCTTTACTAATGATTGTGAAAGTTAACATGATTGATTTTTAGGCAATATTACCATGCTCTACCAAATTGGAGCTCCATTGGACAAGTTTGGCAATGTAAACTTGAAAACACCCCCGAATGGACATTTCTGCCTTATTAAGAGGAAATGTGAGCAATTTAATCCTCACAAATCCAATTCTTAGCAGAGTGTCCTCATTTGGGGTATTGAGCACTCCTGCAAAGTTTTAGGCCATATGGACAAACTTTGCTATGTAGAGTTGCTTGAAATTGAATCTGTACAGGAAGGGTTTTAGGATTATTTGGTGAACCAAACCTCCTTGGAATGAGGTGAACCTTGGCATGTTCACCAAATATAGCTTGGGAAACATGCTTGAATTTTCTGCGAATTTATTGAGAATATTTCCTTTGGAAATATTTCAAAAGATCAAAACATACATAATAGGTTTTCAAAGGGTTGCTCAATTATTTGGAACATAAATAGGAGTTAAAAATCTTATGCATGGAAAATTTACTCCAAATTTCCTCAGATTTTTCTAAGGTAGAAAAATAATTTTCCACTTAGAAATATCATTTCTGGTATCAGAAAAGGACATGCAAATAAAATAGGAAAATATTTCATAAAATAATTATTTTATGATTTTGGAGAGTTATAATAGTGCTAGAATTAGAATACAATCTTTGGGTGAAGTCACCCCTTTGAAATGAGGGACTTGTAGTGCAAACCCCAAAGCGAGGTTTTGAATTAACAAATATGAGAAAAAGGATTTTTATGAAAATATTATGTTATAAAAATAATTTTTGGATGCACACACTCAAGCATACATAGAATCAATGAGAATCATGGCACTCATAGCATTTTCTTAAAAAAGTTTTAATGAAATCCAAATTTGAAAAGACTACACTTGAGGCAAAGTGAAAACACGGTGTGACACGGCAATATTGCTCTTCCTTCTTGTTGACTATTTTGCCCCTGTCCCCCACATCCGTCCCCGTATCTGTGTCCTCCGATGACTTTTTACAGGGCATGTTGAGATCAGCCCTGATTTCCAAACATTCCAAGTCTTTTCTTGCCTTCGGCCCATCCTTGGTCTTGTCCGGCATATTCATCACTGTCCCAAGAAAACTCTTGAGGATATTCTTCGTGATATGCATTTTATTAAGGCAATGAGGCATGTCGATTTTATGTAGTACTCCAAGTCCCAAAAAACTAACCTTGTTTTCTATACCTTCAGAATCATCTCCGGTGCTTTTTTGATCTTTCCCGGAACGGGGCACTCTTCCTAATTTTTCAATAACTCATAAATTTCTGCACCGCACCTCTTACGTGGAGGTGCTTGATGCTTAGACTCACCATTGAATAGATATCCACGGGTCATCCTTCTCGAGTCATCTTGGATGCACCATGTACACGATTTTTCAAGACCCGCCATCTTTCATCGACGTTAACTGTTGAGACACTGTATCATCCATGCACCGGGTGCATCCACAATATCCATGGCAAACGTGTCCTACAATATATCTATAATCGAGATAGTCATGCACCGTCATCGCCAGAGTGGCTCTCATATAGAAATACTCTCCTTTGCTGGTGTACCATGTTTTGATCGGTGTTTTCCAGAATGTGTCTAACTCCTCTTTCAGTAGCCCCAGATATAGATTAATATTATTTCCCAGTTTATTTGGGCTTGAGTCAGCATACTCATGTGTATGTGCATTGACTTCATGCACAACCAGGGGGAGGTTGTACATCCATACAAACACAGGCAATGTTTTATGGTTGTTGTTCTGGTTGCCAAATAGATTCATGCCATTTATACTCGCACCAAGCACGATGTACCTTGGATCTGCTTTGAAATATCAATATTCGGTATTGAACACTCTCCATTGGCTTGCATCCGCGAGATATCTCAACTTCGGATGAACTCCATCGACGAGCTTCACCCTCTCCGCGTGCCAACGAATGAGCTTTGCTTCCTTAGGATCTACGAAATAACACTATAGGCGGGGAGTGATCAGTAAGTACCATACAACTTTCTGAGGCATTTCCTTCACGCATTCTTGTATCAAGAAGCATTGCACACCTGTACTGCGACATATCCGTAACCGATATAGTCATGAACCGTCATCGTCAAAGCGGCTCTCATAAAGAAATACTCTCCTTTGCTAGTGTCCAATGTTCCGACTGTGTTTTCCGTAACGTGTCTAACTCCTCTTTCAGTAGCCCCAGATATAGATTAATATTATTTACCGTTTGTTTTGGCCCTTGAACCAACATACTCACATGTATATACTTTGACTTCATGCACAACTAGGGTGGAGGTTGTACATCCTTGCAAACACGGGCCGTGTGTTATGGTTATTGTTCTGGTTGCCAAATGGATTCATGCCATCAATACTCACGGCAAGAGCGATGTTCCTTGGATCTGTAGTGAAATATCGATATCCAGCGTTGACCACTCTCCACTGGTTTGCATCCGCGATATGTCTCAGCTTCAGATCATCTCCATCGTCGGGTTCACACTCTCCGCGTGCCAACGCATGAGCATTGCATCCTTAGGATCTACGAAATAACACTGCAAACGGGGAGTGATTGGTAAGTACCATACAACTTTTTGAGGGCATTTGTTTCTGGCATTCTTGTATCAAGAAGAATTGCACACCGAAAATCTGGTTTTTTTCGTGTGCTCCTTCTGATAAATGATGCAATCATTGATGCATGGGTGTTATCTAATGTGCGGCAAATCAAGAGGGCACACGATTTTCTTGGCCTCATTGACACTAGTATGACACAGGTTCCCTGTGAGGAAGACATTCTTTAGATACTTGAGAAACTCATCGAGCCTTCTGTCCGTCCATTTCTTTTTAGCATTTGTATTTAGAAGTTCGAGCGTGAAACTGAAGTGGGTCACCTTTGGATCACAACGAATATACAATGGAATCTTCGAGTCTACCTCTGGTTTCTCTAGCTTGGACTCCTCTCTATAAGCAGCGCTATCTCTATTTGTCCTCTTGCGCAGCAGGTCTTGAACATGATCATCAAGTAGGATTGAACTTAGTACCGAAGAATGTTGTGGCGTGTCCACGGCTTCTCTCTCATGTCCGACCTCCTCTCCTCTTCCATGCCCGGCCTCTTCTCCGCCACTATGGACGGCCTCTTCTCCACCGCCATTATCGTTGATCTCTTCGTCATTGGTTGTTGCATCAACGATGTCACCATCTTCACTTATCCAGTGAGTATGGCCATTAATGAAACAAGTCATAAGCAGGTGAGCTTTCAAATGACCTCCCTTAAAGGGATTGTGCAAGACTCCTCCTTTGCATCTTCGACACAGACATCAAATCTCCTTTCGGTTATTTCATGCATGTCGTGCACGGCTAGTCGAAATCATATTTCCACCACTCTTCCACTGAACTTCATGATCGCCTGCGCGATATAATTAATAAGAAAAAGGACAATAAACACACCCATGCATCCATCAAAGTCATACAAAAATTCGGCATGACCTTCCCTAAAAACAGGACATATGGAGATTGCCCAAAATTCGCAGAAACAGAAATAAATCAACATTTCGGCAAAATATAAGAAGTTGCCATGACACACACAATTCGACAAAATAAACATATAGGCGACAACCCACGCCAAACGCACAATTTCCATCTTATCGCCTCATTCAGACATATCGCATGCATAAAATTGTCCTAAGCACAATTTTTAGTGGGGACATGAAATGTTCCACTAAGTCAATTGATAGATCTAGCTAGTAGGGAAAGTTGAGAGGTTCCACTTACTCAATGGGTAGATCTAGCTAGCTAGTAGGGGAAGGAGATGCATGCATGACTAGCTCTAACTAGCTAGTCGAGGGAGGAGAAAAAGGTGAGGAGGAAGCTAAGATAGAAAAGGTGGTGCATTAATGGAGATGGTGGAGGGGGCATTAAAGTAGTGAGGAAGAGAGGAAGGAGAAACAACACAGGAGTACTGGGGGAGATGGAAGTGAGTGAGAAAGAGGGAGAGAGCAAGGGGAAGGGGAGGGGATAGGTGGGAAAAGTTGGCTGTTGCGTGTTAGCAATAGCGCGGGCAACATAAACGCACTACTGTTACGAGCAGTAGCAGTAGCGGTAGGAGTAAATGCAGTGCTGCTAAATGGGGCCCACTAGGTGGCATAGTGCGCCCATACTTGTAGCGCGCATAAGGAAAATGTGCTACTGCTAACCTGTTTAGCAATAGTGTGGTTCTTGAACCACCGCTGCTACTATAAATAGGCGGGTGAGTAAGTTTCGGGAAGCTTACGAGCAATGCTCATTTTTGGACTACGCTACTACTAATTTCTTACTAGTAGCTACTTCTATTTGCCCGTGCTACGGCTAGCTAGCAGTAGCGCGCTGGTGTGGGCCTCTCTACTATTATGCCTCCACCTATAGACTTTTCTCTAGTATTGTTGGTGTGCGCTATTTTCACAAGCTCAATAGGCTACCTCATCAAGATTAGTATGCGCTACTTCCACAAGCTCATTCACCTACCCTGACAAAGTCGGTATGTGCTACTTCAACAAGCTCAGTCAGTTACCCCGATAAGGTCGTTATGCTCTACTTCTGCATGTTCAGTCGGCTACCCCAATAAGGTCGGTATGTGTTACTTCTACAAGCTCTGAAAACTACCTCAAGAAGGTCGGTATGTGCTACTTCTACAATCTTAGTGAGGTACCTAGGCAAGGTCGGTATCTGGTACTTCTAAAGCTCACCACGATGCAAAACTACCCCGGAGACACACTTAACAACAAAGTATCAGGGAAAACAGACTATAGCCGACTGCTACAGTCGACGGCAGTCTCAGTACTACACCCAGTGGGTGCACTCAGTGTGCACGCACTGGAATAGAAGAACACCTAGTGGGTGTGCCCCGCGCAAACCCACTCGGGAACTAAATAAAAACAAGCCTTATGAGAAAATCAAGACCACGACTGAACTTGGTACTTATGATGGCACTTACTTGGACATTTGTCTTCACAACCTCGCTGGCGTAAAATGCCGCCTTCAGTCGGGTGCTCATCAGCTGTAGCTGGATCATGGGCTTCTTGCCCATGCCCACTTGGTCCTCCGGGGTATGGTGCGGCGTGCAGAGGTTGGTCGTGGTCGTGACCGGTTAAGAATCATGTGTTGCGGTCCTGAGTGCGACCCCTACCCTAGGAGTAACACTCATACAGCCAAGCTTGGTGAGAGCCTTTACCAAAGAGACCCTAGGCACTCAGAAAGACGGGGCGTCCTACATCACGACATCCGTGGGATCGGTAGATCATCCTTCTCATCCTCATCGAGTTCTATCACTTCATTCGATCCTGCAAACGCTTGGACGTCAAGAAATTGGAAGAGAATTTTATTTGAGTGCAACAAAGACAAGCACGGAGGTCATCTTTGGAGGCCGCAGTGTCTGTCTCTGCTTGGCCATTCTCCGTGGCCTTCGGGTCGGATGAGGAAGTCAAAGTGTGTGCACTGTGGCATAGAAGTCACTCAAACATCAACACAAAGATACCGGACAAGATAGAGGCAAGCGATGACGAGTCCTACACTAAGGCCACACGCACGTTCACTTTGGTTTGTGGCAAGGACGCCTTTTGAGGTTAGGCCATCGAGTTCTTCGGCCGTTTGGCTGCCTTCTCATGCAACATGACAGATTTCGCTCGCTCGTGCTTCAAGATATGGGTTGGAAGAGCCGCTACACTCCGCTTGGGACCATTTGGCCCTTCGGCGCCACTGACACGAACACTCGGCCCATGATGCACCTTGGAGCGGCCGTCAGTGGGTATGTCCTGAAACGACGAAGACTCTACCTCGTGTCCATCCTCGGAGTCATCATCGTCATCCTCGGGTCGTCATCTTCGACTTCACTGCCATCATCCCCTCACCCTCCTAGTGCTCGATGTCACTCGCTAAGTTCACGGGTGTGCGGTTGACAACCGACACCATACTAATCATCACCGTGAAAATCTACCGTGAAAGAAAGAACTAGAGTCAACTATAGTCAACTAGCAGTGACAAAAGCATTAAGGTCAAGAACATTCAAAATTACCTCAATCTATGGGTGCACCTTGTTGAAAGGAGCTATCACACTGGTACCCCCGGGGGTTGTAGCGCGCTACAATGATTGTCACGATCTTGGTCTCCAATGTCTTTGTGTAAACTGCTCCAGTGGACTCGTGTAGAGTCACTTGATCCCTCATACTCACACATTGGAATGGTCCTTGTGTGGAGGAGTTGGATCCTCCTCATAACTAATACCTCCAGTGGGTCCATCCCATTAAGGCCCTTCTTAAGTATGGCCATGAGGGCTATCACGAGGATATCAACATCCATCTTCTCCTCCTTGGAAACATTCAAGGATGGAGGGGACAATGCTCGTTCCGTCGAGTTCGGCAGGATCCCCGACTGACCGACGTGAACAGGAACATCTTTGAAGTAAAACCATGTGTCTGTGACACCTTCATCGAGTCGGGATACGACATGGCACGAAAACTACCCTTCCCCCTAAGTTGGATACCTAAACCCCCGCACTTCTGGTTCACGTTGGTGTTCTCTCCACTCGGGGAAGCCTTTTTCACGGTTATGGCTTGACAAGTGAAAAGGTACTTAAAGAGCCCCCAGTGAGGAGGGAATCCTATGAAGTTTTCACAAAGGTAGACAAAGGTTGTTAGGTAGGAAATGACATTTTGGGAAAGGTGGTGGAGTTGGACCCCGAAGACATCAAGAAATGCTTGGAAAAAGGGTTGTGCAGGCAGAGTAAACCTTGCTTGACGTGCATCACCACAAGCACTCACTCATCCCCATGCGGCAATGGCTCGAGGTTTCCCTCCTCCGATAGCCTCCAGCTTCCGTCAGCCACGATCCATTGGCTCTACAACTCAATCAGGCTAGCCTCTGTGGTCGGTGACAAGGTATAGTCGCCCTGGAGCCAACCCAATGAGGCGCTGGTGATCGACAAGGATCCCCTCAACACCTTCTTTGCCCGCTCGAGCTTCGCAGTAGAGCCCTTCGCCATCTCTCCCCAGAAGATCGATGCTGGGTGAAATCTCACGGCCTCCACTACCCACCAGGGCGCGGTTGGGCCCCCCTGACGCGTGGTGGTATCTAGTGGGGACCCCTCAAGTCGGTTGGGGATCTGCTTCGGGCGTAAGAAATCTAAATTATGGATAAAAATCCCCTCAAAATTTCAGTGCAGTCAGAGTTATGAATCTCCTGGAATTTAACAATTGATGAAGGGCCAGAAAACAAGAATTCGAAACAGAAGAGAATAGAGAGGGAGATCCAATCTCGGAGGGGCTCCAACCCCTCTGCCGCCATGGAGTCCATGGACCATAGGCGGAACTTTCCTCTCATATAGGGGTAGGCCAAGCAAGAAGAAGGAGGGGGGCTCTCTCCCCCTCTCTCCCGGTGGCGCCGGAGTGCCGCGAGGGCAAGGAGCGTGACGACGATCTACATCAACAATCTTGCCACCGTCAACGCCAACTCTCTCCCCCTCTATGCAGTAGTGTAACACCTCTTTTCCTGCTGCAACTCTCTACTTAAACATGGTGCTCAACACTACATACTATGTCCCAATGATATGTGGTTATCGTAAGATGTTTGAGTGGATCCGTTTTTACCTATGGGTTAATTGTGATATGATGTTATTGATATGAGTTGTGTGTTGATATGGTGATGTTCTAATGTGCCTTCCGTGTGGCGCACACGTGAAGGATACACGCTGGAGGGTTTGCAATATGTTCATGATTCTTTTATAGTTGGTGGTGAGAGTGACAAAAACTTACATCCGAGTAAGGGAGTTGTGCGCGTATAGGAGTAAACAGGAATTGATGTTTAATGTTATGGTTGGGTTCACCTTAATGATTTCTAGTAGTTGCGGATGCTTGCTAGATGTCCAATCGTAAGTGCATATCGTCCAAGTACAGAAAGTGTGTTAGCGTATGCCTCTCCCTCGTTGCACATGATAAGTATCTATCATCTTATATTCAATTGCATATGGACTATCGTTTTCTTGTGTTACACAAAAAGCTTTCTACTAAACAGCCCAAGACTTCTATTTACTTACTCTTTATTTTCTCGGAAAGTACTTCTAGTTTTATTCTTGTTTTAGTAAAGCAAACGTTAAGTGTTTGTAGAGTCGTATAGGTGGTCGATAGAACTTGAGGGAATATTTATTCTACCTTTAGCTCCTCGTTGGCTTCGAACTCTTACTTATCGAAAAGGCTACAAACGATCCCCTACACTTGTGGGTTATCAACTACCCGGGTCTGATCCTTTCCCCACGCAACCTCTTCTTGGGCTAGCTTGGCACCAGCCATCTTAGCCGCAACCTTCTACTGCTTGGCTTCCTTTTGAGATTTGCTGAGCTCAGCTCGAAGGTTCTATACCTCCGACGTGCTAGCTGATAAAGCAAAAACAAATTTGTGTTATGAATGCTCTTATCAAAGCAAGTACACGAAAGCAGCGCTAATTCAAACTCACCATGTGCATTATCCATTCGTTGTTTTAAGTAGACTGATCTCCCCCTTGGAGGATGCAAGCTTTTTGTTCAGCTCTTCCAACTCCTTGGAGTTGGACGCTATGGTAAATGTTAATCCTTGGAAACGATTTGGATCCTCTACTCAGTTTTATGAATCAAACCAGAGTCTCGAGGGCTACCGCATAACTTTTATATATGGTCGAAATATAGATGACCCCCTAAGTCAGCTTCTTGAAACTAACTTAGGGAACGGGGGATACTGTCACTATGCTCATGCTCTTGATCATGCTTGGATAATTTATTTTTTACAAAAAAAGTGAGTCTTCGGACAATATTTACCCAAACTTGGTCTGTTAAGGGCGCTATTGATTGTCTTACGTGTTAACTAAGAATGCCAAAGTTACAAAGGAAATAATAGTTGTTACAACATACCTCAAAGCCTTTGAAAATACCCTTGAAGTCCTTCTTAATTCTGACCTCTACACACCATAATTGGTGGAAAGTCGAGTCCAGAAGGACATGGTGTTCGGGAAGGATGGAGGAGTGCACCATAGATTCCTCTATTTCGTGCCACCCCGTGCTCGCCTGTCCTAGAACAGGTGGGCGGGGAATCACCTCGGCCATAGGTACTTCTGTATTCCCCCCCGCGGTTGACGCAGGAGGATTCGGAAGTGAGGGCACCTTGACCGAGAGAAGGGGATGCGTGCATGCTCGTGCCACAACCATTTTGGCTAGAGGTAGTGTACTAGCCCAGAACCGACGCTGCAGAAGATACCTTTTTTATTTCGTTATTTTCATGTGAATTATTTTTTTGTAACGTTCATCATTGCATCATCTGCATCGCATTGGAAGTCCATTTTCGTCATTTTTTTCAAACTCACATCCGTTATTAGACATCGGTCCTCTTCGTTATTATCGTTGACCGTTTCCACACCAAACACACACGCACGCACCCGCGGCATCACTATAATATTGTTTTCTTAATGAGTTTATAATACCTTATTGGAATGGGTTTAAAATTGGTGTGCAGTCTAAATATAGTGTAGGTAGATCGTGTGCCAAATTTTGTCGTATTCTAAGTCTGTTTGATACCCCGACGGATTAACCTCAGGCGGCACTATAGCCCGTCAACTCATAGATTTTTCGGTATTTTAAACTACATTTCTGTGCTGCCCGTTTTCCCTCTCATCTTTGCCTAGCCTATGTGCATAGTGCACCAACCTAATCGCTACCTAGCCAAAAACTCCCCCAAACCAAAACTTGGCGATCGTGACCGTTGGATCCAGGTCAACACCATAATACCGCAAACCATCATCGGTTTTTCAATTGAATCCCTAACCTAATTTTTTTATCATCCAATTTAAATTGTATGGTCAAACATTGTCCAAGTACACACCCTAGATAAAAACCCTACCTATTTATAGTAGATGAAACCCTAGTCCTAGCCTGTCCCATCCAACCTTAGAGTACCAACTCCCTCAATTCCCGCAGTGCCGTCGCCACCCTCTCGCTCGGGATCTCCTCCCGACCAACCAAAGCCTCCACCTTGTTTTTGGCTCCACACCAACAAGCGCAAGCCATCTAGCAACCACAAACGCTACCAGCCAACCGGATCCACAACCCCTAACCTAACGAATGGTCCGTGCACCTATTCCGGCGAGCCGTTTCTAGCCCCACGCAACCAGCTGCTCCCACGACACCCTGCTTCATGACACCCTGCTTCTCGGGTCGATGGGACACGAGACACTAGCATTGAAAATTCTAGTGCTAGCATTCTAAAAAACACATTGCTGGCAACAAAGGTCAACACCACCAATGTGGCACCATAGTTAAAAATATTGACGTAGTTTATTTACCGCTGGAGTGGCTCTTTTCGCGCACGCCACCACTATATGGAATACCAATGGCGTGGAGAATAACACACGTCACTACTATTCACTAGTAGTAGTGAAGTGAGCAAACCAACCAACACCACCACTAAGTAGTTATGAATTAAAAAAGACAATTATACAATCCATCGTTGCATCTAAACATATATATACATTCATCCATATGTTTAAATCAGTCATACAATTGATATATTCATCTATATATATTAATTATAAAGTGTGGTCATTATCGTTGCCACCATAGCACCGTGTTGATGTCACCGTAGTTGTTGCCGCCGCCACCACCATTGCCAACATGAGATGGAAGCAAACCTACATATATAGAGAAAATCAATAGTAATAAAATTAATAGTAAGAGGCTAACAATTACTAGCTAGTTCATACAAAAAACATTCTATGAAAATTGATTTCGGTTTTTCATGACCACTATGTTTGGGGCATGTGTTTGGTAAAAAGACCAAAGTTAAGAAGATTTTCTAAATCTTAGTGTGTAAATTGCAGTCATGGTGATCTGTGAAGTCTGAAGGTTACATTTCCTTTTGTGGTCGATGAATACTTATTGAAATGACATGCTCATCTATTGTTTATGTCCCATTTGAATACTTATCCACAACAGATGAAGGAGACAATATCTAGATATCTACCAAGAGATCGTGCGACAACATGATGTCCAAGTCCAACCTGAACCAACTACAATTCCCGCTGCACCTAATGTCATTTGTACCATCGTCCTCGTCCACAAACTCAAAACCTACACCATTTTTTGACGACGAGTACTAAAAATAAATCAGGCAAGCATCATCATCCATGACACCTACGTGATTGATGCCGGGAGGAAGAATCTTAGGTAAGATATGTAGCACTAAATAATATGAAGTATCAAATTGGTTTTCTACATGATCGAACAAATTATGTATTTTGCAGTATGGCGATCCTTCAAAATTAACTTCTAGTAGTGTGATAGCAAGTAGTTAGTCTAGTAGGTTCATATAAAAGGCAGTAGGGCACTATGACAACGTGATTATATATTCTGATGTCTATTGCGCTCAGTCTCAAAATAGTTTTCTACATGATCTAACAAGTAATGAAGTATACAAATGCAACCCTATGTCAATCTCGTCCTTCTTACGAGAGGGTATTTTAAGCACACAAATCCGAGCTCTAACAACTAGGAAAATTCTGATTTCCAATTGCAGTCACGTGCTTCTTACATTTATTTAGAAATTTCAATTGAAGTTTATGGCAACCAGCACAACCGAGTCATCTCAATCTAAACTTCGAACCTAATGCATCATGATTATTTAAATGGAACAAAGATTACTGACGGCCAGAATTTAGTCTATGCAAAAGGTGCCAAAGAAAATAAAAAATAATGTAGTCCTTGAGTAGACACACTATACTGCAGGCACATGCAATTTCTTCACTAGTGAAGCATTCATAGGGTGTCAAACACAAGTGATTTTATTCTCAAGCGTAATTTCTACACACAACCCAGATGGGTGTTTGCCCTATTGACTGTACAGATTAATAGCACTATTAGCAGTAATAGGACTAGGATTTTGCCATCATACCCTCTACTACAACAACCCAAAGAGTCAGCAACTGAGAATTAATTTCTATCATGCACACTAACAAGGTACAAGCAACCTATGAAAAATCTAAAATCCAAAGAGGGGGCCTAAACGTGCACTTGCAGCATATCAAACGCTGAATCTTATCTAGAGTGGGATACATAAGATGAGGGTTGAGTAGGGTACATACTTGTGGATGGCGAATCCGTTGCGGAGGAAGGAGTTGCCGGCACCATAGACCGAGGTTGCTTGTGCCACGAAAAATACCTTCTGAAGTACCGAATGCCAAATTACAGTTGATATGTGTAATTTTACATTTGACTGAACTTTTGAAAGGTATATAGTTATACACACATGTAGAGTACAGTAGTTGTATCTAGTCTAGTTACTACGGAGTATAAAATATTCGAAAGTATATATTGTAGGTTTCTTACTATGAAATGTGTCGTCCATTTAAGTATCCAGTCTAGTAGAGACATTGATTTTCCAATGCATTGCCCATCTATTTTATTAAGGTACTGTATTTTTTGTGACAGGTGTACATTTGTTTTCAGCACTTTACATCAATTTATATAAAGCCATGGATGTATCGATCAATCCCTTAAGTGATGCAAATTAAGAACTTTGTTTCAACTGCTAGCAAGTGAATGTACTTAATTGCTATATACCCGTACTAAATGCAAAAGATGGGGACTCCGTATGGGATGAACATGTGAACTAATTGTTGACTTCGCAAAGAAAGCACTCGTCTTAAGAACAATGCATGATATTGAATAATTAGGCACAATTTCCATGATTAATTCCAGAATATAAAACATGACGATACTAGCTACTAACATGTGAAACTCTAACATACTAGATGCAGTAGACAACATGAATAGCAGCAACACAGTATAACAAAACATGTATGCATCTAACATGTTCACCAGGGCAACGGAAACACGACGCACGTACCGAACGTTTGCACATGAAGCAGATGTTTTCGGTGCAGCTATGTTGTTGACGATGACGTTGGCGATGACGGGGTGAAGTAGACGATGCTTGAGGCGGCGGTACGCAGCACCACCCGACTTGCTTGGTAGACGACCCGTTGTGGAAGCAGCGGGCAGTCGCGCAGAGTGCTTCCCAAAAACCTAATTCGCCCTCTTCCGTACAGGATCACAAAGGCGACTAGTTCTAGAGACCTGCTCTCCCGTTGCCGATGGACGCCGGTGCTCGAGATGGAATAGACTATGGTGGCGGCGCAAGGAATGAGGAGTGGCAAAACCCTAGATTGGTTTCGGTGTGTGTACAGCTCCCACGGCGCGTGCCTTTTATAGTGCGGTTCGGAAAACCCTAACTGGTGTGACATGGCCCACGCCGCACATCCGAGTCGGTTGTAGCACACGATTCGGGTGTGACCCGAACCAGGCCAACTGTGATGTGTCCGTCACGACTACGAATTCAGTTTTCTAAAACAGCAAAATAAAGAAAAATGTTGTTTCGGCTCGATTCACGAATTCACGGAACGCGATCGTGACGTGTCGTGTTGAGTCGAGGTGAGCGAGCGGCGGAGGAGGAGGAGTGCACGAGAGGCTCTCCTCTTCTCACTCACTTACAAGTTCTACAACACTCCACCTTATCAGGTGGTGTACATCTCCTCCAACTTTCCATGTGGGACTAAACTTCCCACTCCTACCACTTGCTTGTACACATGGGCCACTTTGAGATTTCAGGATTTGCTAGTTGGGCTGCCCCAAATATGGGCCCAAATTCTCCGAGCACATAGGTTGGGCTACCATTATGGTATAATACTCACCGGTATCATACCCATCTCCCTCGATGCACTATCTATCACATTATGTGATATTCCCTTCGTAAATGGATCTGCCAGGTTTTTGTCTGTTTGAATATACGTAACAGTAATTGCTCCAGAGTTTCTCAATTTCCTGACGGACTTCAAACGTCTTTTAATGTGTCTTCACGACTTCCCATTATCCTTAGAACTGGTCACCTTGGCAATCACCGTTTGATTGTCACAGTTCATGAGGATGGCCGGTAATGGCATTTCAAACATCGGCAAGTCCATCAAGAGCTCACGTAGCCATTCTGCCTCAACAGTGGTTGTATCTAAAGCAACAAGTTCTACTTCCATGGTTGATCTCGTAATATGGTATGTTTGCAAGACCTCCATGACACTACGCCACCTCCAAGAAGGAATGCATATCCACTTCTGGCGTAGAGGTCATCTACATATGATATCCAGTTTGAGTCACTGTATCCCTCAAGCACGACAGGGTACCTTGAATAGTGAACCCCATAACTCATAGTGCCGTTCAGATAGCGCATGACCCTTTCAAGTGCACGCCAATGATCATTACCCGGGTTTGACATGAACCTGCTCAACTTGCTCACAACAAAGGAGATGTTAGGCCTCGTCGTGCTCACAAGGTACATGAGTGAACCGATTATTTGAGAGTGTCTCAATTCATCTCTCGCTATCCTCTTGTTCTTTCAAAGTGTCACGCTGGGATCATAAGGTGTTGGAGAAGGCTTGCTATCAGTAAAGCCGAAATGGCTCAAGTTCTTCTCAATATAGTGTGCTTGCATTAACGTAATTCCACTCTCATCCTTAATAAGCTTAGTGTTCAGAATTACATCAGCTTCTTCGAGATCCTTCATATCAAAGCACTTTGATAGAAAAGACTTGACCTCGTTTGTCACGCTCATGCTTGTACCGAAAATCAGTATGTCATCAATATATAAGCATAATATAACTCTATCGCCCCCAGCATGGCGGTAGTAAACACACCTATCAGCCTCATTAATGACAAAGCCCCCAAAAGTTAAAGTTTTGTCGAACTTGTCATGCCATTGCTTAGGTGCTTGCTTCAGCCCATACAAAGATTTTAACAACTTGCACACCTTTTTCTCTTCACCTTTTACCACAAACCCGTCAGGCTGATCCATATAGATTTCCTCTTCCAACTCTCCATTAAGGAAAGTTGTCTTTACGTCCATTTGATGAACGATCACACCATAAGAGGCAGCCAGGGAAAGTAGTACACGAATGGTGGTCAGTCTAGCAACAGGTGAATAGGTGTCAAATTAATCTCCGCCTTCTCGCTGGGTGTAGCCCTTGGTTACAAGTCGTGCCTTGTAGTTCTCAATAGTACAATCAGGCCTTAGCTTCTTCTTGAACACCCACTTACAGCCCACTGGCTTACAACCATATGGTCGCTCAGATAATTCCCACCTTCCATTAGAAACAATGGAGTCCATCTTGTTATCGACAACTTCTTTCCAGTCATCTGCATCTTGAGATGCAAATGCCTCTGCAATGGACGTATGAGTATTGTCCACAAGGTACACAATGAAGTCATCACCAAAGGATTTTTCAACCCTCTGTCTCTTACTCCGTTTAGGAGCTTCATTGTCATACTTCTCAAGGACTTTCTCGACAAGTGGTTGTCTAGAGTAATCATTAGATGTACTAGATTCAGGAATTAACTTAGAAGAAAATTCAGCAAAGCTATGCATATCTTTCATAGAAAACATATTCTCAAGAATGTTGCATCATGAGATTCCATAATTGTATCAACATGCATATCGGGTACCTTGGATTTAACCACTAAAAATCTATAACCAATGCTCCGCTCAGCATAGCCTAGAAAGATACAATCCACTGTCTTTGGTCCAAGTTTGTGTTTCTTCGAAATTGGAACATTGACTTTCGCCAAGCATCCCCAAGTGCGCAAATATGAAAGTGATGGTTTTCTCCCAACCCACTCCTCACAAGGGGTATTCTCTTTGTACTTGTTTGGAACTTTATTCAATACATGACACGAAGTCAATAAAGCCTTCCCCCACCATGCCTTAGATAAACCAGCTGTGTCCAAAATGGAATTCACCAAGTCGGTTAGCATCCGGTTTTTCCTCTCAACAATCCCGTTTGATTGGGGTGAATAGGGAGGCGTCCTCTCATGAATAATACCGTGTTCCTCATGGAATTCATCAAAGATTTTATAGAAATACTATCCACCACGATCCTCACCGGTAAACTTGTCCGGCCTCAGTGCCTCAGATAGATGTCCCATGTTTAACTCAGGAAATTGCCTATAAAAATAATAAGGTTTTTGGATTATTGAATAATTAGGCACAATTTCCATGCTTAATTCCAGAATATAAAGCATGACAATACTAGCTACTAACATGTGAAACTCCAACATACTAGATGCAGTAGACAACAAGAATAGCAGCAACACAGTATAGCAAAACATGTACGCATCTAACATGTTCATCAGGCCAACGGGAACACGATGCACGTTCCGAACGTTTGCAGATGAAGCGGATGTGTTCGGTGCAGCTATGTTGTTGACGATGACGTTGGCGATGACAGGACGAAGTAGATGACGCTGGAGGCGGCGGTACGCAGCACCACCCGACTTGCTAGGTAGACGTCCCGTTGTGGAAGCAGCGAGCAGTCGCGCAGAGCGCGTTCCAAAAACCTAATTCGCCCTCTCCCATACAGGATCACAAAGGCGACTGGTTCTGGAGACCTCCTCTCTCGTTTGCCGGTGGACGCCGGCGCTCGGGGTGGAATAGACTATGGTGGCGGCGCAAGGAACGAGGAGTGGCAAAACCCTAGATTTGTTTTGGTGTGTGTACATCGCCCACGGTGCGTGCCTTTTATAGTGCGGTTCGTAAAACCCTAACGGGTGCGACGTGGCCCACACCGCAGATCCGAGTCGATTGCAGCACGCGATTCGAAAGCGACCTGAACCGGCCCAGCTGTGACGCGTCCGTCACGACTATGAATTCAGCTTTCCAAAACAGCAAAATAAATACAAATGTTGTCTCGGCTCAAGGCTCGAATTCACGAAACGTGATCGCACCGTGTGGAGGCGGGCGACGGAGGAGGAGGAGGAGTGCGTGAGAGGCTCTCCTCTTCTCAGTCACTTACAAGTGTTACAACACTCCACCTTATAATGTGGTGTACATCTCCTCCAACTTTCCTTGTGGGACTAAACTTCCCACTCCCACCACTTGCTTATACACGTGGGCCACTTTGAGATTTCAGGATTTGCTAGTTGGGCTGCCCCAAATATGGGCCCAAATTCTAGCACATGAACTAATCAGTGATCACACGCACCAGAGCTTGGGGAAGTCGGTGCAGCAATCCTGCACGAGCACAGACACGATAATCAGGGAGAATTGCACGGGCGCCGACGGTGGGGACGAGGCGGACTTCGATGGTGACGTGCCGCTAGAACGGGGTGGCGTGTGTGTGAGACAGCTCGCTGGAGATCTTCCCCATCTGCCATATAGCCTCGCCAAGCGGCGAGGATGTGCCCCCGTAGTCTCCGTCGACGTCCTACGCGGGGCTCTCGGTTGGCAGCGACCGCGGCTTGGTTCGGCTGGATTAGGAGGAAGCATGCTTGGAGGTGGAGACCCAAAACCTCCACTCGGCCTCATCCTAGACGACGGCGGCAACTCGGCCCGGGCCTTGGCAGATCACGGATCGCCATGGCCGTCCGCGCTCGATATAGGGCATCACGTCGAGGAGAGGGTGGGGGACAGGGAGGAGAGAGGATGGGGGCAGGAAGGAGAGAGGATGGGGGCGGGGAGGTGAGAGGACGGGGGAAGTGGCGATGGGGAGAGGGTGCGGGCGGCGGCCGCCGGCGAGATGGGTCGCCAACGGTTGTGGGATGAACTAGCTCGATCTGTTTTCTCTTCTTCTTTTTAAGTCGCTTGATCTGTCCTTTCTCTCTCGATTGTTTGTACTTCCCAGTTAGAAAGAGAGCTAAGGGATAGTTAGCTAGTTTCTTCGGCGCAGTGAGCAAACTGTATTTTTGCGCTAAAAGAAGAGAAAACAGATTGAGGTACTTCATCCCACAGCCGTTGCTCACTATGCTATATGCGACGCTAAAATACAGTTTCCAGCGTGTAGTTTCCCTGTATTGGCACGGCAGCTATCGCTGGCTCCAGCAGGCGCGTTAAAATGCAGCACCCGCCCATAGCTCCAGCAGGCACGCTAAAATGCAGCGCGCACGAGCAGCCGGCGCTTGCCATGTGTTGCATTTTGACCCATTTCAATACAAAATGAATTTCAAAGAACAAAACAAAGACATGGCATAATTTAAATCACACAAACAAGTCCATGATGACATAAATAGTTCATGCCCACAAAATCATCCAACCAAGTTCATGCCCACTAGTTTAAATTCATGCCCACATCAAGCCTCGTCCTCGTCTTCATCTTCATCCTCATCTTCATCTTCCTCTTCCTCCGATTCATCATCCGAAGCGGATTCTTCCTCCTCTTCACGGGTGTTGACAAGGTCATACGAAGGTGTTGGCACACCGGAAGACATGCCGCCCGTGGCGCCCGAAGGTGCTCCCATGCCTCACATGAGAGACGCAAAACTCATACCTCCCATACCGCCAATGACGTCTGGAGGTGCTCCGAAGCCATCCATGCCTCCCGTGCCTCCAATGCCACCGCCTCCCATGCCGCCAATGCCGTCCGGAGTTGCTCCAAAGCCATCCATGCCTCTCATGCCGCCCATGCCACCGCTACCCATGTCGCCAATGCCACCCGGAGGTGCTCCCAAGCCACCCGTGGCACCCATGCCACCTATGCCACCGCCATCCATGCCGCCAATGCCACCGCTACCCATGTCGCCAATGCCACCGCCACCCATGCTGCGAAGCATGGCTCTTTTTTGTATCAAGACCTCTTCACGGGTAAGATTTATATACTCCTTTTGCGCCTCATTGAGAGTAGATGTGTCCAAGAAGAACAAATACTTCTCCCATTCCAACAACCTGGATCGCTCCTCCATGGCCACCTTCCTCTCCTCCAATGTCACCTTCCTTTCCTCAGCCGCCACCCTCCTCTCCTCGGCCGCTACCCTCCTCTCCTCGGTCGTGGCATCTTGGGTCCTTGCCATCTTCCTCACCTTGTTCGCTTCTTTTCTTGCCTTCACAATAGCTTCCATAGCATTTTTTAGCTCATCATCCCCTTTCCTCTTCTTCCTTTCTTTTGCATCTTTCTTGCACCCATCCGGTTATTTTGGCTTTGAGTATGAAACCGAGTTTGGTGTAGGGCTTCTCTTGCCATCATCACTTGATGCCTCCTCCTCATCGTGATCCAACTCAATTATTTTCGTGCGTTTGTTTCTCTCATCAACATCATTGATGCTGTCACGCTTCTTCCACTTCTCATCATCCTTCAATTCTTCATAGCAATGAGGCAAGGCAAATGGTCTCCCTTTCTTGATGTTCTCTTTCTTGGTCTTCTTCTCCTCTCCTTTGAACAAGTTTTGTGCAATATTGAACTACAAAAAAATAAGTTAGCACTACAAACACCAAGAACAAGCATGATGAACATGGATGAAATGGCACATACCCTATCTATATCATTAGTGCCACTTGGGTTCAACATGTCAACCGCCTTTTGTGCGGCTGCCCAGTTTTGACAATCTCGGTTGATTGTCGACCACCGGGAGCGAACAGATCGTGTCGAGTGGTCAATTCCACTCTTGTTGTGTAGATCAAAGTGCTCCTTCATCCATTTCCAATATGCATCTTTACTTTCATCACCTCCAATGGATGGATCCCTCGACACTTGCAACCAAGTATTGCATAGCAATATGTCTTCATCGTTGGTGTAGTTGCCTCCTCTTCTTCCTTTCGGTGCGTTGACAATGCCCTCACCATCCTCGTCCACCTTCGAACTCATGGTCATCGAAATGCATGTCATTGGTTTTACACCAATGAGAATTGTTGGAGCCAACACCCATAGTTGACATATATGCTTCATCATTGACACTACAAAGAATATACAACGAAGTAAATGAGTTATCTATATGTATGAATTCAAAAAATAACAACAACAATTTTTTGTTACCTTGGGTGCATTTCCTCGAACACCATTTGCGCGTCGGCCGGTGGCTCAACAAGTTAGCTCGCCGGCACTTCTGGAGCAATCGTGGCCGTCACACGCCCTGCAAGTCTCTTTCTAGATGGCTTGGAGGAGCCGGAGCTGTCCGTTGCCTTCTTCTTCTTCGCAGAAACCTTGCCCTTCATCGCCCGCGCCACATTTGAGAGTTGCAAGAGTGGGGCACATGGGTTCATGGCAGGCATCGGCGCGAGGCCACCCGCCGCCGAGGTCATCCGTGGTGGCATGAAAAGGCCGGGCGCGACGCCGGTGCTTGGAGGAGCATCGGCGGCGCAGCCAAAGCTCCCAGCGGTAGGGTTTGCGGCGGAGGTGGCGGCGACGGCCGCAGCGGAGGAGTCACAGGTGCAGGAAGGGTTGAAGGCGGTGCCGGCGGGGGTGTCCATCTGGCAGTACGCCGGAGAGAGAGCGATCCGAGCGCTCGAGTGTAAAGCGCGCCGAAGCGGACGCACCAAATAAGCAGTGCACGATCACGATTCCGACCGCGCGTTGTACTCTTTATGCCGCGCGTGCGTTTATCGCGCGACCGCTGGAGCAACTTTTTTTATTGCGTGCGTGCTAAAAAGGCGATTTTTGCAACGCGTCGCCGTTTTAGCGCGGCTATTGCAGATGCTCTTATTGGCATGGGCTGCACTACTGCTAACGTGGGTTGAACTGTCGCCAGCATTAACTCTGTTAAAGGATTAATTTAATCCTAGAAATCAATGCTTAATTCGGGTTTTTAGGTCGGTTGTAGTTACCGACATTGTAACACTAACTGCTTTGTAAGAAGGGTATAAATACCCAGTTTTCAATCAATGAGAGTGACTGTTGGTAATTTGCTTTTATTCTTTCACACGTTATCAGCACGCCTTTGCCGAGAGCACATGCTACATGGAGAGGAACGACGACAGCAGCGATGACACATCGCGTCACACCACCCTAAAGCAGAGATGGAGGCGGAGCGACCACGGGCGCCGACGGTGCGAGGAAAACCGAGCATCGACGAAGAACTCCGGCGAATTTTATTCTCCGGATACGCTGCAAACAACCATATCCTCGTTTCTTTTTTTCGTCGACCCCATCATCCTCTGCACGATCATCAATCATCAACCAATTAAATTGGCAGTTCCTTCTGCATTTTAGATTCTTTTTCATCGCAGATGCAAAGAGTAAGAAGGCCACCATGAGAAGAACCAAGAAGAACAAGGATCAGGAAGCACATATCAAATAAAATAAAAGGAGTCAAGTCACGAACTAGTAGTATCCTGATTCTCATATTCTGTACTTCACACATGAACCGTACAGATCAAATTTTTTGATCTTAATTGCTACATCATCAGATGATCCTATTCCAATTATTTTCCATGTTCCTACACAGCGATCGATACTAACTTACTAGGCAATGGCATCGTAACGATGTCCAGCGCAACTATGGCCTTCTGTCTTCGCGGTAGGCGACGAGCGGCCATAGATGCCCTCAGGCACGGCCGTGGCATCTCTCGGCAACGGCCCCGTCATCGACCTCGGGCTCGCTCCGCGAGATAAGACCAGGCCCCGACCGCGGTGATGTCATCTGGTGCACCAGTCCACAGCGCAGCCATGGACTTAGGCCTCGGTGCAGCGCAAGGGCAGCGATGCACCCTCGCGGTGTGGCGTCCATGCCTTTGGCCCGGCGACGGCGAATCGCCCCTCCCGGCGTCCACCACGGCTCTCGGCAGCGGCCCGTCGAGGCCGTCGAGGCTGCCGATTGAGATTGTTAAAGAAAAAAAAATCCCCTCGGGATAGTACTGTAGGTGGGAATATCAATTTTACAACCTCACGGGAGAGACAAAGAGAACCTTATCCCTTCGTCAGTTTTCAGTTCAGACCATGTGACACATCTTGTAGAGTGCAATGCAGTGAGCTATCATGCTTACTAAAAATTGCAAATTAAGCCCTCAGATGTTTCATAAATTTAGATGTGAGAGCGTACATGTTTTGACATATGTTATATGTACAGGGTACATGATGTTGCAACAATCGCTATAACATTTAATTTTAGTGCAACAATCAGATTATATAACTCAAAGTAAAAATTATTTGTGAATCACAAGGTATTGGCGGCATCTACTACATCATTTGCAGAGTATCCACCATTACTGTGAGGTCTACATCCTATCATTAACAAGATGACTACCTTCAAAGTGCTCTTCCAAATATTAATATGTGACTACCTCAAGATATCATAAGCCAATATTCGTATCTACTGCAAAAAATAAAATAAAATTGTAGAATATCCACTATTACTTCAAGGTCTACATCATGACATAGGATTACCTTCAAAGTGATTTTCGTAAATATAGTGTAGCATAAGGTAATAGAGATATGAACCTCTACTGGCAAAAGTGAGACTATATTTTCTATTACTGCCAGATCTAAACCATATTGGTGATTATCTTCAAAGTGTTATCCTATATAAATTGAGATCTACACATATCGCTATAAGGCATGAGCCGTACTAAAAATTTCTCCTCTAAAGTATTTATTGTTGTTGTTCACTAAAATATTTTACTCTCATGGTAAAATATCATTCATGGATAGTCACTACATGCTGAAATAGTATTTTTGTGCCAATATGAATTATTCAAGCCTCAATTTTCTTGAATAGGTCTTGGGGAATTATGCAAATATTTGCATACTCCAACGATTACCTTTTATTACATTGGTAAAATGCATGGCACTAGAGCCGATGTCACTATTTCTAATTATAGTGTTGTTTGTCCATCAAGACGGATACCATAATTTATGGCAACGATTGACTGTCTTGACACTTCCGCAGGGTCCACATCAGATTGTGGTTATACTTTCATACTGACTAAGCAATGTTAAAAATGCAGAGTCTATACATTTTGGCAGTGAAATAAAATCCCACACTTCCTCAAGAATGAAGTCCAAAACATTAGCAATTATTTCATCACATTTGTTGTATTGAACGATAGACCCAGGTTCACCAAGTATCACCTTGTCCATGATAGTTCTCAAACAAATCATTTATTCATAGATGCCACTTACTCCTAGAAGTAAATTAAATAAATGCATTAGAATTTTCAAGTAACACATGGCTCACATTTACAAACACACTAAATGGATGATTTGGTGGGAGTATTTATTTTAAGATGATTCACGACATCAGTCATTATATCCACACGTGGCATTGTTTCCACTATAACTCAACCTTCGGGAAAATGTGCCACGACTATTATCTTAATAGCTAATATGTGCATATGCTTTTTATAAATCACCAACTTCACTTAGTTATCAAACTAAGTACATAATGGATGAATATTTATTCACATTGAATATTTCACTTAAGAGAAACATGCTTCCATGAGCACATTTGGAATGATCACCCAATAACTTTTTAGGGCCTCAAGTCTATCACAACTTACAATCTTGGTAGTTATAAAATCAACTTAAGTTGAGATTTTGTGATCAGATATTTTTCATATTTGAATCCGATTGAAAATCCAATAATACACTTTACATCTTCTTATGACGGCATTACCATTTTCATGGTAAAGAAACATATTATTTCTTAAAATCATCATATTCACCCAATGGGCACTATACCATTATTTCATTACAAGGAGAACTAAAGTCTAGTGTAGTAAATAGAGGATGCATTCATTTGCACTAAACAATATGAGAGACCTCACGTGATCTCCTAATTATCCCAACATATTATTAGCCTATACTTGTACTACCACATGTAGTAAAATGTCTAATATCATATCCCTTGGATACAATATTTGATAAATTTGAATTTATGTTTTAATTTCATATTCAATATTGTTGCGTACACAATGATTTTTTTATATATTAATAAGTTAAATATTAGTCTTGGTAGCCTTAGCCATCCTGGTTTGGGGACGATTAGAAAATTACTGACAATTCTATTGGTCACAGCTTAACAAATTCCAAAATTTCCCAAATCATCAGATTTTATATGCACCACATGTTTCATAGGGAAAATTAATTGAAGGCGTTCTCACCTTACAATTCTAAATGAGCCACTCATTCTTCCTAAACCACATTCAAAAAATATATGTGGACTACTTAACCATTATGTGGTATTATATTAATACTTCATGGTACTTATGGAAACATTTATAAAATGACTTCAAGTGTGTCTCTTGTCACACAAAACCATGAATGATATAACTAAATTAATTGCTCAAATTCTCAAAGTAAGAGCAAACTATCCGAAAAAGGGATAAATCCGGTCGAATGGACAACTTTGTTGAACTCACTTCACAAGCAATGTCTGATTATACATAATACTTTATGTGCATACCCAGAATGGTTTAGTTAAATATCTTATCAAAGATAGTGAAATTAATAACATGACCAAACTTATAAAATTGTAATTTCCTAGCCTCTTGCTAAATAAATACGGCATTACACACCATAAGTATGATATAAATCGTACTAAGTGAATAGCATACAACTTTCCCCTTGTAGTAATTACGTGGAAATCAACAAAGTATTTCTTATCTGTGATAATCCGATTACATACCAATATCACGACTCCAGCGTAAATCAATGGGCCCTCACAGAAAATTAGGGATCTATGTGAGGAATAACAATTTATTTGTCAATCAAAATTATTCATAGCCCGTATGATGATTGCATCAGCAATAAGGACATTTCCGTCATTAGGGGGAGATAAGTACCACAAAGAATGCCAAAAAATAAATTAGAAATGTTATTGACATTCAATCCTTATATCCACGTACTCAAAGAATCTAAACTAGAGGTTCGGAATCACATATTTGCAACACATTGCAAAGCTGCCACATACATTTACCGATGACAAATGTGTTACTCAATTTTATATTCCTGTAGTAAAGTGTCACAAAGAGTGGAGGTACCTAATAAACCACTCTTCTGCCGAATTGAGTGCAACAGGGGGAGGAATCTAACCACACGAGATATAATCTTGCATATGCTTCCGCGGAAACAAAGGAAATCAAATCCTCAACTAGTAAATGTAATTCAACATCAAGTTGAAAGACACCTCACTTGATGCTCATCATACAAAGCTCGACATAAATGTGCACAAATGTTTTGGTGTCGGGACATAGAAACACCTTGACTACATTGTTGTAGGAAATCACAAGGAGTTAAAAGGAATAAATACATTTCCACAAATTTCATCGATTCCACCAGAATCATACAAAATAAAGACTACATTTGTCGACATATATTTCTTCTAAAAATTGCTAAAACCTTTTGCGCCCTGAACAAAAATCCATGGTAGAGTGCCTCTTGCACTCATATTGGTTCACATAAAAGGAAACAAGTAATGAAGAATAGAACTCACTCTACAAACGAGCTGTATTTACCAAAGTAATACCCACTCCTCATAAGTATCTTCCATATGGAATACTAAAACTTCTCATTCATAGACAAACTAAATGAGGTGGTGAGAAAGCAAGGCTTGTAATAGAAGTGTTCATGTAGATACCCGACATCGATTATGATGTAACATACCCACTTGGTATGAGTGGAATTATGTTTCGATAACAAAAATCATTGGCAGTACAAATAATATTATCCATGAAGTTAATGGATGTAGTGAGTACATACTCATATGTGTCACTTGTTTCAGAATTTTATAAAGAAGTGCCTCAAGGGATTACAATTCCAAATCCAAAATAAATTGCAACATATTCGTGTAAAATTTCTGAAGTCACTATATGGCTCAAAATAGTCGGAAATCACATGGTACTGCCGACTAAATGATTTTCTTCTCCCGAAGGATTACTCAAAGAATGATGATTGTTTATGTGTTAAGTGCTAACAAAGGAACCCCCAAATTTGAATTCCTTATATCACCTTAGTGTATATCTATGATTTCGTCATCAATGTCTCCACAAGACATAAACATACACAAAATCATCTCAAGACGGAAAATTTGGATTCAAACAAATTTAGCTTACGTTTACAACTTGAGAATTCTCTCAAGAATACATATCAGTCTACATATATCCAAAACATATACGAGAAGCTCAATTTGGATATATCATGTCAATAAATGATATGTATGGTAATACTGCCCTGATCTGGTACAAATATATTCTTACCTAGGAATGATAATGAAGTGACATAAAGACCTGAAGTTCTATCTCACTAATATCAAAGCACTCATACGATTGCAAACTATGTCAGCCTGACACCACATTTGATATGTTTGTTCAGAGTGCAACCCCCAACAAAAGGTACATGCTTGATATATGGAATATCATCTTATATCTTAAGCTCACAATAAATATTGGACAATTCCATCAGGAAACACAAGATATGACCATGATATGACATAATGATATTGGCTCTTTATTTGATCCCAACGACGCCATATCAATGACTGAATTTGCTCGAATAACCTTCATATGGAAGTCATCTAAATGGAATTTAATGGTTATTGCCAGTTATCATTCTAACATAATTGCATTATCTAAAAGCAATGCAAAATATGCATGGCTTGGCAGCATGATTAACCACACTCAAAATCACGTGGTTGAGATTCATCAGAATCACATAACTTGATATATAAAGATATTTCCACTTGTGTTACTCAATACCTACATGTTATACGAAGAGAAATATCATATATCACATTGCTCGGAAACTACTTATCCACACGTATTATAAAAAAGTGAGGAAATAATTTGCAGAAAAAATCATGTGAAAATCCAACATATTATACACAATCTTTTGTTCATGTCAATGGAATTGGTATGAGACATCCTCCATATTTGGAAGGTTCAGGGGGAGTAATCTCACAAACTATAACCTATTAGCAATCATCAGATTGCATATATGTTTGTTAATGCTATAATTGTATTAACCGGAAACAGTAATACATGTGTGAATATATAGATCACAATATGTCCCTAGTAAGCCTCTAGTTGGCTAGCTCGTTGATCAACATATGATCATGGTTTCTTGATCATGGACATTGGATGTCGTTGATAACGGGATCACATCATTGGGAGAATGATGTGATGGACAAGACCCAATCCTAAGCATAGCACTAGATCGTGTTGTTCGTCTGGTAAAGCTTTTCTAATGTCAAGTATCATTTCCTTGGACCGTGAGAATGTGCAACTCCCGGATACACTAGAAGTTCTTTGGGTATATCAAACGTCACAATGTAAGTGACTATAAATATGCACTACGGGTATCTCCGAAATTGTGTGTTGAGTTGGTACGAATTGAGACCGGGATTTGTTACTCCGTGTAACGGAGAGGTATCTCGGGGCCCACTCGATAAAATTTCATCATAATGAGATCAATGTGACTAAGGAGTTAGTCACGGGATGATGTCCTACGAAACGAGTAAAGAAACTTGCCGGTAACGAGATTGAGCAAGGTATAGAGATACCAATGATTGAATCTTGGGCAAGTATCATACCGATAGACAAAGGGAATTGATATGGGATTGATTGAATCCTTGACATCGTGGTTCATCTGATGAGATCATCGTGGAACGTGTGGGAACCAACATGGATATCCAGACCCCACAGTTGGTTATTGGCCGGAGAGATGTCTCGGTCATGTCTGCACGTCTCCCGAACCCATAGGTTCTACACACTTAAGGTTCGATGATGCTAGGGTTATAGCGAAATAGTGTACGTGGTTATCGAAGGTTGTTAGGAGGCCCGGATGAGATCCCAGACGTAACGAGGAGCTCTGGAATGGTCCGAAGGTAAAGTTTTATATATAGGAAGTAAGATTGTGGACACTGGAAATGTTTGAGGCGTCACCGGTAACGTACCGGGACCACCGGAAGGGTTCCGGGGGGTCCACCAACCCCGGGAGGCTACATGGGCCAAGTGTGGGAGGGAACCAGCCCATTGGTGGGCTAGTGCTCCTCCCACCCAGCCCAAGGCATGGCAAAGGGAGGAAAGGGGGGCAATCCTAGCGCAGGAGGGTCCCAGGCCCACCTGGCACGCTACCCCTCCTCTCCCTGCCCTGGCTGCTACCTCCTTTCGCTAGATGGGGTTGCCGCCACCCCTAGGGTGGGAACCCAAGAGGTGGAGCACCCTCCTCCCTCTCCTCCTATATATACCCATGAGTTGGGGTTGTTTTGGGACAACGAACTCTCTCTCTCTCTCTCTCGGCGCAGCCCTACCTCTCTCCTTCCTCGTCTCCTGCGGTGCTTGGCGAAGCCTTGTTGGAATCCCACGTAGCTCCATCGCCACCATGCCGTCATGCTGCCGAAGCTCTCCCTCAACCTCTCCTTCCTCCTTGCTGGTTCAAGGTGTTGGAGACGTCACCGGGCTGCACGTGTGTTGAACGCGGAGGGGCCGTGATTCGACACGTAGATCTAAATCACACCGCGATCTAAATTGCTGCGAGTATGACTCCATCAACCACGTTCTAGTAACGCTTCCGCTTAGCAATCTTCAAAGGTATGAAGATGCTCTTCCGTCTTCTCTTTGCTGGTCTCTCCATAGATAGATCCTTTTATGGCGTAGGAAAATTGTGAATTTACTACGTTAACCAACAGTGGCATCCGAGCAAAGGTTCTGTGCGTAGATTCTATGCACGAGTAGAACACAAAAGATGTGGGCGCTGATTTTGTCAATTGCTTGCCATTACTAGTCTTATCTTTTCCAGCGGTATTGTGGGATGAACGACCCGGACCGACTTTACACGTACGCTTACGTGAGACTGGTTCCACCGCCTAACATACACATGGTGGATAAGGTGGCTAGCGGGTGTCTCTCTCTCCCACTGTAGTCAAAGTGGATTCGATGAATAGTGTCCGTATGAAGGTTAAATAGTTCTGGCATATCAACGTTTTGACTGTCACGTAGGTAAGAAGGCGTTCTTGCTAGAAACCCAAATCAGCCACGTAAAACTTGCAACAACAATTATAGGACGCCTAACTTGTTTTTGCAGGGTTTGCTATGGGATGTGATATGGCCAAAGGATGTGATGTTACATGTGTGATGTATGAGATTGATCATGTTCTTGTAATAGGATTCACGACTTGCATGTCGCTGAGTATGACAACTGGCAAGGGCCATAGGAGTTGTCTTAATTTATTGTATGAGATGAAACGCCATGTTTTTATTACTTTACTTCATTGCTAACGGTTATCTATAGTAGTAGAAGTAATAGTTGGTGTGACAACTTCATGGAGACACAATGATGGAGATCATGATGATGGAGATCATGGTGTCACACCGGTGACGATGATAATCATGCGATGCCCCGAAGATGGTGATCAAAGGAGAAAAGATGATAATGGCCATATCATGTCACTATATGATTGCATGTGATGTTTATCATGTTTTTCATCTTATTTCTTAGAACGATGGTAGCGTAATAAGATGATCCCTCATAAAATTTCGAGAAAGTATTTCCCTAAGTGTGCACCGTTGCGAATGATCGTTGTCTCGAAGCACCATGTGATGATCGGGTGTGATAGATTCTAACATTCGCATACAACGGGTGTAAGCCAGTTTACACACGCAAAACACTTAGGTTGACTCGACGAGGCTAGCATGTACAGACATGGCCTCGAATACGGGAGACCGAAAGGTCGAACATGAGTCGTATGGTTGATACGATCAGCATGGAGATACTCACCATTGTTGACTAGTCGGTCCCACGTGATGATCGGACACGGTCTAGTCGATATGTATCATGTAACACTTAGATGACAAGAGGGGTGTCAATTTAAGTAGGAGTTCATTACATAATTTGATTAGATGAACTTAATTATCATGAACTTAGTCTAAAAGTTGTATTTACAAATATTGTAGATCCAATGGCCAACGCACCTGTCAACTTGAATTTCAACGCGTTCCTAGAGAAAACAAAGCTGAAAGATGATGGCAGCAACTATGTGGACTGGGTCCGTAGCTTAAAGCTCATCCTTATTGCGGCCAAGAAAGCTTATGTCCTTGATGCGGCTCTAGGTGATCCTCCCGCTGCCCCGGCAGCCCAGGACGTTCAGAACGACTGGCAGTCGCGGAGTGATGACTACTCTATGGTTCAGTGCGGCATGCTATACAGTTTAGAACCGAGGCTCCAAAGGCGTTTTGAGCAACGCGGAATATATGAGATGTTCCAGGAGCTGAAACTAGTTTTTTAGCGTCACGCGTGGGTCGAGTGATATGAAGTCTCCGACAAGTTCTTTAGCTGTAAGATGGAGGAGAACGGTTCTGTCAGTGAGCATATACTCAGAATGTCTGGGTTACACGGTCGTCTGACTCATCTTGGAGTCGAACTTCCAGATGATGTTGTCATTGATAGAATCCTACAGTCGCTTCCACCTAGCCATAAAAGCTTTGTGATGAACTACAACATGCAAGGTATGGAGAAGACCATTCCTGAGTTGTACTCGACGCTGAAATATGCAGAGGTAGAAATCAAGAAAGAGCATCAAGTGTTGATGGTCAATAAGACCACTAGTTTCAAGAAAGGCAAAGGTAAGAAGAACTTCAAGAAAGACGGCAAAGCTGTTGCAGGGCCCGGTAAGCCAGTTGCCGGGAAGAAGAAAAAGAATGGACCCAAGCCTGAGACTGAGTGCTACTATTGCAAGGGAACCGGTCACTGGAAGCGGAACCGCCCCAAATACTTAGAGGATAAGAAGGCCGGCAACGTCAAAGGTATATATGATATACATGTTATTTATGTGTACCTTACCAACGCTCGTAGTAGCTCCTGGGTATTTGATACCGATGTTGTTGCTCACATTTGCAACTCTAAGCAGGAACTGCAGAATAAACGAAGGCTGGCTAAGGACGAGGTGACGATGTGCATCGGAAATTGTTCCAAGATCGATGTGATCGCCGTCGGCATGCTACCTCTACATATACCTTCGGGATTAGTTTTAAACCTTAATAATTGTTATTTAGTACCAGCTGTAACCATGAACATTGTATCGGGATCTTGCTTGATGCGAGATGGCTACTCATTTAAATCAGAGAATAATGGTTGTTCTATTTATATGAGTGATGTGTTCTATGGTCATGCCCCGCTGGTCAATGGTTTATTCTTGGTGAATCTTGATCGTGATGTTACACATATTCATAGTGTGAGTACCAAAAGATCTAAAGTTGATAATGATAGTCCCACATACTTGTGGCACTGCCGCCTTGGTCATATCGGTGCCAAGCGCATGAAGAAACTCCATACTGATGGACTTTTGGAGTTTCCTGATTTTGAATCATTTGACACATGCGAGCCGTGCGTCATGGGCAAGATGACCAAGACTCCATTCTCTGGAAAAATGGAGCGAGCAACCAACTTATTGGAAATAATACATACCGACGTATGCGGTCCAATGAACATTGAAGCTCGCGGTGACTATTGTTATGTTCTCACTGTCACCGATGATTTAAGTATATATGGATATGTCTACTTGATGAAGCACAAGTCTGAAACATTTGAAAAGTTCAAAGAATTTCAGAGTGAGGTTGAGAATCAACATGACAAGAAAATAAAATGTCTACGATCTGATCGTGGAGGAGAATATTTGAGTCAGGAGTTTGCACACATCTGAGGAAATGTGGAATTGTTTCACAACTTACGCCGCCTGGCACACCATAGCGTAACAGAGAGTTTGAACATCGTAATCGCACTTTATTAGATATGGCGTGATCTATCATGTCTCTTACCGACTTACCGCTATCATTTTGGGGATATAATTTGGAAACCGCAGCATTCACTTTGAATAGGGCACCGTCTAAATCCGTTGAGACGACACCGTAAGAATTATGGTTTGGAAAGAAACCTAATCTGTCGTTTCTGAATGTTTGGGGCTGTGATGCTTATGTGAAGAAACTTCAACCAGAAAATCTCGAACCCAAAACAGAGAAATGCGTCTTCATAGGATACCCTAAGGAAACTATTGGGTATACCTTCTACTTTAGATCCGAAGGCAAAGTATTTGTTGCAAAGAACGGACCCTTTCTAGAGAAAGAGTTTCTCTCGAAAGAAGTAAGTGGGAGGAAAGTAGAACTTGATGAGGTAATTGTACCTCCTCTTGAACCGGAGAGCAGCACATCGCTGGAAAATGTTCCCGAGGCGCCTACACCAACTGGGGAGGAAGTTGATTATGGTGATCATGAAACTTCGAATCAAGTTGCTATTGAACCTCGAAGGTCCAGGAGGGTACGTCTTGCACCATAGTGGTACGACAACATTGTGATGGAGATCATGTTGTTAGACAATGATGAACCTTCGAACTATGAAGAAGTGATGGCGGGCCCGGATTCCAACAAATGTCTTGAGTCCATGAAATCCGAGATAGGATCCATGTATGAGAACAAAGTATGGACTTTGGTGGACTTGACCGATGATCGGTGAGCCATAGAAAATAAATGGATCTTTAAGAAGAAGACTGACGCAGACGGTAATGTGACCGTCTATAAAGCTCGACTTGTCGCAAAGGGTTTTTGAAAAATTCAAGGAATTGACTACGATGAGACTTTCTCTCCCGTAGCGAAGCTGAAGTCAGTCTGAATCAAGTTAGCAATTGCCGCATTTCATGATTATGAAATTTGGGAACTGGACGTCAAAACAGCATTCCTTAATGGACAACTTAAGGAAGAGTTGTATATGATGCAACCAGAAGGTTTTGTCGATCCTAAGAGTGCTAACAAAGTATGCAAGCTCCAGCGCTCCATCTATGGGCTGGTGCAAGCATCTCGGAGTTGGAACATTCGCTTTAATGAGGTGATTAAAGCGTTTCCGTTTATACAGGTTTATGGAGAAGCCTGTATTTTCAAGAAAGTGAGTGGGAGTTCTATAGCGTTTCTCGTACTATATGTGGATGAAATATTGATGATGGGAAATGATATAGAGTTATTGGAGAGCATAAAGTCCTAATTGAATAAAAGTTTTTCAATGAAGGACCTTGGAGAAGCTGCATACATATTAGGCATCAAGATCTATAGAGATAGATCAAGACGCCTCATAGGTATTTCACAAAGTACATACCTTGACAAGATATTGAAGAAGTTCAATATGGATAAGTCAAAGAAGGGCTTCTTGCCTGTATTGCAAGGTATGAGATTGAGTAAGACTCAATGCCCGACCACGGAAGAAGATAAAGAGAAGATGAGTACCATCCCCTATGCTTCAACCGTAGGTTCTCTTATGTATGCCATGTTGTGTACCAGACCTGATGTGAACCTTGCCATAAGTTTGGTAGGGAGGTACCAAAGTGGTATGATCACTCTAGTACAACGGTCAAGAATGTCCTTAAGAACTTGAAAAGGACTAGGGAGATGTTTCTCGTTTATGGAGTTGACAAAGAGCTCGTCATAAAGGGTAACGCCGATGCTAGCTTTGACACAGATCTGGATGACTCCAAGTCACAAACCGGATATGTGTATGTTTGAACAATGGTGCAGTCAGCTGGTGCAACTGCAAGCAAGACGTCGTGGCAGCATCTACATGTGAAGCGGAGTACATAGCTGCTTCGGAAGCAGCTCAAAAAGGGATCTGGATGAAGGAGTTCATCACCGACCTTGGAGTGATTCCAAGTGCATCAGGCCCGATGAAACTCTTCTTTGACAACACTTGAGCTATTGCCATAGCCAAGGAGCCCAAATTTCATAGGAAGACCAAGCACGTCAAACGCCGCTACAACTCCATCCAGGACTATGTCCAGAAAGGAGAAATAGATATTTGTAAAGTACATACAGATCTGAATATTGGAGACCCGTTGACTAAACCTCTTCCACGAGCAAAACATAATCAACACCAAAATGCTATGGGTGTTCGATTCATCACAATGTAACTAGATTATTGACTCTAGTGCAAGTGGGAGACTATTGGAAATATGCCCTAGAGGCAATAATAAAGTAGTTATTATTATATTTCCTTGTTCATGATAATTCTCTATTGTTCATGCTATAATTGTATTAAATGGAAACAATAATACATGTGTGAATATATAGATCACAATATGTCCCTAGTAAGCCTCTAGTAGGCTAGCTCGTTGATCAACAGATGATCATGGTTTCCTGATCATGGACATTGGATGTCGTTGATAACGGGATCACATCATTGGGAGAATGATGTGATGGACAAGATCCAATCCTAAGAAGAGCACTAGATCTTGTTGTTCGTCTGCTCAAGCTTTTCTAATGTCAAGTATCATTTCCTTGGACCATGAGATTATGCAACTCCCGGATACCGTACAAGTGCTTTGGGTGTATCAAACATCACAACGTAACTGGGTGACTATGAAGATGCACTACGGGTATCTCCGAAAGTGTCTGTTGAGTTGGTACGAATCGAGACCGTGATTTGTCACTCCGTGTAATGGAGAGGTATCTTTGGGCCCACTCGGTAGAATATCATCATAACGAGCTCAATGTGACTAAGGAGTTAGTCATGGTATGATGTGCTACGGAACGAGTAAAGAGACTAGCCGGTAATGAGATTCAACAAGGTATAGAGATACCGACGATCGAATCTCGGGCAAGTATCATACAAATAGAGAAAGGGAATTGCATACGGGATTGATTGAATCCTTGACATTGTGGTTCATCCGATGAGACCATCGTGGAACGTGTGGGAACCAACATGGATATCCAGACCCCGTTGTTGGTTATTGGCCGAAGAGATGTCCTGGTCATGCGTGCACGTCTCCGGAACCCGTAGGGTCTACACACTTAAGGTTCGATGAGGCTAGGGTTATAGGGAAATAGTGTATGTGGTTACCGAAAGTTGTTCGGAGTGCCGGATGAGATCTCGGAAGTCGCGAGGAGCTCCGGAATGGTCCGGAGGTAAATATTTATATATAGGAAGTAAGATTTTGGACAACGGAAATGTTTCGGGCGTCACCGGTAACGTACCAGGACCACCGGAAGGGTTCCGGGGGTCCACCGGGAGGGGCCACCAGCCCCGGGAGGCTAGATGGGCCAAGTGTGGGTGGGATCCAGCGCTTTGGTGGACTGGTGCACGTCCCACCCATCCCAAGGCATGGCAAAGGGAGGAAAGGGGGCCAGATGGGTCTACCGCCACCCCTAGGGTGGGAACCCTAGAGGTGGCGCACCCTCCTCCCTCTCCTCCTATATATACCCATGAGTTGGGGCTGTTTTGGGATGATGAACTCTCTCTCTCTCTCGGTGCAGCCCTACCTCCCTCCTTCCTTGTCTTCTGCGGTGCTTGGCGAAGCCCTGTCGGAATCCCACCTAGCTCCATCGCCACCACGCCGTCGTGCTGCCGGAGCACTCCCTCAACCTCTCCTTCCCCCTTGCTGGTTCAAGGTGTTGCAGACGTCACCTGGCTGCACGTGTGTTGAACGAGGAGGTGCCGTGATTCGGCACGTAGATCGGAATCACACCGCAATTCTAATCGATGCGAGCACGACTACATCAAACGCGTTCTAGTAACGCTTCCGCTTAGCGATATTCAAAGGTATGAATATTATCTTCCCTCTTGCTCGTTGCTGGTCTCTCCATAGATAGATCCTTGTATGGCGTAAGAAAGTTTTGAATTTACTACGTTACCCAACAATACTTTCTATTTTCCCTACCGGGTTTTTTAAAGGAAGTACTCTTGATATATTAATTGTTCTCCAAACTTATCGATGAGTTTTCTCCTTCTTCAATGGTTTTTCTCATATGAGTTATCAAGAGACAATAATCATTATATGTTTCATCATTTTCTCCTTATTTTCTGCACTTGGTTAAAGGAGTTTTAGCAACATATCTATATTATTCTCCTCATATTTTTCCCATAGGGTTTTTGGAGGAGACTTTAAAGATTATACAAGTCTTTCTCAAATGAAGACGATGAACATTCTCAAGGCAAACACATACGGGAAGGAATCTTCATCAAGATGAAGCGTATTAGACTATCATAGATTAGGGGGGAGTGTTAAGGATTAATTTAATCCTAGTAATCAATGCTTAAGTTGTTGTTTAGGTCGGTTCTAGTTACCGACATTGTAACTCTAACTACCTTATAAGAAGGGTATAAATACCCAGTTTTCAATCAAAGAGAGTGACTGTTCAGTCATTTTCTTTTATTCTTTCGCAAACTCATCTAGATTTTTTGTTTTTCAATAACTTATATAGTTATTGGTGGCGTCGCAAAAAGTTCCACGCCAGCGGTAAGGAAAATACTGGTGGCGTGATAAAACTTTACACGTCACCACTAACTTGCGACCAAGTAGGCTACTCGATCCCAATTAGTAATGGCGTGGATTCTACCTCACACGCCATTACTAATGATGAAGTGATGACGTATAATATATATTGAGGCCACCACTATTTTAAAAATATAGTGTTAACGTGAATTGAAAATGAGGCGCCACGAATTAAAGTTGTGGCTAGCCATTTCTCTACTAGTGAGACTTGCGCATCGCCCACATCAAGGGACTGGCAAGCCATGGCGGTCGCGCGCCCCTACTCTACCTCTCATGTTGGCCGTCCCGTTGGAACAAAACACCTCGACCTCGAGCGATAACCAGGAGCCCTGTCGCTGGTCGCCGCAATCGCTAGTCGTCCTTGCGCTCCCTGTGTTCCTCTCCTTCCTCCTGCTCTTCTCCTCCTCTGACCATCTAGCTCCCTCTCTCTCTCCTTCTGCTCGGACAGGAGAAGCCACGGCGTTTTCGGTTGCCTCTAGTCCTTCCTCGGATCCGGCTGGATCTGGACGGGAGCATCCTCCGACGCCATTCCTGATGTCGCCTTGGACATCCTCGCCTCGTCTGCATCGCTAGAGCCGCACCATAGACCGATTCTGTGGTGGAACCCTGCATCCCGCCGCTCCTACCCTTCTAGTTCGAGCATGCCAGGAACGACGCTCACGTTGAGCAAGCCTCCTGTCCGATCAGGCCTTGTGGGCCAACCATCGTCAGGCCCAGGCTCGGCCCCAAGAAGGCTGAGCCCGTGAAGACCTCCCTGCAAACCTCCTCTATATCGCTTCATGCAGTCCTCCTCTATGTTGTGCCTAATGCTCTGTTTCAGATTCGGCCCATATGCCATTTTTTTCCCGATGCTGTGAATTTATCCGATTCTCCAATGAAAATTGTTTTAGAGATTAGTCCCTAAAATAATGCATCTATAACTTTTGAACCGTACATCGGATTAAAATGAGTTAGACATGTAAAATGATAAGAATTTTTTGTACATTGATAATATGCCACTTTCACACATGTTAAAAATGTTTAAATTCTTGTTTGCATTAATTTTCATCAATGACATGTTAAAAACGCTTTGTCTTATAATTAAATAACTCTAGCTCTCATTAAAATGATCCACATATGCAACTTGACTAGACAAATGCGTAGAATAAAATTGTGTCATTTATTTTGGTGTTTAGTAACTCTAAAATTGTGTTCTAGGCAGAATAGTAGCAAATTCAGAAATTACATATGGGGACTTTTCGAAATTGTTATTTGTTGATTCCGGCCTCATTTAAAATGCCTAGAAGATGTACTTGTCATGCTTCACCTATTACCATGATTAACAACATTTAAAATGTTTGTTTAGTTCAAGCAACATTAACCCCATTCCTCTTAAATATGGAGAGTTATTATTTCGTTATACGTATGTTTTCCTTCTCCATTTAAAATTTCTTAATTCCATCTTCACCTTATGCCATGACCACCCATTTTAAAAAATATTTAATATTGATGTGTACCTAAACGGGAGTGAACTAAGTAATTCAAATGTGGAGTTTCGTCAATATGCAATCGTTGCATGTTGATCTTCATTTAACGTGTAGTATTTGTTTATTGTGATTGTCATGCCCAGCATACTTAAACTGAACATGCTTCATATTTGATTGCGCATCATGCCATCTATATGTTATGGTGTTTATTTTGTGTTAATTGTTTGTTTCCGGATTGTTTCTTCTCGATAGAGTTCTGGACCGTTTTCGAGTGTGAGGATTCATTCAACTACGCCCATTCGTCTACTTCACAGATTCGTTCTCCTTCCATGAGGGATCTCATGCAAAATGATCATTTGTCGGGACCCCGATCCTAAGCCATAGGAATCCAGCCTGTAATACATCGCATCTCTTTGTGGTCTCACACACGGTTAACCCCTCGGCTGCAGCCTTACCTTAGCCGAGACCGTTTGCGCCTTTTGACTCGCGTATGCAATTGTGTCGCTAGCAATCCAATGACAAAGAACCCGGATCGACGTGTCTAGTCATAAACAAAAGTGGCAGTTCCGCACACGGACATGCATACATGACCCAGCAAAGGAGGTGTCGGTCACCAGCGAATGTAGACAAGTCGTAGCAAGCTACAAGGACTCCATTACATCATGTGACATTTCCCCAAAGGGGACATACACAACAGCTAAGAAGGACACATGCCGGTCAACCAATGTGTCCGGAGAAATAGCGAACTACCATGGCTTGTTGGATCACAAAGGGGCATTTCCCTGTAAGGAATGCTACTAGAGCCTACAGTTAGGTAATCAAACCCCATACATATGAAGTACGACACACGTACGCATGGCATACTGATATGTATAGATACATCGATGGCATCACAACATAACCATAAACACACAAGCTTTATTTAAAAGGCTCGGAAGAGCCTCACACATAATATTACACAGTAGGGGTCTCACGACCCATCATAACAGTCATTCAAGTTACAAGCCAGCGGAAGTAGACAAACTGTCTGAGTACAGACATATGAAACTAGAAGGCACATGGCCTGACTATACTATAGACCCACCCTAGGGCCAGATCGTAGCTGGGATACCAGCTACTCATTGTCGTCGATGTCTAGGAAGAACCCTCCATTTGTCGCGACAAGGACTTAGTTATCTCTCGCCACTTATCGCCATGTGCACGTCATGCACCTCGGCAACCTTCAAGTGGAAGCCCAGCGAGGGAGTCGGCCATGACCGTTAACCATGCTAATACTTAGTCTAGGTCTATCGCCTATCTGAGGGTAACCCGCACGGAAGTCCGGCCGAGGTTTCCGCCACGGCCCCAAACGATGTGCGCAGGGTTCCCAAGCCCACCATCCGGGTGCCACTTGCCACACCGTGCCACTGCCTACCGCATCACCGCCCACCTCTCAGGTCAGCGCTATGCACGGCCTCCAGCATGACTATAAACACCAGAAACTATTTGAAACTCTTGGACCGAGTACTAGGCGATTAATAAGTCAAGCGGGGTCATATTTCAGGGCCCAGCATGCGATAGTATCTCGTCCTGGATTACATACACGGAACTCAGTTCCTAAGGACGGTTCCAATGAAATAACCCGCCATGTACTCTTACATAGCCTTTCACCGGTACCTTTACCAAATCAGGTTCAACACACAACCTTCACTTACTGAACACATTTTCACAATTCTGTACATCTCCCAGATGACAGACCATACACAACTCTAAGCATAGCATGCATAGCAGGATAAGGCACATCATGGCTCAAGCATCTACCAGGTATGCTAGGTTGCAAGGTTCAGCTATTTACTGTGACAAAGACAGGTCATGCAAAGGAAGTGGGTTCAACTAACTTGGCAAAAGCATTTGAAGCATTTGATCCTAATGCAATAAGTAAGTGCAGGAGCGAGAACATGGGATTTATCAGGATGATGAAAATGGTTGCTTGCCTTGTTGCTCAGAGGAGGGACAATATCCATCAGTCGGATATTCGGTGGAATCCGGAGGAGCGGAGCCTACCGATAGAAATGACATCAATCAATAATAATCGTATGCAACAAAATGATGCATGAACATGGCATGAAGATGCATGGTGGTATGCTAATGTAGCTATCATTTATTAAGTTTGGAGTTGATTTGAATCAGATTCAAATATCACTTCAAATGAGGTATTCTCGAATACCATTTTAATTGATTCGACCTGATGCTCAGATCAACTTGTTTTTAACATGCATGGGAATGATATGTTAAGTTGCTGGTTTTGATTGCACAATGTTTGATCATAGCATTTGAAGTGGAATCCAAATGATTTTCAAATTCCAACTACGAAGCATTTATTAAATTTAACCTATTCATTATTCTCCATGTTTGGTCCAGTAACATCTTCAAACATGTTTTAAAATGACATATTCAGATTCCTTGGATTTTTCTAATACTTTTTCATATATAAATTATTTTCCTTGGAGTTACAGATTAATTTCTATGATTTTTAGAAGTTTTGGGCATTTTCTGGAATTGTTTTAAACAGAAAATCTACTTATTGCGTCAGCATGGCATCATCAGGTCCAACTGGCCGTTGAAAGTCAAACCTGACCAGTGGGACCCACTCGTCAGTGACTCTGGTCAGTTTTGGATTAGATTTAAACTTAATTAGCTAATTAACAGCACTGGACCCACATGTCAGTGACTTATTAGTTTAATTAATTTTATTTTTATTAACTAAAATCATCCAGAGGCTGGCCCCACGCGTCAGTGGCTCAGGCTAGCTGAGATCCACCGGCGGCGAGGTCGTCCTTGCCGGCGGTGAGCCTCCGGCGACCACCAGAACGGCGCAGGGCTTGGAAACGGCGCACAGGCGGCCAAACTCTGTGCGGAGTGCACCAGAGGAACGACACGTCTCCCACAGGTTCATTTTTGCACCTAGCCAGGGCTGAGCTGGCCGGATATGACGCCGGCGACGAGCTTGGCGGCGGCCGAAGCTCGGGCATCGTCGGGCTAGTCGAATCTGAAGGAGATAGGCACGGGGCTGAGCACCTACGGCACCTACTTGACAGCCTGAAGCTACTGGTGGCCTTTGAAGGACGAGCACTTCACCGGAGAGCTACCGGCGACGAGCTCCCGCGACGGATTTCGTCGGGCTCCGGTGAAATCAGGGCTAGAGGAAGAGATCGAAGGGGGAAACGTGGGGAAAAGCTTGCTAGGCTCACGGGGGGTGCAGTGGTGGTGCTAGCTTGCTCGGGGACGGCCTGGAGAGGGAGAACGCCGGCGATAAACTTTGGTGACCCGAGGAAGAAGACGACTGCGTCTCGTCGATTCACTGCGTCTTGGCGTCGGGCTCGTGGCTAGAAAGCTTCAGGGAGCTGCGGCGGATCTTCTATGCGGCTCAGGAAGGAAGGGGGTAGGCTAGAAGGACGGCGATCTCGAGCTCTGCTCGGGCTCCAATGGCGGCAGTGGGGAAACGAAGTAGAGGGGGAGAATGAGGAGGGATTGGCTTGGGCACGCCTCGGGAGGGTTATACCCTCGCGTGCCAGCGCGAAGCGGCGGCCAGGCAGACAGGGAGCTGCGTGGAGGCGCCGGGCATCGCGGTGGCCACCTCCTGCTGCCTACTGGCGAGGAGGAAGACGACCGGGGAGCTGGGCCTGGGCCAGGTAAGCGACAGGTAAGAGTTTTGCATTTTTTTTCTTGTGTTGTTTTCTGATTTGCTAACTATTTTGATTTGCTATTTATTTCAGCTCCAAAATAGTTTATAAAATTATTTTGAACACACCAGAATATTAGTTGGAATATATCCAACGATTCCAGAAGTTTTCAACATTTTGAAAACTTAAAGTTTTTGAATTCAAATTTAAACTTGAATTCAGTGGCTTTTTTGTACTTAAATAAAATGCCAAAAGTGTTATGAAAATAGTTTTCTTCATTGATTATTCGCTTTCAGGAATTATCAGAAAAGTTGAACTTTTCTTGAGGCCATTTTGGGTTCATTGATTTTAACAAGTTTGGAAATTCCTTTAAATTGAGAAGTGGCTAGGGTTTTTGAGTTTTGCTTCACCACTTGCTTTGATCTTGTTGCAATTTTCTTTGATGCAATGCAAAGAAGATATGAGCACAATGCTATACTTTGGTTAGGTTTGAGGGATGTGACATCATTTCCCTGGATACCACTACTACCACTACCATGTTAGTTGTCTTGTTTCTATCATTATTTCTTGCTGCCTACCACCTGTTATGTCGAGCCTCCCAACATTGCCATGAAAATCCTATAACCCCTCTACATACCAGCAAACCTTTGTTTGGCTATGTTACCACTTGCTCAACCCTTCTTATAGCGTTGCTAGTTGCAGGTGGAAGTTGCTTCTAGCTATGTGACAACATGGATTTCTTGAGATACCACAATATTTTTGCTACTTAACTTAGTGCACATATATACTTGGTAAAAGGTGGAAGGCTTTGACTTTTGGCTCGGTGTTCTATTCAAAATTTTTTGCGCTAGTTTCTTGTGTACCAGTGTTATGTTCCATACTGAGCACTCCTAACATGCTTGGGGTTGTTATGCGGACCCCCTTGATTTTCGTTTTGGGATAAAACTCTTCTTCTAAGGCCCAACATTGGTACTATATTTGCCCGACATAATACTATTGATAATTAATTTGACGCATAGGGAGTTAGGGCTACCCAAGGTTCGTTATTCAACCTAATACAGAGGGTAATGCTAATGGTGCTGGTCCAAACTAGAGCATCGTGCGTATGTCAGTTATTCAACCTAATACAGGGGGCAACTCGGGATGTCAGTTATTGTATGCTTAGCTCATCGGTCGTGCCGTGAGAATGAGATACGCAACTCCTATCGGGATTGTTGGCACATCGAGCGGTCTTGCTAGATTTGCTTTACTCTTAGCGAATCTGTTGTGCACTAGGATATCGAGGATACCTCAGGCTACCTCGAGGTTGAGGTTTTCTCTCTAGGGCAGATTTTGATAGTTTGTGATGGACTGGTCGGAGCACCCTTGCAAGGTTCAATCCTTCGGAAAGTCGTGCCCGCGGTTATGTGGCAACATGGTAACTTTTTTTGACACCCTGTCATAGCAAACTTGAAGTAAACTCAAATAAAATATGCCAACTATGTGCATAATCGTGATATTTTAATTGAGTTTACTTCAAGTTTGTTATGACTGTGTGTTAAACAAATTTCCAAGTTGCCACATTACCGCAGGCATGACTTTCCAAAAGACTTACCCCTGCAAGGGAGCTCCAACTAGTCCATCACAAAGTAATCTAAGTGGAAAACCTCAACCACGGAAAACCCATAGTCTTTTCAGTTTCCCGATGGAAAACCAAAACCTCCAAATAGCACAAGTTATCCTCGGAGTCCTATGCACAAGATATTCGAGAAAGGTAAAACAAATCGAGCAAGGCCACCCGACTTGCCGACAATCCCGATAGGAGTCGTGCATCTCGTTCTCAGGGCACAATTGCATGAGCGCAATGTACAATGGCCTCACAGAAATTCCCTGAGTTGCCCTGGTGTGGCCCTGCACACCACTCTATTTAGGACCAGCACCATCAACACTAGTCCTCCCTGTATTATGTTGAATTAATCCCCGGGTTCATGACGCCCTATTCTTTAAAAAAATTGTTCAATATTATTCTGTTGGGCAAATATAATACCAATTTTGGGCCTTGTGAGAAGAGTTTTATCTCAAAACGAAAATCAAGGGGCTCCCCATAACAACCCCAAGCATGTTAGGAGTGCTCGGTATGGAACATAACACCGGTACACAAGTAACTAGGGTGGCAAATGTGGCACAAAACAATGAGCAAAAATACCAAGCCTTCCACCTTTTACCAAGTATATAGGTGCATTAAATTAAATAGCAACAATATTGTGATAAAACAAGGAATCTATGGTGTCACATGGAAATCAACTTGCACCTCCAACTAGCAACGCTATAAGAAGTGATGAGCAAGCGGTAAAATAGACAAAACAAAGGTTGGCTCAGATGTTGAGGGGTTAGAGGCTTTTCAAGTGAATGTTGGGAGGCTTGACATAACAGGTGGTAGGAAGGGAGACATAGCGATAGAAATGAGACAACTAGCATGGCAATGATTGTAGTGGTATCCACGGAAATGATCATCTTGCCTGAGATCCTACTTGGTAGAAGAACGAATCCGTGAAGTAGACAAACCAATGTAGTCGAACGAATCCTCACACTCCGAACTAGTTTCAGAACTCTATCAAGAAGAAGAAATACGACAAAAACCATAAACACATGATAAATAACACAACATATTCATGATATGATTCACAATCAAGTATGGTGCATGTCCATACGATTATGCAAGGCATGACAAAGCACAACAATCAAATAGTACACATTAAGTGAAGCTCAATATGCAACGAGTTACATATTGATGAGACTCCACATTTGAATTATTTAGTTCACTCCCATTTATTTACTCAACAATTTTAAAAGTTTTTAAACATGGCAAGAGGTGAAGCCTAATGAAACTACACTATCTAGGCATTTTAAATGAGGTCGGAAACAACTTATAGTATTTCTGGATCGACCCTAGCTATATGTTAATATCGAAAATGGTTCATATATGAACTAAACATATTTTTACATTTATTAAACAGGGAAACTAATTTCACAATGTGATTTTACATGTCATTCTAGTCAATTTACATATATGGATCATCTAAAACGGACTTACGGTCTAAAAGATATGACCAACCCAAGATAATATGCCATGAATGCAAATTGTATGCCAATGACAACGAAAAACATTTTGGAACATCAATGCATCTAGATACTATGAAACTACCTGAGATTCTAAGAAAGTTTCATATATGGCAAGTTTAAAATGGAGCAACGGCTCGGCAACTACAACGAACAGAAGTTATAGCGATAATCTGTCCAAAACAGCAACATGACATTTTATACACACCAAAACAACCACCTATAGGATTCCAAAATTCACAAACAAGATATGGGACAATATTTGATAAGATACACAACAATCATCTTCTAACAGCAAATTGAATGGAAGCATGGATCACTAGGAAATGAGCTCTCAAAATAGCTACTTGAACACACTTTTAGACTTAGTGAAAATAACAGTTTTAACATTGTAGTTTTTATCATGATGGCGTATTGACAATAAGAAAACACATATTACAGGTCATATAATGGCAAGAAAATTTACCGAATTGTAGTAGGCATGATGCACTTCATTTAAATCCACACTAGCAAGGTCTAAATATGCACACATTCATAGATCGCATCCCTACAACATGGCATTCTGAAATAATTAGATTCTCAGACTTAGAATTATTTGGCCCTACCAAACAGCAACATCATCACATCATACTATAGCTAAGCGTAACATACATGGCATGGGAAACCTACTAACAGCAACTAGACATATCATACTACAAATCACTCTGTTGCTCACATTCAAAAGAGACAAGGTTTGCTTAATTCGAGCTTCGCAAAATGAAACTTTACAAAAACATATGAGTAGTTTGAACGTGATAGCACTTTGGGAGCCACAAATGAACATGTTAATGATAATTTACATGGCAACTAGAGGCATGGCATCAAAGTAGACATTAAATAGAGCAATTCTCACAAAGGAACCACATGCAAAAGGCCTTCGAATTAGATGCAATCATCCACGCAAGATTGAACAATATAACAGTTTTCAACGATTACAATGCAAAGCACTTTTGCAAGAGAGATATGAGCATGAATATGATTCCTAATATGTGTGAAAATTCATTCATCATGTAGAGCATGTTGAGTATATGAATTTACATATATTACACGTTTAGATCCGATGCACGGTTTTCCAAATGCAAGCATCACAATTATGAACATGATGATGAAATGACAGTTTTATGGGGACTTGGAGGAATTTCTCCTTGAGGGGAAAAACGGGAGGAAGGCGTGCAGGCAGCGTGTTTGGATGGCCAGATGAGGTCGGACGATGCCGATCCGGGACATGTCCGTCCAGATCTGGCGGTGTGGCTGTAGCGAGGCGGCTCGACGCTGGCGAGGTTCGGGTTGGGCTACAGAGACGAGGCCTTTGGGAGTGGAGCGCGACCAGGTGGTGGAGTTGACCAGCAGGAGACGGCACTCTGGCGAGGGGCGGCTAGGTCGGCGAGGTTGAGGCGCGTGCTACTTCTCAAATAACAGCGCCAGAAATTGACACGTTGATGGAGACTTGCTTGCGTTGGTTTTTCCCCTGAAGAGGAAAGGGTGATGCAACACATGAGCAGTAAGTATTTCCCTTAGTTTGAGAACCAAGGTATCAATCCAGTAGGAGAATCTCGTCAAGTCCAGAGTACCTGCGCAAACACAAAAGAGCTTGCACCCAATGCTTTAAAGGGGTTGCCAATCCCTTCAAGACTGATTGCAAAGTGAGATCTGAAGGCGGAAAGTGCAACAAAGTAAAAAGTGTAAGGCTGAAAATATGGTGTGGAGTAGACCCGGGGACCATAGTGTTCACTAGAGGCTTCTCTCAAAATAGCAAATATCAAGGTGGGTGAACAAATTACTGTCGAGCAATTGATAGAACCGTGCAAAGTCATGACGATATCTAAGGCAATGATCATACATATAGGCATCACGTCAAAGACAAGTAGACCGATACTTTCTGCATCTACTACTATTACTCCACACATCGACCGCTATCCAGCATGCATCTAGTGTATTGAGTTCATGACGAACAGAGTAACGCCTTAAGAAAGATGACATGATGTAGAGGGATAAACTCAAACCAATAATGAAAACCCCATCTTTTTACCCTTGATGGCAACAACACGATGCGTGCCTCGCTACCCCTTTTGTCACTGGTGAGGTCACCGCACGGTATGAACCCAAAACCAAGCACTTCTCCCATTGCAAGAATCATAGATCTAGTTGGCCAAACAAAACCCACAACTCGAAGAGAACTACAAGGATATGAAATCATGCATAAGAGAGATCAGAAGAAAATCAAATAAGATTCATAGTTAATCTGATCCTAAATCCACAATTCATCGGATCTCGACAAACACACCGCAAAAGAAGATTACATCGGATAGATCTCCATGAAGATCATGGAGAACTTTGTATTGAAGATCCAAGAGAGAGAAGAAGCCATCTAGTTACTAGCTATGGACCCGTAGGTCTATGGTACTCACGCATGATCGGAGAGGTCATGGTGTTGATGAAGAAGACCTCCGTATCCGAATCCCCCCTCCGGCAGGGCACTAGAACGTGCCCCAGATGGCATCTTGCGGAGACAGAAGCTTGCGCCGGCGGAAAAGTACTTTCGATGATATCCTAATTTTTTATGGGATTTTAGGGAATATATAAGCGCAAAACCTAGGGAAAAGGAGCCTCAGGGAGCCCACAAGCCTGGGGGCTGCGGGCCCCCCTGGCCACGCCATGAGGGCTTGTGGGGTCCCTGGTGGCCCCTGCCCTCATTCTCCGGCTTCCCGATCTTTTTCTATTCCAGAAAAAATCTTTTTGGCACTTTCATTCCGTTTGGACTCCGTTCAAAATCCTCCTCTCAAAGGGGTCAAAAACATGGAAAAACAGGAACTCGCACTCGGCACTGAGTTAATAAGTTAGTCCCAAAAAATATATAAAAGGCATGCAAAACATCCAAAGTTTGACAAGATAATAGCATGAAACAATAAAAAATTATAGATATGTTGGAGACGTATCAAGCATCCCCAAGCTTAACTCCTACTCGTCCTCGAGTAGGGAAGTGATAAAGATTGAATTTTTGATGTGGAATGCTACCTAGCATAGTTGTCCTTTGCTACTTCTTTCACGTGACATGAATGTTAAGATCCGTAAGGTTCGAAACAATAGTTTGCTATTGACATGAAAACAATAATACTTCAAGCAAACTAGCAAGGTAATCATGAACTTTCAAAATAACAAGGCCAATGAAAATTATCCCTACAAAATCATATAGTCTGGCGATGCTCCATCATCCTCACACAACTAATGTAAATCATGCACAACCCCGGTATTGGCCAAGTAATTGTTTTCGCACTCTTACTTTCTCAAACCTTTTATAACTATCACGCAATACATGAGCGTGAGCCATGGATATAGCACTATATGTAGAATAGAGTGTGGTGGTGGTTGTGAGACAAAAAGGAGGAGATGGCCACATTGACTCGACATATCAAAGGGCTATGGAGATGCCCATTAGTCGATATCAATGTGAATGAGTAGGGACTACCATACAAGGGATGCACTAGAGCTATAAGTATGTGAAATCTCAAAAGGAGAACTAGTGGGTGTGCATCCAACTTGCTTGCTCACGAAGACCTAGGGCAATTATGAGGAAGCCCATCACTGGAATATACAAGCCAAGTTATATAATGAAGATTCCCACTAGCATATGGTAGTGACAAAGCAAGAAGCTCTCAATCATGAAGAACATGGTGCTATTATGAAGCACAAGTGTGGAAAAAGATAGTAGCATTGTCCCTTCTCACTTTTTCTCTTTTTTTTCATTTGGGCTCTTAGGCCTCTTCTTTTTTTTCTCTTTTTTTGGGCTCTTTGGCCTCTTTTTTTTATTTCCTCCCATGGGACAATGCTCTAATAATGATGATCATCACACTTTTATTTACTCACAGCTCAAAAGCTTAGAAAAATGGTGACTCTATAGGAAATGCCTCCGGTGGTGTACCGGGATATGCAACGATCTAGCTTGGCATATGACGTTGAAACATATCGCTAGCTATCTTACGATCATGCAATGGCAATATGAGAGTGACGGCACAAGTCATGAGACGGAACGGTGGGAGTTGCATGGCAATATATCTCGAAATCGCTATGAAAATGCCATAGTAGGTAGGTATGGTGGCTGTTTTGAGGAAGGCGAAAGTGCATCTATACCATGGACTCACATTAGTCATGAAGAACTCACATAATTGTTGCAAAAGTTTTTATTAGTAATCGAAACAAAATGCTAAACGCATACTCCTAGGGGAAGGGTTGGTAGGTGTTAACCATCGCGCGATCCCGACCTCAACACAAAGGATGACAATCAATAGATCAATTATGCTCCGACTTCCTAACATAGCGGTTCACCATACGTGCATGCTACGGGAATCACTAACTTCAACACAAGTATTTCTAGATTCACAACACCCTACTAACATAACTCTTAATATTACCAGATCCACGCCTCAAAACTAATTGAGAGGAATCAAGACTTCTCTTTCTACTCAATGCACATGAAGATGGAGGTTTTGTATCCTCTTTGGGTACCTATCCCCTTTGGAACTACTTTCATAGAATGAGCCAACTACCAAGTCACGCACCGCCGTGCTCTAAAAGATATAAGTGAAGCACATAGAGCAAAAGTATCTAGCTCAAAAGATATAAGTGAAGCACTATGAACATTCTAGTAAAATCACGATGAGTGCATGTATCTCTCTCTCAAAAAGGTGTCCAGCAAGGATGATTGCTACACAACAAAAAGAAAATACTTCTAGGATACAATACGCTCCAAGAAAAACACATATCATGTGGTGAATAAAAATATAGCTCCAAGTAATGTTACCGATGGATTGAAGACGAAAGAGGGGATGCCTTCCCGGGGCATCCCCAAGCTTAGGCTTTTTGGTGTCCTTGAATTTGGCTTGGGATGCCTTTGGCATCCCCAATCTTGAGCTCTTTCCACTCTTTAACTCATCGTCCATGAGAACATCAACCAAAACATGAAAACTTCACAACACAAAACTTAAAGAGAAACTCGTGATATCATTAGCACAAGAAAACAAACTACCACCGCTTTTGGTACTGTAGCAAACTTGAATTCTATCTATATTTGTGTTGGGCTACTATATTCTCACTTTTCCATGGCTAGTACCCCCCGATACTAACCATAGTTTCATCAAAACAAGCAACCAACTCAACAAAAACAGAATTTGTCAAAAACAGACCAGTCTGTAGCAATCTGTATATTCGTATACTTCTGTTATCTCACAAATTGTAAAAATTACGACTGCCTGGGAAAAGGCATATCAACCAGCAGCAAAAATAATCAACTCAAAATCTCTTTCTGAATAAAAACGAAAAATCATCTCGTGAGCGAAAAGTTTCTGTCTTTTTCCAGCAGGATCAAACAACCATTACCAAGACTAGTCATAAAGGTTTTGCTTGTCTCAAACACAAAAAGAAACACAAAAAACCCAATCACAACAGAATTATGATGGTGTGGACGCAACAAAACAGAAATAAAAAAGATAAATTCGTTGGGTTGCCTCCCAACCAGCACTATTGTTTAACGCCCTTAGCTAGGCATAAAAGCGATAGAGTCACGTATCGTCATCTTTGGTGCTCAAACCGTAAGTGTCAATCATCATGGATTCATAAGGCAATCTTATTTTCTTTCCAGGAAAGTGTTCCATGCCCTTCTTTAAAGGAAATTGAAATCTAATATTCCCTTCCTTCATATCGATGATAGCACCGATAGTCCTTAGGAAAGGTCTACCAAGAATAATAGGGCATGTAGGCTTGCAATCAATGTCAAGCAAAATGAAATCCATGGGTACATAGTGCCAATTTGCAATAATAAGAACATCATTGATCCTTCCCATGGGTTTCTTGATAGTAGAATCCGCAAGATTCAAATTAAGAGAACACTCTTCAATCTCATTAAAACCTAGAACATCAAATAAAGAATTTGGAATCGCGGAAACACTAGCACCCAAATCACACAAAGCATTGCATTCATAGTTTTTGATTTTGATTTTGATGGTAGGTTCCCACTCATCATGAAGCTTTCTAAGGATAGAGACTTCCAATTCAAGTTTCTCTTCAAGAGATTTTATCATAGCTTCGACGATATGATCGGTAAAGGCCTTGTTTTGGCTATAAGCGTGTGGAGAGTTTAACATGGATTGCATCAAGGAAATGCATTCAATCAAGGAGCAACTATCATAATTGAATTCCTTGAAATCCATGGTAGTAATTTCATTACTACTCAAAGCTTTAATATCTTCTACTCCACTTTCAATGCTTTTAGCATCAAGATAGATGGACTCCGAATCATTAGGGCACTTTTCAACCAAAGTGGATTCATATCCAGCCCCATCATCATTAGGTTTGACACAAGAAAACAAATTTCAATGGGAGTCACACCAAGCACTTTAAGATCTTCATGATTCTTGTCACGAGAACACGCCTTTTTAAGCCATTCATGTCTAGCACGAATTTGGGCGGTTCTTTCTTTGCTCTCAACCATGGAAACACGCATAGCTTTCAAAGTTTCATCCATATTGATCTTGGGAGGAGCACATCTAACTTTCAAAGCATCAATATCACTAGACATTCTATCAACGCTCCTAGCCAAATCGTTAGTTTTGAGTAGTTTTTCCTCTATGGACGCATTGTAAATCTTTTGCGAGTTGATGAACTCTTTGATATTACTCTTTATATCAGAGGGTAATCTATTGTAATTTCCATGATTATTGTTGTAGGAGTTGCCAAAGTTATTAGAGGAGTTACTAGGAAAAGGCCTAGGAACATAGTTTCCTCTAAAAGCATTGTTGTTGCCAAAATTATTCCTACCAACAAAATTAACGTCCAAGCTAGCGTTGCTACACTCAATCAAAGAAGACAAGGGCATATCATTAGGATCTAAAGGAGCACTTCTACTAGCAACCAAATTCATTAACTCATCCATCTTAGCACTCAACGAGTTAATTTCTTCTATAGCGTGTACCTTCTTACTAGTAGGTGACCTTTCAGTGTGCCATTGAGAGTAATTCGTCATGATGTTGTATATGAGTTTTGTGGCTTCCCCTAACGTGATTTCTATGAACGTTCCACCTGAGGCGGAGTCCAAGATATTTCTAGAAGCGAAATTCAAGCCAGCGTAGAAGATTTGAATAATCATCCAAAGACTCAAGCCATGAGCGGGACAATTTCTAATCATCAATTTCATTCTCTCCCAAGATTGTTGAACATGTTCACGATCAAGTTGCTTGAAATTCATGATATCATTATGGAGAGAGATGATCTTAGCCGACGGAAAATACTTGGACATATAAGAATCTTTGCACTTATCCCAAGAATCTATACTATTTTTGGGCAAAGAAGAAAACCAAGTTTTTGCACGATCTGGCGACGAGAAAGGAAAAAAGCTTCAATTTAATCACATCATTATCCACATCCCTCTTCTTTTGCATATCGCAAAGCTCAATGAAGTTATTGAGATGGGATGCGACATCTTCACTAGGAAGGCCGGAGAATTGCTCTTTCATAACAAGATTCAGCAAAGCGGCATTGATTTCGTATGACTCCGCACTAGTGGCGGGAGCAATTGGAGTACTAATAAAATAATTATTATTAGTATTCGAGAAGTCACAAAGTTTGGTGTTTTCATTCATGGTGACTTCGGCAAGCAAGCAAGCACACGAGCGAACAAAGGGCAAGAGAGAAGAAGGGCGAATGAAAAGGCAAACAAAAAAAGGCAAACGAAGAAGGCAAAATGTGAAGTGGGGGAGAGGAAAATGAGAGGCAACTGGCAAACAAAGCAATTGCAAGAGATGAGTTTGCGACACCTACTTGGATGAGTTCTTGACTTGATCATCCCCGGCAACGGCGCCAGAAATTCTTCTTGCTACTTCTCAAACAACAACGCTAGAAACTGACACGTTGACGGAGACTTTCTTGCTTTGGTTTTTCCCTTGAAGAGGAAAGGGTGATGCAACACAGGAGCAATAAGTATTTCCCTCAGTTTGAGAACCAAGGTATCAATCCAGTAGGAGAATCTCGTCAAGTCCAGAGTACCTGCGCAAACACAAAAGAGCTTGCACCAAACGCTTTAAAGGGGTTGTCAATCCCTTCAAGTTTGATTGCAAAGTGAGATCTGAAGGCGGAAAGTGCAATGAAGTAAAAAGTGTAAGGCTGAAAATATGGTGTGGGGTAGACCCGGGGGCCATAGTGTTCACTAGAGGCTTCTCTCAAAATAACAAATATCACGGTGGGTGAACAAATTGCTGTCGACCAATTGATAGAACCGCGCAAAGTCATGACGATATCTAAGGCAATGATCGTACATATAGGCGTCACGTCCGAGACAAGTAGATCGATACTTTCTGCAGCTACTACTATTACTCCACACATCGACCGCTATCCAGCATGCATCTAGTGTATTGAGTTCATGACGAACAGAGTAACGCCTTAAGCAAGATGACATGATGTAGAGGGATAAACTCAAACCAATGATGAAAACCCCATCTTTTTACCCTTGATGGAAACAACACGATGCGTGTCTCGCTACCCCTTCTGTGAATGGGTGAGGTTGCCGCACGATATGAACCCAAAACCAAGCACTTCTCCCATTGCAAGAATCATAGATCTAGTTGGCCAAAGAAAACCCACAACTCGAAGAGAATTACAAGGATATGAAATCATGCATAAGAGAGATCAGAAGAAACTCAAATAAGATTCATAGATAATCTGATCATAAATCCACAATTCATCGGATCTCGACAAACACACTGCAAAAGAAGATTACATCGGATAGATCTCCATGAAGATCATGGAGAACTTTGTATTGAAGATCCAAGAGAGAGAAGAAGCCTTCTAGTTACTAGCTATGGACCCGTAGGTCTATGTTGAACTACTCACGCATGATCGGAGAGGTCGTGGTGTTGATGAAGAAGCCCTCCGTATTCGAATCCCCCTCCGGGAGGGCACCAGAACGTGCCCCAGATGGCATCTTGCGGAGACAGAAGCTTGCGGCGGCGGAAAAGTACTTTCGATGATCTCCTATTTTTTCTGGGATTTTAGGGAATATATAGGCGCAAAACGTAGGGCAAAGGAGCCTCAGGGAGCCCACAAGCCAAGGGGCTGTGGGCCCCCCTGGCCGTGCCATGAGGGCTAGTGGGGTCCTTGGTGGCCCCCTGCCCTAATTCTCCGGCTTACCGATCTTTTTCTGTTCCGGAAAAAATCTTTTTGGCAGTTTCATTCCGTTTGGATTCCGTTCAAAATCCTCCTCTGAAAGGGGTCAAAAACATGGAAAAAAACAAGAACTCGCCATTGGCACTGAGTTAATAAGTTATTCCCAAAATTTATATAAAAGGGATGCAAAACATCCAAAGTTTGACAAGATAATAGCATGAAACCATGAAAAATTATAGATACGTTGGAGACGTATCAGCGCGCTGGAGGGTGGAGGCCATGCCCAAGCTAGCCAGCGGAGCTTCTGTAGCAACTGGAAAGGGTCGTTGGTGGCGGCAAGGCGAGCAGAAGTGCAGCCGGCGGTGAGGTGCAACGCGGGAAGCAGCAAGGTACAACATGGGCGGCGGTGAGCGGCTCGGGCGGCGGTGAGCAACAGCGAGGGAGGCTCTAGGGTTTAGGCGATGGTGGCTTGGGGTGCCCTGGCCATCTGATCTAGCCACAGGTGGCACAAATCGTGGCTCAATAGAGTTGGTTGTTGTGGCTGGCTTAGGGGGCGGCTGCGCGGTGGAGGGGAGACATGTGGTGGTAGTGCAAAGGTAGGGGAAGGTCTAGGACTAGTGTTTGGTCCAAAAATGGCTAGGGGTTCTGATTAAATAGGAAAATAGGGCTAGAATGGGGGTTTGGCTCCGATTTCGACCATGCGATTGCGATTAGACGGCTCAGCTTAGGCTAGTTGGGCTGTGTAGAGTAGTTGGGTTGAGAAGACTCGAAAGGTGGCAGCCCGTGACAAGATCTTTAAATACTAAAACGTCCGACGTTTGACTCCCTATAGTGCCGCTATATGATTAATGGTTCGGGTATCAAACAGACTCCGATTGTGATGAAATTCGTTATGCGGCCTACCTACACTATAATAAGACCGGACGCCAACTTTCAACCCAATCCGAGAAAAATTTATACGCACTTTTAAAAACACTATCTTAACGATGTCGCGGGCGCATTCATGTGTGGTAGGACTCCAAACGGTCGACGACAAGAATAGGAAGAACCGACAAGTTATACCGGATGCAGGTTTTGAAAAAAATGACGGCAACGAAGTGCCAATGCAATGCAGATGATGCAAACTATGCGATGGTGAATGGGACAACCAAATAAATCACATGATGATAATGAAATACAAAGGTAATCTTTTGAAGTGTCGGTTCCCGGTTGTTATAGCTCTCCTCCACCAACAAGAGATGTCACCCCGAGATCTTAGAATGAAAGGGAAGAGCAAGAAGAAAGTAAGAGGTAAATCTCAGTTGCTTCTTTAACAACAAGTGAAACCAACAATACTTGAAGGTTGCAAAGAGATGAAGAATGACATCAGGAACAAGCAAGAATTCAAAAGACATTTGGGCAGCACTTCGGTAGGAAAGAGAAGCTAAACTTGATAAGATGGAAAGAATTGAAAATAGGACACAAATCTCTAGTTAAATGGATAAGCAAGGAAAGAACATGATCCTGATAAAACAAGGTAATGGATTAAAGAGGGAAACATCACAAAGCCTCCGGAACAAAAAAAGAATCTAGATCATTTGATGAAGAAGAAAATGACGACTTCTACCACAATTGGATTTGATCAGCATCCTTACAAGAAGAATTGAAAGGATTTGTTGGCAAACCAACAACGAAAAGAAAAAGCTTTTTGTGGGCTTATGAAAAACGTCTCAAAATTATGAGGTGACAATCTACCACTTGCATGAAAAAGGATTGCTAGGGGGCAATAAGAGATGGAAAACTTCTTTCACCAAAAGGATACATTGAGAACCTGGATCAATGATAAACAACATAATAGCAAAAATCCTTAGAAAAAGCTTTAGGTGAAATCCAATCCAAGATAACTTCAATGAGGAAATCATGATTTGAAAATATCTCATGATCGAAGAAATTGGTGGGTTTAAATTTCTCATTCTTGAAACAAATTCTGAGTGAGACTCCTCATGAGTCAAGAATGCTATAACACCACCTCAAAGGATAATGGAGGAAGAATTGCACTTTGAAATGCAACAGAAGGAACAACTGCAGTTCTCCAACAATAATTTTGAAGAACACCTTGAGAAGTAATTCAATCCTTGAAGAACCACCCTGAAGAACCTCCCTATACAAAAGAATGACAAAACGAAATGAAGGCTGAAAATAATAAGATTAACCTTGCTAAGATTTAGATGGAACTTCACTACGAGGTACTTGAGAAAACTTGGAACACTGGAAAAGAAAAGATGAAAAAACTAAGAATTGAGATTTTATGTCATGAACAACTCCGAAAGAAGAATAGAAATCACCTTAAAGAAAGAAGAACAAGAATTATGTTATACTTATCCTTCGTGAAGTTAAATTAATGATAATCACGGATTTAGCATACGACTTATTCTTCTTGAAATATTGAAGAGAGATTGCATGAACTTGAAGAAGTATTCAATGAAACACCGAAAAAGAATTCACAAATGAATGAGGATACCAAGAATGACTGGAGATACATGAGAACAAAGATATTATGATCCGCCTAACAGAACGTTGAATGAAGCGCCACAATAATTGACGTATGCACAAAGAGACAACAATTTAGAAGAATTGGAGAATGAAAGCTGATAGTTAAGAAGGGAGAAATCTTCTGAAATGACGACCTTTGGAGGATCTAGAAATGAAAATAACTCTGAAATGCTTCGAATAGATATGTAAGAACTTTCTCATGAGCGAAAAGAATCAAGATGATAGCACGAATGCATCATATTCTTTTCAACCTTCATTTCTTTTCATCGTTATTTTGTATATGGAGGGTCTTCATGGTGTGCAATTCATTCTCCTTTATCCTTTGAGATGGTGTTATGGCATTCTTGATTCATGAGGAGTCTCGAAAAGAATTTGTCAAGAATGAGATAACTAAACCCATCTTCTTCCTTTGAGGTATCTTGGATTGGATTTCACCTAAAATGTTTCCTAAGGATTGTTGCTATTATGGTGATTATCGTTGATCCAAATTCTTAATGTATCCTATTGGTGAAACAAGTTTTGCATATCTTGTTGTTCCCAAGTAATCAACTATTTCCGTTAGTTGCTGGTTGTCACCTCATACTTTTGAAATTGTTTCCGTAAGCCCACAACAAGCTTGTTCTTTTCATTGTTGATTTTCCAACAATTCTGTTCAATTCTTCTTCGTAAGGATTCTTTAACATTCAATTGTGGTAGAAGTTTTCATTTTCTTCTCCTTGAAATGATCTAGTTTCCAATCTTTTGTTCCGAAGGCTTTGTGATGTTGCTCTCCTTCTTCCATTATCTTGTTTTATCAAGATCATGTTATTCCCTTGCTTCTCCAGTTAACTGGGGTTTTGTGCCCCGTCTTCAAATTATTTCCATCTTATCAAAGTTTTATCTCTCTTTTTTACCGAAGTGCTGTCCAAATTTCTTTTGATTCTCGTTTGTTCCTTATGCCATTCATCATCTCTTTGTAACTTTCAAGATTCATAGTTTTCACTAGTTTGTCAATGAAGCTACTTATTTTACATCTTCCTCTGCCTCTTCCTGTTTTCATTCTAAGATCTTGGGTCGAGATCTCTTGTTAGTGGAGGAGAGTTGTCACAGCCGGGAACTAATACTCCAGAAGATTCCCTTTTTATTTAGTTACCGTCATGTGAATTATTTGTTTGTCGCATTCATCATCGCTTCATTTGCATTATTTGCATTGCATCGTTACTCCGTTGCGGTCATTTTTTTCAAACTCACATCCTTTATTAGTCGGTCCTCTCCGTTATTGTCGTTGACCATTTTGTGACCAACCACACATGCACGCGCTCGCGACGTCATTATAATATTGTTTCTTTAAAGTGTTTATAAAACTTCTTTTGAATGGCTTGAAAGTTGGTTTGTGGTCTCAATATAATTGTAGGTAGATCGCCTGCCAAATTTCGTCGTATCTGGAGTTTGTTTGATACCCCAACGGATAAACCTATAGCGGCACTATAGCTAGTCAAATCATAGACGTTTTGGTACTTCAAACTCTATCACTGGGCTGCACGTTTTGCCTCTCATAGTTGCCTAGCCTCTCTGCACACTTCACCAACCTGCCCGCAATGTAGTCCGAGAACTCCCCCGGACCCGAACCCGACGGGCATGACCGTTGTGTCCAAATCAACCCCGTTATACTCCAAACCATCATTAGTTTTTTAATTGGACTCCCTAACCTATTTTTTGGTTGTACGATTCAAATTAAATGATTCAAAAATTGTCTAACGACACACCATAAATAAAGCCCTAGCTATTTATAGTAGATGAAACCCTAGTCCAAACCCGTCCCATCCACCCTAACTCTAGACTACCAACTCCCTCAATTCCCGCAGCGCCGCCGTCACCCTCTCCCCCACGATCTCCTCCCGACCAACCAAAGTCTCCACCTTGTTTTTTGCTCCAAACCAACCAGCGCAAGCCATCACTCAGCCACAGACTCGTCCATCCAACCGGATCCATAGCCGATCCCACAGCCGCACCGCATGGCGCCGTGCACCTCATCTGGTGACATGTCTCCGGACCATGCAACTAGCTTCTCCCGCGACAACCTGCTTGTGTGATCGGTGGGACGCCAAACCTACGCCCACATCAAGGGACCAGCAAGACATGGCGCTCCTGCACGCATGCCCCACCTCTCACGTCAGCCGCCCCACTGGACTAGACCGCCTCGACCCCGAGCACCAACCAGGAGCCCTGCCGCCGGCCGCCACAATCGACGATCTTCCTCGTGCTCCCTATGTTCCTATCCTTCCTCCCGATATCCCCTCCTCTAACCATCAAGCTCCCTATCTCTCTGCTCGGACAGGAGATGCGATGGCATTGTTGGCTCTAGCCGTGCCTTATATCCGACTAGATCTGGACGGGAGCATCCTCTGTTGCCATTCCCGGTGTCGCCCTGGACCTCCTCGCCTCGCCTGCGTTGGTAGGAGCCGCGCCATGGACCGCTTCTCTGCTGGACCGCTGCATCCCGCCGCCCCTGCTCTTTCAGTTCACGCATGCCAGGAGCTACGCTCGCGTTGATCAAGCCTCCTGCTCGATCCGGCCTTGTGGGTCGCGCCATCATGAGGCCCACCCTCGACCCAAAGCAGCCCAGCCCATGGTGAGCTCCCTCTTGTCCTCCTCTATATCACTCCCTCGATGCTTTGTAGTTATGCTGCGCTGAACTATCTGTTCCAGATTGAGATCGTATTCCATTTTTTTCCCGGTTCTGTGAATATATTCATTTATCCAGTGAAAACTATTTTACACATTAGTCCATAAAATCATGCATCTATAACTTTTGAACCGTATATCAGATTAAAATGAGTTAGACATGTAAAATGATCAGAATATTGTGTAGATTAATAATATGGCACTTCCACAATGTTAAAAAAATTAACTTGCTGTTTGCATTAATATGCATAAATCGCATTTTAAAAAGGTTTGTCTTATAATTAAATAACCGTAACATGATGAGAATTTTGTGTATTTAACAACTCTAAAATTGTGTTCTAGGCAGAAAAGTAGAAAATTCAAAAATTATATATGGGGACTTTCTAAAATTGTTATTTGTTGGTTATGGCCTCATTTAAAATTCCTAGATGATCTAGTTGTTCATGCTTCACCTCTTGCCATGATTAACAACAATTAAAATGATTGTTTAGTTAAAATAACATTAACCGTGTTCCTCTCAAATATGGAGAGTTATTATTTGGTTATATGTATGTTCTCGTTCTTCATTTAAAATTGCTTAATTCCATCTTCACCTTATTTCATGACCACCCATCTTAAACAACATTTGATATTGGTTAGTACGTAACTTGGTGTGAACTAAGTAACAGGGCCGGGCCGGCAAAATCCGGGGCCCTGTGCGAAACGAAAAAATGAGGCCCTATCTCATAAAAATATGAACTAACGAGCAATTGTAATGTATATATGTCTCGTAGAAAAAATTATAATGTATATAATATCCCAGTTTCTTGGATCAAATATATCAGACTTAGAAGAATCATCAACATCCTCACGAGGTGAATTATTCAAGTTAACATCAATATGATCTTCCTCTACCTCCATATTATCTGTCTCTGTCTGGCCATTTGTAGAATCATTGTAAGGAACAATTGCAAGGATAGAAGGATCAACAGACTAAATTACCGGATGACACTTGCGGTGCTACTTTTCTAACAAATTTGTCCATGCCGCCTTTATAAGATTTATTAATTAAATTTTGTTCTTCCACCTTTTTCTTGCGTTTATAGGCACCAGACTGATATTTCCTCGTGATGACTTAAAACTATCTTATTGAAACACAAGATTAAAAAGATGAATACAATGAAATTGAAGTTATACAGTAGCATATATCAATGCGAACTGTCTAACTCACCTAGTTTTGGGTCTTGCACGGCTGAACTGGGATCGATCCGATGAGACGACGAGTCTCGACGGTGGCCTAAATCGAATCGCGGGATCGATCTGATGAACAGATGAAGTGATCAATAATGATGCGAACGATGAAGGCGACGAGCAGACGAGATATTTTTTTTCTTACCGAAATATAGATGGGGAGCGCTACTCGTACATGCACAGTTGCGCACGCACAACGTCAAAGGCAGAGACGAGCTGCTCTGGCTGGCGATCCGAGGTGGACGGCGCCACGGCGCCACGTCGCGTATCGGACGAGCTGCTCTCGCGAGTGATCTGATGGAATCATACGATCACAGGATGAGGATCCCAGCGGCCAGACGATCACGTTTAACAGCCAGGGCCTGTTACCAGCCTACCAGCCCAGGTCACTCATGGTCAAGCAGTCAAGCCGAGGGCTGGTCAAGCCTCAAGCCAACGGCCCACTGGCTGAGGCGCCGAGCAGCCAGCTCGCTCGAGGCCCCCACGACGCGGAGACGAGCCACGACGCGAGGCCACCACGTCCAGTGCCCACGACCGCACGATTCATTTTTTTAATAAAATTATATGCTATATTATATATATTTTTTGGGCCACCCCAAAATCGTGGGCCCTGTGTGGGCTGCACATGTGGCACCACTATGGGCCCGGGCCTGCTAAGTAATTCAAATGTGGATTTTCGTCAATGTGCAATCGTTGCATATTGAGCTTCACTTACTCCGTAGTATTTGATTGCGCATCATGCCATGTGTATATTATGATGTTTATCGTGTGTTGATTGTTCATTTCTGGATTGTTTCTTCTCGATGGAGTTCCAAATCGATTCGGAGTGTGAGGATTCGTTCGACTATGCCCGTTCGTGTACTTCACGGATTCGTTCTCCTTTCAAGCGAGATCTAAGGCAAGATGATCATTTCCGCGGGGACCACTACTATCATTGTCATGCTAGTTGTCTCTTATCTATCATTATGTCTCCCTGCCCACCACCTCCTGCGTCAAGCCTCCCAACATTGCCATGAAAAGCCTCTAACCCCTCCACAACCCAGCAAACCTTTGTTTGGCTATGTTACCGCTTGCTCAGCCCTTCTTATATCGTTGCTAGTTGCAGGTGCAAGTTCCTTCCATGTGACAACATGGATTTCTTGAGATATCATAATATTATTGCTAGTTAACTTAATGCACATATATACTTGGTGAAAGATGGAAGGCTTTGTCTTTTGGCTCGGTGTTTTGTTCGACTTTTTCCACCCTAGTTATTTGCATATCAATGTTATGTTCCATACTGAGCGCTACTAATATGTTTGGGTTGTTATGGATACCCCCTTGATTTTATTTCTTGGCTAAAAATCTTCCTGCAAGGTCCAACATTGGTACTATATTTGCCCAACATAATAATACTGGTATTTAATTTAGCGCATAGGGAGTTAGCGCTATCCGAGGTTCCTTATTCAACCTAATACATGGGGCAAGTGCTAATGGTGCTGGTCCAAGCTAGAGCACTGTGCGGGATACCTAGGGCAACCCAGGACGTCAGTTATTGTCTGCTTAGCTCATACGGTTGTGCCCTGAGAACGAGATACGCTGCTCCTATCGGGATTGTCGACACGTCGAGCGGTCTTGCTGGATTTATTTTACTCTTAGCGAATGCCTTGTGCACTCGGATATCGAGGATACGTCGGCTACCTCGAGGTTGAGGTTTTCTCTCCAGGGTAGATTGCTATAGGGTTAAATCTTTCGGATATCGATCCCCGCGGTTATGTGATAACTTGGAAACTTTTTTTTACACCTCGTCATAGCAAACTTGAAGTAATCTCAAATAAAATATGCCAACTGTGTGCGTAACTGTGAGTGTCTCTTCTCGTGAGTTCTTATCCGAGGGAGGACACAGTGGGGTTTTGTTTGACTCATAAGTAGGTGTTCAGGATCACTTCGTGATCATTGTTAGCTCATGTACGTTTATGCGTATATCCCCCCTCTTATTCTTGTACTCGTAAGTTAGCCACTCAAATAAATGCTTAAAGCTTACTGCAGCCCCATCACTTAACCATACTTTACCCATCAAGTTTGATAGTCTTGATGCCTTTGAAAATGAGATTGTTGAGTCCCTGCGGCTCATCAATTACGACGTCAATAGTTGCAGGTACAGGTAAATGATACATTGACATGAGCACGATGTTTGTTCTATTTGGACTTTCTGCTTCTTCTTCTTCATCGATCATAGGATGTGTTCCACGCTAGCAGCCTGGGATACCAAGGATGGATGCCATTTTTTGTTCGATTCGTCCATAGTCGTCCCCCGCCCTTCTGAATGGTGACTAAATGTATGCTATATTGAGATGATCATGATTAGCTTGTGGCGAGTGTAGGACAATTCCATATACTCATATCTCTTGTACATGTACTTGTAACAATATCCATTCTTGCAAAATGAGGAGATGCGTTTCTATCGTTCTCGAGGCCCTCGAGCCAAAATGAGGATATGATCGCATCTTGGGAATTACTTGTAGCTCATCTTAGGACCCCTTGCTTTTGTTGTTGACACGGTGTGGGCTATAAACATAAAAGAAAAGTGTCATCAACCAAGAATATAACAATGAAAGGAATGGCCAGCACAAGCACTGAAGGATATACCTCGTCGGTGCGGGTTTCTCCCTGCGCGGCTGAGGCACTGTATCTTTTGAGGAATCGGAGGGCACGACCTTGATGAAGGCAGGTGATAAAGTCTTGTCGAGCTGGTTGGGAGAGGCTTTTCAGAGCCTTCTAGGGACGTGGAGTTGGTCATCCTCCCCGATGCCCTCAGATGCCGCCCTCTTCCTGTTTGTGGAAGGGTTCTCCTCTTCCCCCTCACACCCCTACTTCTCTTCTCTCCTCTTCCTTATAAATGGAAGAGGTCTGGGTGTCCTCATAATTGGTGTCTAAGGAGCCCTTAATCCTCAGACCCTCCTCTTCCTCTTTGCTCATTACTAGACACAACTAAATATGGTTCCTCTGCAAGTAAAGCCTCGAGCTATGGTGACTGAATCGCTTCGGGTACTAGCGTCGAGCACTTTATCTTCTCAACCTTGGCGCATGAGTGCTGATTGTGAGGAGAGTGATATAGTTACCTTGATTAAAAGATATGTATTGAAATAAACGAATATGTGTGCACTGTCTTACCTCGGTTGAGTCGTTCGTTACATAGAGGTTGCAATCCTCCCCGCATTTGGGAAGGAATTCTCAGACGGCTTGAAGAGCGTCATCCACATGATGTCAAGGCCCATGAGGAAGAAGTTTCATACATGGGCGACGTCTTCAGTCTTGGACATCTTTTACCTGCAGACCAAACATGATATTGTAGCAATTTCATACAATTATCCCAATAAGTAATCATCCAAACGAAGAGCGGATAAGAGTATTTATGTAGGCATTTCTGTCAGAGACAAGGTGTCGCCATTCTTGTGTGAAATAACTACTTGAGCTTTTGCAAATACTATTAATGTCCTGGACAAATGATAAACCAACATATACTAATATAAAGAGGGTTTAAAAGTGTCTACTAAATCAACGAGTGAAAGGAAATGACAAGAATGAAAATGTACATTGCATTTGTTGCAATGAAGGGATTAGGTGTGGAGTGCTTTTAGTTCATGGTAAGAATATATGAATTGTGCCAGTGTGACGGTCATACCAACTACCATATATTGTACTCATAACATTTGATATAAACGTTCTATAAGAGCTTTTTTCCTTGGGTTATGAAACTCCTCTAGGGCTTACATTTCATTCTATGGTCCTGCGTCTCTGTTGCCACAGAGTGGTCATTCCCACAATAAAGGCCATAAGATGCAAACCAAGCATTAAGTTCGCTTGATCACCGTCATCTCATATCATCTTTGGTTCTCATAGATAACTCCACTTGTCACGTCAGAGGTCACAGAGTTCCTAACAATATGTGCTACCTGTGTTGGTCTTGAGATCATGTTTCATGGGCCCTTAAATTGGAATCAACGCATAGAGTTGACCAAAGTATAAGAGCAGACTAAGTATATCATATTACTATGAATTGAAATCATGACATATAGGATAGGCGCATATCAATCTTACTACTTACCTATAGCTCCCACACCTAGTGGAATTACGCACACACCGCAAGCGGGGAATCAATCACAACATAGATAGAAACCATGAAAACCATATCGATAATATTGGGAGGATCCCCAATGAGATGAGATGGTTCTCAAATAGTCTTGATCTCAGATGAGCTGGAGTAGAGTTTACCAACTGCAATCCCTTTTACACTATTAAAGGACGTGATGATGATGATGATGGAGATGAAACAACCAAAAATACGATGATCTTTTTTAGTTCTTGAGATCATTGCTTCTCCTTTTCTAGATGGTGTGGTGGCAGTGAGGGTTCTCTTCTCCTTGTCGCCCCTTCATGAAAGTTGCTTATATTGACGAGGAGGGGATGTGTAACGCCCAAGATGGGACCCTATCCTTAATTAGGCACGAGGAACTCGTCAGGGAAAGAAGCGCATCTTGTCATTTCGCAAGAATGGATATTGTTACAAGTACATGTACTGAAAAGATGAGATATATGGAATTGTCTTATACTCGCCACAAGCTACATTAGAGTCACATCATTACAATACATAAACATCATGATGAAGAGCAGGGTCCGACTACGGACGAAAACAAATGAGAAAAGAAAACGACGTCCAGCCTTGCTATCCCAGGCTGCCGGCCTGGAACCCATCCTAGATCGATGGCGAAGAAGAAGAAGCAAATCCAAATGAACAATCAACGCGCTCAAGTCAAATAACCTTTACCTCTACCTGCAACTGGAGTTGTAGTAATCTGTGTGCCACAGGGGACTCAGCAATCTCATTTCCAAAGGTATCAAGACAAGCAAAGCTTAATAGGTGAGATATCGTTAAGTGGTGAGGCTGCAGCAAGTGACTAAACATTTATTTGGTGGCTAACTTACGAGTACAAGAATAAAGAGGGGGAAGATCTACGCATAGCGGACTTGAACTATTGATGATCAAATGAATGATCCTGAACACCTACTTACGTCACAGATAACCCCACCGTGTCCTTGATCGGAGAAGGAACTCGCGAAAGAGACAGTCACGGTTACGCACTCAGTTGGCATATTTTAATTATATTAAATTCAAGTTATCTAGAACCAATGTTAAACAAAGTTTCCACGTTGCCACATAACCGCGGGCATGGCTATCCGAAAGATTTAACACTGCAGGGGTGCTCCAACTAGTCCATCACAAATTACCACAAGCCTCATAGAAATCCTCGATCACGAAACTCGCGATCTCGTCGGACTCCTTAGTAGAAAACCTCAACTCTGAAATTACCCAAAGCATCACCGGAATCCCGATGCACAAGACATTCGTCAAAGGTAAAACTAATCCAGCAAGGCCGCCGACGTGTCGACGATCCCGATAGGAGCCGTGTATCTCGTTCTCAGGACACGACGGATAAGCTACGCGTACGGTGGCCTGATAGAATCACCCAATTTGCCCTGGGTTCGCCCCGCACAGTGCTCTGTTTTGGACCAACACCATCAACACTGGCCCTCCCTGTATTATGTAGAATTACTCATCGGGTTCATGACCCCCTATGCTTTCAGTATTAACAGAATTATTATGTTGGGCAAATGCAGTACCAATGATGGGCCTTGCCAGAACAGCTTTAATCTAAAACGAATTATCAAGGGGGTCCCCATAACAACCCGGATCGTGTTAGGAGCGCTCAATTATGGAACATAACACCGGTAGCCGAAACTAAGGGGGCAAAGGTGGAACAAAACACCAGGCTAGAAAGGCCGAGCCTTCCACCTTTTACCAAGTGTATATGTGCATTAAATTAAATAGCTCTTAATTGGGTTATATAACAAGGAACCCATGTTAACACATGGAAGCAACTGCACCTGCAACTAGCAACTCTAACACATTGTAAAGCAAGCGGTAACATAGCCAATAGTGGTTTGCTAGGTGGTGAACAAGTTCAAGGTTTCATGGCAATGTTGAGAGGCTGATATTTAACAGGTGGTAGGCAGCGAGAGATGACGATAGAAACGGTAAAACTAGCATGACAATGATAGTAATGGCATCTGGGGAAAAGGTCATCTTGCCTGAGATCCCACTGAGAAGAAGATTGACTCCGTGAAGCAGACGAACCGATGTAGTCGAACGGGTCCTCACTTTCCGACACGCTTGCGGAACTCTATCGAGACGAATCAAACCGGAAACAAGAATCAACACACGATATTCACCACGACACATGCACGACAAGATGCAGTCCACATATGATGCATGGTCAATTGAATATATGCAGGACATGGCACGACAATTTACAATCATCAAACACTGCACATTAAGTGAAGTTCAATATGCAACGAGTTGCATATTGACGAAACTCCACATACAGAATATTTAGTTCTATCCCGATTATTTACACGACAATATTACATGTGGTTAAACATGGCAAGAGGTGAAGGGTAATTAAATAACCTATCTAGGCATTTTAAATGAGGTCGGAAATGACATATAGCATCTCCGAAATGACCCCACATGTTAATTTATAATTCTGTCCAGGTCTGAACTAACATGTTTTAATATTTGTTAAACAGAAAAATAATTAGGTTCACGTGATCTACGCGTCATTACAATCAATTTACACATTGAGAACATCTCCAACGGAGCTACGGTTCAAAAGATACGAACACCACAAGATATGATGGCAGGAATGCAATATGTGTGCAACGACAGTCACAAGCCTTTCAAAACACACAACCAAAAATATAATATGAAACTACACGATATTCTAAGCAAGTTTCATATAGGACACGATCAAAGCAGAGCAACGGTTCAACAACTACGAGCTAAACAAGAAATAGACATAATCTGCCAAAATCAGCCATGTAGTATTTTCTACACCCCACATCTACGAGCTACATAATTCCAAAATGCTCAAACAAGGCATGAGGCAATAGAGGTCAAGATGCACTACAACATACAACTAATAGCACGTAGCATGGAAGCATGGATCACTAGGAAAAGAACTCAAAAAATGGCATCTCACACACAGTTTCAAACTTAGTGAAAATATCAGTTTATGACAGTGCAATTTTCGATCTGAAGGAATATTGACAGCAACAAAACTATATGCTACAGGACTCCAAATGACATGAAAATTGACAGCAGGCTAGACAATCCTAAGGTCTACAACTAACTCCATTGCACCAACCCCAAAAGAGCTATAGGTCACCAGATAAACTCATGGAAAGACAACAACAAAATATAACAGATTTCAGACTTAGAAATATTTCAGCATCTCCAAATCAGCATTATTTTCTAGCATGTTGACTACAACCAAATAACACCTAAACATGGATTGCTATTGCAACCAAAATTACCAAGGCCTAGCCTACACATCCAAGGGCATATCTCTAGTTGACAACTCCTGCATATCATGCACGGATTAAATCATACAAAATAAACAAAAGGGCAACATGTAAAAAATATCAAGCACACTAACTTCCTCAAAAGCTAAAAATAAATACACAGTTAAATTCTATGCATTTTTCTACCCCGGAAACATATATAACATGAAGGGTTGCAAAATAAAAATAACGCCACACGAATATGTGAGATTATGTCCTATGCATGAAATAGCAAACTAGCGACGGAATCCGACATGCAAAAATACCAACAACTACTCTAAAATACATGGCAAAAGGTCCCTAATAACATGAGCATTTGAACTACGGGATTTGATAAATCCGGACACGCACGAAAAATAAATACGGGATAATTCCCTATTAGGACAACATGCAAAACTAGGCAAAAGAGGGTCAAACTACTCCAAACATTTATGCAAGTTGCAAATTATGAATCTACGCAAAAAACTACACAAGTTTCATATATAAATTATTCCGATCCAGCATACATATTAAATTCTACGGGCGTTTGAAATATCTATATTATTCTGAAAATAGCAATTCAAAGATAATTCCTAAAATCCATTGGGCCGAAAAGGAAAGCGAGCGCTATTAGCTAAAACACGCCACGGGCACATAATAGTGGCTCGGGGGGATCCTCACCTCGCGGGCTCGGCCTAGGAGAGGAGGCGGTCTGGTCCTGTGCTTGGGGGGCGAGGCAGGCCTGGGGGCGGTGCGGCGCTGCCGAGCTGGGCCGGCTGGCGCGACAGCCGGGCCACGCGGAGGGCGCCGCACGGGGTAGGCCGATGGGCCCTAGGGCGCTCCTAGCCCAGGTGCTCACGATGGTGCTAGGGGTTCATCCTCCCGAGAAGGGTGCAGGAAACAGGGTCCCCCGCCCCCATGGCGGCGGCTCGTCAGCGCGTGAGGAGGGTGGCTTCGACGGGAGCTGATACCGGATCCACGATGGGGATGCCCGGATCTAACCATTTCTGCGACAAGGAGGCAGCACAGACGGAGATCGGGGCGGTGCCATGGCCGGCTGTTCCTGCGGGGAATAAAGGTTAGAGTGAGAGGGGAGAAGCAGGAGAGGAGGCGAAGGAAAGGCGCTGGCCAATGACCTGCAAGGGGGCAGCGCTCCGGTGGCTCGCCAGAGGCGGGATCCGGCGGGTCGTGGGAGGCTGTGCGCGGTAGCGCAGGCGACGCGGCCTGGAGCGGTAGGCGTGGGGTGCATGGAGCGGGGATCAGGGGCGGCGGCGCGCTCTGGCCGGGTCGACGATGGGCTTGGGCGGGCCCTGCTCGGGAGGAGAAAGCAGGCAGGGCGCAAGGTGGCTACGTGAGAGAGGTGGGAGGCGGCTGGCGGCGGCACAGATCCCTAGACAGCTAGGGTTTGCCTAAAAATGGCATGGAGGGCATCTATTTATAGGAAGGGGCTAGGGTAGAGGGTTTTGGGGGGTTCTTCGACCCTCCGATCACGATCGGACGGTCCGATCGGAGAGGCGGGTTAGGGTTAGCTATGTAGAGTAGGTTAGACGGAGATGAGAGGGGAAATGGGCACCCGACAACGTAATTTAAAACACCGATAAAATGTCTGACGATAGACCGAATACGGTGCCGCTATGGTCGATCGTTCGGGTACCAGAATGTAACGCCTCGGAGACACCCGCCGGCGTTCGTTACTCCTAGCGGGATCTAGACTGGCCCCACATATCAATACTAGTCTTTTGTGCGCACTTTGTCCTCACTCATGCGCACCCGAGATCAACTTGCCGGTCGGTCACCCATCCTAGAACTACTCCAAGCTGAGCATGTTTAACCTGAGAGTTCTGTTTGAATGGGCTCCCAGAAAAGAAGGAATTCCTTATTTATATGAGTAGTCTATCATCCCTAATAAGCTAGGCTATCACATACACCACCACTTAGAGGAACCGACGTCCTCGTCGGGCCACAAGAGCGTTCCCTCTTGGCACAAACGTTTGTGCATCCAGTCCAATACATGTACCATGCCGTGTGCCACGACGGGTCACAAACGTCATGAATAACATGACTCCACACCTGTCCGCAAACATCCGTGTAACCGCGAGGGTCGGCTCTATTACCAAACTTGTAACGCCCCGGACACACCTGCAGGTGGTCGTTACTCCTGGCGGGATCTAGACTGGCCCCACATATCAATACTAGTCTTTTCTGCGCACTTTGTCCTCACTCATGCGCACCCGAGATCAACTTCCCGGTTGGTCACCCATCCTAGAACTACTCCAAGCTGAGCACGCTTAACCTGAGAGTTCTGTTCGAATGGGCTCCCGGAAAAGAAGGAATTCCATATTTATACGAGTAGTCTATCATCCCTAATAAGTCAGACTATCACACAGATGGACTCCGATTGCGACGAAAATTGGCAGGCGTCCTACCTACGTATAAATAAGACCGCACGTTAAGTTTCAACCCAATCAGAGAAAGTTTTATACACAATTTTAAAAACAGGGTTTGATGATGCCGCGGGCGTGTGCGAGTGTGGTCGGGCTCAGAACGGGCAACGACGAGAACCGACAACTAATAACGTATGCAACTTTGAAAACTGGCGGCAACGGGATGACGATGCAATGCTGATGATGCGATGATGATCGACAAATAAAAATAATCACACGACGAAAATGGAATAAAAGGGGGAATCTTCTGGAACGTCGGTCTCGGGCTGTCACAACTCTCCTACACTACAAGAGGATCTCGACCCGAGATCCAAGAATGAAAGGGGAAGAGGATAAGAAAGCAAGAGGTAAAACATACTCGCTTCTTTGACAAACGAGTGAAAGCAATGAACCTAGAAGGTTACAAAGAGAAGAAGAATGATATGAGGAACAAGCAAGAATTCACAGAAAATTTCAGAGCACTCCGGTAGGAAAAGGGGACAAAAAATTCGATAAGACAGGAGAACTAGACAAGATTCACTACAAACAACTAAATTTAACAAGGGACCAACATGATCTTGTTAGAACAAGATGATAGATTGAAGAGAGCAACATCACAAAACCTCCGTTACAAAGAATATGAAGTAGCTCTTGGCAAGAAAAGAACAAGGAAGAAAATGAAATCTACTACCACAAGAATCTTGAAGAACACCTTGAGACAAAGAATTGATATCATGAGCCACTCCGGATGAAGAATTCAAATCACTATGAACAAGAATAAGAATTATGTTAAGCTTATCCTTCATCAAGTTTAATTGATGACAAGCAATGGATTTAACGTACCACTTATTCTTCTAGAAATGATTGAGGAGAGATATGAGCACAAACTGAAGAAATCTTGAACGAAGCAGCGGTAAGAATGGAAGCGAAATAGATACCAAGAATGCATGGAGACACATGAGAATGAAGAGATAATGATCCACCTGAGAGGAAACTAGAACAAGGCGCTGGAATAATTAAGAGACGAACGAACAGACAACAATTGAGAAGAATTTGAGGATGAAAGCTGAAAGCTGAGAATGAAGAAATTTCTGAAATGGTGGCATTCGGAGGATCAAGAAATGAAAAAAACATTGAAATGCACCAGATAGATATGGAAGGAACACTCATGATTGACAACAATCCAAGATGATGTCAGAAAGCTGAAATAATGAATCTTCAGGAAATGGACAAAGATACGAGAGAAACACTCCTTCGGTCTTGAAGCTAAAAATGATGACAAGAAACAACACCAAGGATAATGAGACACTCCGGAATAACGAAGAATGTAAGTTTGAGCCAAATATGAGAATTAATTGAAATTGATCTTGAAGAAGGAATATGACTGATGTAATTCATTCTTACATCACAATGAAAAAGAAAAAGAAAACTCTGGAAAGATTACAAGAGCCAGATAAGATCCTGGGAAAAACCTGTGGGTTATGGCCCCCCTCAAAAGAAACCACCGTTGAAACAATTGCTAACAAATAAAGATACTGCACCGGTACAAATGCAAACTTGATGAGGTCGAGCAGCTCGAAATAATTGAAAGAATTGAAAAACAAGAACTTCTGAGATATCTTCAACACTCCGGATAGAAAAGAAATTGATGAATGATAAGAGAGGCTTGAAAAGAATTTTCGAAACAGAAATCATATGTGAAGAAAAGGATATGATGAACACCGAGATCTTAAATTTAATCCACCAGAAAAGATAACAAGATTGAATAAGATGAACATGAAGCTCCTGAGAATATTCACAATGAATCACCATATACAAATGGAAGAACAGAGAGCGGAAGCAACAATGAAATGAAATGCACTTGGATGAAATCCAATCACTGAAGAAAAAGGGCGGGGGGGGGGGGGGGAACAAACACAACTTGGGACAAATGAGATGAACTCTGGATGAAATGCGGGTTTGATCTTGAAAAATTGGAGAGAATAGAATTGACTGAAGCGAAGCACACCGGTTGGAAAAGAATTGACAAGAAAACTTCGGTTGACAAGAATTGATAATATAATTGATTGAGCAAAAGAATCAGCATTCCCATAAAACACGAGAACGCCTCGAATTCACCACTTGACATCGAAGCAACTCGAATTACCATATTCCAACAAAAACAAAGCTTGCGGCTTACGAAAAAGCGAGAACAAATTCATGAGAAAGATTCCACTCGATATTTTCGTGGAGAGGATCGCACGGGCTCGATCTTACAATAGCCATCCTGTGCAAAGCAGTGCACACGACATACGAAGCGTCCCCGAGTCGTAGCTAGCTACAACGACTCTTTAAGACACAACGAGAACCGCTGTAAGTCGACCATGAACAAACGAATCCACTAGATGTCGAACCCCAACCTAACATCATGCATTTGTTGGAAGATTGTTCTATAAGTAACTACTTGAATTTCCACCTAAGAACTCCCGACATTTCTGGTCATGCAATCTGGTCCACTGATACAAGGAGTAATATATCACTCAACTCCTATACTAACCCGTCCAATGTATCACATCCGTCAACACAAAACCAGAATCTTGGAACTTCATATATCTCAGACACTCGTAATCACAACGATACTAAGTATGGTGATACATCTGGAACTCTCTGCACCAGTACTGGGGAAGCCGGACTCCTCTCGCCACTACTAGTATTGAAGCAATTTCGAACATCCGTCGTTCTGAGATACTAAGAAATCCGAATGATAACAATGTGCTCAAGAATCCCCTTGAGCTCAAGACTGCAGAAGAAATCAAGTCAGATAGGAGGCACCAAGACAGAACTCCATCGCATTGGCATCATATAGATTCCAAAAATATCCGCGTGATCCTAAAAAATATTTGAGTGAGAAGAGGAGTAGAATTAAAATTATTACGTCAAGATTCCTCACCAGAGCATAGAAGAGGAGAAAAAATAATCCTACTCACCGATATATAACTAGACTAAAAGCTATTTTTACTAGACTGGACTCGGCCAAGTTCAATCAATCAAGGGGGCTCCTAGGTCGGTACTCTCTGATACCAACTTGTAACACCCAAGATGGGACCCTATCCTTAATTTGGCACGAGGGCCTCGTCAGGGATAGAAACGCATCTCATAGTTTTGCAACAATGGATATAGTTACAAGTACATGTACTGAAAAGATGAGATATATGGAGTTGGCTTACACTCGCCAGAAGCTACATCAGAGTCACATCAGTACAATACATAAACATCACGATGAAGAGCAGGGTCGGACTACGGACGAAGACAAACGAGAAAAGAAAATGATGTCATCCTTGCTATCCCAGGCTGCCGGCGAGGAACCCGTCCTAGATCGATGACGAAGAAGAAGAAGCAACTCCAAATGAACAATCAACGCGCTCACGTCAAGTAACCTTTACATGTACCTGCAACTGGTGTTGTAGTTATCTGTGAGCCACAGGGGACTCAGCATTCTCATTTCCAAAGGTATCAAGACTAGCACAGCTTAATAGGTGAGATATCGTTAAGTGTTGAGGCCGTAGCAAGTGACTAACCATTTATTTGGTGGCTAACTTACGAGTACAAGAATAAAGAGAGTGAAGATCTACGCATAGCGGACGTGAACTATTGGTGATCAAACGAATGATCCTCAACACCTAGCTACATCAGACATAACCCCACTGTGTCCTCGATCGGAGAAGGAACTCGCGAAATAACCAGTTACGGTTACACACTCAGTTGGCATATTTTAATTAAATTAACTTCAAGTTATCTAGAATAAGTGTTAAACAAACTTTCCATGTTGCCACATAACCACGGGCACGACTTTCCAAAAGATTTAACCCTGCAGGGGTTCTCCAACTAGTCCATCACAAATTACCACAAGACTCGATCTCGAAACTCGCGATCTCGTCAGACTCCTTAGTGGAAAACCTCAACTCTAAGATTACCCAAAGCATCACCGGAATCCCGATGCACAAGACATTCGTCAAAGGTAAAACTAATCGAGCAAGGCCGCCCAACGTGTCGATGATCCCGATAGGAGCCGCGTATCTCGTCCTCATGACACGACGGATAAGCTATGTGTACGGTGTCCTGATAGAAATCACCCAAGTTGCCCTGGTTGGCCCCGCACAGTGCTCTGTTTTGGACCAGCACCATCAACACTGGCCCTCCCTGTATTATGTAGAATTACTCCTCGGGTTCATGACGCCCTATGCTTTCAGTATTAACAAAATTATTATGTTGGGCAAATGTAGTACCAATGTTGGGCCTTGCCAGAACAGCTTTAATCTAAAACGAATTATCAAGGGGGTCCCCATAACCACCCAGGTCGTGTTAGGAGCACTCAATTATGGAACATAACACTAAGGCTCCAAAGGTGGAACAAAACACTAGGCAAGAAAGGCCGAGCCTTCCACCTTTTACCAAGTGTATATATGCATTAAATTAAATAGCACTTGATAGGGTGATATAACAAGGAACCCATGTTAACACATGGAAGCAACTGCACCTGCAACTAGCAATGCTAACACATGGTAAAGCAAGCAGTAACATAGCCAATCAGTGGTTTGCTAGGTGGTGAACAGGTTGAAGGTTTCATAGCAATGTTGAGAGGCTGATATTTAACAGGTGGTAGGCACCGAGACATGACAATAGAAACGGTAAAACTAGCATGGCAGTGATAGTAATGGTATCTGGGGAAAAGGTCATCTTGCCTGGCATCTCGCTGAGAAGAAGATTGACTCCGTGAAGCAAACTAACAGATGTAGTCGCAGGGTCCTCACTTTCCGACACGCTTGCGGAACTCTATCGAGACGAAGCAAACCGGAAACAAGAATCAACACACGATATTCACCACGGCACATGCACGTCAAGATGTAATCCACATATGATGCATCATCAATTGAATATATGCAGGACATGGCACGACAATTCACAATCATCAAACACTACACATTAAGTGAAGTTCAATGTGCAACGAGTTCCATATTAACGAAACTCCACATACGGATTATTTAGTTCTATCCCAATTATTTACGCGACAATATTATATGTGGTTAAACATGGCAAGTGGTGAAGCGTAATTAAACTACCTATCTAGGCATTTTAAATGAGGTCGGAAATGACATATAGCGTCTCCGAAATGACCCCATACGTTAATTTATAATTCTTTCCAGATATGAACTAACATGTTTTAATATTTGTTAAACAACAAAATAATTAGGTTCACGTGATTCTATGCGTCATTACAATCAATTTACACATAGAGAACATCTCCAATGGAGCTACGGTTCAAAAGATACGAACACCGGAAGATATGATGGCATGAATGCAATACACACAAGCCTTTCAAAACACACAACCAACAAGATAATATGAAACTACACGATATTCTAAGCACGTTTCATATAGGACACGATCAAAACGGAGCAACGGTTCAACAACTACGAGCTAAACAAGAAACAGACCTAATCTGCCAAAATCAGCCACATAGCATTTTCTACACCCCACAACTACGAGCTACATGTAAAAATGGCATGGAGGGCATCTATTTATAGGTAGTAGCTAGGTTAGAGGGTTTTGGGGGGTTTTTCGACGGTCCGATCGCGATCGGAAGGTCCGATCGGAGAGGCGGGTTAGGGTTAGCTGTGTAGAGTAGGTTAGTCGAAGATGAGAGGGAAAACGGGCACCGACAACGTAATTTAAAACACCGATAAAACGTCCGACGATAGACCGAATACGGTGCCGCTACGATCGACCGTTCGGGTACCACATGGACTCCGATTGCGATGAAAAATGGCACGTGGCCTACCTACGTATAAATAAGACCGCACGTCAAGTTTCAACCCAATCAGAGAAAGTTTTATACACACTTTTAAAAACAGGGTTTGACGATGCCGCTGGCGCGTGCGAGTGTGGTCGGGCTCAGAACGGGCAACGACGAGAACCGACAACTAATAATGGATGCAACTTTGAAAACTGACGGCAACGGGATTACGATGCAATGCTGATGATGCGAAACATAAAAATAATCACACGATGAAAATGGAATAAAAGGGGGAATCTTATGGAACGTCGGTCTCGGGTTGTCACAAGATGTTGGTCGTCCATTCAACCTCTGATGGGAGCACTTGCGGTCCCATGGAACGCCGTCATTTTCTTTGGTACACATGTTGGCTGTCGCTTCTTTAGGAAAGTTACTCCATTTGGTTTGATTTCCAGCAATATCACATGGTTCCCTTCCAAAAATAACATTTCCTGCTAATCATAGGAAGAAGTAGTTTTTCTTCCGTTTTGTTAGATTAGCATTAAAACATTTGAAGAATATAAAAAAATCCTTGAAACCTATAGTAATCACTGTAAAAAACATTACAAACTCTCGAGCAATCAACTCCCCCAAGCTTAAAATTCGATGGTGCTCAAGAGAGTGAAAAGGAGCTAGGTTGAATGAAAAGTATTTACCGGCTCGAGAAAATACATCATATCCATCTCTCAAGAAAGTATTTGCAATTTAATAGCTGCACCTAAACTCATATGCTAACCTCGTATAATTCCATACTATTAGTTCTAATTTCTCAAAACAAATTTTCCTTGCTAACCAAGTGTTTAGACAAATGATGTTGTTTCTTCATTAGATGTATATTCAACTTAGGCTCAATCATTCAAATACACTTAAAAACTTCGGAGATCAACAATAGAAAAGTACTCAAATTTTCATTAGAACCCACTAGTGCCTCATAGTCATGGCTCTCAAACACTTATCTCGGTCATCATTCTTCGGGATTTCAACCTTCGGTGATGGGTTTATGCCAAAATTTACTATATGCAATTGGGTTCCGTTGTGGCTTAATTTTGTGCACTATGTTTCAAGAATGGTTGTCTCTATCGAGCTCAGCGATCGATGCTCTTATTTACCACTTACACACTCCCTTGGAGAAGGTCGATCATTTACCACACAATCTCCAAGTTTGTGATGGTGTCGTAGTTACGCAAACTATCTCAACATATATCAATGGGATGCGAAGCCAGCCTAGGGCGAGAGCTCCACGATTTAGGTAAAGAGAATAAATTTTGGCATATAATCAACCACTTAAATTATTCACCCCTCCAATCAACTCCGTCAATAGGGGTCATCAAGTCAATCAAATTCAGCATGTGGAGTTGAATTTCTTAAGTCCCGTTTTCTTTGAAAATTCTGGCCCTCTAATATTTTCAGTTTTTTATTAAAAAACATGCTTACCCACAAGGTTTCACTAGAAAAGTATGAAACTGGGAGCCATGAATAGATGATATTTGACTAACATGGGGAACTAATTCAGGTGCATCCTGTCAACTTCAAATTCTCTCTGAAATAAAATTGCAAGACAAGGGATTATGCATATGTTGTACCTTCTCGCGTTGGCTCACTCTTCCCCTCAGTCAAGTCCCAGATCATTCTTTCCATTTCCACTTGCTAGCAGACAAAACTCATGTAGGCTCAAACAAAAGAAAAGAAAAAAAACTTCAACAAGGAAAGATCAAAGCATGCTCCTCATTTCATTACGCAAACTGAATAAATAAACATGTTAATGACAAAAACAAAAATAAATGAATGTGCATGCATGGATAACAATCGGATGAGCTCCCGCAAGTTTAGGCTCTTGGCCTACTCTCTAGTCCATCTCCTTGTCATCGTTGCCCCTTTGGCCAAGTTCCGGCAATTAGTGAGATGGGCCACCAGTGGACGGATCTACTGCACGAGGTTGTGGTCGCCAGAAACAAAAAAAAGGACCGCATGTTCCCACATATTAGGTTAATGTTGTTGTTGGCCTCCTGGAGGTATGTATTGATCTCTCCTACCTGCTATTGTAGCTGCTGAAACTCAAACTTGGGCACATATTCTTGAGGCTGCCCATAATGGACGTGTGAGGGTAGCTTGTGGTGGAAAGTTAGGTGCATACTAGGGGATATCACCCCATGCATCCCAACTGCGGGCATGACCTGCTACTACAGCGTCCCACTTTGGACTTGGTTCAGAATTTGCCTCATTCCTGAATTAGGTTGCGTCCGTGTACTCGTTAATCTCATCAACACATGATATTCAATCAATGCTTGTGGCAAGGGCAAGCGCACAATAACTCTCTCGGAGTTAGGTAGGGGACATTGCTAGCAATGCTCCCCTTGCACACGCCCAATGAAATGAATGATAGTCATAATCCTACAGTTGAGCTCCATAGGAACTAGTATCTCATTAATATCAAGGCCAAAGTGCTCGGCAAGCCGGGATACTATGCCTCCAACATCAATAGTACCCCTCGCTTGCTTGTGCCACCTACCGAGGTAGTGCACATGAAAATCTCCCAAGTTAGGCTTGGGAGTATAATCGGGGTGTAGTGTTGTATGGAGCACACACATGTGATAGCTCTACATGCCCCCGAGGTTCTTCCTGCTAAAAATAGGTTGGGTTTTGGATACTTGATATCTTCCTAACAGAGGGGTCATGCTCATACTTGACGGAGATGAGTTAACAAGAACCCAACGCATCAGCAACGAGCAAGCCCCTAGTATGGTGAACCCGTTGGTTCTCGAAACTGAAAGCAATGCCAAACTGCTCAAGCGTCATGGTGTGCAGAACTCCTCCAAGGGTGAAGGAGCATTTCGGTGGCACCCTCGAGTCCTCAAGAGTTTGCGTGAAGGTGGAGATGAGCTATACGGTGATGTTGCGGTACGTTAGGTAATGGTAGTTGCTGAAAACTCCCATCCCAACAATATTCTCAAGCCATGCAAAGTCATTGAGAAGCCCTTGGGACTCCAAGAACATGTCACGCTTCCACTTCTTGGGGGTCATCATCCTGTTCTTCACATATTTTAAGTCCTTGTTCACAACAGCACTCACATCATCTCCCTCGTTCTGGGCACGCATAGAGAGCGATCCAAGAACTTCTTCCATATAATCATCGCCGATCTCATCATTTTCTACACACAACAAAACTAACAACAGAAAAATATAAGTTTTACATGGGGATCGAATTCTAATACTACCTAAATCGATTCTAACCTATTACTTCGAATCCTAACATGCAAATAAAACATGAATTGAAAATATTAAGCACCTCATCTAGGTTATGAACACGGATGAAATCACCATCAAAACATGGAAATGAAAAACGGATCTGAGGACAAACTTGCTAAGGATTAAGATGCATGGATCAAACGAATGAAATCCGTATAGAAACTGGGGTTTTAGGGGATTTTTGCTAGGGTTTGATAGACATACCTGAGAGATTTGGGCGTTGGGAGGAAGAACAAGAAGGCCTCTTAGCGCCGGCGAGTAGATTATATGAAAACTCGGGCAAAGCAACCACACATACGGGCAGGAGCACTAGTACAGTATACCGTCTCTTGTGTATTTCTGTCGATCTAGGGTTTACATGCGTGAAATGAGTGATCATATGGGTGCACGCACCCATATGGAACGTTGTCTTCAAACTTGTTTAGTTGAAGTTTTGCGAGCAAGAGTGTCAAATGGGCGCTCGAAGAGCCCTTGCGACCGTTCGACGTGACATCATTTTCTCTGTCTTCTTGGCCGCTCCTGGTCGAAGAGTCAAACAACCGCTCATGGAGGTGCTCGCCCCCGTTCAAAACATTGTATTTAGATCGGTAACTTTTGATAAATTTGAACGAGGGTCCCATACGACTGCTCAAACAAGCATTCGCGGTTGTATGGTATGTTATCGATCTCTATGTATTTCTTTGCATTTTCCTATGAAGTTCTCATGCAACAGTGCATACAGGCGGCCATGCGCGTATGATACGCCATTGATCTCTCGATTTTCTCCTCTCCTTTGTTTCCTTCCCTACTTCCTCTTTTTCCATTTCTCCTTCAACAAAAAGGGTTAAAGTCAATTTTCTTGAGGATTTTTCATAAGTTCACTCATAAGAGGAAATCAGTAACTACAAGCCAGACAAAATTTGAATGAACTAATAACTAATGGGTTATCTCCCATCAAGCACTGGTTTTTTAGGTTTCTTAGGTCAGCCCCGTACCTTATTATTATATCATGTCTTAGGTAGTCATGGATTTTCGCTAATTACAATGCACAATCTATTAGGTGGTGGAACATACTTAACCTTTTCTCATGGCTTCTTTGGAAAGTATTTAATGATATCTTTTTCAGAAATTCTAAAAGTCAGTTTTCCTTCGGAGCAATATGATGATGCACGTGCATTATCCAAAAATGGTCTACCAATGATAATTGATAATTTTTCATCTTTGGGCATGTAAAGGATAAACAAAACAACACGTATAACATGCCCGTCTAATCTCAATAGAACGTTTTCAATAACTCATAGTAGCTTCTTTGTGGACTTAACTGCCATCGGCAAGGTTATGCATGTGGGTATGGATTTAGATAAATTCAATTTGTGATAAAGAGTTAGAGGCATCACACTTACCCCTGCTCCTACATCACATAGAGCATTATTTATATCAAGGTAACCAATGGAACAAGATATAGTGGATATACCTGGGTCTCCCAGTTTTTCTAGTATTTTGTTATCAAATGAACACTCCGTTATTGTGGCTATGTGTTCCTTTAGAGTTATACTCCTTTTATTATTGAAAACAACAAAAATTAACTTAGCAAAAGTAGGAATCTTTAACATGTCAATCACATGCATTAACATTTTAAGGTCAACTATGGCTTGCAGAAAGGATGAATATAATGCATCATTTGAAGGACGTCTCATACTCTTAGGATAAGGGTGGGTTTCTTTGGTTTAGCCTTTATTATTCTCCTTCTCCTTACCTTTATTTTTCCTCTTTCTAGCTTCATCACTATCCTTTTTAGATGGATCAAGTGGTTGTTTATTCTTTTCCACCCTAGATTCTTCCTCTCCTTCTGCTTCCAGAGTCTCTTCTTCTTCATTATCATTGCCATCAAGTGTTTTATCACCAAGTTCAATGTCTTTGTTATCTTTCGCTTCAGCTTCGTCGGCATCTTCACGGACTTTTTCTTTAGGTTCTTCCTCATCAAAAGGTAATTGTCTATTCTCTTGGGTTTGGCTCTAGCTCTCCATTCTTCTTCGTTCTTATTTTTTTTGTACCATTTCGGGCATGTGCTATCCTGTATTCTTTTACCACTTTGAGTAGGTATTTAATTAGTAGAAATTGGATTTCCTAATTGAGCAGGAATCAAAGCCTAACTATTAGAGATCTCAGTACATTAAGTCTCTATCATACTAGAGTGTTTGTCAAGTTTCTTTATAGCTTGACTTAGACCATGTACCTCCCATGAGAGATATGCTATTACCTTTTCATTATGATAGATACACCTTTAAAGTTATCTATTGAAGTTGTCTTGATGGAATTTAAACTTGTTTGTCATTGCCTGAAGCTCATCTTCATGACGATAAATAGTAAATATATCCACCTTTTCATCTCTAACTTGTTGAACAAGCTTACCTTCTCTTGAGTAACCTTCTTATATTCTTCTATGTCTTCAATATGATATATTTTGCCAATTGGTTTGATGGGCTCCTCATATTCCTTTGCTCCTGTGCTAATACAAGTTTTCCCACATGGTCTTTCCCTTCTTCTAGGGTGTGGGGACCCCGACTTGTAAGTCGTGATCACCGAATGTACATGCTCAGTGATCCTAGAGATAAATGCTCACTGAACACACAGAAACTGAATAACAAGAGTCTTACATCCATACATACCGTCTGATACAAATGATGACCATTGCGGTCAAGTCAGACATAGATAGGGCCTTGAAGGACAACACACCAAACATGACCAATAGTGGAAACATTGGTCAAATGTGTGAACCCATGCCATCAGCCTTAACCTACAGGCATTCTGACTGAGAAGCGCCTAGCTCGTAGGAACGTCACTAAGGTACTCTTCACCATCTGATGTTCTCTCTTACCTGGTAAATGAAATAACCAGTGACAAGACAATGAGTACTTTCAATGTCCTCACAAGTAATCCATGATGTGGAACAAGGCAATAATGAAGCATGATATATCACTAGTATACAATCTTTGAAAGCAAGTTTTGACCTGAAAGCCGTAACATGATGAAATGCTTGTACGGATATGCATCACAAGGTAAATGGTCACCTCATGAACAGGTTACAGGTATCAACATTTTATACCGAGGTTGAACACCTCATGTTCACCCTCTATGCCAAGTCACCCGACTTGACTCAGGTAACCTCTTTCTCATATAACACTTTTAACACATACGCACACTTGTTTTTTGCGGAAACCACTAGACGTAGTTTAAGAAGCACCACCCAGCCATCCTTGACCATGGACATGGTTATTCGAATAGTTTTACACTCTACACAGGTTGTGTGCTTTACCCACAAGACTCGGGGAACTTTCGTGTCATCGACGACTCATGGTATATAACATACTTGAGGCAAGCACCCGAACAATGCCTCTCCCGTGACGGCACTAGACAAAGAGTCCAGTCGATTGGTACCCAGCCCACATGATGTACATCTTATGAGCCTTGCTCTAGATCGTATTATCCATGCGGGGACCAACGGTGTGCTCGGAACGTATAAAAATAATATAGTCGTTCTACCGGGCACGATCCCGTCCCGAGAGTGACCATATCTCTACCGTCACTATTATTGCGGGCTCTTTGCTAGCACCGACCAGAGTAATCAACAAAGCCCGTCCCATAACGGGTATCATGGTCACACATGTAAGGTTGGGACGATTGGCAAATCTTAAATCCAATCCAGTTTCCCAAACCACACACACAAAACCTTTCTTGGTACACCACTTATTTCTCAAGTGTCCGTCGATCTCAACACCTTCAGCCTCGAGCCTTAGTGGCACCCGACGGGGTTTTCAAAAAACCTTTGTAATTACCTTCGTGTTACCATCACCATGCATATGCTCACCCTATGTGTAGCACTACTTATCAACCTATCAACTTTTATCAGAGTGACCCTCGTAGTTGCTAGGGTCATGCTCTCATGCAAGTATTATCAAAGAACCATCGGAAACACCCTATCGAGTGGTTTACTGAGTCCATCATGACCACATGCATCGAATTAAATATTAAACATGGCATGCATAAAAATATTTTCTCACACATGGTCAAAGGGCTGCTTGCCTTGCTCAAATAGGTCTCCGGGGTCTTTGAGGTCTTCCGGTCGAACTTCGAGTACTCTGTCAACTATTGCCAGAAACAACTACGATAAGCCACCCAACAAGTAGAAACAAAAGTGCTCTATAAATAGGAGTTTTATTTTTCTTAGGCATCTCTGGTCATAAGAAAAATACCTAAAGCTTGTTCTAGAAGATTTGGATCACCAAAGATTTGAATGATGGAACTCGAGGCATCACTCCCCCCACAAGAAATCTACAGAAAATATTCTGCTAAAAAATGAGTGGAGGCACTCATTTAATAGGGCATGATTTTACAAATATTTAGGAAGCGGTTTCACTGGATTTGGATTTGGTATCATTTCCTATGGATTTTCTAACATGGAATAAATAGAAATAGGTGCTATTTATTTGATGCAACAGAAATATTGCAGATAAATTTGTTCACATAGGCTGGGAAATTAGGGCATGATATTTAAGTCACTCGAAATTGGAATCACTCTATTTGGAGTTGAATTGAGTCCTCTAGGATTTTTAGAAAGAGGGGTTTGAATAAATCAAATTCATATTTGAATTTGATATTCACACAAAATGCTTCTGGAAAAATGTGTAATGCACATCTCTAGATAGAGCAGGATTTGAAGAACATGTAGGAATTTGAAAAATCAAATTTAGAGTCGAATTGAATTAGTTATGATTTTATTTGCATCTGTGATAATAGAAAAAGGATAAGTTATACCAGGGGGGCTATAGCACACACAAGCACAAGATAAGGGCTTGGTCGGCCCAGTGGCACAGCCGCGCGATGCTCGGGCCACACTGAACGCGCCTTCGCCCTGGGGCGCCTTGTTGTGGGGGAGGCGGCATCAGCGGAGGCGTGTCCACTTAAAAACGGTCAGCCCTACTCCTGGCTCATAGCCAGGCTGGCCCCGCCTGTTAGGCCCATGTCCTACCTCCCGCTCGACCGGGAAAAATAAGAGAGGCAGGCTCACGCTCATCATCGCTCGCCCTAGTGGTTCCAGCCAGAACCCGGCGGCGCTCCGGCCATCGGAGGCTCGGGGAGATCTGCCGCACCCCTAGTGGACCCATTCCAGACGGGGAGCGTTGGGAAGAGGGGGCCCTCGTCCATGACAGAGACCTGCAACGACGGTTGCGGTGGGGTGATGTCTCGGCCACCTAGAGGAAGAAGAAGGGGCACGGGGGAGCTTGCGGAGTGGAGGGAAGCACCCGGGTGCGTCCCGGCCACCTATAGTAAGAAGATCATCACATATAATTTCCAAATATATGAGAAAATTTAGGGACAACACATGGTCATGTCTAAAATATTGGACAAAACCCTTCAATTTTTTCTTGTATTTTAAGTATTTCAAATATTTATATAATAAATATTCTAAAATTACTCTAGTAAAATTCTATCATGTCATGTATGACATATGTGATGATCTTGCCAAGTTCCACCTCAAACCTAATAGTTTTGATTCACCAAAATATTCCAAAACCCTCTTTGTCAAGAACCAAATTTGAGCAACTCCACATTGCCAAGCGTCTCCATTTGCTCCCAAACTTTTTGGGCATGTTCTAATACCATAATAATGCATCCACACCAAGTGGTGCATCAAGAAGAACAGGTCCACTTGTCCAAATCCCTCAAACACATCTCGGTTGATTTATAGAATTGGGCAATTTTGCACTATCAAGTTTCTCCAGTTAGTCCCAAACTTTTTGGGCATGCTCTAACCCCGAAACGATGCCACCACAACAAGTGGTGTATTAGGGAGATTACCTTTGCATGACTTAACCCAAGGAAATCCATTTCTATCCATTTCTAGGGTTTATCTAGTTTACATTGTCAACTTTCGTCATATAATCTCAAAATTGGTGAGCATGGCTAAATAGTCTTACCATTTACCCGTGGTAAATATCAGGGCCACTGGTTACCCCTAGATGCCTTACGAAAACATCAAACACCTTCATCCACAAGCTTGTGGACAAGCAAAGTTGACCCAAAAAGATTCCCCTTGCCTCCAATTTTTTCCATAGTATGTTATGACCCTATTTTACCTTCAGAAACTTTGCTATGGCCTGTGCTCAATTATTGGGGGGGGGGGGGTGAATCTCTCACTTTCCCTCTGTTTTCACAATTGTAACACCTTCCCTTTCCCCTCTCGTTCCATTCTGCTCATGCAAGAACTCCAAACTTTACCACAATACCTCTTGCATTCTAGTTCATCAAATCAAACCCAAAAATGGCAGGCTCATATGGAAAATATGAGCAGTTCATCAAAGACTAGATTTTGGGAGCAACTATGGCCTTGAACTACAAGTACCGTATTCATTTACCTCTTTGCAATGAAAATTGGTGGGCAGGTAGTCCTTCCATACCCATGACCACTAGACAAGGTCTTCTCCCTAATGACCTCTAATAGAATCCTTTTGTCAAGCCAATAAGTTTATTGCTGCAAACTTACCTTTTGTATAAACCCCTTCGAACCAGCTGCAAATGGGCCCAAAACTTACTAGTGCCCTATATCCTATGTGCCTTGCATGCTAGACATCTATTCTCGACCCAAAAGTTACCTTGGACACAAGTTGGCATGGTGGCCACACCTCTCACGTGAAAAAGCGATGCTCTACCAAAAGGAGTGGTCATGTAGCTCGTGGACGATAGTGGTAGGACGCCCACTCGTGCCAGGAGATCCTTCTCTCCATCCCATGCCCCTCCCTGACTCTGAAAAGGCTCCAAAGTGGTTGTGGCATGCGTGATTGCCGCGCCCGGAGCACCCGATGCACACTCCCAGAATCCCCGTTGCCCCCTCTTGCTTTATCTTTCACCCGAGCACCCTGGACCCAGTATTGCACCCCTCTCTCACCCATGAAACTCCTGGATTGAGCCATTGAAGCTCCCATGCCCTCCTCCTCCTTCCATGGCCGCCGGGGTGTTGCTTCGGCCCCAATTGGATTCACATCCCCCGCCTCTCTCCTCTCCCCTGAGTTCCCCTAGGGCACTCCCTGCATTGCCACAAACCTCCTACGCACTCCCTTCCTTCCTCCCGATCGCCGGATGCACCATTTCCCACGGCCGTTGTTGCCAACTCCTGTTGCGGTAGTAGACCCACTCGCTCCGGCACTCCCTCGCGAGAACGTGGCCACCAAGTGGATGCGGCGCGGCTCCCCGAGTCCACCGGTGGCCGGACGATCACCGGAGCTTGTCGGAGCCACCGGAGTGAGCGTCGGCCTTGCTCTGTCATGCCTCCCTTTTCGCTCCCTGCTGGAGCGGGAGGTGTGGAATGAACCTGATAGACGGGCCTCGCCTGTGAGCGACCGACCGGCCGGGCCAACGTTGTTTGACTCGAAAAGGGTCTGCTGGTAGCCGTCTTCTTGCATGGGAGGTGTATTCCCTAAGGGCGCCTACAGTATGGCCTCTTCCTTGGCCAAATCAAGCCACTCGGCCGACTCACCTGCTCCTTTGTGCCTCGCATGCAATATAGTCGTTTAGGTATACCCTCCTTTTCCTTTTTCTTTTTACAGGACACAAAATAAATCTTAATAAATTCATTTGGACTCCAAAATTGCTTATTCAAAATTACAGGAGTTCCTTAAATTTTGTCCTATCCAAATATGCGCATTGCACATTTTTCAAGCAAACTTTCCTGCAGCTTTAAAATTCAAATTCAAATTTGAATTATGAAAGCACCAATTTGCAAAAATCTATAGGGAGACCAAATCAACTCCAAATCGGGTTATTCAAATTTTGAGAAGGTCCAAATATCATGCACTATTTTTCTAGCTATAGCTAACATTTTTCCTATGTGATATTTTGGTGGGACCAAATAAATAGCTCATTTTCCCATTTAAGTCATCTTAGAAAAAATCATAGGAAAATCATCCCAACTCCCAATCCAATGAAACCACTTCCATAATTCCTCTAAATTCATGCCCTATTTCATAGGTGCATCCAATCATTTTTATAAAAATATTTTCTGTAAGGTTTCTTATAGGATCAATAATTCCTCGTTGATACTTTCACCGAGCATGACCCTACCTTGCACTCTACTTCTATGCATTTAAATCATGTGATTCAATGACCACCTTGGTGGGTTGTCTCTGATAACTCCTCTTTGGTACTTGAAGTCAGCATCACCCTACCTTCCTGTTGGTTGTGCGGGTGGGAAGTATTTAGGATGCTAGTAGTTGCTACGCCAATGGGATGGGAATATGCATGGTGTCGGAAAAGAAATGATTTCAAAGACTTTTCAAAAAACCCGTCGGGTGCCACTATTGCCCGAGGGAGATGGTGTGGAACTAGGTAACCACTTGAGAAATAAGTACTGTACCAAGGCAAGTGAGTGTGTTGATTTCAAAAATGGATTGGTTTAACTTGTGACCGTTACTCCAACCTTACATGTGCCACCATGATACCCCTTTATGGGATGGAGCTTTGTTGATTACTTTGGTCGATGCTAGTAGAGAGCCAACATTACTTGTGGTGGGAGTGACGTGGTCACTCTCGATACGGGATGTGCCTGGTAGGGTGGCCATGGGCTGTTTTCACAGTCATCGGGCACACCATTGAGTCCCCTCTTGGATGGTTCGATCTGGAGCGAGCCTCGTAAGATGTACATCATAAGGGACATGTACCAGAAAGTGGACACTTTGTTTAGTGTTGCCAGGAGAAGGCATTGATTGGGTGCTTACCTCGGGTATGTAATGTACCGCGAGTCGTGGATGTGACGTAAGTTCCTGGAATCTTATGGGTACAACTCGCAAACCTCTGTAGAGTGTAAAACTATTTGAATAGCCATGTGCACGGTCAAGGATAGTTGGATGACTACTCTTGGGCTTCGTCCATGGTTTCCAAACTTGGTGTACGTGTGTGTGTGAGAAAGGAGATACTTGAGCTAAGCCATATGACTTGATATGATGAGTGAACATGAGATGTTCAACTCCAGTTTATATTGATATCTGTAACTTCTTCATATGGATATAGGTTACCTCATGATGCATGTCTTCATAATACATTGATCATGCCTTTGCACTTAAAATTAGCTTTCTACAACTTACCTACTTAGTGCTATACATGCATTGTTGTTGCCTTGTTCCAAACTTGTGTTGCTTGTGAATACATTCAAACTATTCATTGTCTTGCCACTAGTTATTTTATTGGCCAGGCAAGAGAGAACATGATATGATGAACATTACCTTGGTGACGTACATCCAAGCTACCATATGCTTCCTAGTCTGAATGCTTGATGGTTAAGGCAGATGGAAGGGCTTCACGTTATCGATGAAGATTTTCCGATGCAAATACATGAACACCTGGTCATAAAGGCGATATTCGAGTAAAACGGTACGTAATGGATGTAAGACTCTTGTTATTCAGTTTCTGTGTGTTCAATGAACATTGATCTCTTGGATAACTGTGCACGTACATTCGGTGATTATGACTAATGAGTCCGGGTCCACACACTCGTAGATCCCCTATGAGTTATAGAAATCATCTACAACAATAATACTTACAAAACTATTATGAAATAAATACTCTACCCTTAGCTCCTCGACAACAGTGAAAGAAAATTCCTTGGTACGTGCAGACCAAACACGCTAGTGTAGCACTTTCGCATAAGTATCCTAAAGAGTAATCATCCCAACAAAGAGCGCATGTGATTATTTATAGAGGAATTTATATCACCCACAAGGTGTTACAGTTCTTGTGTGAAGTAACTGATGGAGCTTTTGAAAATACTATTAATGTCCTGGATAAATGATAAACCAATATATACTAAGATAAAGAGGTCTTAAAAGTGTCTACTAAATCAACTAGTGAATGTAAATGAAAGGAATGAAAATATATATTGTATTTACTGCAATGAAGAGATTAGGTGCGGAGAGATTCTAGTTCATGGTACGAATATATGAATTATGCCACTACGATAGTAATAACAGTTACCTTGTATTGTACTCATATAATTTGTTGTAAACATTATGTAGGTGATCTTCCCCTGGGTTATGAGACCCCTCCTCTATAGGTTACATTTCATTCTATGGTCCTTCTTCTTTGTTTCCATAGAGTGGTCGTTTGCACAAATAAGGTAACAAGACCGTAACCAAGCGTAAAGTGCAGCGAATCACCGGTTCTTATAGATCTCTCCGCCTGTCACGTCAGAGGTCATAGAGTTCCTAAACAATATGTGTTATTGGTGTAGGTCTTGAGATTATGTTGCATGGTCACTTAAATTAGACAACACTCATAGATTTCACCACAAAATAAGAATATTCTAAGTAGATCATACTACTATGAATTAAAATAACTACATATATGATAGGCATATATCAATCTTACCACTTACCTACATCTCCCACACCAAGGGGAATTACTCACACATCCTAAGATAAGAATCAATCACAGCACAGATGGAAAGCAAGAAAACCATATCGATAATAATGGTTGGATCCATAGTGAGATGAGATGGTACTCAAATAGTCTTGATCTTAGATGAGATGGTGTAGAGTTTACAAACTATAATCCCTCTATAACAACCCGAGACCGACGCTTCATAGGATTCCCTTTTATATACGTGTTTTATTTGGTTGCCGCATTCATCATCACATCATTCACATCATCCGCATTGCATCGGCACTTTGTTGTTTTCATTTTTTCAAAACTTTCATCCATTCATAGTTGTGATTCTCTCTGCTCTCGTCGTCGACGTTGAGACGATGAAAGTGCTTTATATCGACTAGAGGGGGCCGAATAGGTGATTTTTATAATTTTCTCACTGAGGAAATTCCTTGTGAGAAAATTCCTCGGTCATGAACAGTGTGCAACGTAATAAGTACTCAGGTAAGTGTGTAGAACAACAATAGCATAGTCTTTAGAGTGAAATGAAACATTCGATTTGCACAAGTAGCACGTTCAGGATATGCAGGTGAAGAACAAGTTAAGTGACGAATTTGGAGTGAGGAAATTGAGAAAGTCTTGATTCAAATTCTTCAAACATTAAAGATCAAAATCATCAACATACAACTGAGGAAATGAAAGGTTTGAAGAATTAGAACCATGTGCTTGATGAAGACAATGGTTTGATGGACCAGTTCCAACTGCTGTGATAGTCGCACGTCTGCTTTGGAGCGGCTTGTTATTTAAAACAAAACACATAGTCCCACGACACATAATACTTACCCTATTCTCCTTGAGATAAGGACACACAGTCCTCACCCAACACTCGTGGTAAGTCTTCAGGGCAGACTTCCAAACCCTCACAAACTTGGTCACCCGGCGATCCACAATTCACTGATGGATGCTGTAGACCATGACGCCTAACCGTCTGGAGGATGCACAATACTCAAAGGTAACAAGCGTCGGTTCCACACAGGAACAATCTCTTCAGTGATGCTAAATCACTTTGGAATTTTTGGGTTTTGTTTTGGGTTTTTGGGGTTTTTCATCACTGATGAATTTCTCTCAAAGTCTTCGATGAATAGGTTGCTCTCAAATGACAAGTGTCAGTTTTTCTCGCGGAGCAGCCAACAGAATAGTATTTATGGGGTGCGGCTATTTATATCTGGGGTGCAATCCCAACATGAATTGACATAAATGCCCCAATGATATGACCGTTATGTGGATAAGGTTGGGGACATCTAGCCGGGAGTGCAGTAACGGTCGGAACGTTTCAATTGTGAAAGTCCTCATGTCACTCATGTACCTCACTCATAGGTAATTCGCACTACAAAAAACCTAACTCCCTAGTTAGAGAAAATTCCCCAAAGACCAGAAGATCTTAGTCTCTGTTATAGAAGGATTTGACTAAAGTGTTGAAGGTTTCCAATGGATACACAAAAAGGGTTTGTATGTGTAGGCTTAGAGAAGGGCATCACTTGGAAACTTTTCCTTAGTTTTACCTTGACCCCCTTTAACAATACAGATGTCCTATGACACAGAATATAAAAAATGAAACTACGAAAATGAACGTCTTCATGCTTCAAAGTCATCGCATCAATTTCTTCACGGACACACCAATTTCCCCACTTTCAAAGTCTTCAAGGAAATACCAAAGTCTTCATCAGAAGACATACATTTTTAGGTGTCGATATTCTTCGAATAACTCAAACTCCTTAGCGACCTATAGAGCTTGCGTACCATCTAAAACACATTAGTCTCTTAACCTATAAGTCTTCAATACACCAAAATCACTAAGGGGCACTAGATGCACTTATAATCTCCCCCTTTTTGGTGATTGATGACAAATAGGTTAAGTTTTCGACGGGTATAATAATATGAAGTGTAAGTATAGAGTTTGAGGAATTTGAATGCAATATATAGATAGACTCCCAATGATGATGTGGACATTTGAGGAATTTGCTTTGGACTGCAAATGCACATTGAGGATTTATACCATGGAGATTTCCCCCTATATCTTGTAATTCATGCAGGCATTTGACATATATCACCGGGAAAATGAAATGCATGATGGAAAGTGGAGTCTGACGAATTTCAGCATGCGTGAATTAATCATCACGAGGAATAAGAATGCAAGGAAAACAATCAAAAGTGTCAGACCACCACCGGGCATAAGTGTAGAGCTCATACAACCAACCACTTCAGAAGAACGAGAGTTGCAACTTAAAAAAATATTGTTCAAAAGCCCATAAAGTAGAACCACTTGAAGACTAACTCAGATTTCTCCCCCTTCGTCATCAAGTGACGAAACCGAGGACTAATGCCCTTGAATAATATCAATTTGTTGGTGGAGGAGGAGCATTGTTGGGGTCGTTCATCACAGCTGTGTAGTCAAGATATTCACCTTTATCAGTTGTGCGCGTTGAAGAATATGAACAAGCCACCAAGTGATGAACTAGAATTTTCTTGAACTTCTTCCTGGGCGGCCAGGACCAATCAAAACCTTATTGGAACTCCATTTAGTGAGTTCCTTAGAGGTCTTGAGGTGAGACAGAATGGTTGATGTGCGATCAAAGATATCATGAAGATATTAGTGATGGTTCTTCACAACATTTTGCATTGCATTGAGATCATGCACAATGGCACCAAACTGACGCTTTACCCACTTGTGGTTGCGATCAACCTTTTGATGAAGACTAAGCAAGAGTTCACGGTAAGTCATCACATGTGGTGCAGATTCGCGAGGGGCTTTACCTCTTGCATCTGAGTCTTGAGATGGAGTGCCATAATTTGTGGAATAGGACACAACTTTGGGAAATTGGTCATAAAGGGGCCGAGATCCTTCAGCAATCACAGATTTGCCTTTTCCTTCAACTAGCTTGAAGGATTTCTTCACGACTTCAAGTGGAGGCAAGTAGCTGAGGTGATTCTAAAAATCTTCCTGATAAGGAATTGAAGATCTATCCTTGATGAATTTCATAATCCATGACGCATAAGGCATCAGATCGAAAGGTGAAAGAGCATTGTTGGCCAAAGTCCTCATGTAGAAATCATGAAGATTTATTGGAATTCCATGTATGATATTGAATAGCAAATTCTTCATGATTCCCGCAACATCTCCGTCTTCAGATTTATGGCCCTTGATTGGACTGAGGGTTTTGGTTAGAAGGTAGTAAACTGTCCTCGGCACATAGAGCAATTCCTTGACGAGTAATGTGGTTCTCGGTAGTGTTCCAGGAGACAAAGGCTTGGTCAGGACTTGCATCATGTGATTGGGCAGTTCAGTTTCTTCATATATGCATCTGGTTCCTTCTGAGGGAATGGGAACTCGGATTGCACGAAGTAATTCCATGGTAGGAGCTTTGTAATGAGTGTTTTCAGTCATCCAGTCGAGAACCCAAGTGTTGACATCTAATACTTCACCTGAGATGTGCAAGGTAGCATAGAATTGAAGTACGATTTCTCATTCCTGTCACAAATGTGCATGCAGAATGGTAGTAGTCGAGCGTAAAAAATAATGCGAGGGACTAGAGCAAAGCAAGGAATGTTCTTCATATCTGCATGAGGAATTTGTCGATGCTAAAAAACTTTGTTCTTGTTGAAGAGTACAACACTATAGTAGTTCAACTGAGTAGTGGTCCAGAATCTGTTGCGCCTTATCCTTGGAGATTCAAATGGATTTGTGTCGATGAAATATGTATGTCAATCGGAGAATCTCGCCTTGCCAAACTTTGGCCTTCTTGTTCTAATGTAAGGCTGAAGAGTTACGGGTTCAAGGTTTGGCCTGAAGTGACCCACAAGTCTTCGAAGATCTTCAATCTAAGGAATATCAGCCACGACTACTACATACTGAGGATTATCAACATGTTCTTCAGCCACACTTTTCTCAGTGTGAGGAATATGCTGCGCAGATTCATCAATTTCTGGTGCAGTAGTTTCCTTAGTAGTTGTTTGATTGTTAGTGTCTTCAGTTGATGCAGCTGATTTAGTCTCCGGGATGGACATCATCCGAGTGCTCTTGTCTTCTAACCCTGTATGAATTTCTTAAGTGGCTGCAGGGGACTGAGGAACTTGAGTAAGTGGAGTTGTCAATGGTGAGTTGGGATGAGCCTCCTCGCAGTATTCCTCATTGATCACTGGTGTTGTGCTGCCAATGTCCACTTCTTCATCTTCGTCGTCATCTCCCAGATTTGTGTTCTGGTGTGGCTGAGGAGCTAAGGCTGGAGGAATTGAAGGATTTGGTTCTGCTTCAATTTCTTCATCGAGTGGTTCCATGGAGGCAGCAAATTGAGTATCTTACATTTCTTCATCCCCTTCTGGGATGATGTGTTAGACACCAAATGGCACCATCACATAAGAGGGTGTTATGTTGATAGGGGTGACGTCAATTGGTGTTGTTGAGGAACTTGTCAAAGTCCTCAACCGTTTTGCTTTTGAGAACTCTGAGCTCGTTGAAGCCTTTCTCTTCTTTGCTGCTTCCTTTTCAGCAGCATTCCTTTGCTTCACTTCTAATTCAGAAGGAAGCTTCACTTTCTTCACTTGTGAAGATTTTGGTGCCGGATCAGATTCTTCAGCACGGTTTATGTAGTTGACCGGGCAATATCAGTTTCTTCACGTGCAACCATTTCTTCAGATGCCCTCGCAGGTTGGTCAGTTACAAGAATTTCTTCATCCCTGTCAAAGTAGTTACGCAGTTCAACAATGTAGCTAGCCTGAGGAATTTGAGGTTGCGTTGAGGCTGCAACCTATTTGTTATGGTGAGTGATGACTTTGTTTTCAATATTGACGAATCTGACTTTTCCACCCATCCACTCTGCATGAAAGTGACGATATTCTTCACTGAGGTTTGTCATCTCGGTTTGAGTGGTGAGGAGATGATCAGGGGTCATAGTTAAAATATTTTTCTTCAGAAAGCTCTCTTCTGAGTCTGTGTTTTTCTGGCTCGTTTAGCCTGCCGAACCTTCCTTTTTTCCTCATTGATGTAGGCTGTCAGCAAATGACTTGGTCCAGGTGGAAGCTTCAAGTCCTCCATAGGTGTTTGTGGGTTTTCGTACCACAGATCTATGAAGTCTAGTATCACCTTTGGATCCATCATGTGGGGAATGGTAGTGCCTTTGGCATGTGCGACCCTTTCTTGCTTATTTCTAATGATAGAAGCAAGTACTTCATCATCAGTTTCTTCTTCTTCTTCTGATCTAGATGGAACATTGAGGACTTTGCTAGGGCTGGGCCTTTTTCCTTGCGCAGCGGTCATCTTCTTCTTAATGTTGGCACTTGAAGAAGGATGTGGAGAGCCAAAAGTAGAGGCCTCGAAGGGAATTGAAGTTCCAACTGTATGCTGACTTGTAGTGAGCTTCATTCGCGATGAGGATTGTGTGGCAGCAGTTGAGGATTTTACTTCCACCTTAGGAGCTGACTGAAGAATTTGTTGTGAGGGATTTGTAAATGAGGACTTAGGCTTCGCAGTTAATTTCTTCAATAGAGCTTGCTTTAGAGCAGTTTCAGTACCAGAAGCCTCAGCGGTAGAGGAGGAGGCAGTAGCAACTGTAGCAACAGATTCCTCATTGAATTTCATGATGGCGTGTTTTGCAACTTTGTGGAGTTTGGCCTGTTGCTTTTCCCACTCTTCACAATATTCTTCAACAGTGGCAAGTCTTGTGGGATTAGCAAGTTGCTGATTAACCAGAGGAGGCATTTTGCATGGAGGCTTAAGTTACAATTTCTTCATGTATTTAGGAGTGAAATAGTTGTACTCCTTCCATTCTTTGGTCCATCTCCTCTCAATTTTCTGCAAGCACGTTTTGCACTTTTGTTTTGTTTCTTTTCCATAAACAACTTCATCAGGGGTGCAATATTCATCATAGATGTCGTGAGGTATCTCAAAAGCCGTGTTGGTATGACTTCCTTTCCACCCTTCTCTTTCTTCTCATCACCCATTTTCTTCACTAGAGGAATTTAAACTTTTGGGGAATCTGATGAGGTATGTGAATTTTCTTCAAGAAATGCTGCAAGCGAGTTAAGTTGATGAGAGCCTAGTGATTCGTGAGGAGACATTTTGTACCTGTGAACGGAGTATAGGTGCGAAGATTTTGAAGAGGTCATATGCTTTCTCAGATGATTTTTCAAAAATGACTCTAATTGAGGAAATTGACCAATACTGTTTTTGAGGAATTTGTCTAAGTGTTCTTGCTTGGGCTCGAGAGTTGTGCACATCCGAGAATTTACACAATTGAGGATTCTCTTGAAGAATTGAGTAAGTTAGTTAATTTTGTCAAGTGTTCTAGACATAGAAGTGTTCATCTAATGAATTTGCTAAGGAATAAGACTTTTTGAAGATTTTATGGAAACACAAAGATCTACAAGGGCGGTAAAATTAGATTTTAATTACCCTTATCGAAGAACATGAAGAACACGATGAAGTGTGGAGGGTGAAACAGAAGCTCGTTAGTTGAGATCTTCTGCGCCCTAACTCGGTGGTTGAAGACAGCTACGACTGCTTCGGAGGAAGGAGATTCGCGGTTTGCGTGAGTATGACAACGATGATGTGGAGGCAATGAACCTTTTCCTCACTGTCAGTGATGATTTCCAGCGGTGACGCTAGGTCTCGCTTCGAGTGGTGAGAAGTGGAAATGAGAGGATGAAGTGACGGAGGGGTGAGAGAGGTGTATTTATAGCCTAGGTCAAAATGGTCCGACCCAATTTTTTTAAACCAGACTGCCCCTAGCCCTTCCTCTCCACTCAACAGGTGGCACACACATATTAAGGGTGGAGTTAGTGTACATCATGCTTATCCAATCATGGGTAGTGGGTGCGGTTTGAGCGGTAAGGGTTGAAAAAATTTCAAATAATTTTTTGAGAACTTTGTTTGTAAATTCTTCATGTGACAAGGATTCAGTGAAGACTTTGAACTAGTTTCAAACAGAAAGCATATGAAGAATCTGAGTACAGACTTGGTTGAGCTTAGCATACAGGGGGAATGGGTGTGATCACATTCACTTAGAAGAAAAACACAACATGAAGACTTAGCTATAAGTGAATGTTGTTGAGGACTTTGAAAGCTCACAAATAAGTAATGGCCAATGAAGAATGCATTTTGAGAAGTTTGAAAATTTTGAAATTTGAGGAATTTACAAACTTGTGGAATTTGAAAATCTGAAGAATTTGAAGAATAGAAGAATTTGCAAAATCTCAAATTTGAAGAATTTCAAATTGGGTTGGTGGCGTGACCCACCGTATAAGAATGATGATTTCATACACCGCGTACAATTATCGTAGAGTCCCGAGAATCAAATTATTCATTGATTTGTTCACACTTAGAGTGTTCTGTATTGATTAAAGAAACATGTTACTTTTTGTGTTGCACATCTAAGTCATCAATTTTGCATAAATGTTAGGATGTGTGTCCATTCATAGAACTTGCAAAATCTCTTTTCATCCAAGGGCTTAGTGAAGATATGTGCTAGTTGTCCTTTAGTATTCACGTGGACAATGACGATGTTGACCTTGAGTACATGATCACAAAGAAAATGATGTTGAATCTGGATGTGCTTGTTCTTCGAGTGTACTGGGTTGTAAGCAATCTTTATTGCACTCTCATTCTCGCAGTAGAGTGGCAAATTCTTAAGGTTGATGCCGTAGTCCTTGACGGTTTCCTTCATCCATATTAGTTGAGCACAACACGAACCACCAACAATGTTCCCAGCTTCAAAAGTGGAACTGATACACACTTTTGCTTCTTTGAGGGCCAACGTACTAAGGATCGTCCGAGGAAATGGCAGGTCCCTGATGTTGACTTGCGATCCACATGGTCACCAGCATAGTGAGAGTTAGAGTATCCAACGAGATGAAGATTTGAGCCCTTGGGGTACCTTAATCCAAGTGTTGGTGTGTGCGTTAGATATCGAAGAATATGCTTCACAGCCTTATGGTGTGATTCCATCAGTGTTGCTTGCAAACGGACACACATGCAAACACTAAGCATAATATCTAGCCTAGATGCACATAGGTACAATAAAGATCGAATCATAGAGCGATATACCTGCTGATTGAAATCTTTACCATTTTCAGCAGTGGAGAGGTGGCAGTTGTGTAAGTGCATCTAGTGCTCCTTAGTGATTTTGGTGGTTTGAAGACTTATAGGTTAAGTATCTAATATGTTCATGAGTATACACATGATCTATAAGTCGCTGAGGAGTTTGAAGTATTCGATGAATATCGACCCCTAAAATGTATATCTTCGGCTGAAGAAATTGGTCTAAAGCTGAAGAATTGAATCGCGAAGAATTTGCGATGAAATTGATATGCCTCATGAAGATATTGAAATTGAGGAACTCGGTTTGTCCTGAAGAAAATCAATCTGAAGACTTTGAAGCATAAAGATTTACCCTTTCTATTTTATTTTCTTCACACTTGAGTAATAGGACCATTGTACTGTTAAAGGGCGTCGAGGTAACACTTCAGAATGAATTTCCTCATGATGCTCAACCCAAGCCTAATCCTACCAAAAGCCTCAAGTGAGGAATATGAGAGACATGAGGACTCTCACAGTTGTGGGTCCCGACCGTTACCGCAAATCGCAACACATCATTGATCTTATCCACACCAACGGTCATATTATTTAAGGGCATTAATGTCAAATCATGTCGGGATGCTCTCAGTCTATAAATAGCCGCCCCCACAACCATTAGCTGGTTGGTTGCTCCGTTAGAAACTGACACTTTTCATAAGAGCAACCCAAATTCCTCAGAGTCTTCGAGAGTAATTTATCAGTGAGGAAATACCCCAAACACCAAACCACAAACCAAAAACCAAGTGATTAAGCATCACTGAAGAAGTTGTTCCTGTGTGGTACTGAAGCCTTTTACCTTTGAGGACTGTGCATCCTCCAGACGGTTAGGCGTCATGGTCTAGAGAAATCCAGTAGTCAATTGTGCATCGCGTGGTGACCAAGTTTGTGAGGGTTTGGAAGTCTGCCCTTAAGACTTACCACGAGTGTTGGGAGAGGACTGTGTGTTCTTAGCCCAAGGAGAATACAGTAGGGACTATGTGTCCCGGGACTGTGTGTCTTTTGATTTCAATACCAAGCCGCTCCAAACAAGATGTACAACTGCCACAGCTGTTGGAACTCGGTCATCAACCTCTGTCTTCACTGTGAAACGGGTTCTATTTCTTCAACTCTTTACATTCCTCAGATTGTGTGTTGATGATTTTCACTGTCACAGTTTGAATAATTTGCTGAAGACTTTCTCTCAAACTCCTCAAACCCAAATTCTTCACGCGAGTTAATCCTCATATGTTTTCTCCATGCCTGCATACTGTGCAAACTGTTTTTCCTATTCTTCTCTCTAAAAAACTGATGTAGTGATACTTTGCACTCGTGATCCTTTCCTGTTTACATTGCAAGTTAGTCATCAGTGAGGAATTTCCACAAAAGGAATTTCCTCAGTGACGAAATTCTAAAAATCTCCTATTCAGCTCCCTCTAGTCGATATAACGCACTTTCAATTGGTATTAGAGCAAGGTACTCCCTTTTTCTGTGTGATTTTGGTTTAACCACCTGGAGTTTTAGTTATGTCGACTGCAGGCATGATCAAGGTTACTGCATCATGTCCAACTTTCGAAGGAAAGGACTTTCCCTTCTAGAAGACCAAGATGCAGATGTATCTACAAGCTATTGACAACGATCTCTGGTATATTGTGGAACATGGCATCCCTATCGTCACTGCTACTGTCTCTGCCGCTGATGTGAAGAAATTCAAGAAACTTGATTCTCAAGCGAAGAATACCATCTGTGGCCATCTGAGCAAGGGTCAGTATGGCAGAGTAAGTGCTTTGGGCTCAGCGCAACTTATCTGGGAAAGGCTGTCCAAAGATAATGAAGGAGTATCAACCCAGCGTGATTCTCGTGTTGATGTTCTTCGCAATCTCTTCAATCGCTTCAACAGGCTTGACAATGAACACTGCGAAGATACCTTTGATCGCCTCACTGACATATCAAATGAACTGCAAGCACTGGGAGCTCGAGACATTACTAATCACGAAGTTGTGAAGAAAGTGCTAAGATCTTTGGATTCTTCATTTGATACTTTAGTTCTGATGAATCAAGAAAGACCGGACTACAAGATGCTTGATCCAGCTGATATACTCGAAAGACTCAATACTCATGAATTCCAACAAGAAGAAAAGAGAGATCAATATGGACCAAGCTATTCTAGACCACGTGCACTGAAGGCCAAAGCAATTTCCTCATTTGAAGAAGAAGACTCAGATGTAGCATTGGTGATCCTGAAGAATTTGGACAGGAGCTTGCACTGCTCGTGAGGAAATTCTAGAATTTTACAAGATGTGGCGAGTTTGGTAAATCTTCAAGAAGAGATATGAGGAAATCAGAATCTTCATTTGAGGACTACAAGAAAAGAACCTGCCACAAATGCAAGAAATCAGGTCACTGCATTGTTGATTGACCTCGTTGGGGAAAGGAATCAAAGAAGAAGAAATACAAGGATGAAAGTTCTGATGACTCGAAGAAAAAGAAGAAACCTTCAAAATCCTCATCTTCAAGTCCTCATCGCACAAGAAGACTAGTTTCAGAAAGTCTCAGGCACTAATTGGCAAGGAAATGGACTCCGAGGCAGAATCCGAGGAATGTGATGAAGAGGAGGGTTCTGATGAAGACTCAGAATCTGCACAGGCTAGCCTTGCACTTGCAACCACATTCTTCAGCAAGTCAATCTTCAACCTTGAAGAAAATGATAACACCATCCAGACTGATGACTTCGCTCCAACCTATTGCTTCATGGCAAAAGGTTCAAAGGTACCAAATGATGCTTCCTCCTCTAATTCAAGTGAATTTGAACCTGACGATTATAAAAAACCAGTTGCAGTAAACTTGCTATCATTGCCACTAAACAACAAACTTCCCTGGAAAAGCTTCAGAAACTGCAAGATAGAAGTGATCATCTGTTGAATGATGAAATGAATCTTACCCAAATCCTCACTGAAGATATGAAAAGTCTTCAGTCCAGATTTGATAATCTTCAAGATCGTCATGTTACACTCCTCGCTGATCCTGACAAACTTTCCTATGAATTTCTTCAAAGGAAGCTTGCTATTGAGAAGCTGAGGATTTCTCATGATGATCTTTGTATGGAAAATGATTCATTACTAGCTCAACAGATCAGTGCTGCTCAAGCTGAATTCATTCCACCATGTCTTAGATGCATCGAACGTGAAACTGCTAATTATTCACCAGAATCATCAAATGCTTCTATTGCTACAAATTCTTCAACTGCTCCTATAGTGTCAAATTCCTCACTTGAGGAAACCACAAATGTCACTGTTGAAAATGCAGGGCTTAAGGAATTGTATGTGATAGACATATACAAAAGTCTCAAAGGACAGCAAACCCTTTGTGATGTGCTCAAAAAGCAGATCTTGAACAGGAACCCGAGGAAAGAAGGAATTGCCTTTGAGAGGAAATTGAATGCTGATGGATCTTATTGGACACCTGAGCAGTATCCCAAAACCTCATTGGTTGCTGCTACTGGGCCTCCTTTTGATCCACCCAATCTAACAGGCTTTTCATGTGAATTATCGTATTCCTCAGATGAGTCATTTCAATACAACTATAAACTGTTTAAAAATCAATCTGGTGAAGTACTTGCTCGATATGTTGGAACTAACTGCAGGAATGGGCCTCCCTTGAGGAAAATCTGGGTTCCCAAAAGTTGCCATGAAAATCTTCAAGTGAATGTCCTCATGACACCACCTATGAATAATTTGAACCCGAGATCAAATTCCTCAGGAGGACCAACGTCTTCAAGACGATCAAAATCCTCAAATGGTCAAAACTATGCTCGTACCCATGCTAATGGTTCTAACATGCAGGGAAATTACAAGGAATATGAATATGAGCGTTATTCTTCAAATCATTATGTTCATAAATCCTCAAATAAGTTCTCCGCATATTCATTTGAGTACTTTAACCCCCCTACTGTTAAGAGAAGTGCATTAGCTTCAATGCCCCCTTTCTCATATGGTGCTCGCAGGATGATGAATGCTTTACCACCCCTTCAGATGTGGGTGGTGAAGAAATTGAACTAATCACTTCTGTAGGTCAGGTCTCCAGATGAAAATCATCATCTGAAGAATTTGCCGGAGATGTGAGGAAAATTCTTGATAGGACGCAATCTAATATTGATGAAATAGAAATATTTCACACGTCCTTATAATTCGGTTTATGATGAAATTCCTAGCAGATGAAATTGATAACATATTCTTCAAAGCTGAAGCATATGAGATGGTAAGATGTACTAATTCATCTGCAGGATGACAATCCCAAGAGTACTGAGTGGGTTCTTGATAGTGGCTGCACACATCACATGAGTGGTGACAAAAGCTTGCTGATGAATATGCCACTAACTCCATCACCCGTGAAGCAAATCACATATGCTGACAAAGGTAAAAGAAAGGTATTGGGACTTGGCAAAGTGGCTATTTCCAAGGATAGGCACATGGACAAAGTGATGCTTGTTGAATCCCTTGAATTTAACCTCATGTCAGTCTCAATGCTTTGTGATCTTGATATGATTGTTATCTTTGGTAGATATAGATGTGTTATCATCATGGAATCTGACAGATCCAAAGTCTTCGAAGGTGTTAGAAGAGGGGATTTGTACATTCTTGATTTCTCTACAGGTCCTCAACCAGGCACTTGCTTACTAGCAAAAACCTGAGAAGGGTGGCTGTGGCATCAAAGACTCGGTCATGCAAGCATGAGGAATTCCCACACGCTCGCGAAGAAGAAGCATGTCATGAGGATCTAATCATTCAAATTATTCAAGGACTACCTCTGCGGTGCTTGTGAGTCCGGGAAAATGACCAGATCCAAGCACCCCTCAAAGACTATCATGACCACTACTCGTCCATTTGAATTGCTTCACATGGATCTATTTGGACCTACTCATTATGCCATTCTAACAAATGCAACATCTTTATATGGCTTTGTCGTAGTTGATGATTATTCCAGATATACATGCATGGGTGCATATCATTTTATAAAAAACTGAAGTGCAGGAAGTCTTGAAGTGATTTTCTTCAAGAGCCTCGACGAACTTCGACATCAAAATCAAACACATCATGAGTGACAATGGAATAGAGTTCAAAAACACCGGTCTTGATAATTATCTTGATGAACTTGGTATTACTCACGAATTGTCTGCTCCTTATACTCCTCAACAGAATGGTGTCGACGAAAGGAAGAACAGGACTCTGGTTGAGATGACAAGAACCATGCTTGAAGAATATCAGACTCCTCGTCGCTTTTGGCCTGAAGCAATCAACACTGCATGTCATATCATCAACAGGGTATATCTTCACAAATTCCTCAAGAAAACCTTATATGAACTCCTCATAGACAAGAAACCCAATGTAAGTTATTTCAAAGTCTTCGGTGCAAAATGTTGGATTAGAGATCCTCACCATAGCTCAAAGTTTGCACCTAAGGCACATGAAGGTTTTATGCTCGGTTATGGAAAGGACTCGCACACCTACAGAGTCTTCAAGAACTATCACAATAAGGTTGTTGAGACTGTAGATGTGCGGTTTGATGAAACTAATGGCTCGCAAAGAGAGCAATTGCCTCCTGATCCAGATAAGTTGTCTCCTGAGGAAGCAATAAAGCTCAAAGCTATTGAAGACATTATTCCCACTTAGGAAATTGATGAAGAAATCATTCCCAGCACTGATGAAAATCAAGAAGATGCTCCTGAAGAAATTGCTCCTGAACCAATTCCTCAGCCCAGATGAAATCCTCAACCAGCTCATCCGAGGATTGCAAATGAAGTGCACCTTGACAAAATCCTCAATGACATCAACGCGCCAGATCCTCTCACTCGCTCAAAAGCTTCACACATAGTTAACTTTTGTGGGCATTTCTCCTTTGTGTCTATCACAGAACCTTCAAAAGTTGTTGAGGCTTTCATGGAACCGGAGTGGATCCAAGCCATGCAAGATGAACTTCTTCAATTCAAGTTGAATGACGTATGTGAGCTCGTCAAACGACCAGATCCTCGCAAGCACAATATCATCGGAACCAAATGGATTTTCCGAAACAAGCAAGATGAGGATGATCAAGTGGTGAGGAATAAGGCACGACTTGTAGCCCAAGGCTACACACAGGTTGAAGGAATAGATTTCGATGAAACTTTTGCACCTGTCGCTAGACTTGAAGCTATTAGAATACTACTTGCCTATGCTAATCATCATAACATCATCTTATATCAAATGGCTGTGAAAAGTGCATTCCTCAATGGTAAGCTTGAGGAAGAAGTATATGTTGCTCAGCCCCCAGGTTTTCAGGATCCAAAGAATGCAGACAAAGTCTTCAGACTCAAAAAGGTGCTCTATGGTCTGAAGCAAGCCGCTCGGGCATGGTATGATACATTGAAGGAATTCCTCATGAAGAAAGGCTTCAAATCTGGTTCACTCGATCCAACTCTTTTCAATAAATCCTATGATAATGAACTATTTGTGTGCCAGATATATGTCGATGACATCATATTTGGCTGTACTAACAAATGTTACAGTGATGAATTTGCTTACATGATGAGTGAAGAATATCAGATGTCTATGATGGGGGAGCTGAAATTCTTCCTAGGTCTTCAAATTCGTCAACAACGCAATGGAATCTTCATATCACAGGAGAAAACCCTCAAGGATGTTCTGAGGAAATTTGACATGCATGAACGCAAAGGTGCCAAGACTCCAATGCCTACCAAAGGCCACCTCAGCACTGACGAAAATGGTAAAGAATTCGATCAGCAGCTATATCGCTCCATGATTGGCTCTTTACTGTATTTATGTGCATCTAGGCCAGATATAATGCTTAGTGTTTGCATGTGTGCACGTTTTCAAGCAAAACGGAAGGAATTACACCATAAGGCTATGAAGCGTATTCTTCGATACTTAGCTCACACACCAACACTAGGATTATGGTACCCCAAGGGCTCAAATCTTCATCTTGTGGGATATTCTGATTCTGACTATGCTAGTGACCGTGTGGATTGCATGTCAACCTCTGGCTCATGTCATTTCCTCGGAAGATCACTAGTCTGCTGGTCCTCAAAGAAGCAGAACTATGTTTCACTCTCCACTGCTGAAGCTGAGTACATTGTTGCTGGTGCATGCTGTGCTCAATTGCTATGGATGAAGCAAACCCTCAAGGACTATGGCATCAACATGAAGAATGTGCCTCTCTACTGCGACAAGGAGAGTGCAATCAAGATTGCATACAACCCAGTACAACACTCAAAGACCAAGCACATCCACATTCGTCATCATTTTCTTCGGGACCATGTTCTCAAGGCCAATATCCTCATCGACTATGTGAAGACTGACAATCAACTAGCAGATATCTTCACTTAGCCCTTGGATGATAAAAGGTTTTGCAAGTTGCGGTGTGAGCTAAATATCTTATAATCTTCAAATGTTTTGTAACAACATGCACACATCCTAACACTTATTCAGAATTGATGACTTAGATGTGCAACAGACAATGAATCGATTTTCTTCAACCAATGAAGAATATCACTCTTAGTGTGAGGAAATCAATGAAGAAATTGATTCTCAGGGCCCTACGACAATTGTACGTGGCGTCTGAAATCAACGTTCTTATATGGTGGGTCACGCCACCACCCAACTTGAAATTCCTCAAGTTGAATTTCTTCAAAGCTGAATTTCTTCAAAAGTTGATTTTCTTCAAAACAGTTGTTCTTCAAACTTGTTTTTCTTGAAAACTGAAATTCATCATCATGACGCTTTGTCACAAAATCCTCAAGTTAATCAAAATCTTCAAAAACACTTGATGATCTTCGTTTACCTAGATAGAATCTGATTTCAAAGACCTCAAAAGCATTCACTTATAGCTATTTCTTAAATTTGATATTTCATCTAAGTGAATGTGATCGGACCCTAGTTTCCCTCTATGCTACTCTCACCGAGTCTATTCAATTCTTCATATGAGTTCTACTTGAAACTTTGTAAAAAATCCTCACCACGTCCTTGCCAGTTGATGATTTTGTAACGAAAAATCCTCAAATCTTCAAAAAAAAAATTCTGTTACACAGTAACTCAACCCCACTTTCCCCGTTCGGATAACCACGATCTCCACGATCTCCACCGCTTCGGTCGTGGGCTACACGTGTCTTGCGGAGACGTAGAGACAGGGGCTATTTGGAACGATACTTTCGCGCCAACAGTTACCACCTCGCTATAAATATGTCCCCATCTCCCTTCGGTAAAATATTCTTTGTCCCATCGCCCTCCTGCTACAGCAAAGCTCAAAAGCCCTAGCACCACCGCTAGAAGTCTTGACGCCGGCGAGGAAAAGCTTGACTGCCTTGACCTCTCCGTCGCCGAAACCACACCGAAACCGGACCATCTTCGTCCGCTGCCGCCGTAGCTGTCCTCTGTTGCCGAGTTAGGGCGCAGTGGACTCGAACTGAAGAGCATCTACTGCTACTTCCTTCCCTGTTCTTCGTGCGCGCTATCTAGGGTAAATAAAAACCCTAATTTTACAGCTCTTTTGATCTACTATTTTACCTTAGATGTGTGAAATCTGTTTTTCCTCAAGTATTCATCAGTCTCTTTTCCTCAAACACTGCTTATTCCTCAAATATTGATGAATTTCACTAAGCATCTAAAATATTCACGAGATTCCTCAATTGTGCAAATTTTCGAATTTGTACAACTCTGGAACCCAAGAACGGTGTGCTTAGACGAATTCCTCATCCACTAGTCAAATTCCTCAACCTTATTTTTTTTTTCATTTCATCAAATCTGAGAACGCATATGACCTCTCCAAAATCCTCGCAACTATACTCTGTTCACACGTACAAACATGTCAGCTGATGAATCTCTAGGTTTTCATCAACTTAACTCATTTGCAGCGTTTCTTGAAGAAAATCTGCAAGTTTCATCAGAATCCTCAAGAGTTCAATTTCCTCAGCAAAAGCCTCAACTGAAGAAAATGGAAGATGAAAGGAAGCAAAAGTGCGGAAAGAAGCTCGAGCAGAACACTGCCATGGATATCCCTGAGGATATATACTTGGAATACTACACGCCTAATGAGCAAGAGACTATGACCAAGAGGAAGATAAGGCTTCAAAAGATAGAACACCGCTGGGCTAAGGAGTGGAAAGAATACAGATTTGTCACTCCCAAGTACGCGAAGAAATTCGCTCTAAAGCATCCTGGCAAACGGCCTGCTCTTGAGCATTATCAAGATGCACACCCCTCAAGTCTCAAGACAATTGATGACTATCCTGAAGAAAAGTCAAAACATTTTTCAATGCTTCAGAAGCAAGCAGAAGCCACCGGGAAGAAATTCAATGAAGAATCTGTTGCTGCTGCAACTGTCGCCATCTCTTGTGCAGCTGAAACTTCTGGTACGGCGATTCCTCAAATGAAGTCTGTGCCATCGAAATCAAAGGCTTCAAAGCCTCAGGAGAAAATGCCTCAGAAATCTGCACCAGCATCTGCACCAAAAACCTCAGCACCACCAAAGGCTTCAAAGCCTGAACAGAAGCAAATTGTGAAGCAACCGCCCACTATCTCCAGCTCCTGTGTTCCGTCTGCAACAAGTCCGAAACAGAGTCTTCACCAACTCCCCTGAAGACTAAGGTGACTGTTGGGAGAGGAACCACACCAAGCCCTAGCAAAATCATCAAAGTCCCTTCTGCATCAGAAGGTAGTGATGAATATGATGATGAGACTCTGCAAGCCATCATCAGAAACAAGCAGGAGAGGGTAGCACAAGCTTCACGCAGCTACATTCCTCTGGCCATGGACCCAAAAGTCCTCTTGGATTACATCAACATCTGGTATGAGGACCCAAACACTCCTATCAATGATTTGAAGCTTCCCCCATGCATCAGCCACATGGTGGACACATTCATCAACGAGGCCAAGTGGAAAGAGCAGCAAGCCAAACAAGCTAAGGTTGCAAAGCCCAAAAAGGAGAAATTCCTCAGACAAAATCTCCTTAACCTGACGCCTGATGCACTTGCGTCCACACAGGCAGAATTGAAGACTTTGACTGACAAGTAGACTAAGCTCTCTGACCGTCAAAGTCTCAAGAACACTTTCATCAAATTTGCTACTGACGCACTTGATGATTACAACAAGAAGGCTGCCCCTCCAGCAACAACACCTCAGCCTCTGATTGAGGAACCAGCTGATGAAACTGATCATGCTAAGGAAATCCCTCAAGAAAGCCGTGCTGTTAAACCGGCTATTGAGGAAATTATCAAGGAAAATCTAGCTGATGACTCTGCTACAGCTGGTGAAATTGCTCCAGCTGCTTCTAAGCCAGCTGATGACTCTGCTCGAGCTGATAAAACTGCTTCAGCTGAGAAAACGCCTTCACCAAAAGCGTCAAAGGTGAAGAAACTGACTCCGTCTGCATCAGACGTGAAGAAGACCAGAGCTGCTTAAAAGGAAGCCAAGAAGAGTGAAGCTTCCTCAGCAGAAGAATCAACTGAGGCCAAGCGCCTCAAATCACTTGATAAAAATGCACCTTTGGATCTTGTGCCTCTCAACGTTGCTCCATCTTATGAGATGACTATCTTTGAAAGCGAAGACCAGGATCACTTGACTGATGAGGAAATGAAGAATATTGAGTCTGAGGAACACACTGATGAGGAAATTCGGATTGATGACAGTCCTCACACCTTCATTCCTCCTGAAGAAACTGCTCAAGGATCAGCTGAACCAGCTGATGAATCTGGCTCCTCCACCAAGCAAACTCCTCAAGCTGAGGAAAAACAAAGCAAAAACCCTCAGCTTGACGAAATTCAAAATCCTGAGCAAAATCTTCAACCTGAGGATCAGGATGAAGCAATTCCTCCTCCTGAGCAAAATCCTCAAGCTGACGCTCAGGATGAACCAATTCCTCCTCCTATGCAAAATCCTCAACCAGAGGCTCCCGTCGATGACATTCCTCAACCAGAGCAAGCTCCTCAGCCTAAAGCACAAGGAGATGAAATTCCTCATCCTGAGGAACATGCTGAGGAAAATGCACCAAATCCAGAGAATGCGCTTGTCATCATCAATCCAGAAACTGTGATGATTGTCTCTCCTCAAGGGAAGAAGCAAAACCTTCAGCCGATGCAGCGTCAGCCGTTCTCCAAGAAGCCTAAGTTTCAAAAGGAATCCTTCTTTGAAAACGCATGTACATCATCGAAGAAAATCCCTATGACAAGCCTCGCATCAGGCATCTGAAGTTTTGAACTAGGACACAGCTCAACTGCTATGCATCTGTGCTGTGTGGAAGAAACAAGATTTTCCAACACAGGCATATTCCTCATGTTGAGCTTGAAGAAATTCGTTGCTTTGCCCTAGTCCTCAAGGTTCTTCATGAATCAGGACTGCTCCCCATGTGCTCAGATATCTGCGATTGGAACAGCGACATTGTTCTTCAGTTCTATGCAACTCTACACATCTCTGGAGATCCAACGGAAATCAACACTTGGGTGCTGGATTGGATGACGCAGCACACACACTTCAAGGCTCCTGCCAATGAGCTGCTGCGAGAACTTCCTGTGTCAATTCCCTCAGAGCAGGTAGTAAAGTTGTATGATGAACGGGAGCTGGCAAACAAGCTGATGGAAGTCCTCATGAAGCCTTTGGCCAAGGGGCAACCACCAAGAACAACCTTCCTGGTCCATGAGCTGAAGTATGAACCCAGGACGGTTTATAGAATCCTCTGCAGTGTTCTTGGGCCTATCAAGGGTCATGATGATGAAGAAGACATCGTAAACATCATGAAGAATATCCTCTTCAACATCATCCATGGCATTCCCATCAACATCCATGATTTCTTCTTGAGGACTCTGGCGGAAAATGCTATGTCCCCTTTTGACCTAAAGATTTACGCTCCATGGATCATGAGATTCATCAGACACAGGTCAGACATCAACTATCGCGCTGATTTCAGCAATCATCTTGGTTATATGCCTCCTCTAAGGGTCAACAAGAAGACTTTCGAGCCTGTTGAAGGAAAAGGCAAGTCTGTCATTGATGAAGGCAATCGGCCCCTTGATGTCCAGTTCCGAGAGCCAGATGCATATTCCTCATGGGATGACACTGAAACCCATCCACCAAGACCTGTTGCTCCAAGGGTGATGAATACCAGAGAGATTGTTCTCAGACTTCACCAAAAGGTTGATCGGAATCACAAGTGGGTTAAACGCCAATTCGGCACCATTGTGAAAACCTCAATGAAACACAGAATGTCGTGAAGCTTAACCATCATTATCTTCATGAGGTTCTTGATCGCACCTGGGCCACACTGGCTCATTTAAAGACTCCAGCAGAATTTGAAGAATTGGAGTTTGTACAGGACTTCGAGTGGTCATGGCCACCAAAGAACAAATTCAGGCCAATTCCAGTTCCTGACCTTGAGGACAGTTCGTTTTCTTCATTCCGCACTGCTGAATCAGATGAAGACCAACAAGATACTGCCACTGGTCCAAGGAGGAAGTCTGCTCCCAAGAATCCTCACGCATCTTCCTCAACTGCCAAGAAGTGAAAGTCTTCACGGGACGTTAGTCCTAAGTTTCGTCCCTTTTCGTTACTTGATGACAAAGGGGGAGAAATCTGACAGTTAGTCTTCACGCGGGATATATTTTGGGGGCTTATAAACTTTATTTAAGTTACAAACTCGTGGCTCTTTTGAAGTGTTTTATGTAATGAGTTGTAACTTAAGCCTGATGGTACTCTGACGCTTCTGAACGTTTTTCTTCGCATGCCTATTCCTCAAAATTTTAATGCACGCATGCTGGAATTCGTCAGATACCATTTTTCATCATGCACCCTCAATTTCTTCATACTATATGTCGTATGTATGCATGATTTACAAGACTCAGGGGGAGATCTCCATGATATAAATCATCAATGTGCATTTGCTGTGAAAAGAAAAATCCTCAAGATATGCACATCTTCAGGGGGAGCCTCTCTGAATCTTGATTTCAAATTCCTGAAATGATTATTTACACTTCATAATTTTTAGCCCTGTTTAAGACTTAACCTAATTGTCATCAACCACCAAAAAGGGGGAGATTGTAAGTGCATCTAGTGCTCCTTAGTGATTTTGGTGGTTTGAAGACTTATAGGTTAAGTATGTAATGTGTTCATGAGTATACACAGTATCTATAAGTCGCTGAGGAGTTTGAAATATTTAATGAATATCGACCCCTAAAAATGTATATATTTGGCTGAAGAAATTGGTCTGAAGCTGAAGAATTGAATCGCGAAGAATTTGCGATGAAATTGATATTCCTCATGAAGATATTGAAATTGAGGAATTCGGCGTGTCCTGAAGAAAATCAATCTGAAGACTTTGAAGCATGCAGATTTATCCTTTCTGTTTTATTTTGCTCACACTTGAGTAATAGGAACACCGTACTGTTAAAGGGGGTCGAGGTAACACTTCAGAATCAATTTCCTCATGATGCTCAACCCAAGCCTAATCCTACCAAAAGCCTCAAGTGAGGAATATGAGAGACATGAGGACTCTCACAGTTGAGGGTCCCGACCGTTACCGCAAGTCACGCCACATCATTGATCTTATCCACACCAACGGTCGTATTATTTAAGGGCATTAATGTGAAATCATGTCGGGATGCTCCCAGGCTATAAATAGCCGCCCCCACAACCATTAGCTCGTTGGCTGTTCCGTTAGAAACTGACACTTGTCATAAGAGCAACCCAAATTCCTCCGAGTCTTCGAGAGTAATTCATTAGTGAGGAAATACCCCAAACACCAAACCACAAACCGAAAACCAAGGGATTGAGCATCACTGACGAAGTTGTTGCTGTGTGGGACTGAAGCCTTTTACCTTTGAGGACTATGCATCCTCGAGACGGTTCGGCGTCATAGTCTAGAGCAATCCAGCACTCAATTATGGATCGCCTGGTGACAAAGTTTGTGAGGGTTTGGAAGTCTGCCCTAAAGACTTACCACGAGTGTTGGGCGAGGACTGTGTGTTCTTATCCCAAGGAGAATACGGTAGGGACTGTGTGTACCGGGACTGTGTGTCTTTTGATTTCAATACCAAGCTGCTCCAAACCAGATGTACAATTGTCACAACAGTTGGAACTCGGTCATCAACCACTGTCTTCACTGTGAAACGGGTTCTATTTCTTCAACTCTTTACATTCCTCAGATTGGGTGTTGATGATTTTCACTATCACGGTTTGAAGAATTTGCTGAAGACTTTCTCTGAAACTCCTCAACCCCAAATTCTTCACGCAACTTAATCCTCATCTGTTTTCTCCGTGCCTGCATACTGTCCAAAGTGTTTTTCATATTCTTCACTCTGAAAAACTGCTGTAGTGATACTTTGCACTCCTGATCCTTTGTTGTTTCCGCTGCAAGTTAGTCATCAGTGAGGAATTTCCTCAGTGATGAAATTCTATAAATCTCCAATTCACCCCCTCTAGTCGATATAACGCACTTTCAAGTTGGTAGGCATGGTAATTTTGGCACCTTTGCATTCATTCATGCCAAATTTCTTCACGACATCCTTGAGATATTTCTCTTGCGAAATGAAGATGATGTTGCATTGTTGACGAATTTGAAGCCCTAATAAGAATTTCAGCTCCCCCATCATTGACATTTGATATTCTTCACCCATCATGTAGGCGAATTCGTCATTTTAACGTTTGTTAAGAAAACTAAAGATGATATCGTCCACATATATTTGGCACAGAAATAGTTCATTATTAGATGATTTTGTTAAAAGAGTTGGGTCGAGTGAACCGGGTTTGTAGCCTTTCTTCACTAGGAATTCCTACAATATGCCATACCACGCTCGAGGGGCTGGCTGGATGCCATAGAGGGCCTTGTTGAGTCTGAAGACTTTGTCAGGATGCTTTGGGTCTTCAAAACATGGAGCGTGAGCAACATATACTTCTTCCTCAATCTTACAATTGAGGAATGCAATTTTCACATCCATTTGATACAATGTGATGGTTAGCATAAGCAAACAATATACGAATAACTTCAAGTCTAACAACAGGTACACAAGTTTCAGCAAAGTCAACTCCTTCAACTGTGTAGCCTTGGGCTACAAGTCGTGCCTTGTTCCTTACTACCTGACTATCTTCATTTTGCTTGTTTGTAGATCCTCTTAGTACCGATGACATTGTACTTGCGACGATCAGGCTGCACGGCATGTTCCAGCACATTGTTGAGCTTGGATTGATGAAGTTCTTCTTGCATAGCTGGAATCCACTCAGGTTCCATGAAAGCTTCATAAACTCTTGACGGTTTTGTGATAGACACGAAGGAAGAATGTCCACAAAAGTTAATCAAATGTGAAGCTTTTAAGCGATTGAGGGGACTTGGCGCATTGATGTCATCGAGGATTTTGTCAATCTGCACTTCATTTGCAATCCTTGGATATGCGGGTTGAAAACTTTAATCCGCTTGGGGAATTTAATCTGGAGCAATTTCCTCAGGTGCACCAGCCCGGATTTCTTTTGTTGTTTGGAATGACTTCTTCAACATGCGGTTGTTCTTCAGTAGGAATGATATCTTCAGTAGCCTTGAGCTTAATAGCTTCCTTAGGAGGCATTTCATGTAGCACAGGGGGCAGGTCCTCTCTTTGCGAACCATTAGTTTCATCAAACCGCACATCTAGAGTTTCAAAAACTTTGTTGTGGTAGTTTTTAAAGACTCTATAGGTGTGTGATTCCTTTCCATAACTAAGCATAAAACCCTCATGTGCTTTCGGTGCAAATTTTGAACTGTGGTGAGAATCCCTAATCCAATAACTTGCACCGAAAAATTTCACATAACTTACATTGGGTTTGTTGTTAGTGAGGAGTTCGTATGAAGTCTTCCTGAGTAATTTGTCTAGATACCATGTTGATGATGTGGCAGGAAGTGGTGATTGCGTGAGGATAGAAGCAATGATGAGTATGATATTCTTCAAGCATAGTCCATGCGATCTCAACAAGAGTCATGTTCTTGCGCTCCACGATGCCATTCTCTTGAGGAGTATAAGGGGCAAACAACTCATGAGTAATACCAAGGTCATCAAGCCGAGTATTCTCGAACTTTGTCCCATTGTCACTCCTCATGTCCTTGATCTCGACGCCGAAGTTTGTCAAGGCCCTTGTGGAAATCGTTTGAAGACTTCCTGCACTTCCGTTTTGTAAACGATAATATGTACCCAAGTATACAAAAATAGTCGTCAACGATGACAAAGCCATATTGAGATGCTACATTGGTTAGAGTAGCATAATGAGTAGGTCGAAAGAGCTCCATATGAATCAATTCAAAAGGACGGGTGGTCGTCAGGATAGTTTTCAAGGGGTGCTTGGATCTGGTCATCTTTCCAGACTCACAAGCCCCATAGAGATGATCCTTGAGGAATTTGACACTTTCGATGCGAGTGACATGCTTGTTCTTCGCCAGTGTGTGCAGATACCTCATACCTGCATGACCAGGTCGTCGATACCATAGCCAGCCCTCTGAGGATTTTGCAAGTAGACACGTGGCCGGCTGTGAGCCTGTAGAGAAATAACAATGTACAAGTATCCTCTCCGAAAGCCTTCGAAGACTTTGGATTTGTCAGATTCCATGATGACTACGCATCGATATTTGCCAAAGATGACAATCATATCAAGATCACAAAGCATTGAGACTAACATAAGGTTAAACCCAAGGGATTCGACAAGCCTGACTTTGTCCATGCGTCGGTCCTTAGAAATAGCCACCTTACCAAGTACCAATACCTTGCTTTTACCTTTGTCTGCGTAGGTGATATGCTTCAGTGGTGATGGGGTCAGTTGGATATTCATCAATAATGTTTTGTCATGAGTAATGTCATTTGTACATCCACTCTCAAGAACCCACTCCATGGTTTTGGGTTTCTCATTTGTATTCGTACAGATGAATTAGTACTACTTACCATCTCATATACTTCAGAGTGAACAATATAATATCAAATTCATCATAATTGAATTTCATCACATAGAGTAGAATTAAGACATAATGAGGACGTGTGAAATGATAAACATTTCATCATGATTAGCTTGCATCCTTTCAAGCATTTCCTCACGTCTCCAGAAAATTCTTCAAATGATGGTATTCATGTGGAGACATGACCTACGAAAGTGATTTGTTCAATTTCTTCACCACCGACATCTAAAGGGGTGTCAAAGATTCCATCATCCTGCGAGCACCATAAGAAAATGGAGGAATTGAAGCTAATGCACTTCGTTTCACAGGAGGGGTTTAGAGCACTCAAATGAATAAGTAGAGAAAATCTTCGAGGACTTATGAATATAGTGATTTGAGGAATAGTGCACATGCTCATGTACCTTGTAGTTTACCTGCATATCAGAAGCATTAGTGCGAGTACGAGTAGAGTTTTGACCATATGAGGAATTTTATCCTAATGAAGACTTTGGTCCACTTGAGTAATTTGATATGGGGTTCCTGTCATTTACGGGTGGTGTCACGAGGACATTCACCAGAAGACATTCCAAGCTGCTCAGGTTTTGGGAACCCAGATTTTCCTCAAGGGTGGTCCATTCCAGCAGTTAGCTTCAACATATCTAGAAAATACTTCACCATTCTGATTTTTGAACTGTTTATAGTTTGAGTCAAGTGACTCATCAGAGGAATATGAAGTTTCAAATGCAAAACCTGATAGAGTAGATGGATCAACAAGAGGTCCTTTTGCAGCAACTCATGAGGCTTTGGGATACTGCTCAGGTTTCTAGTATGACCCATTGACATTCAATTGCCTCTCAAATGCAATACCCTCTTTCCTACGGTTTGTGTTCAGAATCTGCTTTTTGAGCACATCGCAAGGGTTTGATGCCCTTTGAGGTTTTTCTAAATGCCTATCAAATACAATTCTTTCAGCGCTGCATTTTCATCGGTGACATATGTGGTTTCCTCATGTGAAGAATTTGTAACCACATATATAGTTGAAGAATTTGTAGCAATAGAAGAATTTGAAATTTCACGTGAAGAATTAGCAGATTTGCATTCGATACATTTCAAGCATGGTGGAATGAATTCTTCCTGAGCGGTATTGATCTGTTGAGCAAGCTAAGAATCATTTTCAATTCGAGGATCATCATGAGACTCCCTTAGCTTCTCAAAATCTTGCTTTGTTTGAACAAATTCATAAGAAAGCTTCACATGATTGGCCAAGAGGATGACATGATGATCCTACATATTATCAGACCTAGACTGAAGACTTTCGACATCATCAGTCAAGATTTGAGTCCGATCCATTTCCTCATTCAACAAGTCAACACTTTTGTCTAGCAGTTTGTGAAGCTTTTCAATAGTAGTTTGTTGCTTAGTGGCAATATTAGCAAGCTTGTAGCAACTGTGTTTTTGATAGTCATCAGGTTCACAGTCATTAGAGTTAGAAGAGGATGTGTGGCTAGATACCTTTGAACCTTTTTCCATGAAGAAATAGGTGGGAGCAAAGTCGTCATCACAGTCACCTGTGTTGTTGACGTTGTCATTTTCTTCGAGGTCGAAGATGGATTTCTTGACGAATGTGATAGCAAGGGTTAGGCTTGCTACACCACACACTGACTCCTCTCCAGAACCTTCCTCTTCATCACATTCTTCAGATTCTTCCTCAGAATCCATTTCCTTGCCAATAAGAGCCCGAGCCTTTTTGAAGCTATTCTTCTTGTGCGATGAGGACTTTGAAGATGAGGAGTTTGAAGATCTATTCTGTTTCTTTGAGTCATCAGAACTGTGATCCTTATATTTCTTATTCTTTGATTCCTTCACCCAGCGAGGACAGTCAGCAATATAGTGTCCGGATTTCTTGAATTTATGGAAGGTTCTCTTTTTGTAGTCTTGAGATGAAGAATATGATTTCCACAAATCTCCTCTTGAAGACTTTGTGAACTGGCATCGTCTTGATAACTTCTAGAATTTCCTCACGAGAATAGCAAGTTCCTGACCAAGTTCTTCAGGATCACCAAGGCTGCAATCAGAGTCCTCTTGTTCACATGAGGAAATAACCTTTGCCTTCAGCGGACGAGGTCTTCCATAGATTGATCCATAAATGTCTCTTTTCTTAGCTTGTTGGAATTCAGGAGTATCGAGTCTCTCAAGAACATCAGCAAGATCTAGTGCCTTGTAGTCTCTTCATTCTTGAGTCATCAAAACAAGTGTATCGAATGAAGAATCAAGAGATCTCAGCAGTTTCTTCACCACCTCATGGTCAGTCATGTCTCTCGCTCCAAGAGCCTGTATCTCATTTGAGATATCAGTGAGGCGATCAAAGGTTTCCTGGCAGCTTTCATTATCAATTCTCTTGAAGCGGATGAAGAGATTGCAAAGAACATCAACTCAAGAGTGATGTTGAGTGGACACTCCTTCAATTACCTTGTACGTACTTTCCCAGATGCTTTGTCGGGGCCAAATAACTCACTCTTACATACCGACCCTTTCTTAGATGGCTAGAGATGATATTCTTTGCTTGAGGGTCGAGTTGCTTGAATCTTCACATCAGGAGCATTGATAGTTTCGGACACAGTGGAAACACCTCTTTCCACAATACACAAGAGATCGTTGCCAATTGCTTCAAGGTGCATGCACGTATTGTTCTTCTAGTAGGGGAAGTCCTTCGCTTCGAAGGTAGGACAACCCACAGTTACCTTGATCATACCTATGGTGGACATAACTAAAAATCCAGGTGGTTAAACCAAAATCACACGTAACAAGGGAGTACCTCGCTCTGATACCAATTGAAAGTGCGTTATATCGACCAGAGCGGGGGTTGAATAGGCGATTTCTATTAATTCGTCAGTGATGAAATTCCTTTGAGGAAAGTCCTCAGTCACGAAATGTGTGTAGGGGAATAAGTACTCAAGTAAGTGTGCGGAACAGCAATAACATAGTCTTCAGAGTGAAATGAAACATTCGGTTTCCACAAGTAGCGTGTTCAGGATATGCAGGTGAAGAACAAGTTCAATGAAGAATTTGGGGTGAGGAAATTGACAAAGTCTCTAGTCAAGTTCTTCAAATAGTAAAGATCAAAGTCATCAAAATACAACTGAGGAAATGATAGGGTCGAGGAATTAGAACCAGGTGCTTGATGAAGACAATGGTTTGATGACCCACTTCCAATTGTTGTGACAGTTGTACGTATGGTTTGGAGCAGCTTGGTATTTAAACCAAAGGACACACAGTCGCAGGACACACAGTTGTTACTGTATTCTCCTTGAGGTAGGGACACACAGTCCTCGCCCAACACTCGTGGTAAGTCTTTAGGGCAGACTTCCGAACCCTCACAAACTTGGTCACCGGGTGATCCACAATTCACTTGTGGACGCTCTAGACATGACGCCTAACCGTCTAGAGAATGCACAGTCCTCAAAGGTAACAAGCGTCGGTTGCACACAAGAAAAGTGTCTTCAGTGATGCTCAATCACTTTGGGCTTTTTGGGTTTTGGTTTGGATGTTTGGGTTTTTTCCTCACTGATGAATTTCTCTCAAAGTCTTTGACGAATGGGTTGCTCTCAAATGAAAAGTGTCAGTTTCTCTCGCGGAGCAGCCAACCAACTAGTGGTAATGGGGGGCGGCAATTTATAGATGGGGAGCAATCTTGACATGAATTGACATAAATGCCCGAGTGATATGACCGTTATGTGCATAAGGTCAGGGACAGCTCGCGCGGAGCGTAGCAACGTTCGGAACGTTTCAACTATGAAAGTCCTCATGTCCCTCATGTTCCTCACTTGTAGGTAATTCGCACTGACGAAAAACCTAAATCCTGAGTTAGAGCAAATTCCTGAGAGACCAGAAGATCTTCGTCTCTGTTACCGAAGAATTTGAGTAAACTGTTGAAGATTTCCAAAGACTTGACTCAAAGGGTTTCTATGCGTATGCTTGGAGATGAGCATCACATGGAAACATTTCCTTAGTTTTACCTCAACCCCCTTTAATAGTACGGTGGCCCTATGACACAAAATACATAAAATGAAACTACGAAAATGAAAGTCTTCACGCTTCAAAGTCCTCACATCAATTTCTTCACGGGCACACCAATTTCCTCACTTTCAAAGTCTTCGAGGAAATACCAATGTCTTCAGCCAAAGACATACATTTTTAGGGGTCGATAATCTTCGAATCAGTCAAACTCCTAAGTGATTTATAGAGCCTATGTACACTCACAAACACATTAGTCGCTTAACCTATAAGTCTTCAATACGCCAAAATCACTAAGGGGCACTACATGCACTTACACACCAACCACACACACACGCGCCCGCGACATCACTTAAATATTGTTCTTAAAATGTGTATAAAACTTTCTCAGAATGGGTTGAAAGTTAGCGTGTGGTCTTAATTTAATATAGGTTGACTGCCTGCCAAGTTTTCTCGCATTCAAAGGTCGGTTGATACACAAACCATTAAACCTATAATGGCACTATAGTGGGATAAACATGAGATGTTTTCGGTTTATAAAACTCTACGAGGTCCCAAACCCCCCTCTCATATCATCCCAACCCCCTACAAATCCACCTAGCCCAACCTACCCTATCACCATGCCCGGAGCCATCCGATAAGGGAAGTTACCCCTGCTATATACCATAACGCTAGTTACCCTACTATATAAGGGAAGTTACCCCTGCCTATTTGGAACTCTAGCCCTCTCCCTCGATTTGCTCGCCACCCTAATCAGCCGCCGCCACCTCTATAGGCCTGTCCTCCCACCTATAGCATGTAGGGCCCGTCGAGCCCATCCTCCGCTCCAAGGAGTTGGAGATCCCCGCACCTACAACAACTTGAGGGAAAGAGGCCCTCGATCCCAAGCCCCGACACCTCAAGGCCATACCCGTGTCACTGCCCCTCGCCGGTGTCTCGACGGAGACTGGTCAGACCTCCACCCCTCACCTCTCTCTCTCGTTCCCCATCTCCCTCTCCCTACTGCTCTCTTCTCTCTCTATTCCCCCGTGCAGAGCTGCCATGGATCCAGATCCGCATGCCATGAGCTCGCGTACCTCCATGCTGTTGGGATCCGACCGAATCCGCTTTCCCACGTCATTTCCTCGTTGCTAGTACTCGTCCTCACTCTGCTTAGCTATCGCCGTTGTCGTGCATCCCTCGATTCGTTAAGGAGTCAAGGAGGACGTGAAGCGTTGACCTGCACCGCGTCGTTCGCGAGGTGGGGCCTCCTACGTGTGAGTTTGCCAAGACCAATGCTTGGGCCACAACACTCACCTCGCGCAGTGCCAAGGGCTCAAGCAGGCGCCGGCGTCCTAGCGTGTCAGGCCTCGCACCAACTGGGCCGAGTTCGCATGGTGAGCACACCACCAAATCCCATAATACCTCACCCTATGCACTCTGTAGCTATCTTGCGCTCGTGTATGTTAGGCCCAACAATGTAGAATTCGGCCCATGCACCGTTTTTTACATGAGTTTGAAAATTAATCCAAGACATGCATAATTTTAGAAAAATGCCATTATTTTGCATTGCTCATAAATATTTAACCACGCATTGGAATTAAACATGTCCTATATGAAAAACGTTTAGAATTTTGTGCAGATTCTTAATATCCCACTTCCATGCGGGATAAAATTTGTTAAATTTCTATTTTCATGTAATTTTCTTAAATGTCATAATCTTGCATAATTGTTGAGTATTTTTCCAAGTAAATACCCACATGTTATATATGATTTTGGGATAAAAAATCCATAGAATCCATGTTTGCAATTAGTTTTGTCACTTGAGCAGGTTTGTGTCTATGTTATTTTTGCAGTGATGCTCTTTTCTTATTTTTGTGTGATTTAATCCATGCATCATATAAATTTTTGTATAACATGAGATGTGCCCTTTATGGTGTGTACTAGCCCCTATTATTTTTGTTTTCCATGAAAATCCATATTTAGATGCTATTTTCTTGATGCCAACATGCCACAAAAATGTTGATGTTTTGAGGGTCCAAAATAATTCTAAGTCTAGAATCTTCTATATTTTTTTGCTATGATTCAATGTGAATTGCAATTAATCTGTAGCCCCTTTGTGGTCGGTAAAATGGACTGAATTGTAAGGTGTGTTATACTCTATTAGTTTGTGCCATGAGTTTTCAAGTATAGGTTTTGTATCGTAGTTATTTTTGTTGTCAAACATTTCAATCTGATAAAACCATGTTGGGTGGATGCTAGCTATGATTGTGTGCATAATTAGACCTTCCTAGTAATAAATGAAATGTAGTGCAACATGCCTACTACCCTGGTGTAGATTTTCATGCCATTATATCTCCTGTAGCATATGTTTTTCATGCTGTCAATATGCCTACATAATAAAAGTGCTATGTTAAAAAAATGTTATTTTCACTAAGTCCGAAACCGCATTCAAGTAGCTAACTTGTGAGCTCATTTCCCAGGGATCTATGCTTCTATCAAATATCATGTTATGAGATAAGTTGTTGTGCATCATGTTAACTAGTGCGCCATGCTGGGAGCTTCAGCAATCGTGCCTTCCCTAGATGAAGCTTGATGGGGAGCTCGTCACTCTGCGAGTTTAGCACCTCAGTGCCGTCCCTGGTTGTCAAGCGGGCTGCACCATGCATAATGACCCACCTCGTGTAGGAAGGACCTTTTGTCTTTATTCCTCTTGCCTCCAGCAGCAGAAGGCTCTGGTGAGTCATTGAGAGGCGTGCTGCGCTTAGCGGCGCGCTTCCCGGATTCGTCACGAATCTTATCGGAGGTCTTGGACTTGCTCTTGGCTGGAGCAGATGATTTGTCGACAGACATTGCAATTGCCTCTTTGTAGATCTTGTGGATGCAAAGGACTGAGTCTTTCTTGTCTACATGGATGGTGATGATGCTCATTGGCCTCGACATCTTGAGTGTGTCGTAGCCATGGTGGGACGCTACCATGAACTTAGCTAGTGTGGGACGACCCAAGATTCTGATGTGCGGTAGTAAAATATTGGCAACATCGAAGGTGACCCTCCGTGTCCTCAAATTGAGCTCGCTACCAAATGTGACTAGAAGGGTTTTCTTACCCTTCGGCTAAAATCTTTCCCCGCCCACTCCTTGGAAGGAACCCGTGGGTTTAAGATTTGAGTCAAGGATTCGCAGCCGCTTGGTCACATCGGGTGATATTAGGTTTAGGCCGACATTACTATCCACCAACATCTTCGTGTCAGTGAGGTTGCAAAATGGTGGTGAGACCAGTAGCGGCACGCACCCGACCGCGGTGATACGATCAAGCTGGTCCTCATCGTCGAAGATGATGGGAGTGTTTGACCACTTGAGGGGCTTCCTTGCTCCTGCCGCTAGCTCCACTGCATTGACCTCGCAGACCATTGCTTAAGCCGTATATGGGACGAGTGAAAAGATGCGCCTCCGTCGATGCATATAGCATCTATAGCCTTCTGAAACTCCTGCATGTCAGATTCCTCTCCATCCTCATCATCTTCACTATCATATTGGTAGTCTTGGCATCTGGCAGGCTTCTTCTTATGCTACTTGGCCTTGTCGTGGCGTCCACCTCGGATGCTGCGGTTCTTCTTGTCGGACCCAGCAGCACCATCTCAGCCCTTCTCCTTGTCATGCCTATCATACTCTTGCTTCTGTTTCTCACCAATCTGTTCTACTTGGCAGCACTCGTTCATGTCGTGGCCCTTGGTGAGGTGGATCTGGAGTATGGCTTGCCGATCTTCTCGCCTGTTGTGGACTCATTGTCTCTGGAGCACACGGCAATGTCCTTGTCGGTTTCCTCAGATTTGGCCTTCTTGCGAGTGTTAGGCTTGCCGAAGCTCTCAACAGCAATCACTGCCTTTTCCCTTGCCTTTCTTAATTCATTTGCATCTTGTATCAAAGGAGGCAAGCGCATTCTTGTTGTCGTCAGAGTCGACCTCTGCGCCAGCCTCCTCCCCACGTGTCTTGCTCCCTGATCAGTCTGCGCACACTTGTGGGACAGAGCATAGAGCTCGGTGACATCCTTGACCATGTTGATGCTCATCTCCTCACGCATGCGGCGATTGCGCACGTTTGTGCGGAACACATCGATCACCGCAGCAGAGTGGATGTCCGGGATGTTGTGTTGTACGCGACTGAACCTCTGGATGTACTTGCAGAGGGTCTTGTTGTCCCACTTGGGAGAATGTGCAGATCACTGGGCTGCCCTGGGAACTTGTAGCCCCATGGAAATCCCTAACGAAATGGTTGCACAGATCTGCCCAGGAGGAGATGGACCCTTCCGGCAAATTCATCAGCCAGCTCCTCACGTTGGGTTTCAGTGCAAACTGGAAGTAGTTGAATAGCACCCTCTCGTCTTGTCCCTCGGCAGCCTGCATAGTGATGGTGTAGATGCCTAGGAAGATCCAATGGACGGATGTTTCCTTTGTATTTCTTTGGCAACTTGAGCTTGAATGCCCTTGATATGTGGGTCAACAGACTCACACAGGTCACGGGTAAATGTTGGGCATCCCACCACTTAAGTTAGGCTACCGCGCGCCTTGGGCGCGGGCTCGTCGATGATTGGATCCGCGCGACAATTAGATTTGCGACGCGTTTCGCGTGCCTATCAATTGTGGTGCGGCATCCTCCTTGCGCCAGTCCTTCAAGATTTGGCGTTGTTCTTGTTTGATATGTGGCTCCATGGAGGCCTGAGACACTTCGTCTTGCATGTCTGTCTCGGTATCTTGCTGCTGTCGTGGGGCCGATTGCACAGCTTGTGCTCTGCCGGGGTCGAGCCAGGCACTGGGCCGTGAAGTAGCCGTGCATAGCGCACGCGAGGAGACCGATGCGTGTGGCTTGTACTTGTTGGAGAAACTCAATAGGCTATATATGGTTCCCCTCCACTCCTCCATCATCTCTGGCCCACGCGGGAAGTTCAGTAGCTGGGCCTGCGTTAAAGCTTCCCCCGCTGTTATAACGTTGGACGAGGCGAGGCGTGGGTAGCACTCTTACTCTTGGGAGTGCTACAAGGAGCACTCTCCCCCGCCATCATCAAGCACCGACTCTCACCAGGGGGAGGTGGATGAGCCTGGCCTTGCGCCTCCTACACAAGGGTATCTCCCGCGCACTACCTCATGTCTTCTACACAACTTCTTCTTGTAAAATCGTGTTGGGCCTCCAAGCGTAGAGTTTTTTTAGGATAGTAGAAAATTTACCTCAAGTGGATGACCTAAGGCTTATCAATCCATGGGAGGCGTAGGATCAAGATGGTCTCTCTCAAACAACCTTGCAACCAAATAATAAAAATTCTCTTGTGTCCCCAACACACCAAATACAATGGTAAATTGTATAGGTGCACCAGTTCGACGAAGAGATGTTGATACAAGTGTAGTAATTATAGTAGATATTGATTTTTGTAATAGGAACAATAAAAAACAGCAAGGTAGCAAGTAACAAAAGTGAGCATAAACAGTATTGTAATGCTTCAAAATGAGGCCAAGGGTCCGTACTTTCGGTAGTGCAATCTCTCAACAATGCTAATATATGTGGATCACATAATAACCCCTCAACGTGCAATCAAGAATCACTCTGAAGTTCCTATCTAGCAGAGAACATAAGAAGAAATTGTTTGTATGTTATGAAAACACCTCAAAGTTATTCTTTTCGATCAATCTTTCCAAGTGTTCCTACTAAGATAAAAAGTTATCCTTTCCGATCGATGTATCCAAGAGTTCGTACGAAAATAAAAATATTGATACAAATCAATTAACCCTAATGTCACCTAGATACTCCAATGTCACCTCAATTATTCATGGGCTAGTTATACGACATGCATCAAACAATTTCAGATTCTTCATATTCAATCCAACACAAAGAACTTCAAGGAGCAACCCAAAATTTCAATCAGAGAACATAGTATGAAAATGTGCATCTACCTCTATGCATAGATTACCCCAATGTCACCTCGGGAATCCGCGAGTTGAATGCCAAAACATATATTAAGTGAATCACTTGAATACCCCAATGTCACTACGGGTATCCGCATGCAAGACATACATCATGTGCTCTCAAACCTGAATATTCAATCCAACATAAAGAGATCTTAAATTGAAAGACTCAATTGATCACAACAATAGCATGGGACAAACACCACATAATCCAACTATATTAATAAGGCCCATGGTATATAAAGATCATGAAATCTCAAGAACACGAGAGAGAGAGAGAGAGAGAGATTGAACACATAGCTACTGGTACAAATTCTCACCCCCAAGGGTGGACTACTCCCTCCTCGTCACGGCCTCCGGGATGATGAAGATAGCCACCGGAGATGATCTCCCCCTCCAACAGGGTGCCGAAACGGGCTCCCAATTGAATTTTCGTGGCTATAGAGTCTTGTGGCAACGTAACTTCTCATCTAGGGTTATTTCTGAAGGTTTCTCTATTTATAGGATTTTTGGCCGTTCGAATCACACCAAGATGGACAACGAGGTGCCCACTAGGTACCATGCCATGCCAGGGGGACAGGTGTGCCCTGGTGCCTAGTGGGTAGCCTGGGCCTCCTTTGGTTTACTTCCTTGGTCACCTGGATGTCTTTTGCGCAGAACAAAATTGCCAAAAGGTTTCATAACATTTGGTCTCCTTTTGATATTGAGTTTCTGCGAAGTAAAAAACAAGCAAAAACAACAACTAGCACTCGACACTATATCAATATGTTAGTACCAAAATATGATATAAAGTTGCTATAAAATGATTGTAAAACATTCAAAAACAATAATATAACAACGTGGAACTATCAGAAATTGCAGATACGTTGGAGACGTATCAGCATCCCCAAGCTTAATTCCTGCTCTTCTTCGAGTATGTAAATGCTAAAAAACAGATTTTTTTTTGTGGAATGATGCCTAACATGTTCATCATATACTCTTTTCTTTTGAAGCATGGAAATTTGGACTTGAATAATTCAAAGCAATAGTCTATAATTTGACTTGAAAACTTTAATACTCAAGCATATCAACAAGCAACAAAGTCTTTTGAAAATATCGATGCTAAGGAATGCTACCCCTAGCCCATCATGCTCAATCATTGATCCATTCATGCAACACACCCAAATATTAGCTACATCCAATGCTAAAGTATGATAATAGTGTTCCTTAGCTGGTGCTTCATAAGAGAATATGGCGACACAAATTGAAAATGAAAATTACATCAAGTAAACAGATAGGCCCTTCGCACATGGAAGCCGACATTTGTAGAGGTGCCAGAGCTCAAAGTGAAAAATTTAGAGAGAAAAGATTTTGGGTGGTATGCTTTTCTTGTCAGCGGAAATGACTAAAAGTTTCGAATATCTCCCATGCTAAGCAAATCATAGGTGGTTCCCAAACTAAAAATAAAGTTTATTCCTTTTCCATCATTCTTTCACATTCCACGGCTAGCCGCATCCACAGGTACCGTCCAAACCAACAAATTCCACGGAATTTATTGTGTGACAACATAAAATAATTTTTTGTTAGTATTTTGGGACTGGGCATACCTATTACTGCCATACTCTCATGCAATAACAAGTGAATAAACACTCATCTTGATAATAACCTGTTTAACATGGAAGATATTGGACACCCCTTGCCATTTCATGAGACGTATGTGCACACAAAACATAAGTTTATTTTGAACATTATAGTTGGCACATACAAATTTACTTCGAGCCACATTGAAATACCGCATATAGGTAGGTATGGTGGACTCATTTGGCACAATTTTGGGTTTAGGATTTGGATGCACAAGCAACATTCCCGCTTAGTGCAAGTGAAGGCTAGCAAATAGATTGAGAAGCGCCAAACCAAGTAACGAAAACTATCATAAGTGAACTTTAAACATAACTAGCACCAAAAATGCAAACAAGTAGGATGCAATTTTGTAGCATAATTATTGACTTAATGTGCATGCATAGGGAATCACAAACCTTGGCACCAATATTCTTAATAAAGCATAATTACTCACCAACATGACTCATATGCTATTATCTCCATATTGCAAAGCTATTACAAGGAATCAAACTTATCATATCCAATTATCTATACAAAAGTTATCTATTATATCTCCCCTAGATATCTATCACGTTGGGACCAATTTCATTTAAATCAAATTGCCATTGCTAATAGCAAGATCTCAAACAAATATAAGTGAAGAACAAGATCGGAAGTTTCTTTAAAATTTTCAACTCTCAAATAATATAAGTGAAGAAAGAGATGATTTCTTCAAAGTTTTTACTAACTCTTAAAATAATCTAAATAAATCATGAGATCATATTTCTTCAAAATAACAACAACATCATGCTAAAAAGATATAAGTGAAGTGCTAGAGCAATTCAATCAAACTACTCCCAAAAGATATAAGTGAACATCAATGAGTAGTAAAACAATTAAGTAGATATGTGATGACTCTATATGAATAAAAAAATTCAGATCTGATATTTTATTTCAAACAACAAATAAAACAAAATACACTCCAAGAGTAGCACATATCATGTGAACAAATAAAAATTTAGGCTCAACATAGGCTAACAGATATTTGTTTGATGAAGAGAGGTGGTATGCATAGCATCCCCAAGCTTATATTCTTGAGACTTCTTGAAATATTTACTTGGGGTGCCTTGGGAATCCCCAAGCTTGAGATTTCGTATCTCGTTCAATCCTCTCATATCCTGGTTTCACCTATGTCTCAAAATCTTCATCCACACAAAACTTGAAAAGAACTCGTGAGATAGGTTAGTACACATAAGAATAAATCAACACTTCATATACTCCCAAGACAAGTTGCATAATAATTTCCAAACATTAGGTACTGTATACTATCATTTCCAAAATGTATACCTACCGATATAAGCTACGGAACTATAGGATAACTAGATAACAAAACTATGGTAGCAATCTGTCCAAACAGAACTGTTTGTAGCAATCTGTTTAAAACGTGTACTTTTGTATCTCCAGAAATTCTAAAAATTTAGGACATGATAAATAATTTGTATGACATCAGTACGTAACAATTTCAGAAATTTCCACATTCCAATAAAATTTGATAATTCAAATACCACGTCATAAGTTTCTCTTTTTGTGCAACACACATCACACATGTAATTCAAGCATTCTAAAGGCAATTCTTGGAAGTTTTTTTTGAAAAAAAAGATTATGAATAACATCTAAAAGATAAAAACAAAATGAAATGACTCTCCAAGTAAAACACATGTCATGTGACGAATAAAAATATAGCTCTAAGTAAGATATACCGATAATGTTGGGGATGAAAGAGGGGATGCCTTCCGTGGCATCCCCAGGCTTAGACGATTGACTCTTCATTGGATATTACCCTTTGGGTGCCTTGGGAATCCACAATATTATGTTATTGCTACTACTTATTCACCTCATATCGGTATCTCACCCAAAACATGAAAACTTCAATCACACAACTTTACGGAACATTGTGAGATGTGTTAGTAGGATAAAGATACATCATTCACTTAGGTACCTTAAGACGAGATTCATAATTGTTCTCACATAATACTATTGTATTCTATAATTCCCATAATTTAAACTCAATATAAGAAATGGAACCACTAAAACAAGCAAACTATGCACGCAAACCAGAGTATGTCAAAAATACTACAGTCTGTGAAGATCTGAATGAAAACCATACTTCCCTGGCTCTAAAAATTACGAAAAATTAGGAAAACACATATAATTTGCATACCAAAACTTACTAATAATTTCAGAAGTTTTTGACACTCTAGTAAAATCATAGAAATTCTGCACTGGCGTAAACTTTTCTGTTTTTGCACAGAATCAAACAAGCAAGTAGCGACACTATCCCAACGGCTTTACTTGTCACTTTATTGAAATAAAAGCTATAAAATATGGTTAATACAGTATATTAATCATGTGAACACTCAAAAACACAAACGGTAAATATTGGGTTGTCTCCCAACAATCGCTTTTTAATGCCTTTTAGCTAGGCATGATGATTTCAATGATGCTCGTATAGGACTAATAGTTGAAACAAGCAAGAGAGAATCATGATTCACATGGCAAGCACATTTAAGTCTAACCCACTTTATATGCATAGGGATTTTTCAACCAAACAATTTATTGCAACAATAATCATCTTGCATATGAAGGCACAACAAGCATGACTTCAAAACATTGAACACATAGGGAGGAAACTTGATATTATTGGAATTCCTGCAAGCATATGTTTCTCCCTAATACTAAGTTTTAGTAGCATAATGAAGGAATTAAACAATATAGATATCAACACATCATCGTTTTCATGATGCACATGCCTAGAATTTTTATTACTACCTACACAAGATAAATTCATATCATTCATATTAGTGGGAGCAAAGTCAAGAAAATAAATATCAGGAGTTACTTGATTGATATAATCCATGTGAAAATTAAAATCATGATGACAATTTTCATGGTTTTTATTACTCTTTATAAAATACATGTCATCACCATGATCATCCCGTTGATATAACTATCCCTCAACGTGCATGCGGAGAACATAAGAACAAATTGTTCGTAGGTTACGTAAACACCTCAAAGTAATTCTTTTTGATCAATCTTTACAAGAGTTCGTACTAAAATAACAAGTTATCCCTTTCGATCGATCTATCCAAGAGTTCGTACTAAAATAACACCATTGGTACATATTAATCAACCCTAATGTCATCTAGATACTCGAATGATACCTCAAGTATTTGTGGGATAATTATACGACATGCATCATACGCTGTCGGGATCCCGGTCCTAAGCCATACGACTCCAGCATGTACACATCATATCACTTTGTGGCCTCACGCACGGTAATCACCCAGGTTGCCACCTTACCTTGGCCGGGACCGTTTGCGTCTTTTGGCTCACGTATATGACTGTGTTGCCAGCAATCATATGTCAAAGAACCTGGGTCGACATGGCTAGTTATGAACCCAAGTGGCACATCCGTACAGGGACAGACATACATAACCCAGCAAGGCATGTGTCGGTCATCAGCGAGTGTAGACGAGTCGTAGCAAGCTACAGGGACTCCATTACACCGCGTGACATTTCCCCGTGGGGACAGACACAACAACCAAGAAGGATACATGCCGGTCAATCAATGTGTCCGGAGCAGTAGCAAGCTACCAAGGCTCGGTGGAAGCACAAAGAGGCATTTCCCGGTATGGAGTACTACTCAAGGCACACAATTAGGTGTCGAATCCCACACATACCAATGCATTGCAAACATACACACAATATGCACAATATGTGTAGATACAACATGGCATCACAACATAACTCTACAACACATCATTTATTTAATAGACTCCGAAGAGCCAACATAGTTTAATGTTACAAACCAAAGGGGTCACATGACCCAACATTCAGAGCATACAAGCATCAAGCGGAAGTTACATGTCTGGGTACAGACATCTACTAAAAGCGGCTGGAAGAGCATAAAAGCTACAACGACCCTACCATAGGAGCCAGATCACTGTTTGGGTTCCCAAACTAAACCATCGATGTTAACGTCAAGAGATAACGTAGAGAGAGCGGCGTCTATTCTGCAAAAATGTGAATAAGCAACAGTGAGTACGAAGGTACTCAGCAAGTCTTACATCAGTGCTAACTACATATGCATCAAGTATCAATGAACGGAATTTGTGGGGTTTATTGCAGAGAAGCCAGCTTTGACCTTTGGCTAACCTATTCTGCAACAAACTTTTATTATCTCTCTCGTCTCCTTACGAGAGAGCGCACACGAGTCCACATAACCACCACATCAATACACCACCATGAATCCTCTCTCGTCATCCTACGAGAAAGCCATCTATAGCACTCACACTTATCTGGACCATTTTAGAGTAACCACTAAAGTTATCTATGAACCATGTAAGTATCCAAGCAGTCCATAACCGAGGACGCGGCTATTCGAATAGATAAATACCCTGTAGGGTGTACTTCGTCACACATGCTTCCGCCACGTATCGCCAAGTGCACATAAAAACCAGCACCTCGGCAACCTTCAAGCGGAAGCCCAGCAAGGGAGTTGGCCACGGACGTTAACCTGCTAAGACTCACGCCCAAGACAGTCGCCTATCTGAGTTGGAACCCATAATGGAAGTCCGGCCGAGGTTTCCAACATGGCCTCAAACGATGTGAGCAGGGCCCCAAGCCGGTCCCGACTGGGCCGTTCATCCACTTAGTAGGCCGTGCCACAACCTATGAACGTTTCGAACTACTGCGACTTCTGGACTGAGAACAGGGTAGTTAATAGGCCGAGAGGGGTCGAGTTACCGGAACCCAATCTGCGTTAGTAGCTAGTCTTGGAACACCAACACAAGATCTCGGGTCCTAAATGCGGTGGTAATGAGACAACCCACCATGTACTCCTACATGGCCTCTCATCGCTACCTTTACCAGAACAGTTTCACATCTTTAACTCTCACCAATAGGACATGATCATTCCATTACATCATTCCGATGCTCGGACCAAACTCAACCTAAGCGTAGCAAGCGTAACAGGGTAAAGCACATATGGCTCAACATGTACCAGGTATGCTAGGTTGCATTGGTTTAGCTATTTACTGTGATCAAAATCAGGTCATGCAGAGGAATAGGTGCAGCTATCATAATACAACTATCCATTGAATCATTTTGTCCTATTGCATAGAAATGAGAGCAGGAGCGAGAGAATAGGATTTTGTCGGAATGTTCAAAGGGGTTTTGCTTGCCTGTTGATCGGAAGAACTCAGCTATTCTTCGATGTCGGTGATAACTACATCTCGCAAGGTCTATGGACAGATCAAACGAAAGAAATTAATCACGGCAAATGCTTAACAATGATGCATGAGCATGGCAAGTTATCATGATGCTGATTTCATCTAATGCAAGTGATCATAGGTTGAAAGAAGTTTATTTGATCTATATAAGTCATTTTCAAAATCCAATTATATCATTTATAAGCCTATTGTGAATTTGTCATATTCAACAAGGTTAAGATGTCCAAGCATGTGTATAAATGCCACCAATGGATTCCTTCCATTTTTCTGATACTTCTTCATATATAAATTATTTCCATCAGAGTTATATTTTAATTTCTATGATTTTTACAAGTTTCAACAATTTTCTGGAATTAAATTAAATCAGAAACTATTACTGCGTCAGGCTGATGTCATGCCTGCGTCAGCAGGTCAACCAGCCGGGTCCAGGTCAACCTGACCAGTGGGGTCTACTGGTGAATGACCTAGAGGCTAACCCCGCGCTGACCCGCACTAAGTGAGGTTTGACTCACTAGTGGGGCCCTGTGTCAGCGTCTGTGGGGGGGGGGGATTAGCGTGTTAATGGTCGGCCACGTTGACGCCCACCGGAGGTTGGTCGCCGGCGACCAGACCCGCGGCGGAAGCTCGCCGGAGATGGCCTAACCGAGGCTACAGGGCCCTTTTGGCATGCGGTTTGCGGCTACGGGACGCTGGTGAAACGGCCGATCGAGCAGGGGTAGCAGGAGGGGCTGGAATCGCCGGAGAAAGAGCCGGCGACGAGCTCTAGCGGCATCCAGAAGTGGAGCTCGACGGGGAGGTAGCTCTGGAGGTTCATTCGCGCTAGAGAAAGAGGGGAAAGACTCGAGGGCTCATAGTGATTCCGTTTCTGGCATCGGCGGCGAAGAAGGGGCGACGGTCCGACCGAATCGACGGCGGCGGCTTCCGGTTGCCGGAGAAGGAGGAAGACGTCGATGCGAGGCTGCAGGGGCTCTGGTGCTCGGGCTTGTTGACGGTGAGGAGCTTCTTGCCGAGGCAGAGCTAACGAGACGGTCGGGGTGGCGAGAGGTGGCCGGAGACGAGCTAGAGATGATCTTGAGCACATCGGCAATGGCGGCGCGAGAGAGAGACAGAGAGCGAGAGGAGAGAAAGAGAGCAGGGGAAGGAGAAGATAAAAGGGAGACGGCCTCGTGCTGGCGCGGTGGAGGCAGGAGGAGACTCCACGCGAGCAGGAGGTGGCGAGGGCGCCGTGCCTTCCTTCTCCTCTGCCTTCTGGCACGAGGAGGAAGACGACAGGGAGACGCCCCCCTCTGGTGGGCAGGGCCAGGAGGGTGGCGACAGGTAAGTTTTTCTGTTTTTTTTTTCATTTCTCTTTTATTTATTTCTGGCATTTACTTTTAGGATTTAAAATATATAGTTTGACAAAATTTAAAACCCAAAAATGTTATTAGGTGACACAGACAATAATGTCCAATGCCAGATAAAAGTTTCAACATTTTTGAAACTTTAAAATAGAAGGAACCAAAATAATTCCATTCCAAATAGCTATTTAGTCAACTCAAAAATCCTTTTTTAAAAGTTCCTGTGACCTAGAATTTTGGTTTGACAATTTTACCTTATGTCACTACTTTGCCAAGTTTTTGGAACATTTTTCTGGTTCCATTTAAGGGATTAAATTTTATTGCCTTCTTGTCATTTGATCAAAACATTTGGGGCTTTGATCACTTACTATTTAAACATCAAAGTTTTTATAATGCATGATGAATGCTTGGCAAACAAATGAAAGCTAGCGCTGTGACATACAATTTCAGATTCTTCATATTCAATCCAACACAAAGAACATAAAGGAGCACCCCCAAGATTTCTATCAGAGAACATAGTTTGAAAAGGTGCATCAACCCATATTCATAGATTACCACAATGTCACTTCGGGAATCCGCGAGTTGAGTGCCAAAACATATATCAAGTGAATCACTTGAATACCACCAATGTCACTACGGGTATCCGTGTGCAAGCCATACATCATGTGCTCTTAAATCTGAATATTCAATCCAACATAACGAGATCTTATAGTGAAAGACTTGATTCATCGCAAAAATAGCATGGGAGAAAGACCATGTGATCCAACTATACTAACAAGGCCCGTGATATATCATGATCATGAGATCTCAAGAACACGAGAGAGAGAGAGAGAGAGATTAAACACATAGCTACTAGTACAAACCCTCAGCCCCGAGGGTGGACTACTCCCTCCTCGTCTTCGCCTCTATCGGGATGATGAAGATGGCCACCGGAGATAATATCCCCCTCCTACAGGGTGCCAGAATGGGCTCTCGATTGGTTTTTTGTGGCTACATAGGCTTGCGGTGAAGAAACTTCTCATCTAGGGATATTTCTAGAGGTTTCTCTATTTATAGGATTTTTGGGCATTAGAATCACGCCAAGATGGGCCATGAGATGCCCACTAGGCACCAAGCCTCGCTAGGAGGGGCAGGAGCGCCCTGGTGCCTAGTGGCAACCTGGACCTCCTCTGGTTTGCTTTCTTAGTCTTCTGGATGTCTTTTGGGAAGAAAAAAATCTCCAATTTTTTTGTGACATTTGGACTCCGTTTGATATTGATTTTCTGTGAAGTAAAACACAAGCAAAAACAACAACTGGCACTGGGCACTATGTCAATAGCTTAGTCCCAAAATATGATATGCATTTGCTATAAAATGATTGTAGAACATTCAAGAATGATAATATAACGCAATGGAACAATCAAAAATTATAGATACGTTGGAGACGTATCACCGCGCCACGTCATCATCTCGCGGGCGTGATGGAGGTCTGGCTGTAGCCGCCACTTCTATAGTCGCGAACATGGCAGCGACGTCTCCCTCGGCCACCACCGACGCATACTGTGCTAGCAAGACAGCGGCGTCCCGGCCACAATTCGCGGAACCTCCGTGTGGGATTGTGGCTGTGTTCACCGATGGGACGGATGTGTTGCCTACCCCTATCCGCGTTGCCCGTAGCAGCCAGCGTGGGCAGCTTGGACATCGAAGGGGAGGCCACCAGGCCACCCTTAGTCTTCTTGGGAGCCATGGGAGTTGATCAAGGCACGCGGAAATACCGGTGAAGATACGTGCATAGGAGATCCCTCTACCTAGCACGCAAAAGATGTCGCTGGGGAAACGACAATCTATGGGGCCTGGGAGCCCCCTTTATGGTTCTGGAGGGGGTACAGGTGCGCGAAGAGCATCATTCGAGCAGATCATGCGCGAGGGATTATATAGGTCTGGGTCACTCGGGAGCATAAAACTCTACATCCTGTTTTGGTGCTAATTTATTAGGCAGGTTCAAGTACTCGAGTGCAACGACCCGACGAGGATGCTCGAGAGGTGGAGCTATGCGTGCAATTGATTCGAGTGTCAACCCTTCTAAATGTAGCAATGGACCTCCTGTTATAGAATAAGGGGTTACCATAGTGGTGATAACGGTCTTTTTACTGGGTGTACAATATGTTCTGAAGTGACAGGGACTCCTTGTCAGGATAGGTAGTGGGTAATGCCTAACTCTGACAGACTGGGATAGGCACATTGAATGCGCTATGAGGTGGCGCGGTGGTGACGTTCCCACACAAGGATTGCCTCTCTTTCTGCGCCTTCCACCCAGCTACCTCGTATTCTTCTGCCATGCCACAGGATAGGTATCATTATGACAGGAATGGGCCAGCTATCACGGCCGCGTGCCCCTGCCAACTCCACCTGCCCGCTCAAAACTTCGGCTCATGTAGAAAATAAACCCTCTTGTGAGGTCGAGCAGTAGCTTGGCGGGTTGTGGTCTTGCTAGGTGGCGTAAGCGGACGACTGCACAACTTTGTGGGATTCTTGATGTCCTTCCTTTGTTTTGGTCTTGGTCTGCCAAGGGGCTTGGAGTAAGCCCCGACAAGGAGTTGCCGGCCTGGGGTTCGTAGTTGCCCGTGCCTAAGTCCGGGGTACCAAGGACCCCATTTCGTAGTACACCGACAAATCCTTTCTAATTATTTCGAGGTTCTCACCTCATCAAGTTCTTAATTTGTACTAGTGCAATCTCTCTTCCTAAGCAATCGTTTCAACGGTGTTTTATTTTGGGTCGGCCGATACGTCTCTGTCGTATCTACTTTTCCAAACTCTTTTGCCCTTGTTTTGGACTCTAATTTGCATGATTTGAATGGAACTAACCCGGACTAACGTTGTTTTCAATAGAATTGCCAAGGTGTTGTTTTTGCGCAGAAATAAAAGTTCGCGGAATAACCTGGAAATTTACGGGGATTTTTTGTGAAATACATAAAAATGCTGGCGCAAGAATCAACCGAAGAAGTGGAGCGTGGAGCCCACAAGCCCACCAGGCGCGGGCCCCCCTGGCCACGCTAGCAGGCTTGTGGGGCCCACGTTGCTCCACCGCCTCCAATTCCAGCTCATTTAGTCTATAGCGACCCGACTGAAAACGAGTCAAGCCTTTGTGTATCTGTGCCATCCCTGGATCAGTATGCTGGCACACACAGTACATCAATGTATATATCAAAGTGCAATCACATGTAAATAGCGTAAAACTGATATATACCTTAAATATCTCAGCAGAAACAGTCAAGGGAGTGGAATCCCAATAAACACCAACGGCAGGTTGAGTGCAGACCAAAATCCTGAATCGTACTCTTACTAGTCGAAGAAAGTATCTGCAACATAAGACGTTGCAGCCGTGTAGGTCAGCATATTGAATATGTCGGCAAGTCACAAAAGAGAGGGGTAAAAATATCATCTATACTATATGCAGATATGGCAGGTGGGGCTGTAAGTTTTTAGCGAAAAGCAAGTTTTCTCCTACATCAAGAGAGGGTTAAAAGCAAAATTTTACTACGTTGTTGGTTGTTAACGAGATGGTTCCGCCAACCAATTATCGTACCCGAGTTGTCAATAATTCCCACATCATTATTAAATTGTGTTGAGAGTTCTCGAAAATTTCAATGCCTTCGGCTCAAGTTGTCCATGACCGTGGACACGGCTAATCGATCAGGTTTGGGTACTCTGCAAAGTTTTGCAAACGTTCCCCACAAGATTTGATCACCTACGGGTATGTCCTCGCACTTCAGGCTGTTTGAAGACCGGATGATCAAAACATGGTATTTCAACGGGTCCCTCTGATCTCCTGTCGGTGCCCATCCAATCCTACCATTCTTCTACATCTGCTAGCACCGCCTGTCCATTGTCGCCGCATTGTCCAACCAAGACAAAGCCCATAATGACTTGTGGCTGTGCGGGTAAGCCTTGGGTCTTGAAGCCTCCGTCCATCTCTTCGAGCCTGGGTGAAGCTTTTCGCAAGATGTCATGGCACTTCCCCATGCATCCCGGGTCGTCCACTGGTTTCTCCAGGGAGCCCATCCAAACCGTCCTTCACCCAGAGTTGCATTGCATCACTAGGTCTTGAAAAGTCTTGACTTAACCGGTCTTGGTTATTAAATTGTTCTCGCGTCACTCGTGATAGACTCTCAACAAGAACCCCGTCTACTCAAGCATAGCAAAATAGAATTTGTCGTCCCGGGCCAAGTAACAGGGTTGTTGGGTGCCTACCACATGATACTATAACAAGTAAGCAATATTTTCCAATTACCTACTCAACATGCAATTGGGTGTAGAAGGGTAGAACTACAATGCATAAAAACATAGGTAATACATGATCAAATGACTTGCCTCATGAGGTTTAAGAAGAATTATCATTCTCGGGGAATACGTGATAGAACTATTCGTCACTCTGCGATAAAATCTATATAATCAAACATAGTATTCACGTAAGCACTCACACTAGCAATCAAATAACAAACAACAATAAAAGTTGATGCAATCAAAATAAAATCACTAACACACAAAAAGAAGTGGTGCAATTTTCTTTACATAACCAAAACAGAATCTGTTTTTGGTAAAAACCCAAGTAAAAATACTTAAAAAAATTGAAACTTAAACTACTCAAAGATATGAACACTAGGAAGCAGCAGCTAAAAGATTTAAATTAAAAGCTTTTTTTAAACTCCTGTAATAAGCAAAACAAGATTTAAACTAAATCTTTTCTAATTCAAATTTTGAAATTTCAAACATAGGCAAATAATATGTTTTCGGAAACTACACGAAAATTGTGATCTACTGCAAAAGAATCAACTTCATTGGACTCCTACAATAAAAGATATAAGGAAAACAAAAAACAGAACTAATTCTGTTACGGAATTGAAATAGAAAAGAAAATAGTGACGTGGCAAGATCTGATTGGCTGATAGGTGTGCACGTTTTTGGCTATCCAACGGACAATCGCAATATAACGGAAAACCTTTTGGTTTTAACTAACTAGAAGAGAACCGGTATGGTTTATTTTAACTAACCGAAGAGGTAAACTTGTTCTAATCTAAGCTGCATCTACACGATCTAACGGTGGGAAATAAATCTAGGATAGACAAAGGGGGGAACAGAGCTTACCGTGGCTGGGAGTATCTCCGGCGAGGTGGGCAGCTCCGGCGTGGGGGAGGGGTCACCGGCGGGGTGGGGTGGCGGAGGAGGGGGGATCTAGCTCCTGGGAGTGCGGCGTGCTCCTGGCAAGGTGGGGGGTCTGATGGAGAGCTCCTGGCGGCGTCCCAGGCAGGAGGTGCCAGCGAGGAGGTGCGGCCTGTAGGGGGGCCGACGGCGTGGGGAGTGGCGGAGGAGGTGAGGTAGGGCGTGGGGAACAGCGGCGGGGAGTCTCGGCGGGGTCCTGGTGGTGGTGGGGAGGTCCTGGGGCGACGGGGTGCTCTGTAGGAGGTCTTTCTTGTGCTCCTGGGAACAGAGCTCCAGCGGACCGGCTGCAGGGGCGAGGAGGTGGGGAGAGGAGGTGGTTCCGACGGGAATTGAACGAGGAGGCCATGGGGATCCTTTATAGGGGGCGAGGATGTGTTGGGAGGGACTGAACTTCGCGAATTCCGAAAGGGGAGGATTTTTGGTTCTGTGCCGTGGAAGGTGTCTGAGCACGGGAGGAGGGAGATGAGAGGAAGGAGAAGATCCTCTGTCGGGCCAGAATAGGAATCTCCTTAATGGGCGAGTGAATAGTTTCCAAAAAAACGATTTACTTCCTAATAATTAGAACAGGAAAGCATAATTATGAAAAGGAAGTAAATTCCTTCCCGAAATTATAATTATTATATACCACAATTATCAGAAAAATAAAATCCAAATGATGGACATTTTTCCATGGCCAAAATAAAAACTTAAAGAAAATGTTTTTCAGAAAATTCCCTAAATGCTTTATTTCTTTTTTGCAAATATTTTCTAAATTAAATTTTTGTTTTCTTGGCTCAAAATACTTCAACAAATGCCCCTGGTTTTGGAGGGTCATGTTCCTCCTCTCTTTTCCATTTGACAGAATATTATTTCTCGGCATTTCTTGAGTGGAGGGAAAACAGAATTGGAAATCAAAATCCAAAGAAATTCAAATGCCACCTTCATTCGAATTCTTTATAGTTGAAGAACTCATGTCATCTTCTCTCATTGATTTTAAATGGATGAATTTGAATTCACTGGAAAAGGGGAAAGTCATTTTATTCCCTCTGAGTCAAAAGTTTTTGAAAAGTTTCAAATTTCACTCAAGTTTCAATCACTCAAACAAACAATCAAACAATCTAATAATTTATTAACATTCCAAAATTTTGGGATGTTACAAACCTACCACGCTTAAAATGAATCTCGTCCTCGAGATTCGAAGAGGCTAGAAAGAAAGGTTAGGGTTTGGGGGTCTTCTAACAAATCGAATCTCTTGTAAAGTGGGATGATACCACACGTAAAATGAACGTTTACTGGTCCCTTAAAATTCTAACAATCCTCTCGGGTCTTGGCATCTGACTCCTCACATTCTTCATTCTAACTCCTTTGTTGATGCATCTTCCATTACATTCATAACGTTTCCATCAAATTCGAGGGTTCTTCTGTTGATATCAGCTTCTTCCGTCATTGAGTCTTCTCAACTGACAGTCTCGTGATCATCCTAAATAACCTATCGATGATTTTCATGGTGGTCTACGATTTGTGGTTATCCTGCAGAGGGAGAGGTCTTGTCTCCATCCTCACCATAAAATTTCCTACGCGTGACAACTAGTGCCATGTACAGCGGCTTTCATTATACCATTCTAAGGCTTAAACAAAAGCTTCAAAGAGCGTCGTCTCTCACTATGGGTAAGTCTCTCAGATTAACCATTCCGAATAGCAAGAGAATTATAATAGTAAGTCGTCATGGTGGCCGAGCCATGTCGCACTGAAATCATTACCTTGTATAAGGCTTAGTGAATCTCGTATTCTAACACTTGGGCATCCTCACAAGTATTGCAGACTTTCTCTTGTCCACGAACGAAGTTCGGATAATCCATTGGTTCTACAAGCTGAACAAAACATCTATCGTATCTTCACAACTCTCGGTGTTACACATGCTCCTAAGAAAATGCTTGTTGATCCATCATAGTTTCTTCCAAGTTTATTTCTTCATAGAGGTAGTACTTGATCCTTATTAGTCCCGGGGTCTGTGGGTTGCAGGCCCACTTTAAATCATACTTGGAATTACTCCGCCTTTAAATCCTATAGTGTTTCATTCCATCATACTCTTGGGGTAGCCATCATATAATAAAAATCCTCCGACTTGTTTTTGGTACACACTCCACTCTGTGGGATACTATTCTTTTTCCATGGGTGTGTTTACCATAAAAAGGTATTGCTTCATCCATAAATCATATTCATTTCATATTCAATCCTTTATTACATTCTTTAATTTCTTCTCAGAATCTCTAATTCAAAAGTACTTTATTACAAATGCTGCCATCCACATTGTTTGGTATTGTCAAGCATTTCTGCCAACTTTATTCATTTGTATCCCTTGGAAATACTTTAGTCCCACTGGAACTTTCCGAGGTACTCCTTGAAATCATCCATCTTTTGCTTTCTCATGGTGGCCCTGAGCTTCATCTCCATCATCTCCGCATGCACTTCACTCAGGTATTCCTGGGTGTGACGGAGTCTTGCTTCAAGTATTTCTCCAATCTGACGTATGGCTTCCATGGCAGCTTCACGAATAGCATCAAAGAAGGTTGCTCGTGGTACACGTGAAACGAAAAAGTATTGCCCCATAGTCTTTGGACAAACTCCTTTCACATGGTGGAGGTGTACTTCCACATACCAAAGTTCCACTCCATTTTCCATGAACGGGTAGCCTTTGTAGACTGCATCTCCTTCAAGATGAATGTGCTTCATCATGTCCTTCAGGATTTTCGGGTAATCATGATCACTTGTCAAGGTCATGATCGTTTCTGGGCCCTTGAGGAATGACTCGTAGAGGGTTGTCATCTGCAGGTGTGAGAAAATAGGTACTCAGAGGAATGTATATGGGAAATGCCTCCGGCAGTGTATCGGGATGTGCAACCATCTAGCTTGGCGTATGACGTTGAAACATCTCGCTAGCTATCTTACGATCAAGCAATGGCAATATGAGAGTGACGACACAAGTTATGAGACGGAACGGTGGGAGTTGCATGGCAATATATCTCGGAATGGCTATGAAAATGCCATAGTAGGTAGGTATGGTGGCTGTTTTGAGGGAGGCATATGGTGGGTTTGTGAGTAATCTATTCGTAGGCTCGCTGGGCGGTGATGAGTAGGATGATATCTATCATGTAATCGAGTTAGTTTTGACGGGGATTGATCCCTAGTATCTACTATGTTCTGAGATTGATGTTGCTACTACTTTGCCATGCTTAATGCTTGTCACTAGGGCCCGAGTGCCATGATTTCAGATCTGAAATTATTATGTTGTCACCAATATATGTGTGTTTTAGATCTGATCTTGCAAGTTGTATTCACCAACTATGTGTTATGACCCGACAGCCCCGGAGTGACAATAACCGGAACCACTCCCGGTGATGACCATAGTTTGAGGACTTCATGTGTTCACCAAGTGCTAATGCGTTGTTCGGGTTCTTTATTAAAAGGAGAACCTTAATATCCCGTAGTATCCTTTTGGACCCCGCTGCCACAGGAGGGATGGAAAATAGATGTCATGCAAGTTCTTTTCCCTAAGCACGTATGACTACACATGGAATGCATGCCTACATCACATTGACGAACGGGAGCTAGCCACATATCTCTCCCTGTTATATCTGTTGCATGATGAATATCATCCAAACGAGTCACCGACCCATTGCCTACGAGTTTGTCCCATTGTTGCAGTTATTTGTTTTGCTCTGCTGCTGTTACTACTGGCGCTTGCTACTGCTGCTACTTGCTATTGTTCCTACTTGCTACCGCTGTCACTACTTCTGTTCCTTGCCACTGCTGTTACTCGTTACACTGCTGCTACCTGCTACAATTTTGGTTCGCATGGCGTTGACGGGAAAGAATATTTCCCGTCCACGGGCAACTTTTGGCGCCATTGATACAACCGTTAGGAATAGTCTGCCGTCAACAGATCGTTTCTGGCACCGTTGTTAACAATACTACTTTGCTGCTGATACTTTGCTTGCAGATACTAATCTTTTAGGTGTGGTTGAATCTGACACATTCAGCTGGTAATACTCGAGAGTATCCTCTCACTTCATGTCTGGCGAATCAACAAATTCGGGTTGAATACTCTACTCTCGAAAACTGCCGCGAACCCACGCGCTGGTGGGCCATTACAAGACAATTGCTAATTGTTGAGCAACTCGGAGCAGTTCTGGCTCTGTTGTCGCGAAGGCATCAAGCCAGGGACTCGTCAACAACATTCTTCTAGTGTCGTTGTCGGGGACTGCCGTTAGCAGCATTTTTCTGGCGCCGTTGCCGGGGACGTATTTCTATATTCTCTGAGTCACTTGGGATTTATATCAGCTGATCACTATGAAGAATCTGAAAGATCCAAAAACCAAAGTCTTGCCCTCAACTACAAGGGGAGGTAAGGAACTGCCATCTAGCTCTGCACTTGATTCACCTTCAGTTATGAGTAAGTTTGCGACACCACCTCCTGCTAGAAATCTTGATATGCCGCCTATGCTTGATGATGCTTATGATGCTACTATGCCTGATACTACTAGAGATGCTATGCCTGATACTGCTAGAGATGCTATTCCTGATACTGCTAGAGATGCTATGCTTGATACTGCTTTGCCTGATGATGCTAGAGATGCTATTTTGCCTGATGATACCATGCTTGATACTGCTAGACATACTACTTTGCCTGATGTGCAACTAGGGGTATTCCTTGATGCTCATATTGCTAGAGTTACTGCCAATGCTCTTGATGCTTCTGAAACTGCCAATACTATTGAGATAGAACCTGCTTTTCCTCCTGCTAGATCTAGCTCTCCTACATATGAATTGCCTGATATACCTAAGGGTTACGTTATGGAGGGAGAGATAGATGAGGATTTTCTTGCGTGTAAGGATGCCTATGACACTGACAAGTTACTTCTCAAGTGGAAGGAAAAATCTCTAAAAGCTAGGATGAAATACGACCCGAAGTTTGTCACTTCACCTATCTTTATCACCGATAAGGATTATGAATTCTCTGTCGATCCTGAGATAATCTCTCTTGTCGAATCTGATCCTTTCCACGGTTATGAGTGTGAGACGGTCGTAGCCCATCTTACCAAACTACACGATATAGCTACCCTTTTCACTAGTGAGGAGAAGATCAGCCACTACTATATCCTTAAGCTGTTTCCTTTCTCTAGTAAGGATGACGCTAAAGCCTGGTTCGCTTCTCTTGCTCCTGGATGTGTGAGTAGTCCCCAGGATATGGTTTATTACTTCTGTGAGAAATATTTCCCTGTCCATAAGAAGCAAGCTGCCTTGCAGGAAATATACAACTTTGCTCAACTCAAAGAAGAGAGTCTCCCACAAGCTTGGGGGAGGCTCGTCGAGCTACAGAATGCTTTGCCTGATGACCCTCTTAAGAAGAGCGAGATACTTGATATCTTCTGTAACGGACTTACTGATGCCTCTAGGGACCACCTAGATAGTTGTGCCGGTTGTGTTTTTAGGGAACAAACTGTAGAACAAGCTGAGACTCTACTGAATAACATATTGATCAACGATAATGCTTGGAATATTCCCGAACCACCTCCTAAGCCAACTCCGAAGAAAAGAGGTATTGTATTCCCCAGTCCCGAAGATATGCAAGAAGCCAAGAAATCTATGCAAGAGAAAGGCATTAGATCCGAAGATGTCAAAAATCTACCACCTATCGAAGAGATCCATGGTCTCGATAACCCGACAAAGGTAGTGGAAGTAAATTCTCTACGTAGGTTTGATGAGAGTGACATTCCTTTTGATAAACCTACTAGCCTATGCTTTGATGAATTTGACAACTTTGTTGCCAAACAACAGAGTTTCAATGATTATGTTAGCAGACATTTGGAACAAAGTACTCGTATGCTTAGTCATTTAAGTGCTTGTGTAGACAGAAATGTCAATGATCCGAAGCTTCTAAGAGAACATGCCTCTATGATTACTACTCAGGTAGAACAAGTACTTAAAGCTCAGAATGACCTGCTCAATGAATTAAATGACAACTCTGTCAGAGTCATTACTAGAGGAGGCAAAATGACTCAGGAACCTTTGTATCCTGAAGGTCATCCTAAGAGAATTGATCAAGATTCTCAAGGAATTAATGCAGATGCACCCAGTCATCCTAAGGAGAAGAAGAAGGATGATAGAAACCTGCATGTTAGTTCACCAAATACTATCACACCTGAAGAACCAAATGATATTTCTGCGTCTGGTGCAGAAACACAATCTGGTGATGAACATGAACCTGGTGGCAATATGGACAACGATGTTCATAATAATGCTCAACCTACCAATGATAAGGATGTGGAGATTGAACCTACGGTTAATCCTGATAGCCCACAACCTAAGAGATACGATAAGAATGACTTCACTTCTAGGAAGCATGGTGAAGAAAGGGAGCCATGGGTTCAGAGACCTATGCCCTTTCCTCCTAAGCCATCCAAGAAAAAGGATGATGAGGATTTTGAGCGCTTTATTGAAATGATAAGACCCGTCTTTCTACAGATCCGGTTACTTGATATGCTCAAAATGTCTCCGTATGCCAAGTACATGAAAGAAATCGTGACCAATAAACGGAAGATACCAGATCTTGAGATCTCCAGCATGCTTGCCAATTACACTTTCAAAGGTGGAACTTCTAAGAAACTTGGTGATCTCGGAGTGCCCACTATACCTTGCTCCATTAAAGGAAACTACGTAAGAACTACCTTATGTGACCTTGGAGCCTGAGTTAGTGTTATGCCTCGCTCTCTCTATCGTAGACTTGAACTGGATAAGTTGACACCCACTGAAATCTCTTTTAAACACTGCAGGGGCTGTTATAGATTGCAACAAAGGCAATGTCACTTTCCATGTCAACGGTAATGAGCACACCGTGCACTTTCTGAAGAAACGATATCAAGTACATTGCATCAATGCTATCAAAAAAACTTCATTGATTCTTATTGGGAGCTTTGAATGCCCTATTCCTCGTGTGAAGATGAAGTACGATTTGCTTGTTGGGGAGATACACATCCCCATTGAGGTAACTTAGTGGCTATTCGAAAATTCTCCGTTCTCTTTTGCGATTCGAGAAAGTTCTGTCATGAGGATCTGATCAACCCCATTGACGGATTTCTTTCGATGACCATGAAATGGATGAATCAAAGAGTCACATACCTCTGTTTTAAGCTTTCACTTTCTTTTGCTTAGAAGAAAAATGATAGGTTTAGTTAAGTTTTTCCTGTTTTTTGTTTTAGCGTCCCGGAGAAAAATACCTCGAAAATAAAAGTTCTCCGATGGTCCTGAAAATCTAGTAAGATTTTTCTGGAATATTTGAAAAATAATAGTACTGAGAGCTGGCTTGCGGGCCACCCCAGTGGGCCACAAGCCCTGTCACCGCAGCCACCCCCTGGACGTGGCAAGAAAGCTTGTGGGGCCCACAGGGACCCCCTCTACTCATTCCAGCTCCCATCCTCTTTTTCTTCCTCTAGAAAAAATTGTTTCGGAGCTCAAACCCGTGTTCTTGCTCATTTGGGTGTGATTTTCGATCTCCTTGCGCAAAGCATGATTTTCCGAACCGTTTTGGGGAAATTACTCTTTGGTAAGTGACTCCTCCATTGGTCCAATTAGTTTTTTCTCTAGTGCTTTATACTTCGCGTATTCTTGCTACATTGGTGACCCTGTTCTTGAGCTTGAAATGTTGATTTTAGCTGGTCCCAAGTAGTTTTAGCGCGTGATATGGGCTATAGGCACTAGTAGGAGTAGTTGCTACGAGTTGGGTTAATCTTTATTCACTTTTCTTTCGAAGTCTCTAAAAATTTCAGAATTTTTCAGAGCTAGAAAAGGAAAAAAGATGAGGAGGTTCTTGAGAGGCTGTTCAAGCCGTAACCCCAAGGAGGATGAGAAGAACCACCCCAAGTATGTGGTTCCTCGAGTCACAGAAGTTCGAGCGTGCGAGTGGCCAAGTGATGATTTTTTGCGCGCCGCCGGGCCTTATGAAGACTTTTATCACTTGGTGGAGAACGCAGGTCTTACCGCGTTCGTTGAAGATAAGTGCTCACAATACCTCCTCCTCACCAATATTTTCGTTCAAAGCTTCAACTCTTATCCGAGGAAGAATCCTCCCATGGTTGAGTTCATGTTGTACGATATCCCCCAGTGCATGACACTACAGGATTTTTGCAAGGCATGCAAATTACCTTATGTTGGAGATATTCATGATCCTCGTCCACGGGACATGGAGGATTGCATAGGTACTATTGTCGTTGGAGAGGAGAGAGGAGTGTCTCGCGCTAGAATTGCTAGTATAGATTTTCCTATGCTTCGGTACTTCTAATTATTTGTGGGAAAATGTTTGATTGGCCGTGGGGAGGCTGGATCACTTAGCTCTCCAGACCTTGCGGTTTTGCGCGAATGCCTTTATAGCACTAAGACTTATAGCCTAGGTGCTATAGTAGCTCAACGGTTGAACACAAACCGTTCCAAATGTGTCGTGTATGGAGGTATCTATGCTACTCGTCTTGCTAGACACTTTGAGATACCTATTAGACTTCGCGAGGAAGAAGAGATGCTTCATCCTAAGAAATATCTGGATTATGACAGCATGGTTCACCATGATTTTCTGGATAGAGATGCTAGTAGACGGATGATTTATAACCTGGTATTTAGTCAGCGTACTCGAGAGACTATTACTTTGCCTGCTCCTTCTTTGTTTGATCTTCATGCAGACAGGTACACTATTATGCCTTCGGACATCTACGCATATTGGGGCTTAGCCAAACCACAGGTGCCCGTGCCCGAGTCACCAGTCGAGTACCAGACGCTAGTTTATCAGTGGGAGCAAGAGGATCTCACACAACAGTGGCATCCACGGTCCGCTTCGGAGTATCCTGGAGCTGGTTATTTCCCACCTTGGGAGTAGACCAAGCTAGGCCAAAAGCCTAAGCTTGGGGGAGTACGTCTTCTCACCGACTATACATTCATGCTTATGCTTTTACTTTGTACGTCGGTGTCCACACTTTGCCACTGTATTATCCATGCTAGTTTATTTTCATTTTCTTGTTTTCTTGTTTTTTGTGTCCTTTTGAGAAAACCCAAAAAGATTTTCCTTTTTTTTGCTTGTTGGGAGCTTTCCCGTGTAAATAGTTTTCTTTTTTCTTTAGGTCAAGGTAGAAGATATTGGTTACAATGTTTAGTGGCTCTTGCATGCATACATGTTTAGCTTTCAAAGAGCCATATTACTTTGTCTTCTGCTTTGTGTTTGTCTGCAGATTCAGCTTAGTCCATTGCACGAGCAAGCTTATTATTGTCCACATCGTTCGATCGTGCAAGTGAAAGGCAATAATGATGATATATGATGAAGTGACTGAGACTGGAAAAGCTGGTATGAACTCTCTCTATTTTCTTTTTGAAAATATGACTAGCTTGTCATCCCAGATTTAGCTTTGTTGTGAGAGAACCATGTTTGCAATGACAACTTAGAGATCATAGTTTCTAATGCCATGCTTATTTAGCTAGGAGCTTATAATGGTTTGTCTTGAATGCCAACATAGATTTTGAGATGACTATGATGTAGTATGATAGGATGGTATTCTCCTTTGAATGATTCAAGTGGCCTGACTTGGCGCATGTTCATGCATGTAGTTGAAATAAAATCAACATAGCCTCTATGATGTTCGTGTTCATGGTGATTTATATCCTATTCATGCTTGCATTCCATGTTAGTCAAACTCATTGCATCCTGATGACTGTTGTCGCTCTCTAGTTGGTCGCTTCCCAGTCTTTTGCTAGCCTTCATTTGTACTAAGCGGAATACTGCTTGTGCATGAACCTCCATAAACTCAAAAGTTTTTCCATGAGAGTCCACCATACCTACCTATGTGCGGTATTTACCTGCCGTTCCAAGTAAATTTGCATGTGCCATTCTCTAAACCTTCAAGAAATAATCTGTTTTGCATGCCCGAACCGCTCATGTGGTGACAGGGGGCTATTGGTATCGTCCATGTTAGGTGTGTTATCCTCGACATGTGTTTATTGCCTGTCATTCACGAGAAAGGGGCCGGTAATTGGAATGCCCACTTCCACGCTTAAATCGAAAACATAACTGTAAAACAAGACTCCCCCCGGGTTGATGTTAGTATGGACGGTACCCGAGGATTCGGCTAGCCGTCGAGTGTGATTGATTGGTGGTGGGGTAGTTAAAACTTTACTTTTCTATTTGGGAACCGCCTATAGCATGAATAGCGTGGAAGATATTGAGAACTCTTGGTCATTGCGTTGACAATCAAAGCATGCCACCCAAAATTATTATCTCTGTTTTCAAAGCTTGAGCTCTGGCACCTCTGCAAATCAATGCTTCCCTCTAGGAAGGGCCTGTCTATCTATTTTCCTGTTGAGTCATCGTCTTCTTATATAAGAACGAATTAGAGAGCACCTCTGTCATTTTTATGCTTTTCTTTTGATTGATATTGACTATGACTGGATCTTCGTTGCTATGAATTACAATGTTTAGTCAGCCCTTGATCTTTGAAAGTGCTCTCCATTTATGTTTTGCGGCCTCAGAAAGAGCTAGCGAGATACCACCTATTCATATTGCTTCATGCTTGTTTTGATTGAATTGTTGGTCTCTGAAACTCATTATTATTTGCTCGCTAGCTGATTATGCCATTGATATTAGTTTACCGTGACACCTTTGTGTCACTTGCTTATGTGGTTAACTTGTGATCTTGCTGAAATTCTGGTTATGAGTTACGCATAGTTGCAACAACAAGATCAAACAGAGTTTGTCAAAGTTTTTCTTTCTCTTTCAGTTTGTCAACTGAGTTGCTTGAGGACAAGCAAGGTTTTAAGCTTGGCGGAGTTGATACGTCTCCATCGTATCTACTTTTCCAAACTCTTTTGCCCTTGTTTTGGACTCCAATTTGCATGATTTAAATGGAACTAACGAGGACTGACGTTGTTTTCAGCAGAATTGCCATGGTGTTGTTTTTGTGCAGAAGTGGAAGTTCTCGGAACGTCCTGAAAATTTACGGAGAATTTTTCTAGAAAATATGAAAAATACCTGCTCAATGATCCACCGGAGGAGATGGGCCAATGGGCCACAAGCCCTATTGCCGCGGCTACCCCCCTGGCCACGGCAACCAAGCTTGTGGGGCCCACGTGGCTCTGCCGCCCACAGACTCAGCTCTAATAATTCACTTTCGCCCAGAAAAAAATCAGGAGAGAATATTTCGTCGCGTTTGCAATACTGAGGCGCCGCCACATCCTGTTCTTCATCTGGAGGACAGATCTGGAGTCCGTTTTGGGCTCCGGAGAGGGGAAAGCGTCGCCATCATCATCATCATCCTTCTTCCCTCTCCAATTCCATGAAGCTCTTCATCGTTCGTGAGTAATCTATTCGTAGGCTCGCTGGGCGGTGATGAGTAGGATGAGATCTATCATGTAATCGAGTTAGTTTTGACGGGGATTGATCCCTAGTATCCACTATGTTCTGAGATTGATGTTGCTACTACTTTGCCATGCTTAATGCTTGTCACTAGGGCCCGAGTGCCATGATTTCAGATCTGAAATTATTATGTTGTCACCAATATATGTGTGTTTTAGATCCGATCTTGCAAGTTGTAGTTACCTACTATGTGTTATCACCCGGCAACCCAGGAGTGAAAATAACCGGAACCACTCCCGGTGATGACCATAGTTTGAGGAGTTCATGTGTTCACCAAGTGCTAATGTGTTGTTCCGGTTCTTTATTAAAAGGAGAACCTTAATATCCCGTAGTATCCTTTTGGACCCCGCTGCCACGGGAGGGATGGACAATAGAAGTCATGCAAGTTCTTTTCCCTAAGCACGTATGACTACACATGGAATGCATGCCTACATCACATTGACGAATGGGAGCCAGCCACATATCTCTCGTGTTATAACTGTTGCATGATGAATATCATCCAAACAAGTCACCGACCCATTCCCTACGAGTTTGTCCCACTATTGCTGTTACTTGTTTTGCTCTGTTGTTGTTACTACTGTCGCTTGCTACTGCTGCTACTTGCTACTGTTGCTACTTGCTACCGCTGTCACTACTATTGTTCCTTGCCACCGCTGTTACTCGTTACACTACTGCTACCTGCTACAATTTTGGTTCGCACGGCATTGACGGGAAAGAATATTTCCCGTCCACGGGCAACTTTTGGCGCCATTGATACAACCGTTAGGAATAGTCTGCCATCAATAGATCGTTTCTGGCACCGTTGTTATCATAATAGTTTGCTGCAGATACTTTGCTTGCAGATACTAATCTTTCAGGTGTGGTTGATTCTAACACATTCAGCAGCTAATACTCGAGAGTATCCTCTCACTTCCTGTTTGGCAAATCAACAAATTCGGGTTGAATACTCTACCCTTGAAAACTGCCGCGAACCCACGCGCTGGTGGGCCATTGCAAGACAATTGCTAATTGTTGAGCAACTAGCAGCAGTTCTGGCTCTGTTGTCGCGAAGGCATCAAGCCAGGGACTCGTGAACAATATTCTTCTAGTATCGATGTCAGGGACTACCGTTAGCAGTGTGCAGCAAGGATGATTGGGACACAACAAAAAGACAATACTCCTATGATACAAGACGCTCCAAGCAAAACACATATCATGTGGTGAATAAAAATATAGCTCCAAGTAATGTTACCGATGGATTGAAGACGAAAGAGGGGATGCCTTCCAGGGGCATCCCCAAGCTTAGGCTTTTTGTTGTCCTTGAATTTGGCTTGGGATGCCTTGGGCATCCCCAAGCTTGAGCTCTTTCCACTCTTTATCCCTTTGTCCATGAGAACATCACACAAAACTTGAAAACTTCACAACACAAAACTTAAACAGAAACTCGTGATATCATTAGCACAAGAAAACAAACTACCACCTCTTTAGGTACTGTAGCAATCTTGATTTCTATTTATATTGGTGTTAGATTACTGTATTCTCACTGTTCCATGGCTAGTACCCCCCGATACTATCCATATTTTCATCAAAACAAGAAACCAACTCAACAAAAACAGAATCTGTCAAAAACAGACCAGTCTTTAGCAATCTGTATACTTCTTATACTAATGGTACCTCCGAAATTCTGAACAATTACGACTGACTGGGAAAAAGGCGTATCAACCAGCAGCAAAAAGAATCAACTCAAAAGCCCTTTCTGAATAAAAATGAAAAATAATCTTGTGAGCGAAAAATTTCTGTCTTTTTCCAGCTGGATCAAACAACCATCACCAAGACTAGTCATAAAGGTTTTGCGTAGCTCAAACACAAAAAGAAACACAAAAGACACAATCATAACAGAATTATGATGGTGTGGACGCAACAAAACAGAAAGCAAAAAAGCAAAGATAAATTCATTCGGTTGCCTCCCAACAAGTGCTATTGTTTACAGCCCATAGCTAGGCATTGATAATTCAATGATGCTTGCACAAAAGACAAGAACCGAAGCACAACGAGAGCATCATAAAGCATGTGAAAATCACATCTAAGTCTAACATACTTCCTATGCATAGGCATTTTATAGGAAAACAGATTGTCAAGACAACCAATAGTTACCAAATGCAAGGAAGAAGAAAGAGACCGTAGCAATCTCAACATAACGAGAGGTAATTTGGTAACATGAAAGTTTCTACCACAATATTTTCCTCTCTCATAGCAATTACATGTGGGATAATAATCAAATTCAACAATATAGCTATCACAAAGGATATTCTTTTCATGATCCACATGCATGCAAAGTTGACGCTCTTCAAACATAGTGGGATTATCATCAACTAAAGTCATGACTTCTCGAATCCCACTTTCAATATTATTGCAAACATCATAATCATCATGAGGGTTAAACAAGTTTTCAAGATCATAAGAAAAATCATCACCCCAATCACGATCATTGCAACAAGTAGTGGACATAGCAAAACTAGCATCCCCAAGCTTAGGGCTTTGCATATTTTTAGCGTGATTGTCATTAATAGAATTTATAATGAAATCATTGCAATCATGCTTTTCATTCAAGGAGCCCTCGTGAATCACATCATAAATTTCTTCATCACGATTTTTAGATTCACGCATCTCAAGCAAAACTCCATAGAGAAAGTCAAGTGCACTCAACTCACTAGCAATTGGTTCCACATAAGTGGATCTCTTAAAGAGATTAGCATGTGGGTGAGGATCCATATCAATAGATTTTCAACAAGCGAAGATGCAAGCATATTGAAGGCACATAGCACTCAAGCAAAGGAAAGGCAAGCGAGAGAAAAGGGCGAACGAAAAAGGCAAATGAAAAAAGGCAAATATTTTTGTAAATTTTTGTTTCTCAGAAGTGGGGAGAGGAAAACGAGAGGCAGAAAAAGTAAATGCAAGAGATGAGTTTGCGAAAGTTACTTGGATGAGTTCTTGACTTGATCCTCCACGGCAACGGCGCCAGAAATTCTTCTATTACGGCAACACACAATAGCGCCAAAAATTGACACGTTGACGGAGACTGGGCTTGCGTTGGTTTTTCCCTTGAAGATGAAAGGGTGGTGCAGCACAGGAGCAGTAAGTATTTCCCTCAGTTTGAGAACCAAGGTATAAATCCAGTAGGAGAATCTCGTCTAGTCCAGAGTACCTGCGCAAACACAAAAGAGCTTGCACCCAACGCTATAAATGGGTTGTCAGTCCCTTCAAGATTGATTGCAAAGTGAGATCTGAAGGCGGAAAGTGCAATGAAGTAAAAGAGTAAGGCTGAAAATATGGTGTGGAGTAGACCCGGGGGCCATAGTGTTCACTAGAGGCTTCTCTCAAAATAGCAAGTTTTACGGTGGGTGAACAAATTACTGTCGAGCAATTGATAGAACCACACAAAGTCATGACGATATCTAAGACAATGATCATACATATAGGCACCACGTCCGAGACAAGTAGACCGATACTTTCTGCATCTACTACTTTTACTCCACACATCGACCACTACCCAACATGCATCTAGTGTATTGAGTTCATGACGAACAGAGTAACGCCTTACTCAAGATTACTTGATGTAGAGGGATAATATCAAACCAGTGATGAAAACCCCATCTTTTTACCCTTGATGGAAACAACACGATGTGTGCCTCGCTACCCCTTCTGTCACTGGTGCGGTCACCGCACTGTATGAACCCAAGACCAAGCACTTCTCCCATTGCAAGAAACATAGATCAAGCTGGCCAAACAAAACCCACGACTCGAAGAGAATTACAAGGATATGAAATCATGCATATAAGAGATCAGAAGAAACTCAAATAAGATTCATAGATAATCTGATCATAAATCCACAATTCATCGGATCTCGACAAACACACCGCAAAAGAAGATTACATCGGATAGATCTCCATGAAGATCATGGAAAACTTTGTATTGAAGATCCAAGAGAGATAAGAAGCCATCGAGCTACTAGCTATGGACCCGCGGGTCTTTGGTGAACTACTCACGCATCATCGGAGAGGTCATGGTGTTGATGAAGAAGCCCTCCATATCCGAATCCTCCCTTCGGCAGGGCACCAGAACGTGCCCCAGATGGGATCTTGCGGAGACAGAAGCTTGCGGCGGCAGAAAAGTACTTTCGATGATCTCGTGATTTTTTTCTGGAATTTTTGGGAATATATAGGCGAAAGACCTAGGGCAGAGGTGGCCCAGGGAGCCGACGAGCTTGGGAGGCGCGGGCTTCCTGGTCGCGGCTAGGGGGCTTGTGGGGTCCCTAGTGGCCCCTACCCTGGTTCTCAGGTTCCCCGATCTTCTTATGTTCCGGAAAAAATCTTCTGGAAGTTTCGTTCCGTTTGGACTCCGTTTAAAATCCTCCTCTGAAAAGGGTCAAAAACACGGAAAAAACAGGAACTGGCACTTGACACTAAGTTAATAAGTTAGTCCCAAAAAAGATATTAAAGGCATACAAAACATCCAAAGTTTGACAAGATAATAGCATGAAACCATCAAAAATTATAGATACGTTGGAGACGTATCAAGCACGACCAAGGAGCTGGTCAACCTGGCTGACAAGTGCACCAAGGCCAAGGAGGGCCACTTGTTCGCCCATGACAACCCTAACGAAGCGCCCGAGGACGGCAAGGCCAAGGCCAAGGAGGTCAAGCGCAAAGGACACGTCTTGCTTGCGGCTGAACCTGAGCAGAAGCATGGCCACGAGCGGATCACGCCCGAGAAGGAACACCACCCGTTCTGCATCTATCACGACGTGCACACCGCACAACATCGAAGATTACCAGGAGCTCAGGGTCCTCCAAGACGAGCGGTTGGCCGGTGCCCGGAGCACAACGATCGTGGTGCTGGTCACGGTGGTGGCCACGACGGTGGCAGATGGGACAGCCGCAACAGCAATCCTCATCGTGGTTGGTACGAGCCGCCACACGATAAAGGCTGGCATGACTAGCCTCGTGAGACACACCGCCAGGACAACACATTGCATTCTGGGCGGTGCCCATACCCCCTCGTTGAAGTGCCAAGTCAAGAATCTCTCTCGCGAGGTGAACGCCGTCCTCCCAAGGCTGGGGGCTGTGACGCCCATCAAGTGGTGCCATTATGCCATCACCTACGACATTAGGGACAACCTCAAGTCTATGGCCGTCGCGGGCACACTCCCCATGATGTGTACTCCCACCATCAGGAACGAGGAGGTCACCAAGACTCTCATCAATGGAGGCATGGGCCTCAACATGCTCTCTGTTGAAATCTTCGACACGCTCATGGGTCGTACGACCAGCTTATGCTGACCAGGTCGTTCTTGGTGTGACTGATGGCTCCACCACTCCGCTATGGCAGGTATGCCTTTCGGTCAACTTCGGCACGTGTGACAACTATCACACCGAGCACATCGACTTTGACATAGCTCACATCAGCCTCCCGTACAGCGCCATCTTGGGCTACCTGACGATGGCCATCTACCATGGCTACAACATCCTCAAGATCCTGGGTTGAAGTGGCATCATCACCATCGCCTGCGAAGAGAGGGATGCGTTCTGCTCCCTCGAGCGCGCCTACAGGGCCGCTACAACAGAGTGTTTTAACAATGCTGGAGGTGATGTGCCTCGAAAGGCCGCACCCCCAAAGAACAAGCAGTCGCTGCCCGCCTCTGGCTCCGCCAGAGCAAAGGGTGCATTGGCTGAGGCCAAGGTCACAAGCCCCACGCGTGATGCGCGTGTTTTCCCCCGACATAATAAGGCGGGCCCGGTGCCTCCCTCGAGTAGAGCTTGGGGGCTTCCACCTGGAAGGCATCAAACCTGGCCGCTACACCGACAGAGGTGCTCGAGCACCACATGGAGGCACGCCTCAACACGCGCCCCCGCGATCAAGGAGTATGACGTCGGGCACCGAGGGCACAGGAGTTCATCGCCCAAGAGATCGACAGACTATGGGAGGCGTTCGCCATGCACGGCGGCTGCCACGTGAAGCACTTTATCAGGAGGCTCATTGCTCCTGAGGGGACCGTGGAGGTGCGCATGTGCGTTGATGTCGTGGGCCTCAATGGAGTCGCTTCCCGGAGCTCCTTCTAGCCTACGCGCGTGGGGCAAGGCTGAGGCCCCCCGCTGACCGTGTTCACGTGCCTTTTGTCCTAGAGAACACCATAGATACCTTCCAAAGGTTTGCACGACTCGCACCAGCGTTTTGCATGGCACCGGGGCCTCGCGAGCCCATATGGCTGCAGGAGGCAGTCGACCTTTGAGAGATCGGCATCCACGACGCGCTTCATCAAGCGACCCGGAGCTCCCACGACAACTTGATCGCGAGGTGAAGCTCTGTTTCATTCGAGATTGAAGGCACCCTTCAGGATGCTCTACCCTCGGGTGTGAGGGATGCCCTCGCGAAGTTCTCGCTTATTGGTTGTGTGGTAAACCCTCTTATTTCCCTTCAAAACTTATGACATTCTCTTGAAATGTATCGCTGCTGGTTTGGCGCTTTGTCGCCTCAGGCGCTATGCGACGGATGATTTTTGCTTAATCATTCCACGAAGGAACATCACTCGGCGTCTGTGCTCGGGTTTGTCCTTGCAGCATCGCTAAATCTGAGTGACTCGGCTTTGAAGGAAGGGCTCACCCCAGTATACATCACCTCCTATGGTCCTTGGTGCCAAACGTTATCGTGCAGTGGCCTTACGATGATCACACGATGCATTCCACCCACATGTCGCAGGTTTCATAAGCGCGTTGATGCACAAAGAATGAGGCGCAACCCACCTGAAGGCTGAGACAAGGAGCTCCTGAGCCTTGTGCCTCGGGTATTCGTTACTTAAGTAATCACCGCCTATGACACTCTCACGTAATAATGAGTTTGGGGCTATACATGCCCCGGAGCCCCGCAAGTGGAAGCCCACAACGAGCCGCATCATGGCCTCGCACGGGGGCTCCCTCCCACGCCCAAGTGGAAGTCCCCATGCTCCATGCCGGTGGAATTACTGTCGAACTGCGACTATGCCCACGCCTAAGTGGAAGCCCCGTGCATCGCGCTAGGGAGGATCGTCAGAGCTCCATGCTTGCCAGCTTCCGCTTGTACCTTGCACGGGTGGGAGCTAAGACAAGGTGCTTGCGCTCGGGTTCGTCCCAACAACGCTGAAAAATAGAAGCGGTCGAGCTCTGTCTCGCGGGATCACCCCCATGCATGGCACCTCCTCGGGTCCTTGGTGTCTAGTCTCCCGCGCGACACCCAAGCATAAGCTGGCGGGGGCAGGGAGCTCGGTCTAATTCGTCCGTGTGAGAGCCGCTTGCATGACTGGGGGGTTCTTGAGCATCGCGACTCAGAACCTTCACTAGCCCTATAGCCTCTCACCCACTAGTGACCTAGTGGCGGTTGAGATACACGCAGGGTTGGGCCCTGCCGACGCAGAGTACAAGGCCTTCATCATAGAGCGGGAGTTGCTTGCACGTCAAAGGGGGGTTCTTGAGCATCGCGACTTAGGACTTGCACTAGACGTGTAGCCTCTCACCCCTTGGTGACCGAGCGGCCGTTGAGATATGCGCAGGTTTGGGCCGTGTCGACGCGTAGTACGAGGCCTTCATCACGAAGCGGGAATTGCTTATGCGTCAAGGGTGGGTTCCTGAGCATCACGACTCAGGACCTTCACTAGCCCTGTTGCCTCTCACCCCCTGGTGACCCAGTGGTGGTTGAGATACGCACAAGGTTGGGCCCTACCGATAAAGAGTGCAAAAGCTCCTAACGGTGAGAACTAGGGCCCCACAGACGGAGAGTAGAAATGCAAGCGAGGGGAAAACCAAGTGCAGGAAGAGACATTCCGAATCACAAACAGTTATTACAGAATTCAAAGTTGTTGTCTAATGCCTCCCCGACTCAAGGATAATTATTTCAGAGCAAAGCAGGGGGATCCTCATCATCATCGCATGACAACTTCTCGAGCAGCGTACGCACATGGCCCTCCATGGTGCTTGCCATGTCGCTGCGGGACTCCTATGGCACGGGGCCCATCACCTCTTTGAACTCGGAGTGGGGAACACGAAGGAGGAGATGGCTGAAGACGGAGAAAAGGTCAAGGCACTCCTCCTCCAGGATGATGTCCACCTTCTTGGCTACACCCTCGAGATCCTTCACGAGCTCCAAAGAAAATTCAGCATAGGAAGCATCATGAGGAATGAGGGAGACTCGATCCCCGGCCTACAGAGAGAGCTCAGGGCCCGGCGGGCCCTGAGCTCCAGAGAGGAGAGCGTCACACGGTCCGTCGCTGCCTTTGCATTGACAACGGACCTGACTTCCTCTTCTCTGGCGGTGAGCTTGGTGTTGGCCTTGGAAACTTGCTTCATGTGGGATTATCGAGCCTCGGGCACCTCGCGCTGAAGCTCCTCTAGGCACCCGCGCTCCACGACCTGCTCGGCTACCGCCTTCGCTAGCTTGGAGTCACGGTCGGCGAGCTTCACTCCACAGGCCTTGGCGGCCTCCTGTAGTGCCTTGAAGCCGGGCTCCACTTCTTCCCATCTCTTGGCGAGCGTCTCCTTCTCCGCAAGGGCGCTGGCGTTGGCGGACTTCGCCTTTATGGCCTGCCGCTGAGCCTTCACGCAAGCGGCCTGAGCCTCTCCTCGGACATCTTTGGCGGAGGCCTCGAGTTGGTGCCACCCCACGGCCAACCTCGCGCTCTCCGTGATCCGGCGCACCCTAGCGTCCCGGAAATCCGCCTCGATCTTGGGGAGCATGGCCACGGCATTGGTCAAGGCCCCACGCCTGAGCAACGGATCCTGACCCATCAGGGCGAAGGCTTCCCGAGGTGATGCCAGCCCGACGCTGCCCGCTCCTACGTCTAGAATGGCCCCGACGCCCTCTGCTCGAGGCTTCGGGGTCTATGGGTCCTCCCGGGCCCCGGCGGTGACCGTGGAGTCATGAGTCGATGCCAGGGGCTGGACCGCCATGGCCTGGGTCGGTGGCGCTGGCGGTTGGGCCGTCATGGCCTCGGCGCTCGCGCCAACTCCTCACATGGAGGGGACGCTTGGAGATGCAGTGGCGCCTGTGCACCCGAGGATGGCACCCAGCTTGCGCAAGCTGCTTTCGCTCCCGCTGAGACCTCGACCAAGGGACGAGGGCACCTTCGGGACTTACGTCATCTTTGCCCTACTGACGACCTTCTTCTCCTTCTCCTTGCTACCGCCAGGGAGCCAATGTCGGAGAAGGGCTAGCCTATGTCGGATAATAGCATAAATATGGACTAAGGTGCTTACTCGTCCGCAACAGGCCACTTCCTATTCTTCTCGACGGCGGGCGCCGCATCCTCGCCACCTTCGCGCGCTGAAACGCCACCACCAAAGGGGCGCTCGACGCAGTCCTCGGCGAGGTCGTCCGAGCCTCCCTCCTCCTTGAGGGCCCGAGGGGTTACGAGGGGAGGTGCTGCACCATCGTCAGGGGCTCCCACCGCCGGCGCATCAGCCTTCATGGGGCGCAACCCTGCTCCTTCCCATGAGGTCACGAGCCTAGAGGGAAACGCCTAGGACCGTTCGTCCGTAGCAACTTTGTCCCCGAGATTGCATAGGGACGGATGGAGGTTGGGCGATGGAATCCGGACGGCGTCCTCCTCCCCTTCTGTCGCCTCCGTGTCATGGCACCGCCATCATCACCGAAGGACGATACTATGATAGGGGATTGATGTCCCACAAGTATAGGGAATCGTGTGTAGCCTTTTCGACAAGTAAGAGTGTCGAACCCCACGAGGAGCTAAAGGTGGGATAAATATTATCTCAAGTTCTATCAACCATTGACACAACTCTACGCACACTAAACATTTTGCAATATCTAGAAAATAAAACTAGAGTGACAATATGGGTATGAGAGAAAGCTTTGCAATATAATAAATACAAGAAAGTGAATGTTAGTGCTACAGCGATAAACTATACTAAGTAACCATAAACTATCAGTACCATGAGTGCGAAAAAGTGGTGGTAATTGTGGTGGAATTGTCCATGATCAATGATGTTAGCTGTGCTTCCCTTGCAATGACGCCAAGAATAGTCGTGTCGACGGCACCAGGAATCCTTCAGCTGCGGCTACGCCTTAAGGGACTTCCTACGCAAGTATGCAAAGGATTTCCCCCGTGGCCTAGGAGCCTTGCGTTGGTGTTCCCTCGAAGCGGAAAGGGTGATGTAGCACAGCGGTGGTATGTATTTCCCTTAGTTTGAGAACCAAGGTATCAATCCAGTGGAGGGGTATCTCAAGATCCTGTACAAACACAAAAGCTTGCTCCCAAAGCTATGAAGGGGTTGTCAATCCATTATAGATTGTTTGCCAAGTGAGAACTGAAAGCAACAAAGTAACAAAGCAAAGTAAAAGTGGAGGTGTAAACGATGGATGTGAATAGACCCGGGGGCCGTAGTGTTTACTAGTGGCTTCTCTCATGAAAGCAAGTAGACGGTGGGTGAACAAATTACTGTCGAGCAATTGCTAGAACCGCGCAAAGTCGTGACGATATCTATGCAGTGATTATATCTATAGCCATCATGTCCAAAACAAGTAGACCGATACTTTTTGCATCTACTACTATTACTCCACACGTCGACCGCTATCCAGCATGCATCTAGTGTATTAAGTCCATAAGAACAGAGTAACGCCTTAAGCAAGATGACATGATGTAGAGGGATAATCTCAAACCAATGATAAAAAACCCATCTTTTTACCCTAGATGGCAACTACTTGATGTGTGCCTTGCTGGCCCTACTGTCACTAGGAAAGGTCACCACATGGTATAACCCAAAACCAAGCACTTCTTGCATTGCAAGAATCATAGATCTAGTTGGCCAAACAAAACCCAAGACTCGGAGAGACTTACAAGGATATCAAATCATGCATATAAGAAATCAGCAAAGACTCAAATATATATCATAGATAATCTGATCACAAATCCACAATTCATCGGATCTCGACAAACACACCGCCAAACAAGATTGCATCGGATAGATCTCCATGAAGATCATGGAGAACTTTGTATTGAAGATCCTAGAGAGAGAAGAAGATATCTAGCTACTAACTACGGACCTGTAGGTCTGAAGTGAATTACTCACGAGTCATTGGAGGGGCGATGATGATGATGAAGAAGACCTCCAACTCCAAAGTCCCCTCCGGCAGGGCGCTGGGAAGGGTCTCGAGATGAGATCTCGCGGAAACGGAAGCTTGCGGTGGCGGAAAAGTATTTTTGAGCCTCCCTGATTTTTTGCTGAATATTTGGGTATATAGGCCAATGATCTAGGTCAGCGGGCAGCCAGGGAGGCCACAAGCCCTGACACCGCCGCCTCCCCCCTGGTGGCAGAGTGGGGGCTTGTGGGCTCCCTGGTGCCTACCTGGCTTGGCCCAGAGGCCCCCTGATATTCTTCCATTCGGGAAAAATCATTTCGGGGTTTTTATTCCCTTTGGACTCCGCTCCAAATTCAGATCTGAAAAGAGTCAAAAACATAGAAAAAAGGAACTGGCACTTGGCACTGAATTAATAAGTTAGTCACAAAAAAGATATAAAGGTACATAAAACATCCAAATAAAACAAGATAACAACGTGAAACCATCAAAAATTATAGATACGTTTGAGACGTATCAAGCATCCCCAAGCTTAACTCCTTCTCATCCTCGAGTAGGGAAGTGATAAAGAATGAATTTTTGATGCTTTCATGCTACCTAGTATAGGTGTCCTTTGTAATTCCTCTTATGTGACGTGAATGTTCAGATCCATTAGATTCAAAACAATAGTTTGCTATTGATGTGGAAACAATAATAATTCAAACAAACTAGCAAGGTAATCATGAACTTTCAAAATAACAAGGCCAAAAGAAAGTTATCCCTACAAAAGCATATAGTCTCGCTATGCTCTATCATCATTGCACAACAAATTTAAATCATGCACAACCCCGGTATTGGCCAAGTAATTGTTTCACACCTTTACTTTCTCAAACCTTTTCAACTATCACGCAATACATGAGCGTGAGCCATGGTTATAGCACTATAGATGGCGTGGAGTGTGGTGGAGGTTGCAAGACAAAAAAGGAGAAGATAGTCACATTAACTAGGCATACCAATGAGCTGTGGAGATGCTTATCAATAGATATCAATGTGAATGAGTAGGGATTGCCATAGAAATGATGCACTAGAGCTACGAGTATGTGAAAGCTCTTAAAGTAAACTAGTGGGTGTGCATCGAACTTGGTTGCTCACGAAGACCTAAGGAAATTTTGAGGAAGCCTATCATTGGAATATACAATCCAAGTTATATAACGAAAATTTCCCACTAGCTATATGGTGGTGACAAAACGAGAGACTCTCAATCATGAAGATCATGGTGCTTAATATGCACAAGTATGGAAAAAGTGGTAGCATTGTCCCTTCTCTCCTTTTCTCTCATTTTTTTATTTGGTGGGCTCTTTGGCCTTTTTTTTGGTGGGCTTCTTTGGCCTCTTTTATTTCCTCACATGGGACAATGCTCCATTAATGATGATCATCAAACTTTCAACTCAAAACTATGACTCTATATGGAATGCCTTCGGTAGTGTACCATGGCAATGATCTAGCATGACATAGACATCAATGGAAACATCATGCTAGCTATCTGACAATCATGCAATGGCAATGTAGACGTGGTGGCACATGTCAGGGTGGTAGTTGCATGGCAATATATCTCGGAATGACTTTGAAAAAGCCATAGTAGGTAGGTATGGTGGCTGTTTTGAGGGAGGCTAATCGTGGTTTTTGTGCACCGGCGAAAGTTGCACGGCACTAAGAAGATAGTGATGGTGGAAGGTGAAAGTGCATCTAAACCTTGGACTCAACAGTAGTCATGAAGAACTCATATACTTGTTGCAAAAGTTTTATTAGTAATAGAAACAAAGCATTCAACGCATACTCCTAGGGGAAGGGTTGGTAGGTATAAACCATCGCGCGATCCTGACCACCACGCAAAGGATGACAATCAATATACTAATCATGCTCAGATTTCATCACATAGCGGTTCACCATACGTGCATGCTACGGGAATCACTAACTTCAACACAAGTATTTCTAGATCCAGAACACCTTACTAGCATGACTTCAAAATTACCATAACCACAACTCAAAACTAATTAAGATGAATCAAACTTCTCTAACTATTCAATGCACATGAAGGTGGAAGTTTTCGTATCCCTTTGGATAACTACCCCTTTTGAGACTAATTTCAAAGCATAGATAAACTACCAAGCCACGCACGGCTGTGCTCTAAAATATATAAGTGAAGCACATAGAGCAAAAGTATCTAGCTCAAAAGATATAAGTGAAGCACATGTGAGCTGATTTGTCTACCAAAAGATATAAGTGAAGCTCGAGAAAATCACGGTGAGTGCATGCCTCTCTCTCGAGGTGTGCAGCAAGGATGATTGTGACGCAACAAAAATAAAATACTCCTATGATACAAGACGCTCCAAGCAAAAACACATAACATGTGGTGAATAAAAATATAGCCCGAAGTAACGTTACCGATGGATTGAAGACGAGAGAGGGGATGACTTCCCGGGGCATCCCCAAGCTTAGGCTTTTACGGCATCCTTGAATCTCTTGGGGTGCCTTGGGCATCCCCAAGCTTGAGATCTTGCTACTCTTTATCTCTTTGTCCATAAGAACTTCACCCAAAACTTGAAAACTTCACAACACGAAACTTAAACTGAAACTCGTGATAACATTAGTACAAGAAAGCAAACCACCACTTCCTTAGGTACTGTAGCAACCTTAATTTCTACTTGTGATGATGTTGGGTTACTGTACTTTCAATCTTCCATGGCTAATACCCCCCGATACTATCCATAGTTTCATCAAAATAAGCAACCAACACAACAAAAACAGAATCTGTTAACAGCAGACCAGTCTGTAGCAATCTGTAAATTTCGTATACCTCTGGTACTTCAAAAATTCTGAACAATTACGACAGTATGAAGCATTTGCATAGAAATCAGCAGAAAAAAGAATCAACTCAAAAGCTCTTACAGAGAAAAAATGAAAATTCTTGTCATGAGCAGAAAGTTTCTGTCTTTTCCAGCATGACCAAACGATCATCCCCAAGACTAATCATAACGGTTTTGCTTGGCACTACCGCAAAAAGAAACACAAAAAACACAATCATAACAGAATTATGAAAGTGTGGAAAACACAAAACAGAAATAAAAATGATAGATTCGTTGGGTTGCCTCCCAACAAGCGCTTTTGTTTAACGCCCTTAGCTAGGCAAAAAGTGATGGAATCACGTATAGTCATCTTTGGTGCTCAAACCATAGGTAGCCCTCATCATAGGGGAGCGCCGCACGTTAGCCCCGTTCCTCCATGGCTTCTTGGTGCTATAGATGACCGCCCCCCATGAAGATGAGGCCATTGGGGAGGCAAAATTCGTGGCTTTTGGTGGCTGCCGAGAAATCATGGTTTTCCTCTCTTTATGAGATGGGACGATCATCTTTGGCCCTCCGATGGATGCCTCTTTGATCCAAGGGCTCTTGGGCACCTATAGAACCTTCTTAGGGACCCCTCTCATCACTAATGAGGTCCCAAAGTCGTGGCTTAGTCCAATCCATCAAGTATGGTAAAAGTTGGACTCAATCACGTCACCGATTCCCGTAATCCCGTAATCAGATATTTGTCCTCCAATAAAATGGGCTTTCCTGCAGCGTCCGAATTCCAAATGGGCCAAATTTTATGTCTAGAATTATCATCATAAAAGTTCCCACACTTGTGTATTCTGGGAGATTTCCGTTTGAGGCCGTCTACGACCCGTGAACGGCAATCTTTAAAAAGAGTTTTCAGACAGATTTTAGGAAAGTCCCAATTCGACTCCAATAAGGTTTCCTCTTCTAATTTTGATAGTTCCTACACATAAAAATGTAAAATAAGAACATTGTGCACTTTTGCAACTATTATTAGGTTCGTACAAATAGATCACAAACTTAATATAAAAACAATTATCAAAAGCATAAAAGTAGTATGAAACCATCAAAAATTATAGATACGTTTTGGACGTATCAACATCCGCAAGCTTAGTTCCTACTCGTCCTCGATTAGGTGAAACGATAAAAACAAAATAATTTTTGAGGTGACCTGCTACCAACATAATCTTGCGCATCATATTTGTAAAGTATGTGTAAGCTGAGATGATAGCACTCCAAACATAGGCATGATAGATATAATTCTTAACAATAAAACTTAGCAACCATGTTGCAACAGGAAAGGTAACACAAACAAAAGGTCGTGAATAGTAATGCACTTGAAAGTTATACGTTTGTTTCGAGCATAAAGAAAACATAGCAAAGTGGTATTTCGCTCTTCCTTAAGAGTGGGGAAAACATAAATGCCAAGACACCTTCAAAACTCAAGTGGATGACTAGAACAAATAATTTGACAGCAAGTAATAACACATCATGAATCAATCAGTAATAAATTTTGGGACTATGCACATTAGACTCGGAATGACAACTATGCTCTCTTAACTGGTGCATAAAGTTAGAAGATGAAGACTCGGCATAAAAGTAAAAGAAAGGCCCTTCGCAGAGGGAAGAAGGGATTACTCATGTGCTAGAGCTTTTAGAGATTTTTGAAATCAATAAGATTGTAAAACAAGCTTTTGGGAAGTGCACAATTCGTCAACGAATGCTAACAAATAGCCCAATACTTCTCGTGATGGAAAAGTTTTGAGGAACGACTCCCATAGTGGGGATGATCACATCCCCTTAGTCTCCTTTGTTTGTCACTATTCTGATGTCTCATGAACAAAACCTGAAGGAGGTTTTGTTTGTTGCTATTATCTTTTACGAGATGGGCGCACCCATGCCAGTCCCTCCTCGTATTAGGGGTTCGCAGATTAGACATGCAAACCCAAGATAAAGCTTGTCCAGTATGAGACGATCATGAATTATCTACTACTTCCTCATGAGCTAAAAGAGAGGCACAAAACAGGAATAATTTTGGAAGTTTTAAAGGTAGCACATGAGAAATTTACTTGGAGTTGCGGTTAAATACCACATGTCGGTAGGTATGGTGGACACATTTGGCAAACTTTGGTTTTTGGGAGTTGGATCCACGAGTAGAGCTCATACTCAATATTGGTGGAGGCTAGCGAAAGGCTGAGAGCGACAATTTAAGAGAGCAATAATCACCATAATCATGCATAGCGACAAAAACATTATTAATCAAAGCATAAATGGTATTACAAGTCATAAACTAAATGATCATAGAGGCTATAAGTAAATGGTTTGTAGTCATAACATGGTGTGAGCATGCGCCAAGTCAACCGAAATGAAGTAGCAAAGGAAAATACCACAATATTATGCTTTGATATGATAAAAACAACACATAAATCTTTCAATGGCACATTTAGCACTCTCAGCTATTTGAGACAAGTTAGGCTACATCAATAACTACTACGCATATAACTAAGATAATATCTAACATGACATGTTAAAATCTAAGCCACAGTCTAAATGAGCTTCCTATTGCACCACTATAAGCATGAAATATTTTACTCTTCTCCAACACCAATCAACTTTCTTGAAATAAATCTCAAAGATATGATTAATTAAAGACCAGAGAGATAATAATATATAACTAAAGAAAACTAAAAAGCTCTAAACAAATATTGAGTGGAAAACAAGAGCTAAAGGCAGTACTAGCAAAAAGTGAACACTCACAGAACAATAAGAGTGAAAACTAGAGTGTTCTAAGCAATTAAAATGGAGCGTGTCTCTCTACAAACTAATATGCTGGGATCCAACCATTTATTACAGCAAAGAAAACTAAAAATTAAGAAGTAACGAGCTGTACGCTCCAAGCATAACACATAACATCTGAAGTGATATAAATATAGGATTGAGAAGGACGAACTGATGATTGTGGATGGAGAAGGGGATGCACGGGGGCTTCCCCAAACTTAGACACTTGAGTCTCCTTGAATATTTCTTGGGGCTTCATGGGGGAATCCCCAAGCTTGAGCGTTTGACACTCCTGGATCTTCTTTCATCATCTTCCATCGCATACTTGAAAACTCCCTTCATACGAAACTCATCATAAGCTGATTAGAGTGGTTAGTGCCCATAATAAAGTAATTTATTATCTACTGGAAATAAAGATTTTCAGTAATATCTACTATTTATCAAGATTTCCAAAAGGTTTTTTCAAAGAAAAAGCAAGCTTAAGATTTGCAAAACAATGAAAACGCAAAACAGGGCAGAATCTGGGAAAAACAGACCAACAGGTAGTAAATAATTATTTCGGGGCACTTAAGCAACTCAAATAAAAAAACTCATAACAGATGCCAGAAAGTCAATTACATAGACCATGCTGTCAAAAATATTCATATCACAAATATGACCTGGTGATTTTTGGCGAATTTTTCCGTCAAGGAGACATAATCTGTTTCTGGACAGCATGTCACAACTTTTGAACTTTTTTGCAATCGGAGGCTAAAACTTGGCACAAAACGAAATAAAAAGGATAAGGAGAGGTTGATACAGAGGTAAAAACTTCAAAGACTCAAAGAAAACAAAATAAATTTAAAGAAAACAACATGAAAACATAAGGAAAACAAAGTGGGTTGCCTCCCACAAGCTCTTTTCTTTAACGCCTTTTAGCTAGACATGGAAAAAGGATGGATGCCTTGGGCATCCCCAAGATATGATGATTGAATATTCTTGAATACTTAATTGCGGTGCACTTGGGAGTCCCCAAGATTGAAATTTTCTCTTTTCATTCATCTAGTACTACCATCTCCATTGGATCTTAAATACTACATTCACATAAAACTTGACAAAAACTAATTAGTAAGGTTAGTACTCATTAAATAAAGGGATTTTTATTGTCATGCCCCTGGTTCCTTAGTTGTACTCACTTTTACCATTCTTTAACTTTTTCCTCACTTTTATGGTTTTTTGCATTCATATTTTCCTCACTTTTCCCTTAAGTAAAATAGGCGCATGGGGAAAAGTGAGTACAACTAAGGAACCAGGGGCATGCCAATAAAAATCCCTTAAGTAAAATCCACTCATATTCAAGCATTGACAAGTTTTATAATATTTACTCAACATTAGCCACTATATATACTAAGGTGTTCATGATTTCCATTGTCCGCCGAAAAACTAATGAAACTAATAGCATCAAGTACAATATTGAAGAAACTAAGAAAATCTGTCAAAACTGAATAGTCTGTAAAGACAACACTCAACGAGATAGTAGGTAGCTCAAATCGAAAAACTCAAAACTAATTAAATACAGATAATAATCTCAGGTTTATGCACAAAAAGTTTCAGATCAAAATACTATTCTGAGATTTATCACGATTTTTTACAGTGAAGCACAGGATATCTGTTTAAACAGAACAGTCAGTAAAGATCGAATTATTAGACTTATCTACGCACCTCAAATCAGAAAAGTCAAAACTTATGGAAGTTACGTAATAAACATTACTTTGCACTCAAGAAATTTTAGATCAATATCCCTTTCTGGTGATATTTAAAATTTTCTACGGTGGAGCACGGAAATCTGTTTCTAGGCAGCAAAGTGGCAAACTTGCATCATAAACAAACTAGAAGTTATCTATACATTTTATTTTTATGGTACATAGGAATATGTACAATATATACACAATATATACAATATTTTAACTGAAAAGCTTCCATGGAAAGAATTGTTTTGGTTTCATAGGCATGAACACTAGTGTTCAAGGTCGACCCCCACTTAACCATTACTCATCTTTCCAATCACTTTCCTTTTTAAAAACGTTTTTAGATAACAAGTACAACTAATTTTTTTCGTAATTCGCATTCCCTATCCATATAAAGATAGATAAAAACTTAAAACTAAAAGTAAAACTACTTAGAGACAAAGCAAATAAGTGCACACAAGAACATTCACCCATGCTATTGCTCCCCGGCAACGGCGCCAGAAAAGGTCTTGATATCCCACAAGTATAGGGGATCGTGTGTAGCCTTTTCGATAAGTAAGAATGTCCAACCCAACTAGGTGCTAAAGGTGGGATAAATATTCTCTCAAGTTCTATGAACCATTGACACAACTCTACGCACACTAAACGTTTTGCAATATCTAGGATATAAAACTAGAGTGACAATACGGGTATGAGAGAAAGCTTTGCAAGATAATAAATACAAGAAAGTAAATGTGAGTGCTGCAGCCATAAAATATACTAAGTAACCATAAACTAACAGTACCATGAGTGCATAAAAGTGGTGGTAATTGTGGTGGAATTGTCCATGATCAAATAGTCAAATTCAAGGTTGATATTCCTGCTTTATGTGGGAGAGGCAAAGCTAACAAGCTCTTAGTATCCAATGATTGCAAGTACTTATGATTGGAAATCTAGCAAACATCCATAAATACTAGAAGATACATTAAGGTAAAAAAACCAAACCATAGCATTAAGATCAAAAGGTCCTCTTTATCCCATATTCTTTGATCACTAGATTGGGGCTCATGTTTCTGTCACTCAAGCAGCCCACCCTCTAGCTTTCTCCACATAGTACAAACCCTATGATGTGATCCATGTGTGCATAAAAATATGATGGGCACCATAGGATTGTAATGAATTCAATATATATCTCAAACCATCCATGGAGATTCAACAATCAATCATATGACAAAAGGGAACTACACAAACATGACATAGATGCCATAGATCATTTGCAAGTAATTTATAACATCAAACACCATGTTTACATAGGGGATTACAGAGGGTTGTGGGAGCGTGGACCGTTGTAGCTATGGAGGAGATGATGATGGAGGTGTTGGTGAAGACGGCATCATGGTGGAGAGGATGGAGAAGGGGCAGCATGTGAGGTGCAGGGCGTCGGCGGCGGCCGTCGGCGGCACAGGGGGCTCCTCCTGCGCCAGCCGACCATCAATGGGGAGCGCTGCCCCTTAGCCCCCTTCCTCCATGGCTTCTTGGTTCTGTAGATGATCCCTCCCCCATGAAGATGAGGCCATAGGGGAGGCAAAATTCGTGGCTTTTGGTGGCTTCCCAGAAATCATGATTTTTCTCTCCTTATATGAGCTGGGACGATCATCTTTGGCCCTCCGATGGATGTCCCTTTGATCCAAGGGCTCTTGGGCACCTATAGAACCTTCCTAGGGACCCCTCTCAGCCCTAATGAGGTCCCAAAGTCCTGGCTTGGCCGAATCCATCAGGTATGGTAAAAGTTGGACTCAATCACGTCGACCATTCCCGTAATCCCGTAATTAGATATTTGACCTTCAGTAAAACGGGATTTTCTGGAGAATCCGTACTCCAAATGGGATGAGTTTTATGTCTATAATTATCAGCATAAAAGGTCCCACACTTTTGTCTTGTGCGATATTTCCGTTTGAGGCTATCTTCGACCCATAACGTGAAAAGCTTTAAAAAGTGTTTTCAGACAGATATTAGGAAAGTCCCAATTCGACTCCAACAAGGTTTCCTCTTCTATTTTTGATAGTTCCTACGCATAAAAGTGTAAAACAAGAACATTGTGCACTTTTGCAACTATTAATAGGTTAGCCCAAATAAATCATAAACTTAATATAAATTTTTTTATCAAAAGCATAAAAGTAGCATGAAACCATCAAAAACTATAAATACGTTTTGGACGTATCAGGGATCCCTTGTGCGGCCTGGCCATCCCCCATTCGGTGAAGGCAGGAATTTTCGCGACCATTCCCTCCATGTTGAAGCACGCGTACAACGGTGGCGTGGCCTACAGGAGGTCTTCGGGGATGGGGCCCAACAGAGCCCCCAAGGCTTCGTCCACCTCGTCGTACTTCATTGTCGGAATCGGGGCTCCATAGACCCAGAAATATTTGAACTCTGGGGGTGATATCGCTCTCAAACCGTGTTCTATCTCTCAACTTCATCGCGACTCTACGATGGGCCGATCTAAGGGAATCGAACTAGAACACGCGACAGTAGCCCCCAAGCCCGTGGCGTTGATGACCCGACAGTCGGGGGCAAGATGGTGCAGACTGTCACCGCCTCTTGCCAGGCCAAACGGGTGGGACGCGAAAGGACGCGGGGCACCCTGCCTTTTCACAGTGCTTTGGCATCCACCCTAGCTGACATAAAGTAGGCACGCAGGGTGGAGCCTTCATTACTCACCTCCACGTCGTTCCCACCTTTCTACATCTTCTTCCTCCATGCATGGACGTGCCAGATCCAATCTCCGAGCGAGTCACCTCCTTGCCCCTCTTGCGACTCCGGTCCATGGATGGCACCTGCCGGGAATAAAGGGAAGACCTCGGCTTCCGTCACGAGCCCTGCCTCTACCGGGCCTGCTCTCATGCCCTCTTGCATTCCAAGGTCGGGAAGAAAGTGGAAGGCTACTACCATCACTAGGTCTTCATGGACGTGCATCGAGAGAGCCCACTATTCGTGAATCCCCTGGATCCGCCTGAGCAAACCTTTATGTGGAGCCACAAGAAGCTCACCGACCGAAGGGTGGGGCCCGTTTTGAAGTGAATTGCCTCCCTTGCGAAGGCCCGCCTAACAGGGGCGATCATTATCAAGGAGTTCCCGAGGCATCGTATCGCACCGCTTCAGCCGCATTCTCTCCTGTTGTGGGAGTTTGCTGACTATAGATACTCAATGCGCGTGCATGTCAGCGGCTTGATGTACGACGAGCTGGACGGAGCCCGGAGGGCTCTACAAGGTCCCTGCCGTGAAGACCTCCCGCAGGCCACGCCGTCGTTGTGAACGTGCCATGACATGGATGTAATGGTCGCGGAGATGCCCGCCTTTGATGAATGAGGGCTCATCGTGTCGAACAAAGCCTCCCCCATCATAGTGTCATCCTCGAGCGAAGACAACAGCGACCAGGACTCAGAGGCGCTGGAAGGGGAGGAAGACGCCCGCCGAATTCTGCCTCCTAACCTCCATCCATCCTTGTGCAATCTTGGGGACGACGTTGCTGTGGATGAGCAGCACCAAGCGATCTCCCTGAACGCGTGGCCTCAGGAGATGGAGTGGGGCTGGGCCCTGCGACAACCGATGCGCTTGCGTCGGGAGCCCCTGAAGATGGTGCGATGCATCCCCCGACGACGGTCGTACCTCTCCGGGGGAGCCGTCGCGCCCCCAGGGAGGAGGGGGGCTAGGATGAGCTCGCTGGGAACCATGTCGAGCACCCCTTTGGTGGCGGAGGGGCAGATCATGAAGGTGGCGAAGACGCGTCGCCAGCCATCGAGAAGAATAGGAAGTGGGCCTCCGGGGACGAGTAAGTGCCTTATCCCATATTCACGCTACTCATCTGCGATCGGTTTACTCAGGCAACCCTTCTCCGACGGAGGCTCCATGCTGGTAGTGAGGAGAAGAAGAAGAAGGCCGCCAGTGGACCGAAGGTAACGCAAGTCTTCAGGGCGCCATCATCACCTGGTCGAGGTCTCAAAGGGCGCAGAGGTAGCTTGCGCAAGCCACGCGCCGTGCTTGGGCACACAGTCGCTATTGTATCTCCAAGCATCCCCTCCATCCAGTGAGGAGACGCAAATGTCGAGACCGCAATGACCTAGTCGCCAGCACCACCGGCCGAGGCTGCGGCGGTCCACCCTGGTGCTAACTATTGAGGCAATGGTCACAGCCAGGGACGTGGAGGTGGAGGCGACGACCTTCGCGAGCACGCCACGGGTGTCGGATGCATGGGAAGAGCCAGTGCCCCCTGCTCACCACGTGTGGGGCATCGTGGCCGTTCTCGTTGTGGCAGCATGTAATGCTGGGTCGTCGCCACCTCTAGAGGACCTTGCCCCAATGGTCCAAGACGCGTTGCTCCGAAGTGTGGCCCTGGCCGACACCCTGAACATGCTCGCCCAACTCGAGGTGAGTTTATCGGAAGCCGAGGTGCGCCTGACCACGGAGCGCTCGTGGTTGGCTGCATGGTGGCGCCAACTCGAGGCCTCTGCCAATGCGACGTCGAGACCATTCGTGCGGAGGGCTGGCGGGAGACTGTCGAGGCAAAGGCAGCCTGCGCAAGCGTCGTTGCCGAGATGGAGATGCTGGGAAGAAGTAGAGGCCGGCTTCAAGGCACTTTAGGAGGCCGCCAAAGCCCACGAAGGGAATCCCGCCGACCGTTACTCTGAGGTGGCCAAGGCTCGGGAAGCCCACGCGAAGCAAGTCTCCGAGGCCAATGCGAAGTTGTTCTCCTGGGAAGAGGCGGTCTAGGCCGTTGTCGATACGGAGGCGGCAGCGGACCATGTCACACTCTCCTCTCTAGAACTCAAGGCCCGCCAGGCCCTGAGCTATATTTGCAGGCTGGGGCTCGAGTCTTCCTTCATTCCTTAGGATGCTGGCTATGCTGATTTTTATTCGGGTCTCGTGAAGGAGCTCGAGGGTGCGGCCAAGAAGGTGGACAACATCCTGTAGGAGGAGTGGCACGACCTTTTCTGTGTGGCAGCAACCCACGTCTTCAACCATATCCTCCTTCACTATCCCCACTTCGAGTTCGAAGAGGTGACGGGCCCCTTGTCTGAGGAATCCCGCGGCGACTTGGCAACCGCCATGGAGGGCCACATGCGTACGCTTCTCCAGAAGTTCTCCTGCGACGATGACGAGGAGGCCGGGGAGGAGCCCCCCCTATAGGCTCGAAAGTATGTTTAGAGGGGAGAGAGTGATTAGACTACTTGACAAGATAAAAACTTAGTGAAAGCACATATGCTCCCTTTGTGATTTTGATAATACATGACAACATAAATTGTCTCTTGGAATAACATTTTTACCTAGATATTTCAGGAATAGTCCATGGAGAGCTTTGGTTAAAGGTTTATGTGGAGATGCCCCTTGATGCAAGAAAGGAATATTATTTGTTCGAACTTCAAGATAGAAGAATCTCCATTTTCTATTTTGTGAGAAATCACATTTGAGTCCATAGGAAAGCCAATACTATTAGAAGGGGGTGAGGTAGTAAAATGAACTGATTCCTCAAAGTACTCTAAGTTAGCCACCAAAATATTCAGTCATTTTTCCCACAAAACCATTTTGTCAAATTCCACACAGACAAATTCGGTGTCACCAACTTTCATATTTGGGACCACATAGTTTGATCTCAGACAGAAACCCTAGCCATTCCCACCAAATCGGTGCAACCGAATCCATATCGGTACTACCGAGTTTAGTGTGACCAACATTTTGTTGAGAAGATACGCAAAATCGAAATTTCCGAGTTTGAGTATCGGTGCCACCGAGTTTTACTATCTGACCGGTAGCTACCTTTTCGGTACCACCTAGTTTCATATATAGGTCTCACTGAGATTCAAATGTTCACACCTTTGTACTAAGCGGTACCTCCGAGTTTTCAACTTCGGTGTCACCGAGTTTGCCACTTTGTGTGTAACGGTTGGAATTTGGCTGCTGCCTATATATACCCCTTCACCCATCTCTCATTTGTGGGAGAAGCACTCAGAACACACACTTCATATCCAGATCCATTTTCTAAGAAAAAACAACCTACTCATGTCTTGAGATCAAGATATTCCACTCAACTCATCTGAATCTTGATCCCTAGCCTCCCCAAACTGCTTTCCACCAAATCAATCTCTTCTATCCATGCATATTATGTGAGAGAGTGATTTTGTGTTGAGGAGACTATATTTAGAAGCACAAGAGCAAGGAGTTCATTGATGTACCAAATCTATTACCTTTTGGAGGTTGGTGCCTCCTAGATTGGTTAGGTGTCGCTTGGGAGCCTCCTACTTCTTGTTGTGGAGTTGAACCAAGATGTTTGTAAGGGCAAGGAGATCAGCTACTTCATGAAGATCCATTGTTATCCTTCATGGACGGGAGCCGTGGTGGAATAGACAAGGCCTCTTCTTTATTCAACCTTGATGACCCACAAGTATAGGGGATCAATCGTAGTCCTTTCGATAAGTAAGAGTGTCGAACCCAACGAGGAGCAGAAGGATCTGACAAGTGGTTTTCAGCAAGGAAGTATCTGCAAGCACTGAAATTATCAGTAACAAGTGATTGTGTGGTGAGATGATTCGTAGCAAGCAACAGGTAACAAAAGTAGCAACGGTGCAGCAAAGTGGCCCAATCCCTTTTGTAGCAAGGGACATGCCTCGCCAAAGTCTTATAGGAGGAAAAACACTCCCGAGGACACACAAGAATTTCTGTCATGCTAGTTTTCATCACGTTCATAGGATTCGCGTTCGTTACTTTGATAATTTCTGTCAATAAGCTTTATGCTCTAGCTCAAGAGGTAAATGACATGCTTTACCGTACACCATTTTGTACGGAGACATGCCCATGGGATTCTTATAGGCAGTTCTATAAGCCCACAGTGCATCATCGAGCTTTTTAGACCTATTCTTTCTAGACCTGTTAACAGTCTTTTGCAGAATTAGTTTAATCTCTCTATTGCTTAGCTCTACTTGACCACTCGACTGATGGTGACAGGGAGATGCAATTCTACGGTTGACATCATACTTAGCAAGCGTTTTACGGAAAGCACCATGAATGAAGTGTGAACCACCGTCGGTCATTAGATATCTAGGGACTCCAAATCTAGGGAAATAACTTCTTTAAGAATCCTGATAGAAGTGTTGTGATCAACACTAATAGTGGGGATAGCTTCTACCCACTTAGTGACGTAATCAACACCAACTAGGATATGAGTATACCCGTTGGATTTTGGAAAAGGTCCCATATAATCAAAGCCCCAAACATCAAATGGTTCAATGACAAGTGAATAGTTCATAGGAATTTCCTGACGTTTACCGATATTACCTACTCTTTGACATTCGTCACAAGACAAGACAAACTTACGGGCATCCTTGAAGAGATTGGGCCGATAGAAACCTAATTGCAATACCTTGTGTGCAGTTCTATCTCCCGCATGGTGTCCTCCGTAGGACTCGGAGTGACACTTTTGTAGGATCTGTCCCTGTTCATGTTCAGGTACACAATGTCAAATAACACCATCTACTCCTTCCTTATAAAGGTGAGGATCATCCCAAAAGTAGTGTCTCAAGTCAAAGAAGAATTTCTTCTTTTGCTAGTATGTGAAACTAGGTGGTATATATTTAGCAACGATATAGTTTGCATAATCAGCATACCACGGTGCACTACGTGAAGCATTGATGACATTCAATTGCTCATCAGGTAAGCTATCATCAATAGGTTGTGGGTCATCAAGAACGGTCTCCAACCTAGACAAGTTATCTGCTACGGGGTTATCAGCATCCTTTCTGTCGACAACGTGCAAATCAAATTCTTGTAGCAAGAGAACCCATCTGATAAGTCTAGGTTTAGCGTCTTTCTTCTCCATGAGGTACTTAATAGCAGCATGATCAGTGTGAATAGTGACTTTGGAATCAACTATGTAAGACCTGAACTTTTCACATGCAAACACGACTGCTAAAAATTCCTTTTCCTTAGTAGCATAGTTTCTTTGGGCACTGTCTAGAGTTTTACTAGAATAGTGAATAACATTCAGCTTCTTATCAACTCTTTTCCCTAGGACAACACCAACAGCATAATCACTAGGATTACACGTGATTTCAAAATGTAAATTCCAATCAGGTGGTTGAACAATAGGTGCAGTTATCAAGGCCTTATTAAGTATTTCGAAGGCTTCCTCGCAATCATCGTCAAAGACAAAAGGAATATCCTTTTGGAAGAGATTGATAAGAGGCCTAGAAATTTTAGAGAAGTATTTAATGAACCTTCTATAGAAACCAACATGACCAAGGAATCTTCTTATACCTTTGATATCTGTGGGGGATGGCATTTTCTCGATTGCATCAACCTTAGCCTTATCGACTTCAATACCTCTTTCAGAAATTTTATGTGCTAAGACGATGCCTTCATTAACCATAAAGTGGCACTTCTCCCAAATCAAGACGAGATTGGTGTTTTTACATCTCTGTAAGACTCGATCAAGGTTGCTGAGGCAATCATCAAAGGAAGACCCATAAACGGAGAAGTCATCCATGAATACCTAAACAATCTTTTCACCAAAGTCATAGAATATAGCCATCATACATCTTTAAAAGGTGGCAGGTGCATTACATAAGCTAAAAGGCATACGTCTATAAGCAAAGGTACCGAAAGGGCAGGTGAAAGTGCTTTTCTCCTGATCAGATTGTGCAATTGGTATTTGGGAGAAACCATAATAACCGTCTCGAAAGCATAAGTGTGTGTGTTTAGACAGTCTTTCTAGCATTTGATCGGTAAAAGGAAAAGGTAATGATCTTTCCTAGTGGCTTTATTCATTTTCCTAAAATCGATCACCATCCTATAGCCGGTAATAATCCTCTGTGGGATCAATTCATCCTTATCATTAGGGACAATGGTAATGCCTCCCTTCTTAGGGACGCAATGCACCGGACTCACCCAATCGCTATGAGCAACAGGATAGATAATACCCGTTTCCAGGAGCTTTAGTATTTCTTTTCTTACTACCTCTTTCATCTTAGGATTCAGTCTCCTTTGATGATCAGCAATTGGTTTAGAATGAGGATCAGTTTTAATTTTCTGTTGGCATAGAGTGGGACTAATGCCCTTAAGATCATCAAGAGTATATCCAATAGCAGCACGATGCTTCCTTAGAGTTCTTAGTAACTTCTTTTCTTCATGCTCTGAGAGGCTAGCACTAATAATGACATGATATATCTCTTTTTCATCAAGATAAGCATACTTAAGAGTATCAGGCAATTCTTTAAGCTGGAACACATGATCACCCTTTGGTGGGGGTGGATCTCCAAGCTGATCAACAGGCAAATTATTCTTAAGGATAGGATATTGTTCTAAGACAACTCTATCTATCTCATCCCTTTCATCCATATGCATATCATTTTCATGCTCAAGCAAGTATTCCTCTAAGGGGTCAATAGGAAGCACGGCAATAGAAGCTAAGGTAATATTTTCATCCTTACTAGGCAACTCCTTTTCATGAGGTTGTCTACCAAACTTGGAGAAATTGAACTCATGTGACACATCTTCAAAGCCAACAGTGACAGTTTGCTTCTCACAGTCAATATGAGCATTGACGGTATTGAGGAAGGGTCTGCCAAATATGATGGGACAAAAGCTATCTTGTGCGGTAGCAAGAACGAGGAAATCAGCAGGATACTTCGTTTTACCACACAAGACTTCAACATCCCTAACAATTCCGACAGGGCAGATAGTATCTCTATTGGCAAGCAAAATAGTGATATCAATAGGCTCTATCTCAAGAGGTGCAATCTCGTCTTTCATTTCATCATATAGGGATTGAGGTATTGCACTAACACTAGCACCCATGTCACATAAACCATGATAACAATGATATCCTATCTTAACAGAAACAACGGGCGTGCCAACAACATGCCTATGTTTGTCTCTAGCATGAGGTTTAGCAATTCTAGCAACATCTTCACAGAAGTAAATATTATGTCACTCAACATCGTCGAACAGAAGATCTTTGATAATAACAATGCTAGGTTCAACTCTAATTTGCTCAAGGGGTGTAGGTGTTCTAATATAGCCTCTACGTATCATAGTTGAAGCTTTAGAATGATCCTTTATCCTAACAGGGAAAGGTGGTTTCTCAATGTAAGCACTGGGAACAACAGGATCATTATAGGCAATGATTTATCTTCAACTGGAGTGGGTTTAACTACATTGACTTCTAAAGGAGGAGGATATTTAAACGACTTCTCTTTGGGGAGATCAATATGAGCAGCAAAAGATTCACACAATGAACCTACTATCTCAGAGTCAAGTCCATACTTAGCGCTAAAGTAACAAAAAGTATTTGTTTCAACAAAGAATTTAACGCAATGAAAATTGAAATTCATACCTGACTCCTTACCTTCTTCAAGCTCTCAATCTTCAGAGTTGCATTTAATTCTTTCCAATAAATTCTATCTGAAGTCAATATCTCTCTTCATAAAAGAACCGGTACAAGAAGTCTCAAGCATGGTATGATCATCATGATAAAGCCGAGCATAGAAGTTCTGAATGATAATTTCTCTCGAGAGCTCATGATTGGGGCATGAATATAACATTGATTTAAGCCTCCCCCAATCTTGAGCGATGCTTTCTCTGTCACGAGGCCAAAAATTATAAATATAATTCCGATCATGATGTACTAAATGCATAGGATAAAACTTTTGATGAAATTCCAATTTCAACCGATTGTAGTCCCATGATCCAGTATCATCACATAGCCTATACCATGTCAACGCCTTATCCTTCAAAGATAAAGGAAAGACCTTCTTCTTGACCTCATCCTCGGGCAAACCTTGAAGCTTAAATAAACCACAAACTTAATCTACATAGATTAGATGCAAGTCTGGATGTGATGTTCCATCTCGTGTAAAAGGATTAGCCAGCAGTTTCTCAAGCATACCCGAAGGAAATTCAAAGCAAATATTTTCAGTAGGTGCAGAAGGTTGAGGGGAAACTCTTTTTGCTTCCGTTCGAGATGAAGATACCCCGAACAAGCCCCTCAAAGGATTAGTATCCATAGTGACAAGTGACAATAAATTTTAGCACACTATATGAATGTTTCCTTACCAAGTTCCAATTACCAAAGGCGCTTCACTCCCCGGGAACGGCGCCAGAAAAGAGTCTTGATGACCCACAAGTATAGGGTATCAATCGTAGTCCTTTCGATAAGTAAGAGTGTCAAATCCAACGAGGAGCAGAAGGATCTGACAAGTGGTTTTTAGCAAGGAAGTATCTGTAAGCACTGAAATAATCGGTAACAAGTGATTGTGTGGTGAGATGATTCGTAGCAAGCAACAAGTAAAAAAAGTAGCAACGGTGCAGAAAAAGTGTCCCAATCCCTTTTGTAGCAAGGGACAAGCCTGGAAAAAGTCTTATAGAAGTAAAAACGCTCCCAAGGACACACGAGAATTTATGTCATGCTAGTTTTCATCATGTTCATATGATTCGCGTTCGTTACTTTGATAGTTTGATATGTGGGTGGACCGGTGCTTGGCTACTGCCCTTACTTGGACAAGCATCCCACTTATTATTAACCCCTCTCGCAACCATCCGCAACTACGAAAGAAGAATTAAGACAAAGTCTAACCATAGCATTAAACTAGTGGATCCAGATCAGCCCCTTACGAAGTAACGCAAAAACTAGGGTTTAAGCTTCTGTCACTCTAGCAACCCATCATCTACTTACTACTTCCCAATGCCTTCCTATAGGCCCAAATAAGGGTGAAGTGTTATGTAGTGGACGTTCACATAACACCACTAGAGGAAAAACAACATACAACACATCAAATTACCGAACGAATCCCAAATTCACATGACTACTATTAGCATGACTTATCCCATGTTCTCAGGAACAAAAGTAACTACTCACAAAGCATATGACCAGAGAGGTAATGAGTAGCATCAAGGATCTGAACATAAACTCTTCCACAAAGTAATCCAACTAGCATCAACTAGAAGGAGTAATTAACACTACTAGCAACCTTACATGTACCAATCGGAGTCGCGAGACAGAGATTGGTTACAAGTGATGAACTAGGGTTTGGAGATGAGATGGTGATGATGAAGATGTTGATGGTGACGAGTCCCCTCTGATGAGAGGAGTGTTGCTGATGACGATGGCGATGATTTCCCCCTCCGGGAGGGAAGTTTCCCCGGCAGGATCGTCCTGCCAGAGCTCTAGATTGGTTCTGCTCAAGTTCCGCCTCGTGGCGGCGGCGAATCCATGAAAAAGCCTCCTCTTGATTTTTTCCTGGACGAAACCCTTCATATAGCAGAAGAGGGGGCAGAGGGCCAGTTGGGTGCCCACAAGCCCCCTAGGCTCATCCAGGGGGGTGGCCGCGCCTAGCAGGCTTGTGGCCACCTACTGGCGCCCCTGTGGCACTTCTTCGGCCCAGTATTTTTTCTAAATCCGGAAAAAAATCCTCGTTGATTTTTACGGCGTTAGGAGTTGCTTAGAATAGGTATCTCAACTTTGCTCCTTTTTCAGGCCAGAATTCTAGCTGCCGGCATTCTCCCTCTTCATGTAAACCTTGCAAAATAAGAGAGAAAAGGCATAAGTATTGTACCGTGAAGTGAATTATCAGCCCAAGAAGCGATAAATATCAACATGAAAACATGATGCAAAATGGACGTATCAACCCTCCGTGGGCGGAGGCCTCTGTGGACTCTCACTGATGTTACCCTCTGTGGGTTGAAGTCTCCACTAACATGGACGTACGATAGCGCCACCTATTGGAACCATGCCAAAAATCGTCGTGTCAACTTCCTCGCGTTTGATCTTACTAACCTCTACTTCTTTACATGTGCAAAGTCTATACTTTTACACTGTCATATATGTTGACTAGCATGTGTAGGGTGCACTAGACTTGTTAGTATTGCTGAAATTCTGCCCTCTATCAAAATAGCTAAGGCTAGAATTTTTATCGTGACAAGTAGTCTATTCACCCCCTTCTAGACACGTCTTCTATCGATCCCTCAATTGGTATGAGAGCAAGGTCTCCAAAACCTTGGTTTAACCACCATTGGAGGAAGATGAATGTGACTAGTTCAGGGATTTTAGTTGTAGAATGCCCATTCTCAATTGTGAGTATTTTAGACACTGGAAATATGAAATGCTTGATATATTTGATGAGTTCAATTTGTGCAAGTATGTTGAATATCCCTATGCGCCTCCCATTGATCCTATACATCCCTCTCATGATGATCAAATTGATATGCTCGATTATCTTAACACTGTGAATCTAATTATTATAGGACTACAAATAAATGTGTTTAATCAGTTGCAAAACTTTGAGTGTGCCTATACCTTGTGGAAAGACTTATAGGAAAGATATCCAAATTATTCTTTGAAAAATATTGATATCATTGTCCACACACACATTGCTCTTCACAAAATGAAGTCAACCAATCCTAATTTTGATAAATGCCTATTTGAGCTTCATGACCTCATGTGCGACAAAGGATATGTCATTAATATTAACAATATCATTGTTGAAGACATTCGAATGCTGAAACATGAACATTGTCGTTGTCAAAATTCTGATGAAACTCTTGTCTCTTATGAGGGAACTTCATTCGATGATGGTTATGCGCAACATGGCTACTACGATGAAGATGAGGACTTTGGCATCGACTATGAGAATACCATGAGGAATCTTAGTCTTATGGTGAACCTTAGATACTACATGCTGGGTGGTAAGGAGTGGGTTGTCCACAGAGGATGCACCGAGCACAGGACCGGAGATAAAGACACGGTCCATGACATTACACCAAACCGTGGATCTCGGAAGTATGTGACTTTTGGAGACAACTCCAAAGGCAAGGTACTTGTTCTTAGTAAGGTGGTTGTATCTCATGATAGTTCCATTCAAAATGGCATGCTTGTTGAATCCCTTGGCGACAATCTTCTTTCCGTATCGAGACTAGCAAACTTTGGTTTCGATGTGCTATTTATGGAAGTTGACTCGCGAGTGTTTTGCAACGACGACTATAAAATTGTCTTTACTCGTTTCCGTAGAGGTGATCTATACATTGCTGATTTCTCTAAAATATGCAAACCCGTACATGTCTTACCGCAAAATCTTCTAAAGGTTGGTTATGGCATAGAAGGTTAGGACATGTAGGTATGTGTAACCTTGACAAACCTATCAAAGGTGATCATATTCTTGGTGTTAAAGATGTTATCTTTGATAAATATAAACTTTGTAGTGCTTGTCAAGCAGGAAAGCAAGTTGGTCGAAGTCATCCCGTGAAGAACATCATGACTACCAGAAGACCCCTCGAGCTGCTTCACATGGATCTCTTCGATCCCAATGCTTACAGGAGACTCGGTGGAAATTCTTATGGTTTATTCATTGTTGATGATTTTTCTAGATTTACATGGATGTTCTTTCTTAATGACAAGTCGCAAGTACAAATGATCTTCAAGAACTTTGCTCAAAAAGCTCAAAATCAGTTTGAAGTGAAGATCAAGAAGGTTCGGAGCGACAAGAGACCAGATTTCAAGAACACTAATGTGGATACTTTTCGTGACGAAGAAGGTATCTCACATGAGTTCTCGGCAACGCACACACCTCAACAAAATGGAGTTGTTAAGAGGAAGAACCAGACTCTCATAGAGATGGAGAGAATGATCCTTGATGAATACAAGACTCCAGGACCCTTTTGGGCAGAAGCCGACTCTACCTGCCAAGCTTCTCGAAAAACGGCATACAAGCTACTCACCGGTAACAAACCCCAAGTTGGATACTTTCGAGTATTCGCCTCTAATTTCTATATTCTTGATGAGCATCATTTCTCTAAATTTGCTCGTAAATCTTATGAAGGTTTCCTACTCAGTTATGGATCAAACTCTCACACTTACCGTGTCTACAACAACTTCACTCAAAACGTTGAAGAGACGGTAGATGTGAAGTCTGATGGGACTAATGGTTCGCAAGTCGAACAATTGCCAATTGATGTAGGAGATAAGGAACCTTCGGAAGCTATCAAAGACTTGTCCACTCGCAAGATTCATCACATGGAGGTGAAGGAATGTACTTCATCAACTCAAGTGGAAGCTCCTACTTCGCTTCAAGGCGAACCACAAAACCACATGGAAGCATAGACAAGTGGTACACGACATAATGAAGAAGATGAAGAAGCACATCGTGAAGAAGAAGCTCAAGGAGATGATGACATCAATGACAACGTGCAAGATGATGATGATGAAGAAGAAGAAGAAGCTCCACCATCCAACAAGAAGAAGCTGTCAAGAGTTAGAGCAAGAGTGGACAGAGATCATCTGTTGAATCAAATCTATGGAGATATAAAAAATGGGAGAATCACTCTCTCTAAATCTCGTTTAGCTAACTTTTGTGAGCATTATTCTTTCATCTCTAGCATTTAACCTTTGAAGGTTGAAGAAGCCCTTCAAGACCCGGATTGGGTAAATACCATGCACGAAGAGCTACACAACTTCGAGAGAAACGAATTGTGGACACTTCTTGAAAACCCTGTAGGTGAGGAGAACCTCATTGGTACAAGATGGGTGTTTCGAAAAACAAGCAAGATGAAGATGGACAAGTTGTACGTAACAAGGCGCGTCTTGTATCCCAAGGATATACGCAAGTCGAAGGTACGGATTGCAGTGAGACTTATTCTCCTGTTGCTAGACTTGAAGCCATTCGCATTCTTGAAGATTATGCCAATCACCATGATATAACTATCCACAAAATGGATATCAAAAGTGCCTCTCTCAATGGAGAAATTAAAGAGGAAGTTTATGTTAAACAAGCTCCCGGCTTTGTGAACCCTAAGAAACCTAGTCATGTTTACAAACTTCGAGAAGCTTTATATGATCTTAAACAAGCCCCTAGAGCTTGTACAAATGTCTAACGAACTTTCTCATTGAAAAGGGTTTTGAGATTGGTAAAATAGATGCAACCTTATTCACTAAAAGAGTTAATGGATAACTATTTTTTTTGTCAAATCTATGTGTATGATATTATCTTTGGATCTACTAACGCACATTTTAGTGAAAAGTATGGAAAGTTGATGTCAGAGAAGTATGAGATGTCCATGATGTGTGAACTGAAGTTCTTCCTTGGATTCCAAATCGAACAATTGAGGGAAGGTACATTTATCTCTCAAACCAAGTACACCAAGGATTTGATCAGGAAGTTCAACATGCAAGAATGCAAAGGTATGAGAACTCCCATACCTACTAGTGGACATCTTGACCTCACTAAGGAGGACAAACCCGTTGATCAAAAGGTTATTGATCGAGGATTGGTTCATTTATATATCTATGTGCCTCCCATCCTGACATCATAGTGAGATATCTCATACATCCACCAAACTTTGGCATATGGTATCCCAATGGATCTGCCTTTAATCTTGTTGGCTATTCCGACTCGAACTTTGCCGGAGACAAGGTTTACAGAAAATCCACCTCGGGTACATGTCAATTTCTTGGGAGATCTCTTGTGCCTTGGTCATCCAAGAAACAAAACTCAGAATCCTTATCAACTGCCGAACCTGAATACATTGCCGCTGTATCATGTTGTGCACAATTACTTTGGATGACTCAGACTCTTAAGGATTATGGCATTCATGTTAGCACGTTCCACTATTATGCGACAATGAAAGTGCTATTGATATGGCCTATAATCGTAGGCAACATTATAGAACAAAACATATCCAAGAGCGACATCTTTTCATCTGTAATCATGTTGCTAAAGGAGGTATCGATCTCAAGCATGTTCGTACCGACAAACAACTAGCTGATATCTTTACTAAACCAGTTGACAAGAAAGTGTTTTGTCATTCGAGGAGCGAGTTGAACATCATTTATGCTTCAAACTTGAGCTAGACTCACTCGGATGCATGCAAGGGGTATGAACTATGCTCCCTTGTATTGCATATAACCTTTTGTAGGTACTTGCAAGAAAGACACTTCACAAGATTGCAATCAACTGACATCAAAAGCAATCTTGATATGGCCAAGTATCAACAACCCCTTGTTCGAGGATGAAGGAAGAAGAAAAGAAATCATATCCTTGACAATCACTTGATGAAGTAATTCACTCATGTCATTTGGATATCTTATGTTCTTCCTTGCGTGAGTAACCACTGTAGGTGAAAAGTGAACCAAAACAACATGGATAGCTCCCAAATCAAGATGATCTTCATCAACTTTGAGCATCCACAACAAGTTCACCTACATGCTACGTCATCAACATCATTCGAAGGTATGTACACATATTCTTGATAAAGCTTTACGTCAACTCATGAGGTAAAACAACTCAAGTGATATGAAGACATTGAAACTCTTAATCAAAAAATGATAACCACATTTCGCGCTTAACGGTGAGTATGACCTATGATCAAGCAACCTTGCTTGACTCCTCAAGTCAAATACTCTAATATAGGTGACCTAGTCACCACCCACATCTAGATGGAGTTTCTTGAATGGTCCACATTTGTCATTGCATACTTTCTTGGAACCATTCAAGTCTCATCTAGATGTATGTGCATTTTAAAAATTAAATTAAATTAATAAATAAATAAATAAATAAATATATATATATTATTTTCTCTTCTTTTCTTTCTCAATTGGTATCATTTACCATTGGTACCTTTTTTTCTCTTCCTTCAAAAAGTTTGTGGAAACTTTCTGTTCATTACTGTTAAGGAAATGATTTTCTTTGAAACTCGGTTTCACCGATTTGAGAAACTCGGTCCAACCGATTTCTCCTAGAGGCCTAAATCCCGTTCTCGGTTCTATCGAACCACTTTGCCTCGATGACTCCAACATTTTCATTACATTTGATTTTATTCTATTTCTTGTCCATTTTCCTTAGGAGGAGAAAGATTATCGATGATCCCATGTTTCATTCTTCTAGATGTGTTACTGAATGTTTCTTGAAACGAAATCAGACTTAAGATTGTTTACTAGGGGGAGAAGCCTCACTGATCCCATATACTATAAGAGGGAAAATTACCCATGATTCCTATTATAAGAGGAGATAGTTCAAGGAACTCTAATTCATAATTGAGGGGGATAACTTTCAATGAACCATTACCTACTATCAAGGGGGAGAAAAGTCAAATTCAAGGAACCCTTATCAAGAGAAAAGTATCAAGGATCCCGTTTCTTTCAATGAGACCTTACCCTCTGACCTTTTTGGCAATTACTGTCAAAGGGGGAGAAATATCAAACCTTCCAATGAACCTATTTATCGGGGAGAAATATCATCAATAAGCTTACTTAAAGAGGGAGAAATATATCTAAGGGGAGATATCTCTTCCTAAGGAAAGTCTACGTAGCGGGAGATCTACCTATGGGAGATGTATCAAACCTCACATATTAAGGGGGAGAGAGATAATATTGTTTCAGATATATTGTGATGCCCTTGATTTAATCGTACGCTAAACATACACGCAAATGCGTAAGATCAAACTCAAGGATTCACGGGAAGATATCACAACACAACTCTGGACAGAAATAAAACATACAAGCTTCATATTACAAGCCAGGGGCCTCGAGGACTAGAATACGGAAGCTCGATAAACACACGAGTCAGTGGAAGCATCAATATCTGAGTACAGACATTAAACATGGGGTGCCTTAGAGAAGGTAGCAAAAAAGATACAAGGATCGAACGAGGCGAGGCCTCTGCCTAGGAATCTCCTAACTACTCCAGGTCTTCAGCGTCCTCGACGTAGTAGTTGGCACCGTCGGGGTAGCAGTCGTCATCAGCGGGATAGTCCAACTCCTGGGCTCCACCATCTGGTCGCAGCAACGGATCAACGGTACACAGGGGGAGCAAAGCAATGGTGAGTACTCATCCGAAGTACTCGCAAGTCTTACATCAGGACTATGCTAAGTATGCATCAGTATCAAAGGAGGGGTTTATATATGGACTGACGGCAGCAATGCATGAATAGAGAGAGAAGGCCTAGTCCTATTGAAGACTAGCATCTTCAGGGGTCTTGCAGCAATAGACGAGAGTAGAATAGGAAAACACAAATAATAGTCATATTGTTGCAGAAAAATTAATATGAGGTCACGCCCAGAGGTTCTCCCTCGACTCCCTGCGAAAAAGCAATCCCGGAGCAACTAATTCCATTTAAGTAAGAGTTGTAGTTGTATAAGATCAGGGCACAACTCCAAGTCGTCCTGTAACCGTGGACAGGGCTATCCAAATAGTTAATTTCTTCCCTGTAGGGGTGCACAACATATTCCCCGTCACGCTCGATAACACTCTGGCCGAATAGAGAGGCCAGCCCGCCGGTCTAACTCCTAAGCACAAAGGGTTCATGGGCCCACTTGCCCTCTTCCCTCCTCCATGATGCAAGAGCGACCGATGTTAGTCCTAGCACCCCTTAATACAAGAGCAGTGCATCTCGGGATCACTCGGGCACACGCCGCTCCATTGCTGACGTCCGAAGAGCTTCGGCTGATAACACAATGTCTAGTACCCATTATTCTTCCCACGAAGACGGTTAGTGCGTAATAAGGCCTTCCGACCAACCCAGATCAAATACCCAAATCCATTATCATTTTAATTAAGTCATCGACACATCCACGCGGGAATCCACCTGCCTAACATCTATTCACCAAAGATCTAAGTAACATGGTCAAGTAACTGTGTGGTCGTAACATCAGGGGGGTCCGAGGCGTCACCCTCGTTGGATCCCGAACGATGTAACCGTCAAGGTGGACTTAGAGTAATCACCCTCGAGGGTCTCACACTTGAGGGGTTGCACGATAGAGAAATCGTCAGTAGTGGTGAAGGAGGAATCACCCTCGATAACAACGACCGACTAACTACACTATAGAGATAACATCATGAGTACTTTGCGAGGTGTCACCCTCGATGCCCAATAGTATCTCTATAGCGCCGCACAACTAAGGGGGGGGTGAGTGCCGTGTCGGATCCGGTTCGTCGATGAGGGATCGAGACTTCACATTAAAGCGGGGCAACTGAACTAAGGGGTCACACGGATGACTGCTCCACCTATACTAAACAATTTAAAAGTGCCATACTGAAAGTAGTAGTTCATCAAAAATAGGCTATGCATCAGATATAGGAGCTAACTACAATAGTAGAAAAATTGTAATGCAAGCACGAGGGAGATAGAATAGGCGATATAGGAATGATCAATGGGGGTTGCTTGCCTTGTTGCTGTGCGGAAAAGGTCTGGTCATTAGGAGGGTAGATTTACCCAGCAGCAGCGTCAGTATCGGGGTCTACTGGTAAGAAAAGGGGGAAGAAACAATAAATAATAGCAACAGGTGCAACACAATGCATGAGATGGCAATATGCAGGCTAGGCATGAGCTAACGCAGTATAATCCGTCACACACGGATGAGGTAAATATCACATGATATTTCCCAGGTCTCTGGCTACTACCGATGAGATGAAAAAGGTGGAAAAGTTCCACGTTTGCCATGCTACGGACGCATGACATACGAACGGGTAGCATATCCGGTTCGTCTCGTTCTGCTGATCAACTTTCATGTTGAAAATATTTTCATCCGAGCTACAGATTATTTTATATTATGTTTTAAAGTTTTATTAATATCAGATTTGATTAATTCAACTAAATGCAATTATGACATTAGCATGATGTCATGCTCACATCAGCAATTGACTGGTCAACTAACTAGTGGGTCCCATGTGTCATAGACACAATTTTTAATTAGGGTTAATTATTAGTTAATCAGATTAATTTAGTGGGGAACCCACGTGTCACACCTTAATAGGATAATTCAATTTTCTAATCAACACATGAATAACTAGTCTAATTAATCCTTAAATATCTATTTAACTAATTAGCTAATTAAATAATATATCTATTTATTTATTTATTTTTAATAAAAACATATATATATATATATATATATATATATTATACACATGCCTGCATAGACCATATTTTCTCATATCCTCATAAATGTTCAAAGATCTTTGCTCATAGAGAAAACAACACATACAGTTTCAACATAGGAGATCATGACACAACAATGTTATTGATTCATGGATTATTACAATCTCAGAGGCTTATGTTACAAAAATTCAACTCCATAATCTCATGAAAAACAAGAGTGCTTCAGGTTACACTTATTGCCACTGTCAAAACTTAACTACTCCATTTTAGCTTTCTTCCCATGTGGACAATCACTAGCATAATGTCCTGCTTCCTTGCAACGAAAGCAAATGAGTTCGGACAAGTCTCGAGGCTTCTTAGTGTTTTCTTTTGCTCCTTGGGTTTCCTGCTTCCTTCGTTGGAACATATTGATGTAGTGGCCCAACTCCTTACACTTGAAACATCTGATATGACTCAGGTCCTTATGTGCAGGTATTTGACTCTGGCTGGTGTATTTTCTCTTCTTTCCGGACTCCTTCATTTTGGCCAGTTCTTCTATTTCAAGTGGATCAAACTCTACTTTTTCCGTCGGGAAGTGTCCCAGATACTCTTGCCTTTAAAATGTCCTTCCTCTCCACATGAGTAACAAGCATCGGAGAAAACTCTGGTTAGGCTCTGTCTATCAGGGTCTCCAATATTTTCCTTCATAACAAGTTCTTCTAAAATCTTCTTCGTGAGTGTTTCCTCCATTGCTTCTTTCTGCTGCTTGACAACTTGTTGCACCTTGGGGTAAATGTGACACTGGGCTGGGTAGTGGGTGGTTCCTTCGCATAAGAAACAAGTCACCTGACTAGTTGGGCATTCCTTCGCTGGGTGATTCTCATCACAATGAGTGCATCCATCCTTGTATTTCTCCTGGGTGTGTCCTATTTCTCCACAGATCTTGCATGCACAAGTCTTCTTCTTCGGATTATCATAGTACTTCTGAATCAGATGGGATCTTAACAGAGTCTTCTTGAATTCACCCCAGGTTTCTGCTCCACTAAATCCTTGTATGGCATGGTGCATTTTCCACCAAATAGCAGCACCTTGGGTAAAGTACTGAAGAGCGTGTGCCACTTCATATTTCCTTGAAATCAAATTGTTCCCGAAGTGGTTCTCCATGTTCTGAATCCATATTTCAGCCTCCAGCTGGGTCATTGGTCGAGAGATTTACAAGTCCAGCTTGATACTCCATCTAGTAGGGTTGAGGTTTTGGGGATGAGATGGGTAAGAGAGAGAGGGAGATATACACAATACACACAATATTTTTGAGAATAGGTTTTATTTGTGGCTGTCGGAAAACACACACCAATGACGGCTCACAAATCATCGTATCTAACGTGGGTATATAACAGGGGTTTGTACTTCTAATGGTCATATAAATATTCGAACGCTTCAGGGTCTTTGAGTTCTTCGAGTCTTGAGAGTCTTCAATTGGTGCAACTTCAATTCTTCAAATGCATGATGAAATCCTCTTTACTTTGAACTGGGACTCACTTGGTCCTTCAAGTCGTCAAAGGGGTAAGGGTATTGTCTAACTTTTTGAGGTGAGAGAGAACATTTGATGAAATCAGAAAGGATCAGAAGTAAAGGATGTTCTTGGAAATAAAATTTTAGAAAGCTCTTCTCCTAAGGGATTTCTAGTTTCCAGGGTCACGTCCTACAGTCAACATGTGCTCTCATACCATATCTGTAGCGACCCGACTCAAAACGAGTCAAGCCTCTGTGTATCTGTGCCATCCCTGGATCAGTATGCTGGCATACACAGTACATCAATGTATATATCCAAGTGCAATCACATGTAAATAGCGTAAAACTGATATATACCTTAAAAATCTTAGCGGAAACAGTCAAGGGAGTGGAGTCCCAATAAACACCAATGGCAGGTTGAGTGCAGACCGTAACCCTGAATCGTACTCTTACTCATCGAAGAAAGTATCTGCAACATAAGACGTTGCAGCTGTGTAGGTCAGAAAATTGAAGATGCCGGCAAGTGACAAAAGAGAGGGGTAAAAATATCATCTATACTATATGCATATATGGCAAGTGGGGCTGTATGTTTTTAGCGAAAAGCAAGTTTTCTCCTACATCAAGAGAGGATTAAAAGCAAAACTTTACTACGTTGTTGGTTGTTAACGAGATGGTACCACCAACCAATTCTCGTACCCGAGTTATCACTAATTCCCACATCATTATTAAATTGTGTTGAGAGTTCTGGAAAATTTCATTGCTTTCGGCTCAAGTTGTCCATGACCATGGACACGGCTAATCGATTAGGTTTGGGTACTCTGCAGAGTTTTGCACACGTTCCCCACAAGATTTGATCGCCTCCGGGTATGTCCTCGCAATTCAGGGTGTTTGAAGACCGGATGATGAAACCATGGTCTTTCAACGGGTGCCTCTGATCCCCTGTCGGTGCCCATCCAATCCTATCGTTCTTCTACATCTGCTAGAATCGCCTGTCCAGAGTCGTCGCGTTGTCCAACCAAGCCAGAGCCCATAATGACTTGTGGCTGTGCAGGTAAGCCTTGGGTCTTGAAGCCTCCGTCCATCTCTTCGAGGCTGGGTGAAGCTTTCCACAAGATGACATGGCACTTCCCCATGCATCTTGGGTCGTCCACTGGTTTCTCCAGGGAGCCCATGTAAACCGTCCTTCACACAGAGTTGCATTGCATCACGTGGTCTTCAAAAGTATTGACTTAACCGGTCTTGGTAATTAAATTGTTGGCGCCTCACTCGTGATAGACTCTCAACCAGAACCCCGTCTAATCAAGCATAGAAAAATAGAATTTGTCGTCTTGGGGCAAGTAACAGGGTTGTTGGGTGCCTACCACATCATACTATAACAAGTAACCAATATTTTCCAAGTACCTACTTAGCATGCAATTGGGTGTAGAAGGGTAGAACTACAATGCATAAAAACATAGGTAATACATGATCAAATGACTTGCCTCGTTAGATTGAAGAAGAATTATCGTTCTCGGGGAATACGTGATAGAACTATTCGTCACTCTCCGATGAAATCTATATAATCAAACATAGTATTCACATAAGCACTCACACTAGCAATCAAATAACAAAAAACAATAAAATTTGATGCAATCAAAATAAAATCACTAACACACAAAAACTATAGCACAAAGTGGTGCAATTTTCTTTACATAAACAAAACACAAACTGTTTTTGGTAAAACCCCAAGTAAAACTATTTAAAAAAATTGAAACTTAAACTACTGAAAGATATGATCACTAGGAAGCAGCAGCAAAAAGAATTAAATTAAAAGCTACTTTTAAACTCCTGGAATAAGCAAAACAATATTGGACTTCTAGAATAAAAGATATAAGGAAAACATAGGCAAGATATAAGCAAAACTGACACACTAAATCTGTTCTAATTCAAATTTTTAAATTTCAAACATAGGCAAATAATATGTGTTCAGAAACTACAAGAAAATTGTGATCTACTACAAAATGAATCAACTTCATTGGACTTCTAGAATAAAAGATATAAGGAAAACAAAAAACAGAACTAATTCTGTTACAGAATTGCAATAGAAAAGAAAATAGTGACATGGCAAGATCTGATTGGCTGATAGGTGTGCATGTTTCTGGCTATCCAACGGACGATCACAATATAACGGAAAACCTTTTGGTTTTAACTAACTAGCAGAGAACCAGTATGGTTTATTTTAACTAACCGAAGAGGTAAACTTGTTCTAATCTAAGCCGCATATACATGATCTAACGGTGGGAAATAAATCTAGGACAGACAGAGGGGGGAACACAGCTTACAGTGGTTGGGAGTATCTCCGGCGAGGTGGCCGGCGAGGTGGGCAGCTCCGGCGTGGGGGAGGGGTCGCCGGCGGGGTGGGCCGGCGGAGGAGGGTGGGGATCCGGCTCCTCGGAGGGCGGCGTGCTCCTAGCGAGGGGGGGCGATGGAGAGCTCCTGGCGGCGTCCCAGGCAGGAGGTGCCGACGGGGAGGTGCAGCCTGCAGGGGGGCCGATGGGGTGGGGAGTGGCGGAGGAGGTGCGGTAGGGGCATGGGGAATGGCGGCGGGGAGTCTCGCGGGGTCCTGGTGGCGGTGGGGAGGTGATGGGGCGACGGGGTGCTCGGTAGGAGGTGTTGCTCGTGCTCCTGGGAACAGAGCTCCGGCGAACCGGCTGCAAGGGCGAGGAGGTGGGGAGATGAGGTGGTTCCGACGGGAATGGAACGAGGAGGCCATGGGGATCCTTTATAGGGGGCGAGGAGGTACTGGGAGGGAAAGAACTTCGCGAATTCCGAAAGGGGAGGATTTTTGGTTCCCTACCATGGAAGGTGTGTGAGCATGGGAGGAGGGAGACGAGAGGAAGGAGAAGATCCTTTGTCGGGCCAGAATAGGAAGCTCCTTAATGGGCCTGTGAATAGTTTCCAAAAAAAAACGATTTACTTCCTAATAATTAAAACATGAAATCATAATTATGAAAAGGAAATAAATTCCTTCCCAAAGTTATAAGTATTATATACCACAATTATCAGAAAAATAAAATCTAAATGATGGACATTTTTCCACAGCCAAAATAAAAACTTAAAAAAAATGTTTTTCAGAAAATTACCTAAATGCTTTATTTCTTTTTTGCAAATATTTTCTAAATTAAAATTTTCTTTTCTTGGCTCAAAATACTTCAATAAATGCCCCTGGTTTTGGAGGGTCATGTTCCTACTCTCTTTTCCGTTTGACAAAATATTATTTCCCGACATTTCTTGAGTGGAGGGAAAATAGAATTGCAAATCAAAATCGAAAAAATTCAAATGCCACCTTCATTCGAATTCTTTATAGTTGAAGAAGTCATGTCATCTTCTCTCATTGATTTTAAATGGATGAATTTTAATTAACCGGAAAAGGGGAAAGTCATTTTATTCCCTCTCATTCAAAAGTTTTTGAAAAGTTTCAATTTTCACTGAAGTTTCAATCACTCAAACAAACAACCAAACAATCTAATAATTTTATTAACATTCCAAAATTTTGGGATGTTACATAGTCCCTTTCGTCCGGAAAAAAAGCAAGGAGAAGAGTTCATCGCGTTTTACGATTCAGAGGCGCCACCACCTCCTGTTCTTCCTCTGGAGGGCAGATCTGGAGTCCATTCTGTGCTCCGGAGAGGGGAGATCGTCGCCATCGTCGTCACCAACCTTCCTTCATCGCCAATTCCATGATGCTCTTCATCGTTCGTGAGTAATCTTATCGTAGGCTTGCTGGACGGTGATGGGTTGGACGAGATCTATCATGTAATCGAGTTAGTTTTGACGGGGATTGATCCCTAGTAACCACTATGTTCTGAGATTCATGTTGCTACTACATTGCCATGCTTAATACTTGTCACTAGGGCCCGAGTGCCATGATTTCAGATATGAACCTATTATGTTCTCGTCAATATATGTGTGTTCTTGATCCTATCTTCCAAGTTGTAGTCACCTACTATGTGTTATGACCCGGCAACCCCGGAGTGACAATAGCCGGAACCACTCCCGGAGATGACCATAGTATGAGGAGTTCATGTATTCACTAAGTGTTAATGTGTTGATCCGGTTCTTTATTAAAAGGAGAACCTTAATATCCCGTAGTTTCCATTAGGACCCCGCTGTCACGGGAGGGATGGAGAATAGATGTCATGCAAGTTCTTTTCCCTAACACGTATGACTACATATGGAATACATCCTACATTACATTGACGAACTGGAGCTCGTTACATATCTCTCCGTGTTATAACTGTTGCATGATGAATAGCATCCGGCATAATCATCCATCACCGATCCAATGCCTACGAGTTTTTCCTACTGGTCCTTGCTACGTTACTCTCTCGCTACTACTGTCACTGATGCTACTGTTACTCTCTTGCTGCTGATGTCACTACTTCTTCTGTTACTCTGCTGCTGCTACTGTTACCGTTGCTACTGTTGCTATCACTACTATGCTACTGATACTTTTCTACAGATACGAAGTCTTTTAGGTGTGGTTGAATTGACAACACTCAAGTGCTAATACTTGGGAATATTCTTTGGCTTCTCCTTGTGTTGAATCATCAAATTTGGGTTGAATACTCTACCCTCTAAAACTGTTGCGATCCCCTATACTTGTGGGTTATCAAGACCTGTTTCTGGCGCTGTTGCCGGGGAAGCATAGCTCTATTCTCTGAGTCACTTGGGATTTACGTCAGCTGATCACTATGAGGAATCGGAAAAAGCCAAGAACTAAAGTCTTGCCCTCAACTACGAGGACAGGTAAGGAACTGCCATCTAGCTCTGCACTTGCTTCACCTTGAGTTATGAGTAAGTTTGCGACACCACCCCCTGCTAGGAATTTTGATATGTTGCATGTGCTTGATGATGCTACTTCTGTTGTCCATGATGCTTGTGATGATGCTATGCTTGATACTACTTTGCCACTAGGTGCATTCCTTGATGCACAAATTGCTAGAGTTGCTGCTAGATGTGATGATACTTCTGAAACTGCTGAGATTATTGAAGTTGTCCCGGATGTGTTTTTAGGGAACGAACTATAGAACAAGCTGAGATCCTATTGAATAATATCTTGTGCAATGAGAATGCTTGGACTATTCCCGAACCACCTCCGAAGCCAACTCGGAAGAAAATTGGTATTCTATTCCTCAGTCCTGAAGATATGCAAGAAGCTAAGAAATCTATGAAACAGAAAGGCATTAAATTTGAAGATGTCAAAATTCTACCACCTATCGAAGATATCTATGGTCTTGATAACCCGATACAGGTAGTAGAGATAAATTCTCTTCGTAGATTCGATGAGAGTGATATTCCTTTTGATAAACCTCCTAGCTTATGCCTGGATGAATTTGATAACTTTGTTGCCAAACAAGAAAGTTTCAATGATTATGTTAGCAGACAATTGGAACTGAATGCTCGTATGCTTAGTCATTTAAGTGCTTGTGTGGACAGAAACGTCAATGATCTTAACTCCTGAGTAAACATGCCTCTATGGTTACTACTCAGGTAGAACAAGTACTTAAAGATCAGAATGACTTGCTCAATGAGTTGAATGACAATTCTGTCAGAGTCGTCACTTGAGGTGGTAGAATGACCCAGGAACCTTTGTATCCTGAGGGTCATCCTAAGAGAATTGAACAAGATTCTCAAGGAGATAGCACTGATGCACCTAGTCATCCAAGGAAGAAGACGAAATATGATAGGAACTTGCATGCTAGCAACCCTGCTGCTGTTACACCTGAGAGTCTAAACGATGTCTCTGTTTCTGATGCGGAAACACAATCTGGTGATGAACATGAGCCTAATGATAATATCGATAGTGATGTTCATGATGATGCTCAACCTAGCAATGATAAGGATGTGGAGATTGAACCAGTTGATCTTGATAACCCACAACCTAAGAATATGAGATACGATAAGAATGACTTCGTTGCTAGGAAGCATGGTAAAGAAAGGGAACCATGGGTTCAGAAACCCATGCCCTTTCCTCCCAAACCATCCAAGAAAAAGGACGAGGAGGATTTTGAGCGATTCGTTGAAATGATTAGACCTGTCTTTCTGCAAATGCGTTTGACAGATATGCTCAAAATGTCTCTGTATGCTAAGTACATGAAGGATATTGTGACTAATAAGAGGAGGATACCTGAGGTTGAGATTTCCACCATGCTCGCTAATTACACCTTCAAGGGTGGAACTCCTAAGAAACTAGGTGATCCGGAGTGCCCACTATACCATGCTCCATTAAAGGAAACTACGTTAGAACTGCTTTATGCGACCTTGGAGCCTGTGTTAGTGTTATGTCTCTTTCTCTTTATCGTAGACTTGAATTGGACAAGTTGACACCCACTAAAATCTCTTTTGAAATGGCAGACAAATCAACTTCTTCCCCTATCGGCATTTGCGAGGATGTGCCTGTTATGGTTGCGAACGTTACTATCTTGACAAACTTTGTTATTCCGGATATTCCCGAGGATGATGCCATGGCGGTCATCCTTGGAAGACCCTTTCTAAACACTGCAGGGGATGTTATAGATTGCAACAAAGGCAGTGCCACTTTCCGTGTTAACAGTAATGACCATACGGTGCACTTTCCGAAGAAACAATATCGAGTACATTGCATCAATGCTATCAAAAAAACTTCATCGATTCTTATTGGGAGCTTTGAATGCCCTATACCTACTGTTAAGATGAAGTATGAGTTGCTTGTTGGGGATATTCACATCCCCATTGAGGTAACCTAGTGACTATTCAAAAAAATTCGGTTCTTTTTATGAGATTCGAAAAGGTTTGTCAAGGAGACTTGATCAACCTCATTGACGGATTTCTTTCGATGACCATGGGATGGATGAATCAAGGAGTCACAAACCTCTGTTCCAAGCTTTCACTTTTAGTTGCTTAGAAGAAAAATGATAGATTTAGTTTAGTTTTCCCTGTTTTATGTTTTTGCGCTCCGTAGAAAAGTACCCCGAAAATACAAGTTCTCCGAATGCCGTGAAAATCAAGTATGATTTTTTCTAGAATTTTTGAAAAATTCTGAGACGAGAGCTAGTCAGGGGGCTGCACCAGTGGTCCACAAACCCTGGAGGCGCGGGCACCCCCCTGGCCATGCCTACTAGTCTTGTGGGGCCCACATGTACCCCCTCCACTTATTCTAGCTCCTATCTGCTTCTCCTACCTCCAGAAAAAATCATTTCGCAGCTCAAACCCGTGTTCTTGCTCTTCTTGTTGCGATTTTCGATCTCCTTGTGCAAAGCACCATTCACAAAATTGTTTTGGGGAAATTGCTCCTTGGTATGTGACTCCTCCATTGGTCCAATTAGTTTTTCTCCAGTGCCTTATACATCGTGTATTTTTGCTGCCTTGGTGACCCTGTTCTTGAGTTTTGCATGCTAATTTTAGCTGGTCCCAAATAGCTTTGATGCGTGATATGGCCTCTAGACACTTGTTGGAGTAGTTGCTATGAGTTTAGTGGAGCCTTGTTCACTTCTCCTTTGAGTCACTGAAAATTTCAGAAAAGGAAGATGTTCAGGAGAAACTATCATGGTGGTTCCTCAAGCAAGAGGGGTCCCCGTCTCGCGATTCGGGAGCTCGATCCTTACCAACAGAGGAACGCACAAGTAAAACCATGTGAATGGCCTTCTGATGAATTCATGACTGAGGCAGGTTTCAAAGACGAGTTTGATACACTTGTTCACAACGTCGGACTCGAAGAATTCATCTCCGATAAATGTGAACAGTATGTTACTCTCATTGCCTCTTTTGTTCGTAGATTCTAGTTTTCAGCTGGCCGTGATACATCTGTATTGTTTGATCTCTATGAAAAATCGTATACCATGGATTTAGAAGATTTCAATAGAATTTGCAAGATACCTGTTTGGGGTAGTCTCAATGATCCTCCTAAATCTTCGGTTAGAGATTTTTTCTCTAGTATAACTGCCGGAGAAACTAGAGATATTACATAAGCTACCATGGGGAGCATTCATTTTCCTGCCTTGCACTACTTTGCCCTCTTCATAGGTGGATGCATTAACGGCAAGATTGAGCATTGTCACCTCTGCGCACCCGACCTTAGCATTCTTAAGAGCGCAGTAACGGGTGATAGAAGTTTCAACATGGGAGCTATAATAGCAAGGAGGCTGAATAATAATGCTAATCAAGGGGATTTCTTTGGTGGGATCTATGCCACTCGCATAGCAAATTTTCTTGGAGTACCCATCTGCGAAGGAGACCCTCCGCTCCATACAGCTTTCCTTAATCGCGCCGCTATGACACACTATCAGTTCCTTGAGAGGGATAATGAATCCCTCCTATACCGGTTAATATTTAACCGACAGCGTGTTTTTCATATTACCCTTCCTCCTCCTGCCTTCTTTGACTTTCAGGTAAAACGGAGATATTACATAACGAGAGGAGAGGCAGAGGAGTATGAGAGGGAGGCAAAGGCTGCTCGCCTCCGCGAGGCAGCTATTCAGGCAGTGGCTACAGCACTCCCGTACAACCCCCATTATGATTTTGGGTATCGCCCGGACCACCCATGGGAGTAGACCAACTTAGGCCAAAAGCCAAAGCTTGGGGGAGTATGTGTTTCTCACCGACTTTATATTCTTGTTTACACTTTCACTTTGTTAGTCGTTGTTCACGCTTTGCCACTGTATCATCCATGCTAGTTTATTTCTTTTTCTCGTTTTCTTTTCGTGTGTTTGTCTAGATTGAGAAAACCCAAAAAGATTTCTTGTTGTTCTTTTGCTTGTTGGGAGCTTTCCCGTGTAAATAGTTTTCTTTTTCTTTGCGTCAAGGTAGAAGACCATGGTTACAATGTTTAGTGGTTCTCGCATGCATATCTGTTTATCTTTTAAAGAGCCATATTACTTTGTCTTCTCCTTTGTGTTTTCTTGCAGATTCCAGCTTAATCCAATGCACGAGCACTCTTATTATTGTTCACATCGTTCGGTCGTTCAAGTGAAAGGAAATAATGACAATATATGATGAAGTGACTGAGCCTGGAAAAGCTGGTATGAACTCGATCTATTTTTTTTTTTAAATATGACTAGCTCGTCGTTCCTAATTTAGCTTTGTTGTGAGAGAAACATGTTTGCAATGACAACTTAGAGATAATAGTTTCTGATGCCATGCTTAATTAGCTAGGAGCTTATAATGGTTTGTCTTGGATGCCAACATGAATTTTGAGATGCTTATGATGTAGTATGATAGGATGGTATCCTTCTATGAATGATTCAAGTGGCTTGACTTGGCGCATGTTTACGAATGTAGTTGAAAGAAAATCAACATAGCCTCTATGATATTCATGTTCATGGTGATTTATGTCCTACTCATGCATGCACTCAATGTTGGTTAATCTCAATGCATTTGGATGACTGTTGTCGCTTTTGCTAGTCTTCACTTGTACTAAGCGGGAATACTGCTTTGCATCCACTTCCATCAATCCAAAGTTATTCCATATGAGTCCACCATACCTAACTATAAAATCGTCTTTACATCGGATGGTTCGGTGTTTTGATGATCCCTACCTTATTGACCGCAACTTCTGTATTTATTATCGCCTTCATCGCTGCCCCTCCAGTAGATATTGATGGTATTCGCGAGCCTGTTTCTGGTTCTTTACTTTATGGAAACAATATTATCTCTGGTGCTATTATTCATGCGGTATCTACCTGTTTTTCAAGTAAACTTGCATTTGCCACTCTCTAAATCTTCAAGAAATAATCTGTTTGGCATGCCCGAACCGCTCATGTGGTGACAGGGGGCTATCCGTATCTTCCATGCTACGCGTGTTATCCTCGATATGTGTTTATTCACTATAACTCACGAGAAATGGTCCGGTAATTGGAATGCCCAGTTCCATGCTCAAATCGAAAAGATAATTTCAAACAAAACTCCCCTGGATTGTTGTTGGTATGGATGGCACCCGAGTATTCGTCTAGTCGTGGAGTGTGATTGATCGGTGGTGGGGGAGTCAAAACTTTACTTTTGTGTTCGGGAACTGCCTATAGCATGTCTTGCATGGAAGATGGCGAAAACTCTTGGTCATTGCATTGACAATGAAAGCATGCCACCCAAAATTATTATCTCTGTCTTCAAAGCTTGAGCTCTGACACCTCCAAGCTTGTGATCTTGCTGAAAATCTGGATATGAGTTAGACATAGTTGCAACAACAGGATCAAACAGAGTTCGTAAAAGTTTTTCTTTTGTCTATTTCAGTTTGTCAACTGAATTTCTTGAGGAGAAGCAAGGCTTTAAGCTTGGGGGAGTTGATACGTCTCCGTCGTATCTACTTTTCCAAACTCTTTTGCCCTTGTTTTGGACTCTAATTTGCATGATTTGAATGGAACTAACCCGGACTAACGCTGTTTTCAGCAGAATTGCCATGGTGTTGTTTTTCCACAGAAAGAAAAGTTCTCGGAATGACCTGGAAATTTACGGGGATTTTTTGTGGAATATATAAAAAATATTGGCGCAAGAATCAACTAAAGAAGTGGAGTGTGGAGCCCACAAGCCCACCAGGCGCGGCCCCCCCTGGTCGCGCCTAGCAGGCTTGTGGGGCACACGTTGCTCCACCGCCTCCAATTCCAGCTCTATTTTGTCCCTTTCGTCCGGAAAAAAATCAAGGAGAAGAGTTCATCACGTTTTACGATACAGAGGCTCCGCCACCTCCTGTTCTTCGAGTGGAGGGCAGATTTGGAGTATGTTCTGGGCTCCGGAGAGGGGAGATCGTCGCCATCGTCATCACCAACCTTCCTTCATCGCCAATTCCATGATGCTCTTCATCGTTCGTGAGTAATCTCATCGTAGGATTGCTGGACGGTGATGGGTTAGATGAGATCTATCACGTAATCGAGTTAGTTTTGACGGGGATTGATCCCTAGTATCCACTATGTTCTGAGATTGATGTTGCTACTACTTTTCCATGCTTAATGCTTGTCACTAGGGCCCGAGTGCCATGATTTCAGATCTGAATCTATTATGTTCTCGTCAATATATGTGTGTTCTTGATCCTATCTTGCAAGTTGTAGTCACCTACTATGTGTTATGACCCTACAAGCCCGGAGTGACAATAGCCCCATGTGTCATGTATTCACTAAGTGTTAATGCGTTGATCTCGTTCTTTATTAAAAGGAGAACCTTAATATCCTGTAGTTTCCATTAGGACCCTGCTGCCACGGGAGGGATGGACAATAGATGTCATGCAAGTTCTTTTCCCTAAGCACGTATGACTACATACGGAATGCATGCCTACATTACTTTGACGAACTGGAGCTAGTTACATATCTCTCCGTGTTATAACGGCTGTATGATGAATAGCATCCGACATAATCATCCATCACTGATCCAATGCCTACGAGTTTTTCCTACTGGTCCTTGCTATGTTACTCTGCCGCTACTGATGTCACTGCTGCTACTATTACTCTGTTGCTACAGCTGTCACTGCTGCTACTGTTGCTCTGCTGCTGCTACTGTTACCGTTGCTACTGTTGCTATCACTACTCTGCTACTGATACTTTTCTGCATATACTAAGTCTATATGGTGTGGTTGAATTGACAACTCAACTGCTAATACTTGAGAATATTCTTTGGCTTCCCCTTGTGTCGAATCAACAAATTTGGGTTGAATACTCTACCCTCGAAAACTGTTGCGATCCCCTATACTTGTGGGTTATCATGGGCCCATAACCCATAGGTTTGTCCTAGGATCTTACTTGGCTCTTGTAATCTTTTCCAGAGATGTCGAGAGTCTTTTGAAATATGTAGTAAGGATGAATTCCATTAGTCATATTCCTTCTCCAAGATCTATTTGAATTAATTTTCATCGGTGGCTCAACCTTTCCTCACTCATTGTTCCGGAGTGTATCAGTAATTATTGTTGTTGTTTCACCTCATCATTCTCAACATTGAAGACCGAAGGAGAGTTTCTCTTAAATCTTGGTCCCTTCTTGGAGATTCATGGTTTTAGATTCATGATATACTCCCAAATTGTTTTAATTCATGAGAACTTCCTACCATATATATCCGAAGCATTTCAGAGTTGTTTTCATTCCTCGATCCTCCAAAGGCCATCATTTCAAAAGATTTCTTCGTTCTCAGCTTTCAGCTTTCATTCCCAAATTCTTCTCAATTGTTGCCTCTTCGTTCGTATCTCAATTATTCTGGTGCTTCATTCAAGTTTCTGCTTGACGGAGGATGATCTATTCATTCTCATGTATCTCTGTTCATTCAAAATATCCCCATTCGTTCCTAATTCTTATCGGTGTTCTGTTGTGGACTTGTTCTAGATCATGATGTTTGTCTTCAATCTTTTCAACAAGGATAAGTGGTATGCTAAATCCGTTGCTTTCCATCAATTAATTTGGAGAAGTATAAGCAAAACATAATTTTTATTGTTGATTATCAAGGTGATTTATATTCTTCATTCGGAGTTGTTCATTCGTTTCTTGATTTTAAGTTGCTTATATTTGTACTTTCCGGAGTTCCAAGTCTTGTCAAGTTCTCTTCGTGAAGGTCCATCTATATCATGAAAGGTTAGAATCTTATTCTATTCAACCTTCTTTTCTCTTGATCATTCTTTTGTTCCAGATTTTTCTCTCATTAATTCATCATGTCATTTGGTTAAGATCGTGTGTTCTGTCCTCTTTTCGAGTTCCTTCCATCCTATCAAATTTTGCCTCCCTTTTCTATTGAAGTACTACCCAAATTTATTTTCAACTCTTGCTTGTTCCTCATGCCATTCTTCATTGTTTTGCAACCTCTAAGTTTTTTCGGCATCACTCGTTTTTCAAAGAAGAAACTAAGTTTACCTCTTACTTTCCTCTTCCTCATCCCTTTTCATTCTAAGATCTCGGGTCGAGATCTCTTGTTAGTGGAGGAGAGTTGTAACAGCGTGAGACCGATGCTCCAGAAGTTTCCCGTTTATTGTCGTGTGTTTATCTGGTTGTCACCTTCATCATCGCATCAATCGCATCATCCGTGTTGCATCGACACTTCGTTGTTGTCATATTTTCAAAACTTGCATCTGTTCGTAGTTGTTGGTTCTCTCCGTTGTCATCGTCCACTGGTTCGAGACCAATCACAAATGCATGCGCTCGCGGCATCACTTAAATATTGTTTTTAAAAGTGCATATAAAACTTTCTCGGAATCGGATGAAAGTTTGCGCGCGGCCATATTTTAATATAGGCGGACCGCCTGCCAAATTTCATCACATTCGTAGGTTGTTTGGTACACGAACCGTTAAACCTATAACGATCAATATAGCTAGTTAAACGTTGGATGGTTTTGGTTTATAAAACTATGCCATGGGCCGCAGATCACCCTCTCATCTCAGCTCAGGCCCCTACATAGCCACCTAGCCAAACCTACCATATCCCCATAACCGCAGCCGTCGGATTGCGATCGAACGGCTCAAAAACGTACTAAACCCCCCCAAACCTAGTTACCCTACTATATAAGGGAATATACTGATACGTCTCCAACGTATCTATAATTATTGATGGTTTCATTCTATTATCTTGTCAAACTTTGGATGTTTTGTATGCCTTTTATATCATTTTTGGGACTAACGTATTAACTGTATGCCAAGTGCTAGTTCCTGATTTTTCCCTGTTTTTGACCCTTTTCAGAGGAGGACTTTAAACGAAGTCCAAACGGAACGAAATTTCCAAAAAGATTTTTTCCGCAATAGAAGACGATCGGGGAACTTGAGAACGAAGGCAGGGGGCCACCAGGGATCCCACAAGCCCCCTAGCCGCGGCCAAGGGGGGCGCGCCTCCCAGGCTTGTGGGCTCCCTGGGCCTCCTCTGCCACAAGCTTCTTTATCCGCAAGATCCCATCTGGGAACGTTCTGGTGCCTTGCCGGAGGGGGGATTCAGATACGGAGGGCTTCTTCATCAACACCATGACCTCTCCGATGATGCGTGAGTAGTTCACCATAGACCTACGGGTCCATAGCTAGTAGCTAGATGGCTTCTTCTCTCTCGTGGATCTTCAATACAAAGTTCTCACTGAACTTCATGGAGATCTATCCGATGTAATCTTCTTTTGCGGTGTGTTTGTCGAGATCCGATGAATTGTGGATTTATGATCAGATTATCTCTGAATCTTATTTGAGTTTCTTCTGATCTCTTATATGCATGATTTCATATCCTTGTAATTCTCTTCGAGTTGTGGGTTTTGTTTGGCTAACTTGATCTATGATTCTTGCAATGGGAGAACTTCTGGGTTTTGGGTTCATACCGTGCGGTGAGCTCACCCAGTGATAGAAGGGGTAGCGAAGCACACATCCTGTTGTTGCCATCAAGGGTAAAAAGATGGCTTTTCATCATTGGTTTGAGTTTATCCGTCTACATCATGTCATCCTTCTTAAGGCGTTACTCTGTTCGTCATGAACTCAATACACTTGATGCATGCTGGACAGAGGTCGATGCCTGGAGTAATTGTAGTAGATGCAGAAAGTATCGGTCTACTTGTCTCGGACGTGATGCCTACATGTATGATCATTGCCTTAGATATCGTCATGCCTATATGTATGTTTAATCGACACCTTCATCCCTAAACATGTGGACATGTTTATGGAACTTTGTTTTCGCTTGAGGACAAGCAAGGTCTAAGCTTGGGGGAGTTGATACGTCCATTTTGCATCATGCTTTCATGTTGATATTTATCGCTTTATGGGCTGTTATATTACCTTGTGGTACCATACTTATGCCTTTTCTCTCTTATTTTAAAAGGTTTATTTGAAGAGGGAGAATACCGACAGCTGGAATTCTGGACTAGAAAAGGAGCAAGTCTGAGTCCTCTATTCTGTGCAACTCCAAATGCCCTGAAAATCAACGTGGAATTTTTTGGGAATATATAAAAAATAATGGGCAAAAGAAGTACCACAGGGGAGCTACCAGGGCCCCACAAGCCTGGTAGCCGCCGCCCCCTGGTGGCGGCTAAAGGGCTTGTGGGCACCCAAACGGCCCACTGCCCCCCCTCTTTTGCTATATGAAGGGTTTCGTTCCAGAAAAAATCAGGGTGGAGCTTTTTCGTGGATTCTCCGCCGCCACGAGGCGGAACTTGAGCAGATCCAATCTAGAGCTCCGGCAGGACGATCCTGCCGGGGAAACTTCCCTCCCGGAGGGGGAAATCGTCGCCATCGTCATCACCAACAATCCTCTCATCGGAGGGGAGTCATCTCCATCAACATCTTCATCAGCATCATCTCCTCTCCAAACCCTAGTTCATCTCTTGTAACCAATCTCCGTCTCGCGACTCCGATTGGCACTTGTAAGGTTGCTAGTAGTGTTGATTACTCTTTGTAGTTGATGCTAGTTGGATGACTTGGTGGAAGAGTTTATGTTTAGATCCTTGATGCTACTCATTACACCTCTGATCATGATTATGATTATGCTTTGTGAGTATTTACTTTTGTTCCTGAGGACATGGGATAAGTCATGCTGATAATAGTCATGTGAATTTGGTATTCGTTCGGTATTTTGATATGATGTATGTTGTCTTTTCCTCTAATGGTGTTATGTGAACATCGACTACATAAAACTTCACCATGTTTGGGCCTAGAGGAAGGCATTGGGGAGTAGTGAGTAGATGATGGGTTGCTAGAGTGACAGAAGCATAAACCCCAGTCTATGCGTTGCTTCGTAAGGGGCTGATTTGGATCCACTAGTTTAATGCTATGGTTAGACGTTCTCTTAATTCTTCTTTTGTAGTTGCGGATGCTTGCGAGAGGAGTTAATCATAAGTGGGATGCTTGTCCAAGTAAGGGCAGTACCCAAGCGCCGGTCCACCCACATATCAAACTATCAAAGTAACAAACGCGAATCATATGAACATGATGAAACTAGCATGACAGAAATCTCCGTGTGTCCTCGGGAGCGTTTTTCCTCCTATAAGACTTAGTTCAGGCTTGTCCCTTGCTACAGAAGGGATTGGGCCACTTTGTTCCATCGTTGTTACTACTTGTTACTTGTTACTTTTCACTTGCTACGTTTCACCTTGCTACACCATCACTTGTTACCGCTACTTTCAGTGCTTGCAGTTATTACCTTGCTGAAAACTGTTTATCACAGCCTTCTGCTCCTCGGTGGGTTCGACACTCTTTCTTATCGAAAGGACTATGATTGATCCCCTATACTTGTGGGTGATCAAGGCCTCTGGAAACAGTCAAAGCCATGTAGCATCTTTAATCACACCCATCATGTGGCGTGTCATTTAAATAAAAGGTAGTTGGGCGAACGACACAGAAGGAGAGGCAATCCTTGCTAGGGAACATCGCTAGTGCGCCACCTCATGGCACATTTAATGCATCTATTTCTGTTTCTCAGTGTTGGATATTTCCCACTATAGCTTATGTCAGTAGTACTGGCAGCTATTGTGCGGATTACTCTCCCATGAGAAGACCAACTTAGCCACTGTGGTAACCCTTGGACTATAAAAGGAGGTCCAGGGCTACCTTTAGAAAGGTCGAATCTTAGTTCATTCTACACGCGTAGCTGCTGCCCTCAAGCATCCTTATCGGGAGAGCGCACATGTATTGTGAACATCAACATAATCCACAAAAACACAAGACATAGGGTTTTACGCTTCTGAGCAGCCAGAACCTGTCTAAACCATCGTGCATGAAGGTGTTGGTGATGCTCTTTGTGCACCCATAGTCCCTGCAGAACCATAGCAAAGGGGCCATGTCGGTCCCATAGATCGTCGTAGAGAAATCACCCCGACATCTTTGGTGGGCCATGTAGGGGATTTGGTGCACGAATCTTCTCCAACACTGCTATTCCTCCCCAACATCTCCATCAACTCCCATGGTGCCCAATAAGGCTAGGGGAGCATCAACATCCGTCTCATATTTGTCGAAGCTGCGTACGCCGGCTGATACAAGTGATGGGGGTTGGGACAGACATCGTGCAATCCACACCATAGAGCGTAGTCACCACACCACTTGGAGCCCCACGAGGCGCGACCCAGACCCAGCCGTCATGATGTCGCAGGATGCACCGGTGAGGTTCGAGAGTGACACTACATCGGTGCCACTGGCGAACGCAAAGGCTAACTGCGTGGTGCATGCAGCGGCACCTCCACTGAGTGCTTCCCAAGATAACTTTTAGCAACACCCCAGGGGAGCCTACACCAACGGGCGTGTGAACAAGACCGTTGCGCACCAATCTCAGGGTGCGCAGGGCCAACCTCATTAGCAGCCCCCCTGGTAAGAGTGGGCAGCGGGTGACAGCGCGGGGAGGCACTCCTTCTCGCATTGCTAGGAGTTAGAGCGCCACCCATGTCTCGCATAACTCCATACCCAAAACGAGGCAGAATGACTAGCATAGGCCCAGTTGCCGCTAAATTCCCCGCCCGCGCGAGAGAACATGCAATATTGGAGGGCAACCATCTAAAGCCTACTAAGCTTCACGAATCATGACTAGGCGGATGCCAGAGAAGCTTCCTGCACGTGCCAAGTAGCCATGACGAGGCCCACCATCGAAAACGGTGCAGGTGGAGCATCTACGGTGCAGTCGCCCCCACAGCAGCAACAACCTATCTGTCGGACCAACGTGCAGGGCGAGATGTCCCATGCCTCGACAGACCCGCGACAGAAGGAAGATCAATGCTAGGTCTTGAAGGACAGGCGCAAGGAGTACGCACATATCATCAAGAGGCGGCAGGACACACATCGCCAATAGGACGGCGATGATCCAGTTGTCAGCGCGCCCACAACGGGAGCACCCTTCAGCCTACCTTACGAGGTTGGTTGCCCGACGTTCGCCCACGATGTGCGGCAAGTCCGCTCCCCTTCTAGCAGAGCCTTCAAGTCGGAATATGCCAAACACATATGATGGCAACATCAGCCCGTCAAAGTTCCTTGTCATCTACACCATTGTCGTGCAGGCTCCCGAGGGCGCGGTGAGGCAATGCTCACCAACTAATTCCCGCTAGTGCTCAAATGCAACATGAGGAGTTGGGTGATGAACTTGCTGGAAGGGATCTATTTCCTCCTGGGTGGATCTGTGCAACCATTTATTTGGTGCATACCACGGGGGTCGCAATCTCCCGGGGCAGCCCAGTGATTTGCATGTGATCCCTTAGAGAGACTGCAAGACCCTCCACAAGTACATTCAAAGATTCAACCGTGTACATCACAATATCATTGACATCCTCCCGGCCGCGGTGATCGTTGTGTTCCATACGAACATATGCAATCACCACATGGAGATGACTGTCAATAAGATACGATATGTCGCCGAGCTTTACACTCTGGTGGACAGATGTATACAGGCTCAAGAAGGAATAAGGCTCCCCAGGGAGGATGGCGGAACGGAAGTCGGCATAGACGATTAAAATGCGTACGCCTCCAGGGGGAAGGGCCGGAAGCACAACAAGACGTGCAAGGGCAAGGGAGTTATGCCTGTAGAAGGCACCAACAAATCCACTACACGCAAGAAGGACAAATCCAAGGGGCCCGGCAAGGATGTTGTTGCGTGCTCCGAAGACGACGAGACCATTGCAGGAGAAAAGACCAGGAGACCATATTGCAATATTCACATCACCAAGGGCCACGACAGCACCGAGTGGCACCAAGTAGAGTAGCTTGTAGAGGAACAGAAGCAAGAGTACGAAAGGGGCGACAAGGAGAAGGGCCAAGACGGTACGGGTGGATTCGGCAAGAAGAACTGCGGAAATTGCCACGAAAATGACAAGCAATAGAAGGAGAAACTTACTCGAGGCTGAGACAAGAAATTTGATGATGAAGAAACAGATGACGATGAGGAAGAAAAAGGATCTCATGGCCAGGAATTCTAGAACGTTGTGGATTCTATGTGTGTTGATGGAGGCGCTTCTTTGCACTCCTCACACACACACCTCAAGCAGTGGGCTTGTGAAGTCAACGCAGAACTAGCGGAGAGGCAAGGAAACCCTAGAAATGGTCCAACACTCCAATCATATTTGACGTAGAAGATCACCCTGACTGCACCACTACCATTGGGTGTGTGCCATTGTTGGTCTCACCAATAATTCGCAACCTCGAGATGACAAAGATGTTGGTCGATAGTGGGGCTGGTTTGAACTTGATCTCTCCCAACGTGATCAAGCGGTTGTAGCTTCCTGACATCGACCTCTAGCCAACAGGGTCCCTCTAGGGGTTCAATAAGGGGAAACGGGAACCGAAGGGGAAGAAAACTCTGCCATGACATTGTGGGGACCCCGACTCATAAGTCGTGATCACCGAATGAACAAGCACAGTGATCCGAGAGATTAATTCTCACTAAACACACATAAACTGAATAACAAGAGTCTTACATTCATTACATACACTTTTAATCAGGTATGGACTTCATGGCCAAGGCTTTATATATTTGTAATGGGAAATCTTCATCGATAGCGTGAACCATGCCATCTGCCTTAACCCTAGAGACATTCTGATTGGGAAGCATCCTAGCTTGCATGTACATCACCAAGGTAATCTTCATCATATCCTGTTCTCTCATGACTGGCCAATAAAATAAACAGTGGCAAGCCAATGAGTTCTTTGAATCTACTCGAAAGAAACCCATGTTGTGGAAATAGTTTTGAGTGCAGTGCCATGATCAATAAACATGTAAAAGCATGCGTCAAGAGGTTGCAGATATCCATAAAAACAAGTTATCGATATCGGCATTAGCAGGGGTTGAACATCCCATATTCATTTTTCATCTGAATTCGTCCCACTTAACACAAGCGTCATCTTTCTCACACTATCAACTATCTCTCTCAAATACACCAAGTTTGTGAAAACATCTGGACATTGTTTAAGCAGGACCACCAACTGTCCTTGACAGTGGACACGAACTACGCCACAACACTGCATTCCCTACAGACGTGTGTTGGGAAAGATAACTTTTGTCAATCGACTGTTTGTGGGCAAAACTTATAACTAACTGTCGGTTGGGAAAATTCATACACGCCAACCAACTGTCGGTTGGGATTGCGAAGATATATACCGTCTAACTGTCGGTCGGTGATACTCTTACTTAGAGCTAACGGTCGGTCGGTAAAGCGGGCAAAGAGTCCCGACCAACTTGGGGTAGACAAGTGGGCCGACCTGCAATCGACGCGCGCGTGAATGAAATTTCGTAGCGGCACAATTTTTGGCCCAACCCGCGAAACATCCCTCGTTTCCTTTTCCTTCACCGCACGCTCCGAAACCTAATCCCCTCCCTCCCACGTATCTTCTCCCATCCTCCCACGCCCCCGCCGATTCCCCTTGTTGGCACCGCCACCCGAAGCCCCGTCTCCTAGCACCGACCATGGCCGACGGCGTCGAGTACGCGACCAACTCCTCGCTCCTCACTCCATCCGATCCATTCATAACATACCTCTAGCTATTTGCTTCACTACATCTCTGACTCTGAGGCGGCTTCGTCCTAGTCTTCTTCTTGCAGCATCAAGGGGGTCCTTGACCGCTACCAGCAGGCTACTGGGACCAGCATGTGGACGGAGTAGTATGAGGTTGCTTGCTTGCTGCTTCTCTCTCTCCCCTCAATCCATCAATCTCCTTTCTTCGATTTGTCTTATTTGCTTCGGGTCCGATTTCATCACAGGAAATGCAGCGCACGGTGAGCCATCTCAAGGCCGTCAATCCGAAACTTGCGCACAGAGATCAGGCAAATAAAACCTTCCCTCTTTCCTTCCTCCTTTTATTTTAGAAGCATTCTTGATTCTTGTTTCATGGGATGGGAGCTCTCCAACAAACTAGGTGCTTACATGGATTTGATGCGGAGATCGACATGAATTAGTAATATGCTTTTGTTCATATTCTTTTTGAATCAATATATGTGTTTGTTCATATATTTATCGATGATGGCAGGCAAAGGATGGGTGAAGATCTGAAAGTGCTGGGGTTCGGGGAGCTGCGCGGCCTTGAGAAAAGTGTTGATGCCGCTCTCGAGGTGGTTTGTCAGAGGAAGGCACGCACGCACAGACTCTAGCTGCTGGTTAATTGTTTTCTTGTTTGGTAGATCTATATAAACTAGTTCTACATCTCTCGTCTAGTAGAGAATAAAGAAGTGGTTTCATGATTTTGTTTAGTTCTGAAGAATTGATTAGGGGTTTCTTCTTTAATTCCAACTCGTGTGCATGTATTTTCTTCCATTAATAACATATAACATCTTAATTGATCTTTTATTTCCTGATATTTTTCGTTTTGATTTTGCTGTATCATGTGATCAGAAGGCAAACTGAAAACTACAAGAGGAAGGTGAGAACTTTTCTAAAAAGTTTTTCTCCATGAATTGGACTAGTTTATTCCGATAATTTCAAAAGTTGCCCAATTTGGTTCACATGGATGGCTGGTCTGGTGCCATAAATTAGATTTACTGCTGCCACTTGTTAAGGTTTCTTTATCTGGTTAGTACTCCATGTCATTGCTCAAAAAACCATGTATTCATTGGATCTTTCTGTATTGTGCCCTCATTAGGTCACATCGTATTTATTTGATACTCCGTACGTTTAGATACACATGGAGATTAACTTCACTTCATGACCTGCATCACGCATGGAGAATAGCATGATTTTCCCCAGATAATTTCATTCCAAATGCATCTTGTTTCCTTGAGAGGTTTTCCCAATGACAATCAGGCTCTAGCACTTAGACAAGCAACAAAAGAGCACTCCCATATATCCCGTCCGTCTGTACACTGTAACATGTCTTTTCTATGTAACCTCTGGCTCTTGTCATTCGGTGCCTGCTGGTGCACAATCATCAGACAATGTAGCTTGTTCCATTCGTGTACTAACCATACATGCTTTTGCTCCTGTAATCCACATATATGTAGGCAACACACTCCCCTCTCCCACAGCCTCTATCCCGACACACTCCCCTCTCCCCCTCCCCTTATCAGAAGAGAAGAGGAGGTTTCTAAAGTCACGTTTCTATATATTTTAGTAATTCTATAAAATTCCAGAATACTATACACCTACTGCTCAATATTTTACAATTTAATAAATCATGGATGCATGATAGATTTTGTTGATCTAGATTGCCATACGTAATTTGCTTAGTGGATCTATTATGTTGACTTCCATCATTATTTGTTTGAGTGCTCTAAAAAGTATTTTCATTAAACAGTTTCACAATTCTATTAAACCATGTAAGCTATGAACTATATACATTATCTGAGGCAATCGTTAGGTGAAAAGAATAACCATAATATTGTGTATACCACCACCATGTAAGAAGAGAAGATAGACAAGCATTGCATATTACTAGTCAATGTACAAAGCTATATAGCGATGTACTTATGCTTGTTACTAGAAATATACAGAGCATTATTTTTTCAGGCGGCAACGAAATTGTTAAGATCCCACTCTCTCACTTGGCCTCTCCCTCCCCTCCCCCTCTCTTTATGTGTGTGTGTGTAGTCCGCAGGTTTGAACTATGCAGTAAGTTTAATAATATCTTTAAAAAATGTGTGCTGCTTTAATTCATGGAAATAGAGAAGCTCTTGAAGCAGTAATGTCCTTTATGTGCAGCAGTTAATTAAGCTTCATTATTGTTTTGTAGTTTTCTAAAAAGTACTTTCATGAACTGGTTACACATTTTTTTTATTTTGATAGCAGGCTTGAAAGAAAGTTTTATTTTCTTTTGTTTATCAGTGAATGGTTGGTGAAGAAACGATTGAAGGAGATATTAAATTGTTGTTTGTGATATCAAGTGGCTTGCCTACAATAAAGGACCATGAGCATGTCACTGATTTGGAAATGCTTTCACTGCTACCTGTTATTAATCATCCGATTTCTTACTTCTTCCATCTATGCAGGAATGACGTGAAGAGAGTCCTCCCCGTTCTTAATCATTTGATTTCTTACGCCTTTCATGTATCTCTGGATATAGCGAGAGAAGTTACATGAAACACAAAAGAGGGGAGCTAAAGGTACACCTTTTCCCATCGGTGATAATGAATTCTCTTTAGTTGCTTTGGTATGAAATGATATTGAAGGTAGCTTAGAGAAATTACCATGTTCTCTAGTTATTGTGCGGAAATATTAACCATGGATTTTGACTTGTAGATTTTCAAAGTGGAGTATGTTCTCCAATGAGATGTAGAAGGAAGACTTTGATTTCAAGTTCTAGATGAACGCAATAATCTTGGTGGAAGGCTGTGAGCCTGTGTATGTAGTTGCCCACTACAAGGAGCCAAGGCAAATGATGTGCCTCTTTAAGACAAATTCTAGAAAATAAAGCGAGCAGATTTTGCTCTTAGGAAATGAACCATAATGTTTCCTATACTTAATTAGTTCCATTAGTTTATAGGAAATTTTGATGGTCATTAGTTCATAACAGATGATGTATTTATATGGGAAAATTAATGAATGTGTGTTATTATTGTTTGCATCCAGTTCAATATATTTTGGATGACATGCACATTACTGTTATGAATTCTGTAATTTGAAGTCCACCTATGGGAGGGCTAATGAATGTTGGTCAGCAAAATAAGAAGAAAGATAAGAGCCTGTCTAACAATCAGTTGAAAGGCTAATGCCAGGCCCAACATAATGTTGGTCGGGAAAGAATACGATGTCAGATAATCTGTTGGGAAAGGCCCATGGTATCCCAATGAATTGTTGGTCGGGAAAAAATTCCAGTCTGATAGTCGGTCGGGAAAGGACATGGTAGCCCCAGTATACTGTTGGTTGGGAAAGGCCCAGGGCAGGCCCAACAGAATGTTGGTCGGGAAAGATACCCAATCACCAACAATAAGTCGGTTGGGAAAGATATGTCGGTCGGGAAAGGGTTTTCCCATCTGGACTTTCCCCAACAGACAATATCGGTCAGCAATAGTCTTTTCCGACCAACTATGTGTTGGCGAAACCTGTATTCCCAACCAATCTGGTTGTTGGGGATTTAGTGTCGTGGTGTAGTGATGACTATTTGAATAGTTTTACACTATGCAAAATTTGCACACTCTACGCAAAGACTCGGGAACTTCCGTGTCATCGAAGACTCGCGATATACTACATACCGGAGGTAAGCACCCAAAATATTCATTTCCGCTAGCGACACTAAAAAAGAGTTCACTCATTGGTGCCATACCTCTTGATGTACATCATACAAGCCTTGCTCCAAATTGTACTATCCATGAGGGCACGTTACGGTGTGCCCGGTGTTTGTGAAAACAGCACATGATCGCCCTATTTGGCATGACCCCATACTAAGAGTGACCAAGCCACTCCCATAACTAGTAATGCGGGATCTCTGCTAGCATCGACCAAAGTAATCAACAAAGCCTCGTCCAATAAAAGGTTATCGTGGTTTCACATGTAAGGTTGGGATGGTCAGCACATCTTAAATCTAATCTGTTTTTCAAAAACACAGCCACAACCCGCTCTGGTACACCACTTCTTTTGCAAGAGGTTACCAAGCTCAACTTCATCTTTTTCTAGAAAACACACACATCTTTGCTCGGTACACCACTTATTTCCTAAGTGGTTACTCAACTCATCACCATAGCCCTGGGGCATTAGTGGCACCCGACGGGGTTTTCGAAAAGTGTTTGAAATCATCTTCTTTTTTGACACCATGCATATTCCCATCCCATTTGCATAGCAACTACTAGCATCCTAACTACTTCCCACCTGCAAAACCCTCATAGGAAGGTAGGGTCATGCTTAGTGCAAGTACCAATGAGGAGTTATCACAGACAACCCACCAAGGTAGTCACTGATTCAACATGATTGAAATGCAACGAAGTAAAGCCCATATGACATGCATAAAATGGTTACAAGTCATGGTCAAGGGGATGCTTGCCTGGTTCAGCAAAGTCTTCGAGGTCTTCACCAGCTCCTCGTCCAACTCTAAGCGATTCGTTTACTCTCGCATGTACTATCGGAAGCAACCGCAATAACCAACACCACAAGCAGAGAAATAAAAGTGCTCTAAATTAGGAGTTTTATTTTTATAGGATACCTCTGGCTATAATAAAAATAACCAAAGGGATTTCAATGGATCTGGATCAACGAGGATTTCCGAAAGACAAAAATGGAGGGATTACTGGACCTACGAGAAGTCATGAGAAAATATTTTCTTAAAAATGAGTGAAGCGAATCATTTAATAGGGAATTTTAGAAGAATTTTGGAAGTATTTTAAATACATTTGGAGTTGGTATGAATTCCTGATACGTCTCCAACGGATCTATAATTTTTTATGGTTCCATGCTATTATCTTGTCAACTTTGGATGTTTTATATGCATGAATATGCTATTTTATATCTTTTTTGGGACTAACCTATTAACTCAGTGCCAAGTGTCAGTTTCTGTTTTTTCCGTGTTCTTGACATTTTTTCAGACGGAGTCCAAATGGAATAAAACTTTGCGATGAATTTTTTGGACCAAAAGAGACCCCCGAAGGTTTGGAAGAAGGCCACAAGATCCACGAGGGAGTCACAAGCCCGGGAGGCGCGACCCCCTAGGCCGCACCTACAAGGCTTGTGACCTCCTCATGGGCCCAACCGACGTAATTCCACCGCCATATATTCCTATAAATTCAGAAACCCCCAGAAATAAACCTAGATCGGGATTGCCACTGCCGCAAGCCTCTGTAGCTACCAAAAACCAATCTGGATCCCGTTTCGGCACCCCGCTGGACGGGGAATCCATCTCCGGTGGCCATCTTCATCATCCCGGTGATCTCCATGATGAGGAGGGAGTAGTTCACCCTCGGGGCTGAGGCTATGTACCAGTAGCTATGCATTTGATCTCTCTCTCTCGTGTTCTTGAGATGTCTTGATCTCGATGTACCGCGGGCTTTGCTACTATAGTTGGATGTTATGATGTTCTTCCCTGTCGTGGTTTTGTCACGGCAGATGTCCTCGTGAAAGGACATAGTACTGGAGCCATCGCACCTTGGTGGCGACTCAAAGGGGTTATGCGGGAGAGACACGGTGATTTACCCAGGTTCGGCCCCTCGTGAGGAGGTAAAGGCCTACGTCCTGCTTTGGTTTGTATTGATGTGGTTTCGATTACAAAGAGGGCGTAACTCGCCGAACCTAGCACTCGATGATTTCTAACCTGCCCTCTCCTCCCCGGGGACTCGCCTTTATATACAGGTCGAACCCCTAGGGTTTACAAGGGTGCTTTCCTTCCTACAAATCATGACCCCTGTGGTCTCTAAACGGCCGTCTTTCAAAGCTTGCAGACCTTCCAGAAATCACAAACCGTCATACGACCTTGATCCGGCCAGGACAAGGCCCAAATAATAATTTGGGTGAATCGCCTGATTGGTAACCCGGCCCAACTAGGGCGGGTTATTAACACGTAATATCCCCAACATTAGGCCCCAGATTGACTTGAACTTCTTTTTCACGCCAATACTTCCACTTAGTTGAAGGCGATTCATTCCTCATTTTTCTTCATACGTCAGAAATTGTAACCCGCCATCAGGCACCAAAAACTCTTTAAGTCGCCAAACCATTTCTTGTTGGCCTCTTCTTATCCCTCGATTTTCAGGAAGACTCACATAACCCCAACGGATCTTAGTGCATCGTTATCCCAAAATCTTCGGAACGCATTTATAGCGAATCTTTTTATTCCCCGGCGGTTCCCGCTCACGGCGCCTCGATTCCAGCGCCCGCCCTGATAAATAGACGGGGGGGGGGGGACAGGACTGACGCTTCCCACCTACCAGTCTTGTCAATCTCCTCCCTATTATCACAGCGAGAAACTCTCATCGCCTCCCAAGGGCTCCGCCGCCGACCGTTCTTTCCGCCTTCGCCCGAGAAGCTTCGGCGCCGCCCATAGGCCTTCGCCGTCATCAAGCTTCGCACCATGGCCGATCCGTCCGCCGCCATTGACCACTGCACCATCGTCGACCATCTCGCCGTTTGCCACAAGCTCCACCACCGTCGAAGATCTCTTCGCTCGACGGGACCTCCGTGCTTCTCCAATGACCTTCGTCGCCGTCGGCCTTCTCAGACCGAGAGCATCAAGTTAGGCCACCGCCCATTTAAGAATAGATCCAATCCTCGTTTGAAGCTCCAGCGCCCCCATGTTCTTGATGTTCTTCGCGTTCATATGTTGCCTGAACTGATTAGCACAAATCCCGACGAGATAACCAAATGCTTCGAATATCTTCATTTATCTGCTCTTACTTGCGAACCTATTATAACGTTTCATCAAGCGAAGGGCGTCACCTCGTCCCGGTGATAAATTTGTTGCGCCCAGCCATTTTTCTCATGTTTTTCCATCTATCGAGTAGATCCATAATTTACCTACTGTTTTGCAAAAAGCTGTTTGTAGTCTTTACACTTTGACGTTTTGAACAAACGTCTCCATCATCCTTAGACTTCGTAAGTCGCCATAGCGACCCAACTCGGCTCTTGATATGGCGGGTCAAGTTTCCCTCTCCGTCCGTGAACAAATTACTTGGCGCGTTAGATGAACTTATTTCACCCCTGACAGTAGATGTTCAAGGCGTATAAATCCATACTTTACTTGTTTGTAGCATGGCCGCCATCTTCAAAAGCGACTGGCTTCCTACCAAGGTCGATGACACCATACTAGTAGACTATGTGAAAACGGGCAACTTGGACCCTCAGAATATTATCGGCTGGCGTACCGGGTTCGAAGAAGATCTCCCTAACCCCAAAGAAGGGGAAATAGTCATTTTGTTGAACACCTGGAGCGAGGTTTTAAGCCGCCTGGATCGAAGTTTCTTAGAGACGCCATGGCTTTCATGAACGTCCGCCTCAAGGATTTGGGACCCAATTCCATAAGTAACTTATGCCAATTCCAAGTGTTCTACGAGGCTTATCTGCGGATTGAGCCCTCTATTCCTTTATTCTGGCACTTTTTCCATCTGAATCGCTAAATGGAATTTCACAACGGCCCCAGCCTGGAACTCGGCGGTGTCAATGTCCAGCGCCGCAGGGATAGCCCATTTCCCTCACTCGCCATGCCCAGCCATCCCAAAGGTTGGGGCGAGTCTTGGTTCTACTGTCAAGAGACTTCTCCTGCAGGCGAAAACAAGCTTGTGGGCTACAGGAAAAATCGCCTTCCAACGAACTTCAAGCTTCTAGACAAGCTTACCGAGGAGGAGGAATCAGAATTCATCCCAGTACTGTCCGAGTTAAGATCCTTGACAAACAACGGCCTTACTGGGGTTGACCTAATCCGCTGCTGGGTAGAATGGCGTATTCTCCCTCTGAGTTGCCGGGACGGTCTGATGTGCGAATTTGATGGCACCCTAGATCATCCTCAATGTTATTTCCATACGGCTTTAACAGAAAAGGACACCGTCACCATTATCAAGAAGCTGACTCGCGAGCCTGCGGGAAAATGCGGCCAAATCGGCCTCAAGCCTTTTTGCAAAATTAACCCGGTGCCCAAGGTGAACAAATCTAACCCGCCTTTGATCTATACTTCTTATGCTTCATTTGTATTGTGGTTTTTGTAACATATGCTATTTCAGAAAGGTGATAAGTTTTGGTCCAGGAAGCCCAAAAGGCCAGCCATGAAAAATGTTAAGCCGCCTTCAAAGAAAACCAAGGGTAAGGGCAAAGCTGCTACGGCTGAGCCATACGAAGTCGATGAATCTCAAGTCGGCGATGCACTTTCGGAAGAAAAAGTTCATCGTCTTTTTACTTGCCATTCACTATTGTTAATCTTTGTATTTATATCTCTGTCTCTCTTGAAATAGAATGAAGACAACGAAAGCCAGGAGGACTCTGTTGAGGTAATTTTTGTTTCCTCCGATTCATCCCCTTCTCCACCTAAGCCGGCCAGGCGAGTTTATGGGAAAGTTCCCTTCTCACACCCAAATGCTTGTTTGGACCCAAATTTCCTACTGAAGAAAGCACAACATACTTCAAACCCGAAGACCCGAAGTCATTCCGGTGATCTGGTGTCCGGCTTACCAGCAACGAACAAAAGGAAACCAAATGAGGTACTTATGAATAACAATTCTTCATGTTTCTTTGGATCACATCTGTAACCCACCTATATCTTTGACGTATAATTCTTGTAGAACTCTCCTCCTACATCTGGCAACTCAGTGATGTCGACACTTCCGCCAATGATTCGAGTTCCTGGGTAAGTCTTTTGATAATCTTACTTTGAATTCTGAGGGTAATAGACTTCCAGTTCCTTAATGCGCTTCTCCCTTCTTTTAGGGCACAGGCCAAGAAAAGGAAGACCAGCGGAGCAACTCCTGTCACAACTTCAGAGCCCATCAAAGAATCAATGCCGACTCAGGACAACCCGGACCAAGGCGAGCCTGAAAATCAAATGGATCTTCCAGACTCGCCCAAGGAAGCAATGAATGCCCCTAAGTCGCCAAGCCCATTGAAGACAACAGAAGACCCGCATGTTGTAGTTATTATTCGTACTGGCTTCTCTAAGCCGGCGACAACGGTTTTGTCAAGGCATGTGGCATCCTCCTCTCAAGCCATTCCCGAATCTGGACTCTCCAAGGCGAAGCTTTCTGAATATGAAAATCTGGATTTCAAGTAACTCTGCTCTGGTTTTTCAAGTCGCCTAGAGGCGAGCTACGAGATGGAGAAAAGCCTGCTGCGGATGTTAAAAAACAAACATGAGGTAAGTTTTGTTATATTGTATTTCTCCCATTAACCCCCAAGGGCCGGGTCATCAGTAAAAAGATGACCCAGGTCTTGATAAAAATTTAGGGAAAACTTTGCGACCAGTAACCCCCAAGGGCCGGATCATCAGTAAAAAGATGAGCGGGGTGTTGATATCGTATAATTTCATCTGAAAAGAAAAATTTGTACATTAGCCCCCAAGTGTCAGGGATATTTGCTTGCAATAGTTCTGAGACTTGCCCCTTTTTTGTACTTTCAACAGGAAACTCTTGCTCAGACTGAATCGGCGCTTGGCGATTTACAGAAAGACTTATCTGGTCAGCAAGTTGCCCGAGCTAATCGGAGGAGAAATATCAATTGGCCTTGGCTGAGCTGGAAAAACTAAAAGTCGATCTGAAAAGAGCTCAAGCTGACTAAGATGCTTCCATAAAAAGAGCAGAAAAGGCTGAAGCCAGGCTGGCCACTGTGCAACAAGAATTGTCCGGCTTAAAGCGTCATATCTCAAACATGATGCAAGCTGTCTTTGGTAAGCTTACTCAAACTTTTGGTCTTTTCTGCCTCCTTTTTCCTTTTTATCGTAAGTCGCTGATTATCATGACCCCTTACTCAGGTCCAAGAGCCGCCAACCTTCAGGAAGATTGTGTGCTGATGGTAAAGGCGATTTACACGTTGACAGAACAACTGTACACCGACAGTGTATTAACTGTTAAGGCTGTGATGGGTGCCAAAGAGCCAATAACTTCCATAAAGAAGGTGCTTGGCTGCCTATCCACACTTCCCCCTCAGATTGGCAAGTTAACTCGGTCAGCCGCCCGAAAAGGTTTTCTAACTGCCTTGAGCCGCTGCTTGGCGTATGCTCCAGAGATCAAGCCGGAAGAGGTAGCGGCAGGCTTTCTGCAACTCAAAGATGATGGGTCAGAATTCATTGAAGAGGACTATCAACGTGTTGTCAAGGACTCCCGACTAGCAGCAACCCAACTCGCAGCAAGTCTTGATTTATCAAAGTATCAGGCGGCTTATGACAGCAAAAACAAGAAGGTCAACCCGCGTGCCTTTGTGTCGACCAATTTAACTCCTCGGCGACCCAAGAACCCTTTTGACTTGAAAGCAGACCTGGCATCCATCCTGACTGATGAAGATGACTTTGCAGCTCTGGCTATGTGCAACTGGGTATTGGGCGACTTACAAATTGAGGTCAGCCAAAGCTTGCAGCCAAATGATCCTAAGGTGCCACCAGGGCCTGAGAGCCATGTAATAGGTCTTTTTCATAAGTCGATACTGTTTTTGTGATACTCTTCGAAAGAATCTTTATATCGCCCTTAAGGCGATTTGAAATATTTAACCTGCCATTTGAGAATCCTTTATGATGCTTAATCCGTCATGGACGAAGTAATTCTGATCATCGTCCTGACTTAAGCTTTGAAAACAACATATGTGAAACCAAATAAATGATAACAAATATTTTCAAGAGGAATCAGAACGAAACGTTAAAAACCCTCATGGCTATGCCAAAAAAGATAAAAACCGCAATTTCGTCGGCTCATAAGGTCGCGACAGGACGGGGCGAGTCAGAAAGCTCGAGCACACACCCAAAACGATGGTTTCGTCGGCTCATAAGGTCGCGACAGGATGGGGCGAGTCAGAAAGCTCGAGCACACACCCTAGAATGAAGGTTTCGTCGGTTCATAAGGTCGCGACAGGATGAGGTGAGTCACAAAGCTCGAGCACACACCCTATAATGCAGGTTTCGTCGGCTCATAAGGTCACGACAGGATTAGGCGAGTCAGAAAGCTCGAGCACAAACCGTATAATGCAGGTTTCGTCGGCTCATAAGGTCGCGACAGGATGAGGCGAGTCAGAAAGCTCGGGCACACACCCTATAATGCAGATGATTTCGTCGGCTCATAAGGTCGCGACAGGACGCGGCGAGTCAGAAAGCTCAAGCGTCACCCTAAAATGCAGGTTTCGTCGGCTCATAAGGTCGCGACAGGATGAGGTGAGTCAGAATGCTCGAGCACACACCCTATAATGCAGATGATTTCGTCGGCTCATAAGGTCGATACAGGATGGGGCGAGTCAGAAAGCTCAAGCGCCACCCAAAAATGTAGGTTTCATCGGCTCATATGGTCGCGACAGGATGAGGCGAGTCAGAAAGCTCGAGCACACACCCTATAAAGCAGATGATTTCGTCGGCTCATAAGGTCGCGACAGGACGGGGCGAGTCAGAAAGCTCAAGCGCCACCCTAAAATGCAGGTTTCGTCGGCTCGTAAGGTCGCGACAAGATCAGGCGAGTCAGAAAGCTCGAGCACACACCCTATAATGCAGATGATTTCGTCGGCTCATAAGGTCGCGACAGGATGGGGCGAGTCAGAAAGCTCAAGCGCCACCCTAAAATGCAAGTTTCGTCGGCTCATAAGGTCGCGACAGGATGAGGCGAGTCAGAAAGCTCGAGCACACAACCTATAATGCAGATGATTTCGTCGGCTCATAAGGTCGCGACAGGATGGGGCGAGTCAGAAAGTTCAAGCGCCACCCTAAACAGCAGGTTTCGTCGGCTCATAAGGTCGCGACAGGATGAGGCGAGTCACAAAGCTCGAGCACACACCCTATAATGCAGATGATTTTGTCGGCTCATAAGGTCGCGACAGGATGGGGCGAGTCAGAAAGCTCAAGCGCCACCCTAAAATGCAGGTTTCGTCGGCTCATAAGGTCACGACAGGATGAGGCGAGTCAGAAAGCTCGAGCACACACCCTATAATGCAGATGATTTCGTCGGCTCATAAGGTCGCGATAGGATGGGGCGAGTCAGATAGCTCAAGCGCCACCCTATAATTCTGATTCTGTCGGCTCATAAGGTCGCAACAGGATGACAAAAATTGTTCTTTTAATGAAGAATCCCCCAAGTCAGGGAGTATATTCAACTTTATTGCTTTACAATGAAACTGAAAAACTTACAAAATGTAGAGCTTAAGAGCTCAAGTGTAATAAGGCCGCAGGTGGGCAATATTCCAGGGGCGAATTGAGTCAGCCTCCGTGGTTGGCCGGTTAGGCCGGAGATCCACCAAATAATAAGAGCCATTGCGGAGATTTTTACTGATGACGAACGGTCCTTCCCAAGGTGGTGACAACTTATGCATGCCTACACGATCTTGTATCAACCAAAGAACCAAGTCGCCTTCCTGAAAGGTCCGACTTTTAACCCGGCGGTTGTGATAACGCCGTAGACGGGCCGCAGCCAGGTCACATGCCTCTTCTAAGGCGTCCAAAGAATCTTGACGCACTAGCTCATTGCCTTGTTCCACATATGCGGCGACTCTAGGTGAATCATGCCTTATATCAGTAGGAAGGACAGCCTCCGCTCCGTAGACCAGGAAGAAAGGGGTGAAATCCATGGACCTGTTCGGGGTAGTCCGGATACTCCACAATACTGAAGGCAATTCTTCAACCCAACACCCTGGGGTTTTTTCCAGGGGAACCATGAGTCGGGGCTTAATCCCTCGCAAAACCTCCTGTCTCGCCCGTTCTGCCTGCCCGTTAGATTGGGGGTGAGCGACTGCAGAAACATCAAGCCGGATATGTTCTCGACGACAAAACTCCTGCATCGCCCCTTGGGACAAGTTAGTACCATTATCAGTAATGATGCTGTGCGGGTATCCAAACCGGAAAATCAACTTTTTCAAGAATTTGACAGTTGTCTCCGCATCACAAGCTCCAATAGGTTCCGCCTCAACCCACTTGGTGAACTTATCAACCGCCACCAGCAAATGGGTCTTCTTGTTAGAGGACATTTTAAAAGGGCCGACCATGTCTAGCCCCCAGACTGCAAAAGGCCAAATGATGGGGATCATCCTTAATTCCTGAGCCGACACATGAACCTGCCGCCCATAACGTTGGCATCCTTCGCACCGACGAACTATATCTTCCGCATCTGCATGAGCCGTCAGCCAAAAGAAACCATGACGGAAAGCCTTTGACACCAAAGAGCGTGACCCGGAAAGCCTTTGACACCAAAGAGCGCTCCGCTTATATAACTCGCCATTGATGATGACCATGGATTTGCTGCGCCGAACGATTTGGCGAGCCAAAACTTCGTCTGCTGGTAACTCGCCCCGAGCGAGATAAGCCAGATAAGGAAGAACCCAATCCGGAGTGACATGGAGAGCCGCCACGAGCTGGGACTCAGGATCTGGTACTGCCAATTCCTCCTCTGATGGTAGAATCACGGACGATTTATACAAGATATCTCGAAAAACATTAGGAGGAACCGGCTTTCTCTGGGAGCCAAGTTGCGAGAGGGCGTCAGCTGCCTCGTTGAGGCGCCGATCAATATGGTCCACCTGATAACCATGAAAATGACCCGCCACTTCAGACACAGCTCGTCTGTAAGCCGCCATCATGGGGTCCCGAGAATGCCAGGTACCTGAAACTTGTTGTGCCACCAAATCAGAGTCGCCAAAGCATCTGACTCGTGTTAGATTCTTCTCCTTGGCGAGTCGCAAGCCATCAAGCAAAGCCTCCTATTCCGCCGCATTGTTAGTGCACGGAAACATGAGTTGGAGAACGTAACAGAATTTATCTCCTTTAGGGGACACGAACACCACACCAGCCCCCGAGCCTTCCAGCTTCCTAGATCCATCAAAATAAATACTCCAGTAAGTGAGATCAGGCCGGTCTTCCGGAGCCTGTAGCTCTGTCCAGTCGTTGACGAAATCAACCAAGGCCTGGGACTTGATGGCTGTGCGGGGGGTATACTGTATGTGGTGGGGCCCAAGTTCTATTGCCCACTTGGCGATCCACCCTGTTGCCTCCCGATTCTAGATGATGTCCCCAAGGGGGGCAGAGCTAACCACTGTGATAGGGTGTTCTTGGAAATAATGCTTAAGTTTTCGACTCGCCATAAACACCCCATATACCAACTTCTGCTAGTGTGGGTACCGCTTCTTGGAAAGAGTTAGCACCTCGCTGATAAAATATACCGGGCGTTGCACTGGGTATTCCTTCCCTTCCTCCTTTCTCTCAACGACCACTGCCACACTTACTGCTTTTGAATTTGCCGCGATATACAGAAGCATGGCCTCTTTTTCAGTCGGGGCGGCCAGGACCGGCGGGTTAACCAATTGGCGTTTCAGGGCTTCGAGCGCCTCGTCTTCCTCATTCGTCCAAACAAACCGATCGGATTTCCTCAATAAATGATAAAGAGGGATCGCCTTCTCCCTCAGGCGACTCACAAAATGGTTGAGGGCTGCAATGCGACCCGCCAGTCGTTGAACTTGATTAACGTTTGCTGGCTTTCCAAGGGATGTAACTGCTTCGATCTTGTCCGGGTTAGCTTCAATGCCGCGCTCCGATACCAGAAAACCCAGCAATTTCCTTGCAGGGACACCAAAAACACACTTGGTGGGATTTAGCTTCATCTGATATACCCGTAGGTTATCGAACGTTTCCTTGAGGTCCTCTAGTAGCGTCTCCCCCTGGTGGGTTTTGATAACAATATCGTCGACATAGGCATGAACGTTGCGACCGATTTGGTTGCGGAGGCAATTCTGGATGCAGCGTTGATAAGTCGCCCCCGCACTCTTGAGTCCAAAGGGCATGGACACATAACAAAAAGCCCCGAAGGGGGTTATGAAGGCTGCTTTCTATTGATCGTCCACGGCCATCTTGATTTGGTGATATCCTGAGTAGGCGTCCAAAAAACACAATCGTTCGCATCCCGCCACCGAGTCAATGATCTGGTCGATGCGGGGAAGAGCGAAGGGATCTTTTGGACAGACTCTATTGAGGTCTGTGTAGTCGATGCACATATGAAAAGTACCGTTCTTCTTGAGTACCAAAACCGGGTTAGCCAGCCATTTGGGATAAAAAAACTTCCACGATGAAACTGGTAGCTAAAAGACGGGCAACCTCTTCCCCAATCGCCTTGCGTCGCTCCTCGTTAAATCTGCGAAGGTACTGCTGGATGGGTTTGCACTTTGGGTCAACATTAAGATGGTGCTCAGCGAATTCTCTCGGCACACTAGGCATGTCAGAAGGTTTCCATGCGAAGATGTCCCGATTCTCACGGATGAATTCGATGAACGCGCTTTCCTATTTAGGGTCTAGACCCGTCCCGATGGTGAATTGCTTGGATGAATCGCCAGGCACGAAATCGATCGTCTTAGTGTCGTCCGTTGGCTTGAACTTGAGGGGTGACTCAGAATCTGTAGTCGGCTTTTTTAGGGGTGACATGTCCGCTGGGTCAACATTGGCCCGATGGTGTTTGAGCTCTTCCGCAGCACATGCGACTTCCACATAAGCTGCGTCCCCTTCTCCACATTCCTTTGCAATCCTTCTATCTCCATCAACCGTGGTGGGTCCTTTGGAACCAGGCATTTTGAGCTTGAGGTAGACATAGCATGGGCGAGCCATGAAGCTTGAGGTAGACATAGCCCGAACAGCGCATCGTAGGGGCTTTTCAATTTGACCACCTCGAAGATCAGTGACTCCGACCTATAATTCTGCGCAGTTCCAAATGCCACTCTGAGCCTGACTCGGCCTATGGGATAGGCCGACATGCCTAGGACGATTCCGTGGAAAACCGTAGTTGAAGGCATCAGGTCTTTTTCCAGTAGGTTCATCCTTTAGAAAGTGTCAAAGTATAGGATATTGATGCTGCTGCCACCATCCATTGGCACTTTTGATAAGGTGTAACCCCCAACTTGGGGAGCCACGACCAACGCCAGATCGCCCGGGTTATCAACTCTCGGCGGGTGATCCTCCCTGCTCCACGTTATGGTTTGCTCAGACCAATGGAGGTATCTGGGAAGCGCAGGTTCGGACACATTGTATGCCCGGTGACTCACCTTCTTATCACGCCTGCAAGCATTAGTGGTGAAAACATGATACTGCCCATTACTTAACTGTTTGGGGTTGCTGCGGAAGCCCCCATTATCGTCTTGACCCTGCGGAGCCCCCTGTGGGGGTGGCTGCTGGAAGGCTCCTGGCGGGTTATACCGCCGCTGGTGGTGCACCGGGTATTGGCCGCCGCCTGGTTGTGGGCCTCCCTGAGCCCCCTATTGAGGAAAAACGCCAAAAGGGTTCTGTCTTTGGTTGGGTGCGGCGAATTGCTCCTGGCGCTGGTCCGGGTCAGCATTTTGACTCTTGTTGATCGCCTCCGCCCGAAACTCTCGCATCACGAAGCAGTTTTCCCAAGAGTGAGTCGCCGGACCGTCTGCCGTGGCGTGGTGCGGGCTAGGGCCTTTGAGTAGCTCTTCGTAGTTACGTGGCCTCTTCCCGCTAAACCCCCTCTTTTTCTTCTTGCCGTTGTTGGCGTTGGTATTGGCGACTAAATCCGAGGGCTCTTCTTGCGGCCTTCGCTTGCTGTTGATTCCTTGATTGTGGCGGTTATGTCCCTGGAACCGGGTATGATTCTTGGATGACTAGCCCTTCTTGGGCGAATTAGCCTTACCGTCTTCACCCGGATCTTTGGTGTCATCAGCCTCAGCATAGCTAGTCAGGGTGTCTATCAGTTCTCCCATGTCTTGGACCTTTCGCTTGAGTCGCCCCAATTTTTGCACCAAGGGTTCGTAATGGCAATTTTTCTCGAGGATCAGCAGAGCCTGAGCCGCCGTAATGCCATCTGACGAATGGAAAATTTCTGCAACCCGCCGTGACCAATGGTGAGCCGACTCATCTGGGCGCTAGACATAGTGTTGTAGATCAACGATCGTCATCGGGCGTTTGCAAGTTCCTAGGAAGTTTTTGATGAAACGCTCTTTTAACTCGGCCCAGGTCTGGATGGAGTTGGGAGGTAAGTTTTTCAACCAAGTACATGTTGACCCCTCGAGCATCATCGTGAAGTATGAGGCAAACCGCCTCGTTTACATCGAGCATGTCCATGGCGATTTCATAACTCTCGATCCACGATGCCGGCTCAAGGTCCGGGGTGTAATTAGGCACCTTTCTTGGCCCCTTGAAGTCTTTGGGCATCCTTTCGTTACGAAGGGCGAGGGCCAAGCATGGCACTCCTACTCGCCCTCCGCCCCCGACGAGGGGGGCCGGGGCGTTTTGGACGTTTGGGAGATCCCGGCCCGGCAGGTTCGGTTCAGGCGGGTTGTCCTGTGGGACGTGTCGTGGTCCGCTGTTTACGGCGGGCTGGTCCTCTGGCCGACTCTTGGTGTAACTTGCTTGGGCGTGGAATGCAACCTCTCGAGGCTATGTGAGAACTGGGCGTTTTGAACCACCGTTGTCTTCAACATCTCGATGGCGTTCCTTGCTTCTATCTCAGCAGGGGTGTTGCCGTGAATCAGAAGAGACTCCAGATGGCGAGTTGCGGCAAGCACGTTATCCACCGGGTTGGAAAAGTGGCCTTGAGGTGTCACATCCCTGACACCTTAAGCAATTTAGTCTTGTGCTCATGTCTTCTTTGCATTTGCATCTAAGAATTTTCAACAAGATCAAAGAAAGAGGTGAAGAAAAAAACTCAAAACCCTAGCCACAACTTTAAATAAAGGAAATCTCAAACTAGTTAAAATCAATGAATCCAAAATGGCCTCAAGAAAAGTTCAAACTTTCTGATAAATCATGAAAGTAAATGAGCAATGAAGAAAACATTTTTCTTGACACTTCAAGATTTTAAATTAATGCAAAAAGCTACTGGTTTCAAATTTTAAATTTGAAATCAGAAACTTTAAACTTTCAAAATTGTTGAGAACTTTAGGAATGGTTGGAAATATTCCAACCAATATTCTAGGGTGCTTCAAATAAATTTTACAAATTATTTGGGAGCTTAAATAAATAGCAAATTATTTAAGTAGCTAAAACAGAAACAAAAAACAGAAAAAATGGAAAACTCTTACCTCTCGCCTAGCCTGGCCCAGCCCATCTCCCTCAGTCGTCTCATCCCCCGCGCCAGTAGGAGCAGGAGGTGGCCGCCGCGTTCTTCGGCGCGGCCACGCACCTGTGCGCCTGCCTGGCCGCCGCCTCGCGCTGGCAAGGCCGGGGATAAGCTCCCCGAGCCCGTGGCTATCCATTCCCAGCGCCAGTTCTCCCCCTCCTCTCGGATCTCTCCTCCCTCCTTCTACCGCCATTGGAGCCCGAGCAGAGCTCGAGCTCGTCGTCGTTCTAGCCGACCTCCCTTCCCTCTGAGCCGCGCATTAGCTCCGCCGCAACCCCCTAGAGCTTCCTAGCCACGAGCCCGACGCCCAGATGCAGTGAATCGACGAGCAGCTATCGTCTTCTTCCTCGGATCACCGAAGATCGCCGCCGACGTTCTCCCTCTCCAGGCCGTCCCCGAGCAGACTAGCACCACCACTGCACTCCCCGTGAGCATACGGTCATTTCCCCTAAGATCTCCCCGTCGATCCCCTCCTCTAGGCCTAGTTCCACTGGAGCCCGACAAGATCCGCCGCTCCAGCTCGTGGCCGGTAGCCCTCCGGTGATCAGCTCGTCCTTCCGAGGGCACCAGCAGCTTCAGGCCGTCGCATAGATGCTGTAGGAGCTAAGAACCGTGCGTAGTTCTCTCTGTATCGATGACGCCTGAACCTTGGCTGCCGCCAAGCTCGTCGCCGGCGTCATCTCCGGCCAGATCAGCCCCGGCTAAGTGCAGAAATGGAGCTGCGGGAGATTTGTCGTTCCTCTGGTGCTCTCCGCGCAACGTTTGGCCCCTGTGCGCCGTTTCCGAGCCCCTCCGCCGTTCTGGTAGTCGCCGGAGGCTCCCCGCCGGCGAGCACGACCTCGCCGCCGGTGGATCTCGGCTGGCCTGAGCCACTAACTGGTGGGGCCAGCCTCTGGCAAGATTAGAAATAATAAAAATAAATCGGTAAAAATAATAGGACACTGACATGTGGGTCCAGTGGGTGTAATTAATTAAATAAGTTTAATCCTAATCTAAAATTGACCAGAGAGACTGACCAGTGGGTCCCACTAGTCAGGTTTGACTTTCAACGGCGAGTTGGACCTGCTGATGTCATGCTGATGCAGTAAAAGTATTTTCCAGTATAAAAATAATTCCAGAAATGATTAAAACTTAAAAAAATCATAGAAATTAATCTGTAACTCCAATGAAAATATTTTATATATGAAAAAGTATCAAAAAAATTCAAGGAATCTGAATATGCTATTTTCAATCATGTTTGAAAAAGTTACAGAACCCAAACATGTAGATTAATGAATAAGTCAATTCTTATAATTACTTTATAAATGGAATTTGGAAAATATTCAAATTTCATTATGAATGACATGATCACACACTGTCCTAATTACAAATAAATACCTTCACATGACATCTCATGCATGTTAACATCAAGTTGATCTGAGCATCAGGTCGAATCAATTAAATCGGTATCCGAGAATACCTCGTTTGAATTGATATTTGAATGTGATTCAAATCAATTACAAACCTAATACATGTTGATTATATTAGTTAACACCTTGCATTCTCATGCCATGCCCATGCATCATCTTGTCTGCATATGATTGTTATTGATTGTTGCCATTCTTTTCGGAAGGCTCCGCACCCCCGGATTTCATCGAATATCCGTCTGACGGATATTGTCCCTCCTCTGAGCAACAAGGCAAGCAACCATTTTGATCATCCCGATAAATCCTATATTCCTGCTCCTGCACTTATTTATTGCATTAGGATCAAATGCTTCAACTGCTTTTGCCACGTTAGTTGAACCCACTTCCTTTGCATGACCTATCCTTGTCACAGTAAATAGCCGAACCTTGCAACCTAGCATACCTGGTAGTTGCTTGAGCCATGATGTGCCTTATCCTGCTATGCATGCTATGCTTAGAGTTGTGTATGGTCTGTCATCTGGGAGATGAACAGAATTGTGAGAATGCGTTCGGTAAGCAAAGGTTGTGTGTTGAATCTGATTTGGTAAAGGTACCGGTGAAAGGCTGTGTAGGAGTACATGGCGGGTTGTTTCATTGGAACCGTCCTTAGGAACTGAGTTCCGTGTATGTAATCCAAGACTAGTTACTACCACATGCTGGGCCCTGAAATATGACCCCGCTCGGCCTATTAATCGCTTAGTACTCGGTCCAGGAGTTGCAAGTAGTTTCTGGTGTTTATCGTCATGCTGGAGGCCGTCCATGGTGCTGACCTGAGAGGTGGGCCGTGATGCGGTAGGCAGTGGCACGGTGTACCAAGTGGCACCCGGATGGTTTGCTTGGGAACCCTGCGCACATCGTTTGAGGCCGTGGCGGAAACCTTGGCCGGACTTCCGTACGGGTTACTCTGAGATAGGCGATAAACCTGGACTAGGTACTAGTGTGGTTAACGGTCGTGGCCGACTCCCCCGCTGGGCTTCCGCTTGAAGGTTGCCGAGGTGCATGACGTGCACATGGTGATAAGTGGCGAGAGCGTGTCTGACGAAGTACACCCCTGCAGGGTTATGATCTATTCGAATAGCCGCGTCCGCGGATATGGACTACTTGGAGACATATGTTGTTCATAGATAACTTCAATGGCTACTCATAAAATTATCAAGATAAGCGTGAGTGTCGTGGATGGCATTTCCGTATGGAGACGGAATGATTCCACGATAGTGTATTGTTGTGGTGTTAGTGGACTCGTGTGCGAGAAATCAAGTTGTCAAAATTATTTAAAAATGCAAGTTGTCTAGCCACGAGTCAAATGCTGGCTTTCCGCATGAAACCCCACAATACCCTTTTGATACCTTGCATGTGTAGTTAGTTATCCTAAAGTCTTGCTGAGTACCTTCATACTCATGTTTGCTTAATAAATGTTGCAGAGGTTGCTAATGACCCTAATGGAGGGTTCTTCGTAGACATCGACGACGACGAGTAGCTGGTGTCCCAGCTACGATCTGGCCCTACGTTGGATCTGTAGTATAGTCAGGCCATGTGCCTTCTAGTTGCCCTGTCTGTACTCAGACAGTTTAAACTCTTCCGCTGGCTTGTAACTGAATGACTGCTATTATGGGTCGTGAGACCCTTAATGTGTAATATTATGTGTGTGGCTCTTCTGAGCCTACTAAATAAAGCTTGTATGTTTATGGTTATGTTGTGATGCCATCGATGTATCTGTACATATCGGTATGCCATGCGTACGTGTGTCGTACCTGATATGTATGGGGTTCGATTACCTAGTCATGAACTTTAGTAGCACTTCTTACAAGGAAATGCCCCTTTGTGATCCAACGAGCCTTGGTAGTTCGCTACTGCTCCGGACACATTGGTTGACCGGCATGTGTCCTTCTTAGCTGTTGTGTCTGTCCCCTTTGGGGAAATGTCACGCGATGTAATGGAGTCCTTGTAGCTTGCTACGACTCATCTATATTCGCTGTTGACCGACACCGGCTTTGTTGGGTCATGTATGCCTGTCCTTGTGCGGTACTGCCACTTTGGTTTATGACTAGACATGTCGATCCGGGTTCTTTGACATTGGAATGCTAGCGACACTATTGCATACGTGAGTCAAAAGACGCAAACGGTCCCGGCTAAGGTAAGGCTGCAGTCGTGGAGTTAACCGTGCGTGAGACCGCAAAGGGATGCGATGTGTTACGGGCTGGATTCGTATGGCTTAGGATCGAGGTCCCGACATGAGGCGTCCGGAATCGGGGAATGTGATCCTCAACTGGCTGAGCCGACGGGTTAGGCGGGCGGCCCGTTCCTCCCCCCGGGGCGGCTCCCACCCTAGGGGTTCGTGGAGTGTCGAATAGGCGGGTCGGGTTGAGATCATAGGGCAGGCGACCCTGGTGTCTCCGAAGATGGACGGCGTCGGATGCGCGCTGCTGTCTCTCAAGCCGCCAGTTGTCAGTGTTTAAACGCATCCTTTCGGCCGTAATTTGAGCTTGCCGAGTCTCGATCCTCGCGGACTCTATCTCGGCATCCCAATGAGCCTTTGCCACTGCCTCTTTGAGTTTCGCCAGCTCCGTGTTTATCTACTCCTGGTTTTCTGGTGTGAGGGGAGTCGCCATTAGACTTGTGATCTCCGCCGCTAAATCCACCAGGACTGCGGTCGGGCTCCTGGACGTCTCGCTGGTTCCATCACCTCCAGTAGGGTTTTGTGTGGGTTGAGTCGCCCCTGCCATGTAGAGGGCGATCTGGCGGCGGGTTCGGTTGAGGACTTCGGGGTCCATGGCCAGCGACAAGCCCCCAAGAAAATCTCCATGCAGAGACCGGATTGAATCTGAGTCGCCCATGGATGATTCGTCATCAGAGTTGACCGGTGTAGTTTCCTGAGTCGCCGAGCTATCTGGCTCCTCCGATCCCTGCGTGAACCCCACAAAAACCGGGTGTGTCAGATTCGGCGTTATCACTGGGCGGACGTACCTGTCCGGCTCGACGATGTCGGTGGAGATGTCCGGCTCAGGCACGCATGGTCCAATTATGCCGATGAAGATGTTGATATTGCCGAAGGGGACCCTATAACCAGATTCAATCGAATCCGCTTCAGGTCCCCATCGTTGGTTGTCGATGTAGGTTACGCCGCGGCAGCTTCGAGCCATGAGCCCCGTCGCGTAACTCCCAAACCCTGGTAGGGCTCCCTTTGAGAACTCAACTCCACCGTGCGTAGGCCCCACGGTGGGCGCCAACTGTCGTGGTTTTGTCACGGCAGATGTCCTCGTGAAAGGACTTAGTACTGGAGCCATCGCACCTTGGTGGCGACTCAAAGTGGTTAAGCGGGAGAGACACGGCGATTTACCCAGGTTCGGCGAGTTACGCCCTCTTTGTAATCAAAACCACATCAATACAAACCAAAGCAGGACGTAGGCCTTTACCTTCCCATGAGGGGCCGAACCTGGGTAAATCGCCGTGTCTCTCCCGCATAACCCCTTTGAGTTGCCACCAAGGTGCGATGGCTCCAGTACTAAGTCCTTTCACGAGGACATCTGCCGTGACAAAACCACGACATTCCCCCTCTCCCTTCATGTAATGAATTGAGTTTCCCCTTTGAAGTTATCTTATCGGATTGAGTCTTTGAGAACACTTGATGTATGTCTTGCACGTGTCTATCTGTGGTGATCAACTTGCAGTTTTGTGACATTGGGAACCTATGCATATGGGTTGTCACACGTTTGGATATTCATGTGAGTACTCGATGTATGTTTTGGTGATCAACTTGCGGGTTTCGTGACATTGGGAACCTATGCATATGGGTTGGCACACGTTTTGATACTCCGGTAGAAACTTTGGGGCACTCTTTGAAGTTCTATGTGTTGGTCGAATAGATGATTCTGAGATTGTGTGATGCATATCGTATAATCATGTCGACGGATACTTGAGGTGAAAACGGAGTATCCAGGTGACATTAGGGTCTTGGTTGATTAGTATCTTAAGGTGTTATTCTAGTACGAACTCTATGAAAGATTGAACGGAAAGAATAGCTTCGTGCTATTTCACTACGGACTCTTGAATAGATCGAGCAAAAGAATAACTTTGTGGTAGTTTCGTACCCGACAATAATCTCTTCGTTTGTTCTCCGCTATTAGTAACTTTGGAGTGACTCTTTGTTGCATGTTGAGGGCTAGTTATATGATCCAATTATGTTATCATTGTTGAGAGAACTTCACAAGTGAAAGTATGAACCCAAGGCCTTGTTTCCACGCATTGCAATACCGTTCATGCTAACTTTTGTTACTAGTTACCTTGTTGTTTTCTGTAATTTCAGATTACAAAAACCTATATCTACCATCCATATTGCACTTGTATCACCTTCTCTTCGCCGAACTAGTGCACCTATACAACTTACCATTGTATTGGGTGTGTTGGGAACACAAGAGACTCTTTGTTATTTGGTTGCAGGGCTGCTTTAGAGAGACCATCTTCATCCTACGCCTCCCGCGGATTGATAAACTTAGGTCACCTACTTGAGGGAAAATTGCTACTGTCCTACAAACCTCTGCACTTGGAGGCCCAACAACGTCTACAAGGAGAATGTTGCGTAGTAGACATCAAGCTCTTTTCTGGCGCCGTTGCCGGGGAGGTTAGCGCTTGAAGGTATTTCTTTAGATCTTGCAATCGCATCTTTTTGTTTCTTGCTCTTTCACTAGAAAACTACAAAAAAATGGAATTAAGGATGCCTCATATGCTCCATCTTTGCAATGTCTTTCGTGAGCATGATGGGAAGAAAAATTGTGCTCAAGTGCTTAAAGAAGAATTACATAGAATGCTTGGCATAGAATATGTGAATGATGAGCATGATTGCAATGTTGTTAGCATGAAATCGTTGAATACCCATGATGTTAATGATATGCAAAGCCACAAGCTTGGGGATGCTATATTTGATGAAGTTGATATTTTTAGTTCTTCCACTTTGAATGATCAAAATTATTTTGATGAAAGCATGCCCCTATCTATGATGATTATTGTGAGGATACTTATGCTATAAAGAAGAGGGATGATAAAACTTGTCATACTCTCAAGAACCCCTTTGCTAAACCTTGCTTTTTCATTGTGGCTACAATTTGTAGTGCTCAAGTCTTTTACGATACTCCCACTACTATTCTTGAGAATAGATTTCCTTATGTGGAGAGTAGTAAAATTCCTATTCTTGTAGATCATGAAAATAAAGCCTTAGGTGCTGGTTATATTGTTGAATTCATTCATAATGCTACTGAAAATTACTATGAGAGAGGATCATATGCTTCTACTTACTGCAATAGTATCAAGCTTCCTCTCCATGTGTTGAAATTTTTTAAGCTACGCTTGTTTTGCCTTCCTATGCTAGTTGATTCTTGCTCCAACAAGTTGTTTGTTCACAAAATCCCTATGCATAGGAAGTGGGTTAGACTTAAATCTTCTAGCCATATGCTCCATGATGCTTCCATTATGTTTCAATCCTTATCTTTTATGTGAGCATCATTGAAATCATCATGCCTAGCCAAGGGTGTTAAACAATAGCGCTTGTTGGGAGGCAACCAATGAATTTATTTTTGCTTTTTGCTTTTTGTTTTATTTTGTCCACACCATCATAATTCTGTTATGATTGTGTTTTTTGTGTTTTATTTTGTGTTTGTGCCAAGTAGAACCTTTATGATTGGTTTTGGGTGATAGTTGTTTAATCATGCTGAAAAAGACAGAAACTTTGTGGTCACGAAATTATTTTTAATTTCTATCAAGAGAGTGATTTTGAGTTGATTATTTTTTATTCTTATTGATATGCAAAGTTCCCAAATTTTCATAATGTTTCAGAATTTTTGGAAGTGCAGAAGTATGGTTCTCATTCAGATCAATACAGACTGTTCTGTTTTTGACAGATTCTGTTTTCAGTACATAGTTTGCTTCTTTTGGTGTTTCCATAGATTATTTTGAGTAATATAAATTATGGAAATAGTAATATACAGTAGGAATTGTGTGAAAATAATCATGAGTCTTGTTTTGACAGTACCCAAGTGATTGATTTGCTTGTTATCATACTAACCCATCTCACGAAGTTCCGTTAAGTTTTGTGTTGTGAAGTTTTCAAGTTTCGGGTAGAGTTTCGATGGACTATAGAACAAGGAGAGGCAAGAGCCTAAGCTTGGGGATGCCCAAGGCACCCCAAAGCCATATTCAAGGACACCAAAGATCCCAAGTGTCGGGACCCCGATCCTAAGCCATAGGAATCCAGCCTGTAACACATCGCATCTCTTTGCGGTCTCACGCACGGTTATCCCCACGACTCGCATATGAAATTGTGTCGCTAGCAATCCAATGACAAAGAACCCGGATCGACATGTCTAGTCATAAACCAAAGCAACAGTTCCGCACAGGGACATGCATACATGACCCAGCAAAGCAGGTGTCGGTCATCAGCGAATGTATACGAGTCGTAGCAAGCTACAAGGACTCCATTAAATCGCGTGACATTTCCCAAAAGGGACAGACACAACAGCTAAGAAGGACACATGCCGGTCAACCAATGTGTCCAGAGCAGTAGCGAACTACCATGGCTCGTTGGAATCACAAAGGGGCATTTCCCCGTAAGGAGTCCTACTAAAGCCTACGGCTAGGTATTCGAACCCCATACATATCAAGTACAACATACGTATGCATGGCATACCGATATGTATAGATAGATCAATGGCATCACAACATAACCATAAACAGACAAACTTTATTCAGAAGGCTCGGAAGAGCCACACACATAATATTACAAGGTAGGGGTCTCATGACCCATCATCACAAGTCATACACACAGTTCTTACAAACCAGCGGATGAGTAAAGCTGTCTGAGTACAACCAAATGGAAAGATAAAGGCACATGGCCTGACTATCTACAGACCCCTCCTAGGGCCAGATCGTAGCTGGGATACCAGCTACTCGTCGTCGTTGATGTCTAGGTAGAACCCTCCATTAGGGTCATTAACAACCTCTGCAACAATTTATTAAGCAAACGTGAGTACAAAAGTACTCAGCAAGACTTCAGGATAAGCTATCTACTCATGCAATGTTTCAATAAGGAATTGTGGGGTTTCATGCGGAAAGCCAACATTTGACTCGTGGCTAGACAACTTGTATTTTTAAATAGTTTTGACAACTTTGATTTCTCGCACACAAGTCCACTAACACCACAACAATACTCCATCGTGGAATCATTCCATCTCCTTACGGAAATGCCGTCCACGACACTCACGCTTATCTTGACAATTTTATGAGTAGCCATTAAAGTTATCTATGAACAACATATGTCTCCAAGTAGTCCATATCCGCGGACGCGGCTATTCGCATAGATCATAACCCTACAGGGGTGTACTTCTTCACACGCGCTCTCGCCACTTATCGCCATGTGCACGTCATGCACCTCGGCAACCTTCAAGCGGAAGCCTAGCGAGGTAGTCGGCCACGATCGTTAACAACACTAATACTTAGTCCAGGTCTATCGCCTATCTGAGGGTAACCCGCACGGAAGTCCGGCCGAGGTTTCCGCCACGGCCCCAAACGATGTGCGCAAGGTTCCCAAGCCCACCATCCGGGTGCCACTTGGTACACCGTGCCACTGCCTGCCGCATCATAGCCCACCTCTAAGGTCAGCGCTATGCACGGCCTCCAGCATGATTATAAACACCAGAAACTACTTGCAACTCCTGGACCGAGTACTAAGCGATTAATAAGTCGAGAGGGTCAATTAAGTATCCCAACACGTGGTAGTATCTAGTCTTGGATTACATACACGGAACTTAGTTCCTAAGGACGGTTCCAATGAAACAACCCACCATGTATTCCTACATAGCCTTTCACCGGTACCATTACCAAATCAGGTTCAACACACAACCTTTACTTACTGAACACATTCTCACAATACTGTTCATCACCCAGATGACAGACCATACACAACTCTAAGCATAGCATGCATAGCAGGATAAGGCACATCATGGCTCAAGCATCTACCAGGTATACTAGGTTGCAAGGTTTAGCTTTTACTGTGACAAGGACAGGTCATGCAAAGGAAGTGGGTTCAACTAACATAGTAAAAGCAGTGAAAGCATTTGCCCTAATGCAAGAAATAAGAGCAGGATCGAGAACTTGGGATTTATCGGGATTATGAAAATGGTTGCTTGCCTTGTTGCTCGGCAGAGGGACAATATTCGCTAGTCGGATATTCGGAGGAATCCGGAGGAGCGGGGCCTACCGGTATAAACAATATCAATCAATAACAATCATATTCAACAATATGATGCATGACCATGGCATTAAAATGGAAGGTGGTAGGCTAATGTGACTACCATCTCTTAAGTTGAAGTTGATTTGAATCAAGATTCAAATATCACTTCAAACAAGGTATTTTCAAATACCCTTTTAATTGATTCGACCTGATGCTCAGGTAATCTTGTTTTAGCATGCATGAAGATGGTATTTTGAGGTGCTGATTGTTCTTGATCATTGTTTGGTCATAATGTTTGAAGTGGAATTCAAAATGGATTTCAAATTCCAACTCCAAATTATTTAATAAGGTTATCCTATTCATCATTTAATCTGTTTAGTGATGTTAACATTTTCAAACATGTTTGAAAATATCAAAATCAGATTCCTTGGATTTTTCTGATCCTTTTTCATATATAAATTATTTTCATTGGAGTTACAGATTATTTTCTTTGATTTTTAGAAGTTTTGGGAATTTTCTGGAATTCTTTTAAATCAACAAAAGCTTTATTGCATCAGCATGACATCAGCAGGTCCAACTTGCCATTGAAAGTCGAACCTGACCAGTGGGACCCACAGGTGAGTGACTCTGGCCAGTTTTTAGTTTAAATTTCACTTAATAGATTAATTATCAGGGTTGGACCCACATGTCAATGATTGTTTATCTTTTTATTTAATTAATTATTTTTACTAATCCTAAACTTAATTAACCAGGGGCTGGCCCCACCTATCATAGGCTCAGGGCGGTCAGATCCACCAGCGGCGAGGTCGTCCTCGCCGGCGATGAGCCTCGTGCGACCACCAGAACGACGGATGGGTTCGGAAATCCCATTCCGACGAGCTTTTGCGCGGCAGAAGGCACGAGACTGACCAGCGTTCCATTTCTGCATAGAACCGGGGTGATCTGGCCGGAGATGACGCCGGCGACGAGCTTGGCGGCAGCCAAAGCTCGGGCATCATCGGGGTCATCGAAACAGGGGGCATCTCTCACGGGGCTAGGCTCCTACAGCATCTACGCGATGTGCTGAAGCGTTTGCAAGCCTAAGATCAATGAGCTAATCACCGGAGAGCCACCGGCGACGAGCTACCGCGGCGGTCATTGTCAGGCTCCGGTGGAATCAGGTGATAGGGCTTGGAATCGAGAGTGGAAATAGAGGGGAAAGGATCCTGAGCTCACGAGGAGTGCAGAGGTGTTGAAAGTAGGCTTGGGGGAGGCCTAAGGAGGAAGAACGGCGGCGATGAACGTCGGCGATCCGAGGAGGAAGAAGGCGGCTCCTCGGTGATTCAATGCGTCTCGGCGTCGAGCTCGTGGCTTGGAAGCTTCAGAGGACCCTGGGGGTTCTTCTGCGCGGCTCAGGAGGGACGGAGGCAGGCCAGAGCGACGGCGAGCTCGAGCTCTGCTCGGGCTCCAATGGCGGTCGAGAGGAGAGAGAGCAGGGAGAAGAATGAGGAGGGGGAGAGCTCGGGCACGTCTGCGGGGAGGTTTATCTCCACCCTCCAGCACATCAGACGAGGCAGGCAGGCATGTAGCTGCGTGGGCGCGCCGGAGAATGCGGCGCCACCTCCTGCTGCACACTGGTGAGGAGGAAGAAGACAAGCGTGGAGGTGGGCTGGGCCAAGGTGAGCGTAGGAGAGGACTTTTCCATTTTCCTGTTTCTGTTTTATTTGCTGATACTTGTTGCTATTTAATTTTGGCACCAAATCAAAACTAAAAATAGTTTGAAAAATGCTGGGGTGTTAGTTGGAATATTTCCAATCACCCATAAAGTTTTCTGCATTTTAAAGCTTATATATTTTTGAATTCAAGTTTTAATTGAGGGACTTGCTGGTTTTAAATAAAATGCCAAAAGTGATTTGAAAATAGTTTTCTCCCTTGATAATTTATTTTCAACAATTATCAAAAATATTGAACTTTTAAGAAGGCCATTTTGGGTTCATTGATTTTGAAAAGATTTGAATTTCCTTTGAATAAGAAGTGGCTAGGGTTTTTGGTTTGAGTTTCACCACTTCTTTGGAGTTTGTTTCAAATTCTTGAATGCAATGGAAGAAAACATGAGCACAAATACTAAACCCTAGTTATGGATCCAGGGTTGTGACAACTAACCCCCACTAAAAAGAATCTCGTCCTGAGATTTAGAAGTCGTCGGGAATAGCGCGGGATACTCAAGTCGGAGACGATCTCTCTTTCCCATGTTGCCTCCTTTTTGGAATGATTTGACCATTGAACTTTAAGAAACTTGAGGTTTCGACATCGAGTGGTACGCTCAGCTTGATCAAGAATACGCACAGGGTATTCTCGGTATGAAAGGTTATCTTGGTGATCAAGCGTTTCGTGGTCCACTTCACGGATAGGATCCGAAAAGCAACGCCTGAGTTGCGAGATGTGGAAGACATCATGAACCCTGGAAAGATGCGGAGGAAGTACCAATTGGTAGGCAACTTCTCCTCGTTTGGCAAGAATGCAAAAAGGACCAATGTAACGATGAGCCAACTTGCCCTTGATACCGAATCGATGGGTACCCTTCAAAGGTGTAACCCGAAGGTAAGCCTTCTCGTCAATTTCAAAGGTCACAGCCTTATGATGACGATCATATTTGCTCTTTTGACGAGACAGGGCTGTTTTCAACTTTTCATGAATAATGCGAACCCGCTCTTCTGCATCCTGGATCATATCCGTGCCTAAGAGTTGCCTCTCTCCGGTTTCTGACCAGTTAAGAGGTGTTCGACATCTTCGTCCATAGAGAACTTCAAAAGGAGCTTTTCCCAAGCTTGATTGATAACTATTGTTATAAGAAAATTCAGCGAATGGAAGGAACTTCTCCCAATTCATACCGATCGATATAACACAAGCTCGGAGCATATCTTCTAGGACTTGATTTACTCTTTCTACTTGACCACTTGATTGAGAATGGAAAACAGTGCTAAAAGATAAATGAGTCCCCATAGCATTCTGAAAACTCTCCCAGAAGCGTGAATTAAAGATACTTCCATGGTCTGAGTTAATCTCGAGAGGAACACCATGAAGAGACACTATTCGAGAGATACATAACTCTGCTAGCTGGCTAGCTGTTATACTCTCACGAACTCGAAGAAAATGAGCTACTTTGGAGAGACGGTCAATGACCACAAAGATAGCATTATTTCCTTTCTTGGTCTTGGGAAATCAGGTGATGAAATCCATACTGACTTTATCCCATTTCCATTCGGGAATAGCTAAAGGTTGAAGGGTGCCAGCAGGCCTTTGATGTTCTGCCTTAACTCGACGACAAATGTGGCAGTTAGCAATGAACTCAGCAATTTCTCTCTTCATCCTAGTCCACCAAAACCTCTGGCGTAGGTCCTGATACATCTTAGTACTACCAGGATGACTGGTGAGAGGAGGGTAATGAGCCTCCTTAAGGATCAATTGTCGCAGACGTTTGCTCTTAGGAACCAATAAACGGTTCTGAAAGAACACAACACCTTTCTCATTGATGGAGCAATCCCTAGCTTTTTCGCTAGCAATATTCTCCTTGATCTGGGATATACCCTTATCATATTCCTGCACGGCTATGATTTGATCCCTAAGAGTAGGCTTCGCCACCAGGGTAGAAAGGAATCCTTGAGGAACAATATGAAGATTTCACTTCGGAAATTCCTCATAGAGATGTGGTTGACCTCGTTGTAGCATCAAATTGTTACAATAAGACTTACGACTTAGTGCATCAGCCATAACATTGGCCTTTCCCGGGGTGTAAGTTATTCCTAAGTCGTAATCCGTGATCAACTCAACCCACCGTCTTTGCGAGAGATCCAAATCCGGCTGGGTGAAGATATATTTTAGACTTTGGTGATTAGTGAAAATTTCGCAATGATTACCAACAAGGTAATGTCGCCAGGTTTTAAGTGCATGGAGTACAGCTGCAAGCTCAAGATCATGTGTGGGATAATTATCCTCATGTGGACGCAACTGTCGAGATGCGTATGCAATCACATGACGATCCTGCATGAGGATGCAACCTAATCCTTGTCGCAAGGCGTCGCAGTAGATAAGAAAGTCCTTAGAGAAATCTGGTGGTAGCAACACAGGTGCGGATGTCAGGCGTCTTTTCAGTTCCTGAAAACTATGCTCACACTGTGGTGTCCACTCGAACTTTTTATCTTTCTTGAGGAGTTCAATTAGAGGCTTTGCAACCTTGGAGAGATTCTCGACAAAGCGGCGACAATAGCTCGCTAGACCAAGAAAACTCCTAACTTGCTTAACCGATTCAGGTTGAGTCCAATCAAGGACAGCTTGAACTCTCTCGGGATTGACGGCAATACCCTTACCAGAGATTACGTGACCTAGATAGGTCACTTCTGGTAACCAAAATTCACATTTGGAAAACTTAGCATAAAGGCGATGCTCTCGAAGTTTCATTAATACCAGCCTTAGATGCTCGGCTTGTTCTTGTTCGTTCTTCCAGTAGATAAGAATATCGTCGAGGTATACTACGACGAATTTATGCAAACACTCCATGAAGATTGAATTCATCAAGCGAGAGAAGGTGGCTGGGGCATTGGTTAAACCGAAGGACATGACACTGTACTCGTTTGGCCATAACGAGTGACAAAAGCCGTTTTTGGAATGTCCCCGTTCTTGATCTTTATTTGATGGTATCCCAACCTCAAATCCATTTTTGAGAAGACTAAGGATCCAGCGAGCTGATCATACAGATCGTTTATCCTGGGGAGCGGAAACTTGTTCTTTATGGTGACCAGGTTAACTGGTCAGTAATCTACAACCATCCGATCCGTTCCGTCTTTCTTCTTGACAAAGAGGACGGGACAAGCCCAAGGAGAAGACCTAGGACGAATGAAACCTTTATTCAAGGCCTCATCTAGTTGCTTCTTGAGTTCGGCTAGCTTGAGGGGTGCCATCTTATATGGTCTTCTGGCTATTGGAACAGTTCCCGGAACAAGATCTATTACAAACTCTACATCTCTGTCAGGTGGAATTCCTGGCAGTTCCTCTGGAAAAACATCCGGGAAGTCACGGACTACCGGAATGTCTTCATGTTCCGGAAGAGGGTTTGCATTGAGGGAATAGAGTTGGCATTTGCAACTCGAGTAGAGACATTGACTATCTCACCCGAGGGATGGGTAAGATGAACATTTCTAGAATGAGTATCGATCTTGGCATAGTGAGCTGACATCCAGTCCATGCCCAGGATGATATTGATATCCGAAGATTTCAGGGCTATCAATGATGCTAGAAAAACTAGCCTGTCTACTAGAATTTCATTGTCATAGGTTATCCTGGAGGTTTGACACTTACTACCAGGGGTTTGGACAACCAATGGGATTGGCTTATCACAGAAAGACATGTTATGCAACTGTGCATAACTTTCTGAAATGAAGGAATGTGAAGACCCAGTGTCAAAAAGAACAGACGCTGGGTGATGATTAACATGGAGCATACCCAGTATGATGTCGGGATCCTCTGCAGCTTCTTCTGCCGAAACATAGTTCACACTGCCACGTGTAGGAGTTGCCTTCACATAATAAGCTTTGCCTGACTTGCCTTGCCCAACGGACTTTGCGGGTTGCTTGGCACCCACATTCTGAGGACACTCTCGGGAATAGTGCCCTGGTTCTCCACACTTGTAACAAATCACCTGATTGGCACGGGGTGTAGCATTGCAAGTTGGACCATCATAGGTTTTTGCTAGAGGGTTGGTGTGATTCGTCTGAGGCGCCACAGAGGATGGCCTCGGAGTGTATCTTGGCGGCAAAGAACTATTTGGAACCCACAGCCTGCGTTTTGGGAACACGGAACCAGATGACAAGCTAGAGTCACGGGAGTGCTTCTTTGTGGCTTCATAGTCGGTATGACCAGTCTCGGCACTGATCGCCTTGTTGACGAGGGCTTGGAAGCTTGTAAATTCATGGACGCGCAAATCATGACAAAGCTCAAGGCTCAGACCCTTACAGAATCTTGCTTGCTTCATGGCATCAGTAGACACCTCCTCTGTTGCATAGCGGGCGAGGTTACCGAACTCGTGGCTATAGGCATCCACGGTCAACTTCCCCTGGGTGAATGCACATAATTCCTCTCTCTTTCTGTCCATCAGGCCCTCTGGAATATGGCGCAGACGGAAGGCTGAACTAAAGTCCGCCGATGTGGCTGCTGGTTCAGCAGGACGCATAGCTTCAAAGTTCTCCCACCACAGAGTGGCAGGTCCTTCCAGAAAGTACACCACAAAGGACACCTTGTCGGCCTCACAAACATTCGCAGAGCCAATCTTGCGTGATATACTGCACAACCAATCATCAACGTCGAGGGGATCGACGGAGTGATGGAACTTTGGAAGACTCAGCTTCATAAAATCATTGAGGGACACTTCAGCATTCCTAGGATGATGAGCCGTATTTTGCTCAATATACTCTAACAGACAGTTGGTCTCCCTTTTGTTTCTCTCTTCCTCAAGCATAAGTTCCGCCAGAGAGGGCGGATGAGGCAGTTCCTCCTGCGACGCTTGACTACCCTCGCCTTGGTCATGAGCAGGGCCACAGTTCAACCTGGTGAACACCATCCTGACAAACAAACTCACAGCTTAGACCAATATCAACATTAATACTAACTATGGATTAAGAATGCGCTGAACACATGGAATGCGGAAATGAATATCCAAACAACATGGTAACAAGCAACTGCTATATATACACCATCGTTCATACACACCATTACATAGTTCAGTACAACCTTAACCGAAGAGCAAACTACTGAAAACATGAAACTACTTATCAGAGGCTTCCAGGCTTCCTATACATTATTTATCTATGCCTCCGGAATTCATTTCATGACACAAACATACTTCACAAGTCACACAGGACTGTGAAAGTACAACTACTACCATACTATCCTTCCACTCACGGTTTAGGAATCCACATAGAACATCTCATAAAGATTGCCTCCATGGCCTGGAAGCTCAACCTGCAGATGAGGAAAAACTCCAGCCTGAGACCCCTCGGATCCATAAGGACACGGATGTGGCCTTGGTCCCCTGACTGGTAGTAGTAGAGGTCCCCGAAGAGGGGTGACTCCTCCTATAGCAGGCCAGTCAACATGAGCCGGAAGATGGGTTCTAACAGGGTTCAGCATCTCCATATCTCAATACCCTGTCTGGACTACAGGTGCCAGCTGCGTCAAAGCCGTCCATAGACGGGCACGTGTAGCATAGAGCTCCATACGAAGGGATGAGCATCCCTGTCTCCATTCTCTAGCATCTCAGGAGTGGACTGCAGCAGCGGATCCTCCATAGAGGAATCAAAGTAGACCCCACTGACATATCCTTCTTCACCTGGCTGAGAGGCAGGAACATAACAGAACTCTGAATTCTGCAGCAGTGCATGTCTAGCCCTCATGATGGCCAGCATTGAATAGACAGTATCTTGTACTGCCATGTCAACAGTGACCCCCAATCCATAATACCAATGGATTGGTTCCTCAGCTCCAGGGTAATCTGGGAATACCCTAACAGTGTAGAGGTACTAGCTCTGATGAAAATCCCGGTACTGCTCCTCAACTGTGTACTCTGGGTACCAGCGGTAACCGGACACTGACATCATCCTGACTAGCATGGCCGTATGACCCGGCACATCAATGCACCTAGTCACACGAACCACCTGACGAGAAGGACGACCACAAATCTGAAAATAGAGATTAATGCAAAAGCATTAGAGCTCTGAAGACAAAATTGGGCAGCATAACGGCTGTAAATGCTCAAAAACAATTTTGAGACAACCCATAAAAATAGGATAGCGTAACCACTCAACTATCAAGTTCAATTCTCTGATCATCAACACTTACTTCCTTTTCCTAGGAATAAAAGAAACCCGAAGTAACTCTCGACCCGTTGTCCTATAATCTACTGATCGGAAACACGAGCCTAAGAGAAGATAAGTAACCTAGTCCTTAATCCCCGCAGAAAAGACGAGGATGACCAGAATAGAATAACTTGAGAGGAGAAGCAAGAGTCTTACGTTTCCTTCCACAAACAATTCCCATATATATAACTAAAGCAATTCTAGACTCAACTTCGACCAGTTTGGCTTAGTAATCATACAGTCAGTCAGGCTCTGATACCAATGCTGTCGGGAGCCCGATCCTAAGCCATAGGAATCCAGCCTGTAACACATCGCATCTCTTTGCGGTCTCATGCACGGTTATCCCCACGGCTACATCCTTACCTTATCTAGGACCGTTTGCGCCTTTTGATTTGCGTATGCAATTGTGTCGCTAGCAATCCAATGACAAAGAACCCGGATCGACATGGCTAGTCATAAACCAAAGCGGCGGTTCGGCACAGGGATAGGCATACATGACCCAGCAAAGCAGGTGTCGGTCATCAGCGAGTGTAGACGAGTTGTAGCAAGCTACAAGGACTCCATTACATCACGTGACATTTCCCAAAAGGGACAGACATAGCAGCTAAGAAGGACACATGCCGGTCAACCAATGTGTCCGGAGCAGTAGCAAACTACCATGGCTCTTTGGAATCACAAAGGGGCATTTCCCTGTATGGAGTGCTACTAAAGCCTACGACTAGGTATTCGAATCCCATACATATCAAGTACAACAGACGTACGCATGGCATACCGATATGTATAGATACATCGATGGCATCACAGCATAACCATAAACATACAAACTTTATTTAGAAGGCTCGGAAGAGCCACACACACATAACATTACAAGGTAGGGGTCTCACGACCCATCATCACAAGTCATACACACAATTTTTACAAACCAGCGGAAGATTAAAGCTGTCTAAGTACAGATAGATGGAAAGATAAAGGCACATGGCCTGACTATCTACAGACCCATCATAGGGCCAGATCGTAGCTAGGATACCAGCTACTCGTCGTCGTCGATGTCTAGGTAGAACCCTCCATTAGGGTGGTTAACAACCTGTGCAACAATTTATTAAGCATACGTGAGTACAAAAGTACTCAGCAAGACATTAGGATAAGCTATCTACTCATGCAATGTATCAATAAGGAATTATGGGGTTTCATGCGGAAAGCCAACATTTGACTCGTGGCTAAACAACTTGCATTTTTAAATAGTTTTGACAACTTTGATTTCTCGCACATCAGTCCAATAACACCACAACAATACTCCATCGTGGAATCATTCCGTCTCCTTACGGAAATGCCGTCCACGACACTCACGCTTATCTTGACAATTTTATGAGTAGCCATTAAAGTTATCTATGAACAACATATGTCTCCAAGTAGTCCATATCCGCGGATGCGGCTACTCGAATAGATCGTAACCCTGCAGGGGTGTACTTCCTCACATACGCTCTCGCCACTTATCGCCATGTGCACGTCATGCACCTCGGCAACCTTCAAACGGAAGCCCAGCGAGGGAGTCGGCCACGACCGTTAACCACGCTAATACTTAGTCCAGGTCAATCGCCTATCTGAGGTAACTCGAACGGAAGTCCGGCCGAGGTTTCTTCCACGTTCCCAAACGATGTGCGCAGGGTTCCCAAGCCCACCATCCGGGTGCCACTTGGTAGAACATGCCACTGCCAACCGCATCATAGCACACCTCTAAGTGCAGCGCTAAGCACGGCCTCCAGCATGACTATAAACACCAGAAACTACTTGCCACTCCTGGACCGAGTACTAAGCGATTAATAAGTCGAGAGGGTCAATTAAGTATCCCAATGTGTGGTAGTATCTAGTCTTGGATTACATACACGGAACTTGGTTCCTAAGGACGCTTCCAATGAAACAACCCGCCATGTACTCCTACATAGCCTTTCACCGGTACCTTTACCAAATCACATTCAACACATGACCTTTACTTACTGAACACATTCTCACAATTCTGTTCATCACCCAGATGATAGACCATACACAACTCTAAGCATGGCATGCATAGAAGGATAAGGCACATCATGGCTCAAGCATCTACCAGGTATACTAGGTTACAAGCTTCAGCTATTTACTGTGACAAGGACAGGTCATGCAAAGGAAGTGGGTTCAACTAACATAGTAAAAGCAGTGAAAGCATTTGCCCTAATGCAAGAAATATGAGCAGGAGCGATAACAAGGGATTTATCGGGATGATCAAAATGGTTGCTTGCCTTGTTGCTCGGCAGAGGGACAATATCCGTCAGTCGGATATTCGGAGGAATCCGGAGGAGCGGGGCCTACCGGTAAAAACAATATCAATCAATAACAATCATATGCAACAAGATCATGCATGAGCATGGCATGAAAATGAAAGGTGGTAGGCTAATGTGAATACCATCTCTTAAGTTGAAGTTGATTTGAATCAAGGTTCAAATATCACTTCAAACAAGGTATTTTCAAATACCCTTTTAATTGATTCGACCTGATGCTCAGGTAATCTGGTATTAGCATGCAATAAGATGGTATTTTGAGGTGCTGATTGTTTTTGATGATTGTTTGGTCATAATGTTTGAAGTGGAATTCAAATGGATTTCAAATTCCAACTCCAAATTACTTAATAAGGTTATCCTATTCATCATTTAATCTGTTTAGTGATTTTAACATTTTCGAACATGTTTGAAAATATCAAAATCAGATTCCTTGGATTTTTCTGATCCTTTTTCATATATAAATTATTTTCATTGGAGTTACAGATTATTTTCTATGATTTTTAGAAGTTTTGTGCATTTTCTGGAATTCTTTTAAATCACAAAAAGCATTATTGCATCAGCATGATATCAGCAGGTCCAACTGGCCGTTGAAAGTCAAACCTGACTAGTGGGACCCACTGGTGAGTGACTCTGGCCAGTTTTTAGTTTAAATTTCACTTAATAGATTAATTATCAGGGCTGGACCCACATGTCAGTGACTGTTTACGTTTTTATTTAATTAATTATTTTTACTAATCCTAAACTTAATTAACCAGGGGCTGGCCCCACCTATCATGGGCTCAGGGGGGTCAGATCCACCGGCGGCGAGGTCGTCCTCGCCGGCGGTGGGCCTCCGGCGACCACCAGAATGGCAGAAGGGCTCAATAATCCCATTCCGACGATAATTGCCCAACAGAAGGCACCAGACTGACCAGCGTTCACCCGCCGTTCCATTTCTGCATAGAACCGGGGCTGATCTGGCCGGATATGACGCCGGCGACGAGCTTGGCGGCGGCCGAAGCTCGGGCATCATCAGGGTCATCGAAACAGGGGGCATAACGTGCGGGGCTAGGCTCCTACAACATCTACGTGATGTGCTGAAGCGTTTGCAAGCCTCAAATCAACGAGCCCATCACCGAAGAGCCACCGGCGACGAGTTACCGCGGCGGTCATCGTCGGGCTCCAGTGGAATCAGGTGCCAGGGCTCGGAATCGAGAGGGGAAATAGAGGGGAAAGGATCCTGAGCTCACGAGGAGTGCAGATGCGTTAAAAGTAGGCTCGGGGGAGGCCTGAGGAGGAAGAACGGCGGCGATGAACGTTGGCGATCCGAGGAGGAAGAAGGCGGCTTCTTGGTGATTCACTGCGTCTCGGCATCGAGCTCGTGGCTTGGAAACTTCAGGGGACCCTGGCGGTTCTTCTGCGTAGCCGAGGAGGGAAGGAGGCAGGCCAGAGCGACGGCGAGCTCGAGCTCTGCTCAGGCTCCAATGGCGGCCGAGAGGAGAGAGAGAAGTGAGAATAATGAGGAGGGGGAGAGCTCGGGCACGTCTGCGGGGAGGTTTATCTCCACCCTCCAGCACATCAGGCGAGGCAGGCAGGCGTGCAGCTGCATGGGCGTGCCGGAGAACACGGCGCCACCTCCTGCTGCACACTGGCGAGGAGGAAGAAGACTAGCGTGGAGGTGGGCTTGGCCAAGGTGAGCGTAGGATAAGACTTTTCCATTTTCCTATTTCTGTTTTATTTGCTGATACTTGTTGCTATTTAATTTTGGCACTAAATCAAAACTAAAAATAGTTTGAAAAATGTTGGGATGTTAGTTGGAATATTTCCAATCACCCATAAAGTTTTCAGCATTTTTGAAAGCTTATATATTTTTGAATTCAATTATAAGGTTGAATTCAGGGACTTGCTGGTTTTAAATAAAATGCCAAAAGTGATTTGAAAATAGTTTCTCCCCTGATAATTTGTTTTCAATAATTATCAGAAATATTGAACTTTTAATAAGGCCATTTTGGGTTCATTGATTTTGACAATATTTGAATTTCCTTTGAATAAGAAGTGGCTAGGGTTTTTGGTTTGAGTTTCACCACTTCTTTGAAGTTTGTTTCAAATTCTTGAATGCAATGGAAGAAAACATGAGCACAAATACTAAACCCTATTTAGGGATCCAGGGATGTGACACCAAGCTTGGGGATGCCTTGGGAAGGCATCCCCTCTTTCGTCTTCAATCCATCGGTTACTTTTCTTGGGGCTATATTTTTATTCACCACATGATATGTGTTTTTCATGGAGCATCATTTTATTTTGTTTGAATAGGGTACTTAGGATCTGAAATCCTTAGTTCGGAGAGTCTCCACATAGCCAAATATTTGTTCAACTACTCATTGAGCTTCACTTATATCTTTTGGAGTAGTTTGTCTTTTGCTCTAGTGCCTCACTTATATCTTTGTAGAGCATTGCAGTGGTTCTATTTTATAGAACTAGTTGAACTCTCGTGCTTCACTTAGATCATTTTGAGAGTCTTAAATAGTATGGTACCTTGCTTAGGTTATGAATCTAGTCCTAATATGAAAGGCATCCAAAGAGGATAAAAACCTTCATATTCATGTCCATTGATTAGTAAGAGAAGTTTGATTCCTCTCAATTGGTTTTGAGATATAGATATGGTAATATTATATTTATGCTAGTAGGGTGTTGTGAATCTAGAAATACTTGTGTTGAACTTAGTGATTCCGGTAGCATCCATGTATGGTGAACCGCTATGTTAGGAAGCCGGAGCATAATTGATTTATTGACTTTCATCCTTTGTGTGGCGGACGGCATCGCGCGATGGTTAACACCTACCAACCCTTCCCCTTGGAGTATGCGTTTAGCACTTTGTTTTGATTACTAATAAAAACTTTCACAATAAGCATATGAGTTCTTCATGACTAATGTGATTCCATGGTATAGATGCACTTTTACCTTCCACCATTGCTAGCCTCTCTAGTAGCGCGCAACTTTCACCGGTGCACAAACCCACCATATACCTTCCTCAAAACAGCCACCATACCTAACTATTATGGCATTTTCATTGCCATTCCGACATATATTGCCATGAAACTCCCACCATTCCGCTTCATGACAGGTGCCCTCACTTTCATATTGCCATTGCATGATCGTGAGATAGCTAGCGAGATGTTTCAACGTCATACGCTAAGCTAGATCGTTGCACATCCCGATACACTGCTGGAGGCATTTCCTATAGGGTCATCATTGCTCTAAGTATTGAGTTGTGAGTAAATAAAAGTGTGATGATCATCATTATTTGAGCATTGTCCCATGTGACGAAAAAAACAGGCCAAAGATGCCCACCAAAAAAATGAAAAGAGGCCAAAGAGCTCAAACTAAAAAAGAGAGAAGGGACAATGCTCATATCTTTTTCCACACTTGTGCTTCAAAAAGCACCATGTTCTTCATGATAGAGTGTCTCTTGTTTTGACACTTCCATATACTAGTGGGAATTTTCATTATATAACTTGGCTTGTATATTCCAATGATGGGCTTCCTCAAAATTGCCCTAGGTCTTCGTGAGCAAGCGAGTTGGGTGCACACCCACTAGTTCTCCTTTTGAGCTTTAACACACTTATAGCTCTAAATGCATCTGTGGCATCGTAATCCCTACTCATTCATATTGATATCTATTGATGGGCATCTCCATAGGCCGTTGATATGCCGAGTCGATGTGACCATCTCCTCCTTTTTGCCTCACAACCTCCACCACACTCAATTCCACCTATAGTGCTATATTCATGGCTCACGCTCATGTATTGCGTAATAGTTGAAAAAGGTTTGAGAAATTAAGAGTGTGAAAACAATTACTTGGCCAATGCCGGGGTTATGCAAGATTTAAATTTGTTGTGTGGGGATGATGGAGCATAGCCAGACTATATGATTTTGTAGGGATAACTTTCTTTGGCCTTGTTATTTCGAAAGTTCATGATTACCTTGCTAGTTTGCTTGAAGTATTATTGTTTTCATGTAAATAGTAAACTATTGTTTTGAATCTTACGGATCTGAACATTCATGTCACAAGAAAAGAAGTTACAAAGGACAAATATGTTAGGTAGCATTCCACATCAAAAATTCGGTGTTTATCACTTCCCTACTCGAGGACGAGTAGGAGTTAAGCTTGGGGATGCTTGATACGTCTCCAACGTATCTATAATTTTTGATGGTTCCATGCTATTATCTTGTCAACTTTGGATGTTTTATATGCATGAATATGCTATTTTATATCTTTTTTGGGACCAACTTATTAACTCAGTGCCAAGTGCGAGTTCCTGTTTTTTCCGTGTTTTACCCTTTTTTCAGACGGAGTCTAAATGGAATAGAACTTTGCGATGATTTTTTTTGGACCAAAAGCGACCCCTGAAGGTTTGAAAGAAGGCCGGAAGACCCACGAGGGAGTCACAAGCCCTGGAGGCGCGACCCCCCTAGGTCGCACCTACCAGGCTTGTGACCTCCTCGTTGGGCCCAATCGACATAATTCCACCGCCATAAATTCCTATAAATTCAGAAACCCCCCGAAGGAAACCTAGATTGGGAGTTCCACTGCCAAAAGCCTCTGTAGGCACCAAAACCCAATCTGGAGCCCGTTCCGGCACCCTGCCGGCGGGGGAATCCATCTCCTGTGGCCATCTTGATCATCCCGGCGATCTCCATGACGAGGAGGGAGTAGTTCACCCTCGAGGCTGAGGGTATGTACCAGTAGCTATGTGTTTGATCTCTCTCTCTCTCGTGTTCTTGAGATGTCTTGATCTCGATGTACCGCGGGCTTTGCTACTATAGTTGGATCTTATGGTGTTCTTCCCCCTCTCCCTTCTTGTAATCAATTGAGTTTCCCCTTTGAATTTATCTTATCGGATTGAGTGTTTGAGAACACTTGATGTATGTCTTGCACGAGTCTATCTGTGGTGATCAACTTGAGGGTTTTTGACATTGGGAACCTATGCTTATGGGTTGGCACACGTTTGGATATTCATGTGAGTACTCGATGTATGTTTTGGTGATCAACTTGCGGGTTTCGTGACATTGGGAACCAATGCATATGGGTTGCACATGTTTTGACTCTCCGGTAGAAACTTTGGTGGACTCATTGAAGTTCTATGTGTTGGTTGAATAGATGATTCTGATATTGTGTGATGCATATCGTATAATCATGCCCATAGATACTTGAGGTGACAATGGAGTATCTAGGTGACATTAGGGTCTTGGTTGATATGTATCTTAAGGTGTTATTCTAGTACGAACTCTAAGAAAGATTGAACGGAAAGAATAGCTTCGTGCTATTTTACTACGGACTCTTGAATAGATCGATCAGAAAGAATAACTTTGTGGTCGTTTCATACCCGACCATAATCTCTTCGTTTGTTCTCCGCCATTAGTAACTTTGGAGTGACTCTTTTTTGCATGTTGAGGGCTAGTTATATGATCCAATTATGTTATCATTGTTGAGAGAACTTCACTAGTGAAAGTATGAACCCTAGGCATTGTTTCCGCGCATTGCAATACCGTTTGTGCTCACTTTTGTTACTAGTTACCTTGTTTTTTTTGTAATTTCAGATTACAAAAACCTATATCTACCATCCATATTGCACTTGTACCACCATATCTTCGTCGAACTAGTGCACCTATACAACTTACCATTGTATTGGTTGTGTTGGGGATACAAGAGACTCTTTGTTATTTAGTTGCAGGGTTTCTTGAGAGAGACCATCTTCATCCTACGCCTCCCTGCGGATTGATAAACCTTAGGTCACCCACTTGAGGAAAAATTGCTACAGTCCTACAAACCTCTGCACTTGGAGGCCCAACAACGTCTACAAGGAGAAGGTTGTGTAGTAGACATCAATTCCCTAGAGATTTGTAAGATGGAATAAATTGAAATGGGGCAATTTATTTGGTCCAATCAAAATAATGCATGGGAAAAATGTTAACTCTATCTAGAAAAATAGTGCATGATATTTTGAGTACCTAAAATAATTTTTGGAATTGATTTGAATGCTCTATGAATTTTGCAAATTGGGATTTCAAATACTCAAATTTGTATTTAAATATTTACAGTGTAGAAAATGTCTCTAGAAAATGTGTAATGCACATATTTGGATATCACATGATTTTGGTAATGTGTTGGAATTTGAACCACCCATTTTGGAGTTCATATGAATTTTTTATGAATTTATGTGCCCCTGTCTAAAAAACGGAAAATTAATTAACCAAAGGGCCAACCCGGTGTACTAGGCGCCAGATAGAAAGTGGGTAGGCCAAGCAGCTCGGCTGAGCATGCGAGGGGCCATGCCAGAGGCACAGTGCACAGAATGCGCTTCCCTCGTGGAGAGGTGTAGAAGGCACAGGTGCTTCCACTTAAACCGTTGGGGCCTGGCCGGCTTGTCGCCGACAAGCAAGGCCCACTCGTCAGGCCCTCCTTCTCGCTCCTGATCCCAAAGAGACTGGCAAGAAGGCAGAGCCGAGCAGTGTTGATTCTCAACCTAGTGGCTGTGGCAGGCCCTCGCGGTGCTTTGTCTAGTGGTGGGATCGGGGCGGCTTGCTGCACTTGCCTGTGTGGTCTTTGACCCCGAAGAATGTCCAGGCCGACTGGGATGTCGGTCATGGCGGGGGCAGACGACGAAAACGATGGCTATGACACCATGGCTGTGGAGGAGAGGGGTTGGAGTGCGGGGAATCTTGGCAACGATGCAGAGACGACCCTGGAGGAGCTCTGGGGAATGAAGAGAGGCGGGGCGCCACGAATTGAGACGATGCCGAGGCGGCAACCTTGTGGTCGTGATAGGATGAGGAGTGGTCGGGGCAGGAAGGGTTAGGTCTAGGAGGTCCACAGGGAAGGAGAGAGTGGAGGGAGGCAGCAGTTAGTGCGGGGAGGCCTTATTTAGATGTACCGTGGTGCACCATGGATTAAGCTTATGGCCGTGCTCGGCGAGCTCTGCAGAGGAGAGAGGAGAGTGAGGGAGGAGAGGGCCAATAATTTGCCGTGTTGAGGACGTCGAGGGGACCTTCGGAGACACGATCCCACTACCCAAAGCTGTCGGGAGCCTTGGGATGGGCAAGCTATAGTGCAAGATTGCGAATTTTGCATGCTCCAGAGTGCAAATTTTGCATCCCACACCATGCCTTTTGCAGGACGGGCATGTCCACTTGTGTCTAGGGATCCTGGGGGTGAGTAAACAATGCAGGGCGTGCTTTTGTTTGCTCTGGAGGCTAGCTTGAGGTGAGGTGAGGTAGAAGAGAAGTGGTAACCGTATTGTCGAGAGAGGAATCTTGGGTTTTTACCATCCCAATAATTTAGTTGAGGCCATGTGGTTTTCACTGGGAGTAGTTTAAGGTCAAGTGGAGGTGTGGATCCCACCAGAAGGTGTTTGATAGGTGTTTGGCCTAGCAATACTTCTCCCCTCGGTACGAAACTTAACATGATCAAATAGTTGGGATAACTAAGCTTGTTCTCCAATTTTGAGATTTGTTGGAGAAAGTTGACAATGTAAACTTTATAAACCCTAGAAATTGGTAGAACTGGCTTTCTCTAGATATATCCATGCAGATTAATTCCCCCTAATGCACCGCTTGATGTGGTGGCATTATTTGAGTATTGGATCATGCCTAAAAAGTTTGGATCAATTGGACAAACTTGACAATGCAAATATTTCGAGTTCTAGAAATTAGTAGAAGTGGTTTTGATGGGATTTAGGAAGTGGATTTGTTCTCCTTGATGCACCACTTGGGGTGGATGCATTATTTGGGTATTAGAGCAAGTCCACAAAATTCGAAAACCAGAGGAGAAACTTGGCAATGCAGGGTTTTGGAATATATTGGTGAATCAAACCAACTTGGATTGAGGTGAAACTTGGCAAGATCATCACATATGTGATGTGTGACATGCTAGAATTTTACTGAAATTATTTGAGAATACTTCTTATAGAAATATTTCAAAAGCTTGAAATGGACAAAAAGGGCTTTGGAGTGTTTTCTCCAATATTATGAACATGACCATGTGTTTAGACTCTTATATTAGGAGAATATATGTCGAGTGAGTTTCCCTAAATTTTCTCAAATATTTTGGAAGCATAAAAATAATTTTTCCCCTATAAAAGGCCATTTCCGGCATTAGAAAAGGCTATTAAAAAAAGGAAAAATAAGTTTTTAAATAATAATTTTGTGGTTTTGGGAATTTTTTTAATAATAGGATCCAAATAAAACATTTGGGGGTTAAATATCTCCCCTAATTTGTGGACTTGTTGTACAAACCTCAATTTAGGCAGATAACTAAATTAAATATATGCCCCTCTGTCCAAACTAAAATTTTGTAAAAATAGTTTTTAGTCCTATAGACATGGTACGGTCATTGTGAAAGTATTTGGAGCAAGGAGAGGAGTCTTGAGAGAAGGAGAATATTTGTGAATTAAAATCCAAACAAGCACACAAGCAAATAGCAATCAAGTCAAGCATCACAGGCACATAAAACTTTTAATTGGTCACAATTTGAGTTAGTTAACTTAATTAAACACAGGGTGTGACAGACCTACCCCCTTCCAAGAATCTCATCCCCGAGATACCTAGGCTAGGCGTTGAAGAGATAGAGAAATTCAGGTCTGAGGTAGTGTTCACTTTCCCATGTTGCTCCTTCTTCGATGCAATTGCTCCAGTGGATCTTGAAGTGCTTCATGGCACATCCTTGAGTGCTTATCTTGGCTTTGTTTGAGGGTGAATGTGGTTCTTGCAACATGCCAAGCTTGACTACAGGTCAAGGGCTTTGTGAACGATGTTCGGGCAAGGGTTTGGCTTGCGTGTGTATCCCAAAGTCAGAATACGTGGCAAGGTAGGGTGTGTGTGCGTGTGTTGGTCTTGGGGTTAATCATGGTTGTTAGGGACATCTATATGTATTATTTTATAACAACAGAGTAAAGGTCTTCGTATAGCTTCCCTTCGACGTGGGAAATCCTTGACTTCCTTAAGGTAGGTGATCTATCGTTGCACGTGGTCTTCATCCTTGAGAGTGTTGAAGTGTATCAACATAGGCTTCTTATCGAGATCTTCCGCTTGAGTAGTAACTGAGGTATGTTCCTCAGTTGTCTTCGTCCATTTGTCTTCCTTATCTCGGACACACGTTTCTGTTGTGTCTTCAGATGCTTGGTCTTCTAGCCATTTTGTAAGTACTTGTGAAAAAGTCTGTGTTGGGCCTTGTCCATATGACTAAGCTTAGAGACACGGTGTTTGAAACGTTTTCTACCATATAGTAAAGTTCTTGAGGGAGTCCTAGATGAGTTGGTTACCCAAAAGCATAGATGAGTCATCCAATCCCCAAGGTTTGACGCTTGGCAAGTGGGGCGAAACACCTTTGACAGGGGTATCACCACGATCCAGTCAGGTCTACAGTTCCTTGATTGGACCAAAAATGGGCTCTTTAATTTCTCTTAATGTGCAAAGGCGTCATCATGTTTGAACGTCGACGCTTCTTGACATAGTTGATGTAGCTGGCAGAGGAGTGGTGGTTCACTTCTCTTGCTCCTTCTTTATCGTCGTGATTTCCTAACTGTAGCAGTCCTTCATCTTTCTTAGTAAGATTGTGTTCTGTTGCTTGGAGGGTGCTTCGAGGTATTCGACATCTTCAAGGTAAAACCTTACACTTAATAAGAATTTCAGTATGTGCTTCTAGGCTTATCCAAATAGGATTAAGGTGACCCTTCTTGTCATTGAGCAACTAAGTATGTCGCCCATGCTCACAACAACATATTTCTCCAACCATGACATACGCACATTTGTCATGAGATATTGTGAGAGGAGCGGGCATTTGTTCTGGATGGTCAGTTATCCAGTGGTTGGTGGTGGTCGAGTTGGAGTATTGGTGTAACGCTCAAGATGTGATCCAATCTTTATTTTGGTACGAGGGCCTCGACTTGGATAGAAGCGTATCTCATCATTTTACAAGAATGGATATCGTTACAAGTACATTTAAATAAGAGATGAGCATATGGAATTGTCTTACACTCGCCACAAGCTAAAGCATGAACATCTCAATACAAACATACATTCAATCACCATTCATAAGTACAAGGTCCGACTACGGATGAAATCAAACAATAAAATGACGTCCATCCTTGTTATCCCATCCTGCCAGCCTGGAACCCATCCTATGAACAATGATGAAGAAGAAGAAACTCCAAATAGAAGAATCATCACGCTCACGTCAAAGTATTGCTTTACGTGTACCTGCAACTGTTGTTGTAGTAATCTGTGAGCCACACAGAGTCAACTATCTTATATCCAAAGGTACAAGACTAGCAAAGCTTAGTGGGTGACGTACGGTTAAGTGCTGAGGCTACAGAAAGCACTAAGCATTTATTGGACTAGCTAACTTACGGGTACAAGAATAAGAGAGGGGGTGATCCACGCATAAGCACACGTGAACGAATAATAATCCAGAAATGATCCTGAACACTTACTTATGAGTCAAACGTAACCCCACCGTGTCCTCTCTCAGATACAGAGCTCATGAGAAGAGTTCGTCATCGTTATGCATATAATTGGCATATCTTAATTAAGTTTACTTCAAGTTTGCTATGATAGGGTGTTAAACAATGTTTCCTAGTTTTCACATAACTGTGCGCACGACTTTCCGAAAGATTTAACCCTACGGGGGTGCTCTAACTAGTCCATCACAAACTACCGCAAGCTACGTGGAAGAACTTCAACCACGAAAGACTCGTAGTCTCCTCGGAAATGTTGATGGAAAACCTCAATCTCGAGATAGCCCCATGTATCCTCGGAATCCCGTGCACAAGACGTTCAAGAATGGTAAAACAAATCTACCAATACCACCCGACGTAGCGAAGACCTCGATAAGAGTCGTGTATGTCGTTCTCAGGACACGTCGGTAAGATAGTGTACCGTGTCGTGATAAAAATCACCCGAGTTACCCCGGGGTGGCCCTGCATAGTGCTATATTTTGGACCAACACTCATGAGGAGCACTCGCCCGGGGGTTGATTAATTATCCATGGGGTGATCAATGCCCTATGCAAATTTTATTAGTTGTTATTATGCAAATAATACCAATGTTGGGCCTTTCCTGAAGAGTTTTGTCCCAAAATGAAAATCAAGGGGGTCCCCATAATACCCCAAACATGTCAGGAGCGCTCATTACGGAACATAGCACCGGTACACAAGTAACCAGGGCCACAAACATGGAACAAAACACCGTGGTAGAAGGCCAAGCCTTCTACCTTTTACCAAGTATATACGTGCATTAAATTAAATAGCAATAATATTGTGATATAACAAGAATTCCATATGTCACATGGAAAGCAACTACACGTGCAACTAGCAAGGCTATAAGAAGGGTTGGGCAAGTAGTAACAAAGCCAAACAAAGGTTTGCTAGGATGTGATCGGCTTAGAGCCTTTTCATGGCAATGTTGGGAGTCTTGACCTAACATGTGGTAGGTAGCGAGATATAGCGATAGAAACGAGACAATTAGCATAGCAATGATAGTGGTGGTATCTAGGGAAATGATCATGTTGCCTGAGATCCCACTTGGAAGAACAACGAATTCGTGAAGTAGACGAACCAACGTAGTCGAACGAATCCTCACACTCTGAAGCGGTTTCAGAACTCCATTAAGAAGAAGATATCTGCAACAAACAATCAATACACAATAAACAACACAACATAGCATGATGCGCAAACAATATGATGCATGTTCGGTTTAAATATGTGGGGCTTGAAAATCACAACAATCAAACACTACACATTAAGTGAATCTCAATATGCAATGAGTTGCATATTGACAAAACTCCACATGTGAATTACTTAGTTGACTCCCAGTTAGGTGAACGGCAGTATTAGATGTAGTTAAACATGTCTAGAGGCGAAGCATAAATAAATTATATATCTAGGCATTTTAAATGAGGTTGGAAACAACATATATAATTTCCGAAATGACCCCATATGTTAATTTTTAAATTGGTCCAGATCTAAACTAAGCACATTTTATATTTATTAGACATCAAAATAAAGTGGACCATGTGAGTGCACACTCCATTCTAGTCAATTTACATATGTAGATAATCTAAAATGGAGCTATGGTCTAAAAGATATGATCATCACAAGATAATATTCCATGAATGCAAAATGTATGAAAATGACATCCACAAGCATGTTAAATCATGGATGCATCAAGATATTATGAAACTACATGAGATTCTAATAAAGTTCCATATGTCATGTTCAAATCGGAGCAACGGTTCAACAAATACAACCAATACGAGATATAGCTATAATCTGTCCAAAGACAGCAACATGACATTTTGTACACACCAAAACAGCCACCTAGAGGATTCTAAAATGCACAAATAAGATATGGGATAATAGTTGACAAGATGGGTACTTGAACACACTTTCAGAATTAGGGAAATTATCTATTTTAACAGTGCAGCTTTTATCATGAAGGCATATTGACAACAAGAAAAATACATGCTACATGTCATATAATGACATGAAAGTTTACCGCATGGTAGTAGGCATGATGCACTTCATTTGATTCCACACTAGCTAGGTCTAAATATGCACCCTACAAGGCAATCTGTAATATTCAGATTCTCAGACTTTGTATTATCTGACCTTACTAAACAACAACATCATCTAAGCATGTTGACATGATGAAAACCACAACTAAGCATGACATACATTGAATGGGAAACTATCAAACAACAAATAGGCATAACATTCTTCAAATCACTCCATTTTGCACCATCAAAAGAGGCATGGTTTGCTCAATTCCAGCTTCACAAAATGTATGTCTACAAAAATATATTAGTACTTTTAACGTGATGGCACTTTTAGAGCAACATATTAACATGGTATAGAATAGTCTAAAGGAAACCAAAGGCATGTCATCAAAGTAGACATGACATAGGACAATCCCACAAAGGAACCATATGCAAAAGACCTAGGATCCAATCATCCATGCAATAGTGGGCAAAATAACAGTTTAGATGTATTCATGAAGCACTTGCAACAAAGATTTCAACATGTAGATGCAACCTATTTTGCATGCAAATACCACAATCATGTAGAGCACATCAAGCACACCATTTTTCATATATAGTTTATTTAAATCAGAGCTATGGTTATTTAGTTATGAAGAAATCATATTAACATGGCATTTACGCAAAACAATGCAAACAACAAGTTTAAATATTTTACACATGCATGGAAGTTGGATATTGTGAATCTACAAAAAGTTCTGAACATTTTTTATATTAGGTTTGTTTAATTATGATGCACGGATTCAATCACACAAAAATACAAAATGACATCAGAGGAAACTATCATGCACATAAACTTGCTCAAATGACAAAACTAATTCTATATGATATTGGGGTTTTTCTTCCCCAATATCATATAGAACATGTGGTATTACTATGGGAAAAAATAACACAACAATTATAAAAGTTTATGGCATTTATGCAAATTTCGTGCAAACAACATTTTATATATTTTTAACATGGATGGAAGATGTAAATTATTAATCTACACATTTTACATATTTGTAACATAACAATCCGATGCATGGTTGATTTTTTATTGGCATTTTTAAATCATGCATTTTTCTGTAATTATTAAAATCATGCACAATAGATAAATTTGCTCGACGAAAAAATAGTTCACGTGCTAAAACTGTTGGGTGCTAAGTAATATAACATGCTTTCGGCGAGGGATAGGACCTACGGGTGCTCACCTCACTCGGCTTTGGCCCAGTTCGGTGGGAGAGGTCGGGCGATGGAGTGGCTGAATTGGGCTGAGTTGGGGCATGTTGGGCCTCTCCTAGCTGGCTAGGTTGTGACCTTGGGAGGCCAATGCACCTTGGTCAGTGACGAATTAGGACTCGGCCGTCGCTGGCTTCGGTTGGAGGCCCACCTGGCATTCCTATGAGCAGTTTGAGCATACGGTGTTGACGTCCTCCCGCTCAACACGAAGCAGCACTGGTGATTGAAGGATGGCGATGACAAGTCCAGGCACGGTGGCCCGCATTGTGCTCTCAGGGCGGCTGGATCTCGCCAACGACTGGATCTGGCCGACGACCACCGGATCGGGTCCTTGCTGAGTCGCAGCAAGCGCGATCTTAGAATCTTGCGATCTTACGATATAAAATAGCCCCTCCGATTCTATGATTTTGCTCATAGAACCTAAGTTTCTATGATCCCGATAGTTAATATTCTACAATTCACGATCCTAGAAACGGAGCTTCGATTCGATTCAAAATTGCGATTGTGACAAGTTTGGGCGGGCATCAACTCCTCCGGCGAGCTGCTGGCGGACGGCAAGGGAGGTGATGACCCACAAGTGCAGGGGATATATCGTACTCCTTTCGATAAATAAGAGTGTCGAACCCAACGAGGAGCAGAAGGAAATGACAAGCGGCTTTCAGTAAGGTATTCTCTGCAAGCACTAAAATTATCGGTAACATATAGTTTTGTGATAAGGTAATTCGTAACGAGTAGCAAGTAATAAATGTAACAATGGTGCAGCAAAGTGGCCCAATCCTTTTTGTAGCAAAGTACAAGCCTGAACAAACTCTTATATAAAGAAAAACGCTCGCAAGGACACATGGGAATTTATGTCAAGCTAGTTTTCATCATACTCATATGATTCACGTTCGTTACTTTGATAATTTGTTATGTGGGTGGACCATTTCTTGGGTGCTTCCCTTACTTGGACAAACATCCCACTTATAACTAACCTCTCTCACAAGTATGCGCAACTACGAAAGAAGAATTAAGATAAATCTAACCATAGCATGAAACATATGGATCCAAATCAGCCCCTTACGAAGCAACGCATAAACTAGGGTTTAAGCTTCTGTCACTCTACCAACCCATCATCTACTTACTACTTTCCAATGCCTTCCCCTAGGCCCAAATAATGGTGAGGTGTCATGTAGTCGATGTTCATGTGACACCACCAGAGGAGAGACAACATACATCTTATAAAAATATGGAACTAATACCAAATTCACATGATTACTTATAACAAGACTTATCCAATGTCCTCAGGAACAAATGTAACTACTCACGAAGCATATTCATGTTCATAATCACAGGAGTATTAATAATCACTAAGGATCTGAACATATAATCTTCCACCAAATAAACGAACTAGCATCAACTACAAGGAGTAATGAACACTACTAGCCACCCACAGGTACCAATCTGAGGTTTTAAGACAAAGATCACATACAAGAGATGAATTAGGGTTTGGAGAGGAGATGGTGCTGATGAATATGTTGATGGAGATTGACCCCCTCTCGAGGAGGGGATCGTTGGTGATTATGATGGCTTCGATTTCCCCCTCCGGGAGGGGAGTTTCCCCGACGGAATAGCTCTGTCGGAGCTCTAGATTGGTTCTGTCGAAGTTCCGCCTCGAGACGGTGGTGCCTCGTCCCGAAAGCTCTAATTTGATTTTTTTCACGTCAAAACCCTTCATATAGCATAATATGGGCACCGGAGGCCTGCCAGGGGGCCCACAAGCCTACAGGGGGCGGCGAGGGTGTAGGTTGCGCCCCCTGGCTTGTGACCTCCTGGTGGATCCCCTCTCGTATTTATTTCACCCAACATTTTTTATATATTACAAAACAATTCTACGTAACTTTTCCGGACTTTGGGAGCTGTGTAGAATAGGTCTCTCAGATTTGCACCTTTTCCTGTCCAAAATTCCAGCTGCCGGCATTCTCCCTCTTCATGTAAACCTTGTACAATAAGAGAGAAAAGGCATAAGTATTGTACCATAATGTGTATTGACAGCCCATAATGCAATAAATAGTGATATAAAAGCATGATGCAAAATGGACGTATAAACTCCCCCAAGTTTAGACCTCTCTTGTCCTCAAGCGAAAACCAAGATCGATAAATATGCCCATATGTTTAGAGAAAGAGGTGTCGATAAAATAAAATATGGACATGAAGGCATCATGGTTATCTTTAGAACAACAACACGTATTGACATATAATATCTTATGCTAGAGTAACAATTCATTCACAAGGCAAAATATGAATCAAACACTCTATTGAGATCTAACAAACTATGAATTCACTCACTGAAGCAATTCCAATTTATTGCAACGTAGGAAAGAGTCAATACAAGAGCTTCCAAAGCAAATCCACATACTAAATCATCTTGTGGTGTTTCATAATTGCTAACACTCACATGGTACCTGTGAGGTCAAGGCTTCAATCGGACACAGAAAAGATAGGGGCATATTATTTTGCCTCCCAACTATTTACCTCAAGGGTAATGTCAACAATAATAACTAATGATCACCCACATCCGAGTGGATATATTTGTTTAGATCATTCCCCAACACATGACACTTACCAAAAGATAAATAAGAAATAAAGGAAATGGTGAATATCACCATGACGCTTACATAAAGTTAAGTACGAGAAAGTAAAGCTAACAGATAGGCCCTTCATAGAGGGAAGCAAAGGTTGTCTCACACTTTTGTAGTTGGATGCGCAATCCCTTAATGCAAAAGAATGTCACTTTATATTGCCCCTTGTGATAAAGAACTTTATTATGCAGTATGTCGCTTTTATTTCTTCTATATCACAAGTTCGTATAAAGTTTATTTCCTCGCACTAATAAATCACACATATTTAAACAGCAATTTATTGCTTGCACCGATGACAACTTACTTGAAGGATCTTACTCAATCCATAGGTAGGTATGGTGGATTCTCACGGCAAAACTGGGTTTAAGGTTTTTGGATGCACAATTAGTATCTCTACTTGGTGCAAAAGTTTTTGGCTAATATGAGGTGGAATAAAGAAACACATGTTGAAGGATATAGAACCATATAACTTCTATTGATAAATAAGCAAACATAACTCATTATGTTGTCTTCCTTGTCCAACATCAACTTCTTAACATATAATATTTTAACGAGTGCTCACAATCATAAAAGATGTCCAAGATAATATATTTATGTGCGAACCTCTCTTTCTTTATTACTTCCTTATAATTGCAACAATGACCAATAGCTTTGTTTGTCAACTCACAACTAATTTCAATCGACATAATTTTTATATTGAAGTCATCACTCCCCATAAGATCAATATGTATGCTCTTTTGCTTTTATTCTATACTTCTTTCTATTTATTTTTCTCAAGATCATAGCAAGCAAGCAAAACCCTCGACTCAAAACTACTCTTTATTATATAACTCTTGGACTTTCTTTTTTAAATAAAAACTCAAAACTAGATCACACTAAAACGTTATTCTACAAGATCAAGATATAATCAAAAGGATTGAACGAAGAAAAACGAAGAAAGTAAAAGGTGTCATGGTGATACGATATCAGGGCACCTCCACCAAGCTTGGCACAAGCCAAGGGGAGTGCCCTAAACCTATGTGTTTAGTTGTCTTTCTTCGGAGGTGGTGATGTTGGAATTGTTGGTGAAGTTAAAAGCTTCTCAAGTTTCCTCTTAAGCATGAAATTTTGTTCCCTCAGATCTTCTACTTCCTCCTCGAGCCTCAATATCTTTTGACATAATTCATCTTGATCTCGTGAAGAAGATGAGAAGGGCTAAATAGAACCTTGGGTTTTATCCTTGTATTTGGGACGCTCGACTTCTTGAACTCGACGTGCATATCTTCGGGCCGAGGTAGGGGAATCTCCCCTTTGTCCGAGCTTTCTTCCGCATACTTGCATATCTCTAGTTGCTCCTTCGATAACAATCCATAAGGATTTAATTCCCCGTAGATCTTGGGATTGGCAAGATAATGCGACACATAGCTCTGCCCATCGGAATCTTGGTACGACATCTTACTCTAAATCTGCTGCAAAAACAGCTCAAAATGAAAACAGGAGATATTGTCATGATACGGAGGTCAAAACCTTCGGGAGATTATATAATGAATTTTTGCCGACCCGAAAGAGTATTCCACAAGAAAACAGAGTCCGAAGGGTACACAAGGTGGCCACAAGCCTGCAGGGCGCACCCACGGGGGTAGGCCACGCCCCCTGGCTTGTCGCCTCCTCGTGCACTTTTCAGACTGCTTTAAATTTTCCTAATTTTGTAAATATGCCAAAACAGATAATAATTGCCATTGGAAAAGTTTTGGAGTCAGTTTTCTTACCGTAACATATATAAACCTATTCCTTTTTGGAGTCTGGAACGTTTTGATAGGTCTCCCTAATGTATTCCTCCGGAGTTATGGTATTGATAATATTGGTTTCAACGTTTATGGGAGTACCTGAGATATAAAGTTTGATACTTTGCACATTTACCACCTTCGAATTTGTGCCTTCGGCGTTATTGATCTTGATGGGACCAGAACGATATACTTCCTCGATAATGTAAGGCCATAATGAGAGAGAAGTTTCTGTTTCCTAGACCAACTCTTCCTAGATCTAGTAGGCCATAATGATCTATAAAAGGCCATAATCTAGATCAATTCTTTCTTAGGCCATTTTGGTCAAGTTTCTTAGACCAATTCTTCCTAGATCTATTAACGGTCTTTTGCAAGATCAATTTAAATTCTCTGTTTCTCAATTCGACTAGCCCACTAGACTGAGGATGATAAGGAGATGAAATTCTATGATTAACATCATAATTAGCAAGCAATTTACAGAAAGCACCATGAATAAAGTGTGAACCACCATCATTCATTGAATATCCAGGGACTCCAAATCTAGGGAAGATAACTTCTTTCAGCATTTTAATTGAAGTGTCATGATCAGCACTACTAGTTGGAATAACTTCTACCATGTATGTGGTGCGACACTGCTATATAGCAGTGGCGCACCAGATACAGATGCACCATTATTGGCCATATTACTAATGGCACACCTGGTGTGCAGTGCGCCATCACTATTTTTTGTCCTGGCCCCACACTCTTCCCAGACTTAGCAATGGCGCACCAGGGAAAGTGCGCCATTACTAGTTTTAACTACTAATCGCGCACCACACCCACAGTGTGCCACTACTAACAATTTTGTTTTCAATTTTTTTTCAAAACTAGTAATGGCGCACCACACACCAGGTGCGCCATTAGTAACCCTGGTTACCAACGGTGCATTCTTAGGTGGTGCGCCATTGCTAACCCCCCCCCCACTATAACCCCTTCCCTCCCTTGTCTCCTCCCCCGAAGGCCGGCCCTAACCACCTCCTGCCGCCGCCCGGTCCTCCCCCGTCGATTGACCCAGCCCGCTAGGGTTCCTCCCCTGCCGCCCGGTCCTCGCCTCCTCCCTCCGACGAGAAAGGGCCTCCTCCTCCCTCCGACCAGTGCCGGCCACCACGCTCGAACCGACCCCCGATGATGGGAGACAACAAGGCCGCCGCCTCCCCCTCCACCTCCGCCGCGCTCTCCTCCTCCGGCCGCGTGGTTCGCCCCTCTAGCCCCCTCCCTCCCTTCACGCCTCCTTTGTTCCCCTTCACAAAAATGAAATTGGTAAGTTGTTGAAGATGCAGCGCATACGACACATCTAACTGCATATCAATCCAACATATTCTACACTTATAAATGCGTATCAATCATGGAAATGTAAATTCTAGCACAAATTGTAGTACTCAATGGAGTTCCCAACAGAAATCGTGCTAGCATTTTTCTGTTCTGTTTCGCATCGTACAAAAAAATATTCATTGATTGTTGGTCTGGAAAAAGCTTTTCATGTGATGGATGGGATGTTTTTCATGTCTGTGTCTTGGTTCTTGAGATAGAGACAAAGCATGATTGATCCGCTGGTGTGTATGTAGTATTAACTGTTTCTTTCTACTCAATGCACGGATTGACCGACACCAATTGATTCATTTCGTTCTGAGACTGCTCTTGTTGGAGTATGTATGTATTCATTTTGGGGAAGTAGACAACAAGCAAAGACATGGCCCTGATGATAATAAACAATAAAAAGAAAGAATTTGCTTTGGCAGCAGTATGCATTTGTTTCTTTTTGTTCAGATGAGGAAAGCATTAAGCAACACACTTTTTTTTGTTGGCTTGGTTTTTTGCCTCTAACGTTGATATTACTCTTGTCTCACAATATAAGAGTGTTTTTTACACTGGAGTTTATCTTTATGTGTTTTTTATACACATGGATGGTATTTACGATGAATATAGAAGGACAGTATTTACGATAAATTATCTTGCTAAAAGGGACTGCCTGTCAACATGTTGCTTTTGTAAAGATGAGGCGAATATCGAGGCATTCTTTAGAAGTCCTGATCATGTTATAGTAATCTAGTGACAAGCTAAACCGTAACTCCCTGGACGCGGGGGTCTGGAACCATCGGATATATGACCACAAATGGCCCTGGTTCCTTGTGGACACAACGTTAGTGGTTTGGTCACCGATTAACCTTTGTTGGTGGTGGCCTGGAATCATCGTTAAACCTTTTTGGTTGTTGAAAAGGTCTAGGACCTTATTGCTCCAATTGAAAAACCTTGTAATAGACCTTGTGAAAGTAGAGTTGTTTCATTTGCCGCCATGCTCAAATTCTACATCTCCACCTCAAAAAGACTGGAGCATAGTGACAATGGTGGACTATCAACTTTCCACCATTCAGGAGCTGATGATACCCTTATGGCAATTCATCAAAGAGAATCAATACGGAGAGGGGAAAAGGAACAAACTCACATCTTGCAATGCGTCTCTTCCCGTGACTTCATCCGTTTGCTAACGTATTGACAAGTCTCGCGACCGTCTGCATATGCCCTTCTGCCATGCCCCATCTTTACCTTCACTATTGACTGTTCGGTTTTGACCGTTGCATCCCTCCCACTGGAGCTTCATAATTTGTTTTGTATTAAGTGATTTTAAAACTTGTGTGTTTTTGTATCATTGACTCTAATTACTAATTTACCATGGTTCCTTGATATTAAATCTAGCTAAAAACCCAATGACAAGGTGGAACACTTCTTCCAAGCCATTGTTCAAGAATTCGCGTGATTAATCTGTTAACTTGCCAGTTAATCGCTACTCGTTGGGTGGCCGAATCGAATAGTACCTATTCATCGTTGCGCCCCATCGCCTGACCCGTCAACTGCTCCCCAGCCGCACCTGGTAATTACTCCCCAACCCCCTCCTACATGCCGCCACCAGCGAGCAAGGTAGTACCATCTTCCCCTCTCTCATTGGGGAATCCAATATTCTTAGATTATTGGATTACAACTTACTAAATTGTAGATTAGTGGACGGAACTATTGCTATGAGTTGTTATTTTAGCATAGTTGCTTTTTATGTCTTGGTAAGTATGTGGACAAGTTTAAATTTCAATCGATACTTTTGAATTTTCAGATTTTATATGTTTGCAAGCAAAAGGATTATCAAGTTTACATCTTGTCTATGTTTTTATACGCATACCATATAAGATTTTTTTTATATTACATAATTCAGACCATGAAAATATGATATAATACATAAAAGCTAGATATATGTTGGCAGGTTCATATTTGATCTACCGATTAATGGTCGAATGATTAATCCAGTTAATAGGCCGATTCACCGATTAATCATTACTCCCAAGCCAACCGAGCACTTACCAGCTACCGATTTCCTCAACAATGTTTCGAGCAGATAAGCCATTTTCTTACCACCTAACTTGTAACTCATTATTGTTTCAGTATGCAATAATGTTTGGAGGAATGGAAGGACAAGTGCAGATAACCAAAGCTAGTGGTACCACTAGTTATTACTCCATCCATACCTAAATAATTATAGTTGGGGAAAACTAGTGTAGTTCTTTCCAACTATAATTATTTAGATACGGAGAAAATAGAATGCCTTTCCGCGTTGCTCTAGTTATGCTTCATTTTCATTAGTTGGTTCTCCCACTTTGTCAGGTGGTTGCTCGTATGCTTGGTCTGATTGTGCATCATTTCCGTATGTTCCCGGCCGAGCACAATCTGTATCAGCTGATGTTCTTTATTCTTGTTCAATCAATGAAAGAAAATCCGAACCAATTATTATTTGACAAAGATGAAAGTAGAATGTTGATGTTCTTTATTCTTTTTCATTCATGCTTTTCCTTTTTGATACTTCCCTTACACCGAAAGAGTGCTCTTCATGTTTGGTAGCTTTGCTTGTATTTCTGAGGTTTGGCCAACTTAATGTTTTGTCGGATGTTGATTCATTTCCGTTCCGTCAAATTTCAGGCGCTCCATATGTCCACTTTTTAGTAAATGTCATGCCCGAATTTTCTCTGTTTTAGGAAATGTCTAACAACGAATTCATTATGTGCGAATAGTGCCAAGACAAGCACGACCTTTGCGACATATCTTTCTAGTTGATGATAGGCGCTTCAGCATCATGCTGGATGAGGACTTCGAAGTGGATACAGTAAGTCACAACGACAAGTCTTTTTTCATAATTAAGCATGACTTCTTTTGCTTCAACTTATAGTTTTTTTACTATTCTACTGGCTTATCCCCTACCATGCAAGACATTATGTGTTGGATTAGATTGGTTTCAGTACTGAAATAAATATGGAGGTAAATATTGTTCACTTGAGGACCGAGCATGGTTATATTTTTGCTATAAAATTGTACAATGCAGACACCTACTCCTTTTTTGAATGCAAAACTTGGGTAGCACTATGCAAGGCTTATGCATTTGAGCCTAATATGCTTATCACCTTTGATATTCGTCCGGAAGATGAAATTGAAGGTAATATCGACATCTGGGTCGATGTGTAGACACCTCCAGTTCTACCATTATGTGAGTTTCTCAACCACATTTATTAAGTAATTTATATTGTTTATTTAAAAATAGTTGACAACTTATTTCCACTGACAGCTTATTTTCATTCTCCAAAAAATGTATGGAAAATGGTATACATAACCTATTACTACAATAATGAAGCAGAATTAACTTGTAAGGAGAAATATCATCTTGTCCAATTTATCAATGATCTTAAGAATTACAATACCTATCAGCAAACTCCCCAACATTATGGTCAATATGTGCCACTAGTGCACGTGGTGAAGTATGGTAACATGTATGGAGATTGCATTGTAAGATTTTCTACCATTACGACATCCATGCATCTTTTGCATAAATTCTTGTAAAACTAAACTACATTGCTAGCTACAAAGCTAATACTATGTTTTCAACAGAAAATCCGGGAAGATTGTGTGCCTCATCTGATGTTACCAAGAGGTCTCGTTGATGTTATGATGATACGACCAGCACGGCCAGGTCAACCTACGTATCTGATTTACTCCTGTCCATACCGGATTTCTAAAACCGAAGAAGTCATGACAATCAAAGATTGGAAAAAATGTATTGTCTATCCTAGAGAGCTACTTGGAAGCAACATTGTGCGTAGGCCAAGAATTGGAGACAAGATGATCTCCATTCTCCATATTGGAGAGTCAGGGCCTATCTTGTTTTATGATATTCTACCTAAGCAGAGGAGTAGGTCCTAGGTACAATGTGTTATTATGTGCTACAATGTGATGATGTGCTACAATGTGTTAATGTGATGATGTGCTACAATGTATTAAATAGTATTGGTGGTAATGACTATGATGATTATTAGCTATTTCCGAGATGCTGTGATGATGTGGTAAAATGTGTTAGAGTTGACGATGATGATGAGGAGGAGTTGTGATTATGACTAATGACCAACTTTTGTTATATGATGTCTCATTGACTATGATGATTACTTCTACATCACTATATATGTATCGCTATTTTCGAGATGATGTGATGATTTTTACGAAACTATTATATAGAATATGTATCACTTACTTCTAGATCACTTATATATGTATCACTATGATGAATTGTATTCGGGGACTAATCTTCTATTGTATTCGATAAATCTGCTGTTTATGTGTTGTGCTATCTATATTCTGTATTGTAATGTATTTTGTAACCTGTGCAAATATCAGAAAAGAAAAAAAAATCCTAATATTCATAGTAGTGGCACACCATCTAAAAGTGCGCCATTAGTAGCCCACAGCAGTGGCGTACTTCTGGGCCTAGTAATGGCGCACCAGGTGGTGTTCCACCGTTATGTAGATTAATAGTGGCGCACCAAGAGTGTGCCATTACTATTTATTAGTAATGGCTTGATAATAGTGGCGCACCTATAGTGCGCCATTAATAAACAAAATAAGTGCGCCACTAATAGCCTTTTTTCTACTAGTGTAGGATATGTCCCTGTTCATGCTCAGGTACACAACGTCTAATAATACCATCTACTCCTTTATAAAGGTGTGGATCGTCCGAAAAGTAATTCCTTAAATCATGGAAGAACTTTTTCTTTTGTTGGTATGTGAAACTAGGCGGAATAAATGTAGAAACAATGTAGTTAGCATAATCAGCATACCAAGGAGCATTGCGTGAAGCATTTATGATAGCTAATTGTTCATCAAGAAAGCTACCATCAATATGTAGTGGGTCATCAAGAACATTCTCTAATCTAGACAAGTTATCTTCTACGAGGTTATCAACGCCTCTAATATTCTAATCAAATTCTTGTAGCAGAAGAACCCCTCTAATAAGTCTAGGTTTAGCACCTTTCTATTCCATGAAGTACTTAATAGCAGCGTGATCACTTTGAAAAATTACTTTGGAATCAATATAAGGTTTAAACTTATCGCAAGCAAACACAACTGCTAAAAATCCATTTTCACTCGTAGCGTAGTTTCTTTGAGCCTTGTCTAGAGTTTTGCTAGCGTAATGGATGACATTTAATTTCTTGTCAACTCTTTGTCCTAGAATAGCACCAACAGCATAAATGACTAGAATCACACATAATTTCAAAGGGAAGGTTCCAATCAGGTGGTTGAACAACAGGTGCAGTGATTAATGCTCTCTTAAGAATTTCAAATGCTTCTACATAATCATCATAAAAATGAATGGAACATCCTTTTGAAAAAGATTAGTGAGAGGCTTACAAATCTTAGAGAAGTCGTTAATAAATCTCCTATAGAAACCAGAATGACCAAGGAAACTTTTTATACCTTTGATATCTGTTGGACATGCCATTTTTTCAATGGCATCAAATTTAGCTTTATCAACTTCAATACCTCTTCTGGAGATTTTGTGTCCCAAGATAAGGCCTTCATGAACCATAAAGTGGGACTTCTCCCAATTCAAGAGAAGATTAGTTTCTTCGCATCTCTACAAAACTCAATCAACGTTGCTCAAGCAATCATCAAAAGAAGTTCCGTAAATGGAAAAATCATCCATGAAAACCTCAACAATCATTTCACAGAAGTCAAGGAATATAGCCATCATACATCTTTGAAAGGTATCAGGTGCATTGCATAAACCAAAAGGTATACGTCTATAAGCAACGGTATCGAAAGGGCAAGTAAAATCAGTCTTCTCTTGATCTTCTTTTGATACAGGTATTTGAGAGAAGCCAGAATAACGATCTAGAAAGCAAAAATGTGTATGTTTGGATAGTCTTTCTAGCATTTGATCAATAAAATGTAGAGGGTAGTGATCTTTCCTAGTAGCCTTATTTAATTCTATAAAATCAATTACCATTATATATCCTGTAACCGTTTTTTGTGGGTTCATTCATCTTTATCATGAGTAACAATGGTAATACCTCCCTTTTTAGTGACACAATGAACGGGACTAACCCATCTACTATGAGCAATAGGATATATTGTACCTTCCTCCAGAAGCTTTAGTATTTCATTTCTTACCACTTCCTTCATTTCAGGATTTAATAGTCGTTGGTGATCAACAACTAGTTTAGCATCGGGCTCCATATTGATTTTGTGTTGACATAGAGTGGGACTAATGCCCTTAAGATCGTCAAGAGTATATCCAATAGAGGCACGATGCTTCCTCGGAGTTTTCAATAATCTCTTTTCTTCATGCTCTGAAAGGTTAACACTAATAATAATAGGATATATCTCATTTTCATCTAGATAAGCATACTTTAGAATATCATGTAGTTGTTTAAGCTCAAACACGGGATCACCCTTAGGTGGAAGATGATCCCCAAGTATCTCAAGAAGCAGGTTGTGTTTCAGAATAGGTTGTTGATCAAAGAAAATCTTATCTATTTCATTCCTTTCATTCATATGCATATCATTTTCATGGTCTAGCAAATATTGTTCTAAGGGATCGGTAGGAGGGACAACGAGAGAAGTGATACCAATAATTTCATATTTACTTGGCAATTCTTTGTCATGGGATTGTCTACGAAATTTAGAGAAACTGAACTCATGATATGCATCCCCAAAACTTATAGTAACTGTTTCTTTTTCACAATCAATCTTAGAATTAACAGTATTCAATAAGGGTCTACCAAATATAATGGGACAAAAAACATCTTGTGGGGAACCAAGAACAAGAAAATCAGTAGGATACATTATTTTGCCACACAAGACTTCAACATCTTTCACAATCCCAATCGATGCAATAGTATCTCTATTAGCAAGCTTGATGGTAACATCAATTTCCTATAATTCGGCTGGTGCAGTATCATTCATAATTTCTTGGTATAAGGCAAAGGGAATTTCCCTCACACTAGCACCCACATAACATAAGCCATGATAGCAATGATCTCCTATTTTAACAGAAACAACATGCACGTCAACAATAGGTCTACGTTTACCTTTAGTATCTCGTCTAGCCATTCTAGCAGCTTCATCACAGAAATGAATGACATGCCCATCAATATTATCAACCAAGAGATCTTTAACCATAGCAATATTAGGTTCAACTTTAATTTGTTCAGGAGGTATAAGTGTTCTAGTACAGCTCTTCCGAACCACAGTTGAGGCTTTAGCATGTTCCTTTATTCTAACACGAAAGGGTGGTTTCTCAATATAAGTAGTATGAGTAACAGGATCATCATTATAAATAAATGTTTGTCCTTAAACTTTAATAGGTTCAACCACTTTAACTTCAATAGGAGGATGATATTTAAACCACATCTCCTTGGGGAGATCAACATGAGTAGCAAAAGATTCACAGAATGAAGCTGCTACCTCAGTGTCAAGTCCATATTTAGTGCTAAAATCATGAATATCATCGGTATCTATAAAGGAATCAAACTTACGGCTTATACCTAACTCATTACCTTCGTCGAGTTCCCAATCTTCATAGTTGCGTTGAAATCTTTCCAATAATCCCATTTGAATTCAATATCTTTGTTCATAAAGGAACCAACAAAAGAAGTGTCGAGCATGGATAGATCATTACGAGAGAACCGAGCATAAAAATTCTAAAATTTCTCTCAGGAGCTCATGATTGTGGAATGAATATAACATTGACTTAAGCCTGCCCCAAGCTTGAGCGATTATTTATCCCTCACGAGGCCAAAAATTATAAATATAATTCCGATCACGATGAACCAGATGGATAGGATAAAACTTCTGATGAATTTCCAATTTCAGTCGGTTGTAATGCCATGATCCAATATCATCACATAGCCTATGCCACGTCAACACCTTTTCCTTCAAAGATAATGGAAAGGCCTTCTTCTTTACATCATCCTCGGGCAGACCTGCAAGCTTGAATAATCCACAAACTTCATCTACTAGATTATATTGAAATCAGGATGTAGTTTTCCATCTCCTGCATAAGGATTAGCTAGTAGTTTTACTATCATACCTGAAGCAATTTCATAATAAATATTGTCAGTAGGTGCAGCAGGTTGATGAGCATCTCTTTGTTCTTCCGGTCAGGGTGAAATACCCCAAACAAGCCCCTCAAAGGATTATTTTCCATAGTGACAAATGACAGTAAATTTCAGCACAGTATATAAATTTTTTTCCTTACCAAGTTCCACTCACCAAAGGCGCTTCATTCCCCGGCAATGGCGCCAGAAAAAGTCGTATGACCCACAAGTGTAGGGGATCTACCGTAGTTCTTTCGATAAGTAAGAGTGTCGAATACAACGAGGAGCAGAAGGAAATGACAAGCAATTTTCAGTAAGGTATTCTCTGCAAGCAGTGAAATTATCGGTAACATTTAGTTTTGTGATAAGGTAGTTCATAACGAGTAGCAAGTAATAAATGTAATAATGGTGCAAAAAAGTGGCCCAATCCTTTTTGTAGCAAAGGACAAGCCTGAAAAAACTCTTATATAAAGAAAACTGGTCCCGAGGACACATGGGAATTTATGTCAAGGTAGTTTCATGATGCTCATATGATTCAGGTTCATTACTTTTATAATTTTATTTGTGGGTGGACTGGTGTTTGGGTGTTGCCCTTACTTGGAAAAACATCACACTTATGATTAACCTCTCTCAGAAGCATCCGCAACTATGAAAGAATAATTAGGATAAATCTAACCATAGCATGAAACATATGGATCCAAATCAGCCCCTTACGAAGCAACATATAAACTAGGGTTTAAGCTTCTGTCACTCTAGCAATCCATCATATACTTATTACTTCCCAATGCCTTCCCCTAGGCCCAAACAATGGTGAAGTGTCATGTAGTCGACGTTCACATCACACCACTAGAAGAGAGACAACATACATCTTATCAAAATATCGAACGAATACCAAATTCACATGATTGCTTATAACAAGACTTATCCCATGTCCTCAGGAACAAACGTAACTACTCACAAAGCATATCCATGTTCATAATCAGAGGAGTATTAATAATCATTAAGGATCTGAACATATAATATTCCACCAAAAAAACAACTAGCATCAACTACAAGGACTAATCAACACTACTAGCAACCCACACGTACCAGTACGAGGTTTTAAGACAAAGATCGGATACAAGAGATGAACTAGGGCTTGGAGAGGATATGGTGCTGATGAAAATGATTATGGAGATTGACCCCCTCTCAATGAGAGGATCGTTGGTGATGACGATGGCTTCGATTTCCCCCTCTAGGAGGAAAGTTTACCCGATGGAATAGCCCCGCCGGAGCTCTAGATTGGTTATGTCGAAGTTTCGCCTCAAGGCGGCGGCGCCTCATCCCGAAAGCCATGATTTGATTTTTTTTTCTAGGCCAAAACCCTTCATATAGCAAAAGATGGGCACCGGAGGCCTGCTAGGGGCCCACAAGCCTGTAGGGCGCGGCCAGGGGGGTAGACTGCGCCCTTGGCTTGTGACCTCCTGGTGGGTCCCCTCTAGTATTTATTTCACCCAATATTTATTATATATCCCAAAACAATTCTTCGTAACTTTTCAGGACTTTTGGAGCTGTGAAGAATAGGTCTGTCAGATTTGCTCTTTTTCCGGTCCAAAATTACGGGTGTCGGCATTCTCCCTCTTCATCTAAACCTTGTAATATAAGAGAGAAAAGGCATACGTATTGTACCATAAGTAGTATTAACAGCCCATAATGCAATAAATATTGATATAAAAGCATGTTGCACAATGGACATATCAGGAGGCGGGTCCGCAAAGTGAGCTGGTGGTTGGCACAAGAGCTCGCTTGAGCGTCGGGCAAGGAGGTGCCATAGGCACGGGAGCGACGCGGATGCGGGCATGCGAAGAGTGGCACTTTGTCACAACCCGACGGCAATGGGTTAGCCGGAGACGAGCCTGAGCTGGAGGTGGAGTTTTGTGATCGAGATTTGAGACAACAGCGAGAGAGGAGAAGGAGGATAGAGCGAGCGAGAGGAAAAAGCAACCGGAGAGGAGGAATATTCCTTTTTCAATTTCGATGTCGATTCCACACGCGGTTATCCCACATTTAACCTGTCCAATTAATTTACATGGCTCTCGGCCCCACACGCGGCTCAATGGCCCACTAATGACTTACTTATAAATTAACCATGGCCTAATGCACTATTACTACCCCTTGGCTGTGGTCGTAAGCATCGTAGTGCTTACAGTACCCGCCCATGAAGAACCAACTTGTCCCCAAGCTGGAGCATCCAGAAATTTGGTCTTGATCACACCATAGTCTTCCCATGTCGCTGATGTAGGTGCAAGTTCAGACCATTTGATCAACACTTGCACGTATGGTGCATTTCCTTTCTTTACCAAATAACGATCAAGTATTTGTTTAGGTAGCATTCCTCGTGCCGACAGATCCACTGGTTTTGGTAAGACCTGGAACACTTGAGTATGATCACGTATGTGCCCTTTGAGTTGAGAGACACGAAAAAAAAATGCACCATGCTGCCCCTTTGTAATTCCACTCTGCAAGCTACTTCTCCAATTTTCTCCAAAATCTTATATGGCCCAAAGTACTTCAGAGCTAACTTTGGGCAGGGTCGGTTGACCACTAAAGACTGAGCATATGGCTCAAGCCGCAAGTACACCATTTCTCCTGTAACAAACACTTTGTCAGACCTTTTTCTTGTTCCTTTAGTGCTGCCATGTGTTGAGTATGCTCATTTAGCCAAGTCTGCACATCCGCATTACTTGAACCTCTGTGACCCACCAATTGCCTGACAATGGGATCATGGCCATACAGTGCCTTGTAAGGAGTGTAACCCAAAGAACAGTGATATGTTGTATTGTACCAAAACTCTGCTTGAGTCTACCACAATGCCCATTTAGTTGGAGAATCATGCACAACACACCTCAAATACATCTCCAAACATTGATTGACCCTCTTAGTTTGCCCATCACTTTGTGGGTGATAGGTTATGCTGATGTGCAACTCTATACCGCAAACCCTGAATAACTCTTTCCAGAAAGCACTAGTAAATACCTTATCTCTATCAGACACAACGACAAGAGGCAGACCCTGTAACTTGACAATGTTCTTGAGAAAAAATTTGGCTATTGAGGAAGTAGTAAATGGGTGTTTCAAGGGCAAGAAGTGGCTTACTTTGGTGAAACGATGAACCACTACTAGAATGGTGGAGTATCCCTCAGACTTAGGCAATCCTTCAATGAAATCCATATGAATTTCCTACCAAGGTCTATCAGGTATTGGTAAAGGTTGTAGCAGACCTATTTTTTGCACAATTCATGTTTAGCCTGCTGACATATGCCACTCTGTTTAACAAAATTTTCTATGCTGACTTTAAACCTTTCCAATTGAACAAATGTTTCACTCTATGGTAAGTAGATAAGATGCATGAATGTCCACCAATGGGGCTGGTATGAAAAACTTGGATGAGCTTTGTCTGAAGTACAACATTTGCTCCTACCCAAATTTTAGCCTCATGTTTGATAAGTCCCTCCTGAAGCTGGAACAGAGGGCAAGCCGTAGGATCCAAAGCCATTTTCTGCAACATATCCCGAGCCAAGGGATCCATTGTATATGAATTTAAGACTTCTTGTAGCCACAGTGGTTTACTAGTGGAATTGGACTGGACTGCAAAAAGATGTGCCACTCTTGACAAGGCATCTGACACTGTATTTTCCACTCCTTTCTTATACTGAATGGTAAACTGCGGTCCCACCAACTTTGTCATTGCTCTCCTCTGTAGATCTGAAGTTAGGTGCTGATCTCCCAGATGACACAAACTTTGGTGATCCGTTTTGATGAAAAAAGGTACTCTGGACAAATAGGATCTCCATCTGTCCACTGCCATCATAATAGCTAGGAATTCGTTCTCATATATTGAAGTTTCTTGACTAGCCACTCCCAAAGCTTTGTTGTAGTAAGCAATAGGGTGCCCTTCCTGAGATAGCACAGATCCAACACCAGTGTTACATGCATCATTTTCAACCACAAATGTTTTTTCGAAATTGGGTAGAGCTAGCACAGGAGTGTCTGCCATGGCCTGTTTGAGGTTTTGGAAAGCCTGTTGTGCAGGTTCAGACCATACAGAAGCTTGTTTCTTGAGCAAAGCAGTTAGAGGTCTAGCTAACAGCCCATAATTCTCGAAAATAATTCTATAATGACCAATTAGCCCCAGAAATCCCCTTAGTTTAGTGATTGTTGTTGGAACACGCCATTTGAGCATACCTTCGGTCTTAGCAGGATCAGTTGCTACTCCTTGCTACCTCTTGAGCTTGCGTTGGTTTTTCCCTTGAAGAGGAAAGGGTGATGTAGCACAGTAGTGATAAGTATTTCCCTCAGTTTGAGAACCTAGGTATCAATCCAGTAGGAGTATCAAAATGAGGCACCAATGTACCTGCACAAAAACAAACAAACTTGAACCCAACGGTATAAAGGGGTTGTCAATCCCTTCACAATTATTTGCAAGGTGAGATCTGAAGGTGGAAAGTGCAACAAAGTAATTCTGTAGATCTGAATATATGATGTGAAGTAGACCCGGGGGCCATAGTGTTCACTGGAGGCTTCTCTCATGATTGCAAGTATTAAAGTGGGTGAACGAATTACTATCGAGCAAATGATAGAATCGCGCAAAGTCATGATGATATCTAAGGCAATGATCATACATATAGGCATCACGTCCGAGACAAGTAGACCGATACTTTCTGCATCTACTACTATTACTGCACACATCGACCGCTATACAGCATGCATCTAGTGTATCGAGTTCATAACAAACAGAGTAACGCCTTAAGCAAGATGACATGATCTAGAGGGATAAACTTATGCAATATGATATAAACCTCATATTTTTAGCCTTGATGGCAACAACATGATGCGTGCCTCGCTACCCCTTCTGTCACTAGGTGAGGACACCGCACGGTATGAACCCAAAACCAAGTACTTCTCCCATTGCAAGAATTATAGATCAAGTTGGCCAAACGAAACCCATAACTCGAAGAGAATTACAGGGATACAAAATCATGCATATAAGAGATCAGAGGAGACTCAAATAATATTCACAGATAATCTAATGATAAATCCACAATTCATCGGATCTCGACAAACACACCACAAAAGAAAGTTAGATCGGATAGATCTCCATGAAGATCATGGAGAACTTTGTATTGAAGATCCAAGAGAGAGAAGAAGCCATCTAGCTACTAGCTATGGACCCGAAGGTCTGTGGTGAACTAATCACGCATCATCGGAGAGGCAATGGTGTTGATGAAGAAGCCCTCTGTGTCCGAATCCTCCTCTGGCAGGGCACCAGAACGGTCCCCAAATGGGATCTTGTGGAGACAGAAGCTTGCGGCGGCGGAAAAGTATTTCCGTGGCTCTCTCTGGTGGTTTTGGATTTTTAGAGAATTTATAGGCGAAAGAGCTAGGGCAAAGGTGCCACGTGGGTCCCACAATCCTGCTATGCACGCCCCCAGGCCGCGGCTAGGGGGCTAGTGATCTCCCCCGAGGTCTCCTGCCTTGGTTCTCAAGTCCCCTTTGTATCTTCTGTTGTGGAAAAAATCATCCCGTTTGGACTCCGATTAATATTCTTCTATGGAAAAGGTCTAAAACACGGAAAAAACAGAAACTGGCACTTGGCACTCAGTTAATAGGTTAGTCCCAAAAAATATATAAAATAGCCTATTCATGCATATAAAATATCCAAAGTTGACATGATAATAGCATGGAACCATAAAAAATTATAGATACATTGGAGGCGTATCAAGCATCCCCAAGCTTAACTCCTGCTCGTCCTCGAGTAGGGACGTGATAAAGACTGATATTTTTATGTGGAATGCTACCTAACATATTTGTCCTTTGTAACTTCTTTCTTGTGGCATGAATGTTCAGATCCGTAAGATTCAAAACAATAGTTTACTATTGACATGAAAACAATAGTACTTCAAGCATACTAGCAAAGTGATCATGAACTTTTGAAATAACAAGGCCAAAGGAAGTTATCCATATAAAATTATATAGTATGGCTAACCTCCATCATCCCCACACAACGAATTTAAATCCTGCACAACCCCGGTATTGGCCAAGTAATTGTTTTCACACTCTTACTTTCTCAAACTTTTTCGACTCTCACGCAATACATGAGCGTGAGCCATGGATATAGCATTATAGGTGGAATAGAGTGTGCTGGAGGTTGTGAGGCAAAAAGGAGGAGATGGTCACATCGACTCGGCATATCAATGGGCTATGAAGATGCCCATTAATATATATCAATGTGAATGAGTAGGGATTGCCATGCAACGGATGCGCTAGAGCTATAAGTGTGTGAAAGGTCAAAAAGAAGACTAGTGGGTGTGCACCCAACTTGCTTGCTCACGAAAACCTCGGGCATATTTGAGGAAGCCCAGCATTGAAATATACAAGCCAAGTTATATAATGAAAATTCCCACTAGTATATGGAAGTGACAAAACAAGAGACTCTCTATTATGAAGAACATGGTGCTATTTTGAAGCACAAGTGTGGAAAAAGATAGTACCATTGACCCTTCTCTCTTTTTCTCTCATTTTTTTGTTTGGGCTCTTTGTCCTATTTTTTTCATTTTTTTGGTGGGCATCTTTGGCCTCTTTTTTTTTGTTTCCTCACATGGGACAATGCTCTAATAATCATGATCATCACACTTTTATTTACTTACAACTCAATATTAGAACAATGATGACTCTATATGAAATGTCTCCGGCAGTGTACCGGGATGTGCAACGATCTAGCTTACCGTATGACGTTGAAACATCTCGCTAGCTATCTTACGATCCTGGCCACACAAAGTTCCTATTAGTTCTCTTATAGTTCCTAGTAGTTCTCCCATGCAGTTCTTGCGCTATCCTCGCTCTTGCATTTCCAGCGGTCCCCACATAAAGCCACCCTTTTTTCCTTAATTCCCCTTCCTCCTCTTCCCAACCATCTTGTCATGGAACGATGGAAGTTGCATGGCAATATATCTTGGAATGGCTATGAAAATGCCATAATAGGTAGGTATGGTGGCTGTTTCGACGAAGGTATATGGTGGGTTTGTGCACTGGTGAATGTTGCGCGACACTAGAGAGGCTAGCAATGGTGGAAGGTGAAAGTGCGTATAATCCATGGACTCACATTAGTCATGAAGAACTCATATACTTATTGCAAAAGTTTTATTAGTAATCGAAACAAAGTGCTAAATGCATACTCCTAGGGGAAGGGTTGGTAGGTATTAACCATCGCGCGATCCCGACCTCCACACAAAGGATGACAATCAATAAATCAATTGTGCTCCGACTTCCTAACATAGCGGTTCACCATACGTGCATGCTACGAGAATCACTAACTTCAACACAAGTATTTCTAGATTCACAACACCCTACTAACATAACTCTAATATTACCATATCCATATCTAAAAACTAATTGTTAGGAATCAAACTTCTCTTACTAATCAATGCACTTGACTATGGAAGTTTTTATTATATCCTCTTTGGATGCCTAAGATCTTTAGGACTAATTTCATAGCGCACGCCAATTACCAAGTTACTTAGAGAGAGCACTCTCAAAAAGATATAAGTGAAGATTGAGAGTTTTTATTTCTTCAAAATGTGACACCGCCGTGCTCTAAAAAGATATAATTGAAGCACTAGAGCAAAGTTATCTAGCTCAAAAGATATAAGTGAAGCACATGCGAGCTAAATTGCCTAACTCAAAAGATATAAGTGAAGCTCAATGAGTATTCTAGAAAATTCAGGATAAGTGAATGTCCCTCTCAAAAAGGTGTGCAGCAAGGATGATTGTGACAAAACAAAAAGAAAAGACTCCTATAATACATGATACTCCAAGAAAAACACATATCATGTGGTGAATAAAAATATAGCTCCAAGTAACGTTACCGATGGATTGAAGACGAAAGAGGGGATGCCTTCCCGAGGCATCCCCAAGATTAGGATTTTTGGTGTCCTTGAATTTAGCTTGGGATGTCTTGGGAATCCCCAAGCTTAAGCTCTTTCCACTCTTTATCCCATTGTCCATGAGAACATCACCCAAAACTTGAAAACTTCACAACACAAAACTTAAACGGAGACTCGTGATATCATTAGCATAAGAAAACACACCACCACTCTTTAGTTAGTGTAGTAAACTTGATTTATATTTAGTTTGATGTTATATTACTGTATTATCACTTTTCCATGGCTAGTACCCCCCCCCCCCGATACTAACCATAGTTTCATCAAAATAAGCAATCAAAACAAAAAAACGGAATCTGTCAAAAACGGACTAGTTTGTAGCAATCTGTATACTTCGTATAACTCTGGTATCCCAAAAATTCTGAAAAATTATGACAATTAGGGCAATTCGCATATCAACCAGAAGCAAAACTAATCAACTCAAAAGGTCTATCTCGATAGGAATTAAAAATAATTTTGTGAGCACAAAGTTTCTGTCTTTTTCAGCATGATCAAACAACTATCACCAAAACTAATCATAAAGGTTCTACTTGGCACAAACACTAAAAGAAACATAAAAAACACAATTATAACAGAATTATGATGGTGTGGACACAACAATACAGAAAGCAAAAAGCAAAAATAAATTCATTGGGTTTCTTCCCAACAAGCGCTATTGTTTAATGCCCTTATTTAGGCATAAGGCAATAGAAACAAGTATCGTCGTCTTTAGTGCTCAAACCACAAGTAGCCCTCATCATGGATTCATAAGGCAATCTTATTTTATCTCTAGGAAAGTTTTCCATGCCCTTCCTTAATGGAAATTGAAATCTAATATGCCCTTCCTTCATATCGATGACAACACCATTAGTCCTAAGGAAAGTTCTACCAAGAGTGATGGGACATGTCGGATTGCAATCAATATCAAGCACAATGAAATCTACGGGTACATAGTTCCTATTTGCAATAATAAGAACATCATTGATCCTTCCCATAGGTTTCTTAATAGTAGAACCTGCAAGATGCAAATTAAGAGAGCATTCATCAATCTCATTGAAGCCTAGAACATCACATAAAGACTTTGGAATAGCGGAAACACTAGCACCCAAATCACACAAAGCATTGCATTCATAGTTTTTAATCTTGATTTTGATAGTAGGTTCCCACTCATCATGAAGTTTTCTAGGAATAGATATCTCCAACTCAAGTGTCTCTTCAAGAGATTTCATCATAGAATCAACGATATGATCGATAAAGGCCTTATTTTGGCTATAAGCATGTGGAGTGTTTAGCATGGATTGCATCAAGGAAATACATTCAATCAAAGAGAAATTATCATAATTGAATTCCTTGAAATCGAAAGTAGTAATTTCATCACTACTCAAAGTTTTGATATCCTCTACTCCACTTTCAGTGCTTTTAGCATCAAGATAAATAGACTCCGAATCATTGGGTGTTTTTCAGCCAAAGTGGATTAATATCCAGCTCCTTCATCATTAGGATTGACATTAGAAAACAAGGATTCAATAGGAGTCACACCAAGCACTTTAAGATCTTCGTGATTCTCATCACGAGAACACGCCTTTTTAAGCCATTCATGTCTAGCACGAATTATCTTTCTTTACTCTCATTCATGGAAACACGCATAGCTTTCAAAGTTTCATCCATATTAATCTTGAGAGGAGCACATCTCAATTTCAAAGCATCAATATCAAGAGACATTCTATCAACGGTCCTAGCCCAGTCATCAATTTTGAGAAGTTTTTCTTCTATGGATGCATTGAAAATCTTTTTCGAGTTGATAAACTCTTTAATATTACTCTCAAGATCAGAGGGTAAGTTATTGTATTTTCCATGAGCATTTTTGTAGGAATTACCAAAGTTATTATAGGGATTACTATGAAAAGGCCTAGGATTAAAGTTACCTCTATAAGCATTGTTGTTGCCAAAATTATTCCTACCAAAAAAATTAACATCCAAGCTTTCATTGCCATTCTCAATCAAGGAAGACAAAGGCATATCATTTGGATCTAGAGGATCACCTTTACTAGCAAACAACTTCATTAACTCATCCATCGTAGCACTCAAAGAGTTAATTTCTTCTATAGCATGCACTTTTTTACTAGTAGGTGACCTTCCAGTGTGCCATTGAGAATAGTTTTTCATGACATTATCTAGGAGTTTTGTGGCTTCTCCTAGTGTGATTTCCATGAAAGTTCCACCAGAGGCGGAATCCAAGATATTTCTAGAAGCAAAATTCAAACTAGCATAGAAGATTTGTATAATCATCCAAAGACTCAGGCCATGAGCGGGACAATTTCTAATCATCAATTTCATTCTCTCCCAAGATTGTGCAACATGTTCACGATCTAGTTGCTTAAAATTCATGATATCATTATGGAGAGAGATAATCTTAGCCGGTGGAAAATACTTGGAAATATAAGCATCTTTACACTTGTTCCAAGTACCAATACTATTTTTGGGTAAAGATGAAAACCAAGTTTTTCCTCGATCTCGGAATGAGAATGGAAATAGCTTCAATTTAATCATATCATTATCCACATCTTTATTCTTTTGCATATCGCATAACTCAATGAAGGTATTAAGATGGGATGCTGTATCTTCACTAGGAAGGCCGGAAAATTGCTCTTTCATAACAAGATTCAGCAAGGCAGCATTGATTTCATATGATACCGCACTAGTGGCAGGAGCAATCGGAGTACTAATAAAATCATTATTATTGGTATTCGAGAAGTCACACAATTTGGTGTTTTCAGTCATGGTGACTTAGCAAGCAAACAAGCACACAAGCGAACACAAAGAAAGCGAAAGAAAGGGCGAACGAAAAAGGCAATCATTTTTGTAAATTTTGTTTTTTCAGAAGTGGGGGAGAGGAAAACGAGAGGCAAAAGGCAAATAATGTAAATGCAAGAGATGAGTTTGCGATAGTTACTTGGATATGCTTCACTTTGAATACTCCCCTGCAATGGCGCCAAAAAATCTTCTTGCTACCTCTTGAGCTTGCGTTGGTTTTTCCCTTGAAGAGGAAAGGGTGATGCAACACAATATCGATCAGTATTTCCCTCAGTTTGAGAACCAAGTTATCAGTCCAGTATGGGTATCAAGATGAGGCACCAATGTACCTGCGCAAAAACAAACAAACTTGCACCCAACGCAATAAAGGGGTTGTCAATCCCTTCACGATTATTTGCAAGGTGAGATCTGAAGGTGGAAAGTGCAACAAAGTAATTTTGTAGATCTGAATATATGATGTGAAGTAGACCCGGGGGGCATAGTATTAACTAGAGGCTTCTCTCATGATAACAAGTATTACAGTGGGTGAACGAATTACTGTTGAGAAAATGATAGAATAGCGCAAAGACATGATGATATCTAAGGCAATGATCATACATATAGGCATCACGTCCGAGGCAAGTAGACCGATACTTTCTGCATCTACTACTATTACTCCACACATCGACCGCTATCCAGCATGCATCTAGTGTATTAAGTTCATAACAAACAGAGTAACGCCTTAAGCAAGATGACATGATGTAGAGGGATAAACCCCATCTTTTTAACCTTGATGGAAACAACACGACGCGTGCCTCGCTACCCCTTCTATCACTAGGTGAGGACACCGCACGGTATGAACCCAAAACCAAGCACTTCTCCCATTGCAAGAATTATAGATCAAGTTGGCCAAACGAAACCCATAACTCGAAGAGAATTACAAAGATATGAGATCATGCATATAAGAGATCAGAGGAGACTCAAATAATATTCATAGGTAATCTGATCATAAATCCACAATTCATCGGATCTCGACAAACACACCGCAAAAGAAAGTTACATCGGATAGATCTCCATGAAGATCATGGAGAACTTTGTATTGAAGATCCAAGAGAGAGAACAAGCCATCTAGCTACTAGCTATGGACCCAAAGGTCTGTGGTGAACTACTCATGCATCATCGGAGAAGCAATGGTGTTGATGAAGAAGACCTCCATGTCCGAATCCCCCTCCGGCAGGGCACCAGAACGGTCTCCAGATGGGATCTTCCAGAGACAGAAGCTTGCGGTGGCGAAAAAGTATTTTCGTGGCTCTCTCTGGTGGTTTTGTATTTTTTGAGAATTTATAGGAAAAAGAGGTAGGGCAAAGGATCCACATGGGGCCCACAAGCCTGCCAGGAGCGCCCCCCTAGGCCGCGACTAGGGGGCTTGTGATCTCCCCCGAGGTCTCCTGCCTTGGTTCTCAATTCCCGTGCGTATCTTCTGTTATGGAAAAAATCATCCCGCAGGTTTTATTCCGTTTGGACTCCGTTTAATATTCTTCTCTGGAAAAGGTCAAAAACACGGAAAAAAAAAGAAACTGGCACTTGGCACTAAGTTAATAGGTTAGTTCCAAAAAAGATATAAAATATCATATTCATGCATATAAACATCCAAAGTTGACATGATAATAGCATGGAACCATCAAAAATTATAGATACGTTGGAGGTGTATCATTCCTTTGTCAGATATAATGTGCCCCAAGTACTCCATGGATTGCTGAGCAAAAGCACATTTGCTTTCTTTGACAAACAACTCATGTTCCTTGAGAATATCAAACACAGACTGTAGATGATCCAAATGTTCCTCGAAAGTCTCACTGAAAAACAAGATATCATCCATGAAGAATAACACTTAATTTCTGTTGGGGTTAGCAAATACAAAATTCATCACACACTCAAAAGTCCCTTTTTGAGCTGTGGCCAAACCAAATGGAACCACTCTGAACTAAAACTGCCCATGATGTGTTTTAAAAGTAGTTTTAAATTCATCCTCTTCTTTCATCCTGATCTGATGATACCCAGCTCTAAGGTCGAACTTGGAGAACCATTCAGAGCCCGCGAACTCATCCAGCAATTCATCAATCACACGCAGAGGAAATTTTGTTTTAATAGTTAAGGCATTTAACCTTGTCTACTCTTCAAAGAACCTCCAGGTACCATCTTTTTTCTTAACCAAAAGCACACGGGATGCAAAAGGACTAACGTTGGGTGTGATCAAGCCAGCTTTTAGCATTTCTGCCACTTGCCTTTCAATCTCGTCTTTCTATAGTGGAGAGTATCTGTATGGCCTGCAGTTGACTGGTATGGCGTCTGGGACCAAATGAATAGAATGATATAAGGCTCTATGAGGAGGAACAGTTTTAGGTTCTTGAAACACTGTTTGATTCTTTGCCAACAACTGTTGCACTCCAGGAGGCTCCTCCACAGATGGTGTCATAAAAATGTGATTCAAAACAGCTGTAGCCCACACATCATTGCCTTTTTCCCACTTGAGTAATTGTTTAGCAGAAATCTCTTGAATTTGATCTTGCTTAACTCGCAGAATCCCTTGCAACTTGATTTCCTGACCTTCATGCTGAAACGGAATCCATCTCTCATCCCAATGACACTTCATGATTCCCCATTGCTTCAACCAATCCATACCCAAGATAATATCATGTCCCCCTAATGGCAGAAATTGCATGGTATTGTTGAAACTGTGTCCTTGTATCCACCAAGTTAACCGAGGTACCTTCTGAGCACATGATACCATATCTCCATTTGACACTCTAACTTGCAAAGGCATGGGTAGATTCTCAGTTTTCATTGTAATCCTAGTCAACAAAGCTTGATCCACAAAAGTATGAGTACTGCCAGAGTCAATAAGTATGAGCACCGCTTGATTGTCCACTAATGTTCTCAATTGAATGGTTATAGGATGAGCACCAGCAGAGAGAGTAGTAGTAGAAATTGTAGCACATTCTCGAGAGTGGTGAGTGACTAAGACATCCAACACAGCATCGGAGAGTATCTCATGAGGATCCACAATGTCTGCATCCTTTAGTTGTCCCCCAGGCACCATTTGATGATTACAAGTGTGGCCTGTAATGAATTTCTCCCCACATTTGTAACATAGACCATTTGCACGCCTGTACTCCTTTAGCTGTTTAGCCTTCCAGAGCTCTCGTGTGGATAGTTATCCCTTAGTATCAAATTTTCCCATGGCATGTTTCCCATAAGAAGCTCTAGGTTTTTCTGTGTTGCTAACAACCCTTCTTAAACGGAGGCATACATTGCTGCCAATTTTAAGGTAGTAGGCATTTGTAGCTCCACTACACTTATCAGTTCCTTCTTCAACCCGATGGTAAACCTTGTGACTAGAAAAGTGTCACTCGAGGCTGGCTCATACAATTTCACATGATACACTGCAGAAACTGTTGCTTGTATAGCTCTACACTGTCAACCTGGTTTTAGGGTGAGCAGCACCACAAAAAGCAAAAGTAGAAATTGTAACACATTCTCTAGAGTGGTCAGTGACTAAGGCATCCAACACAGCATCAAAGAGTATCTCATGGGGATCCACAATGTTTGCAGCCTTTAGTTGTCCCCGAGGCACAATTTGTGGATTACAAGTGTTGCCTGGAATGAATTTCTCCCCACATTTGTAACATAGACAATTAGCACGCTTGTACTCGTTCAGCTGTGTAACCATCCGGAGCTCTCATGTGGATAGTTGTCCCTTACTATCAAATTTTCCCATGGTAGGTTTCCCATAATAAGCTCTAGGTTGTTTCTGTATTGCTAGCAGCCCTTCTTGAACGGAGGCATACATTGCTGCTAACTATAAGGTAGTAGGCATTTGTAGCTCCACTACACGTCTCAGTTCCTCCTTCAACCCCATGGTAAACCTTGTGACTAGAAAAGTGTCACTCAAGGCTGGCCCATACAACTTCACATCATACAGCAATTGCAGAAATTGTTGCTTGAACAACTCTACACTGTCAACCTGTTTCAGAGAAAATAACTCCTTCTTTTTCTATCCATATACATTCACATCAAACTCCATTGTCACAGCTGCACAAAACTTATCCCATGAGTGAACTGTTGTTGATTGCTTAACCGACTGATACCAACGTGCCGCATTATCTGTCAGATCCAGAGATGCAGAGGTAACCTTGAAATCTCGAGGGATATTGTACAACTGAAAGAAGGATTCACACTTATCTAACCAGATTCGGACCTCAATACCATCAAACTTAGGGAAATCCATCTTAGGCATCCATCCGCGTTTGCTACATGTGTCCTCTACATGAAACTGCACCTGATGATCAGGTTGTTGCTCACGTACCTGAATTGGATGATATCGAATCGGAGGTAGTCACTGCGTGAGCAACACAGGAGGAGGGCCAAGTATGCCGTCTGACACCTCTGAAGATTTGGGTGATGAACTCTCCCCACTGCCTGACCCCTGTGTCTGCTTTCCTCCTTGCCCAGGACACTGCGGCCCTTGCTGAGCCCGTCCAAACGCATCACACGATAGGTTGACCTTCATCTGCACTTGATCCAAACGAGCGGCTTGCTCGGTTAACTTAACGCCGAGTGCCTCCAGCTGAGCACAGATGCCATCCACCACATCCCGCTTGCACTGCATCGCACGGATTTCACCGAACTCTTGCAGCATCCGCTCCTGTAACGCCTCCATCTGCTTGACTAAGCAGCGCGTCTGCGGATTCGGCTTGAACGCTGTTGTGTTGATTCCCCAAATCAGCCCACCTCAGGTCCGGATTTACTCATATCAAACCCTTAGGTTATCCGCTACCATCGCGTCAGATTTGCTAGGCGATTCGAGAAAAAAAATTGGGACGTCGAGGACCGACGGTTCTGCTACCAGATTGTCATGACCCTGCGGCACTGAGTTGGCCGGAGACAAGCCTGAGCTGGAGGTGGACGTTTGGGATCGAGATTTGAGACGACAATGATAGAGGAGAAGGAGATGAGAGCGAGCGATAGGAAGAAGCAACCGGAGAGGAGGAATATTCCTCTTTCAATTTCGATGCCGATCCCAGGCGATGTTCTCCCACATTTAACCTCTAAAATTCAATTACATGGCTTTGGGCTCCACACGCGGCGCAATGGCCCACTAATGACTTACTTACAAAGTAACCATGGCCTAATGCACCATTACTACCCCTTGGCTATGGTCGTAAGCATCGCAGTGCATACATTCTTCGGGCCCGGGTGGGCTACGGATGGGCCCGGGCCATCTCGTACAGCTGGAGAAGAGAGATGGTTGTGGGTGGCAGCAACTAAGTTGATTGGTTGGGTGCGGATCCCGAGGAGGCTAGAGTTTGACCAAAATGGGTAGGGGAGGTGTTCTATTGATAGGAGGGAGGACTAGGGCTAGCTATCTTGCCCGTTTTCGGACCCTTTGATCACGATCGGATAGTTCCAGTCGTAGGGTTTGGCTAGGTGGGTTAGGTAGGCTGTGTAGGGGGGTGTTGGGCTGAGATGCGAGGGCGATTTTTGGCCGGTGACAGGTTTCTTAAAATAAGGAAAATGTCCACAGTTTGGCCGGCTATAGTGCCACTATAGGTTTAACGATTCGGGTATCAAATGACCTTCGAATGCGATGAATTTGGCACGTGGTCTAGCTACATTAAATAAGACTCCACGCCGGCAATGCGGATGGTGCGCACGATTCGGGTATCAAATGACCTCTAAATGCGTCGGTGGTTGGCCCCGAAACCGTCAAAGAACCGGCAACAAACAACAGAGCAAGTTAAGAAATGACGCAACAGAGTGTCAATGCAATGCGGATGATGCGCACGATGGGATGATGACTGCGACAACCAAATAAATCACATGGCGATAACAAAATAAAAAGGGATCTTTTCAAGCATCGGTTTCGGGCCGTTACGACTCTACTCCACTAACAAGAGATATCGACCTGAGATCTTGGAATGAGAAGAGGAAGATGAAAGGAAGAGGTAAAACTTAGTTTATTCTTTGACAAATGAGTGAACCCAACTAACCTTGACGTTTGGAAAGGTATGGAGAATGACATGAGGAACAAGCAAGAATTCAAGGGAAATTTGGGCCACACTTCGGTAGGAAAGAGAGGAAAAACTTGATATGATGGATAGAAATTGAAAATAAAGCCCCAAAACTCAGGTGAAATGGAAAAGCAAGGAAAGAGCATGATCTTGACAAATCGAGGAGAATGGTTGAACATAAGAACACCAAAAAAAACCCGGAACAAAAGAATATAAGCTAGATCAGAAAGAAATGAACGGATAAAAAATGACTACTTCTATCACAATTGAATTGAACAACATCCTTACAAGAAAAATTAAATGGACTTGTTGGAAAATCAACAACGAAAATAACAAGCTTGTTGTGGGCTTATGGAAAACATTTCAAGATTATGAGGTGGCAATCGGCCACTAACAGAAATAAATATTGCTTGGGAGATATAGGATATGCAAACTTCTTACACCAATAGAACGCATTGAGAACTTGGATCAACGATGATCACCATGATAGCTACAATCCTTAGGAAGAAGCTTTAATTGCAATCCAATCCAAGATAACTTCAATGAAGAAATCATGAGTTCAAAATATCTCAAGATCAAAGAAATTGGTGGGTTTAAATATCTCATTCTTGAAGCAAATTCTCTCCGAGAACCCTAATAAATCAAGAATGCTATAACACCATCTCAAAAAGATAATGGAGAAAAAATGCTCTTTGAAATGCAAGATAAAGAATACTTGAGGTACTACCACAAGAATCTTAAAGAATTCTTGGAGAAAGAATTATATCCATAACAAAACACCATGAAGAGCCTCCGTATATAAAAGAATGATGAAGAGAAATGAAGGTTGAAAATAATAAGATTATGACATTGCCAAGATTTAGATGGGACCTCGTGAAGAAATACTTGAGAAAAGCTTGGAACTCCAGAAAATAAAACTTAATAACTTAGAATCAATATTTTGACATCATGAACAACTCTGGAAGAAGGATTGAAATCATCTCAATGAAACAAGAATAAGAATTAAGTTATGCTTGTCCTTCGTCAAGTTCAATTTATGACAAACAATGGATATTGCATATAACTTATTCCTCTTGAAAAGATTGAAGACAGATATCAAAACCTGAAGAACTCTTGAAAAACCACAGTAATAATTGGAATGATTGTTGATAATACAAATGAATGGAAATGCATGAGAACAAAGATATCATGATCCTTCTAGCAAAAAACTTGAATCAAGAACGAAGGGACAACAATTGATAGGAATTTGAGAATGAATGGTAAAAGCTGACGACAAAGAAATCTTCTGAAATGATGGCCTTCAGAGGATCGAGAATGAAAACAACTTTGAAATGCATCGGATAGATATGGATGGAATTACCCGTGATTGGACACAATTCAAGAGAGTTGCACGAAGCTGAGATGACAAATATTTAAAACAATGGACAAGATTTAAGAGAAACTATCCTTCGGTCCTCAAAGCATAGAATGATGACAAGAATACCATCAAGAATTACTAAGACAAGCCACAATAAAGAATAAGATCGGCTGAGCAAGCGATGAAAATAATTTAGATCGATCTTGAAGAAGGAATATGACTGGTGGTATTCACACTTACGTCACACTTCATAAGAATATGAGATATCCGGAAAGATTAGAAGAGCCAGGTAAGATCCTGGGAAAAACCCATGGGTTATGGCCCCACTCAAAGAAAACACTGTTGAATGTATTGCTAAGAAAGATTGATTGCTCGGTACGAAAAAACTTGATGAGGTGAGAACATCGAAATAATTGAAAAGGACTGAAAACCAGAAACTTCGTAGATATCTTCAACACTCTGGATAGAATCGAGCGAGGCTTGGATAACAATTTGCAACATGGGAAGGCATTGAACAAATGAAAAGGATATGATGAACACCGAAAGATTGAATTTAATCCACGAGGAAAGAAAGCAAGAATGAAGACTGATAAACTGAACAGTGAGCATCTTCACAATCAATCACCTGATAAGATACAAAAGAAAAGATAGAGGAATCATTAACGAAAAGAATGGCACTTTGATCCTAATTTAATCACTGAAGAAAAAAGGTAGGAGGGTGGGGAAAAACAAGGTCAACTTGGGACAAAAGAGACAAATTCGGAAAATAAATGTGAGGATGGATATGAGAATATCGAAAAGGATTGAATTATCATGCACAGAAGCACACCGGTTGGAAAGAATTCATGACAACTCCGGTTTAACAAAAGGATCAATACTCTCGTAGAAATATGAGGACGCCACTTAGAAAAGATATGAAATGAACACTTGACATCGAAGCAACTCGAATTACCATATTCCAACAAAACAAGGATGAGGCTTACGAAACAAGCAAGAAACAAATTGATGACAAAGATTTCGTCTGATATTTTCGAGCTAAAGATCGCATGGGCTCGATCGTACATTGATTGCCATATTGAAATGATGCTCGAATATGTTCCCTAGCCATAGTGAACTACAAGGTTTGATGGAGCATATCGAGTCTGTCCTTTGTAAGAAAGACCATGAACAAAATAAATCTCTAGATGTCGAACCCCAACCTCACATCATGCATGTGTTGGAAGATAATCCTAGGTAACTACTTGAATTCGCAATTGAGAACTTCCAAAATATTTCTTGGTTATGCTATGAGGTTGCGGGTCGAGGAACCTACTCAATGTAATCAGTTGCATGACCTTTCCCGCAATTGTCAACACATATCCGAGAAATTCCGCAAAACCATCTACCTCAAACCTTCAAAAAAACAACGAAACCCGACCAGGTAGATCACCTGAGTTATATCCACCAGTACTTGGGAAAAGTCACGACACTATTTTCCACCAAGCAAAGCAATGAAGCATTTCAATGTTCGCGTCGTGAGATACTAAGGAATTTGAACAATCACGGTGTGTCAAAAACCCCTTGGAGCTCTACTCCTCAAAACCATGATGCACCAAGTACAAAATTACATCACATTGACATCACAGATACTCCAAAATACCCGCGTGATCCTAAAAAAATTTGAGTGAGAAGAGGGATGGAATTAAAATTCTTACGTCAGAATTGCTGACCAGAGCATAGAAGAGGAGTAAAAACATTCCTACACCCCGGTATATAACTAGACTCAAAGTAGTTTTCACTAGATTCGACTCGGCCAAGTTCAATCAATCAAGGGAGCGCCTTGGTCGGAATTTGGCCGTGATACCAACTTTTAATGGCCAATAAGAGATCCTATCCTTATTTTAGCCCAAGGGCCTCGACAAGGATAGAATCGCATCTCATCATTTTGTAAGCATGAAGATCGTTACAAGTACATTTAAAGAAGAGATGAGTATATGGAATTAGTTTACACTCGCCACAAGCTAAAGCATGAACATCTCAATACAAACATACATTCAATCACCATTCAAAACAGCAGGGTACGACTACGGACGAAATCTAACGATAAAATGATGCCCATCCTTGCTATCCTAGGCTGTAGGCCTGGAAGCCATCCTATGATCAATGAAGAAGAGTAGGAAACTACAAATCAAACAATCACCATGCTCATGTCAAAGTATCTCTTTACCTGTACCTACAACTGTTTTTGTAGTAACCTATGATCTACACGGACTCAGCATTCTCATTTCCAAAGATATCAAGACTAGCAAACCTTAGTGGGTGAGTTATGGCTAAGTGGTGAGGCTGCAGCAAGCACTAAGATGTTATTTGAGTGGCTAACTTACAAGTACAAGAATATGCGGGGGTGATCTACACCTAAAAGGACATGAACTAATAATTATCAAGAAGTGATCCTGAACACCTACTTACGAGTCAAACATAACCTCACCGTGTCCTCTCTCGGCTATAGAGCTCATGAGAAGAGACAGTATGTAGTTGGCATATTTAAATTAAGTTTACTTCAAGTTTGCTATGATGAGGTGTTATACATAGTTTCCAAGATGCCACATAACCGCGGGCATGGCTTTTCCTAAGATTTAACCCTACAGGGGTGCTCCATCAGAAACTACCACAAGATGCATGGAATAACTTCAACCATGTAACATTCGTAGTCTCCTAGGAAATTCCTATGGAAAACCTCAACCTCGATATAACCGAAAGTATCCTCGTAATCCAGCACACAAGATGTTCGAGAAGGGTAACACAAATCCAACAAGACCGCCCGAAGTGCCAATGGCCCGGATAAGAGTCGTGTATCTCGTTCTGAGGACACGTCGGTTAAGTTAGTGTATAGTGGCATGATAGAAATCACCCGAGTTGCCTGATGTCAGCTGTGCTACTACAACAAAAGACCTTCCAATAAAGCCAGAAATAGGTGTGTTGACGGCACCAGGAATCCTTGTGCTACGGCTACGCCTTAAGGGACTTCCTAGGCAAATATGCAAAGGATTTCCCCCGTGGCGTTGGAGCCTTGTGTTGGCGTTCCCTCGAAGCGGAAAGGGTGATGTAGCACAGCGATGGTAAGTATTTCCCTCTGTTTGAGAACCAAGGTATCGATCCAGTGAAGGAGTATCACAAGAGCCTGCACAAACACAAAGAACCTGCTCCCAACGCTATGAAGGGGTTGTCAATCCCCTATAGATTGTTCTCCAAGTGAGAACTGAAAGCAACAAAGTTACAAAGTAAAGTAAAAGCAGAGGTGTAAACGATAGATGTGAAAATACCCGGGGGCCGTCGTGTTTACTAGTGGCTTCTCTCATGAAAGCAAGTAGACGGTGGGTGAACAAATTACTGTCGAGCAATTGATAGAACCGCGCAAAGTCGTGACGATATCTATGCCAATGATTATATCTATAGGCATCACGTCCAAAACAAGTAGACCGATACTGTCTGCATCTACTACTATTACTCCACACGTCGACCGCTATCCAGCATGCATCTAGTGTATTAAGTCCAAAAGAATAGAGTAACGCCTTAAGCAAGATGACATGATGTAGATGGACAATCTCATATCAATGACAGAGCCCATCTTGTTACCCTTGATAGCAACTACTCAATGTGTGCCTTGTTGCCCCTACTGTCACCGAGAAAGGTCACCACATGGTAAGAACCCAAAACGAAGCACTTCTCCCGTTGCAAGAATCATAGATCTAGTTGGCCAAACAAAACCCAAGACTCGGAGAGACTTACAAGGATATGAAATCATGCATATAAGAAATCAGCAAAGTCTCAAATATATATCATAGATAATCTGATCACAAATCCACAATTCGTCGGATCTCGACAATCACACCGCCAAAGAAGATTACATCAGATAGATCTCCATGAAGATCATGGAGAACTTTTTATTGAAGATGCAAGAGAGAGAAGAAGCCATCTAGCTACTAACTATGGACCCGTAGGTCTGAAGTGAACTACTCACGAGTCATTGGAGGGGCGATGATGATGATGAAGAAGCCCTCCAACTCCAAAGTCCCCTCCGGTAGGGCGCCGCGAAGGGTCTTCAAATGAGATCTCGCGGAAACGGAAGCTTGCGGCGGTGAAAAAGTATTTTCGAGGCTCCCCTGATTTTTTCCTGTATTTTAGGGAATATATAGGCCAAAGATCTAGGTCAGGGGTCGCACAGGGAGGCCACAAGCCCTGCCACCGCCGCCTCCCCCCTGGTGTCGGAGTGGGGGCTTGTGGGCTCCCTCTAGCCCTCCTGGCTTGGCCCACAGGCCCCCTGATCTTCTTCCGTTCAGGAAAAAGTCGTTTCGGGGATTTTATTCCGTTTGGACTCCGTTCCAAAATCAGATCTGAAAACAGCCAAAAACATAGAAAATACAGGAACTGACACTTGGCACTCAATTAATAAGTTAGTCCCAAAAAAGATATGAAAGGTACATAAAACATCCAAAGAGGACAAGATAACAGCATGAAACCATAAAAAATTATAGATACGTTTGAGACGTATCATTGCCCCGGGGTGGCCCCACATAGTGCTCTATTTTGGACCAACACTAATGAATAGCAGTCGCCCGGGAGTAGATTAATTATCCACGGGATCATCAATGCCCTATGCAATCTTTAATAGTTGTTATTAATCAGATAGTACCATTATTGGACCTTGCCAGAAGAGTTTTATCCCAAGAAAAAAATCAACGGGGTCCCCATAACACCCCAAACATGTTAGGAGCGCTCAATATGGAACATAACACCGGTACATAAGTAACTAGGGTGGCAAAGATGGAACAAACACCGAGTTAGAAGGCCAAGCCTTCCACATTTTACCAAGTATATATGTGCGTTAAATTAAATAGCAATAATATTGTCATATAACAAGGAATCTATGATGTCACATGGAAAGCAATTGTACCTACAACTAGCAATGCTATAAGAAGGGATGAGAAAGCGGTAACATAGCCAAGGAAAGATATTCTGGGATGTGGAGGGGTCACATTCTTTTCATGGGAATGTTGTGAGGCTTGACATAACAGGTGGTAGGTAGCAAGACATAGCGATAGAAACGAGACACTATCATAGCAATGATAGTGGTTATATCTAGGGAAATGATCATCGTGCCGGAGATCCCACTTGGAAGAAGACCGAATCCGTGAAGTTGACGAACCAACGTAGTCGAATGAATCCTCACACTCCGAAGTGGTTTTGGAACTCGATCGAGAAGAAACAATCAAGAAAAACAAGAAACACATGATAAACACCACAACATATAGATGGCATGATGCACAAATAAATATGATGCATGTCTGGTTTAAATATGCGGGCATGAAAATGTGGCATCCTCGGATTAGGCTATAGTAACCTTGGTAATTGAACTACAGTAAACCTATGCAAAGGATGCCACGTCATCGTGTTTCCTATCGTTGATCACGCGAATGTTTGAGACAGTTCGAATTTAAATTTAAAATTAAAATCAAGCGATAAAAGTTTTTGAATGTTAAAATAAAAATGTTCGGGTGTATCGGATATTACGTAGGAAAAATTATCCTTTAAGAATTATTAATTCTAGAAGTAATTATTGCGCTAAATCAAATTGAAACAAAAGCTGAAAATAATAAAAGAAAGCAGGACGGAAAAATAAATTAAAAAGGAACCCCGGGCCCAACTGGGCGGACCAACCCCAGAGCCCACTCCACCCAGGGCTTATAAAGGCCCTCCCTCGAACCCTAGCGCTAGCACCCACTCCCCACTTCCCCCACCCACGCCGCCGTCACCCCCCATCATGACCCCCCACTCATGGGTCGCTCGCTCACCCTCCCCTCCCCAGATCGCCCGCGCCCCACCCAGGGGTCCCGTCGCCCCACCAGCATCCCTGGATCCTCCCACCTCGTCTCGTCCCCCACGCACCCAGCACCCGTGGATCCCGCTCGCCCCCCCCACTCCCCAGCGAGCGCCAGGAGCCCGCCGCCCCCGTCACCTCGTTGGCCTCTCCTCCCCTGCGCCTCCCTCCTTTCCCCTGGATCTCGTCAGCCCCGTACTCCCACGCGCCTCCCTCCCCTCGTGGCTACTCCGACCGAAGCCCCGCGTGCCCGTGAAGCCCCTTCCTGCACCGGCATCCAACCCCTCACCACCGACGCTCTCCGCGCGCCCCCTCCAACGGGCGCCCCACGCCAGACCGCCCCCGCCGGCCGGAACCCTCCGTCGCATGCCACCGACCCACCGGCGCCTCACCAGCCTCACCCCCGAGCATGCTGCCACTCCCCTCCAAATGAGGGTGAGGTACTCTCCTTACCCTCCCGTGAAGGTGCCTGGGCCGCTCCCTGTGTGCCCCCCATGCCACTTGCTGCGCTGCCGCTGCTCGCGTGCCGCTGTTGCCGCCCTAGTACCCCCAGCTCGCCCCACCGCCGATTGTGGCTGCCGACGCTGCCCCTCCTGCCACCGGATGTGCCCCGTCGCCCCCCCTTCGTCCGTTGGTTCTCCAGCGCATCCCCGGTCGGTACACTCTGTGGTAGTGGGGATTAACGCCCCCCCTCTAACACACCTGGCCCAATAACAGCGGGGCCACCCCCTTGAAAACATAATAATATAAAATATAAAATAAATAAATAAATGTATAAATTTGTTTTAATAAAAGAGTAATAATAATAATAATAAAGTAAATCAATAATTAGTAATATTATTTAATTAATTAGTGAATTAATTAATTAGGTAATAGGTATTATTAACATGTTTACGAGTAATTAGAATAATTAGTAAACCGTTAATATAGTTAAATAATTATCCTAACATAATATGACACGTGGGTCCCCCAGTAATTTAATCTGATTAATTAATATTTAACCTTAATTAATAAATTGTGTCGATGACATGTAGGACCCACTGGTAAGTTGACCAGTCAATTGTTGATGTTAGCATGATATCATTCTGATGTCATAAATAGTATTTAATAATTAATTAAATCTGTTTTTTAATTCCTAAATATTAATAAAACTTTAAAATTTAATATAAAATAAATCGTAAGTCAGATCAAAATATGTTCAACATGAAAGTTGATCAGCAGAATGAGACGAACCCGGATACGCGGTCCATTCGTCTGTCACGCATCCCTAACATAGCAAACGTGGAACTTTTCCATCGTTTTCAGTGTGACCGGTAGTAGCTAGAGACCCAAGAAATATCATCTGATATTTTCCTGACCCATCTATGACAGATGTTACTGCGTTAGCTCATGCCTAGCCTGCATATTGCCATGTCATGCTTAGTGTTTCACATGTGGCTATTATTTATTGTTTCTCCCCCTCTTCTTACCGGTAGACCCCGAGACAGACGCTGCTGCCGGGTACATCTACGACCCTGCCGACCAGCCCTTTGCCGCAAGCAACAAGGCAAGCAAACCCTCTTGATAATTACTATATCGCCTATTCTATCTTCCTCCTGCTTGCATTAGAATATAGCTATCGTTGTAGTTAGCTCCGATATCTGATGCATAGCCTAATTTTGATGAACTGCTACTTTCAGTACCGCACTTTAAACTGTTTAGTATAGGTGGAGCAGTCATCCTCTCTAACCCCGTAGTCCAGTTGCCCCGCTTTGTTTTCAAGTCTCGATCCCTTATCGACGAGCCAGACCCGGCACAACACTTACACCTCCCTTAGTTGTGCGATGCTACAAAGACACTATCGGGTACCGAGGGTGACACCTCGTGAAGTACTCCTGATGATATCTCTGCAGTACAGCTACTCGGTCGTGGTTATCGTGGGTGATTCCTCTTTCACCATTCCCGACGATGCCTCTGTTGTGTAACCCCTCAAGTGTGGGTCCCTCGAGGGTGATTCCTCTAGGTCCACCTTGACGGATACATCATTCGGGATCCAATGAGGGTGATACATCGGATTCCCCCCGATGTTCCTACCACACAGTTATTTGACCATGTTACTGGGATCTTTGATGAATAGATGTTAGGAGGGTGGATTCTTGCGTCTTTGTGTCGAAGACATAATTAAAATGAGAATGGATTTGGGTATTTGATCTTGGTTCTTCGGAGACCTTTTCGCACTAACCGGCTACGCGGGAAGAATTATGGGTACTCGACGTCGCTGTATTAGCCAAAGCTCTTCAGACGTTAGCGATTGAGAGGCGCGCGCCCGAGTGGTTCCGAGATGCATCGCTCTTGTATTAAGGGGTGCTAGGACTGACATCGGCCGCCTACGTATCGTGCAGGAGCGCGGAGGGAAAGTGGGCTCACCAACCCTTTGTGCTTAGGAGTTAGACCGGCGGGCTGACCTCTCTTCTGAGCTTAGGTGGGGCTGCGACGTGTCAATATTCAGAGGCCGGGCATGACCCAGAAAATTGTGTTCGGTCAGAGTGTTATCGAGTGTGACAGGAAACTTGGTGCACCCCTACAGGGATGAAAATTAACTATTCGGATATCCGTGTCCACGGTTACAGGACGATTTGGAGTTGAGCCCTGATCTTATACAACTACAACTATTACTTAACTTAACTAGTTGCTCCGGGATTGCTTCCTCACAGGGAGTCGAGGGAGGATCTCTGGGCGTGACCTCATATTAATATTGCTGCAACAATATGACTATTATATTTGTGTTACCCGTTCTACTCTCGTCTATTGCTGCAAGACCCTGAAGATGCTAGTCTTCGATAGGACTAGGCCTTCTCTCTATTCTTGCATTGTTGCATTCAGTCCACATATAAACCCCTCCTTTGATACTGATGCATACTTAGCATAGTTCTGATGTAAGACTTGCGAGTACTTTCGATGAGTACTCACCGTCGCTTTGCTCCTCCTTTTTCCCTTGATCCGTTGATGCGACCATATGATGGAGCCCATGAGATGGAGTTTCCTGCCGACGCCTGCCATCCTGATGGTGACTTCTTCGTGGAGGCCGTTGAAGACCAGGAGTAGTTAGGAGGTTCCAAGGCAGGAGGCCTCGCCTTGGTCGATCGTGTTTCTTTTGTGCTAGCCTTATCTAAGTTACCCCTTGTTTAATGTTTGTACTCAGATATTGTTGCTTCCGCTGACTCCTGTGTTTATCGAGATTTTGTTTTCTAGCCCTCGAGGCCCCTGGCTTGTAATATGAAGCTTGTACAATTTAGTTGTGTCTAGAGTTGTGTTGTGATATCTTCCCGTGGGTCCTTGAGTTTGATCGTATGCATTTGCGTGTATGATTAGCGTACGATTAAATCGAGGGTGTCACAGAAAATCACAACAATCAACATTACACATTATTGAAGCTCAATGTGCAATGACTTGCATCTTGATGAAACTCCACATGTCAATTACTTAGTTTACTCCCGTTTAGCTACATGACAATATTAAATGTTGTTAAACATGGCAAGAGGTGAATCATAAATAAACTATATATGTAGGCATTTAAGTGAGGTCGGAAACAACATATAACATTTCCGAAATGACCCCATTTGTTAATTTAGAAATTGGTCCAGATTTGAACTAAGAACATTTTATATTTGTTAAACAGAAAAATAAAGCGGACCAGGTGATTCTACAAGTCATTATAGTCGATTTACATGTACACATCATCTAAAATGGAGCTACGATCTTAAAGAAATGATCATCACAAGAAAATATGCCATGAATGAAAAATGTGTGGAAATGAGAGCCATGTATGCAAATGATATGATCATCATGGATGGAACAAGATATTATGAAACTACGTGATATTCTAAGAAAGTTTCATAGATGGCATGTTCAAATTAGAGCAAGGTTCAACAAATACAACCAATAGAAGATATAGCTATAATCTGTCCAAAAACAACAACATGGCATTTTGTACACACCAAAACAGCCACCGACATGATTCTAAAATGCACAAACAAGGTATGGGGCAGTAGTTGACAAGATGGACAACAATCATCTCTGAACAGAAAATTGTATAGAAGCATGGATCACTAGGAAATGAGCTCACAAGATGGCTACTTGAACACAGTGTTAGACTTAGTGAAATTATCAATTTTAACAGTGAAGTTTTTATCATGAAGGCATATTGATAGCAAGAAAAACACATGTTACAGGTCATATAATGACATGGAAATTTACCGCATGGTAGTAGGCATGATGCACTTCATGTCATTCCACACTAGCTAGGTCTAAATATCTACACATTTATAGCTAGCATCAACACAACATGTCAATCTGAAATATTCAGATTGTCAGAATCGGTATTATTTTACCCTATGAAACAGCAACATCATCTTAGCATGTTGACATGATGAAAACCATAACTAAGAATGACATACATAGCATGGGAAACCTACTAATAACAATTAGGCATAGCATGCTTCAAATCACTCCATTTCACACAATCAAAGGAGGCCTAGATTTCTTAATTCGAGCTTTACAAAATGGAACTTTACAAAAACAGATTAATATTTTTAACATGATAGCACTTTTAGATCAACATATTGATGTGGTAGAAAATATTTGCATGGCAACCAAAGGCATGGCATCAAAGGAGACATCACACAGGACAATGACACGAAGGAACCATATGCAAAAGACCTACGGACTAGATGCAATCATCCATGCAATATTGAGCTAAAGAACAGTTGAGACATATTCATGAAGCACTTGAAATAGAGATTTGAGCATGTAGATGCAACCTATTTCTCATTAAAATTCCACAATCATGTACAGGACATCGAGCCCAACATTTTTCATTTAAAGTTTATTAAACTCAGAGATACGGTCATTTAGTTATGAAGTGAATCATTTTGACATTGCATTTATGCAAAACAATGAAAACAACAAGTTTAAATATTTTACACATGCATGGAAGTTGGATATTATGAATCTACACCAAATTTTGAACATTCTTAATATTAGGTTTGTTTAATTCTGATGCACGAATTAAATCACACCAAAATAGAAAAGGACATCACAGCAAAATAGCATGCACACAAATTTGCTCATATGACAAAACTAATTGTGTAGATGGATTCTATGGGTTTCTTCTACCCCAAAAGCATATGTAACATGTGGGCATTAGTAAAAAATTACACAACAATCATGCAAGTTTATGAAATCTATGCAAATTTCATGCAAACAACATTTTAGATATTTTTTAACATGGATGAAAGTTTAAAATTATTAATCTACACAAAAATCTACACATACAACATAACAATCCGATGCATCGTTGATTATTTATTGGCATTTTTAATCATGCATTTTTCTGTAATTATTGAATTCATGGATAATAGATAAATTTGTTGGATGATTTTATTGAATCCACCACCGACGACGACCCCCCGCACCCTCCTCCCTCCACCGCCGCCGACGAACCCCCGCACCCTCCCCTGCTCCACCGCCGCCGCCGACCCCCCGCACCCTCCCCCGCTCCACCGCCGTCGACGACCCCCCGCACCCTCCCCCGCTCCACCGCCGCCGACGACCCCCTTCACCCTCCCTAGTCTCCTCGCTCGGTTCCCCCGAACGGAATCGGCCGAGCGCACCACCCACCCCCTCCCTCCCCCTCGAGCGCCATTGCTATCCCAAAAAAAATTACTAATGGCGCACCTCTCTGGGGTTTGCCATTGCTATCCAAAAAAAAGATTACTAATGGCGCGCCTCTCTGGGATGCACCGTAACTAATGGCGCACCTCTCTGGGAAGAAAAATTTCCAGATCCAGCCCATAAGCCCAGAACCGACCAGCACACCCTCACGCCACTCTATCCCGAAAACCTAGCCAAGTCCCACAGCCGCCTCCTTCTCCCAGTCCTTCCCGACCACCCCTCTTCGGCCCCTCCAGATCCCACCTCGTCGCCGCCGCGACCCATCGCCGCCGCCATCCATGGCTTTCCGACGCGCCATCGTGTCCCTTGCCATCCATTCCCAGGCATCATATTGCCTCCACCGCGCCGCCGCCTCGCCTCCCACCCTCAAGCCGCCTCCGCCCCCGCCGCCCACCTTGAGTTGCCCGGTCACCGTCCCGTGCTGCTCCTTCGCCGCCCCACCCCATCACGTACGTATCCTCCTTCCCTGCCCCCTCTCCTCCATCGCCCTAGATTCTCTTCCCCTCACCCCCTTTTCGATTTCGGTGCTCGGAAGGTCAAGGAGGTGTTCAAGGACAACGAAGACGACGCCGGCCCCCGACTCAACAACGACATCACCGCCATATTCGTTAGGCTCGTCACCGATGAAGATGCTGACGATCCCATATCCCACCCTCCTCCGCCTCCATTCACCATTCGGATGCTGAATATATGTTTTCTTCCATTTTTGCAGGGCATGATGTTATCCCCAGGTACAAGGCGCTTCAGATAGCTGTCAGGATGGGATTGGCCTTGGTCGAGCTACTGCATGTTTCCTTCAGTTTTTCGGTTGTTTGTGCCCAGGTGCTGGCAATTTTCATTTCTCATGGTTATCTCGCCACCCGCGCAGATCCACCGGAAATCAAACCGTTCAGGTATACAATCATTTGTATGAGCCGTGGTTCAGTAAGTCGCAAGCATAAAATGATACTTAAATTGTATACAATCTCATTTGTATGAGCCGTGGTTCACTAAGTCGCAAGCACAAAATATCTTTTCTGTCCAAAGTGTTGTTCGCCCTAGTATAAATACTAAACAAATGCATAGAGTGTCAACATCATATCAAATTACTAATCAACTTGTTGTATATCACGTGCAGCACCCGTTTTTATTTGTTCGAGAGAGATTATCCACATCCTGAAAGAGAGAGAGAGGGAGTTTGTCCATGGTCCAATGCGTAGCAGGGGATGCTCCAGAAAGGCAACGTACTAGGACTTTACATACTGCAGTTTCATTGTCTTGCAGTTTTAGTTTGTTTTCATCTCTTTACTCAACGTTGTTTCTTTTCGCGTAATGTAGTGGGATTGTTAACCCTTTCATTTGCTTAGCTCCCGAGTAGAATTTACAGGTTTGACTGAATTGTGGAGAGGAATGGCGATTCGTTGCTGGTGCAGAGTCAGGAGTGCTTGGAGAAGGTTGCCAAGACGGTCTCCTTCCTCGCGCAGCCTGAAGGCTCATTCCTGCTGTTGCTCACAGGTAATTCAGTTCTGATGCATCTGTTCTAATACTTTTATGGAGTTATATATAGGGGCTGCTGATTGTGTGCGTTTACTAGTTAGATTTTGTTTGCAATCAAGGGTGAACACTACGATCGTAGTATCATCTCCATGACTGGAAAGTTTGTGCCTATACCATTGCTTCTTTCCTTCATGCTTAAACATTTTGTATCACATCTCATTAGAGCGAGCGTGTGACCTATGTAGCTGGGATTACTTTGGATTCAGCGCAACATCGGCAGCTTATATTTATAATTTGGAACCAAACATGATGTGCTTATTCTTGTATGTGAATGTTCTCTTGGAAATCTTAGCTGTATTCTTTGGAGCTTATGTGTATATATCTCTGTGTGTGTGTGTGTGTGTGTAGTCATCACTCGTTGACAATTTAAGTATCTTGATACCTCCTAAATTTTGTAACAAACATTGCTTGTGTTGTTATGTTAGAAGTCAATATGTATCAAAATTTGTAATTCTGAATCATCTGTTTTCTTTCTCTAACGCTTTTGATTCATGCTTCTTTTGCGAGGGGATCGAAGTTCAAAAGGACCGTGCGCTGGAGCTCCGAAACGTGCGCCCCTTCTACTTCGTTTATTTATGTGGCATGAAGACATAAAGAAAAACTTTGGAGCCATAGTTGTCTTTTCTGTCATCTAAAATAATAATGGTAACATATTAATGCAAACAAAATAATATTGTAGCTCAAAAAATTGTATGTGAATAATGAATGGATGCTATGGAACTATATTTGTTACGGAGCTATGTATGTATGGATGCTATGGAACTATATGTATGTATGGATGCTATGGAATTTTGGATGTATGGATGCTATGGAGTTTTGATATATGGATCATGAAATTTGTTATGCAACTTTGTATATATGTTATGTGTTGTGGATCAGTAAAACTATTGGGCACATATTATGTATTATATATTTGATATATATGTTATGTGTTGTTGAATATGTGGTTTTGAAACAAACATATATATGCTAGAATACCAGATACTAATGGAGCACCAAGGGCTATACTAATGGCACACCTATGAGGCATACTAATGGCGCACCTGGGAGGCATACTAATGGCGCACCTCGGAGGCATACTACTAGTGCACTAGGGAGGCATACTAATGGCGCACCTGAGAGGAATACTAATGGCGCACCTGGGAGGCATACTAATGGCGCACCTGAGAGGCATACTAATGGCGCACCTGGGAGGCATACTAATGGTGCACCGTGAGCAATACTAATGGCGCACTACCTGGTGCGCCATTAGTATACCAGATACTAACGGCGCACTTGTGGTGCGCCATTAGTAATAAAATCTAATGGCGTGATGTTAGTGGCGCCCCTATAGGGCGCCATTAGTAGCAAAAATAGGTGCGCCATTAGCAAGCCTTTTCCTAGTAGTGTAAACTCCAAGGTCAAGCCTACATAGACTCTTAAATCAATTCTGACAACTCCAATTTTCCCTATCTTGCCATCCAGGAGAAACATGGTATCCAGACTGAGATCATCAACTAAACCCAAATTACTCCAAACCAGGTAGTCTTACATAACACCAACACTTTTATTAGGATCACCTATTAAATTCCAAACCTCATGGACGAGAATAATTTCTACTTGTTCCTCCAAGTCGTTATTATAACATCTGAGTCCTCTAATAATATGGACAAGTCAATTTATTATGCCACCAAGAGTTTTCAACGTGTGATCCCTAGTTTTCCTACTAAATCCAATTTACTCAAAGGAAAAGTAAGTCATCCTTACTCTATCAAGCCTATCCACCAAGTTCAACCAACACTATGAAAATGTTGCAATCCACCATAGAGTCCTAGCCCTATCCTCAAGACACAGATTATGGTTATATATAATCATTTGTCTCCTAGTCATATATCATCAACCAATTTAGCTCTCGCGTCACAGTTTCGGTGATGGCTTGAGGATGAAATGTGGTATTCACTATGATCACTAGTTCCATAATGGACCTAGTGCTAAGCAAGGTTTATTGAAGCTCCACGCGTCCTCTGGCGAATTAGTGTATTAAAACACGTGATAAGAGGTTTGAGCTGGGGTAGTTGGTGAGGTCTAGGTTGGTGTTGGGAGGGTCCCAAATCTTGAGGGAAAACCATATCTTTACGTGTAAGTTCATCTAGTGCCCCTTAGTGAATTTGGTGTATTGAAAACTTATTGGTTAAGAGACTGCTATGTTTGTGAGTGTACACATGCTCTATAAGTCACTGAGGAGTTTGAGTTATTCAAAGAATATTGACCCCTAAAAATGTATGTCTTCAGCTGAAGACTTTTGTATTTCCTGTGAAGACTTTGAAAGTGAGGAAATTGGTGTGTGTGTGAAGAAATCGATGCAGGGACTTTGAAGCATGAAGACTTTCATTTTCATAGTTTCATTTTATGTATTCTCTATCATAGGACCACCGTACTATTAAAGGGGGTCGAGGTAAAACTAAGGAAAAGTTTCCAAGTGATGCCCATCACAAAACCTACAGACACAAACCCTTTGGATGAAGCCTTTGGAAATCTTCAGGAGCTTAGTCAAATTCTTCAATGACAGAGATGAAGATCTTATGGTCTGTGAGGAATTTGCTCTAGCTAAGGAGTTAGGTCTTCACCAATGCAGATACCTACCCGTGAGCATCTGAGGCAGGCCGGAGCTCCCTCTGGTCGCACCCATAATTCTACCTCCCCCCTGATGACGTGTTGATGGATATACTTCTCTCCCCTCGTTGGTTACCCCAAGTGGAAGGTGGAGATGTAGTCAGCAGCAGATTTCCCTTACACGGGGACTGTAAGGTTTATCGAACCAGGAGGACTCCGAGGATCAATAGGTAGTTGTCCGCTGCTCTAGCGCTAGCAGAAGACATGGAACTACACACACAACAAATAACTTTGCTCCCAACGATTATAGGGAGGTTGTCAATCTCCAAGTTTAGACGCTGCTTGGGTCTCCTTGAATATTTCTTCGGGGTGCATGGGGGCATCCCCAAGCTTGAACGCTTGACACTCCTGGATCTTCTTTCATCAGCTTCCATCGCATACTTCAAAACTCCCTTCATACGAAACTAATCATAAGCTGATTAGAGTGGTTAGTACCTATAATAAAAATAATTTATTATATACTGAAAATAAATATTTTAATGAAAATCTTATGTTTCTCAATCTAATGTTTCTCATGATTTCCAAAAGGTTTTTGAAAAGGAAAAGCAAGCTTAAAATTTGCAAAACGATGAAAACGCAAAATGTGGCAGATTCTGTGAAAAACAGAACAACAGGTAGTAAATAATTTTTTCGGTGCACTTCTGCCATTGAAATCAAACAACTCAGAACAGATGCGAGAAAGACAATTATATAGAGCATACTGTCAAAACAATTCAGATGAAAAAGATAATCTGGAGTGTTTTGGCGAATTTTTCCATCAAGCACACACAATTTGTTTCTCGACAGCACGTCACAACTTTTGTACTTTCTTGCAATCGGAGGCTAAAACTAGGCACAAATCTTGAAACTAAAGATAGAATGATGTTTCTACAGTAGTAACAAGCATCAAGACCACTAAAACTGAAAGCAAAAACAAATTGGTTTGCCTCCCAACAAGCACTTTCTTATATGCCTTTGAGCTAGGCATGATGCAAAAAGATCAAGCTGTATCAATTGAACCATCACAAAGATCATCAAAAAGTTGTTCAATAGTACAAATAATATTAAGGGGCCTCAAAGAGAGGCCTAGTGGCAACACTTATAGCAACAAAAGCAAAGGTAGTAGGACCAATTGGAATTTCATTTCAAATTCTATTTAAGAGAGGTATATCTTCCAAGGTCTTCACAGTTTCAACACCCTTAGCAATAGGTATACTCGTTTTGGGTTGAGGAACCTTGGGTACGTTAATGAACTTAGGTCCCTTCCTTGCGGGGCTTTCTACCTTTTTAGTCTTGATGGAGGATAGAGTAGTTCCTAAAGCTTCAATAATATCCTTGACCTTATCAATCCTAGAAGGATCCACATCATAGGATTTAAGGGTCTCAAAAGTTTTGTAAATTTTGTTCATGGATCTATCAAGTCTATTTAAGTTCCCTTGAATCCTATGATCTACTTCATTTATTTTACTCATGCTTGACATCTCTAGATCTATCTTCTCAGGTTTACTCATAATGTGAGCTAAAGTGATATCATCCTTTATGTTAAGAGCCTCCCAAACGGGAGATTCCAAGAAATTCCCATCTATTGATGTGTCTAGAACAAACCTATGGCAAGAACTAATACCAACATAAAACAATTTAAGCAAAATAGTGGTGGATTGCTTCTTGGTGGCTCTATATTGAGAATTTTTAAACTATACCAAGCATCTTTCAAACTTCCTCCAACCCTTTGTTTGAAGGTGAGAATCTCTCCTTTGGGTCCAACACCAAAGGCAAAGAACTTAGACATATTGACTAAACAAAGCAAGGTAACTATTTTTGTGTGGTTTTTGTATAAGACTATAAAGCAAAAACTACAAAGAAAACTAACAAGACTAAAAAGCAAAGGTAAAAGATAACGTGCAACTCCCCTATCTTGAAGACTGGAGTCCCCGGCAACGGCGCCAGAAATTTGCTTGATGACGAGTTGATGGATATACTTCTCACCCCTTGTTGGTTACTCCAAGTGGAAGGTGGAGATGTACTCAGCAGCAGATTTCCCTTACACGGGGACTGTAAGGTTTATCGAACCAAGAGGACTCCGAGGATCAACATGTAGGTGTCCGTTGTTCTGTTGCTAGCAGAAGACGTGGACCTGCACACACAACAACAAATAACTTCTCTCCCAACGAGTACAGAGAGGTTGTCAATCTCTCCGGCCTTGTAGTTTGCAAAGGATCAAAACATAAGCGGGAATACTGATAGTGATTGCAACGGAAAAGTAAATGAAAGTAGTAAATGATGGAGGTGTAAAAAATGGTGGTGATATGGACCTGAGTCACATGATGTTCACTAGTGATGTCTCTCTCCCAAAAGACGATAAACAACTATGCATGGGTAAACAAACTATAGCTGGGCAATTGACAGAATTATAAACACACTGCAATGCTAATCATGCTACTAGAAAGTTAGAGGCTCAAAAGTAATGAGCAGTACGCGAAGACAAGTAGATCGTTTATTCATCAGCATCTACTTACTAATCATCCAGAACATCTCGCTCGTATTAAGTTGCGAGCCCCACCCAAAGTGTAAACTCAAAGCAACGGACAACAGCATTAACGAACTTTGCATAAGGTAAACAATCCTTGCAACCACGGTCACAAGCACCGTTGTTTTCTCCCTGGTGGCAACATGACATCCCCTAGTCTCATGTTTCTCTCACTCAAGCTAGACATCAGGAGCATGAACCCACAATCATGCATAACGGTCCCTCTTGGAGTTACAATCTACTACTCGGCCAAAGTGATAAAAAGCAACGGAGAACATGCATGAATCACTAAAGAACATAATATAGAAGTATAATCAAATATATAAATCATCCCAATTTGAACATAATCTCATAATCCATTGGATCCCAACAAACCAAGCAGAGCAATAGCAAGAAAATTACATAGGTGCCTTGATCATGTAGAGCAGCTCACAATGGCTAATCATTAAAGCACAAGATTGGAGAGAAGACATCACATAAGTACTGGTCATTGACTCATGGTCCATGGAGGACTACTCACGGCATGACCGGGAAGCGTCCATGGCGGTGGAGATGCTCCCGGAGGTCAATCCTCCCTCCGGCGGGGTGCTGGGAAGTGGTCTCCTGACGCTCCCGATCTCAGAAGCGCTGCAGCAGCGGAACGATGGAGAAATTCGCGATTCTGGATATGATGGAAGGGTTTCCGATCGGAGGGGTAAATATAGGCCAAAGGATGACGTTAGAGGAGGTGGTCCCCACCCAGGCGACCTGTTGACGCGACCAGGGGCCAGGCCGCGTAGGGAGGCCGCATGGGCAACCCCTGGCTCCCCTTTGTCCCACCTTGATGCCTCTCGAAGCTTCCGTCACACTCATTTTTATATTTTTTTCTTGGGATTTTTGGGACTCGGTAAATTTGGGTAAAAGTCCTGGCAAAAAGGACATCAACAAACAGAAATTGGCACTGGGTGCATTGGGTTAGTAGGTTAATCCAAATATGTGTAAGAAGATATGAAACTGTAGCAAAACATATAACAATGTCACCCAAAAGATCATGGAACAAGTAGAAATTATAGATATGTTTGGGACGTATCACCCCGCAGCGCACTATATCACCCTAGGACACTCCTCCCACTACCAGAGACCCACCTGGCGAAGCCGTTAGATCTCTTGAGCTACAGATGGCCCCTCATGACTGCCATGTCACAATTGGGGCCCCGCTCAAATTCCCATAGCCTCGAGCTTCTCCTCCCTTCTCGTGTAATCCAACACCTCCCCTTTGACGCCCCGAAGCTCCCCTTGTCATCGTTTCTCTTATGGGACACCACGTGCTTGAGGCCAAGGATGCTCGATAGTCTCCTTCGCTGCCAGGGGAGCTGTCGCTGCTCCATCTCTCACCGGCCAGCAATCGATACCCAGGTGGATGTGGCTCACCGCCCCGAGCGTGTCGACGGCCGGAGCACCGCCGGAGGTGGCCGGAGCTGCTGGCACAGGGCACCAGCACTGGCTTGATGGCGTTCCCTGCCCTCCTCTGTTTTGAGTAGGAGGAGGAAAGAGGTCTTGCCAGGCAGGCCTCTCCCATAAGCCACACACGGTTGGGGCCGACTTCTTAAATAAAAGAGGCTTCGGGGTATAATCACTTTCGTGCAAGGAAAGCATACTCCAGGGACGTTGGGCCGGCCGAGCATCTATCCAGCGCCCACGATGCATTTTAGGCCATGTGGTAAATGACTTCTTTGATTTTATTTTTATAGATAAGTTCAACAATTCATATCAAATTCAAACAAACTCTGAAATTGTTGATTCAAAATTCTAGGTGTTCCTAAAATAATGGGCTAACCAAATATGTGCATTGCTAATTTTCCAGAAAAATTTTCTGTAGTGTTCAAATTTAAACTTAAAATTTTAACCATTCAAGGCCACTTTGTAAAATCCCTAGAGCAATCATTATAGCTCCAAATGGAGTGATTCAAATTCCTAGATAACTTTAGATCCATGACCTTTTCTAGACATGGTGAATATTTTTCCCATACATCTATTCTGTTGGATCTAAGAAATGTCCCATTTTCATTTAGTTCGTCTTAGGAAAATAATAGGAAATTCATCCCAACTCCAAATGCACGGCAACCACTTTCTAAATTCTTCTAAAATCATGCACTATTTAATAATAGCTTTCACTCATTTTTATAAAAATATTTTCTATATACTTCTTATAGGATCATAAATCCCTCAATTTCCACCTTTCAAAAATCCTCAATGATCCAGATCCGTTAGGACCTCATTGGTTATTTCTTTATAGCCAAAGATGTCCTATAAAAATCAACTTCCTATTAAAAACACTTCTATTTTCCTTCTTGTTGACTTCTTATTATGATTGTTCCTAACGTAGTTGACGAAGTAGACAGAGTTCTTGGAGTTGGACCTGAAGCTTGTGAAGACCTCGAAGTATTTGCTGAACCAAGCAAGCAGCCCTTCGACCATGTCTAAGAAACCCATTTTATGCTTGGCATATAGCACTTTATTTTTGTTGCATCAGAAGCATGACGAAGTGGTGACCACTTTGTTTGGTTGGTCTCCGATGCATTTCCCATTGATAGTCGAATTATTCATGACCCAACTTTCCAATGAGGGTTATGCAGGTGGGAAGTAGCTATGATGCTAGTAGATGCTACACGAGTGGTATGGGAATATGCATGGTGTTGAAAACAAATATTTACCAAAGACCTTCTAGAAAACCCCATTGGTGCCACTAATGCACGAGGGAGGAGATGATCTAGGTAACCACTTGAGAAAAACTGGTGTACTGCTTGGTGTTGTTGATGCGTTGGTCTTTCCGTCCAAGTGTAAAGGGTGATGTAGCACAGCGATGGTAAGAATTCCCTTAGTTTGGAACCAAGGTACCGAACCAGTAGGAAGATCCACAAGGCTATGCAAGCAGTACCTCCACACAAACAATAAATCCTCGCAACCCAACACGTGTAGGGGTTGTCAATCCCTTGTGGGTAAGATAAAACGGTAAATATATTGATTGATAGATGCAAATAAAGTAATGGAAAATAACACGCAACAAGGTATTTTTGGGTTTTTGATAATATAGATCTGCAAATAAAACAGCAAATAAATTGGAAATGTGAATAGCAAAATAGATCTTGCAAATAGATGATGTAGAATAGACCCTGGTGCCGTAGGTTTCACTAGTGGCTTCTCTCGAGAAAATAGCAAACATTGGGTAGATAAATTACTTTTGGGCAATTGATAGAAGAGTGAATAATTATGATGATATCCAAGACAATGATCATGTATATAGGTATCACATCAAAGACAAGTAGAAGGACTCCCACCTACATCTACTACTATTACTCCACACATCCACCGCTATCCAGCATGCATCTATTCACCTAGGAATATATTCATGATGGAGAAACTCTTTAAGTTCATGGAGAAACGGAGTAATGCTTTAAGAACGATGACATGATGGAGACAAGCTCTATTCACCTAGGAATAGACCCCGTCGGTTTATCCTTAATAGCAACGATACATGCGTGTCATCTCTCTTTCTGTCACGGAGGTTGAGCACCACAAGATCGAAACCATCACAAAAGACATCTTCCCATTGCAAGATAAAAATATCAAGTTGGCAAAAAAACCAAAATTTCGGAGAAGAAATACAAGGCTATCGTAATCTAGCATGGATATAATTTCATAGAACTAATCACAAACTTATAGTTCATTGGATACCAACAAACACACGGCAAAAGATAGAGTTACATGAAATAGATCTCCAAGAGACCATTGTATTTTGAAGCAAAACGAGAGAGAAAGCCATCTAGGTACTGCCTACGGACCCATAGGTCTGATATGAACTACTCACGCATCATAGGAGGAGCATCAATGAGGATTATGAACCCCTCCTTGACCATGTTCCCCTCCGGAGCGGGCTCTAGATTGGATCTCGTGGCTTGTCGAACTTCCGGTGGCCCAAACGATTTTTCATCGACTCCTTTAGGGTTTCTGGAATATCTGGGTATTTATGGAGTCAAGAGGCGCTGGAGGAGGTGCCCGAGGCCCCCATTACCCACCAAGGCACACCAGGGGCCCAGGACCTGCGCTCATGCCTAGTGGGCCACCTAGGCCTCCCCTTGTGAGCTTCCTACGTTCTCATGCTTTCTTCTGGGCCAAAAACATCTCCAAAAAGTTTTGTGGCAGTTGGACTTCATCTGATAATGATTTTATGCGAAGGAAAAAAGGTTAGTTCCAAAAAATGATAAGAACTTTCTATAAAATGATTGGAAAACATCCAAGAATGATAATATAACACCATGGAACAATAAAAAATTATAGATACACTGGAGGCGTATCAACATCCCAAATCTTAATTCTTGCTCGTCTTCGAGTAGGCAAATGATAAAAACAAAAAAAATGATGTGGAATGCTGCCTAACATGTTCATCATATTCTTTTATTTATAGCATGGACATATGGACTTGTAGATGATTCAAAGCAATAGTCTATATTTTGACATAAAAACTTTAATACTCAAGCATATCAACAAGCAACCAAGTCTTTCAAAATATAAATGCGAAAGAACGCTATCCCTAGACCATCATACTCAATCATTGATCCATTCATGTAACACACCCAAATGCGAAAGAACGCTATCCCTACAACCAAGTCTTTCCACCATTCTTTCACACTCCATGGTTAGCCGCATCCAAGGGTACCATACATACTAACACTTTCCAAGGAATGTATTATTTCACAACATAAAATAATTTTTCTTTGCATTTCGGGACTAGGCATCCCAATTATCGCCATACTCTCGTGCAATGACAATTGAATAAACACTCATCTTTGGAATAACCTATTTAACATGGTAGATATCGGCCACCACTTGCTGCTTCATGAGCGGTACGGGCACACAAAACAGAATTTTATTTTGAATATAAGATTGGGCATGTACAAATTTACTTAGAACGACACTAAAATACCACATATAGGTAGGTATGATGGACTCATTTGGCATAACTTTGGGTTTCGGATTTGGATGCACAAGCACCATTCCTGCTTAGTACAAGTGAAGGCTAGCAAATAGATTGAGAAGTGCCCAACCAAGGAACAAAAATCATCATAAGCGGACATTAAAGATAACTAACATCGAAAAATGCAACAGAAGTAGGTTGTAATTTCATAGAATAATTTGTGACTTCATGTGCAGGTATAGGAAATTGCAAACCTTAGCACCAATATTCTTACTAAAGCATAATTACTCATCAACACAACTCACATATCGCTATCTTAATACCGTGAAACAATTTTAAAGAATCAAGTTTAACATCCAAATATCTTCTTGAAAGTTTTTATTTTATCTCCCCTAGATATCTATCACTTTGGGACCAATTTAATTTAAAGCAAATTGACATTGCTAATAACAACCTCTCAAACAAATATTAGTGAAGAATGAGAGCCCAAGTTACTTTCAAATTTTCAACTCTCAAAATAATATAAGTGAAGCAAGAGATGATTTCTTCAAAATTTAAACTAACTATCAAAATAATCTAAGTGAAGCATGAGAGCATATTTCTTCAAAATAAGAGCACCACCGTGCTCAAAAAGATATAAGTCAAGTAGTAGAGCAATTACAGCGCTCTAAAAAATTGAAGTGAAGCATGGAGAGCGATTCTAACAAATCATAGCATAATTTAGCTCTTTCAAATAGGTGTTTCTAGAAAGGATTATTATGAAAATCTAACAAGAAAATCAAGCAAACACTCATATAATACAGGACGCTCCAAGCAAAACTCATGATATGTGACTCCCCGCTGATTGTGTTGGTTTCCCTCCAGGCTTAAAGGGTGATGTAGCACGGCAATGGCAAGTATTTCCCCCAGTTATGAAACCAAGGTATCAATCCAGTAGGAAGATCCACAAGACTATGCAAGTGATACCTGCACACAAACAACAAATCATCGCAACCCAACGCGTGTAGGGTTTGTCAATCCCTCATGGGTAAAATAAAGTGGTAAAAAGATAGATTGGTAGATGCAAACAAAATAACGGTAGATAAGACGCAACAAGGTATTTTAGGGGTTTTGATAATATAGATTTGAAAATAATAGAGAAAACAAATTGGAAACGTGAATAGAAAAATAGATCTTGCAAATAGATGATGTAGAATACACCCGACGACCATAGGTTTCAATAGTGGCTTCTCTGGAGAAAATAGCAAACGCTGGGTAGACAAATTACGATTGGGAAATTGATAGAAGAGAGAATAATTATGACGATATAAAGAAAATGATCATTTATATAGGCATCACGTCCAAAACAAGTAGACCGACTCCTGCCTGCATCTACTACTATTACTCCACACATCGACCGCTATCCAGCATGCATCTAGTGTTTGAAGTTCATGGAGAACAGAGTAATTCTTTAAGAACGATGACATGATGTAGACAAGATCTATTCATGTTGGAATTGACGCCATCATTTTATCTTTAACAGCAACGACACATGCATGTCATGTCTCTTTCTGTCCCTCAGATTGAGCACCGCAAGATCGAACCCGTCACAACGCACCTCTTTCCATTGCAAGATAAAAAGATCAAGTTGGACAAACAAAACGAAAATATCAGAGAAGAAATACGAGGCTATAATAAACAAGCATTGACATAATTTCATTGATCTGATCATAAACTCACAGTTTATGGGATCCCAACAAACATACCGCAAAAGATAGAGTTACATCAAGTAGATCTCTAAGAGACCATTGTATTGAGAAGCAAAACGAGGGAGAAATCTATCTAGGTACTTCCTATGGACCCATAGGTCTAATTTGAACTACTCACGCATCACCGGAGGGGCACCAATGAGGATTACGAACCCCTCCGTGACCGTGTTACCCTCCGGAACAGTATCTGGATCGGATCTCGTCGCTTCCGGAAGTTGCGGCGGCTGAAACGATCTTTCGTCGACTCCTTTAGGGTTTCTTGTATATATGGCTATTTATGGAGTCAAGAGGCGGTGGAGAAGGTGCCCGAGGCCCCCACTACCCACCAAGGCGCGCTAGGGGCCCAGGACGTGCCATGGTGCCTAGTGGGCCACTTAGGCCTCCCCTGGTGAGCTTCCTTGGTTCTTACGTTTCCTTCTGGTCCAAAAAAATCTCTAATAAGTTTCGTGGAGTTTGGACTCCATCTGATATTTATATTGCGCGAAGCAAAAAATAGCAACTAGCACTGGCCACAATGTCAATAGGTTAGTTCCATAAAATGATATGAACTTGCTATAAAACGATTGCAAAACATCCAAGAATGATAATATAACACCACGGAACAGTAAAAAAGTATAGATACATTGGAGACGTATCAGCATCCCCAAGCTTAATTCCTGCTTGCCCTCGAGTAGGTAAATGATAGAAACAGAATTTTTGATGTGGAATGCCGCCTAAGAACTATTATTTTCTTTATAATATGGATATATGGACTTGTAGATGATTCAAAGCAATAATATATAATTTTACATGAAAACTTTAATACTCAGGCATATGAACAAGCAACCAAGTCTTTCAAAATATCAACAGTAAAGAACACTATCCCCACCCCCTCATACTCAATCATTGATCCATTCATGCAACACACCCAAATGTTAGCTACATCCAGTGCTCAAGTATGATAACAATCTTCCGTAGTTGGTCTATCTAAGGGAAGATTGAGACTCAACTAAAAAATAAAAAATGCATAAAAGTAAATTGATGGGCCCTTCATAGAAGGACGCAGAGATTTGTAGCGGTGCAAGAGCTCAAAGCAAAAAAATTGAGAGATAAAACATTTTGGGCGGCATGCATTTCCTGTCCACAAAATCGACTAAGAGTTCCCAATATCTTCCATGCTAAACAAATCAGGGGCGGTTACCAAATTTAAAATAAAGTTTATTCCTTTTTCCACTATTCTTTCACACTCCATGGCTAACTGCATCCAAGGGTACTGTCCATACCAACACTTTCCAAGGAATTTATTACTTGACAACATAAAATTATTTTTCTTTGCATTTCTGGACTAGGCATCCCTATTACCGCCATACTCTCGTGCAATGACAAGTGAATAAACACTCATGTTGAGAATAACCTATTTAACATGGAAGATACCGACCACCCCTTAGCGCTTCATGAGTGGTATGGGCACACAAAACAGAAGTTTAGTTTGAATATTAGATTTGGTAGATACAAATTTACTTAAAACGATACTGAAATACCGCATGTAGGTAGGTATGGTAGACTCCTTTGGTACAACTTTGAGTTTACAATTTGGATAGACAATCAACATTCCCGCTTAGTACAAGTGAAGGCTAGCAAATAGATTGAGAAGTCCCCAACCAAGGAACGAAAACCATCAGAAGTGAACATTAAACATAACTAACACTGAATAATGCAACACAAGTAGGTTGTAATTTCATAACATAAGTCGTGACTTCATGTGCACGCATAGGGAAACACAAACCTTAGCACCAATATTCTTACTAAAGAATAATTACTCACCAACACAACTCACATATCACTATCTTCATATCGTGAAACTATTGCAAAGAATCAAGTTTAACATCCAAAGGTTTTCTTGAAAGTTTTTATTATATCTCCCATGGGTATCTATCACTTTGGGACCAATTTCATTTAAAGAAAATTGACATTGCTAATAACAAGCTTGTCACATCCCTAACCCTTAAGCAAGTTAGCCTTGTGCTCAAGTCTTCTTTGCATTGCATCTAAGAAGTTTCAACAAGAACACCAAAGTGGCAAAGGAAAAACTCAAAACCCTAGCCACTATTTCAAATAAAGGATTTCTCAAAGTAGATAAAATCAATGAACCCAAACTGGCCTCAAGAAATGTTCAAACTTTCTGATAAATCATGAAAGTAAATGAGCATTGGAGAAAACTATTTTCTTGACACATTAAGCATTTTAAATTAATGCAAAAGCCACTGGTTTCAAACTTTAAATTTGAAATGAGAAACTATAAATTTTCAAAAATGTTGAAAACTTTGGAAATGGATGGGAATATTATAACAAATAATCAGGTGTGTCTAAAATAATTTTCACCACCTTTTTGGAGCTGACATAAATAGCAAATCATTAGTTAACAAAACAGAACAAAACAGAAAAGAAAAAAAGAGGAAGAAAACCTTACCTGTCGCCTAGCCTGGCCCGACCCATCTCCTTGGCTCGTCCCCTCCCTCGCGCCAGTAGGAGCAGGAGGTGGCCGCCGCCTCCTCCGGCGCGGCCACGCACCTGTGCGCCTGCCTGGCCGCCGCCTTGCGCTGGCAAGGCCGGGGATAAGCCCCCCCCCGAGGCCTCCTCTATCCATTCCCAGCGCTAACTCTCTCCCTCCTCTCGGATCTTGCCCTCCTCCCTGCTGCCGCCATTGGAGCCGAGCTCGAGCTCGAGCCACAGCACCTGTAGCCATGGGAACCCTCCTCCGAGTAGTCTGTTAGCTCCGCCTCGTCGCCCTGGTCATCTCTGCAGAAGCCGAAGCTTCCCTGAGCTCTGCATCGCCCCCAACGCCATCGCCTTCCACCTCCGGCCGTCGGACCTCTCCCGTCGATTCGCTACCTCCGGCGCATCCCCGAGCCCCTCAACAGCACCATCGGAACCACCGTGAGCTCGTCGTCATTTCCCCTCTCACCCCATGCTCTCCCGTGCATTGTAGCCTCGTTCCCCACCAAGGCCGAGAGCTTCTCGCCGCCGGTCATGTCGTCGCCTTTGCTGTGGTGTCTGATCCACGCGCTCGAGCTAGGATTCGAGCTCCTGGAGCCTCCAGGCGTGTGATGAGCCCTCCAGCTGCCCTCCCCGTGCCCTAGAGCCATCGCTCATAGAAGGACGAGCTTCGGCCGCCGCTTCGGCTTGTCGCCGGCGCCTCTTCCGGCGACCCTAGCCACCCCTGATGCCCCTGCCAGATCAGCCACTTCATCAGCGTTCCGTAGCTGCAAACCGCGTTCGATTTGGTGCTGTCCAGTGCCGATTAGGTCGACTCTGGCGAGCCCTCCGCCGCGGGCTTGGTCGCCGGCGACCACCCTCCGGTGGACGTCGACGTGGCCGACCATTAGGGCGTAATTGCCCTCCCCTCAGTCGCTGCCAGAGGGCCCCACGCCTGGTCAAACCCCAATTAGGGGCTGGTCAGCGCGGGATTAGTCCCAGAGAGGCTGACCAGTGGGGCCCCCCTGTCAGGTTTGACCTGAACAGGTCGGCTGACCTGCTGACGTCAGCCTCATGCAATAAATAGAATTTGCAGTATAGAAATAATTCCAGTAAATTGCTAAAACTTGTAAAAATCATAGAAATTAATCTGTAACTCCAATGAAAATAATTTATATATGAAAAAGTATCAGAAAAATTCAAGGATTCTAATTATGCTATTTTCAACCATGTTTGAAAAAGTTACAGAACCCTAAATTGTGGAATAAGGAATAATTTAATTCTTATAATTACTTCTTAAATGGAATTTGGAAAAATATTCAAATTTCATTATGAATGCAATGATCACACATTGTCCTAGTTACAAATCAGTACCCTAACATGACATCTCATGCATGTTAACATCAAGTTGATCTGAGCATCAGGTCGAATCAATTAAAACGGTATCCGAATACCCCGTTTGAAGTGATACCGAATCTGATTCAAATCAACTCTAAACCTAATACAAGTTGATTATAATAACTTATCACCTTGCATTCTCATGCCATGCTCATGCATCATTTTGATTGCATATGATTGTTATTGAATGTTGCCGTTTATTTCGGTAGGCTCCGCAACCCCGGATTCCATTGAATATCCGTCTGACGGATATCGTTCCTCCTCTGAGCAACAAGGCAAGCAACCCTTTTGATCATCCCGATAATTCCCATGTTCTTGCTCCTGCACTTATTTATTGCATTAAGATCAAATGCTTCAACTGCTTTTGCCACGTTAGTTGAACCCACTTCCTTTGCATGACCTAACCTTGTCACAGTAAATAGCCGAACCTTGCAACCTAGCATACCTGGTAGTTGCTTGAGCTGTGATGTGCCTTATCCTGCTATGCATGCTATGCTTAGAGTTGTGTATGGTCTGTCATCTGGGAGATGAACAGAATTGTGAGAATGTGTTCGGTAAGTAAAGGTTGTGTGTTGAACTTGATTTGGTAAAGGTCCCGGTGAAAGGCTGTGTAGGAGTACATGGCGGGTTGTTTCATTGGAACCGTCCTTAGGAACTGAGTTCCGTGTATGTAATCCAAGACTAGATACTACCACATGCTGGGCCCTGAAATATGACCCCGCTCGGCCTATTAATCGCGTAGTACTCGGTCCAGGAGTTGCAAGTAGTTTCTGGTGTTTATAGTAATGCTGGAGGCCGTGCATGGTGCTGACCTGAGAGGTGGACCGTGATGCGGTAGGCAGTGGCACGGTGTACCAAGTGGCACCCGGATGGTGGGCTTGGGAACCCTGCGCACATCGTTTGAGGCCGTGGCGGAAACCTCGGCCAGACTTCCGTACGGGTTACTCTCAGATAGGCGATAAACCTGGACTAGGTACTAGTGTGGTTAACGGTCGTGGCCGACTCCCTCGCTGGGCTTCCGCTTGAAGGTTGCCGAGGTGCAAGACGTGGACATGGCGATAAGTGGCGAGAGCGTGTGTGACGAAGTACAACCCTGCAGGGTTATGATCTATTCGAATAGCCGCGTCCGCGGATATGGACTACTTGGAGACATATGTTGTTCATAGATAACTTCAATGGCTACTCATAAAATTGCCAAGATAAGCGTGAGTGTCGTGGACGGCATTTCCGTACGGAGACGGAATGATTCCACGATAGAGTATTGTTGTGGTGTTAGTGGACTCGTGTGCGAGAAATCAAGTTGTCAAAATTATTTAAAAATGCAAGTTGTCTAGCCACGAGTCAAATGCTGGCTTTCCGCATGAAACCCCACAACACCTTTTGATACCTTGCATGAGTAGTTAGTTATCCTAAAGTCTTCTGAGTACCTTCGTACTCATGTTTCTTAATACATGTTGCAGAGGTTTCTAATGACCTTAATGGAGGGTTCTTCGTAGACATCGACGACGACGAGTAGCTGGTGTCCCAGCTACGATCTGGCCCTACGTCGGCTCTGTAGTATAGTCAGGCCATGTGCATTCTAGTTGCCCTGTCTGTACGCAGACAGTTTATAACTCTTCCGCTGGCTTGTAATTGAATGACTGCTATCATGGGTCGTGAGACCCTTGATGTGTAATATTATGTGTGTGGCTCTTCCGAGTCTCTTAAATAAAGTTTGTATGTTTATGGTTATGTTGTGATGCCATCGATGTATCTATACATATCGGTATGCCATGCGTACGTGTGTCGTACTTGATATGTATGGGGTTCGATTACCTAGTCGTGAACTTTAGTAGCCCTCCTTACAAGGAAATGCCCCTTTGTGATCCAATGAGCCTTGGTAGTTCGCTACTGCTCCGGACACAGTGGTTGACCGGCATGTGTCCTTCTTAGCTGCTGTGTCTGTCCCCTTTGGGGAAATGTCACGCGATGTAATGGAGTCCTTGTAGCTTGCTACGACTCGTCTACATTCGCTGATGACCGACGCCTGCTTTGTTGGGTCATGTATGCCTATCCTTGTGCGGTACTGCCACTTTGGTTTATGACTAGACATGTCGATCCGGGTTCTTTGACATTGGATTGCTAGTGACACCATCGCATACGTGAGTCAAAAGACGCAAACGGTCCCGGCTAAGGTAAGGCTGCAGCCGTGGAGTTAACCGTGCGTGAGACCACAAAGCAATGCGATGTGTTACAGGCTGGATTCCTATGGCTTAGGATCGGGGTCCCGACAGTGTTGGTATCAGAGCCCGACTGACTGTAGGATTACTAAGCCAAACTGGTCGAAGTTGAGTCTAGAATTGCTTTAGTTATATTTAAGGGAATTGTTTGTGGAAGGGAACGTAAGACTCTTGTTCTCTTCTCAAGTTATTCTATTCTCGTCATTCTCGTCTTTTCTGCGGGAATTAAGGACTAGGTTACTCTTCTTCTCCTAGGCTCGTGTTTTTGATCGGTAGATTCTAGGACTACGGGTCAAGAGACATAGGGTTTCTTCTATTCCTAGGAAAAAGGAAGTAAGTTGATGATCAGAGAGTTGAACTTGATAGTTGAGTAGTTACGCTATTCCATTTTGGGTTGTCTCAAAATTTGTTTTTGAGCATTTACAGCCGTTATGCTACCCAATTTTGCATTCGGAGCTCTAATGCTTTTGCATTACTCTCTATTACAGATGCCTGGCCGTCCTACTCGTGAGGTGGTACGTCTGACCGGGTGCATTGATGTGCCGGGTCATACGGCCATGCTGGTCAGGGTGATGTCGGTGTGCGGTTACCGCTGGTACCCCGAGTACACAGTGGAGGAACAGTACCGAGACTTCAACCAGAGCCAGTACATCTGCACTGTTAGGGTATTTCCAGACTACGCTGGAGCTGAGAAGCCAATCCATTGGTCCTATGGGTTGGGGGTCACCGTTGACATGGCAGTACAGGATGCTGCCTATTCAATGCTGACCATTATGAGAGCGAGACATGCACTGTGGCAGAATTCAGAGTTCTGCTATGTTCCGGCCTCTCAGCCTGGTGAAGAGGGATACCTTAGTGGAGTCTATTTTGATTCTTCTATGGAGGATCCACTTCTGCAGTCCACTGTTGAGATGCTAGAGAACAGAGACAGGGATGCTCGTGCTCTCCGCATGGAGCTTTATGCTACCCGTGCCCGTCTATGGACAGCTTTGACGCAGCTGGCACCGGTAGTCCAGACAGGGTATGGAGAGATGGAGATGCTGAACCCTGTTAGGACCCATCTTCCGGCCCACGTTGACTGGCCAGCTATAGGAGGAGTCACACCTCTTCGGGGACCCCTCTTACCACCAGTCAGGGGAGCAAGGCCACATCCGTGTCCTTATGGATCCCAGGGATCTCAGGCTAGAGTGTTTCCTGATCCGCAGGTTGAGCTTCCAGGTCATGGAGGTAATTTCTATGAGATGTTCTATGCGGGTGCCTGAGCTGTGAGCGGAAGCATAGCATGGTAGTAGCCGTACGTTCACAGTCCTGCGTGACTTGTGAAGTATGCCTGTAATGTGAAATGAATTCCGGAGGCCTAGATAAATAATGTATAGGAAGCTTGTAAGCCTCTGATGAGTAGTTTCATAATTTCAGTAGTTTGCTCTTCGGTTAAGGTTGTACTGAACTATGTAAGGGTGTGTATGAACCATGGTGTATATATAGCAGTTGCTTGTTACCATGCTGTTCGGATATTCATTACCGCATTCCGTGTGTTCAGTACATTCTTAATCCATAGCTAGTATTGATATGATGTTGGTCTAAGCTATGAGTTTGTTTGTCAGGATGGTGTTCACCAGGTTGAACTGTGCCCCTGCTCCTGAGCAAGGTGAGGGTAGTCAAGCGTCGCAGGAAGACCTGCCTCACCCACCTTCTCTGGTAGAAGTGATGCTTGAGGCAGAAAGAAACAAAAGGGAGACCAACCGACTGCTAGAGCGTATTGAGCAGAATACGGCTCGACAGCCTAGGAATGCTGCAGTGTCCCTCAGTGACTTTGTGAAGCTGAATCCTCCAAAGTTTCGTCATTCCGTCGATCCCCTCGACGCTGATGACTGGCTGTGCAGCATCTCACGCAAGATTCGCTCTGCGAATGTGTCTGAGGCCGACAAGGTGCCCTTTGTGGCGTATTTCCTGGAAGGACCCGCCAATCTGTGGTGGGAGAATTTTGAAGCTATGCGTCCTGCTGAACCAGTGGCCACATGGGCAGACTTCAATGCAACTTTTCATCTGCACCATATTCCAGAGGGCCTGATGGACAGAAAGAGAGAGGAGTTCTGTGCCTTCACTCAGGGCAAGTTGTCTGTGGATGCCTATAGCCGTGAGTTCGGTAACCTCGCCCGCTAGGCAACAGAGGAAGTGTCTACTGACGCCAAGAAGCAAGCAAGGTTTCGTAAGGGTCTGAGCCCTGAGCTCCGTCGTGATCTACGCCTCCATGAGTGTGCAAGCTTTCAAGCCCTAGTCAACAAGGCGATCAGTGCCGAGACTGGTCATACTGACTTCGAGGCCACAAGGAAGCACTCCCGTGACTTTGGCTCATCTTCTGGTTCCGCGTTTCCAAAACGCAGGCTGTGGGTTCCAAACAGTTCTCTGCCGCCAAGATACACTCCGAGGCCATCCTACGTGGCGCCTCCGACGAATCAGGCCAACCCTCCAGCAAAAGCTTATGGTGGTCTAGCTAGCAATGCTGCACCACGTGCCAACCAGGTGATATGCTACAAGTGTGGAGAACCAGGGCACTATTCCCGTGAGTGTCCTCAGAATGTGGGTGCCAAGCAACCCGGAAAGTCCGCCGGGCAAGCCAAGTCGGGCAAAGCTTTTTATGTGAAGCCAACTCCTGCACGTGGCCGTGTGAACTATGTGTCAGGAGAAGAAGCTGCAGAGGATCCCGACGTCATGCTGGGTACGCTTCTTGTTAATCATCACCCAGCGTCCGTTCTCTTTGACACTGGGTCTTCTCATTCCTTCATTTCAGAAAGTTATGCAAAGTTGCATAACATGTCTTTTTGTGATATGCCAATCCCATTGGTTGTCCAAACCCCTCGTAGTAAATGGCAAACCTCTAGGATAACCTATGACAATGAAATTCTAGTAGATAGGCTAGTTTTTCTAGCCTCATTGATAGCATTGAAATCTTCGGATATTAATATCATCTTGGGTATGGACTGGATGTCAGCTCACTATGCCAAGATTGATACTCACTCTAGAAATGTCCAGCTTACCCATCCCTCGGGTGAGATAGTAAATGTCTCCACTGGAGTTGCCAAATGCCAACTCTATTCCCTAAATGCCAACCCTCTTCCAGAACTTGAAGACATTCCGGTAGTCCGTGACTTTCCGGATGTTTTTCCAGAGGAACTGCCAGGAATTCCACCTGACAGAGATGTAGAGTTTGTGATAGATCTTGTTCCGGGAACTGTCCCAATAGCCAGAAGACCTTATAAGATGGCACCCCTGGAGCTAGCCGAACTTAAGAAGCAATTAGATGAGGCTTTGAACAAGGGTTTCATTCGTCCTAGCTCTTCTCCTTGGGCTTGCCCCGTCCTCTTCGTCAAGAAGAAAGACGGAACGAATCAGATGGTTGTAGATTACCGACCAGTTAATTTGCTCACCATAAAGAACAAGTATCCGCTCCCGAGGATCAACGACTTGTACGATCAGCTCACTGGATCCTCAGTCTGCTCCAAAATGGATTTGAGGTTGGGATACCATCAAATCAAGATCAAGAACGGGGACATTCCAAAAACGGCTTTTGTTACTCGTTATGGCCAATACGAGTACACCGTTATGTCCTTCGGTTTAACTAATGCCCCAGCCACCTTCTCTCGGCTGATTAATTCAATTTTCATGGAGTATTTGGATAAATTTGTCGTAGTATTCCTCGATGATATTCTCATCTACTCAAAGAATGAACAAGAACATGCCGAGCATCTAAGGCTGGTATTGATGAAACTTCGAGAGCATCGCCTTTGTGCCAAATTTTCAAAATGTGAATTCTGGTTACCAGAAGTGACCTATCTAGGCCACGTAATCTCTGGTAAGGGTATTGCTGTCAATCCCGAGAGAGTTCAAGTTGTCGTTGATTGGACTCAACCTGAATCGGTTAAGCAAGTTAGGAGTTTTCTTGGTCTAGCGAGCTATTGTCGCCGCGTTGTCGAGAATTTCTCCAAGGTTGCAAAGCCTCTAACTGAACTCCTCAAGAAAGATAAAAAGTTTGAGTGGACACCACAGTGTGAGCATAGTTTTCAGGAACTGAAAAGACGCCTGACTTCCGCACCTGTGTTGCTACCACCAGATTTTTCTAAGGACTTTGTTATCTATTGCGACGCCTCGCGACAAGGATTAGGTTGCATTCTCATACGCCTCTCGACAGTTGCGTCCACATGAGGATAATTATCCCACACATGACCTTGAGCTTGCAGCTGTGGTCCATGCACTAAAAACCTGGCGACATTACCTTCTGGGTAATCGTTGCGAAATATTCACTGATCACCAAAGTCTGAAATATATCTTCACCCAGCCGGATTTGAATCAAGGGAAAGACGGTGGGTTGAGTTGATCTCGGATTACGACTTAGGGATAACTTACACCCCGGGGAAGGCCAATGTTATGGCCGATGCGCTAAGTCGTAAATCTTATTGTAACAACTTGATGCTACAACAAGGTCAACCACATCTCCATGAGGACTTTCGGAAGTTGAATCTTCATATTGTTCCTCAAGGATTCCTTTCTACCCTGGTGGCGAAGCCTACTCTTAAGGATCAAATTATAGCTGGCCAAAAGCGTGACAAGGGTATATCACGGATCAAGGAGAATATTTTTAGCGGAAATGCTAAAGAACTTTCCATGAACGATCAAGGTGTTGTGTTCTTCCAGAATCGTTTAGTGGTTCCTAAGAACCCACATCTAAGGCAGTTAATCCTTAAGGAGGCTCGTGATTCTCCTCTCACCATTCATCCCGGTAGTACCAAGATGTATCATGACCTACGCTAGAGGTTTTGGTGGACTAGGATGAAGAGAGAAATTGCTGAGTTCGTTGCTAACTGTGACGTTTGTCGTCGAGTTAAGGCGGAACATCAAAGGCCTGCTGGCACCCTTCATCCTCTAGCTATTCCTGAATGGAAATGGGATAAAGTTAGCATGGATTTCATTACCGGATTTCCCAAGACCAAGAAAGGGAATAATGCTATCTTTGTGGTCATTGACCGTCTTTCCAAAGTGGCTCATTTTCTTCCTGTTCGTGAGAGTATAACAACTAGCCAGCTAGCAGAGTTATATATCTCCCGAATAGTGTCTCTTCATGGTGTTCCCCTGGAGATTAACTCGGACCGTGGGAGTATCTTTACTTCTCGCTTCTGGGAAAGTTTTCAGAATGCCATGGGGACTCACCTATCTTTTAGCACTGCTTTCCATCCCCAATCAAGTGGTCAAGTAGAAAGAGTGAATCAAATCCTAGAAGATATGCTCCGAGCTTTTGTTATTTCATTCGGTATGAATTGGGAGAAGTGCCTTCCATTCGCCGAATTCGCTTATAACAATAGTTACCAATCAAGTTTGGGCAAAGCCCCTTTTGAAGTTCTCTATGGACGAAGATGTCGGACACCTCTTAATTGGTCAGAAACCGGAGAGGGGCAATTCTTTGGTCCGGATATGATCCAGGATGCAGAAGAGCAGGTTCGCATTATTCGTGAAAAGTTGAAAATAGCCCAGTCTCGTCAAAAGAGCCAATATGATCGTCATCATAAGGCTGTGACCTTTGAAGTTGACGAGAAGGCTTACCTTCGGGTTACACCTTTGAAGGGTACCCATCGTTTCGGTATCAAGGGCAAGTTGGCTCCTCGTTACATTGGTCCTTTTCGCATTCTTGCCAAACGAGGAGAAGTTTCCTACCAGTTGGAACTTCCTCCGCATCTTTCCAAGGTTCATGATGTTTTCCACGTCTGGCAACTCAGGCGTTGCTTTTCGGATCCTATCCGTGAAGTGTACCACGAAACACTTGATCTCCAAGATAACCTTTCATACCGAGAATACCCCGTGCGTATTCTTGATCATGCTGAGCGTACCACTCGACGTCGAAACCTCAAGTTTCTTAAAGTTCAATGGTCAAATCATTCTGAAAAGGAGGCAACTTGGAAAAGAGAGGATCGTCTCCGACTTGAGTATCCTGCGTTATTCCCGACGACTTCTAAATCACGGGACGAGATTCTTTTGAGTGGGGGTGAGTTGTCACATCCCTAACCCTTAAGAAAGTTAGCCTTGTGCTCATGTCTTCTTTGTATTGCACCTAAGAAGTTTCAACAAGAACAACAAAGTGGCAAAGGAAAACCTCAAAACCCTAGCCACTATTTCAAATAAAGGATTTCTCAAACTAGTTAAAATCAATGAACCCAAAATGGCCTCAAGAAATGTTCAAACTTTCTGATAAATCATGAAAGTAAATGAGCATTGGAGAAAACTATTTTCTTGACACTTTAAGCATTTTAAATTAATGCAAAAGCCACTGGTTTCAAACTTTAAATTTGAAATCAGAAACTATAAATTTTCAAAAATGTTGAAAACTTTGGAAATGGATGGGAATATTATAACAAATAATCAGGTGTGTCTAAAATAATTTTTACCACCTTTTTGGAGCTGAAATAAATAGCAAAACATTAGTTAACAAAACAGAACAAAACAGAAAAGAAAAAAAGAGGAAGAAAACCTTACCTGTCCCCTAGCCTGTCCCGGCCCATCTCCCTGGCTCGTCCCCTCCCTCGCGCCAGTAGGAGCAGGAGGTGGCCGCCGCCTCCTCCGGCGCGGCCACGCACCTGTGCGCCTGCCTGGCCGCGCCTCGCGCTGGCAAGGCCGGCGATAAGCCCCCCAAGGCCTCCTCTATACATTCCCAGCGCTAACTCTCTCCCTCCTCTCGGATCTTGCCCTCCTCCTTGCTGCCGCCATTGGAGCCGAGCTCGAGCTCGAGCTGCAGCACCTCTAGCCATGGGAACCCTCCTCCGAGTAGTCTGTTAGCTCCGCCTCGTCACCCTGGTCATCTCTGCAGAAGCCGAAGCTTCCCCGAGCTCTGCATCGCCCCCAACGCCATCGCCTTCCACCTCCGGCCGCCGGACCTCTTCCGTTGATTCTCTACCTCCGGCGCATCCCCGAGCCCCTCAACAGCACCATCGGAACCGCCGTGAGCTCATCGTCGTTTCCCCTCTCGCCCCACGCTCTCCCGTGCATCGTAGCCTCGTTCCCCACCAGGGCTGAGAGCTTCTCGCCGCCGGTCATGTCGTCGCCGTCGCTGTGGTGTCTGATCCACGCGCTCGAGCTAGGATTCGAGCTCCTGGAGCCTCCAGGAGTGCGATGAGCCCTCCAGCTGCCCTCCCCGTGCCCTAGAGCCATCGGTCGTAGAAGGCCGAGCTTCGGCCGCCGCTTCGGCTTGTCGCCGGCGCCTCATCCGGCGACCCTAGCCACCCCTGATGCCCCTGCCAGATCGGCCACTTCGCCAGCGTTCCATAGTTGCAAACCGCGTTCGATTTGGTGCTGTGCAGCGCCGATTTGGGCGACTCCGGCGAGCCCTCCACTGCGGGCTCGGTCGCCGGCGACCACCCTCCGGTGGGCGTCGACGTGGCGGACCATTAGGGCGTAATTGCCCTCCCCTCAGTCGCTGCCAGAGGGCCCCACGCCTGGTCAAACCCCAATTAGGGGCTGGTCAGCGTGGGATTAGTCCCAGAGAGGCTGACCAGTGGGGCCCCCCTGTCAGGTTTGACCTGAACAGGTCGGCTGACCTGCTGACGTCAGCCTGATGCAATAAATAGAATTTCCAGTATAGAAATAATTCCAGTAAATTGCTAAAACTTGTAAAAATCATAGAATTTAATCTGTAACTCCAATGAAAATAATTTATATATGAAAAAGTATCAGAAAAATTCAAGGATTCTGATTATGCTATTTTCAACCATGTTTGAAAAAGTTACAGAACCCTAAATTGTGGAATAAGGAATAATTCAATTCTTATAATTACTTATTAAAATGGAATTTGAAAAAATATTCAAATTTCATTATGAATGCAATGATCACACACTGTCCTAGTTACAAATCAGTACCCTAACATGACATCTCATGCATGTTAACATCAAGTTGATCTGAGCATCAGGTCGAATCAATTAAAACGGTATCCGAATACCCCGTTTGAAGTGATACCGAATATGATTCAAATCAACTCTAAACCTAATACATGTTGATTATAATAACTTATCACCTTGCATTCTCATGCCATGCTCATGCATCATTTTGATTGCATATGATTGTTATTGAATGTTGCCGTTTATTTCGGTAGGCTCCGCAACCCCGGATTCCACCGAATATCCGTCTGACGGATATCGTTCCTCCTCTGAGCAACAAGGCAAGCAACCCTTTTGATCATCCCGATAATTCCCATGTTCTTGCTCCTGCACTTATTTATTGCATTAAGATCAAATGCTTCAATTGCTTTTGCCATGTTAGTTGAACACACTTACTTTGCATGACCTAACCTTGTCACAGTAAATAGCCGAACAATGCAACCTAGCATACCTGGTAGTTGCTTGAGCTGTGATGTGCCTTATCCTGCTATGCATGCTATGCTTAGAGTTGTGTATGGTCTTTCATCTGGGAGATGAACAGAATTGTGAGAATGTGTTCGGTAAGTAAAGGTTGTGTGTTGAACTTGATTTGGTAAAGGTACCAGTGAAAGGCTGTGTAGGAGTACATGGCGGGTTGTTTCATTGGAACCGTCCTTAGGAACCGAGTTCCGTGTATGTAATCCAAGACTAGATACTACCACATGCTGGGCCCTGAAATATGACCCCGCTCGGCCTATTAATCGCGTAGTACTCGGTCCAGGAGTTGCAAGTAGTTTCTGGTGTTTATAGTAATGCTGGAGGCCATGCATGGTGCTGACCTGAGAGGTGGACCGTGATGCGGTAGGCAGTGGTACGGTGTACCAAGTGGCACCCGGATGGTGGGCTTGGGAACCCTGCGCACATCGTTTGAGGCCGTGGAGGAAACCTCGGCCGGACTTCCGTACGGGTTACTCTCAGATAGGTGATAAACCTGGACAAGGTACTAGTGTGGTTAACGGTCGTGGCCGACTCCCTCGCTGGGCTTCCGCTTGAAGGTTGCCGAGGTGCAAGACGTGCACATGGCGATAATTGTCGAGAGCGTGTGTGACGAAGTACACCCCTGCAGGGTTATGATCTATTTGAATAGCCGCGTCCACGGATATGGACTACTTGGAGACATATGTTGTTAATAGATAACTTCAATGGCTACTCATAAAATTGCCAAGATAAGCGTGAGTGTCGTGGACGGCATTTCCGTACGGAGACGGAATGATTCCATGATAGAGTATTGTTGTGGTGTTAGTGGACTTGTGTGCGAGAAATCAAGTTGTCAAAATTATTTAAAAATGCAAGTTGTCTAGCCACGAGTCAAATGCTGGCACTCCGCATGAAACCCCACAACACCTTTTGATACCTTGCATGAGTAGTTAGTTATCCTAAAGTCTTGCTGAGTACCTTCGTACTCATGTTTGCTTAACATATGTTGCAGAGGTTCTTCGTAGACATCGACGACGACGAGTAGCTAGTGTCCCAGCTACGATCTGGCCCTACGTCGGCTCTGTAGTATAGTCAGGCCATGTGCCTTCTAGTTGCCCTGTCTGTACCCAGACAGTTTATAACTCTTCCGCTGGCTTGTAATTGAATGACTGCTATCATGGGTCGTGAGACCCTTGATGTGTAATATTATGTGTGTGGCTCTTCCGAGCCTCTTAAATAAAGTTTGTATGTTTATGGTTATGTTGTGATGCCATCGATGTATCTATACATATCAGTATGCCATGCGTACGTGTGTCGTACTTGATATGTCTGGGGTTCGATTACCTAGTCGTGAACTTTAGTAGCACTCCTTACAAGGAAATGCCCCTTTGTGATCCAACGAGCCTTGGTTGTTCGCTACTGCTCCGGACACAGCGGTTGACCGGCGTGTGTCCTTCTTAGCTGCTGTGTCTGTCCCCTTTGGGGAAATGTCATGCGATGTAATGGAGTCCTTGTAGCTTGCTACGACTCGTCTACATTCGCTGATGACCGACACCTGCTTTGTTGGGTCATGTATGCCTGTCCTTGTGCGGTACTACCACTTTGGTTTATGACTAGACATGTCGATCCGGATTCTTTGACATTGGATTGCTAGCGACACCATCGCATACGTGAGTCAAAAGACGCAAACGGTCCCTGCTAAGGTAAGGCTGCAGCCGTGGAGTTAACCGTGCGTGAGACCACAAAGCAATGCGATGTGTTACAGGGTGGATTCCTATGGCTTAAGATCGGGGTCCCGACAAAGCTCTCAAACAAATATTAGTGTAAAAATCAGAGCACAAGTTTCTTTAAAATTTCCAACTCTCAAAATAATACAAATGAATTAAGAGAGGATTTCTTCAAAGTTTCTACTAACTCTCAAAATAATCTAAGCGAAGCATGAGAGCATATTTCTTCAAAAGAACAACACCATCATGGTCAAAAAGATATAAGTCAAGTACTAGAGCAATTCCATGGTTCTAAAAAATTGAAGTGAAGCATAGAGAGCGATTTTAACAAGTCATAGCATAATTTAGCTCTCTCAACTAGGTGTGTCCAGCAAGGATTATTATGACAAGCTAACAAGCAAAGCAAGCAAAAACTCATATAATATAAGACGCTCCAAGAAAAACTCCTGATATGTGATTCCTTGCTGATTGAGTTGGTTTCTCTCCAAGATTAAAGGGTGATGTAGCACTGTAATGGCAATTATTTCCCTCAGTTATGAAACCAAGGTATCAATCGAGTAGGAAAATCTACAAGACTATGTAAGCGGTACCTGCACACAAACAACAAATCATCGCAACCCAACGCGAGTAGGGCTTGTCAATCCCTCGTGGGTAAAATAAAGCGTTAAAAGGGTAGATTGGTAGATGCGAATAAAATAATGGTAGATAAGATGCAGCAAGGTATTTTTGGTTTTTTGATAATATTCGTTTGACGATAAAAGAGCAAATAAATTGGAAACGCAAATAGCAAAATAGAGCTTGCAAATAGATGATGTAGAATACACCCGGGGGTTGTAGGTTTCACTAGTGGCTTCTCTCGAAAAAATAGAAAACGGTGAGTAGACAAATTACTATTCCGAAATTGATAGAAGGGCGACTAATTATGACAATATCCAAGACAATGATCATGTATATAGGTATCTTGTCCAAGACAAGTAGACCGACTCGTGGCTGCATCTACTACTATTACTCCACACATCGACCGCTATCCAACAAGCATCTAGTTTGTGAAGTTCATGGATAAACGTTGTATTGCTTTAAGAACAATCACATGATGTAGAAAAGATCTATTCATGTAGGAATAGAACCCGTCGTTTTATCCTTAATAGCAACAATAGATGCATGCCATGTCTCTTTCTGCCACTAAGATGGAGCACCTCAAGATCGAACCCATCGCAAAGAACCTCTTCCCATTGCAAGAAAAGAAGATCAATCTGGCCAAACAAAACCCAAATATCAGATAATAAATACGAGGCTATAATAGTCTAGCATGGATATAGTTTCATAGATATGATCATAAACGCATAGTTCATCGGATCCCAACAAACACACCGCAAAAGATAGAGTTACATTAAATAGATCTCAAAGAGACCATTGTATTGAGAAGCAAAACGAGAGAGAAAGCCATCTAGGTACTTCCTAGGAACCGGTAGGTCTGATATGAACTACTCATGCATCATCGGAGGAGCACCAGTGAGGATTATGAACCCCTCTGTGGCCATGTTCCCCTCTGGAATAGTCTCTAGATTGGGTCTCATGGCTTGTCGAACTAGCAGTGGATGAAACGATTTTTCGTCGACTCCTTCAGGTTTTTTGGAATACCTGGGTATTTATGGAGTCAAGAGGCGGTGGGGGAGGTGCCCGAGGCCCCCACTACCGACTAGGGCGTGCCAGGGACCCACGGCGCACCCTGGTGACTAGAGCACCACCTGGGCCTCCTTTGGTGAGCTTCCTTGGTTCTCACGTTTCCTTCTGGTCCAAAAAAATGTCCCAAAAGTTTTGTGATATTTGGAGTTCATATGATATTGATTTTGTACGAATGAAAAAATAAGTAAAAATAATGACTTGCACTGGGCATTATGTCGATAGGTTAGTTTCAAAAAATGATATAAACGTGTTACAAAATTATTGTAAACCATCCAAGTATGATAATATAATAGCATGGACCAATATAAAATTATAGATACATTGGAGACGTATCAATATATGACGAACAAAAATATAGCTGCAAGTAAAATTACCGATGGTCGTTGGAAGAAAGAGGGCATGCCCAAGCTTAGTTTCTTGGTACTCTCTGGATATTACCTTTGCGTTCCATGGGTAATCCCAAAGCTTTGGCTTTTCTCACTCCTTATTCCTTCATCGACCGTGATCTCATCCAAAACTTGAAACTTCAATCACACAAAACTTAACGAAACCTTCGTGCGATCCGTTAGTATAAGAAAACCAGTCTTTCCTATAAGTACTGTTGAAAACCCATTCCGATTTTGTTTTTGCATTATACCTACTGTAGTCTAACTTTACAATGGCTTATACCCCTGATACAATCCATGGATTCATCAAAATAAGCACACAATGCAAAGAAAACAGAATCTGTCAAAAACAGAACAATCTGTAAAGACTAGAATTTTACTCATACTTATGTAAGTCAAAACATTCTAAAAAATTAGGACAGTGTGGGAAATTCGTAATTAATTCTTTTGTCAAAAATTCAGACACTTTCTAAGTTTATGTGATTTTTTCACATTCTACTACTGTACACATAAGTTTCTGTTTTCCACCAAGATCAAAATAATTATCAGCCAACATGATCCTAAACGCTTCATTTGGCACAAACACTTACTAAAACATGAAAAACACAATCATAATAGTAGAATAATTATAGAAACACTCACGAATAGAAAGAAAAATTGAAAAATAAATTTTATTCATTGGGTTGCCTCCCAACGAGCTCTATCATTTTACGCCCATAGCTTGACATAAAGCATACATTCAAGTATTGTTATCTTTAGTTTCCAACTCCACAATCATAAAACCATAATTCCTTAGTAATCTAGCATGCATATTTTTAAGAATTACGCTTCTGGGAATAAACTTAAAGAATTCATTCATATGAGAAAGTTCATTCAAGTAGAGGTGAACTCTAATCATTTTAAGATCTACATTGTTGTTGCTAGATGAGGAACCCTTGTTGTTGGGAGTTTGGGTAGGTTTCTTACTAGCAGGAGTTTTCTCAATAGTTTTAATGGAATAAAAAATCCATGCACAAGTTACTAAAATTTTCCTCTAACTTATCAATCTGAGCCAGAATCTCTACTACCCTTTCATTAGTTATGGGTCATTTCTCTTTCAGCGTTTTAATAGCTTCTCCCATCGTTGAACACATTTGATTAACAAGATCTTGCATCTTTTTATCCAAATTTTCAACATGTTCTTTGCTAACATTTGATTAACAACATTTTCTTTTCAATACCATATAAGTTTTTCATAATATGCTCGAGAGTTAAAATTGCTTCGTTTATAATGATAGGTGTAGATCCCAATAAAGTTCCCATGGCATTAAGAGCATTAGAGGGTCGACAACTTAAGAAATTCCCCCGATGATAGTGTCAAGAACAAATCTATACCAAGTAGTGATTCCCACATAAAATTTTGTAAGAAGAACGATAGTAGATTGCTTATCGATACTTATATTATGAGCATTGAAAATCCTATACCAAGCATCTTTCAGACTTTCTCCTCCCCTTTGCTTAAAATTGAGAACTTTAATCTTATGCGTGCTCATAGCAGAGGAGGAATTTGCCATAGTGATAAGGCAAGCAAGAACACAAGTGAACAAGAGATCCGACAAGAAAACAGCAAACAAAAAGAATGCAAATAAGAAGGCAAATATATTTGTGAAGTGAGTAGAGGAAAATGAGAGGCAAATGGAAAATAATGTAATTGCAAGGAGATGCGAGTTTATGTGTGGGAACCTGATAGATCTTGACTTGATCTTCCCCGGCAACGGTGCCAGAAAGCTTGCATGGTGTTGCTGATACGTTGGTTTTTCCCTCCAAGTGTAATGGTTAATGTAGCATAACAACGACAAAAATTCCCTTAGTTTGGAACCAAGGTATCAAACCAGTAGGAAGATCCACAAGACTATGTAAGCAGTCCCTACGCAAAAACAACAAAACCTCACAACCCAACGCATGTAGGGGTTGTAAATCCCTTGTGTATAAGATAAAATGGTAAATAGATAGATTTTTAGATGCAAATAAAGTAATGACAAATAAAATGCAGCAATGTAATTTTGGGTTTTTGATAATGTAGATCTGAAAATAAAAGAATAAATAAATTGGAAACACGAATAGCAAAATAGATCTTGCATATAGATGGTGAAAAATAAACCCGGGGGCTACAGGTTTCACTAGTGGCTTCTCTCGAGAAAATAGCATACGATGGGTAAACAAATTACTGTTGGGCAATTGATAGAGGAGGGAATATTTACGATGATATCCAAGATAATATTCAGCATCACGTCCAAGACAAGTAGATCGACTCCTGCCTGCATCTACTACTATTACTAAACACATCGACTCCTATCCAGCATGCATCTCGTGTGTTAAGTTCATGGAAAATGGAGTAATGCTTTAAGAACAATCACATGATGTAGACAAGATCTATTCATGTAGGAATAGGACCATCATTTTATACTGAATACCAACGATATATGCGTGTCATGTCTCCTTCTGTCACTTAGATTGAGCATCGCAAGATCGAACTCATCACAAAGCACCTCTTCCCATTGCAAGATAAAAAAGATCAAGTTTGCCAAACAAATCGGAAATATCAGAGAACAAAATACGAAGCTATAATAATATTGTTTGGATATAATTTCATATAATTGATCATAAACTCACAGCTCTACAGATCCCAACAAACACACCGTAAAAGAAAGAGTTACATCAAATAGATCTCCAAGAGACCGTTTTATTGAGAAGAAAAATGAGAGAGAAAGCCATATAGATACTTCTTACAAACCCGTAGGTTTGATATGAACTACTCACGCATCATTAGAGGAGCACCAATGAGGATGATGAACCCCTTCATGATTGTGTTCCCCTCCAGTAGGACCCGGAAAGGTCTCCAGGTTGGATCTCGTGGCTTCTGGAACTTGTGGCGGTCGAAAAGATTTTTCGTCAACTCCTTTATAGTTTGTGGAACATCTGTGTATTTACGGAGTCAAGAGGCGGTAAAGGAGGTGCCCGAGTCCCCCACTACCCAGAAGGGAGCGCCAGGGGCCCAGGGCATGCCCTGGTGCCTAGTGGGCCACCTAGGCCTCCCGTGCTGAGATTCCTTGGTTCTCACGTTTCCTTGTGGTCAAAAACATAATCTCCAAAAAGTTTTGTGGCATTTGGACTTCATGTGATACTGATTTTATGCAAATGAAAAAACAAGCAAAAGACAACAACTAGCACTGGCAGTATGTCAATAGGTTTGTACCAAAAAATGATATAAACATCCAAGAATGATAATATACCAACATGGAAGAATAAAAAATATAGATACGTTGGAGACGTATCATGTACCAAGGCAAGTTGAGTCTCTGATTTTGAAAACGGGTTAGATTTAAGATTTGTCGATCATCCCAACCATACATGTGCAACCACTCTACCCCTATTTGGGATCGTGCTTTGTTGATTACTTGGTTCGATGCTAGAAGAGAGACCACATTACGAGTGGCGGGTGTGACATGGTCACTCTCGATATTGGTTCGTGTCGGAAAGGACGACAATGGGCTGTTTTTTCAAAGACATCGGGCACACGGTTGGTCCCCTCAGGAATGGTACACGCGATATACAACAGGAGTGTTGGGATCCTTGGAGTGACTCGTTGTTTAGTGTTGTCAAGGGAAAGGCATTGTTCGGGGTACTTACCTCGGGTATGAAAATACTACGAGTCATGTCTTGACACGGAAGTTTCCCAAGTCTTCTGGGTTAGGTGTGCAACCTCTGTAGAGTGCAAGCCTATTCGAATATCCGTGACGATGGTCAAGGACAGTTGGATGGTGGTGCGTAAACTATGTCCAGATGTTTTCACAAAACATGGTGTGTGTCAGACAAAAGAGATACTTGAGTTAAGTCTGATAAGTTGATGAGATGATGAAACTAGAGCTAAGATACTGTGTTGATATTGATATGTGTAACATGTTCATATGTATATGTGCAACCTATTGATGCATGCCTTACAAATGGTAGGATATGATATTGCATTTAAAACTAGCTTTCCGGAAAAGTATGTACTTAGTGCTTTACCATGCATTGTTTACCTTGTTCCAAACATGGGTTGCTTGCGATTAAATTCAAAGTACTCATTAGCTTGACACTGGTTATTTTCTTGGCCAGACATGATAGAACGGGATATAACAGAGTACGTTGGTGATGAACATGCAAGCTAGGATTCTTCCTAGTCAAAAATCCTATAGGTTTAAGGCAGATGACATGGGTCATTGCTATCATTGAAGATTCCCATTGCGAGTTTATGAAGACTTGGCCGTAAAGATCATAACTGAGTATAACGGTACATACTCGATGTAAGACTCTTGTTATTTAAGCTTATGTGTGTTCAGTGAGCATTGATCTCTGGGCTCATTGTACACATGCATTCAGTTATCACGACATATGTGTTATCCCAAGAATTTATTGCGTATCACCACGAGCCCCGCATGTCGTGCGGGAGAACGCGAGTTGATGGGACGCATGCAAGCACTCCGCTGCTCAAGATGACCGTGAGGCATGCGAGCAGGTGTGTAAATTGACGGGATGCATGCGAGTAAGGGCACTAGGCTGGTGATACGTCCATTTTGCATCATACTTTTATATTGATATTTATCGCATTATGGGCTGTTATTACACATTATGGTACAATACTTATGCCTTTTCTCTCTTATTTTATAAGGTTTACATGAAGAGGGAGAATGACGGCAGCTGGAATTTTGGGCTGGAAAAGGAGCAATTGTGAGATACCTATTCTTCACAACTCCAAAAGCCGTGAAAATAAGCGAGCAATTATTTTGGAATATATAAAAAATATTGGGCGGAAGAAATACTGGAGGGGAGCCACCAGGAGGTCACCAGCCTGCCAGGTGCGCCCCACCCCCGTGGGCGCACCTGGGGGCTCGTGGGCCCCTGTTACCCCTCCGGCTCCCATCTTCTGCTATATAGAGGGTTTCGTCTCTGAAAAAATCAAGGGAGAGCTTTCGGGAAGAAACGCCGCCGCCATGAGGCAGAACTTGAGCAGAACCAATCTAGAGCTCCGGCACGGCCGTCCTGCCAGGGAAACTTCCCTCCCAGAGGGGGAAATCGTCGCCATCGTCATCACCAACACTCCTCTCAACGGAGGGGACTCATCTCCATCAACATCTCCATCAGCACCATCTCATCTCCAAACCCTAGTTCATCTCTTGTACCCAATCTTCGTCTCGCGACTCCGATTGGTACTTGTAAGGTTCCCAGTAGTGTTAATTAATCCTTGTAGTTGATGCTAGTTGGATTACTTGGTGGAAGATCATATGTTCAGATCCTTAATGCTATTCAATACCTCTCTGATCATGAACATAATTATGCTTTGTGAGTAGTTACGTTTGTTCCTGAGGACATGGGATAAGTCTTGCTATAAGTAGTCATGTGAATTTGGTATTCCTTCGATATTTTGATGTGTTGTATGTTGTCTTTCCTCTAGTGGTGTCATGTGAACGTCGACTACATGACACGTCACCATTATTTGGGCCTAGAGGAAGGCATTGGGAAGTAATAAGTAGATGATGGGTTGCTAGAGTGACAGAAGCTTAAACCCTAGTTTATGTGTTGCTTCGCAAGGGGCTGATTTGGATCCACCAGTTTAATGCTATGGTTAGACTTTGTCTTAATTCTTCTTTCATAGTTGCGGATGCTTGCGAGAGGGTTTAATCATAAGTGGGATGTTTGTCCAAGTAAGGACAGCACCCAAGCACTGGTCCACCCACATATCAAACTATCAAAGTAGCGAACGTGAATCATATGAACGTGATAAAACTAGCTTGACAGAAATTCCCATGTGTCCTCGGGACCCCTTTACCTTATATAAGAGTTCGTCCAGGGTTGTCCCTTGCTACAAAAGGTATAGGGCCATCTTTCTGCACCTTTTTTACTATTGTTACTTGTTACCCGTTACGAATTATCTTATCCCGCAACTATTTGTTACCGATAATTCCAGTGCTTGCAGAGAATACCTTGCTGAAAACCACTTGTCATTTCCTTCTGCTCCTCGTTGGGTTCGACACTCTCACTTTTTGAAAGGACTATGATAGATCCCCTATACTTGTGGGTCAACAAGACTATATTCTGGCGCTGTTGCCGGGGAGTAAAGAACTTTTGTAAGTGGAATTTGGTAGGGAAACATTTATATAGTGTGCTGAAATTTATTGTCACTTGTCACTATGGAAACTAATCCTTTGAGGGGCTTGTTCGGGGTATCTTCACCTCGAACGGAAGCACAAAGAGTTGCTCCTCAACCTACTGCACCTACTCAAAATATTTATTATGAAATTCCTTCAGGTATGTTAGAGAAACTGTGGGCTAATCCTTTTATAGGAGATGGAACATCACATCCCGACTTGCATCTAATCTATGTAGATGAAGTTTGTGGTTTATTTAAGCTTGCAGGTTTGCCCGAGGATGAGGTCAATAAGAAGGTCTTTCCCTTATATTTGACGGATAAAGCATTGACATGGTATAGGCTATGTGATGATACTGGATCATGGAACTACAACCGATTGAAATTGGAATTTCATCAAAAGTTTTATCCTATGCATTTGGTACATCGTGATCGGAATTATATCTATAATTTTTGGCCTCGTGATAGAGAAAGTATCGCTCAAGCTTCGGGGAGTCTTAAGTCAATTTTATATTCATGCCCCAACCATGAGATCCCTAGAGAAATTATTATTATGAACTTTTATGCTCGGCTTTCTCATGACAAACACACCATGCTTGACACTTCTTGTACCGGTTCTTTTATGAAGAGAGATATTGATTTCAAATGTGATTTATTGGAAAGAATTAAACGCAACTCTGAACAGGTATGAATCTTAAGTTCGATTGCGTTAAATCATTCGTTCAAACAAATACTTTTCATGATTTTAGCGCTAAACATGGACTTGACTCTGAGATAGTAGCTTCTTTATGTGAATCATTTGCTTCTCATATTAATCTCCCTAAGGAGAAGTGGTTTAAATATCATCCTCCCATAGAAGTTAAGGTAGTAAAACCCAATCCAGTTGAAGAGAAAGTTATTGCTTATAATGTATCTATTGTTCCTAGTGCTTACATTGAGAAACCATCTTTCCTTGTTAGAATAAAGGATCATACTAAAGCTTCAACTGTGATACGTAAGTGCTACATTAGAACACCCACACCCCTGAGCAAATTATAGTTGAACCTAGTATTGCTATTATTAAAGATCTCTTGGCCGATAATGTTGATGGGCATGTTATTCAATTATGTGAAGCTGCTGCTAGAATTGCTAAACCTCATTCTAGAGACAAACATAAACCTATTGTTGGCATGCATGTTGTTTCTCTTTAGATAGGAGATCATTGTTATCATGGTTTATGTGACATGGGTGCTAGTGTTAGTGCAATAGCTCAATCTTTATATAATGAAATTAAATATGAGATTGCACCTGTCGAGATGGAATTTATTGATGTTACTATTAAACTAGCTAATAGAGATACTATCTGCCCTGTGGGAATTGTTAGAGATGTTGAAGTCTTGTGTGGTAAAACTAAGTATCCTACTGATTTTCTCGTTCTTGCTACCACACAAGATAGATTTTGTCCCATCATATTTGGTAAACATTTCCTCAATACTGTTAATGCTCAAATTGATTGTGAGAAACAAACTGTTACTGTTGGCTTTGGAGGTGTGTCACATGAATTTAATTTTTCTAAGTTTGGTAGACAACCTCATGAAAAAGAATTGTCTAGTAAGGATGAAATTATTGCTCTTGCTTCTTGATACGTCCATTTTGCATCATTCTTTTATGATTGATATTTATCGCTTTATGGGCTGTTATTACACTTCACGGTACAATAATTATGCCTTTTCTCTCTTATTTTATAAGGATTACATGAAGAGGGAGAATCCCGGCAGCTGGAATTCTGGTCCGAAAAAGGAACAAATTTGAGATACGTATTCTGCGCAACTCCAAAAGCTATGGTTAGACTTTGTCTTAATTCTTCTTTCATAGTTGCGGATGCTTGCGAGAGGGGTTAATCATAAGTGGGATGTTTATCCAAGTAAGGGCAGCACCGAACCACCGGTCCACCCACATATCAAACTATCAAAGTAGCGAACGTGAATCATATGAACATGATGAAAACTAGCTTGACAGAAATTCCCATGTGTCCTCGGGAGCGCTTTACCTCCTATAAGAGTTTGTCCAGGCTTTTCCCTTGCTACAAAATGGATTGGGCCATCTTGCTGCACCTTTGTTACTATTGTTACTTGCTACTTGCTACGAATCATCTTACCACACAACTATCTGTTACCGATAATTTGAGTGCTTGCAGAGAATACCTTCCTGAAAACCACTTGTCAGTTCCTTCTGCTCCTTGTTGGGTTCGACAGTCTTACTTATCGAAAGGACTACGATAGATCCCCTACACTTGTGGGTCATCAAGACTCTTTTCTGGTGCCGTTGCCGGGGAGTGAAGCGCCTTTGGTAAGTGGAATTTGGTAAGGAAACATTTATATAGTGTGCTGAAATTTATTGTCACTTCTCACTATGGAAACAAATCCTTTGAGGAGCTTGTTTGGGGTATCTTCACCTCGAACGGAAGCACAAGGAGTTTCTCCTCAACCTGCTACACCTACTGAAAATATTTGTTATGAAATTCCTTCCGGTATGCTAGAGAAACTGTTGGCTAATCCTTTACAGGAGATGGACACACTACAAGAAATTTGTTCATTGTTGACCCTCTATTTTAGTCACTAAATTGTCATTATTTATGTTTTATGACGTTCTTATGACCAAATTAGAAAGGTCAACAGTTGGCCGTCAAGAACGAACAAAGATGACCTTTTTGAAATTTTTGTTGTAGATCTCTATGGACCAAAAATTTGGTTTGGTGATTACCCAATTGGCTGAGCCACGTAGGATCTGATGTGGCTGAGCTGATGTGGCATTGCTAGTGACCAAATGGAATCATCATAAATTTCACAGCCCAATCCACCAATCCATCCTACATGGGCCTGGCCAAATACCTTTTTTTGGAAATGGTTTGGGTCATTTGGGCTGATGAATTATTTTGTTAGAAGCATGCACATCTCATGTTATGCCATTTAGAGAGGATGTAGAATAGAAACAATATGGCAGATAAACTATATATTTATTTCAATAAAACATCACATGAAATACAATACATCATCCAACAATTCCTCTACACCCAACAAGTGCACAATCGCACATCAAAATAATTATGGAGCCCACAACAAAACAGTCCTACAAGTGTAAGTGCACAACACAAAGACCCAACAAGGGCACAAGCACACAACAACATAATTCTACAAGATTGGACAAGAGGCGCAAATTTTAGTGATGAGACATAACAACAATGAGAAACAAAGTTTTTCTGCCCTTCATTTCTTCTGAGTGCTTCAAAGCATCCTGGTAATTGGAACAATCAAACATAAGAAATCATACAAAATATGAGCAAACAAAATACAAATGGAGGTTTTACATTCAACAACTAAACTTAAAATTTCACATCAATGAATAGAAACACAAGACTTAAGACATGTTCCCATCGAAACTTCAGAAATTGCAAAATTATTGTTGTCTCAGTGCAATACTTTGTGCAAAAAAGACCACATTAGTAATTTCCAAGATCAAGAGATGTGGATCATGTATATATAAAACAGTAAAATAAACAGCACCACTAAAAAAGCTCACATTAGTAATGGAAAGATGGAAGCTATATGATGAATATATAGTTGAGATATAATGATTCAAAAACATGGAACAATTTCATTGGTCGTCCGTACAGTATAGTACAATTGCATGTATGATTTAAAGGTTTTGGTCGTAATTTTTTGGTCAAATCACAACCAAATGTATGGGTTATTTTTTTACCAAAAATATTATTTATATAAGAACTTCAATATGTGCTCATTTAATTTAGCCCATACAATTTTGAGCGAACTTTCGAAGTAAGTAAAACTTACGAAGAGTAGTGAATTAAAGTATGAAATTCAATAAACTATACTTTTAGAAAAGATAAAAATGATTCAAGTTGTGAAATACCTTAGAATACATGGCTATACCCCTAGATAGCAAAAGAGGCCATTATTCATCGTTCCATATGTGCCATACAAAATTTAGTGAGCTGACTACAAAATCAATTTTCATGATTTATTTGGATTATAGACAGACAAAATTGGAAGAGAAACTTCAGGAAAAGAGAAATTTTCTTAATTGCGTATAGTACTTTGAAGCATGTCCAGAGACATGTAAGAATACAAAATGAGAAACATAACGTATCAAGGCTGTTTCATGGCTATAAATAAGTGAAACAGATAAACTTCAGTCTTTAGTACGTACATCAGTACTGTTATTTTTCATGAAGGCATGGTGTTGCTTGCTATTTTCCTGATGAACGATTCGTGTGGATGTTTATGTTAACCTCTGCAATTTTACTGTTGCCAGAATCTTGCTGCATTCCACATGAGGCCCAGACCTTGTTTTAGCTTGTTTAGTTAGCTTTTGACATGGCGCAATCTATTCTTGTGGGACGGCACACGCTACAATTATATCCTGACAAATTTCAATAGTATTCAGTTAATGGATGAAATATAAGGAAAGACTGAAAATGGTGCAGGTTTTGGCATGGAAAACGCCTCTCTCTATGACTGTATTTCTCTTCTCTGTTTCCTTCAACCTCATGTGTGTGTTGTGTTCTTTAGAGAGAAAATTCAGAGAAAGAGAGAGCATAATAGTGCTTAAAACTGACTGTGTAATTATTAGTTGAAAATATATATTAGATCGATCATTTTTGGGATCAACAAACTACTTCATCTATCTTCATGAGCCATGATAAAATGTATAGAATTAACATAGCTTCAGCTTGCCTATTTAATTTCCGAACAGGGCGTAGTCCAGTGATAACGGTCAAATGTCATGTTTGCACGGATAGTCACCTATATAAAACCTTCATGATTAACTAATAAGACATACATATAGGCTAAGAAATAGTAAGTCACAGCCAAAAGTATTTTGACTTCCATTTAATTGCACACTCAACTAAACAAGCATATTCTCAGTGATGGAAGTCAACTTGCTTTGTTTGTAATCGGTCAGGATTTTGTCCCTATCAAGCATGCTTAGGCATAACTAAGCCAAGCAAGACTTTGCCCATCTCTGTTAATATACACTCACATGGGTCAATGCACTACTCATGCATGCCTAGAATTCATTTGTTTCTACACTAGCTGAAAACGGGTGACAGGGTTAAGAAAATGGCATGAACATCTATCTTCTCTGGCTGCACACAACATAGCAACAAATTTCAGTTACTACTGTCTAGTGAACCTACCATTGATAAATTCCTTCACTAACGCTGGCACCTTCAGAGCAGCAGATTTTAGTCCCTGTACATAGCAGCAGATTTGGCACATTCAGAAATTAATTTGAGCAGCCACAAACACCTTCATCAATCGATAGTGCTCAGGAAAAAAGGGACTGACCGATTCTGAACTCTAAGGCTACGACGATAGTGCGTGGCTAAGACGGGGCTACTAATGCCATGGTCATCTTGGATGCATACATGGGATTCCTGGGGGCCTTGCGCACAAACGCACACATCCCATTGGCTGGTACAAGCACCGTCGCCTACGGCACGGGCCGATCGTCTCGCGCCTTGTCGCCATCGACACCGGGACCATTGGAGTTGAGCCCGCTGGTCTAGGGACAAGCACATCGTGCGCTGCTCCAGCAGAGCCGGCAGCGACCACATCGGTGATGCGGTGATCCATCAAGCCCAGCCTTCAGTTGTGACGCGCGCGGCTGGTGCAGCAGCGGTTCTTGCTAGCTGCCACCGTCGGGGTTTCGAGATGGTTGGTGGTTCCCATCGTCGTCCTGGTGGCTTATCACCGCAGTTGCGGGATGGTTAGGCCGGATCCGTGTGTGGATTGGATGGATCTGGACAGATAGAGGCTCGACGAGGAGGAGAGCGGAGGTTTGATGACCCACAAGTATAGGGGATCAATCGTAGTCCTTACGATAAGTAAGAGTGTCGAACCCAACGAGGAGCAGAAGGATCTCACAAGTGGTTTTCTGCAAGGAAAAATGTACAAGCACTGAAATTGATGGTAACAAGTGATTGTGTGGTGATATGATTCGTAACTAGCAACAAGTAACAAAAGTAGCAACGGTGCAGCAAAGTGGCCCAATCCCTTTTGTAGCAAGGGACAAGCCTGGACAAAGTCTTATAGGATGAAAAATGCTCCCGAGGACACACGGGAATTTCTATCATACTAGTTTCATCATGTTCATATGATTCGTGTTCGTTACTTTGATAGTTTGATATGTGGGTGGACCGGTGCTTAGGTACTACCCTTACTTGGACAAGCATCCGACTTATGATTAACCACTCTCGCAAGCATCCGCAACTACGAAAGAAGAATTAAGACAAAGTCTAACCATAGCATTAAACTAATGGATCCAAATCATTCCCTTACGAAGTAACGCATAAACTAGGGTTTAAGCTTCTATCACTCTAGCAACCCATCATCTACTTACTACTTCCCAATGCCTTCCTCTAGGCCCAAATAATGGTGAAGTGTTATGTAGTCGACATTCACATAACACCACTAGAGGAAAAACAACATACAACATATCAAAATACCGAACGAATACCAAATTCACATGACTATTATTAGCATGACTTATCCCATGTCCTCAGGAAAAAAAGTAACTACTCACAAAGCATAATCATACTCATGATCAGAGGTGTAATGAGTAGCATCAAGGATCTGAACATAAACTCTTCCACCAAATAATCCAACTAGCATCAACTACAAAGAGTAATCAACACTACTAGCAACGTTACAAGTACCAATCGGAGTCGCGAGACGGAGATTGGTTACAAGTGATGAACTAGGGTTTGGAGATGAGATGGTGCTTATGATGATGTTGATGGTGACGAGTCCCCTCCGATGAGAGGAGTGTTGCTGACGACGCTGGCGATGATTTCCCCCTCCGAGAGGGAAGTTTCCCCGGCAGGATTGTCCTGCTGGAGCTCTAGATTGGTTCTGCTCAAGTTCCGCCTCATGGTGGCGCCGAAACCACGAAAAAGCTCCCGTTTGATTTTTTTTCTGGACGAAACCCTCCATATAGAAAAAGAGGGGGGCAAGTGGGCCAACAGGGTGACCACAAGCCCCCATGGCGCGGCGTGGGGGTGGCCGCACCGTGCAGGCTTGTGGCCACCCCCTGGCCCTCCTCCGGTACTTCTTCGGCCCAGTATTTTTTATATATTGGGAAAAAATCTTCGTTGATTTTCACGGCGTTTGGAGTTGCGTAGAATAGGTATCTCAACTTTGCTCCACTTTCAGGCCAGAATTCCAATTGTCGCTAATCTCCCTCTTCATGTAAACCTTGCGAAATAAGAGAGAAAAGACATAAGAATAGTATCGTGAAGTGAAATAACAGCCAAAGAAGCGATAAATATCAACGTGAAAACATGATGCAAAATGGACGTATCAACTCCCCCAAGCTTAGACCTCGCTTGTCCTCAAACGAAAGCCTAGCTCACTAAATATGTCTACATGTTTAGGGAGAGAGGTGTCGACAAAACAAGATACGAACATGCATGCATCATGATCAAGATCAGAACAGCAATACCAACATATAATCTCTCATGCTAAAGTGATAATTTCTTCACAAAGTAAAGCATGAATCAAGAACCTTACCGAGAAGTAACAACCGATAGCCTTTAGTCATTGAACCAATTGGAATTTATCACAACATCATAAAGAGTCAAATAAGAGCTTGTAAAGGAAATCCACATACTCAATCATTCTTTCATTCTATACAATTTCTACAACTCACGTGGTACTCATGAGATCAAAGTTTCAACTGGACGTAGAGAAAGATAGGGGCCTATAGTTTTGCCTCCCAACTGCTTACCTCAAGGGTAATGTCAACAATAATAATTCATGAATACTTACCTCCAAGTTGACATATGAATATAGATCTTTCCCAAGCATGTGACGGTAGCCAAGACAAAAGCAAAATAAGGAATTGCTGAAGACCACCATGACTCTTTCAGGGACAAAAAGGTAAAGGTATAAGATAGGCCCTTCGCAGAGGGAAGTAGAGGTTGTCATGCGCTTTTGAGGTTTGAATGTGTGTCCTCTTAGTGCGGAGGAACGTCACTTTATATTGCCCCCAGTGATAAAGAACTTTATTATGCAGTCTGTCGCTTTTATGTATTCTTCATCACAGGTTTATACAAAGCTTATTTTCCACACACTAATAGATCATACATATTAGAGAGCAATTTTTATTGCTTGCAACGATGACAACTTACTTGAGGGGTCTTATTCAATCTATAGGTAGGTATGGTGGACACTCATGGTAAAACTGGTTTGAAGGTTTATGGATGCACAAGTAGTATCTCTATTTGGTGCGGGAGTTTTGTCTAATATGAGGTGGAAGCAATCGTCACATGCTATGGGATCTCTAATCATATAACATTGTTCACAGCCAAGCAAACACAATTCATTATGTTGTCTTCCTTGTCCAACATCTACTTCTAGGCATGTAATAGTTTAGTGAGTGTTCACAATCATAGATGGTGTCAGAGATGATATATTTGTATGCGAACCTCTCCTTCTTTATCACTTCCTATTAATTGCAACAATGACCAAGGTCTACGTTTTCCTACCATCAACAAGTTTCAATCCTCATTCTTTTCATATGTGAAGCCATCACTTCCCATAAGATCACTACATGATCTTTCATGCTTTTGTTCTATTCTCACTCTTTTGATCATGGCAAGAGGCAATGCCCTTGAACTAATACAATCTTTATTATATGGCTCACGAGCAAGAATACATCAGGGGTGACACAAAGCAAAACTCCACACTAAAACACTAAGACTTTACTCAACTAGAAAAAGAGAAAACTGAAAAGGAAAACTTAAAACAAAGGTAAAAGCAAAAGATATGATGGTGATACGATACCGGGGCAACTCCCCCAAGCTTGGCAAAAGCCAAGGGGATTGCCCATACCAGTGCTGAGTTATCTTCCTTTGGTGGTGATGGTGGAGTTGTTGAAGCTGTCTTGAGCTTGTCTAATTTCCACTTGAGCATAAAGTTCTCCTCCCTCAGATCATCATTTTCCTCCTCCAGCTTCAACACTCTTTGGCAAAGCTCCTGCTTACTCTCCTGCAAGAAACGAGAAAGGATAAACAAGGACTTAGGCTTCTTCTTTTGGTTAGGGAGGCTTGACTTCTTGAACTCCACATGAGTGCGTCCAGGTTGAGGTACAGGAGCCTCCTCTTCATCAGAACTCGTTTGTTCCTTCCCCTTGGGATCATAGTCTTCTTCCTCATCGGTGGTACAGCTATACGGTTCCAGGTCTCCATAGACCTTGGGGTTAGCAAGGTAATCAGCCACATAGCTCTCCCCCTCAGAATCCTGAGAAGACGTCTTGACCTAGACCTGCGGCAGAAGACAGGCTCGAAATGAAAAACAGAGGAAATCTGTGTGATACGGGGTCAGACCAAAACGAAAGTATATATAATGATTTTTTTAGACCAGAAGGAGCCCCCTGCACGAAAACGGAGTCCGGGAGGCGCACGAGGTGGCCACAAGCCCTCACGGCGCGGCCAGGTGGTGGGCCCGCGCCGTGCAGGCTTGTTGCCTCCTCGCCCACTTTCCGGACTACCTCCAATTTTTTTATTTTTTCAAATATTCCAAAACGGAGAAAATTTCCTATGGGGAACGTTTTGGACTCTGTTTTCTTACCGAATCTCATACCTCTTCATTTTCGGAGTCCGAAACAGGCGGATAAATGTCCCTAAGGTATTCTTCCGGATTTATGGTATTGATGATATTGCTTTCAACATTTATGGGAGTACCTGAGATATAATGCTTGATTCTGTGCCCATTTACCACTCTCGGACAATTACCTTCCGTGTTGTTGATCTTGATAGCACCGGACGATATACTTCCTCAACAACATAGGGACCTTCCCATTTAGAGAGAAGCTTGCCTGCAAAGAATCATAAACGAGAGTTATAAAGAAAGACATAATCACCTACATTGAACTCATGCTTTTGTATCCTCTTATCATGCCACCTCTTAACCTTCTCTTTGAAGAGCTTGGCATTCTCATATGCTTGAGTTCTCCACTCATCAAGCGAGCTAATGTCAAATAACCTCTTCTCACCGGCAAGATTGAAATCAAAGTTGACCTGTTTTATTGCCCAATAAGCTTTATGCTCTAGCTCAAGAGGTAAGTGACATGCTTTCCCATACACCATTTTGTACGAAGACATGCCCATGGGATTTGTATAGGCAGTTCTATAAGCCCACAGTGCATCATCGAGCTTCTTAGACAAATTCTTTCTAGACCTGCTGACAGTCTTTTGCAGAATCAGGTTAATCTCTCTATTACTTAGCTCTACTTGACCACTGGACTGAGGGTGGTAGGGAGACGCAATTCTATGGTTGACATCGTACTTAGCAAGAGTTTTACGGAAAGCACCATGAATGAAGTGTGAACCACCGTCGGTCATTAGATATCTAGGGACTCCAAATCTAGGGAAGATAACTTCTTTCAGCATCTTGATAGAAGTGTTGTGATCAGGACTACTAGTGGGGATAGCTTCTACCCACTTAGTGACATAATCAACAGCAACTAAGATGTGCGTATACCCGTTGGATTTTGGAAGAGGTCCTATATAATCAAAGCCCCAGACATCAAATGGTTCAATGACAAGTCAATAGTTCATAGGCATTTCCTGACGTCTCCTAATATTACCTATTCTTTGACATTCGTCACAAGACAAGACAAACTTACGTGCATCCTTGAAGAGAGTGGGCCAATAGAAACCTGTTTGCAATACCTTGTGTGCAGTTCTATCTCCCGCATGGTGTCCTCCGTAGGCCTCGGATCGACACTTCTGTAGGATCTGTCCATGTTCATGTTCAGGTACACAACATCTAATAACACCATCTACTCCTTCCTTATAAAGGTGAGGATCATCCCAAAAGTAATGTCTCAAGTCAAACAAGAATTTCTTCTTTTGCTGGTACGTGAAACTAGGTGGTATGTATTTGGCAACAATATAGTTTGCATAATCAGCATACCACGGTGCACTACGTGAAGCATTGATGACGTTCAATTTCTCATCGGGAAAGCTATCATCAATAGGTTGTGGGTCATCAAGAAAGTTTTCCAACCTAGAAAAGTTATCTGCTACTGGGTTATCAGCACCCTTTCTGTCAACAACGGGAAAATCAAATTCTTGTAGCAGGAGAACCCATCTGATAAGTCTAGGTTTAGCGTCCTTCTTCTCCATGAGGTACTTAATAGCAGCATGATCCGTGTGAATAGTGACTTTGGAATCAACTATGTAAGACCTGAACTTTTCACATGCAAACACGACTGCTAAAAATTCCTTCTCTGTAGTAGCATAGTTTCATTGGGCACTATCTAAAGTTCTACTAGCGTAGTGAATAACATTCAAGTTCTTATCAACTCTTTGCCCTAGAACAGCACCAACAACATAATCACTAGCGTCACACATGATCTAAAAAGGTAGGTTCCGATCAGGTGGTTGAACAATAGGTGTAGTTATCAAATCACTCTTAAGTATTTCGAAGGCTTCCTCACAATCATCGCCAAAAACAAAAGGAATATCCTTTTGCAAGAGATTGGTAAGAGGCCTAGAAATCTTAGAGAAGTCTTTGATGAACCTTCTATAGAAACCAGCATGACCAAGGAAACTTCTTATCCCTCTGAAATCTGTGGGGTATGGCATTTTCTCGATTGCATCAACCTTAGCTTTATCGACTTCAATACCTCTTTCGGAAATTTTATGTCCTAAGACGATGCCTTCATTAACCATAAAGTGGCACTTCTCCCAATTCAAGACAAGGTTGGTGTCTTTACATCTCTGTAAGACTCGATCAAGGTTGCTGAGGCAATCATCAAAGGAAGACCCATAAACGGAGAAGTCATCCATGAAAACCTCAACAATGTTTTCACAAAAGTCAGAGAATATAGCCATCATACATCTTTGAAAGGTGGCAGGTGCATTACATAAGCCAAAAGGCATACGTCTATAAGCAAAGGTACCTAAAGGGCACGTGAAAGTGGTTTTCTCCTGATCAGATTGTGCAACTGGTATTTGGGAGAAACCAGAATAACCGTCTAGAAAGAAAATGTTCTTTCCTAGTCTTTCTAGCATTTGGTCGATAAAAGGCAAAGGGTAATGATCTTTCCTAGTGGCCTTATTGAACTACCTAAAAACAATCACCATCCTATAGCCAGTAATAATCCTCTGTGGAATCAACTCATCCTTATCATTAGAGACAACGGTAATGCCTCCTTTCTTAGGAACGCAATGCACTGGACTCACCCAATCGCTATGAGCAACAGGATAGATAATACCTGCTTCTAGGAGCTTTAGTATTTCTTTTCTCACTACTTCTTTCATCTTAGGATTCAATCTCCTTTGATGATCAGCAACTTGTTTGAATTCAGGATCAGTTTTGATCTTGTGTTGGCATAGAGTGGGACTAATGCCCTTAAGATCATCAAGAGTATATCCTATAGCAGCACGGTGCTTCCTCAGAGTTTTTAGTAACTTCTTTTCTTCTTGCTCTGAGAGGCTAGCACTAATAATAAAAGGATATATCTCCTTTTCATCAATATAGGCATACTTAAGAGTATCAGCCAACTGTTTAAGCTCGAACACAGGATCACCCTTTGGTGGAGGTGGATCCCCAAGCATTTCAACAGGCAAGTTATTCTTAAGGATAGGATATTGTTCTAAGACAACTCTATGTATTTAATCCCTTTCATCCATATGAATATCATTTGCATGCTCAAGCAAGTATTGCTCTAAGGGATCAGTAGGAGGCATGGCAATAGAGGCTAAGGCAATAGTTTAATCCCTACTAGGCAACTCCTTTTCATGAGGGTGTCTACCAAACTTAGAGAAATTGAACTCATGTGACACACCTTCAAAGCCAACAATGATAGTTTGCTTCTCACGGTCAATATGAGCATTGACGATATTGAGAAAAGGTCTGCCAAATATAATGGGACGAAAGCTATCTTGAGCGGTAGAAAGAACGAGGAAATCAGCAGGATACTTTGTTTTACCACACAAGACTTCAACATCCCTAACAATTCCCACAGGGCAGATATTATCTCTATTGGCAAGCTGAATAGTGACATCTATAGGTTCTATCTCAACAGGTGCAATCTCATCTTTGATTTCATCGTATAAGGATTGAGGTATTGCACTAACACTAGCACCCAAGTCACATAAACCATGATAACAATGATCTCCTATCTTAACAGAAACCACAGGCATGCCAACTACAGGCCTATGTTTGTCTCTAACGTGAGGTTTAGCAATTCTAGCAGCATCTTCACAAAAGTGAATATTATGTCCCTCAACTTCTTCAGACAGAAGATCTTTGATAATAGCAGTGCTAGGTTCAACTCTAATTTGCTCAGGGGGTGTAGGTGTTCGAATATAGCCTCTACGTATCACAGTTGAAGCTTTAGAATGATCCTTTATCCTAACAGGGAAAGGTGGTTTCTCAATGTAAGCATTGGGAACCACAGGATCATTATAGGCAATGACTTTCTCTTCAACTAGAGTGGGTTTGACTACATTGACTTCTAAAGGAGGATGAAATTTAAACCACTTCTCTTTGGGGAGATCAATATGAGCAGCAAAGGATTCACACAATGAAGCTACTATCTGAGAGTCAAGTCCATACTCAGCGTTAAAATCACTAAAGTTATTTGTCTCAACAAAGGATTTAACGCAATCAAAAGTGAAACTCATACCTGACTCCTTACCGTCTTCAAGCTCCCAATCTTCAGAGTTGTGTTTAATTCTCTCCAATAAATTCCACTTGAAGTGAATATCTCTCTTCATAAAAGAACCGGTACAAGAAGTGTCAAGCATGGTCCGATCATCATGAGAAAGCCGAGCATAGAATTTTGAATGATAATTTCTCTCGAGAGCTCATGATTGGGGCATGAATATAGCATTGATTTAAGCCTCCTCCTAGCTTGAGCGATGCTTTCTCTATCACGAGGCCAAAAATTATAAATATAATTCCGATCATGATGTAGTAAATGCATAGGATAAAACTTTTCATGATATGCCAATTTCAACCGATTGTAGTCCCATGATCCAGTATCATCACATAGCCTATACCATGTCAATGCCTTATCCTTCAAAGATAAAGGAAAGACCTTCTTCTTAACCTCATCCTCGGGCACACCTGCAATCTTAAATAAACCATAAACTTCATCTACATATATTAGATGCAAGTCTGGATGTGATGTCACTACAAGAAATATGTTCGTTTATGACAAATATATAATGACCCTGGTTTATTGGTTATAGACCAGTGACCAAATTTTACAAAATGGTCAAGGGGTGTCCAAGGGGGTCCAAACCCCCCACCATTGTGACAATTTCTATCAAAAAAGTCATTACCTCTCGCGCTAATTGGTCATAAAATGTGTAGCACTATCCATGGCCTTATTTTGGGTCCACCTTGACAAAATTAATATGGTCATAAGGCCATGGATAGTGCTACACATTTTATGACCAATTAGCGCGAGAGGTAATGACTTTTTTGATAGAAATTGTCACAATGGTGGGGGGTTTGGACCCCCTTGGACACCCCTTGACCATTTTGTAAAATTTGGTCACTGATCTATGACCAATAAACCAGGGTCATTATATTTTTGTCATAAACGAACATATTTCTTGTAGTGACATCACATCCCGACTTGCATCTAATCTTTGTATATGAAGTTTGTGGTTTATTTAAGCTTGGAGGTTTGCCCGAGGATGAGGTCAAGAAGAAGGTATTTCCCTTATCTTTGGGGGATAAAGGATTTACATGGTATAGGCTATGTGATGATACTGGATCACGTAACTACAACCGATTGAAATTGGAATTTCATCAAAAGTTTTATCCTATGCATTTGGTACATCGTGATCAGAATTATATCTATAATTTTTGGCCTCGTGATAGAGAAAATATCGCTCAAGGTTGGAGGAGGCTTAAATCAATGTTATATTCATGCCCCAACCATGAGCTCTCGAGAGAAATTCTTATTCAGAACTTTTATGCTCGGCTTTCTCATGATAATCGCACCATGCTTGATACTTCTTGTACCGGTTCTTTTATGAAGAGAGATATTGACTTCAAATGGAATTCATTGGAAAGAGTTAAACGCAACTCTGAAGATTGGGAGTTTCATGAAGGTAAGGAGTCAGGTATGAATCTTAAGTTCGATTGCGTTAAATCCTTCGTTGAAACAACTACTTTTTGTGATTTTAGCGCTAAATATGGACTTGACTCTGAGATAGTAGCTTCATTGTGTGAATCATTTGCTGCTCATATTGATCTCCCTAAAGAGAAGTGGTTTAAATATCACCCTCCCTTAGAAGTCCATGTAGTTGAACCCAATCCAGTTGAAGAGAAAGTCATTGCTTATAATGATCCTATTGTTCCTAGTGGTTACATTGAGAAACCACCTTTCCCTGTTAGAATAAAGGATCATTCTAAAGCTTCAACTGTGATATGTAGGGGCTACATTAGAACACCTACACCCCATGAGCAAATTAGAGTTGAACCTAGCATTGCCATTATCAAAGTTCTCCTGTTCAACAATGTTGATGGCCATGATATTCACTTCTGTGAAGGTGCTGCTAGAATTGCTAAACCTCGTGCTAGAAACAAACATAGGCCTGTTGTTGGCACACCTGTTGTTTCTGTTAAGATAGGAGATCATTGTTATCATGGTTTATGTGATGTGGGTGCTAGTGTTAGTGCAATACCTCAATCTTTATATGATGAAATTAAAGACGAGATTGCACCTGTAGAGATGGAACCTATTGATGTCACTTTTCAGCTTGCCAATAGAGATACTATCTGCCCTTTAGGAATTGTTATAGATGTTGAACTCTTGTCTGGTAAAACTAAGTATCCTGCTGATTTTCTCGTTCTTTCTACCACACAAGATAGCTTTTGTCCCATCATATTTGGCAAACCTTTCCTCAATACTGTCAATGCTCATATTGACTGTGAGAAGCAAACTGTCACTGTTGGCTTTGAAGGTGTGTCACACGAGTTCAATTTCTCCAAGTTTGGTAGACAACCCCATGAAAAAGAGTTTTGTAGTATGGATGTGTAGCGACCCGACTCAAGACGAGTCAAGCCTCTGTGTTACTGTGCCATCCCTGGATCAGTATGCTAGCACACACAGTACATCAATGTATATATCAAAGTGCAATCACATGTAAATAGCGTAAAACTGATATATACCTTAATTATTTCAGCGGAAGCAGTCAAGGGAGTGGAGTCCTAGTAAACACAAACGGCAAGTTAAGTGTAGACTGTAACCCTAAATCGTACTCTTACTCATCAAAGAAAAATATCTGCAACATAAGACGTTGCAGCCGTGTAGGTCAGCATATTGAATATGCCGGCAAGTCACATAAGAGAGGGGTGAAAAGTAATCATCTATACTATATGCATATATGGCAGGTGGGGCTATAAGTTTTTAGCGAAAAGCAAGTTTTCTCCTACATCAAGAGGGGCAAAAAGAAAAATGTTACTACGTAGTTGGTTGTTAATGAGATGGTTCCGCCAACCAGTTCTCATACCCGAGTTATCAATATTACCCTCGTCAAATATATATAATGGTGTTGAGAAATCCAAATAACTTCAGTTCCTTTGGATCAAGTTGTCCATGACCGTGGACACGACTAATCGATTAGGTTTGAGTACTCTGCAGAGTTTTGCACACGTTCGCCACAAGATTTGATCGCCTCCTAGTATGTCCTTGCACTTCAAGGTGTTTGAAGATCGGATGATCAAAACATGGTCTTTCAACGGGTCCCTCTGAATCCCTGTCGGTGCCTATCCATTCCTACCGTTCGTCTACATCTGCTAGCACCGCCTGTCCAGAGTCGCCGCGTTGTCCAACCAAGCCAGAGCCCATAATGACTTGTGGCTGTGCAAGTAAGCCTTGGGTCTTGAAAATATCCGTCCATCTCTTCGAGCCTAGGTGAAGCTTTCCGCAGGATGTCATGGCCTCTCCAGCATCCCGGGTCATCCACTGGGTTCTCCAGGGAGCCGATCAACCGTCCTTCACCCAGAGTTGCATTGCGTCCGAGGTCTTGAAAATCTTGTCTTAACCGGTCTTGATTATTTAACCAACCTCGCATAACTCGTGTTATGCACTCAACCGAAATCCCGTCTACTCAAGCATAGCAATATGAACTTTGTCGTCCCGGGGCCAAGTATCGGGGTTGTTGTGTGCCTACCACATGATACTACAATCTATACTACAATTTCCAAGTACCTAAGCAGCATGCAATTGGGCATAGGATGGTAGAACTACGATGCATAAAACATAGGTGATAGTATGATCAAAGTGACTTGCCTGGTGATGTTGACGAAGAAGAATTTCTCGAGAAAATAACTTGATAGACTACTCGTCACTCTCCGATGAAATCTATATAAAAAACATATCATTCACATAAACACTCATACTAGCAATCATTTTAGCAATCAAAACAAAAGAGAGAGCGAATAGGAATCCGAAGGAAACTTCAAATAAGACTAGAGAGTCCTCTACTACATCAAACACTAAATGATTTTTGTCCAACAGAAAATAATAACAAGTAACTAAGATATAAATCTAACTAAGATAAAATAAAGTATTTTTCACAAAACTTTTTGAAAGTATTCCCAAACGGGATTTGAAACAGTGGAGAAACCAATTGCAAGTTACTAAGGAACTAGAATTGATTTCATGATAACAAATAAAAATAAAATCAAAACTTGTTGTAAAACTACTGTTTACTAACATAAACAAAACAATAATCTTTCTGAAATAATAAAGAAAATATTTTAAAACAAAAATAGAAAAGTAATTAGCCGAAATCCTAAAAGAGGTGAAACAGAAATTGTTTCACAAGAAACCATAAGCTAAAATACTCAAACAAATCTGAAATTTCTACCACTGATAAATACGACGTCTAGAGATCAGTAGCAGAAAGAATCAAATTAAAAGCTATTTTTAAGCTCCTGGAATAGGCAAAACAAGGTTTAAACTAAATCTGATCTAACTCAAATTTGAAAGTTTCAAACATAGACAAATTATATGTTTTCAAAAACTACAAGAACTTTGTGAGCTACTGGAAAAAGAATCAACTATATTGGACTTCGGGATCAAAAGCTATGGCTAAAACAAAATTGGAACTTTTCTGTTTTTCAACTAAATCTGAAAAAAATAAAACAAATAGGGAATCCATGTGGCGGCTTCTGATTAGCTGATGGGTGTGCGTGGCATAGGCTAAAGAGTGAATGGACGAAGTATAAGAAAAAGTTCTCTGGCTAAAAGTTAAGTGCATAAAAACCAGCGGTTTTTGTTTAAAAACCGAAAGGTTATCCTACTCTAATCTACACCGTGGGATCTAGATCTAAGGGCAGAACTACACAATAAAAAAACAGGACAAGTAAAAGAAAAAAAAAGGAGGAGAGGGGGCCTTACCGTGATGAACGCAGCAGTGGCTGGGGCCTTCTCCGGTGAGGGGGGGGCAACTCCGGCGGGGGTGGGGGTCGCCGGCGGGGGGGGGGGGTGTGGGGTGGCAGGGGGCGGTGGAGGGGGGGGGGGGCGACGGGGTGGAGGGACCTGCTGGGGGGGCCGACGTGGTGGAGTTTCTGGCGAGTTTCTGGTCGGGGCGATGGGGAGGGGTGCAGCGAGGTGGAGGGGCCGACGGGGTGGAGTGGCGATGGTGGGGAGGTGGTGGCGGGGTGAGGTGGGCTTGGCAGGGAGGGGAGGGTGCAGGGGGGGCCGATCTGAGGAGCTTCTGGTGAGTTCTCTGGTGCCGACTCCGGCGAGGTGCAGGGGGAGGAGAAGGTGGGGAGAGGCGGTGGTTTCAACGGGAATGGAACGAGGAGGCCATGGGGGTTCTTATAGAGGCGACGGGAGGTGCTGGGAGGGAAGGTACTTCGCGAATCCCGGAGGTGGGGATTCCTCTGTCCATGGCAGGGAACGTTCCTGTCACGTCAAGAAGAGAACAGAGGAGGAAGAAGATCTCCTGTTGGGCCAAAATAGGAAAGCTCTTAATGGGCCACCTGGAGTTTCCAAATAAAAGTGATTCCTTTCCTATTTTTATACTAGGAAACTAAAACGATAAAAGGGAATTCAAATCAATTCGGAATAAGGAGTTTCTATATACTAAAATTATCAGAAAAATAAAATATAAATGATGGCCATTTTTCCACGGCAAAAATAAAAACTTCAGAAAAAAATATTTTCACAAAATTGGCTAAAAGATTTATTTTCTTTTGCAAATAATTTTCAAATGACCCTCTAAGTTTTTTGGGTTCAAATAACTTTCAAAATGCCCGTGTGTTTGAGGATCATGTTCCTCCTCTCTTTTCTGTTTGACAGAATGTATTTCCCGGCATTTCTTGCACGAAGAAACAAATAGAAATGCAAAAGAATTCAAATACAAATATCTCCGATCAAATTCTTTATAGTTGAAGAAGTCATGTCATCTTCTCTCTTTGCTTTTAAAAGACTGAATTTGAATTCACCGGAGAAGGGGAAAGTCATTTTATTCCCTCTCATTCAAAAGTTTTGAAAAGTTTCAAATTTCCACTCAAGTTTCAATCACTCAAGCAAACAAACAATCAATCTAATAATATTATTAACATTCCAAAATTTGGGATGTTACAAACCTACCACACTTAAAATGAATCTCGTCCTCGAGATTCGAAGAGGCTAGAAAGAAAGGTTAGGGTTTGGGGGTCTTCTAACAAATCCAATCTCCGGCAAGGTGGGATGCTACCAGACTTAAAATGAGAGATACTGGTCCCTCAAAATGCTTTAACGATCCTCGGGGGTTTTGGCAACGAACATCGCACATTCTTCATATTAAATCCTTTGGTGATGCTCTCCCGCTGATATAAGCTTCTTCCATCACTTGGTCTTCTTAACTGACAGTCTCATGGTCAATTCTAAATAACATATCGATGGTTCTCATGGTGGTCTACCATTTGTGGTTATCCTGCAGAGAGAAGGGTCTTGGTTTCATTCTCGCCGTAGAATTTCCTACGCGTGACAACAGGTGCCATGTACATGGGCTTTTCTTATACCACTCTAAGCTTAAACAAAAGCTTCAAAGAACGTCGTCTCTCTATATGGGTAAGTCTCTCAGATTTACCATTCCGAATAGCAAGATAAATGATAAGAGTAAGTCTTCATGGTGATCAATCCATTCCACACCCAAATCATTTCTCTATATAAGGTTTAGCGAATCTCGCATTCTAACACTTGGGCATCCTCACAAGTGTTGCAGAATTTCTCTTGTCTACGAACGAAGTTCGGATGATCCATTGGTTCTGCAAGCTGAACGAAACATCTATCGTATCTTCACAACTCTCAGATTTCCGTATGCTCCTAAGAAAACGTTTGCTGATCCATCCTAGCTTCTTCCATAAATCATATCCATTTCATAATCAATCCTTTATTACATCCTTAATTTATCCTCAAAAACTCCAATTTAAAAGTACTCTATTACAATTGCTGCCATCCACATTGTTCGGTATGGTCGAGCATTTCTGCCAACTTTATTCATTCGTCTCCCTTGGGTATACTTTAGTTCCACTCGAATTTTCCGAGGTGCTCCTTGAAATCATCCATCTTTTGCTTCATCATGGTGGTCATTAGCTTCATCTCCATCATCTCCGCACGTACTTCACTCAGGTATTCCTGGGTATGATGGAGTCTTGCTTCAAGTATTTCTCTGATCTGACGTATGGCTTCCATGGCAGCTTCATGAACAGCATCAAAGAAGGTTGCTCGTGGTACATGTGAAATGAAAAAGTATTGCCCCATAGTCTTTGGACAAACTCCTTTCACATGGTGGAGGTGTACTTCCACATACCAAAGTTCCACTCCATTTTCCACAAATGGGTAGCCTTTGTAGACTGCATCTCCTTCAAGATGAATGTACTTCATCATGTCCTTCAGGATTTTTGGGTAATCATGATCACTGGTCAGGGTCAAGATCGTTTCTGGGCCCTTGAGGAATGACTCATAGAGAGTTGTCATCTGCAGGTGTCAGTAAATAGGTACTCAGAGGAATGTATGTGTCTCCTTGGTAATCATGGTACATTCCTACTCAGTGGATCCTGTGGGTTTACTGATTACTACCACACTTAAATGAATTATACTCATGCCTGCATAGACCTTATTTTCTCATATCCTCATAATTGTTTAGAGATCTTTGTTCGAAGAGAAACAACGCATATAGTTTCAACATAGACAATCATGAGACAATAATTTCCATTTATTCATGATGTTATTACAATCTCAGGGACTTCTGTTACAAAAACTTTCACTCCATGATCTCATGAAAAACAAGAGTTCCTCATATTACACAAATGGCCGCGGTCAAAACTTAACTACTCCATTCTAGCTTTCTTCCTTTGTGGACAATCGCTGGCAAAATGTCCTGCTTCCTTGCAACAAAAGCAAATGATTTCTGACAAGTCTCGAGGCTTCTTAGCTTATGCTTTTGCTCCTTGGATTCCCGGCTTCCTTCCTGAGAACAAGTATTTGTGGTAGCCAAATTGCATACACTTGTAACATCTGACCTGACTCAGGTCTATATCTGCAGAGATTTGGTTCTTCCGAGGGTACTTTTTCTTCTTTCCGGACTCCTTTATTTTGGCCAGTTCTTCTATTTCAAGTGGATCAAACTCCACTTCTTCCGTCGGGAAGTTTCCAAGATACTCTTGGCTTCTCTTCGTGCAGTCCTGTGAATAATGTCCTTCTTCTCCACTTGAGTAGCATGTATTGGAGAAAAATCTGGTCAGACCTTGTCCATCAGGGTCTTCTATATTTTCGTTCATCACCGGCTCTTCTAGAATCTTCTTCTTGAGTGTTTCCTTCATTGCTTCTTTCTGCTGCTCAACAACTTGTTGTACCTTGGGGTAAATGTGACATTGAGCTGGGTAGTGGGTGGTTCCTTCACACAAGAAACAAGTCACCTGACTACTTGGGCACTCCTCAACTAGGTGATTTTCTTCACAATGAGTGCATCCATGCTTGTGTTCTTCCTGAATGTGTCCTATTTCTCCACAGATCTAGGATGCACAAGTCTTCTCCTTCAGATTGTCGTAGCACTTCTGAATAAGACGAGATCTTAACAAAGTCTTCTTAAATTCGCCCCAACTTTCTGCTCCACTAAATCCTTGTACGGCATGGTGCATTTTCCACCAGATAGCAGCACCTTGGGTAAGGTACTGGAGAGTGTGTTCCACTTCATACTTCCTTGAGATCAAGTTACTCCCGAAGTGGTTCTCCATGTTCTGAATTCATATCTCAGCTTCCAGCTGGGTCATTGGTCCAGAGACTACAAGTCCAGCTTCATACTCCATCTGGTAGGGTTGAGGTTTTGGGGATGAGACGGGTAAGAGAGGGAGATACACACAATACAACAATATTTTTTTGAGAATGGGTTTTATTTGTGGCCGTCGGAAAACACATACCAAAGACGGCTCACAAATCATCGTATCTAACGTGGGTATATAACAAGGGTTTGGACTTCTAATGGTCATATAATTATTCGGACACTTCAGGGTCTTTGAGTTCTTCGGGTCTTGAGAGTCTACTTTTGGTGTAGCTTCAATTCTTCAAACGCGTGTGAAATCCTCTTTACTTTGAAGTAGAACTCCGTTGATTCTTCATGAGGTCGAAGGGGTAAGGGGATTGTCTAACTATTTGAGGTGAGAGGGAACATTCGATGAAATCAGAAGAGATGAGAAGTAAAAGGTGTTGTTGAAAATAAATTTTTTGAGAGATCCTTTCCTAAGAAATTTCCAGTTTCTAGGGTCACGTCCTACAGTCAACATGTGCTCTGATACCATTTCTGTAGCGACCCGACTCAAGGCGAGTCAAGCCTCTGTGTTACTGTGCCATCCCTGGATCAGTATGCTTGCACACACAGTACATCAAAGTATATATCAAAGTGCAATCACATGTAAATAGCGTAAAACTGATATATACCTTAATTATTTCAGCGGAAGCAGTCAAGGGAGTGGAGTCCCAGTAAACACCAACGGCAAGTTGAGTGTAGACCGTAACCCTAAATCGTACTCTTACTCGTCGAAGAAAAATATCTGCAACATAAGACGTTGCAGCCGTGTAGGTCAGCATATTGAATATCCCGGCAAGTCACATAAGAGAGGGGTGAAAAGTAATCATCTATACTATATGCATATATGGCAGGTGGGGCTATAAGTTTTTAGCGAAAAGCAAGTTTTCTCCTACATCAACAGCGGCAAAAAGCAAAATGTTACTACGTAGTTGGTTGTTAATGAGATGGTTCCGCCAACCAGTTCTCATACCCGAGTTATCAATATTACCCTCATCAAATATATATAATGGTGTTGAGGAATCCAGATAACTTCAGTTCCTTTGGCTCAAATTGTCCATGACCGTGGACACGGCTAATCGATTAGGTTTGAGTACTCTGCAGAGTTTTGCACACGTTCCCCACAAGATTTGATCGCCTCCGAGTATGTCCTCGCACTTCAAGGTGTTTGAAGACCGGATGATCAAAACATGGTATTTCAACAGGTCCCTCTGAATCCGTGTCGGTGCCCATCCATTCCTACCGTTCGTCTACATCTGCTAGCACCGCCTGTCCAGAGTCGCCGCGTTGTCCAAGCAAGCCAAAGCCCATAATGACTTGTGGCTGTGCAGGTAAGCCTTGGGTCTTGAAAATATCCGTCCGTCTCTTCGAGCCTGGGTGAAGCTTTCCGCAGGATGTCATGGCCTCTCCAGCATCCCGGGTCATCCACTGGGTTCTCCAGGGAGCCGATCAACCTTCCTTCACCCAGAGTTGCATTGCGTCCGAGGTCTTGAAAATCTTGTCTTAACTGGTCTTGATTATTTAACCAATCTCGCATCACTCGTGTTATGCACTCAACCGAAATCCCGTCTACTCAAGCATAGTAATATGAACTTTGTCGTCCCGGGGCCAAGTATCGGGGTTCTTGTGTGCCTACCACATGATACTACAATCTATACTATAATTTCCAAGTACCTAAGCAGCATGCAATTGGGCATAGGATGGTAGAACTACGATGCATAAAACATAGGTGATAGTATGATCAAAGTGACTTGCCTGGTGATGTTGACGAAGAAGAATTTCTCGAGAAAATAACTTGATAGACTACTCGTCACTCTCCGATGAAATCTATATAACAAACATATCATTCACATAAGCACTCATACTAGCAATCATTTTAGCAATCAAAAGAAAAGAGAGAGCGAATAGGAATCCGAAGGAAACTTCAAATAAGACTAGAGTGTCCTCTACTACATGAAACACTAAATGATTTTTGTCCAACAGAAAATAATAACAAGGAACTAAGATATAAATCTAACTAAGATAAAATAAAGTATTTTTCACAAAACTTTTTGAAAGTATTCCCAAACGGGATTTGAAACAGTGGAGAAACCAATTGCAAGTTACTAGGGAACTAGAATTGATTTCATGATAACAAATAAAAATAAAATCAAAACTTGTTGTAAAACTACTGTTTCCTAACATAAACAAAACAACAATATTTCTGAAATAATAAAGAAAATATTTTAAAACAAAAATAGAAAAGGAATTAGCCGAAATCCTAAAAGAGGTGAAACAAAAATTGTTTCACAAGAAACCATAAGCTAAAATACTCAAACAAATCTGAAATTTCTACCACTGATAAATATGATCACTAGTGATCAAATTAAAAGCTACTTTTAAACTCTTGGAATAGGCTAAACAAGGTTTGAACTAAATCTGATCTAACTCAAATTTGAATGTTTCAAACATAGACAAATTATATGTTTTTAAAAACTACAGGAAATTTGTCAGCTACTGGAGAAAGAATCAACTCTATTGGGATTCGGGATCAAAAGCTATGGCCAAAACAAAATTGGAACTTTTCTGCTTTTGAACTAAATCTGAAAAAAATATAACAAATAGGGAATCCATGTGGCGGCTTCTGATTGGCTGATGGGTGTGCGTGGCATAGGCTAAACAACGAATGGCCGAAGTATAAGAAAAAGTTCTCTGGCTAAAAGTTAAGTGAATAAAAACCAGCGGTTTTTGTTTAAAAACCGAAAGGTTATCCTACTCTAATCTACACCGTGGGATCTAGATCTAAGGGCAGAACTACACAATAAAAAAACAGGACAAGTAAAAGAAAAAAAAGGAGGAGAGGGGGCCTTACCGTGATGAACGCAGCAGTGGCTGGGGCCTTCTCCGGCGAGGGGGGGGCAACGGGGGGGGGGGGTGGCAGGGGGGCGGTGGAGGGGGGGGCGACGGGTGGAGGGACCTGCAGGGGGGGCGACGTGGTGGAGTTTCTGGCGAGCTTCTGGTTAGGGCGATGGGGAGGGGTGCAGCGAGGTGGAGGGGCCGACGGGGTGGAGTGGCGACGGTGGGGAGGTGGTGGCGGGGTGAGGTGGGCTCGGCAGGGAGGGGAGGGTGCAGGGGGGCCGACGGGAGGAGCTCCTGGCGAGTTCTCTGGTGCCGACTCCGGCGAGGTGCAGGGGGGGAGGAGGTGGGGAGAGGCGGTGGTTTCAACGGGAATGGAACGAGGAGGCCATGGGGGTTCTTATAGAGGCGACGGGAGGTGCTTGGAGGGAAGGTACTTCGCGAATCCCGGAGGTTGGGATTCCTCTGTCCATGGCAGGGAAAGTTCCTGTGACGTGAAGAAGAGAATAGAGGACGAAGAAGATCTCCTGTTGGGCCAAAATAGGAAAGCTCTTAATGGGCCACCTGGAGTTTCCAAATAAAAGTGATTCCTTTCCTATTTTTAAACTAGGAAACTAAAACGATAAAAGGGAATTCAAATCAATTCGGAATAAGGAGTTTCTATATACTAAAATTATCAGAAAAATAAAATATAAATGATGGCCATTTTTCCACGGCAAAAATAAAAACTTCAGAAATAATTATTTTCACAAAATTTCCTAAAAGATTTATTTTCTTTTGCAAATAATTTTCGAATGACCCTCTAAGTTTTTTGGGTTCAAATAACTTTCAAAATGCCCGTGTGTTTGAGGGTCATGTTCCTCCTCTCTTTTATGTTTGACAGAATGTATTTCCCGGCATTTCTTGCAGGAAGAAACAAATAGAAATGCAAAAGAATTCAAATACAAATATCTCCGTTCAAATTCTTTATTGTTGAAGAAATCATGTCATCTTCTCTCTTTGCTTTTAAAAGACTGAATTTGAATTCACCGGAGAAGGGGAAAGTCATTTGATTCCCTCTCATTCAAAAGTTTTGAAAAGTTTCAAATTTCCACTCAAGTTTCAATCACTCAAGCAAACAAACAATCAATCTAATAATATTATTAACATTCCAAAATTTGGGATGTTACCGGATGAAATTATTGCTCTAGCTTCTATTGTTGTGCCTCCTATTGATCCTTTAGAGCAATATTTGCTTGAGCATGAAAATGATATGCATATGGATGAAAGGAATGAGATAGATAGAGTTATCTTTGAAGAACATCCTATCCTTAAGAATAATTTGCCTGTTGAACTGCTTGGTGATCCACCCCGACCAAAGGGTGATCCTGTGTTCAAGCTTAAATAGTTACCTGATACTCTTAAGTATTCTTATCTTGATGAAAAATAGATATATCCTGTTATTTATAGTGCTAGCCTTTCAGAGCATGAAGAAAAGAAATTTTTGAAAACTCTGAAGAAGCACCGTGCTGCTATTGGATATACTCTTGATAATCTTAAGGGCATTAGTCCCACTCTATGCCAGCAAAAAATTAGCCTCAATGGAGATTAAATCCTAGGATGAAAGAGGTAGTAAGAAAATAAATACTAAAGCTCCTCGAAGCAGGTATTATCTATCATGTTGCTCATAGTGATTGGGTAAGTCCGGTGCATTGCGTCCCTAAGAAGGGAGGTATTACCGTTGTGCCTAATGATAAAGATGAATTGATCCCACATAGGATTATTACTGGCTATAGGATGGTGATTGATTGTAGGAAATTGAATAAAGCCACTAGGAAAGATCATTACCCTTTGCCTTTTATTGACCAAATGCTAGAGAGATTGTCTAAACACACACACTTCTGCTTTCTAGATGGTTATTCTGGTTTCTCCCAAATACCTGTTGCACAATCTGATCAGGAGAAAACCACTTTTATTTGCCCTTTCGGTACCTTTGCTTACAAACGTATGCCTTTTGGCTTATGTAATGCACTTGCTACCTTTCAAAGATGTATGATGGCTATATTCTCTGACTTTTGTGAAATGATTGTTGAGGTTTTGATGGGTGACTTCTCCGTTTACGAGTCTTTTTTTGATGATTGCCTCAGCAACCTTGATCGAGATTTGCAGAGATGTAAAGATACAAATCTTGTCTTGAATTGGGAGAAGTGCCAATTTATGGTTAATGAAGGCATCGTCTTAGGACATAAATTTTTTGAAAGAGGTATTGAAGTTGATAAGGCTAAGGTTGATGCGATCGAGAAAATGCCATGCCCTACATATATCAAAGGTATAAGAAGTTTCCTTGGTCATGCTGGTTTCTATAGAAGGCTCATTAAGGACTTTTCTAAGATTTCTAGGCCTCTTACCAATCTCTTGCAAAAGGATATTCCTTTTGTTTTTGACGATGATTGTGAGGAAGCCTTTGAAATACTTAAGAAGGCCTTGATAACTGCACCTATTGTTCAACCACCTGATTGGAACTTACCTTTTGAAATTATGTGTGGTGCTAGTGATTATGCTGTTGGTGATGTTCTAAGACAAAGAGTTGATAAGAAGTTGAATGTTATTCACTATGATAGTAAAACTCTAGACAGTGCCCAAAGAAACTATGCTACTACTGAAAAGGAATTTTTAGCACTCTTGTTTGCATGTGAAAAGTTCGGATCTTACATTGTTGATTCCAAGGTTACTATTCAAACTGATCATGCTGCTATTAAGTACCTCATGGAAAAGAAATATGCTAAACCTAGACTTATCAGATGGGTTCTCTTGCTACAAGAATTTGATTTGCATGTTGTTGATAGGAAGGGTGTTGAGAACCCTGTAGCAGATAACTTGTCTAGGTTGGAGAATGTTCTTGATGTCCCACAACCTATTGATGATAGCTTTCCTAATGAGCAACTGAATGTCATCAATGCTTCACGTAGTACACCATGGTATGCTGATTATGCAAATTATATAGTTGCCAAATATATACCACCTGGAAATACATACCAGCAAAAGAAGAATTCTTCTTTGATTTGAGACATTACTTTTGGGATGATCCTCACCTTTATAAAGAAGGAGTACATGGTGTTATTAGACGTTGTGTACCTGAGCATGAATAGGGACAGATCCTACAGAAGTGTCACTCCGAGGCTTACGGAGGACACCATGCGGGAGATAGAACTTCACACAAGGTATTGCAATCAGGTTCCTATTGGCCTACTCTCTTCAATGATGCCCGTAAGTTTGTCTTGTCTTGTGATGAATGTTAAAGAATAGGTAATATCAGTAAACGTCATGAAATGCCTATGAATTATTCACTTGTCATTGAACCATTTGGTGTTTCGGGTTTTGATTATATGGGACCTTTTCCAAAGTCCAACGGGTATACTCATATCCTAGTTGTTGTTGATTACGTTACTACGTGGGTAGAAGCTATCCCAACTAGTAGTGTTGATCACAAAACCTCTATTAGGATGCTTAAAGAAGTTATTTTCCCTAGATTTGGAGTCCCTAGATATCTAATGACTGATGGTGGTTTACATTTCATTCATGGTGCTTTCCGTAAAACGCTTGCTAAGTATGATGTCAACCATAGAGTTGCATCTCCCTATCATCCTCAGTCCAGTGGTCAAGTAGAGCTAAGTAATAGAGAGATTAAACTAATTCTGCAAAAGACTGTTAATAGGTCTAGAAAGAATTGGTCTAAGAATCTTGATGATGCACTGTGCGCTTATAGAACTGCTTATAAGAATCCCATGGGCATGTCTCCGTACAAAATGGTTTACGGTAAAGCATGTCATTTACCTCTTTAGTTAGAGCATAAGGCTTGTTGGGAATTCAAAGAGCTCAACTTTGATTTCAAACTTGCTGGTGAGAATAGGTTATTTGATATTAGCTCACTTGATTAATGGAGAACTCAGGCATATGAAAATGCCAAGTTGTTCAAACAAAAGGTTAAGAGGTGGCATGATAAAAGGATACAAAAACGTGAGTTCAATGTAGGTGATTATGTCTTGCTATACAATTCTCGTTTAAGATTTTTTGTAGGCAAGCTTCTCTCTAAATGGGGAGGTCCTTACATTGTTGAGGAAGTATATTGTTCCGGTGCCATCAAGATCAACAACACGGAAGGTAATTTTCCGAGAGTGGTAAATGGGAAAAGAATCAAGCATTATATCTTAGGTACTCCCATAAATGTTGAAAGCAATGTTATTAATACCATATCTCCGGAGAAGTACATAATGGATATTTATCAGCCTGTTGCAGACTCCAAAAATGAAGAGGTATGTGATTCTGTAAGTAAACCGACTCCAAAACTTTTCCAGTAGCAATTTTTCTCCGTTTTGGAATTTTTAGAAAATTAGAAAATTTTAAAGTAGTCCGGAAAGCGCACGAGGAGGCGACAAGCCTACCAGGCACGACCTACCCCCCTCGTCGCGCCTGGGTGGCTTGTGGGCACCTTGTGTGACTCCCGGACTCCGTTTTCTTGCGGAGTACTCCTTTTGGTCGGGAAAAATTTATTATATATTCTCCCGAAAGGTCTGACCCTCGTATCACGCAAATATCCTCTGTTTTTGTTTTGAGCTACTGTGCAGACAGATCTAGATCGCTATGGCGTCCCCAAAAGTTTCGAAGGACAAGTTCTTCGAGAAGGTCATCAATCCGTACCTTGCGGGAGTGCTGAAACACCCTCAATCTATCAAGATGCATGAGGGGGTGCTGCACATCCGTGATGTTGAGGGGCCCAAGAAGACCGGAAGCGTGGAGGCTAGGCTCGAAGCAATTGGGCAGCAATTCTTCAAGTGCCCAGGGATGGTGGAACGCGAACTCAACGCCAACCACATGATGATCACGGAGTTCACCAACAAGCACAAGATCGATGCCAATGACATCGGGAAGCACCTCTCCAGGCTCTATGACATAATTGATCACCTCCAAGCCGAGATCTATGACTTGCAGAACCAAAACGGTGCGTATGAGTATAGATTTATATCAATACGGTTGGCTGCAGATTTGAGGATTTCGGAGACTCGATCATCTTTCCTTGATGGAGCACCTATGCCTTGGAAGATGGATCATCAAACCCAGGTTGCAACAACTCCACCACCATCACCATCGAAGGAAGACAACTAAGCACGGGTATGGGCAATCCCCTTGGCTTGTGCCAAGCTTGGGGGAGTTGCCCCGGTATCGTATCACCATCACATCTTTTGCCTTTACCTTTTTCTTAGTTTGATCCTTTTTGGTTTTATCTTTCTCTAGTAGAATAAAGTTCTTAGTGTTCTAGGCTTGAGTTTTGCTTTGTGTCACCTCCAATGTATTCGAGCTCGTGAGTCATATAATAAAGAGTGTTTTAGTTAAGGGCCTTGCTTCATACTGGATGCTTCCCTCTGCTTCCCTCATGGTGATCGACACCAATTCCTTATTTCGCCTTTATCTTGGCTGACGTCATATGCTAGGGAAAGATCTATATTCATATGTCAACTTGGAAGTAAGTATTCATGAATTATTATTGTTGACATTACCCTTGAGGTAAGTAGTTGGGAGGCGAAACTATAAGCCCCTATCTTTCTCTTTGTCCAACTGGAACTTTGATCTCATGAGTACCACATGAGTTTTAGCAATTGTGGAAGACGAACGTATGATTGAGTATGTGGATTTGCTTTACAAGCTCTTATTTGACTCTTTCCGACGTTATGATAAATTGCAATTGCTTCAATGACTAAAGGCTATTGGTTGTCAATTCTCAATAAGGTTCTTGATCCATACTTTACTTTGTGAAGGAATTATCACTTTAGCATAAGAGATTATATGATGTTATTGTTGTTCTAATTATGATCATGATGCCTGCATGTCTGTATCTTGTTTTGTTGACACCTCTATCTCTAAACATGTGGGCATATTTATTGATCTCGGCTTCCGCTTGAGGACAAGCGAGGTCAAAGGTTGGGGGATTTGATACGTCCATTTTGCACCATGCTTTTATGATTGATATTTACCGCTTTATGGGCTGTTATTACACTACAACAGGACCCCCCCTTATAGCAACACATTTTTCCGTATATATGCGTTGTTAGTACCATTACCAACGGTTTGAGATCTGTAGCCTTATCCGGTGTTGCTAGCGCATCATGCAAGGCATATACCACTGTTGGTAAAAGGGATCGTTGCAAAAATGCAACACTTAAAACGGACTTTTGCAACACTTCCATACGTTGGTGATTAATGCACACGAACCAAAATCCCATTGCTTGCAATGGAGAATTTACAATGCTTCAAGTGTACATATATAATGTGAATATTATTTTTATTTTTACTTTTATTTCCAAGAATGAAATTAATGCCCAACAGAGTGGTGATAATAATATATTTCAAGTGAATAAAAAACAAGAGAATATACTCACAAGAGGAAGAAATCATATATCAAATAAAATTGTTGGATTACAATAGCAGATATTACACGAGGAACCTCATCCAAATGGGATGGATAATCTAATAATTTTCTTGACATTGAAACTATAACAAATAGCATCCATCAACATCCCTACAACTTAACTAAAACTTAAGCGAGGAACATCATCTAACAGGAAGATCATCCCTACAACTTAACTAAAACTGAAAGCATCCATCATCATCAGGAGGAACATCATCATTATCATTGCAGTATACTTTCCATGCACCCATATCATCATTCATTTGTCTTTTTAATCTACAAAAAAAATTAAATGAATCGTTAACACACCATTGACATGAGGCAAGTAGTGAGGCGGGATATGAATCATGTACAAATATTACTGGAATTGTAAACATGAAACAATTGCAAAATCTTAGTTTGTAAATATCTGATTTGCAATTTAAGTTCATATCGTCGTATAATAGAAATTCACAAGTATATAGTTTTTCAACAATGCAAGGATCATCCTCCCAACCTTTGCCACATAGCAGGCAGAATTTTCTTCAAACATTGCAAAAAAGGCCATTAAGGTCATTCTACTATGCTTATTGAAGTTCACACAATTCTATAGGAAATAAATAGTATTTCCGTTGAATTAGCATGATCAAACCCTTGAAGAGTTACAAATATGTGCATCTATCATATTATCCAGTTTTCTTCTAAGAGAAAATTGTGAATCTACTGGATGAGCCTAACTAAGTATGCAAATAAGCAAAAAATATTACATGACAAATAAAATTGTTTGCTGATAATATTAATAGTGGAGCACCGTAAACCTCAGTCAAACATACTACGACCTGAGACAAACATTGAAATTGCTATAAATAAGTGAAGATTTTTTTAATAAATTAGATAACATATATCAGTTGTCGGCACACACATGTATCCTTTGTTTTTGCTTCATAAATGTGCATAAACACTGAAAATCCTAAATAAATTACAAAGATAAATTACATGCAGTTCATGGGGAGTTACAAACATAAATTACCTGCAGTTTTTACGTAAGTTATGCATATTTGGCATCTTCCATGTATAATAGCAGCTTTCAAGTCACAGTTACTAGCGTGCATACTTTAGAAGAACCACAAGGATAGTGAAACTCTTCTGGCATGTATGTAGCATACTTCTTTGTTGCCCCAACTTTCCTTTTTTGATCAGACTCTGCAACACTTGTAAAATGATTAATGAGAAGTGGTAAGGCAGATATCAAAGTCACTTGATCTTGTCAAAGTGATTGGATATGACGTACATACAACCAAAGCTTCATTTACTGTAGCATTGTAGTGATGAATAGGCCATGAACATAAATACAAATCTGGAGGTGGGTTAATATGTATGAAATTTACTATATTACTTATATGTTGTTCTTGTCTATTTCGCTAAAGTACAGCATGCCACACCATTTATATTAGAATATATGTGTGCAGAGGTAGCAAGTAGCTAGCTAAAAAAATTAATGCGAGTTGCAAAATATTGATCTGAAATACATATGAGAAGGCACTACCTTCACATCGTTCATTCAAATATAGCTATATAAACTTATCAAACTGCATTTAAACATAAGGACACTATTATATTTTTGTGACACATAATATATATGCTGAACAATAGCCTTGAACACAAATTTTAATCCAGTAAAACGCAATCAACAAGTAGTAGCCTGAAGTTATAGCATACCTCACCATACATAATATAAGCCATTGCTTAATCACATGTCAGCATCAATAAACCTGAAATGGTAGCATGGAAAAAAGATAGGGGATACATGCAGCCTTCTAGTCAACTGCACCTTGCGGTTATAAGCAAGCTTTGTAATAATACTACATAATTAGGTGAGAGGAGAGTTAGACCAACACTTCTCATTACATGTTAATCAATAAGTTATTTACTCCTTCAGTTCCAAAAAAAGTGGAGTGGTTTTAGTTCAAGGGAGTACGATTTATTCCTTCACAACAAATGAAACTTGTTCCGTCGACAAAAGTTGATTATGATATAAAAAAGGAACCAATAAAACATGTACGAATATTATCTTTTTTTAGAGGAAGATAAATGCTTGTATTGCATTGAAAACTAAAGTAGCAACATACATGAATAATCTATCACAAGTATATCATTATCACAATTACCAAACCTTCTCCTAAAAAGGATACAACATTAAGAAGACGTTGTGAACCATTCATTTTTTAAGCAACAGTAGATCGGAATGTGCGCTGCTGGTGCAAACACTCAACGATATTCTACCGAAAGTAGGATGAACTTCACACGGGGGTACCTACAATGCTTGGAATCCAGTTAGTAGCAGGTGAAAAAAAATTAATGGACACCATGGGGTTTCAACATGTTCTCATTGGACTGCATAGGAAATAACATTCCGAAGATCCTCTTCTCAACACGGGCTCAACTTCTCCCGCTCACGAAAAAAATCAAAATAAATACAAGAAAAATTCAAAAAATAAATTATGTGTGGTAGATACTTTCATGCGTGATGTTCGCTCCAAATTTCAATGTTTTTGGACATCTGAGCAGCTCTCAGCGAAAAAGACAAACCGGATCAGAAAATTCGTGAACAGTCATCCTTTTTCAGACCAAGATTTTGTATTTTTTGCTGAGAGATGCTCAGATGTCTAACTAAGTTGAAATTTGGAGCGGACCTTACGCATGAAATTTTCTACCACATAAAAAATCGAATGTTTTGATTTTTTCTAGTATATCTTTTGTTTTTTTTTCATGAGCGGGGGTGCAGCTGAGCCCGGGGTGTAGAAACGCCATGTCCTAAAATTCTCAATATTTAATCTGGCCAGGAACATGGCACTCGACAACACAGTTGGTGCTGAGATGAAAAATAAGATTTGTATGCTTCGAATGACTATCCATTGAAATGAAACTTATGTGTTGCATTTGTGATTTATGTATTTGAAGTGGCCACCACATATTTTCCGACAATGACAGATTTGATCTCTAATATAACATGTCCACTTTATCCAGGATACTACGAGTAAGCAATGTGTGGACACTGAATACTATGTAAATCTTGTACGAGTCTCCGACCTTTAAGTCATATACCTAATAGATATAGAATAAAAGGCACAAATCTTTAGCTTAACTAACTTCTTGGATCGCGTGAAAAAAACTTACGGAAACTGACTTCATCAGACCTTGACCATGAACAAAGGTGCAGAAACAACTACATAATTGTCTCAAGCAGAAACGGATCTTCTCAACTCAAGATTCAAGACCATCATGCAGGAACCCCAGATGAACAAATCAACCTATGCGTACCTAGGGCTTAGCAGGTTCATGGACATATTTTTCGGGATGTGGTTGCGTGTGCTGGTGATGGAAAAAATAATCTCAAACTTCATGGGCAGGCTTGAGCAGGGATGGCCGTACCTTTGATTCTCTGTTGGTGGCACGGGAGCAGTGACAAAGGACGACGCACCGGGATAAACGTTCGCAGGGGAGTTTTGATGACGGAGAGTGCACCAAGATGGAGGGTCGCACCTCGCACGGGAGTGATGCGGAGTGGCATATCAAGATGGAGGATCACAGGGGAGTGGTCTGGGGCGGCGCGCCAGGATGCAGGTAGCAGTTACAGTAGGTCGCAGACACGCAAAGGATGGCGACGACTGGCCCGCGGCCGGCGACCGGCGTAGGAACATGTAGCTCGAGAGGAATAGGGGCCGGGGATAGTCGATGACCTAGATTAATCGTGAAAGACAGCTTGGGCCGGGCTAGAAAGGGGCTGGGTTAGTGCGTTGAGCAAGTTGCAAATTGGAGTTGTGGTCAATTGCACTCTATGGTTTACAACGCATATGCTACGATGGTTTATGTGCGTATCTATTCTAAATTTTGCAACATAAAGTCAAAACGTTGTAGAATGTGTGCTGCTTTATAAGGAGTATTCTTGTAGTGTTACACTTCATGGTACAATAGTTATGCCTTTTCGCTCTTATTTTATAAGGTTTACATGAAGAGGGAGAATGCCAGCAGCTGGAATTCTGGTCTGAAAAAGTAGCAAGTTTGTGATACCTATTCTGCGCAACTCCAAAAGCCGTGAAAATCAACAAGGAATTATTTTGGAATTTATAAAAAATAATGGATGAAAGAATTACCAGAGGGGAGCCACCAGGAGGCCACAAGCCTCCTAGGCGCGGCCTAACCCCTAGCCGCGCCTAGGTGGCTTGTGGGCCCCCTGTTGCCCCTCTGGCTCCCATATTTTTCTATAAGGTGGGTTTCGTTCCAGAGTAATTAAGAGGAGGCTTTCGGGAGAAGTCGCCACCGCCACGAGGCGGAACTTGAGCAGAACCAATCTAGAGCTCCGGCAGGGTCGTCCTGCCGGGGAAACTTCCCTCCCGGAGGAGGAAATCATCGCCATCGTCATCACCAACACTCCTCTCATCGGAGGGGACTCATCACCATCAACATTTTCATTAGAACCATCTCATTTCCAAACCCTAGTTCATCTCTTGTAACCAATCTCCGTCTCGCGACTCCGATTGGTACTTGTAAGGTTGCTAGTAGTGGTAATTACTCTTTGTAGTTGATGCTAGTTGGATTACTCTATGCAAGATTATATGTTCAGATCCTTGATGCTATTCAATACCTCTCTGGTCATTAACATAATTATGCTTTGTGAGTAGTCACTTTTGTTCCTGAGGACATGGGATAACTCCTGCTATAAATAGTCATGTGAATTTGGTATTCGTTCGATATTTTGATGCGTTGTATGTTGTCTCTCATCTAGTGGTGTTATGAGAACGTCGACTGCATAACACTTCACCATTATTTGGGCCTAGAGGAAGGCATTGGGAAGTAATAAGTATATAATGGGTTGCTAGAGTGACAGAAGCTTAAACCCTAGTTTATGTGTTGCTTCGTAAGGGGCTGATTTGGATCCACTAGTTTAATGCTATGGTTAGACTTTGTCTTAATTCTTCTTTCATAGTTGCGGATGCTTGTGAGAGTGTTTAATCCTAAGTGGGATGTTTTTCCATGTAAGGGCAGCACCGAAGCACCGGTCCACCCACATATCAAACTATCAAAGTAGCGAACGTGAATCATATGAACATGATGAAAACTAGCTTGACAGAAATTCCCATGTGTCCTCGGGAGCGCTTTAGCTCCTATAAGAGTTTGTCCAGGCTTGTCCCTTGCTACAATAGGGATTGGGCCATCTTGCTGCACCTTTGTTACTATTGTTACTTGCTACTTGCTACGAATCATTCTACCACACAACTATCTGTAACCGATAATTTCAGTGGTTGCAGAGAATACCTTGCTGAAAACCACTTGTGAGTTCCTTCTGCTCCTCGTTGGGTTCGACACTCTTACTTATCGAAAGGACTACGATAGATCCCCCACACTTGTGGGTCATCACTTCTATTGTTGTGCCTCCTACTGATCCTTTAGAGAAATACTTGCTTGAACATGAAAATGATATGTATATGGATGAAAGGAATGAGATAGATAGAGTTATCTTTGAACAACGTCTTATCCTTAAGAATAATTTGCCTGTTGAATTACTTGGAGATCCACCTCTACCAAAGGGTGATCTTGTGTTTGAGCTTAAACAATTACCTGATACTCTTAAGTATGCTTATCTTGATGAAAAAGAGATATATCCTGTTATTATTAGTGCTAACCTTTCACAGTATGAAGAATATAAATTATTAAAAACTCTGAGGAAGCACTGTGCTTCTATTCGATATACTCTTGATGATCTTAAGGGCATTAGTCCCACTCTATGCCAGCATAAAATTAAAACTGATCCTGATTCCAAACCAGTTGTCGATCACCAACGAAGATTAAATCCTAAGATGAAAGAGGTGGTAAGAAAAGAAATACTAAAGCTCCTTGAAGCAGGTATTATTTACCATGTTGCTCATAGAGATTGGGTATGTCCGGTGCATTGTGTCCCTAAAAAGGGAGGTATTACCGTTGTCCCTAATGATAAATATGAATTGATCCCACAAAGAATTGTTACTGGCTATAGGATGGTAATTGATTTAGGAAATTAAATAAAGCTACTAAGAAAGATCATTACCCTTTACCTTTTATTGATCAAATGCTAGAGAGATTGTCTAAACATACAAACTTTTGATTTCTAGATGGTTATTCTGGTTTCTACCAAATACCTCTTGCACAATCTGATCAGGAGAAAACCACTTTTACTTGCCCTTTCCGTACCTTTGCTTATAGACGTATGCCTTTTGGTTTATGTAATGCACCTGCTACCTTTCAAAGATGTATGATGGCTATATTGAGTGACTTTTGTGAAAAGATTGTTGAGGTTTTCATGGATGATTTCTCTGTTTACGGATCTACTTTTGATGATTTCTTGAGCAATCTTGATCGAGTTTTGTAGAGATGTAAAAATACTAACCTTGTCTTCAATTGGGAGAAGTGACACTTTATGGTTAATGAAGGCATTGTCTTGGGACATAAAATTTCTAAAAGAGGTATTGAAGTCGATAAGGCTAAATTTGAAGCTATCGAGAAAATGCCATGCCCTATAGACATTAAAGGTATAAGAAGTTTCCTTGGTCATGCTGGTTTCTATAGAAGTTTGATTAAAGACTTCTCTAAGATTTCTAGGCCTCTCATCAATCTCTTGCAAAAAGATATTCCATTTGTTTTTATGATGATTGTGAAGAAGCATTTGAAATACTTAAGAAGGCCTTGATAACTGCACCTATTGTTCAACCACCTCATTGGACCCTACCTTTTGAAATTATGTGTGATGCTAGTGATTATGTTGTTGGTGTTGTTCTAGGACAAAGAGTTGATAAGAAATTACATGTTATTCATTATGCTAGTAAAACTCTAGACAGTGCCCAAAGAAACTATGCTACTACTAAAAAAGAATTTTTAGCAGTTGTGTTTGCATGTGATAAGTTCGGATCTTATATTGTTGATTCCAAAGTTACTATTCACACTGATCATGCTGCTATTAAATATCTGATGGAAAAGAAAGATGCTAAACCTAGACTTATTAGATGGGTTCTCTTGCTACACGAATTTGATTTGCATATTGTTGATAGGAAGGGTGATGAGAATCCCGTAGTAGATAACTTGTCTAGGTTAGAGAATGTTATTGATGACCCACAACCTATTGATGATAGCTTTTCTGATGAACAATTGAATGTCTTCAATGCTTCACGTAGTACACCATGGTATGCTCATTATGCTAATTATATTGTTGCTAAATATATACCACCTAGTTTCACATACCAACAAAATAAAAAGTTCTTTTATGATTTGTGACATTACTTCTGGGATGATCCTCACCTTTATAAAGGAGTAGATGGTGTTATTAGATGTTCTGTACCTGAGCATGAACAGGGACAGATCCTACAGAAGTGTCACTCTGAGGCTTACGGAGGACACCATGCGGGAGAGAGAACTGCACACAAGGTATTGCAATCCGGTTTTTATTGGCCTACTCTCTTCAAGGATGCTCGTAAGTTTGTCTTGTCTTGTGATGAATGTCAAAGAATAGGTAATATCAGTAAACGTCAGGAAATGCCTATGAATTATTCACTTGTTATTGAACCATTTGATGTTTGGGGTTTTGATTATATAGGACCTTATCCAAAGTCCAACGGGTATACTCATATTCTAGTTGTTGTTGATTACGTTACTAAGTGGGTAGAAGCTATTCCAACTAGTAGTGCTGATCATAACACCTTTATTAATAAGCTTAAAGAAGTCATTTTTCCTAGATTTGGAGTCCCTAGATATTTAATGACTGATGTTGGTTCACATTTTATTCATGGTGGTTTCCGTAAAATGCTTGCTAAGTATGATGTCAACCATAGAATTGCATCTCCTTATCATCCTCAGTCTAGTGGTCAAGTAGAGTTAAGTAATAGAGAAATTAAATTAATTTTGCAAAAGACTGTTAATAGGTCTAGAAAGAATTGGTATAAGAAACTTGATGATGCACTGTGGGCTTATAGAACTCCTTATAAGAATCCCATGGCCATGTCTCCGTATAAAATGGTTTACGGTAAAGCATGTCATTTACCTCTTGAGCTAGAGCATAAGGCTTATTGGGCAATCAACGAGCTCAACTTTGATTTCAAACTTGCTGGTGAGAAGAGGTTATTTGATATTAGCTCACCTGATGAATGGAGAACTCACGCATATGAAAATGCCAAGTAGTTTAAAGAAAAAGTTAAGAGGTGGCATGATAAAAGGATACAAAAACGTGAGTTCGGTGTAGGTGATTATGTCTTGCTATACAATTCTCGTTTAATATTTTTTGCAGGCAAACTTCTCTCTAAATGGGAAGGACCTTACATTGTTGAGGAAGTATATCGTTCCGGTGCCATAAAAATCAACAACGCGGAATGTAATTTTCCGAGAGTTGTAAATGGGCAAAGAATCAAGCATTATATCTCAGGTACTCCCATAAATGTTGAAAGCAATATTATTAATACCATAACTCCGGAGGAGTACATAAGGGATATTTACCAGGTTGTTTTAGACGCCAAAAATGAAGAGGTATGTGATACGGTAAGTAAACCGACTCCAAAACTTTTCCAATAGCAATTTTTCTCCAATTTGGAGTATTTAGAAAAATAGAGAAATTTAAAGTAGTCCGGAAAGCGCACAAGGAGGTGACAAGCCTGCCAGGCGCGCCCCACCCCCTCGGCGCGCTTGGGGGGCTCGTGAGCACCTAGCGTGTCTCCCGGACTCCATTTTCTTGTGGAATACTCCTTATGGTCGGTAAAAATTCATTATATAATCTCCCGAAAGGTCTGACCCTCGTATCACGCAAATATCCTCTGTTTTTGTTTTGAGCTGCTGTGCAAACAGATCCAGATCGCTATGGCTTCCCCAAAAGTTTCGAAGGACAAGTTCTTCGAGAAGGTCATCAATCCCTACCTCGCGGAGGTGCTGCAACACCCTCAATCTATCGAGATGCATGAGGGGATGCTGCACATCCGTGATGTTGAGGGGCCCAAGAGGACCGGAAGCGTAGAGGCGAGGCTCAAAGCAATGGAGCAGCTAGTCTTCAAGTGCCAAGGGATGGTTGTCGGGACCCCGATCCTAAGCCATAGGAATCCAGCCCGTAACACATCGCACCCCTTTGCGGTCTCACGCACGGTTTACTACACGACTGCAGCCTTACCTTAGCCGGGACCGTTTGCGTCTTTTGACTCACGTATGCAATAGTGTCGCTAGCATTCCAATGTCAAAGAACCCGGATCGACATGTCTAGTCATAAACCAAAGTGGCAGTACCGCACAAGGACAGGCATACATGACCCAACAAAGCCGGTGTCGGTCAACAGCGAATGTAGACGAGTCGTAGCAAGCTACAAGGACTCCATTACATCGCGTGACATTTCCCCAAAGGGGACAGACACAGCAGCTAAGAAGGAGACATGCCGGTCAACCAATGTGTCCGGAGCAGTAGCGAACTACCAAGGCTCGTTGGATCACAAAGGGGCATTTCCTTGTAAGGAGTGCAACAAAAGTTCACGACTAGGTAATCGAACCCCATACATATCAGGTACGACACATGTACGCATGGCATACCGATATGTATAGATACATCGATGGCATCACAACATAACCATAAACATACAAGCTTTATTTAGGAGGCTCACAAGAGCCACACACATAATATTACACATTAAGGGTCTCACGAACCATAATAGCGGTCATTCAGTTACAAGCCAGCGGAAGAGTTTAAACTGTCTGAGTACAGACAGGGCAACTAGAATGCACATGGCCTGACTATACTACAGAGCCGACGTAGGGCCAGATCGTAGCTGAATGAGTACGAAGGTACTCAGCAAGACTTTAGGATAACTAACTACACATGCAAGGTATCAAAATGGTATTGTGGGGTTTCATGCGGAAAGCCAGCATTTGACTCGTGGCTAGACAACTTGCATTTTTAAATAATTTTGACAACTTGATTTCTCGCACACGAGTCCACTAACACCACAACAATACACTATCGTGGAATCATTCCGTCTCCATACCGAAATGCCGTCCACGACACTCACGCTTATCTTGATAATTTTATGAGTAGCCATTGAAGTTATCTATGAACAACATATGTCTCCAAGTAGTCCATATCCGCGGACGCGGCTATTCCAATAGATCATAACCCTGCAGGGGTGTACTTCGTCACACACGCTCTCGCCACTTATCGCCATGTGCACGTCATGCACCTCGGCAACCTTCAAGCGGAAGCCCAGCGGGGGAGTCGGCCACGACCGTTAACCACACTAGTACCTAATCCAGGTTTATCGCCTATCTGAGAGTAACCCGTACGGAAATCCGGCCGAGGTTTCCGCCACGGCCTCAAACGATGTGCGCAGGGTTCCCAAGCCCACCATCCGGGTGCCACTTGGTACACCGTGCCACTTCCTACCGCATCACGGCACACCTCTCAGGTCAGCACCATGCACGGCCTCCAGCATGACTATGAACACCAGAAACTACTTGCAACTCCTGGACCGAGTACTAAGCGATTAATAGGCCGAGCGGGATCATATTTCAGGGCCCAGCATGTGGTAGTAACTAGTCTTGGATTACATACACGGAACTCAGTTCCTAAGGATGGTTCCAATGAAATAACCCGCCATGTACTCCTACACAGCCTTTCACCGGTACCTTTACCAAATCAGATTCAACACACAACCTTTGCTTACCGAACGCATTCTCACAATTCTGTTCATCTCCCAGATGACATACCATACACAACTCTAAGCATAACATGCATAGCAGGATAAGGCACATCATGGCTCAAGCAACTACCAGGTATGCTAGGTTGCAAGGTTTGGCTATTTACTGTGACAAGGATAGGTCATGCAAAGGAAGTGGGTTCAACTAACGTGGCAAAAGCAGTTGAAGCATTTGATCCTAATGCAATAAATAAGTGCAGGAACAGGAATATAGGATTTATCGGGATGATCAAAATGGTTTCTTGCCTTGTTGCTCAGAGGAGGGACAATATCCGTTAGACGGATATTTGGTGGAATCCGGGGGTGCGGAGCCTACCGAAATGAATGGCAACAATCGATAACAATCATATGCAGACAAGATGATGCATGGGCATGGCATGAGAATGCAAGGTGTTAACTAATATAATCAACATGTATTAGGTTTGTAATTGATTTGAATCACATTCAAATATCAATTCAAACGAGGTATTCTCGGATACCGATTTAATTGATTCGACCTGATGCTCAGATCAACTTGATGTTAACATGCATGAGATGTCATGTTAAGGTACTGATTTGTAATTAGGCCAGTGTGTGATCATGTCATTCATAATGAAATTTGAATATTTTCCAAATTCCATTTATAAAGTAATTATAAGAATTGACTTATTCATTAATCTACATGTTTGGGTTCTGTAACTTTTTCAAACCTGGTTGAAAATAGCATATTCAGATTCCTTGAATTTTTCTGATACTTTTTCATATATAAATTATTTTCATTGGAGTTACAGATTAATTTCTATGATTTTTTTAAGTTTTAAACATTTCTGGAATTATTTTTATACTGCAAAATACTTTTACTGCATCAGCATGACATCAGCAGGTCCAACTGGCCGTTGAAAGTCAAACCTGACCAGTGGGACCCACTGGTCAATCTCTCTGGTCAATTTTAGATTAGGATTAATCTTATTTAGTTAATTAAACCCACTGGACCCACATGTCAGTGTCTTATTATTTTTACTGATTTATTTTTATTATTTCTAATCTTGCCAGAGGCTGGCCCCACCAGTCAGTGGCTCAGGCCAGCTGAGATCCACCGGCGGCGAGGTCGTGCTCGTCGACGGGGAGCCTCCGACGACTACCAGAACGGTGGAGGGGCTCGGAAACGGCGTACAGGGGGCCAAACGCTGCGCGGAGAGCACCAGAGGAATGGCACATCTCCCGCAGCTCCATTTCTGCACTTAGCCGGGGCTGATCTGGCCGGAGATGATGCCGGCGACGAGCTTGGCGGCGGCCAAGGTTCGGGCGTCATCGAGGTCATCGATACAGGGACAACTACGCGCGGTTCTTAGCTCCTACAACATCTACGCGACGGCCTGAAGCTGCTGGTGCCCTCGGAAGGACGAGCTGATCACCGGAGGGCTACCGGCGACGATCTGCAGCGGCGGATCTTGTCGGGCTCTAGTGGAACTAGGCCTAGAGGAAGGGATCGACGGGGAGATCTTAGGGGAAATGACCGCATGCTCACGGGGAGTGCAGTGGTGGCGCTAGTCTGCTCGGGGACGGCCTGGAGAGGGAGAATGTCGGCAGCGATCTTCGGTGACCCGAGGAAGAAGACGATAGCTGCTCATCGATTCACTGCATCAGGGCGTCGGGCTCGTGACTAGGAAGCTCCAGGGGGTTGCGGCAGAGCTAATGCGCGGCTCAAAGGGAAGGGAGGTCGGCTAGAACGACGACGAGCTCGAGCTCTGCTCGGGCTCCAATTGCGGCAGAAGGAGGGAGGAGAGATCCGAGAGGAGGGGGAGAACTGGCGTTGGGAATGGATAGCCACGGGCTCGGGGAGCTTATCCCCGGCCTTGCCAGCGCGAGGCGGCGGCCAGGCAGGCGCACAGGTGCGTGGCCGCGCCGGAGAACGCGGCGGCCACCTCCTGCTCCTACTGGCGCGGGGGAGGAGACGACTGAGGGAGATGGGCTGGGCCAGGCTAGGCGACATGTAAGAGTTTTCCATTTTTTTTCTGTTTTTGTTTCTGTTTTAGCTACTTCAATAATTTGCTATTTATTTCAGCTCCCAAATAATTTGTAAAATTTATTTGAAGCACCCTAGAATATTTGTTGGAATATTTCCAACCATTCCTAAAGTTTTCAACATTTTTGAAAGTTTAAAGTTTCTGATTTCAAATTTAAAATTTGAAACCAGTAGCTTTTTGCATTAATTTAAAATCTTGAAGTGTCAAGAAAAATGTTTTCTTCATTGCTCATTTACTTTCATGATTTAGCAGAAAGTTTGAACTTTTCTTGAGGCCATTTTGGATTCATTGATTTTAACTAGTTTGAGATTTCCTTTATTTAAAGTAGTGGCTAGGGTTTTGAGTTTTGCTTTGTGTTACCCCCAATGTAATCGAGTTCATGAGTTATATAATAAAGAGTGTTTTAGTTAAGGGCTTTTCTTCATGCCATGATCTAAAGAAACGAATAATAAAAGAACAAAAGCATGAAAGATCATGTGATGATCCTATGGGAAGTGGTGGCTTCACATATAAAAAGAATTTTGATTGAAACTTGTTGTGGGTGGACAAACGTAGACCTTGGTCATTGTTGCAATTAATAGGAAGTAATAAAGAAAGTGAGGTTCACATATAAATATATCATCTTTGACACCGTCTATGATTGTGAACACTCATTAAACTGTTACATTCTAAGAAGTAGATGTTGGAAAAGGAAGACACCATAATGAATTATGTTTGCTTGGTTCCGAACAATGTTATATGACTAGAGATCCCTTAGCATGTGATTCTTGCTTCCACCTCATATCAACCAAAACTTCCGCACTAAGTAGAGATACTACTTGTGGATCCACAAACCCTCAACCTAGTTTTGTCATGAGAGTCCACCATACCTACCTATGCATTGAATAAGATCCCTCAAGTAAGTTGTCATCGGTGCAAGCAATAAAAATTGCTCCCTAAATATGTATGATCTATTAGTGTGTGGAAAGTAAGCTTTGTACGAACCTGTGATGAGGAACACATAAAAGTGACAGACTGCATAATAAAGTTCTTTATCACACGAGGCAATATAAAGTGACGTTCCTTCACATCAAGAGATCACACATCCATACCTCAAAAGCGCATGACAACCTCTGCTTCCCTCTGCGAAGGGCCTATCTTGTACCTTTACTTTTTATCTTTAAAAGTGTCATGGTGATCGACACCAATGCCTTATTTCGCCATTATCTTGGCAAGGGTCATGTTCTAGGGAAAGATCTATATTCATATATCAACTTGGAAGTAAGTAATCATGAATTATTATTGTTGACATTACCCTTGAGGTAAATAGTTGGGAGGCGAAACTATAAGCCCCTATCTTTCTTTGTGTCCAACTAAAACATTGATCTCGGCTTTGCTCTACAAGCTCTTATTTGACCCTTTCCGATGTTACGATAAATTGCAATTGCTTCAATGACTAAAGACTATTGGTTGTTAATTCTCAATAAGGTTATTGATCCATACTTTACATTGTAAAGGAATGGTCACTTTAACGTAAGAGATTATATGACGGTATGGCTGTTCTAAATATGATCATTATGCCTGCATGTCTGTATTTTATTTTATCGACACCTCTATCTCTAAACATGTGGGCATATTTATTGATCTCGCCTTCCGCTTGAGGACAAGCGAGGTCTAAGCTTGGGGGAGTTGATACGTCGATTTTGCATCATGCTTTTATATTGATATTTATCGCATTATGGGCTGTTATTACACATTATGGTACAATACTTATGCCTTTTCTCTCTTATTTTATAAGGTTTACATGAAGAGGGAGAATGCCGGCAGCTGGAATTCTGGGCTGGAAAAGGAGCAAGTTTGAGATACCTATTCTGCACAACTCCAAAAGCCGTGAAAATCAGCGAGGAATTATTTTGGAATATATCAAAAATATTGGGCAGAAGAAATACTAGAGGGGAGCCACCAGGAGGTCACGAGCCTGCCAGGCGCGCCCCACCCCCCTTGGCGCACCTGGGGGGCTCATGGGCCCCCTGTTACCCCTCCGGCTCCCATCTTCTGCTATATAGAGGGTTTCGTCCCAGAAAACATCAAGGGAGAGCTTTCGGGAAGAAACGCCACCGCCACGAGGCGGAACTTGAGCAGAACCAATCTAGAGCTCTAGCAGGGTCGTCCTGTCGGGGGAAACTTCGCTCTCGGAGGGGGAAATCATCGCCATCGTCATCACCAACACTCCTCTTATCGGATGGGACTCATCTCCATCAACATCTCCATCAGCACCATCTCATCTCCAAACCCTAGTTCATCTCTTGTACCCAACTCCGTCTCGCGACTCTGATTTTTTGTAAGGTTGCTAGTAGTGTTAATTACTACTTGTAGTTGATGCTAGTTGGATTACTTGGTGGAAGATCATATGTTCAGATCATTAATGTTATTCGATACCTCTCTGATCATGAACATAATTATGCTTTGTGAGTAGTTACGTTTGTTCCTGAGGACATGGGATAAGTCTTGCTATAAGTAGTCATGTGAATTTGGTATTCCTTTGATACTTTGATGCATTGTATGTTGTCTTTCGTCTAGTGGTGTCATGTGAACGTCGACTACATGACACTTCACCATTATTTGGGCCTAGAGGAAGGCATTGGGAAGTAATAAGTAGATGATGGGTTGCTAGAGTGACATAAGATTAAACCCTAGTTTATGCGTTGCTTCGCAAGGGGTTGATTTGGATCCACCAGTTTAATGCTAGGGTTAGACTTTGTCTTAATTCTTCTTTCTTAGTTATGGATGCTTGCGAGAGGGGTTAATCATAAGTGGGATGTTTGTCCAAGTAAGGACAGCACCCAAGCACCGGTCCACCCACATATCAAACTATCAAAGTAGCGAACGTGAATCGTATGAACATGATGAAAACTAGCTTGATAGAAATTCCCATGTGTCCTCGGGAGCGCTTTACCTTATATAATAGTTCATCCAGGCTTGTCCCTTGCTACAAAAGGGATTGGGCCATGTTGCTGCACCTTTGTTACTATTGTTACTTGTTACCCGTTACGAATTATCTTATCCCGCAACTATCTGTTACCGATAATTTCAGTGCTTGCAGAGAATACCTTGCTCAAAACCACTTGTCATTTCCTTCTGCTCCTCGTTGGGTTCGACACTCTTACTTATCGAAAGGACTAGGATAGATCCCCTATACTTGTGGGTCATCAGCTGGCTCACCGGGAGACGTGTGAGAAGGTGTGTGAATTCATGGGACATGTGTGAGAAGTCCTCTGCGCAGGCTCACCGGGAGACATGCGAGAAGGTGTGTAAATTGACGAGATGCATGCGAGAAGACCGTTGCGTAGGCTCACCGGGAGGCGAGCCATTTAAATGTCTCCTGCCTAGCTCCCAATCATTCCATATTAATCCCGCATGTGCCATTGGTTATCATAGGCGGCCGCACTCCCTAATCTCTTTGCACACTACCTTCATCCTCACCGCCATACCTAGTCGTAAACACTCTCAGAAGTGCATCAAATGGTGACCAAGGGCACCATCGAAGGGAGTGGTGACGCAGGGTTCGAAGCTTGGGGGGCAGAGCACCTAAGCATTTCTTGATGCTGGGTGATGAGTTTTCCCTCCCCGCTGATGAGGTCTTGGACAGACAGAAGCATGGCCACGACATCCAAATCTCTGTCGTGCCTCCTAGTAGGAGTTAGTGCTGCACAGAGACTACTAGGACATCTCTCATGACCACCCTAGCAACGATGACTCTAACGACTCCGATAGCGACAACTACGACGATGGAGAACTCGTTCGGCATGCTAATGATCTCTCTAGGGTTATAGTGATTTAATGATTGATGTGTACAAATGATCATATTGTTAATAATTCGTCTAGGATTACTAATTGTGCTAATGATTCATAGACAAATTTTAGAATCGATATGAATGGCTGACATAGGTATTTACTCCCTCTGGTATGGTGTATTAGGCTCGCTACAAGGAGCTTTGCCACCTAGGCGCACGATGATAGGGCGAGGAAAAAAGATCAAGCGATGTGATTAAGCCAATACACGTTCTTAAAATCACGTTCAATCCTCCATAACTTTGATAGTTATAACTCGGAGAGGAAACAATAGCTAATCAATCACGTCAATCACCGTGGGCCATTTGCATGGATCTAGCTATCAACGGAACTGCCCAACCACACCCGAGAAACTAGCACATGCACTTCTGGCATGCTAATCAATAACGACAATTAGTCTAGACACTAACTAATTACTTGGCCTAAAGATGGAGTAGTTTAGGAGCAAATATATTTTGGTGGTGACGCCTATATGCCGGACCAGAGGGAGTATACATGTACCCCCTCTGTAAACAAATAAGTATAACAACATTTAGATTGCTACTTTAGTGATAGAGAGAGTAGTACTTCAAAGTTACTACTCCTAGTTTGTTTGAAAATAACTAGTTAGTGCCTTTCTAGTCATTAGTTAATATTTTTGTTGCATTATAAGTTATTTGTGATCTCATTTTATGCATTTCATTTATGAGTGTCATAATTTTTATTATATGTATAGGTGCTATCTAATGACGTTGACAGCGATAAATATAACCAGAAAAGGAACAAGAAACAAAAGCTCAGGGAGCTCTATGCGAGAAAGCATAATCATAATATGACGACCCTAAATGGGGGGCTTCGGATGCCCATTCTGCGCCCAAAGGATTAGCCCCGCCTTTGCAAGTGTTCTGGCGCATGCTAGAGGACGATTCGTTGGCTCCTTCATGCACAAAGTGTTCTTGCATGGTGGTGCATGCTGCGTACGCGGGGTAGATGGAGAAAGTTAACGTTGTTGGTGGGTACAATCAGGATTAAGTTATATATACATGTCCAACACTACCATAGGTATCTACTTTGTGTATCTTACATGCATTCTTGAGTATGTTTATTATGTGTTGATCTAGATGTTGGTCAAACTTTGTTTTATGAAATAGTAGTACATAGAGCAATGTAATTGCATCTTGAGACGCAATCATTTTGGTTGATGGAATATTATATACTAGCAACCGTTGGCCAACAACACAGACATCTACATGGGAGTGTTCACATATTTGTAACACTATGCATATTACGGTAAAAAATGCTAGACTTTACTTGAAACTTATTGACCATGCAAAAAAACCAGGTGTCACATGAAAAAGGAATTTTAGTACTGATTTGCAAACATGGTTTATTTTCCCGGACTGAAACCGTGTGTGATGACTAACACTGTGCAGCAACACGCATGCCCCGATTGTCCAGAACGCATTCTCGTGGATCGCAAGTCAGCAACCGTAGGATTTACACGGGTTACCGTCGTTCATAGCGCACCAGAGTGGCACTTACTGCACACAGTTGTGTAAACACTATTTTGGTAGTGGCATTTTGGATTAAATATGCAATGGAAATTGATATGTGCAGCTTAACATGTAACCAACTTGATTTAATTACAATTCTCCATTCTGGCTTGTATTTCCATTCCTGACGTCATCAGAAACGAACTATGTAACACAACCGACAATGATCATTGACATTGTCACACATGTGTTTCTACCACATTGTAAAATTTGGACACATTTAAAACCTTTTTGAGTGTTTGTGCATGTGTGAATTGATTGTTATTTGCTTGAATGCTTGTTTGGGTTTTAAATCACAAACACTCTGCTTCTCTCAAGACGCATCTTCTTGCTCCCAGACTTTTCCCACTGACCATACCATGTGTATAGGAGCTAAAACTATTTTTGCAATATATCATTTCGACCAAAAAGCAATTATTTAATTTAAGCTTTAAAACCCCTAAATTGAGGTTTGTACTACAAGTCCTCAAATAAGGAAAGATGTGTGCCCCAAATATATTATTTTGATCATATTATCAAAAAGAGTTCCCAAGATCACAAATATATTATTTTAAAGGTTATATTCCTCTTTTATTTGAAAACCTTTTTCTTAGGCCATAAATGGTCTTTTACCACGAAAAATTATTTTTATGCTGCCAAAATATTTGAGAAAATTTAGGCAAAGTGAGTGGATATATATTTTCCATATATAAGACTTTCAACACATCTTTATGTTCAAAATATTGGACAAAACCCTTCAAAACCTTTTTTTGCTATTTCAAGTAATTGAAATATTTCTATAAGAAATATTATCAAATGATTCCAAGAAACTTCCAGCAAGTCTCACATGATGTATGTGATGATCTTGCCAAGTTTCATCCCAATTCTAATCATTTTGTTTCACCAAAATATTCCAAAACCCTCTCTTTCCAAATCCAAATTTGACCAACTCTACATTGCCAAGTTTTCCCAGTTGATACCAAATTTGTGGGCATGCTTCCATCAGCAAATAAGGCCACCACACCAAGTGATGCACGAGGGAGAATAGGTTTCCCTAGTTAGATTTGAAGAAACCTAATTCTGCCCATTTCTAGGGTTAACAATGTTTACATTGTCAACTTTCTTCAAATCAGCTAAAACCTTGTGATCAACCTTGTTTTTACCTACCAATTAACAGCTAGTGGAGTCTTTTACCTAGCCAAGACTAGCATCAAACACCTTCTGGTGAAATATTAAAACTTCTTCTTTCAGCCCTTTCACCGTTCTCCTTCACACCAATTTTCTACCACACTAGCTCCTAGTTACCAATCACCTCACGAGGCAGCAAACAAACCTTAGCTCAATCATGGAGGGGGGGGGGGGTAAAACCCACTTTTACTCCTCTAGACAGCCCGATTTACCTCTTCTCTCTCTTCCCTCTTTGACTCATTGCCCTTCTAGAGCATCCAAGGCCACCCTCCCTCTTGTTTAGTCTTCCTACAGTGCATGAACACTTCAGGACGCATCGGAGCGTGCCACAATCCTCATCATGTCGACCAATGACATGCTCTTGAGCGGGCTACAGGACAAACAGATATTTGACCTCACCGTCTGCACATGCCCTGGCCACCGCGAGCCTGTCCCGTGCGCCAGTCGAGGCACCTCTACGTCCGCGACACGCCATCGTGTCGGGAGCCACCTCTCCCTCTCCCTCTCCCTCTCAACCACCCCAGCATATGCCCAACGCCGCCCCGCTTGGCCAATGCATGGCCTCGCACGGGCGAGTGCCAGAGCCAGGCCACACCTCTCCTCTCTCTCCCTGGAACTACGACACCACTCCCAGGAACGCCACAATGCCACCTTTGTCTCCTCCCATGGCCACCAACAACGACAACAACCCAGCCGACTCATCGATCCACGGTGAGCTCGCATCCCGACTATAAATAGCCACCCCGAGGCCCTCTCCCCCCTCTACTGGCTCCCTCTCTCTCCCAATCCACCTCATGGAGCATCCACTCCTCTTTAGGAGCTCCAAAGTTCGAGATCAAACTCGAAGTACACCGCATCGGCCCACCAGAGATTTCGAGGTAAAGATCTCCTCCAGCTTCTTTTCGTTCTCCTCTGGTTCCCCTTGCCTCCCTAACCATTTCCCCCTCCTCTCCTGCAAGGATTACTGAAGGAAGCGCCGGGTTCAACCTTTCGAGGAGAAGCTCCGCCATGGTCCTCTTCGTCACCGGTGACTCCGTCCACCCCGATGACTCCCTCGACCTCCATCCGATTAGCGATGACACCCTGGATTCATCCCCCCTTATGCTCGGCTTGTTGTGGCCCTAGTCAACGAAGATGAGCTTTGTCGCCCCCGTGGCCAGGGGTTGAAGATGAACCTGATAGGAGGGGGCCGTCGTGAGCGTCTTGCGCCCCTCCCACATCTCTCCCTCTCTCTGCCACTGGGCTCAACCTGTTAGGTTTGAAACCTGGAAATGGACGCGCCTGGCTTGTGTGGGCTGGCTAGCCTGTGGGCCGGCCCAGATGTGGGTCGATGTGGCCCAGGGCATAGAGCCACATTTTCTTTTTCTTTTTTTGGAATTTTCTTCCAAAAAATCTACAGGAATAAATATTCCTCCAAATCTAATGATTAGAATTTGTAAAATCTTGTAAAAATACCACCTATTTTATTATGCCACTTGTGAAATTTTTTGAAAAAAATCATGCATTGTTTTTATGGGAAACCCTGTTTTATATATTCAAAGCCTATTAAAATACTTTTAACTACTTTTTACACTCCAAAACCAAAACCTAACAATTTTCTCAATGGTAGAGCTCACCCTAGCTAGTATTTTTGCCATCAGTCTGCTCTTTGTCGTCTGGTTTTTGGTAGCTGATGGCAGCTGATGGAAAAGAGAGTCTTGGCCATCAGCCAACAAATGGCAAAGAAGCAGCAAATGGCAAATTTTTTGATTCCAGTAGTGTAGTATTTTACAAAAATGGTGTCACATTTTTTGGAATAGTTTATTTTTTGTGTGTTTGAAGTGGCCTTATTTGTGCCCTTTACTTTGTGGCGATTAATCACGTTCTTCACGAGGGAGTTGGAGAGGAAGCACCTGAAGACTTTGAATACTTTGTTCAGCTAGGCAAGCAGCCCTTTGACCATATCTAAGAAACCATTATTATGCATGTCATATGACACTTTATTCCGTTGCATTGAATCATGATGAGTCGGTGACCATCGTGGTGGGTTACCTCCGTTGCTTTCCTCATTAATACTTGCATGATACAAGACCCTACTCAAGTGGGATGGGAATATGCTAGTAGTTTCTAATCAAGTGGGATGGGAATATGCTTGGTATCAGAGAAGAAATGATTTAAAAGACCTTTCAAAAACTCCATCGGGTGCCACTAATGCCAGAGGGAGGTGGTGTTGAGCTAGGTAACCACTTGATAAAGAAGTGGTGTACCGAGGTAAGTTGTGTGGGTGATTTAAAAATGGGGAGATTTAAGATCTGATGATCGTCTCAGCCTTACATTTACAACCACTCTACACCTATATGGGAAAGGGCTTCGTTGATTACTTTGGTTGATTACCCACACTCACCGGCCTGGGAGCATACGTTCGGGGCAACCCTGAAGATGTCGTCACCGGGCATGGGAGGGGGCCCGAACCTAGCGACCCCATGGCAGAGGGAGAGCCGCCAGCGAGAGCACCTTTCACCGGGGCCAACTCAATCACATGTCCCTCGGTCGTGGTTGGGCTGGCGAGCCGGGAAGGGACTGTCATCGGGCGGCGGATGTAGGCCGACCCAACTAGCCCCGTGCCGGCAGTCGAGCCGCCAACAACTGCCCCGCTCACCATGGCCGACTCCACCATCGGGCCATCGGGCGTGGTCGAGTTAGTGAGACGGGAGGAACCGTCGTGGGGTGGCGGGGGGAAGCGACCCTCAGCCGCCCCACACTGCAGGTCAGACCGCGAGCAAGTGCCCCCTACACCTGCGTAGCCTCGCACCCGACCAACTCAGCCTCAACGGTCGAAGCGGTCAGCCGTCCAGCCGATGCAGCACTGCCGTGAGCCCATCGAGTAGCCGACAACGGAGTCGTTACACATGCCTCCTACCCATGACTGTCCTCACTGCCGGCACCGTAGCGGATGGGATTAGTAAGCGGCACGGGAACCTCCAGGTTCCCGTTGGTGCAGTGATCGAACCCGCCGCTATGTCTCACAAAGGTGGAAAAAGAGACTCGTGTGGATCCTCCGACTCTACCCTACGACTCCATAAGTGGCAAGGAGCCGAAGAAACTCCCATAGTCTTCGCATCTGCCTTCCCAAACTTCGCAGCAGGCTCCTCAGGTTTCTACTATGACCCATCATGTGGATCCTTACTATTTTCCCCAGCGTTACGATCATCATACGTTGTATCCATGTCCGTATGACCATCCTAACCCTGAACCAATGGTGTGTCCTCAAATTCCACCGCAAGTTCGTAAGTGATCCCCGCATGAGTCCACACTACCACGTCTGGCACAAGCTCAACGTTAACTACACTGACAAGAAGCCGCGCTACACCGTTCACGTGAGTAAAAGACATATCAACCTTCTTCGTCTTGCCAATGAGAGATCCCAAACTCCAAGTCACATAAAAATTATGAAGTGGTTTGGGAGGTTCCCCAGAGAACCGGACCCAGACCTGAGTCAGAGGTGTACCTTGCGGCTCCTTTTGTTTCCACTTGTTGAATTCCAGGAAGATGCTAGTACTAGGCACTCTCCACATGCCAAATATCAGTATACGAATTTGATCCTCCTTTCAAGGAAACTCCAGTTTATAAGTTTGTCCCTCGATTCTAACCAAATTCCAACAGAATTTACCCGGTGCCAGTTCTCGTAGCTGTTGCACCAATTGTGCCTCAATCAAGGTACCATTCATTACCTTCACGATGCCCGAAAAAGACGTGTCTAAGATATGCGATGTCTTCTCGACTTTAGGTGACTCAAAAAACATCAAATCTTCACAACAATCTCCATAGATTGTGACCAGCGCCTTGGGCCCAAGCAAAAGTGGGCAATATCCTGAGATATGTTTTGGCTTGAGACAAACATCGCAAAGCTCCACCGTACACTCTGCAACAAAGTGTCCCTGATGCCCACATCAATGACATGTCAGTTCTCTTTTTTACGTGCCCACTTGGACATTCTCTCACCGTTACACTTGTGAAATCCTTTATCAGACACAGATTCCCGCGACTAATGACGAGATGATGTATATACTTCTCGCACCTTGTTGGTTATCACTAGTGGAAGGTTGAGATGTAGTCAGCAGCAAGTTTTACCTGAAACAAAAACTGTAAGGTTTATCGAACCGGTAGGACTCCTAGGATCAACAAATAGGTGTCTCCCACCCTGGCTCTAGCAGAAGACGTGGACCTGCACACACATCAAATAACTTTGCTCCCAACGAGTACACAAAGGTTGTCAATCCCTCCGGCCTTGTAGTTTGGAAAGGATCAAACAAAAAGTGGGAAAAGTAATAGTGATTGCAACGGAAAAGTAAATGAAAACGGTAAATGATGGAGGTGTAAACAATGATGGTGATATGGACCGTAGTCACATGATGTTCACTAGTGATGTCTGTCTCCCAAAAGACGTTAAATAACTATGCTTGGGTAAAAAATTACAGTTGGGCAATTGTCAGAATTATGAACACACCGCAATGCTAATTATGCTACTTGATAGTTAGAGGTTCAATAGTAATGGGCCGTACGCCAAGACAAGTAGACTGTTTATTCATCAGCATCTACTTACAAATCATCCACCTCGAGATATCTATCCAGAACATCTCGCTGGTATTACGTTGCGAGCCCCACCCAAAGTGTAAACTCAAAGCAATGGACAACTGCATTAACGAACTATGTGTAAGGAAAACAATCCTTGCAACCGTGGTCACAAGCATCCTCGATTTCTCCCTGGTGGAACAGCACATCCCCTAGTCTCATGTTTCTGTCACTCAAGCTAGACATCGAGGGGCATGAACCCACAATCGTGCATAACGCTCCCTCTTGGAGTTACAATCTACTACTCGGCCAAAGCAATAAATAGCAACGGAGAACATGCATGAATCACTAAGGAACATAATATAAAAGGATAATCAAATATATAACTCATAACAATCTGAACATAATCTCATAATCCAGCGGATCCCAACAAACCGAGCATAGCAATAGCAAGAGAATTATATAGTTGCCTTGATCATGTAGGGCATCTCACAAGGACTAACCCTTGAAGCACAAGATTGGAGAGAAGACATCACCTAGCTACTGGTCATGGACTCATGGTCCAAGGAGGACTACTCATAGCACGTCCGGGGAGTGTCCACAACGAGGGTGCCGGGAAGAGGTCTCCTAATGCTCCCGATCTCGAAAGCGCTGCGGCGGTGGAACGATGCAGAGATTCGCGATTCTGGATGTGATGGAAGGGTTTTCTCTCAAAGGAGTATATATATGCCAAAGGAGGGCACCGGAGGAGGTGGGACCCACCCAGGCGGCCTCTTGGCACGGCCAAGGGGTAGGCTACGCCCACAGGTCGCCTGGGCAGCCCCTCGCCCACTCTGCCCCATCTTTGGTGATCTGGAAGCTTCCGTTATGCTGATTTTGTATGTATTTTTCTCTGGATTTTCTGGGCTTCCGAAAATTGGGTAAAATCCCCTGCAAAATTATAGATACTTTTTGGACGTATCAACATCCCCGAGCTCAATTTATGCTCGTCCTCAGGTAGATAAATGATATCACAAATAATTTCTATGGTGACATGATAACACACATATAAGAACTTCAAAGTAAAGCAAGCAAGATATGCAATTCAAGTCAAGATAATAACAAGCAAGAGTCTATATCTAGTATTGAATTTAGCAAAGTAAGAACATAAAGGTGCAAGAGATCTCGCTCTTCGTGACTCGAATGTCTCCAAATGGTGTTTGCGTGCAAGAAGTGGGAGATGGGTTGAGATCATAAAATATGTTTTTTAATTGAGAACTCAATCTACTAAAATTTCACACTTGGTCTCCTTCGGAATCTTATTTTGAGTCATCCCCAGACCACTAGTCAGGCACAAGTGAAAATGATCCTCTCCCCTTCGAATTTGAGCACTCATCAATGAGGACAACCATAGGGGAGAGAGAGCCAAATGATAGATATGATGTGAGGAGTAGGGATTGCCATGTAACGGATGCAGATATGAGCTAAGGTAAGCTCTACAATTGAACTAGTGGGGGTGCATCCAACTTGGTTGCTCATGAACACCTAGGGCTCATTTGAGGAGGCTCATCATTGGAATATGCAAACATGGTTCTATAGTGTAAGGTTCCCCACGTAGTTATGCATGAATGATAATCTCGATGTATTACCAATATAGCAATGGAGTACGAGTGTGTATCTTTCAAAAGGAATTGTAGTGTTGCCCCCCTTGTCTTTTTTTTCCTATTTTTATTTTTTATTTTTTTGTGGCCTCTTTGGCTCTTTCTATTTATCTCTCATTTGTCCTCTTTGGGATCTTTTGATTTGTCCTCCATGGTATCTTTTCCTCACTTAAGGGCAACACTCTATGTTTTCCATGAATAAAAAGAATATCGTCACACTTTATAAGAAGTACTCAACATAAAGACAAGTTAAAACTATCATGATGTATGCAAATGTATGCCTCTACCAGTGTTGCGGGATATGCAATGATACTAGCGCGTCATGTAGCAGTAATTAGGGCAAGGCCCAACTAGCATGTGGCTCCTTGATCAAACAAAAGCATGTATGACATGAAGATCAAGTCATGAGATGGTGGATGTTGCATGACAATGTATCTGGGAAAAGCTATGGAAATGCCTTAATAGGTAGGTATGGTGGCTGTTTTGAGGAAAGGTATAATGAGGCTTACGTATGACAGAGCGTATCATGTCATGGGTTTGGATGCACCGGCGAAGTTTGCACCAACTCTCAATGTGAGAAAGGGCAATGCACGGTACCGAAGAGGCTAGCAAAATATGGATGGTGGAAGTGCCAACAATCGAATACTCACATTAGTCCGAAGAACTCATACACTTATTATCGGTAACTCTCTAACTAGTTAGGAAATTCGCAAAGAGACAAGTACCACGAGGAGGAGTGTTTGGGGGTTTGGTTATCCTTGCGCATCCTCGACTCATGGTAACGTGAGGGTACTCAATATATTCCATCCCCTCTAGAGGTTGGCGATCAATTTAGTAGCTAGAGTTCTCAACTAGTTTTTAGTTTTTGAAAAACACACGAATTTCCAAAAATACGACACCTATCACTAATAGGCTCAAGCTCTCGGCACCAATAGTCCAAACATTACTCAAATCAATACCTCAAAACTATTGCAAGTTACTATTATACTTAAATAGCAACCTCAATTACCTATTCATGTAAGACACACAACTCAGTCTAACGAGCCAACTCTCTAAACAAGATAACCATGATAACTCAAGAGAGTTCCAAAAGCAACCTAAATAAAAGCTCTTAAAAATATAATCATGAAAACTAAGAGCTAAGCATGACAGTAGCTATGTAAAGATAAAGAACACACAAAAAAAGATAAGCATGGAAACCTATGTTGTGTTCTAGAGTGGAATGGAGCGTTTTTCTCTCCCAAATAAGGTAGGCTAGGTTTCGACTTGTTATGAACAGAAATAAAAACTAAAACAAACTAAAAATTAAAGAGCGGGACGCTCCAAGCATAGCACATAACATATGAAGTGATAAAAATATAGCATGGAGATGGACGAAATGATGATTGTTGATAGAGAAGGGGATGCACGGGGGCATCCCCAAGCTTAGATTCTTGAATCTCCTTGAATATTTCTTGGGGTGCACGGGGGCATCCCCAAGCTTGAGCGCTTGACACTCTTGTTTCTTCTTTCATCATGTCCCATCGCATACTTGAAAACTCCCTTCATACGAAACTCATCATAAGCTGATTAGAGTGGTTAGTACCCTTAATAAAATAATTCATTACCTACTGGAATTAATGATTTTCATCAAAATATACTGTTTCCCATGATTACCAAACGGTTTTTGCAAAGTAAAAGCAAGCTTAAGATTTGCAAAACGATCAAAACTCAAAATGAGGCAGAATCTGTGAAAAACAGAACAATGGGTAGTAATAAATTTATTCGGGGCACTTCTGCAACTCAAATCAAAAATCTCAGAACATATGCCAGAAAGACAATTATATAGAGCATGTTTTCAAAACAATTCAGATAAAAAGATGATCTGGTGATTTTCGGCGAATTGTTCCGTCAGGCAGACATAATCTGTTTCTGGACAACATGTCACAATTTTTGAACTTTCTTGCAATCGGAGACTATAACTTGGCACAAAGCTTAAAAATAAAGATAGATGATGTTTATACAGTAGTAACAAGCATCAAGACGACTAAAATTGAAAGTAAAAATAAACTAGCTTGCCTCCCAACGAGCGCTTTCTTTTATGCCTTTGAGCTAGGCATAATGCAAGAAGATCAAGTATTATCAACTCCAAAAGAATAACTTGCCCGAATGACGGACTCATAAGGTAACTTAATCTTCTTTCTAGGGAAATGTTGCATTACCTTTTTAAGGGGGGATTGGAATTTAAGGATTCCCTCTTTCATGTCAATGATAGCACCAACCCCGCGGAGAAAAGGATGTCCCAAAATAATTGGACATGAGGGATCACACTCAATGTCCATAATAACAAAATCAACGGGCACATAGTTACCATTGATAATAATAAGCACATCATGAATTCTTCCTAAAGCTTTCTTTATGGAAGAATCAACAAGACGAACATCAAAAGAAAATGATTCATAAGGTTTCCAATCAAGAATATCATACATTCTTTTGGGCATAACGGAGGCACTAGCTACAACATCACATAAAGCAAAGCAAGAGATATTATTTAATTTAATCTTGACCATAGGATCCCAACCATCTTCTAGTTTTCTAGGAATAGAAGTCTCTATCTTGAGCTTCTCCTCCCTAGCTTTGATGAGAGCATTGGTAATATGCTCGGTGAAGCCAATATTGAGTGTACTAGTGTGGGGGTCTTTAGCCTTTCTTTGCAAAAAAAGTGATCACTTCGGAAAGACTACAATTGTCAAAATCAAGGTTACTACCATTAATTAAAGTGGTACTGATGTTATCTAAGCTCATTCTTTTAGTAGTCTCTAAATTCAAAGGACATTCTTGTCCTATATTTGAGGTATTAGCATCACCATTAATAGTTCCATTGGGACTAGGAGTGTGATGGGTGCTAAAAGTTTTGATGTCCTAAACAACTTGTATAGTAGCAATGGTAGTGTGTGTAGGAAGGGTCGTAATTCTCTCTTCCTCTTACTTTTCTCTAGCCCATCTCTCTTTAAGTTTGTCTAGCATTCTTATGTTCTCATTAATTTGGACTTGGATAGCATTCATGGGTGTGGTGTTCCTTTCCTCAAGGGGGAAGTTATAATTTTAGCATCTCTACATCATGAGCTATCTTGTCCACCTTCAAAGACAGACTATCTAATTTTTCTAGTTTCTCTTCTACACTCTTGTTGAAGGCCTTTTGAGAAGTGATAAAGTCTTTAAGCATGCTCTCTAATTTAGAAGTGGAGTTTTTGGTGCTAAGATAATTGTTGTTGTTCCCATAGTTATTGGATGGAAACGGTCTAGGATTGCTACCAAAATTACTCCTATAGGCATTATTATTGAATTTGTTCCTAGAGATAAAATTAACATCAACTTGCTCTCTTTCTTGAGCAACCAAAGAATTTAAAGGAACATGATGAGGATCAATAGGAGCTTGCTTAGTAAGTAGAGTCATGATCATGTCAACCTTATCATTAAGGGAGGAGATCTCCTCAACAGAGTTCACCTTCCTACCTATTGGAACTCTCTCGGTGTGCCCTTGAGAATAATTTGTCATCATCTCATCCAATAGCTTTGTGGCAGAACCAAGTGTAGTTGACATAAAGGTTCCTCCCGCGGCCGAGTCTAACAGATTCTGCGAGGTAAAGTTCAATCCTGCATAGAAAGTTTGGATAACCATCCAAGTTGTCAAACCATGTGTAGGGAAATTCTTAACAAGAGATTTCATACGTTCCCAAGCTTGAGCAACATGTTCATTATCCAATTGTCTAAAATTCATAATGTTACTCCTCAAGTGGATAATCTTAGCACGCGGGTAATATTTCCCAATAAAAGCATCTTTCCTCTTATCCTGAGAATCTATGCTATTCCTAGGCAAAGATTGAAGCCACATTGAGGTCCTCCTCTCAAGGAGAAAGGAAAAAAGCTTAAGTTTAACAATATCACCATCTACTTCTTTATATTTTTGCATATCACAAAGCTCAACAAAATTGTTCATGTGCAAAGTAGCATCATCTCGAGCACCATAGAATTGATCTTTCATAACAAGATTCAGTAAAGTAGGTTTAATCTCATAGGACGTGGCTCCAGTGGTGGGAGCAGCAATAGGAGTGTAGATAAAGTCATTGTTGTTGTGACTAGTGAAGTCACACAACTTGGTGTTCTCAGTGGAACCCATAGGAAAGCAACTAATTTTTTTTGTGGTTTTTGGTATAAAACTCTAAAGCAAAAACTAGAAAGCAAACTAACAAGACTAAAAAGCAAAGGTAATAGATAGCGTGCAACTCCCCTATCATGAAGACTGGAGTCCCCGGCAACGGTGCCAGAAAACTTTGCTTGATGATGAGAAGATGTATATACTTCTCGCACCTCATTGGTTACCCAAAGTGGAAGGTTGAGATGTAGTCAGGAGCAAGTTTTCCCTCTCATAGAAACTGTAAGGTTTATTGAACCAGTAGGACTCCTAAGATCAACAAGTAGGTGTCTCCCATCCTGGCGCTAGTAGAATACGTGGACCTGCACACACAACAAATAACTTTGCTCCAAACGAGTACCGAGAGGTTGTCAATCCCTCCGTCCTTTTACAAAACACAAGCGGGAAAAGTAATAGTGATTGCAATGGAAAAGTAAATGAAAACGGTAAATGATGGAGGTGTAAACAATGATGGTGATATGGACCGGAGTCACATGATGTTCACTAGTGATGTCTCTCTCCCAAAAGTCGATAAATAACTATGCTTGGGTAAACAAATTACAGTTGGGCAATTGACAGAATTATGAACACACCGCAATGCTAATTATGCTACTTGATAGTTAGAGGTTCAATAGTAATGGGTAGTATGCCAAGATAAGTAGACCATTTATTCGTCAACATCTACTTACTAATCATCCATCTTGAGATATCTATCCAGAACATCTCGCCGGTATTAAGTTGCGAGCCCCACCCAAAGTGTAAACTCAAAGCAACGAACAACTTCATTAACGAACTATGCGTAAGGTAAACAATCCCTGCAACCGTGGTCACAAGCACCGTTGTTTTTTCCCTGGTGGAAACAACACATCCCCTAGTCTCATGTTTCTGTATCTCAAGCTAGATATCAAGGGGCATGAACCCACAATCATGCATAATGCTCACTATTGGAGTTACAATCTACTACTCGACCAAAGCAATAAATAGCAACGGAGAACATGCATGAATCACTAAGGAACATAATATAAAAGGATAATCAAATATATAACTCATAACAATCTGAACATAATCTCATAATCCATCGGATCCTAACAAACCGAGCATAGCAATAGCAACACAATTACATAGATGCCTTGATCATGTAGGGCAGCTCACAAGGACTAACCATTGAAGCACGAGATTGGAGAGAAGACATCACATAGCTACTGGTCATGGACTCATGGTCCAAGGAGGACAACTCATAGCACGTCCGGGAATCATCCATCGCAGTGGAGAAGCTCCCGGAGGTCAATCGTCCCTCCGGCAGGGTGCCGGGAAGAGGTCTCCTGACGCTCCCAATATCGGAAGCTTTGCGGCGGCGGAATGATGGAGAAATTCGCGATTCTGGATGTGATGGAAGGTTTTTCTCTCGGAGGAGTAAATATATGCCGAAGGAGGGCACCGGAGGAGGTGGGACCCAACCAAGCGGCCTCTTGGCGCGACCAGGGGGTAGGCCGCGCCCAGAGGTCGGCTGGGCGGCCCATAGCACCCCTCTAACCCATCTTCGGTGATTTGGAAACTTCCGTTACACTGATTTTTATATATTTTTCTAGGGATTTTTCGGGCTTCGGAAAATTGGGTAAAAGCACCTGCAAAATAGACATCAGCAGACAGAAACTGGCACTGGGTGCACGGAGTTAGTAGGTTAATCCACATATGTGTAAAATGATATAAAAGTGTAACAAAACATATAACAATGCCACCCAAAAGATCATGGAACAAGTAGGAATTATATATACGTTTTGGACGTATCAGCGGCTTAGTTGCCGCATGCTTCACAGCAGGAACCTTCACGGATGCGAGGGCGGTGACCGCGTCCATCGCAGCCTCCGAGAGCATCGTCTTTGGTGTCGCTAGTAGCTTTTGGCCATCTACAGCTTTTTGTTATGTGATGAATTTGAACGGACTTGTAGATTGTAGAAGTAAGAGCACTTTTATTACTCCCGTATCTAAACCTATATGGATTGAAAGGAATCTCGATGGGACACCTCCACGCATGAGCGGAGTACGCACTCGTGATTCATTTGGAATTAATCTACTTTGGTTGGAAACTTGCATACGAGTGGGAATTATTCTCTTTACTAGCGGTGTTCTGGCACTATTGATTTGTAAAAATAGGACTAAAGATCTGATCTGATTTTCCACATGCAGGTTATCGCCCATCGATGTTACTTTCTGACTTTGATCTGATTTATGCTATTATTGAAACTTTTTTCATGTCCACTCATGAACTCCTAGTTGACATAGATCCTTTAGTGCCCGCTCGTTTTCATCTCGCCAATCATGATCTTCTCAATCCCTGAAGAAGGTCCCTCCAAGAAGGCAACACCACCCTGTACGTGCCCTACGGTGGGCATCAACTGTTGTGGTTTTGACACAGCAGATGTCCTCATAGGACAACTTATGCATTAGGCCATCGCAACTAGGTGGTATCTTGAACGGGGTTGGTTAGAATCGAGAGACACGAGTTTTACCCAGTTTCGACCCCTGTGTGGGAGGTAAAGGCCTACATCGTGCTTGTTTGCTATTGATGATGATGATGATCTTGATTACAAGGGTGGTATTTGATACTTGTGATTTGTGTTGGGTTTCCATGAAGGGAAATGGATAATTGTAGGACAATACGGGCAAGTGTTTACTTTTGTTAAGAAACCAAGGTTTATCAAACCAATAGGAATATCAATCCTCAACCATCTTCAATGGTTTCACACAAAATTGGAAACAACTTGCACCCAACATGGGCAAGAGGGTTGTCAATCCCCTTGATCTCGTTATTTGCAAGGGAAGAGGCGTGTAGATAACTGTAGAGAATTGTAAATTCCAAAATATAATAAAAGAAAAATAAGAACAGCGAGGAAAATGTAAGTTTTGTGAATATATAAGTAAATAGACCCGAGGGCCGTATTGTTTTCTAGTGGCATCTCTCATGAAAGCAACATATGGTGGGTAAACAAATTACAGTTGGGCAATTGATAGAAAAGCAGATAGTTCTATGATTTTCACGGCAATGATCATGTGTATATAGGCATCACATCCATAAGAAAATAGGCCAACTCCTGCCTGCACCTACTACTATTACTCCACTTCAAGAGCGCTTCTATGCTTGTCTCTCTACGTATTTTGTTCATGACAAACAGGGTAATGTTTGGCAAACGATGACATGATGTAGACAAAGTAAATTCAATCAATATGAATAAACCCGAACATTTTATCCTTAGTAATAAAAACACAAAGATGCATCTTGTCCCCTTATGTCCCTCGGATATAAAAACTCATCAGGTTGAACCCACTACAACGCACCCCTCCCACTACAGAAATATCAAGCTACTTGGCCAAAGAAATTGAATAGACCGAAGAGAATTATGAAGCTATGATGATCATGCACATAACAATCATAAAAATCAGAGAATACTCAAATACTTTTCGTGAAACATCTGAACATAAACCCAAAATTCATTGGATCCCAACAAAGACACCATACCAAAGAATTACATCGGATAGATCAATGGGAAGATGTGATGATCATTGTATTGAAGATCAAGAGAGGGAGAGAGAGATAGACATCTATGTACTAACTATGGACCCATAGGTCTATGGTGAACTACTCACACATCATCATGAGGGCAACAAGGTTGATGAAGAAGCCCTCCATCAACAATCCCCCTCTGGCAGGGTGCCCGAATTGAGCTCTAGATGGGATCGCCGTGGAACACAGAATCGCGGTGGCGGAAAAAGTGTTTCTCTTTTATATTTAAGGTTTTTGGAATATATGTGAATGTATAAGCCAGAGAACAGAGGTGGATGGGCCACGAGGGAGGGACAAGCCATCAGGGCACGCCAACCGCTCTCGTCGTGCCAGGGGGGCTTGTGCCTCCGTCGTGTGGCTTCTGACCTTGTCCCGAACCTTCCAGGTCTTCTTTCGTCCAAAAAAATCATAAAAAAGTTTCTAGATAATTGGGCTTCGATTGGTACTGTAAACCTAAAAAGTAAAAAAACATACCGAATGCAACAACTGTCATATTTAGATACGTTGGACACGTATCAAGCATCCCGAAGCTTAATTCCTACTCGTCCTCGAGTAGGTAAATGTTACCCAATATGTAATCTTTTGAATGTATTCTCACTGAGAAATGATGAATTAACAAGCATCAAAATAGTAATATCTATAAGCACAAGCAAAAAAATCATTAATCTTTCAATGTATACGATCCTAAAAGAGTGTTTACCTCCATTCATCTTTCATGTTAGTAAGCCATGGCTCCGTGTTCACCATATTAATACAAATATCAAGCACCACGGTGTCCAAGTAAGGAAATTGGATCCTACTTTTTCAGTGTGAATCAACTTTTTATTCTTCACACAATACAAGAGCGTGAACCATGGACATAGCATAAGGGTGGAATACAATATGGTGGTAGTTATCAAAGGGGTAAAAGGTGGAGAAGATAGTCTCACATCAACTAGGCATAGAAACGGGCTATGGAGATGCCCATAGGTAGACCTCAATGCAAGGATTAGGGATTGCCATGCAAATGATGCACTAGAGCTATACGTATATTAAATCTCAACTGAAGCTAAGTGGGGTGTGGATCCAACTTGCTAGCTCATGAATACCACTGGCATTTGAGGAATCCCGTCATCGGAATATGCAAGCCAAGTTTGTAATAATGAAAAATTGATTCCCACTAGCATATGAAAATGACATAGCATGAGTCTCTCTATATGAGGAAAAAGGTTCCACTTTGAGGCACAAGCGTGGTATAGAATAGTAGCAAAGTCTCTTCCCCATTTTCTCTCATTCATTTTTTTCAAAAAAATCATTATGGTTGGCTCATTTTGGTCTCCCCATATTTATTTCCTCACTAGTACAATGTTATAATAATGAAAATCATCACACATTTATTTACTTCCAACTCAATGAAAGCTCGATATGAAGAACTATGAAGCAATATGACTCAATATGAATGCCTCTAGTAGTGTATCAGGATGTGCAATGATCTAGCGTGACATGTATCAGCATTATAATGAATGGTGCCTTTGCCACAAATGTGATGTCAGCTCTATATGATCATTTAAAGCAATATGATGATGAACGAATTAGTCATATGATATAACGGTGGAATTTACATGGCAATATATCTCGGAATGGTTATGGAAATGCCAAGATAGGTATAGTGTTTGTGTTGAGGAAAATATAGGAAGGCTTATGTGTGATAGAGCATATCATGCCATGGGGTTTGGATGGACCAGCGAAGGTTGCACCGATCCTCGGGGTAACAATGGGCAATGCACAGTACCAAAGAGGCTAGCAAAACATGAGGAGGTGAGATTGCCTATGTCCATGGTTACACATTAGTGAGGAAGAACTCGTATACTTATTGCAATGTTTTATTAGTTTTATCACAAATCAAAGCACTACTCACATGCCCCGAGGGATGGGCTTGGAAGGAGTTAACCATCGCACGCCTACGACCTGAAACAACACTAGGGTTTTAAAGAGGAATATAAATGCTCACACATCCCCGCCATGCCTTTTTAATATTCAAAAAATAATTAATTAACATCTCTTAATACCGGTACTTCTACGAAGCAACAATCATGCACTCACACTTTTTCATATTACCACATCAATTTCATTAGCCCACAATTTTTGTTCGTGTCCTACTTGGTGGTTTTTATTATCATTTATAGAATACCCATTATTTTTGGACTAGCCTCAGGACCCATGCAAATTACCATTACTATTCATTATCTCTCAAATAAATATAAGTGAAGAACGAGAGTGCAAATATTTCTATGACATCTTTGCGCCACCGTGCTAAAAAATATATAAGTGAAGTACTTGAGCAAGTGCTAAGCTCAAAAGATATAAGTGAAACACATAGAGTATTCTTACAAATCATGATGAATGTGTGTCTATCTGAAGTTGGTGTGTCGAGCAAATGACGATTGTGGCGAACTTAAAATAACAAGAAAATAAAAGGAAATGACTCTCCAAGCAAAACTCATATCATCTGACGAATAAACTAGTAGCTCCAAGTGACATACCGATGGATTGAGAAGAAAGAGGGAATGCCTTCTAGGGCATCCCCAAGCTTACTCGCTTGATTCTTCCTACAATATTAGATTGTGGTACCTTGGTAATCCCCAAGCATAGGCTCTTGCCGCTCCGTATTGTCGGAAATATGCCCTAAAGGCAATAAAAAATTGGTTATTATTATAGTTCCTTGTTCATGATAATTGTTTATTATCCATGCTAGAATTGTATTGACTGGAAACTCAAATACATGTGTGGATACATAGACAACACACTGTCCCTAGTGAGCCTCTAGTTGACTAGCACGTTGATCAAAGACAAGTGTTGTCACTCGATAACGGGATCACATCACTAGGAGAATGATGTGATGGAAAAGACCCAAACTATGAAAGTAGCATATGATCGTATCAGTATATTGCTACTGTTTTCTGCATGTCAATGTATCTCTTCCTATGACCATGAGATCATGCAACTCCCGAACACCAGAGGAATACCTAGTTTGTATCAAACATCACAATGTAACTGGGTGACTATAAAGGTGCTCTACATGTATCTCCGAAGGTGTTTGTTGGGCTGGCGGGAATCGAGACTGGGATTCATCACTCCTTATGACGGAGAGGTATCTCGAGGCCCACTCAGTAATAAAACATCACAATAAGCCATGCAAGCAATGTGACTAAGGAGTTAGTCACGGGATCTTGTATTACATAACGAGTAAAGAGACTTGACGATAACGAGGTTGTACTAGGTATGGAGATACCGACGATCGAATCTCGGGAAAGTAACATTCCGATGAACAAAGGGAATAGCATACGAGATTAACTGAATCCTTGACATAGGGGTTAAACCGATGAATATCTTCGTATAATATATAGGAGCCAATATGGGCATCCAGTTCCCACTATTGGTTATTAACCAGAGAGTGTCTTAGGTCATGTCTGCATAGTTCTCGAACCCGTAGGGTCTTCACACTTAATGTTTGGTTACGTTTTGGTATAGCTAAATTATTGATGTTGGCAACCAAAGGTTCGTTCGGAGTCCCGGAGGAGATCCCCAATGTCACGAGTGTTTCCGGAATGGTCTGGAGACGAAGATTGATATATAGGAAGTATCCATTTGGCTTTCGGAAGGTTTTCCAGCATTACCGGTAAAGTACCGGGAGTGACGAATCGGTTATGGATTCCACAGGGAGGGGCCACCCACCCGGGAGAGAAACAACGAGGCCCAAGGGTGGCGCACAAGCCATTAGTGGGCTCGTGGACAGCCCAAGAAGGGCCACTTCGACCAAAGAAGGAGAAAAGGAAAGGAGAGGTGGGCAAACCAAATTGGATGGAGGACTCCACCTTCCAAGTTGTGTTGGAGGAGGACTCCTCCCTATCCTCTTGTGCGGGCCGAACCCTCGGGATTTTTCCCTAGAGTGCCACCCCTCCCTCCCACCTATTTATAGTGGAGGTGAGAGAGGCTTTTGGCACCTCAAGCCATAGTGCAGCCCTCTCTCCCTCCACTACTTTGTGAAGCCCTCCCGGAGTAGCTCCACCACCATCACCACCACGCCGTCGTGTGGCCGGTGAATTAAGCTACCTCTTTGTCTCTCTTCCTCAATCAAGAAAGCAGAGATCGTCATCGAGTTGTACGTGTGCTGGAAGCGGGGGTGCCGTCCGTTCGGTACTAGATCAGGATGGAGTTCGTGGGACGCTTGCGATTCGGATCGCGAAGACGTTCGACTACATCACCTTCGTTTCTTAACGCTTCCCTCTTAGCGATCTACAAGAGTATGTCAATCCGATCTCCCCTCTATTAGATGACCATCAGCATGATAGGTCTTGCGTGTGCGTAGGAATTTTTTTGTCTTGCGTGTGCGTAGGAATTTTTTTGTTTCCCATGAAACGTTCCCCAACAGTGGCATCATGAGCTAGGTCTATGCGTGGATGATATCTCGAGTACACAAAAGAGTTTGTGGGTGTTAATGTTCAATCTTCTGCCCTCCTTAGTATTTTCTTGTTTCGGCAGTATTGTTGGATTGAAACGGCCCGGACCAACATTACTCGTACGCTTACGGGAGACCGGTTTCATCGACTAACATGTAAGTTGTTGCATAAAGATGACTGGCGGGTGTCTGTTTCTTCAACTTTAGTTGAATCGGATTTGACCGAGACGGTCCTTGGAGAAGGTTTCTGACGCCCTCGATTTAATCATACGCTAATCATACACGCAAATGTGTACAATCAAACTCAAGGACTCATGGGAAGATATCACAACACAACTCAAGACACAAATAAAACAATATCAGCTTCATATTACAAGCTAGGGGCCTGGAGGCCTAGAATACGGAAGCTCGATAAACACACGAGTCAGCGGAAGCAACAATATCTGAGTACAGACATAAAACATGGGGTGCCTTAGAGAAGGCTAGCACAAAAGATACAACGATCGAACGAGGCGAGGCCTCCTGCCTGGGAGCCTTCTAACTTCTCCTAGTCTTCAGAGGCCTCCACGTAGCAGTAGGCACCGTCGGGGTAGCAGTCGTCGTTGGCGGGATCCTCCATCGCCTGGGCTCCATCATCTGGTCGCAGCAACGGATCAAGGGGGCAAAAGGGGAGCAAAGCAACGTTGAGTACTCATCCAAAGTACTCGCAAGTCTTACATCTGAACCATTCTAAGAATGCATCAGTATCAAAGGAGGGGGGTTGTTATATGTGGACTGCCTGCAGCAATGCGAGAATAGAGAGAAGATATAGTCCTATCGAAGACTAGCATCTTCAGGGTCTTGCAGCAATAGACGAGAGTTGAACAGGTGTAACACAATTAATAGTCATATTGTTGTAGCAATATTAATATGAGGTCATGCCCAGAAATCCTCCCTCGACACCCTGCGAGGAAGCAATCACGGGGTAAATAAATCCAGTTAAGTAACAGTTGTAGTTGTATAAGATCAAGGCACAACTCCAAGTCGTCCTGTAACCGTGGACACGGCTATTCGAATAGATAAGTTCTTCCCTGCAGGGGTGCACAACATATTCCCCGACGCGCTCGATAACACTCTGGCCGGACACACTTTTCTCAGTCAGCAGCCCCACCTAAGCTGAGCAGAGAGGCAAGCCCGCCGGTCTAACTCCTAAGCACAGATGGGTCGTGGGCCCACTTGCCCTCCGCGCTCCTGCATGATGCAAGGGCAGCCAATGTCAGTCCTAGGACCCCTTAATACAAGAGCAATGTATCTCGGGACCACTCGGGCGCGCGCCGCTACATCGCTGACATCTGAAGAGCTTCGGCTGATACTGCGACGTCGAGTACCCATAATTCTTCCCAGGCAGACGGTTAGTGCGTAATAAGGCCTTCCGACCAACCCAGATCAAATACCCAAATCCATTATCATTTTAATTAGGCCATCGACACAAACACGCGGGAATCCACCCGCCTAACAACTCATCACCAAAGATCCCAGTAACATGGTCAAGTAACTATGTGGTAGAAACATCGGGGGGAATCCGAGGTATCACCCTCTTTGGATTCCGAACGATGTAATCCGTCAAGGTGGACTTAGAGGAATCACCCTCGAGGGTCCCACACTTGAGGGATTGCACGAAGAGGCATTGTCGGGAATGGTGAAAGAGGAATCACCCTCGATAGCCACGACCGACTAGCTATACTACAGAGATATCATCAGGAGTACTTCATGAGGTGTCACCCTCGGTACCCGATAGTATCTCTGTAGTGTCGCACAACTAAGGGTGGTGTAAGTGTGGTGTCGGGTCTGGCTCGTCGATCAAGGATCGAGATTCGACAAATGAGCGGGGCAACTGAATTCAGGGGTCAGATGTGATGACTGCTCCGCCTGTACTAAACAGTTTAAAGATACAGTACTGAAAGTAACAGTTCATCAAAAATTAGGCTATGCATCAGATATAGGAGCTAACTATAACAGTAGCAAAATACTAATGCAATCATGAGGGAGAAAGAAATGGGCGATATAGGAATGATCAAGGGGGTTTGCTTGCCTTGCTGCTCTGCGGCAAACTGGTCGTCAAGAGGGTAGGTGTACGCGACAGCACCGTCAGTCTTTGGGACTATCGGTAAGAAGAGGGGGAGAGACAACAAATAATAGCAACAGATGCAACACTAAGCATGACATGGCAATATGCAGGCTAGGCATGAACTAACGCGGTAACATCCGTCATAGACGGCTAGGAAGAATATCTGATGATATTTTCCGGGTCTCTGGCGACTACCGGTCAAATGAAAAACGATGGAAAATTTCCACGTTTGCTATGCTAGGGATGCGTGACAAACGAATGGACTGTGTCTCCGGGTTCGTCTCGTTCTACTGATCAACTTTCATGTTGAAAATATTTTGACCTGACTTATAGATTATGTTATATTAATTTTTAAAGTTTTATTCAATATTTAGGAATTAAAAACAGATTTAATTAATTTTATTTAATGCAATTATGACATCCGCATGATGTCACGCTGACATCAACACTTCACTGGTCAACTGACGAGTGGGTCCCGTGCGTCATAGACTCAGTTTTTAATTAGGTTTAATATTAACCAATCAGATTAATTTAGTGGGGGACCCACGTGTCATACTCTAATAGGATAATTTGATTAGCTAATTAACATATTACTAATTTATCTAGTTAGTTAATTTTATTAATGAAAACACATTTTTTTATATTTATGTTTTTTGTTTTATTATTTATTTCTTTTACACAGGGTGTGGGGCCTCCTTGTCATAGACAGTGGGTGGGGCTGGCCCCACCGATAATTATCACAATGGCCACACACACACACACACACAAAACACAGACACAACCACCTATATCTATACATAATGTATTTCTTTTATACATGCATACATACATAATAATACATACATACATACAAAATGCATTCATGCATCTAATACGTACATACATACATAGACATATACATCTTTTCATTTTTTTATTTTCTCTCATCTCTAACCTCTCTTTCTCAAACCTCCTGGACATCTCTCTGCTAACACGAACCTAAACGGAGAGACAGGAGGCAAGGTCCACCTCCACATACCGGTGCCTAACGACGTCGGAACGCGGCGGCGACCGCAGTAATGGAACCGAGAGAGGAAGAGGGGAGTTCTCACCCACGTTGTAGGGGGCGGGTTCGGCGAGTCTCGATGGAGCCGTTGAGGAGGAGGACTAGGAAGCCGGCGGCGCGGTTGGTGACGGGGAGGCGCCGTGGAGGGGCCGATGGGAAGCTCCGATTGGGTTGGCCGGTTGAAGGACAGGTGGGCCGATGGTGTGGTCGGCCTCCCCAACCCCGATCCACCCTGGATCGGGAGGGAGAGGCAGGGGAGCGAGGCAGGGAGGGTCGGTCGTGGGGCGGTGACGAGGTTGCCGACCGGTAGCGGGGGAGAGACGGTGGGGCGCAGCGGCGACCGTCGATGGGGCGGCACGAGGGGGTGAGCGGTGAGGGCGCTGGGAGAGGAGGGAGAGATGGGAGCGGGGCGAGCGACGGGGTAGGTGGGGGAGTGTCGGTAGTTGAGGGGGGTTGTGACGAGGCCACGAGGGGGCTGTTGGTGGGAAGAGGGGTTCGCTCCCCTCGTCCCCTAGCAGTGGGGGCAGGGAGTGGCTGGGGCGTTCGGCGCCCTAGGGTTGTCGAGGCGTGGGTTGGGCCGGTAGATGGCCGGCTGGGCCACTTGGCCCAGTTCCGCCAGGGGTGTTTTCTTTTTTTTCTTATTTTTTTAAATTACTTTGTTTTATTTATTTTCTAAATAGCCTCCTGTTTTAATTATATAGGGATTGTAATAACTTTGAAATGCCCGATTCACTTTTATAAATTATGAGGAAATTTTGAATAACTTCCCCGACAATTTTGATTTTAAACATTATAAAACTTTTCCTGTTTGAGTTATTCTTAAACTTCGAACTTTGACTCGGTTTCAACTAACACGAGATCAACGACATAATTTATGATGATGCAGCATTCATTGCATAGATTTACTATAGCTTAATTACATCCAACACTGTAGCACAAGCTGAGGATCTCACAACTCTCCCCTACTAACAAGAATTCTTGTCCCGAGTATTAAGAGGTAGAAGGAAAGAGCTTGGGGTATTCATCACGAAGATGATCATCGCATTCCCAAGTGGCTTCATCTTCAGAATGATTTGACCACTACACTTTAAGGAACTTGGTCACTTTGCAACAAGTCTTGCGTTCAATCTGGTCGAGAATGCAGACCGGATGATCTTTATAAAAGAGGTCTTGTTGCACCTCAAGCATATCATGATCCACTGCTGGAATAGGATCCTTGAAGCAGCGGCGGAGCTAAGAAACATGGAAGACATCGTGAACCTGAGAAAGGTTCGCCGGCAGTTCCAATTGATAAGCCACTCTTCCACGCCTTTCGAGAACAATGAAAGGACCAATATAGCGAGGGGCTAACTTGCCCTTGATCCCAAAATGATGTGCACCCCTCATTGGTGTGACACGAAGATAAGCCTTTTCGCTAGGTTGATAGATCATATCTTGATGATGACGTTCATACTGACTCTTCTGACGAGACTGACCAGCCTTCAAATTCTCATGAATAATGCGGACTTGATCGTCGGCATGTTGAATAATATCCGTACCGAAGAGTGATCGTTCCCCAGTTTCTCACCAATTCAGAGGAGTTCGACACCTTCGTCCATACAACACTTCGAAAGAGGCCATCTTCAGACTAGCATGATAGCTATTGTTGTAGGAAAACTCGGTATACGGGAGAGATTCCTCCCATTTCTTACCGAAAGAAATGACACAAGCTCGAAGCATGTCCTCGAGAATTTGGTTGACTCGTTCAACTTGTCCCTGGGATTGAGGATGAAATGCAGTGCTGAAGGACAGATGAGGCCCGTAGCCTTCTAAAAACATTCCCAGAATTTCAAAGTGAACAAGCTACCACGGTTCGAGCTGATTATCAATGGAATACCGTTAAGTGAAACAACTCTTACATATAAAGATCTGCCAGCTGACTAGCATTAATTGTTTCTTTGACGGCCAGGAAATGTGCAACTTTGGACAGTCGGTCAATGACAACAAGAATAGCATCATTACCTTTCTGAGATTTGGGAAAACCAGTGACAAAGTCCATTTCAACATGGTCCCATTTCCACTTAGGAATAGAGATAGGTTGCAGAGTTCCAGCAGGCTTTTGATGTTCTGCTTTGATCCGCCAGCAAATATCACATTCTGCGACATAGCATGCAATGTCTTGTTTCATATTGGGCCACCAGAATCTTTGTCGGATGTCTTGGTACATCTTGGTACTACCTGGGTGAATAGACAATGGTGTTTAGTGAGCTTCTTTCATCACCTTTCCGGTCATTCTGAGATTTTCCTTCTTATTTTGGAAGAATAGGCGACCCTTGAAGTACAAGGCGCCATCTTCAGCAACAGTGAAAAAGGAGAGTTTACCCTTCGCAATATAGCTCTTAATCCAGTCGACATCATCGTCAAAGCATTGCAAATTCTTGATGGTGCCCACAAGATCTGGTTCAAAAATCAGGTTACTGAAGGAACCCTGATTAACAACACGAAGGTTCATCTTTCGATACTCTTTAGGAGGGGGAACAAGGTAAGCCTGAGGAACCATGTGGAGGTTCAGCTTACAGAATTCCTCTTGCAGACGATCGTGAACCTTATGAACCTCGAGGTGGTTGAAGTATGACTTGCGACTCAAGGCATCAGCCATTACGTTAGCCTTGCCAGGGGTATATGATATACTACAGTCAAAATCTGCTATACGCTCCATCCATCTTTGTTGACGTAGATTCAGCTCCGGTTGAGTTAACAAGTACTTCAGACTTTGATGGTCGAGGAAGATTTCACAGCGATTTCCATCAAGGAATTGTCGCCATTCTTTTAGTGCATGAATAACTGCGGCAAGATCGAGATCATGAACTGGGTAGTTCTCTTCATGAGCACGCAACTGACGTGAAGCATAAGCAGTCACCTTGCGATCCTGCATCAGGACACAACCAATTTCTTGACGAGAAGCGTCACAATATATGACGAAATCCCTTTTCGTATCCGGAGGAGCAAGTACCGGAGTTTGTCCTTGAGCGCCTAGAAACTTTCCTGACATTTATCAGTCCACTCATAATTAACACCTTTGGGAAGCAAATTGGTTAAGGGCTTTGCAATCTTGGAGAAGTTCTAGACGAATCGACGACAATATCTGGAGATTCTGAGAAAACTTTTGACCTGCTTGACATTCTTCGGGGGAGTCCAGTCAAGAATATCTTCAATTCGTTCGGGGTTGACTGCAATACCATCCTTGGAAATCACATGACCAAGGTATATCACTTCGTCTAGCCAGAATTCACATTTGTAATACTTCGCATCGAGTTTATGCTCCTGAAGCTTATCGAGTACAAGACGAAGATATTCGGCATGCCCTTCTTTATTCTTCGAAAATACCAGAATATCATCGAGATATACCACGACGAATTTGTCGAGGTAGTCCATGAATATATAATTCATCAATCGAGAGAAGTTCACCGGTGCATTGGTTAAGTCAAAGGACACGACGGTGTACTCCTATGATCCATAACGAGTAACAAAAGTTGTCTTTGCACTATCCTCTTTGCGAATACGGATCTAGTGGTATCCCAACCTCAAGTCGAGCTTAGAGAACACGGTGGAACCAACAAGTTGATCATACAGATAATTTATCCGAGGAAGAGGATATTTGTTTTCAATAGTGGCCTGGTTGATAGGACGATAGTCTTGAACCAATCGATTTGTCTTGCTGTCGGGACCCTGATCCTAAGCCATAGGAATCCAGCTTGTAACACATCGCATCCCTTTGTGGTCTCGTGCATGGTTAACTCCACGGCTGCAGCCTTACCTTAGCCGGGACCGTTTGCGTCTTTTGACTCACGTATGCAATAGTGTCGCTAGCAATCCAATGTCAAAGAACCCGGATCGACATGTCTAGTCATAAACCAAAGTGGCAGTACCGCACAAGGACAGGCATACATGACCCAACAAAGCAGGTGTCGGTCATCAGCGAAGGTAGACGAGTCGTAGCAAGCTACAAGGACTCCATTACATCGCGTGACATTTCCCCAAAGGGGACAGAGACAGCAGCTAAGAAGGACACATGCCGGTCAACCAATGTGTCCGGAGCAGTTGCGAACTACCAAGGCTTGTTGGATCACAAAGGGGCATTTCCTTGTAAGGAGTGCTACTAAAGTTCACGACTAGGTAATCGAACCCCATACATATCAAGTATGACACATGTACGCATGGCATACCGATATGTATAGATACATTGATGGCATCACAACATAACCATAAACATACAAGCTTTATTTAAGAGGCTCGGGAGAGCCACACACATAATATTACACATTAAGGGTCTCACGACCCATAATAGCAGTCATTCAGTTACAAGCCAGCGGAAGAGTTATAAACTGTCTGAGTACAGACAGGGCAACTAGAAGGCACATGGCCTGACTATACTACAGACCAACGTAGGGCCAGATCGTAGCTGGGACACCAGCTACTCGTCGTTGTCGATGTCTATGAAGAACCCTCCATTAGGGTCATTAGCAACCTCTGCAACATTTATTAAGCAAACATGAGTACGAAGGTACTCAGCAAGACTTTAGGATAACTAACTACTCATGCAAGGTATCAAAACGGTATTGTGGGGTTTCATGCGGAAAGCCAGCATCTGACTCGTGGCTAGACAACTTGCATTTTTAAATAATTTTGACAACTTGATTTCTCGCACACGAGTCCACTAACACCACAACAATACACTATCATGGAATCATTCCGTCTCCATACGAAAATGCCGTCCACGACACTCACGCTTATCTTGGCAATTTTATGAGTAGCCATTGAAGTTATCTATGAACAACATATGTCTCCAAGTAGTCCATATCCGCGGATGCGGCTATTCTAATAGATCATAACCCTGCAGGGGTGTACTTCGTCACACACGCTCTCGCCACTTATCGCCATGTGCACGTCATGCACCTCGGCAACCTTCAAGCGGAGGCCCAACGAGGGAGTCGGCCACGACCGTTAACCACACTAGTACCTAGTCCAGGTTTATCGCCTATCTGAGAGTAACCCGTACGGAAGTCCGGCCGAGGTTTCCGCCACGGCCTCAAACGATGTGCGCAGGGTTCCCAAGCCCACCATCCGGGTGCCACTTGGTACACCGTGCCACTGCCTACCGCATCACGGCCCACCTCTCAGGACAGCACCATGCACGGCCTCCAGCATTACTATAAACACCAGAAACTACTTGCAACTCCTGGACCGAGTACTAAGCGATTAATAGGCCGAGCGGGGTCATATTTCAGGGCCCAGCATGTGGTAGTATCTAGTCTTGGATTACATACACAGAACTCAGTTCCTATGGACGGTTCCAATGAAACAACCCGCCATGTACTCCTACACAGCCTTTCACCGGTACCTTTACCAAATCAGGTTCAACACACAACCTTTGCTTACCGAACATGTTCTCACAATTCTGTTCATCTCCCAGCTGACAGACCATACACAACTCTAAGCATAGCATGCATAGCAGGATAAGGCACATCAAGGCTCAAGCAACTACCAGGTATGCTAGGTTGCAAGGTTCGGCTATTTACTGTGACAAGGTTAGGTCATGCAAAGGAAGTGGATTCAACTAATCGTGGCAAAAGCGGTTGAAGCATTTGATCCTAGTGCAATAAATAAGTGCAGGAGCAAGAACTTGGGAATTATCGGGATGATCAAAAGAGTTGCTTGCCTTGTTGCTCAGAGGAGGGACAATATCCGTCACACGGATATTCGGTGGAATCCGGGGGTGCGGAGCCTACCGAAATGAATGGCAACAATCAATAACAATCATATGCAAACAAGATGATGCATGAGCATGGCATGAGAATGCAAGGTGACAAACTATTATAATCAACATGTGTTAGGTTTGAAGTTGATTTGAATCACATTCAAATATCAATTAAAACGAGGTATTCTCGAATACCGATTTAATTGATTCGACCTGATGCACAGATCAACTTGAATCACATTCAAATATCAATTCAAATGAGATGTCATGTTAGGGTACTGATTTGTAATTAGGACAGTGTGTGATCATGTCAAACAAGGAGAAATTTAATTACTTTTCTATTCCATTTATAAAGTAATTATAGGATTAGACTTATTCCTTAATCTACTTGTTTGGGTTCTGTAACTTTTTCAAACATGAATGAAAATAGCATATTCAGATTCCTTGAATTTTTTTGATACTTTTTCATATATAAATTATTTTCATTGGAGTTACAGATTAATTTCTATGAATTTTTGAAATTTTAATCATTTCTGGAATTATTTTTATACTGGAAAATACTTTTATTGCATTAGCATGACATCAAAGGTCCATCTGGCCGTTGAAAGTCAAACCTCACTAGTGGGACCCACTGGTCAGTCTCTCTGGTCAATTTTAGATTAAGTTTAAACTTAATTAACTGATTAACCTTACTGGACCCACATGTCAGTGACTGATTAACTTATTTCATTTATTTTTATTAACTTTAAACTTGCCAGAGGCTGGCCCCACCAGTCAGTGGCTCAGGCCAGCCGAGATCCACCGGCAGCGAGGGCGTCCTCGCCGGCGGGGAGCCTCCGGCGAGCACCAGAACCTCGGGGGGGGCTCGGAAATGGCGCACAGAGGGCCAAACGCACGGCTGAGACCATGGAAGGAACGTCCACTCGATGGCGCGCACGATGGGACAAGCCCCAGGGACTGGGGTGGCCGGAATCAACGCCGGCGACGAGCTTGGCAGCGACCAAGTTCGGTCATCGTCGAGGCCATCGGATACGGGGTCAAAACGCTCGGGGTTGGGCACCTATCGCATCTACACAACGCCCTGAAGCTGTTGGTAGCCTCAGACGGACCAACACTTCACCGAGGGTTACCAGCGACGAGCTGCAGCGGCGGTCCTCGTCGGGCTCTGGTGAAACTAGGGCTAGAGGAGGGGATCGACGGGGAAAACTTAGGGGAAAAGACCGCATGCTCACGGGGAGTGCAGAGCAGGGCTTAGACGGCTCGGGGAAGGCCTGGGGGCGACGAATCGAGCAGAGCTCGCCGGCGGCTGAAGGTTGAAGACGACGGTGCCGTGTGCGTTGCAGGGCTCGGGGTGGCTTCGGCTTCTGCAGGGAGGACCAGACCGACGAGGCGGGGCAAACTGCGTGCTCTCAGAGGGGATCCTATGGCTAGGGGCACGGGCAGCTCGAGCTTTGCTCGGCTCCAATGGCGGCAGAAGGGGGAGGAGAGATCCGAGAGGAGGGGGAAGAACTGACGCTGGGAATGGATAGGGGTGGCCTCTGGGAGCTTATCCACGGCCTTGCCAGCGCGAGGCGGCGGCCAGGCAGGCGCACAGGTGCGTGGCCGCGCCGGAGAAGGCGGCGGCCACCTCCTGCTCCTACTGGCGCGAGGGAGGAGACGACTCAGGGAGATGGGCCGGGCCAGGCTAGGCGACAGGTAAGAGCTTCCCATTTTTTTTTCTGTTTTTGTTTCTGTTTTAGCTACTTCAATATTTTGCTCTTTATTTCAGCTCCAAAACAAATTGTAAAAACTATGTTAAGCACCCTAGAATATTTGTTGGAATATTTCTAACCATTCCTAAAGTTTTCAACATTTTTGAAAGTTTAAAGTTTCTGATTTCAAATCTAAAATTTGAAACGAGTGGCTTTTTGCATTAATTTAAAATGCTTAAAGTGTCAAGAAAATAGTTTTCTCCAATGCTCATTTACTTTCATGATTTATCAGAAAGTTTGAACATTTCTTGAGGCCATTTTGGGTTCATTGATTTTAACTAGTTTGAGATTTCCTTTATTTAAAGTAGTGGCTAGGGTTTTGAGTTTTTCCTTTGCCACTTTCTTGTTCTTGTTGAAAATTCTTAGATGCAAATGCAAAGAAGACATGAGCTCAATACTAACTTGCTTAAGGTGTCAGGGATGTGACAACTCACCCCCACTCAAAAGAATCTCGTCCCGAGATTTAGAAGTCGTCGGGAATAACGTAGGATACTCAAGTCGGAGACGATCCTCTCTTTCCCAAGTTGCATCCTTTTCAGAATGATTTGACCATTGAACTTTAAGAAACTTGAGGTTCCGACGTCGAGTGGTACGCTCAGCTTGATCAAGAATACGCATGGGGTAGTCTCGGTATGAAAGGTTATCTTGGAGATCAAGCGTTTCGTGGTCCACTTCACGGATAGGATCCGAAAAGCAACGCCTGAGTTGCGAGACGTGGAAAACATCATGAACCTTGGAAAGATGCGGAGGAAGTTCCAACTAGTAGGCAACTTCTCCTCGTTTGGCAAAAATGCAAAAAGGACCAATGTAACGAGGAGCCAATTTGCCCTTGATACCGAATCGATGGGTACCCTTCAAAGGTGTAACCCGAAGGTAAGCCTTCTCGTCAACTTCAAAGGTCACAGCCTTATGATGACGATCATATTGGCTCTTTTGACGAGACTGGGCTGTTTTCAACTTTTCACGAATAATGCGAACCTGCTCTTCTGCATCCTGGATCATATCCGGGCCAAAGAGTTGCCTCTCTCCGGTTTCTGACCAATTTAGAGGTGTTCGACATCTTCGTCCATAGAGAACTTCAAAAGGGGCTTTGCCCAAGCTTGATTGGTAACTATTGTTATAAGCGAATTCGGCGAATGGAAGGCACTTTTCCCAATTCATACCGAACGATATAACACATGCTCGGAGCATATCTTCTAGGATTTGATTCACTCTTTCTACTTGACCACTTGATTGGGGATGGAAAGCAGTGCTAAAAGATAAGTGAGTCCCCATGGCATTTTTAAAGCTTTCCCAGAAGCGAGAAGTAAAGATACTTCCACGGTCCGAGTTAATCTCCAGGGGAACACCATGAAGAGACACTATTCGGGCAATATATAACTATGCTAGCTGGCTAGCTGTTATACTCTCACGAACGGGAAGAAAATGAGCCACTTTGGAAAGACGGTCAATGACCACAAAGATAGCATTATTTCCTTTCTTGGTCTTGAGAAATCCGGTAATGAAATCCATGCTAACTTTATCCCATTTCCATTCAGGAATAGCTAGAGGCTGAAGGGTGCCAGCAGGCCTTTGATGTTCTGCCTTAACTCGACGACAAACGTCGCAGTTAGCACCGAACTCAGCAATTTCTCTCTTCATCCTAGTCCACCAGAACCTCTGGCGTAGGTCCTGATACATCTTAGTACTACCGGGATGAATGGTGAGAGGAGAATCATGAGCCTCCATAAGGATTAACTGCCTTAGATGTGGGTTCTTAGGAACCACTAGACGATTCTGGAAGAACACAACACCTTGATCGTTCATGGAAAATTCTTTAGCGTTTCCGCTAAAAATATTCTCCTTGATCCGTGATATACCCTTGTCACGCTTTTGGCCAACTATAATTTGATCCTTAAGAGTAGGCTTCGCCACCAGGGTAGAAAGGAATCCTTGAGGAACAATATGAAGATTTGACTTCCGAAAGTCCTCATGGAGATGTGGTTGACCTTGTTGTAGCATCAAATTGTTACAATAAGATTTATGACTTAGTGCATCGGCCATAACATTGGCCTTCCCCGGGGTGTAAGTTATCCCTAAGTCATAATCCGAGATCAACTCAACCCACCGTCTTTGCCTGAGATTCAAATCCGGCTTGGTGAAGATATATTTCAGACTTTGGTGATGAGTGAATATTTCGCAACGATTACCCAGAAGGTAATGTCGCTAGGTTTTTAGTGCATGGACCATAGCTGCAAGCTCAAGGTCATGTGTGGGATAATTATCCTCATGTGGACGCAACTGACGAGATGTGTATGCGATCACATGACGATCTTGCATGAGAATGCAACCTAATCCTTGTCGCGAGGCATCGCAATAGATAACAAAGTCCTTAGAAAAATCTGGTGGTAGCAACACAGGTGCGGAAGTCAGGCATCTTTTCAGTTCCTGAAAACTATGCTCACACTATGGTGTCCACTCGAACTTTTTATCCTTCTTGAGGAGTTCAGTCAGAGGCTTTGCAACCTTGGAGAAATTCCCGACAAAGCGGCAACAATAGCTCGCTAGACCAAGAAAACTCCTAACTTGCTTAACCGATTCAGGTTGAGTCCAATCAAGGACAGCTTGAACTCTCTCGGGATTGACAGCAATACCCTTACCAGAGATTACGTGTCCTAGATAGGTCACTTCTGGTAACCAGAATTCACATTTTGAAAATTTGGCATAAAGGCGATGCTCTCGAAGTTTCCTCAATACTAGCCTTCGATGCTCGGCATGTTCTTGTTCATTCTTCGAGTAGATGAGAATATCATCGAGGTATACCACGGAGAGTTTATCCAAATACTCCATGAAGATTGAATTCATCAGTCGAGAGAAGGTGGCTGGGGCATTGGTTAAACTGAAGGACATGACGGTGTACTCGTATTGGCCATAACGAGTGACAAAAGCCGTTTTTGGAATGTCCCCGTTCTTGATCTTGATTTGATGGTATCCCAACCTAAAATCCATTTTGGAGAAGACTGAGGATCCAACGAGCTGATCGTACAAATCGTTGATCCTGGGGAGCGGATACTTGTTCTTTATGGTGACCAGATTAACTGGTCGATAATCTACAACCATCCGATCCGTTCCGTCTTTCTTCTTGACGAAGAGGACGGGACAAGCCCAAGGAGAAGAGCTAGGATGAATGAAACCTTTGTTCAAGGCCTCATCTAGTTGCTTCTTAAGTTCGGCTAGCTCCAGGGGTGCCATCTTATATGGTCTTCTTGTTGGAATTATGCCCTAGAGGCAATAATAAATATAGTTATTATTATAATTCATGTATCAAGATAATCGTTTATTATCCATGCTATAATTGTATTGAATGAAGACTCATTTACATGTGTGGATACATAGACAAAACACCGTCCCTAGCAAGCCTCTAGTTGGCTAGCCAGTTGATCAAAGATAGTCAGTGTCTTTTGATTATGAACAAAGTGTTGTTGCTTGATAACTGGATCACGTCATTAGGAGAATCACGTGATGGACTAGACCCAAACTAATAGACGTAGCATGTTGATCGTGTCATTTTGTTGCTACTGTTTTCTGCGTGTCAAGTATTTATTCCTATGACCATGAGATCATATAATTCACTAACACCGGAGGGATGCTTTGTGTGTATCAAACGTCGCAACGTAACTGGGTGACTATAAAGATGCTCTACAGGTATCTCCAAAGGTGTTTGTTGAGTTAGTATGGATCAAGACTGGGATTTGTCACTCCGTGTGACGGAGAGGTATCTCGGGGCCCACTCGGTAATACAACATCACACACAAGCCTTGCAAGCAATGTAACTTAGTGTAAGTTGCGGGATCTTGTATTACGGAACGAGTAAAGAGACTTGCCGGTAAACGAGATTGAAATAGGTATACGGATACTGACGATCGAATCTCGGGCAAGTAACATACCGAAGGACAAAGGGAATGACATACGGGATTATATGAATCCTTGGCACTGAGGTTCAAACGATAAGATCTTCGTAGAATATGTAGGATCCAATATGGGCATCCAGGTCCCGCTATTGGATATTGACCGAGGAGTCTCTCGGGTCATGTCTACATAGTTCTCGAACCCGCAGGGTGTGCACACTGAAGGTTCGACGTTGTTTTATGCGTATTTGAGTTATATGGTTGGTTACCGAATGTTGTTCGGAGTCCCGGATGAGATCACGGACGTCACGAGGGTTTCCGGAATGGTCCGGAAACGAAGATTGATATATAGGATGACCTCATTTGATTACCGGAAGGTTTTTCGGAGTTACCGGGAATGTACCGGGAATGACGAATGGGTTCCGGGAGTTCACCGGGGGGGGCAACCCACCCTGGGGAAGCCCATAGGCCTTGAGGGTGGCACACCAGCCCTTAGTGGGCTGGTGGGACAGCCGAAGAGGGCCGTATGCGCCTAGAGAAGAAAATCAAAGGAGAAAAAAAAAGAGGAGGTGGGAAGGGAAGGAAGGACTCCCTCCCACCAAACCAAGTCCAACTCGGTTTGGGGGGGGGGGAAACCTTCTCCCTTGGACTCGGCCGACCCCCTTGGGCCTCCTTGAGCCCCAAGGCAAGGTCCCCTCCCTCCCACCTATATATACAGAGGTTTTAGGGCTGATTTGAGACGACTTTTCCACGGCAGCCCGACCACATACCTCCACGGTTTTTCCTCTAGATCGCGTTTCTGCGGAGCTCGGGCGGAGCCCTGCTGAGACAAGGTCATCACCAACCTCCGGAGCGCCGTCACGCTGCCGGAGAACTCTTCTACCTCTCCGCCTATCTTGCTGGATCAAGAAGGCCGAGATCATCGTCGAGCTATACGTGTGCTGAACGCGGAGGTGCCGTCCGTTCGGTACTAGATCGTGGGACTGATCGTGGCATTGTTCACGGGGCGGATCGAGGGATGTGAGGACGTTCCACTACATCAACCGCGTTCACTATCGCTTCGCCTGTACAGTCTACAAGGGTACATAGATCACTCATCCCCTCTCGTAGATGGACATCACCTTGATAGGTCTTCGTGCGCGTAGGAAATTTTTTGTTTCCCATGCGACGTTCCCCAACAGTGGCATCATGAGCTAGGTTCATGCGTAGATGTCTTCTCAAGTAGAACACAAAAGTTTTTGTGGGCGGTGATGTGCGTTTTGCTGCCCTCCTTAGTCTTTTCTTGATTCCGCGGTATTGTTGGATTGAAGCGGCTTGGACCGACATTACTCGTACGCTTACGAGAGACTGGTTTCATCGTTACGAGTAACTCCGTTGCTCAAAGATGACTGGCAAGTGTCGGTTTCTCCAACTTTAGTTGAATCGGATTTGACCGAGGAGGTCCTTGGATGAGGTTAAATAGCAACTCATATATCTCCGTTCTGGTGTTTGCGTAAGTAAGATGCGATCCTACTAGATACCCATGGTCACCATGTAAAACATGCAACAACAAAATTAGAGGACGTCTAACTTGTTTTTGCAGGGTATGCTTGTGATGTGATATGGCCAACGATGTGATGTGATATATTGGATGTATGAGATGATCGTGTTGTAATAGAAAATATCGACTTGCACGTCGATGGTACGGCAACCGGCAGGAGCCATAGGGTTCTCTTTATACTAACGTTTGTGCGCGGAGATGCGTTTACTATTTTGCTAGGATGTAGCTTTAGTAGTAATAGCATGAGTAGCACGACAACCCCGATGGCAACACGTTGATGGAGATCATGGTGTGGCGCCGGTGACAAGAAGATCGTACCGGTGCTCTGGTGATGGAGATCAAGAAGCACGTGATGATGGCCATATCATGTCACTTATGAATTGCATGTGATGTTAATCCTTTTATGCACCTTATTTTTCTTAGAATGACGGTAGAATTATGAGGTGATCTCTCACTAAAATTTCAAGACGAAATTGTGTTCTCCCCGACTATGCACCGTTGCTACAGTTCGTCGTTTCGAGACACCACGTGATGATCGGGTGTGATAGATTCAACGTTCACATACAACGGGTGCAAAACAGTTGCGCACGCGGAACACTCGGGTTAAGCTTGACGAGCCTAGCATGTGCAGACATGGCCTCGGAACACATGAGACCGAAAGGTCGATCATGAATCATATAGATGATATGATTAGCATAGGGATGCTTACCACTGAAACTATACTCAACTCACGCGATGATCGGACTTGAGCTAGTGTAAGTGGATCATGAACCACTCAAATGACTAGAGAGATATACTTTTTGAGTGGGAGTTTAGCAAATAATTTGATTAAGTTAAACTCTAATTATCTTGAACATAGTCTAAGTCCACTTTGAATATATTTGTGTTGTAGATCATGGCTCACGCGACAGTCACCCTGAATTTTAATACGTTCCTAGAGAAAGCTAAGTTGAAAGATGATGGAAGCAACTTTGTAGACTGGGCTCGTAATCTTAAGCTAATCTTAAAAGCTGGGAAGAAGGATTATGTCCTTAATGCTGCGCTAGGAGATGAACCAACCGCTACGGCTGATCAGGATGTCAAGAACGCTTGGTTAGCACGTAAGGAGGACTACTCAATAGTTCAATGTGCAGTATTGTATGGCTTAGAACCGGGACTTCAACGTCGCTTTGAGCGTCATGGAGCATTTGAGATGTTCCAGGTGTTGAAGTTTATCTTTCAGAAGAACGCCCGGATCGAGAGGTATGAGACCTCCGATAAATTCTATGCTTGAAAGATGGAGGAAAACTCGTCTGTCAGTGAACATGTGCTCAAAATGTCTGGGTACTCAAACCGTCTAGCTGAGCTGGGGATTGAACTCCCGCAAGAGGCTATCACTGACAGAATCCTTCAATCACTGCCGCCAAGCTATAAAGGCTTTGTGTTGAACTACAACATGCAAGGGATGAACAAGTCTCCCGGTGAGTTGTTTGCGATGCTGAAAGTCGCAGAGTCTGAACTCCGTAAAGAGCATCAAGTGTTGATGGTGAATAAGACCATTAGTTTCAAGAGAAACGGCAGAGGCAAGAAGGGTAATTCAAAGAAGAGCGGCAAGCCTGTTGCCAATCCGACGTAGAAACCCAAAGCTGGACCTAAGCCTGAAACGGAGTGTTACTATTGCAAGGGTATGGGTCACTGGAAGCGCAATTGCCCCAAGTATCTGGCAGATAAGAAGGCGGCCTAAGAAAAATTAGGTATATTTGATATACATGTTATTGATGTGTACTTAACCGGCTCTCGTAGTAGTGCCTGGGTATTCGATACCGGTTCTGTTGCTCATATTTGCAACTCGAAACAGCAACCGCGGAATAGACGAAGGATGGTGAAAGATGAAGTGACGATGCGCGTAGGAAATGGTTCCAAGGTTGATGCAATCGCCGTCGGCACAGTTTCACTTCAGTTACCATCAGGATTAGTGGTGAACTTAAATCATTGTTATTTAGTGCCTGCGTTGAGCATGAACATTATATCTGGATCTTGTTTATTGCGAGACGGTTACTCTTTTAAGTCAGAGAATAATGGTTGTCCTATTTCTATGAGTAACATCTTTTATGGTCATGCACCTAATGTGAGAGGATTGTTCATATTGAATCTTGATAGCGATACACATATACATAACATTGAGACCAAAAGAGTTAGAGTTAATAATGATAGCGCCATATTTTTGTGGCACTGCCGCTTAGGTCATATTGGTGTAAAGCGCATGAAGAAACTCCATGCTGATGGACTTTTGGAGTCACTTGACTTTGATTCACTTGACACATGCGAACCATGCGTCATGGGCAAGATGACTAAGACTCCGTTCTCCGGAACAATGGAGCGTGCAAGTGACTTATTGGAAATCATACATACCGATGTGTGTGGTCCGATGAGCGTAGAGGCATCCGGCGGATATCGTTATTTTCTCACCTTCACTGACGATTTGAGTAGATATGGTTATGTCTACTTGATGAAACACAAGTCTGAAACATTTGAAAAGTTCAAGCAATTTCAGAGTGAAGTGGAAAATCATCGTAACAAGAAGATCAAGTTCCTGCAGTCTGATCGTGGGGGTGAATATCTGAGTTTCGAGTTTGGTACTCACTTAAGACAGTGTGGAATTGTTTCACAGTTAACACCGCCTGGAACACCACAGCGTAATGGTGTGTCCGAACGTCGTAATCGTACTCTATTAGAGATGGTGCGATCTATGATGTCTCTTACTGATTTGCCGTTATCGTTTTGGGGTTATGCATTAGAAACAGCTGCATTCACTTTAAATAGGGCACCATCAAAATCGTTGAGACGGCACCATACGAACTGTGGTATGGCAAAAGGCCAAAATTGTCGTTTCTTAAAGTTTGGGGATGTGATGCTTATGTCAAAAAGCATCAGCCTGAAAAGCTGGAACCCAAAGCGGAAAAGTGCGTCTTTATAGGTTACCCAAAAGAGACTGTTGGGTACACCTTCTATCTCAAATCCGAGGGCAAAGTGTTTGTTGCTAAAAACGGAGCTTTTCTCGAGAAGGAGTTTCTCTCGAGAGAATTGAGTGGGAGGAAGATAGAACTTGACGAGGTTGTCGAACCTCTCATCCCTCTGGATGGTGGCGCAGGGCAAGGGGAAACCTCTGTCGTTGCGACGCCGGTTGAGGAGGAAGTTAATGATGATGATCATAAAACTCCGGTTCAAGTTTCTGTCAAACCACGCAGGTCGATGAGACCACGTGCTGCTCCAGATTGGTACGGTAATCCCGTCTTATCAATCATGTTGTTAGACAACAATGAACCTGCAAATTATGAAGAAGCAATGGTGGGCCCAGATTCCAACAAATGGCTAGAAGCCATGAAGTCCGAGATAGGATCCATGTATGAGAACAAAGTGTGGACTTTGGAGGTACTACCTGAGGGCCGCAAGGCTATTCAGAACAAATGGATGTTTAAGAGGAAGACGGACGCGGAAGGCAATGTGACCGTTTATAAAGCTCGACTTGTGGCAAAGGGTTCTTCACAAGTTCAAGGAGTTGACTACGATCAGACATTCTCACCCGTAGCGATGCTTAAGTCCGTCAGAATCATGTTAGCAATAGCTGCATTTTTCGATTATGAAATCTGGCAGATGGATGCCAAAACGGCGTTCCTTAACGGTTTCCTTAAGGAAGAGTTGTATATGATACAACCCGAAGGTTTTGTCGATCCTAAGAATGCTAACAAGGTGTGCAAGCTCCAGCGATCCATTTATGGACTGGTGCAAGCATCTCGGAGTTGGAACAAATGTTTTGATGAGGTGATCAAAGCATTTGGGTTTATACAAGTAGTTGGAGAATCTTGTATTTACAGGAAAGTGAGTGGGAGCTCTGTGGCGTTTCTAATATTATATGTATATGAAACAACGTGGAGTTTTAGGAGAGCATAAAGGATTACTTAAATAAAAGTTTCTCTATGAAGGACCTAGGAGAAGTTGCTTACATTCTAGGCATTAAGATCTATAGGGATAGATCAAAACGCCTGATAGGACTTTCACAAAGCACATACCTTGATAAAGTTTTGAAGAGGTTCAAAATGGAACAGTCCAAGAAAGGGTTCTTGCCAGTTTTACAAGGTACGAAATTGAGTAAGACTCAGTGCCCAGCAACTGATGAAGATAGAGAGCATATGCGCTCCGTCCCCTATGCTTCAGCCATAGGTTCTATCATGTATGCAATGTTGTGCACTAGACTGGATGTTAGCCTGGCCATAAGTATGGCGGGTAGGTTCCAGAGTAATCCAGGAGTGGATCACTGGACAGCGGTCAAGAATATCCTGAAGTACCTGAAAAGGACTAAGGAGATGTTTCTCGTGTATGGAGGTGACGAAGAGCTCGCCGTAAAAGGTTACGTCGATGCAAGCTTTGACACAGATCCGGACGACTCTAAGTCACAAACCGGATACGTATTTATTCTTAATGGGGGTGCGGTAAGCTGGTGCAGTTCCAAGCAAAGCGTCGTAGCAGATTCTACATGTGAAGCGGAATACATGGCTGCCTCGGAAGCGGCTAAGGAGGGTGTCTGGATGAAGCAGTTCATGACGGATCTTGGAGTGGTGCCAAGTGCACTGAATCCAATAACCTTGTTCTGTGACAACACGGGTGCCATTGCCTTAGCAAAGGAACCACGGTTTCACAAGAAGAGCAGACACATCAAACGATGCTTCAACATCATCCGCGACTACGTCGAGGGACATGATGTAAATATATGCAAAGTGCACATGGATCTGAATGTAGCAGACCCGCTGACTAAACCTCTTCCATGGCCAAAGTATGATCAACACCAGAACTGTATGGGTGTTAGATTTATTACAATGTAATTCGCATGATGATGTGAGGGCTAGATTATTGACTCTAGTGCAAGTGGGAGACTGTTGGAATTATGCCCTAGAGGCAATAATAAATATAGTTATTATTATAATTCTTGTATCAAGATAATCGTTTATTATCCATGCTATAATTGTATTGAATGAAGACTCATTTACATGTGTGGATACATAGACAAAACACCGTCCCTAGAAAGCCTCTAGTTGGCTAGCCAGTTGATCAAAGATAGTCAGTGTCTTCTGATTATGAACAAAGTGTTGTTGCTTGATAACTGGATCACGTCATTAGGAGAATCACGTTATGGACTAGACCCAAACTAATAGACGTAGCATGTTGATCGTGTCATTTTGTTGCTACTGTTTTCTGCGTGTCAAGTATTTATTCCTATGACCATGAGATCATATAACTCACTGACACCGGAGGGATGCTTTGTGTGTATCAAACGTCGCAACGTAACTGGGTGACTATAAAGATGCTCTACAGGTATCTCCGAAGGTGTTAGTTGAGTTAGTATGGATCAAGACTGGGATTTCTCACTCCGTGTGACGGAGAGGTATCTCGGGGCCCACTCGGTAATACAACATCACACACAAGCCTTGCAAGCAATGTAACTTAGTGTAAGTTGCGGGATCTTGTATTACGGAACGAGTAAAGAGACTTGCTGGTAAACGAGATTGAAATAGGTATACGGATACTGACGACAGAATCTCGGGCAAGTAACATACCGAAGGACAAAGGGAATGACATACGGGATTATATGAATCCTTGGCACTGAGGTTCAAACGATAAGATCTTCGTAGAATATGTAGGATACAATATGGGCATCCAGGTCCCGCTATTGGATATTGACCGAGGAGTCTCTCGGGTCATGTCTACATAGTTCTCGAACCCGCAGGGTCTGCACACTTAAGGTTCGACGTTGTTTTATGCGTATTTGAGTTATATGGTTGGTTACCGAATGTTGTTCGGAGTCCCGGATGAGATCACGGACGTCACGAGGGTTTCCGGAATGGTCCGGAAACGAAGATTGATATATAGGATGACCTCATTTGATTACCGGAAGGTTTTTTGGAGTTACCGGGAATGTACCGGGAATGACGAATGGGTTCCGGGAGTTCACCGGGGGGGGCAACCCACCCTGGGGAAGCCCATAGGCCTTGAGGGTGGCACACCAGCCCTTAGTGGGCTGGTGGGACAGCCCAAGATGGCCCTATGCGCCTAGAGAAGAAAATCAAAGGAGAACAAAAAGAGGAGGTGGGAAGGGAAGGAAGGACTCCCTCCCACCAAACCAAGTCCAACTCGGTTTGGGGGGGGGGGAAACCTTCCCCCTTGGACTCGGCCGACCCCCTTGGGGCTCCTTGAGCCCCAAGGCAAGGTCCTCTCCCTCCCACCTATATATACGGAGGTTTTAGTGCTGATTTGAGACGACTTTTCCACGGCAGCCCGACCACATACCTCCACGGTTTTTCCTCTAGATCGCGTTTCTACGGAGCTCGGGCGGAGCCCTCCTGAGACAAGGTCATCACCAACCTCCGGAGCGCCGTCACGCTGCCGGATAACTCTTCTACCTCTTCGTCTCTCTTGCTGGATCAAGAAGGCCGAGATCATCGTCGAGCTGTACGTGTGCTGAACGCGAAGGTGCCGTCCGTTCGGTACTAGATCGTGGGACTGATCGCGGGATTGTTCGCGGGGCGGATCGAGGGACGTGAGGACGTTCCACTACATCAACCGCGTTCACTAACGCTTCTGCTGTACGGTCTACAAGGGTACGTAGATCACTCATCCCCTCTCGTAGATGGACATCACCATGATAGGTCTTCGTGCGCGTAGGAAATTTTTTGTTTCCCATGCGATGTTCCCCAACACTTCTGGCTATTGGGACAGTTCCCGGAACAAGATCTATCACAACCTCTACATCTGTGTCAGGTGGAAGTCCTGGCAGTTCCTCTGGAAAAACACCCGGGAAGTCACGGACTACCGGAATGTCTTCAAGTTCCGGAAGAGGGCTGGCATTTAGGGAATAGAGTTGGCATTTGGCAACTCGAGTAGAGACATTTACTATCTCACCCGAGGGATGGGTAAGCTGGACATTTCTAGAATGAGTATCAATCTTGGCATAGTGAGCTGACATCCATTCAATGCCAAGATGATATTAATATCCGAAGATTTCGAAGCTATCAATGAGGCTAGAAAAACTAGCCTGTCTACTAGAATTTCATTGTCATAGGTTATCCTAGAGGTTTGCCATTTACTACCAGGGGTTTGGACAACCAATGGGATTGGCATATCACAAAAAGACATGTTATGCAACTGTGCATAACTTTCTGAAATGAAGGAGTGAGAAGACCCAGTGTCAAAGAGAACAGACGTTGGGTGATGATTAACATGAAGCATACCCAGCATGACGTCGGGATACTCTGCAGCTTCTTCTGCTGACACATAGTTCACACGGCCACGTGCAGGAGTTGGCTGCACATAGTAAGCTTTGACCGACTTGGCCTGCCCGACGGACTTTCCGGGTTGCTTGGCACCCACATTCTGAGGACACTCACGGGAATAGTGCCCTGGTTCTCCACACTTATAGCATATCACTTGGTTGGCACGTGGTGCAACATTGCTAGCTGGACCACCATAAGCTTTTGCTGGAGGGTTGGCCTGATTTGTCTGAGGTGCCACGTGGGATGGCCTCGGAGTGTATCTTGGCGGTAGAGAACTGTTTGGAACCCACAGCCTGCGTTTTGGAAACACGGAACCAGAAGACAAGCCAATGTCACGGAAGTGCTTCCTTGTGGCTTCGAAGTCAGTATGACCAGTCTCGGCACTGATCGCTTTGTTGACCAGGGCTTGAAAGCTTGCACACTCATGGAGGCGCAGATCACGACGAAGCTCAGGGCTCAGACCCTTACGGAATCTTGCTTGCTTCTTGGCGTCAGTAGACACCTCCTCTGTTGCATAGCGGGCGAGGTTACCGAACTCGCGGCAATAGGCATCCACAGACAACTTGCCCTGAGTGAAGGCACATAACTCCTCTCTCTTTCTGTCCATCAGGCCCTCTGGAATATGGTGCAGACGAAAAGCTGCACTGAAGTCTGCCCATGTGGCCACTGGTTCAGCGGGACGCGTAGCTTCAAAGTTCTCCCACCACAGATTGGTGGGTCCCTCCAGGAAATATGTCGCAAAGGTCACCTTGTCGGCCTCAGACACATTCGCAGAGCGAATCTTGCGTGAGATGCTGCACAGCCAGTCATCAGCGTCGAGGGGATCGATGGAATGATGAAACTTTGGAGGATTCAGCTTCACAGAGTCATTGAGGGACACTACGGCATTCCTAGGCTGTCGAGCCGTATTCTGCTCAATACGCTCTAACAGTCGGTTGGTCTCTCTTTTATTTCTCTCTGCCTCAAGCATCACTTCCACCAGAGAAGGCGGGTGAGGCATGTCTTCCTGCGACGCTTGACTACACTCGCCTTGCTCATGAGCAGGGGCACGGTTCAACCTGGTGAACACCATCTTGACAAACAAACTCACAGCTTAGACCAATATCATATCAATACTAGCTATGGATTAAGAATGTACTGAACACACGGAATGCGGAAATGAATATCCGAACAGCATGGTAACAAGCAACTGCTATATATACACCATGGTTCATACACACCCTTACATAGTTCAGTACAACCTTAACCGAAGAGCAAACTACTGAAATTATGAAACTACTCATCAGAGGCTTACAAGCTTCCTATACATTATTTATCGAGGCCTCCAGAATTCATTTCACATCATCGGCATACTTCACAAGTCACGCAGGACTGTGAACGTACGGCTACTACCATCCTATCCTTCCGCTCACAGCTCAGGCATCCGCATAGAACATCTCATAGAGATTACCTCCATGACCTGGTAGCTCAACTTGCGGATCAGGAAACACTCTAGCCTGAGATCCCTGGGATCCATAAGGACACGGATGTGGCCTTGGTCCCCTGACTGGTGGTAAGAGGGGTCCCCGAAGAGGTGTGACTCCTCCTATAGCTGGCCAGTCAACGTGAGCCGGAAGATGGGTCCTAACAGGGTTCAGCATCTCCATCTCTCCATACCCTGTCTGGACTACCGGTGCCAGCTGCGTCAAAGACGTCCACAGACGGGCACGGTAGCATAAAGCTCCATACGGAGAGCACGAGCATCCCTGTCTCTGTTCTCTAGCATCTCAATAGTGGACTGCAGTAGTGGTTCCTCCATAGAAGAATCAAAATAGACTCCACTGAGGTATCCCTCTTCATCAGGCTGAGAGGCCGGAACATAGCAGAACTCTGAGTTCTGCAGCAGTGCATGTCTCGCTCTCATAATGGTCAACATTGAATAGGCAGCATCTTGTACTGCCATGTCAACAGTGACTCCCAACCCGTAGGACCAACGGATTGGCTCCTCAGCTCCAGGGTAGTCTGGAAATACCCTAACAGTGTAGATGTATTGGCTCTGGTTGAAGTCTCGGTACTGTTCCTCCACTGTGTACTCGGGGTACCAGCGGTAACCGCACACCGACATCACCGTGACCAGCATGGCCGTATGACCCGGCACATCAATGCACCTGGTCAGACGTACCACCTGACGAGAAGGACGGCCAGGCATCTGTAATTAGAGAGTAATGCAAAAGCATTAGTGCTCTGAATGAAAAATTGGGCAGCATAACGGTTGTAAATGCTCAAAAACAAATTTTGAGACAACCCAAAATGGAATAGCGTAACCACTCAACTATCAAGTTCAACTCTCTGATCATCAAACTTACTTCCTTTATCCTAGGAATAAAAGAAACCCAATATCTCTTGACCCGTAGTCCTATAATCTACCGATCAGAAACATGAGCCTAGGAGAAGATGAGTAACCTAGTCCTTAATTCCCGCAGAAAAGACGAGGATGACCAGAATAGAATAACTTGAGAAGAGAACAAGAGTCTTACGTTCCCTTCCACAAACAATTCCCTTATATATAACTATCGCAATTCTAGACTCAACTTCGACCAGTTTGGCTTAGTAATCCAACAGTCAGTCAGGCTCTGATACCAACGCTGTCGGGACCCCGATCCTAAGCCATAGGAATCCAGCCTGTAACACATCGCATCCCTTTGTGGTCTCACGCACGGTTAACTCCACGGCTGCAGCCTTACCTTAGCCGGGACCGTTTGCGTCTTTTGACTCACGTATGCGATAGTGTCGCTAGCAATCCAATGTCAAAGAACCCGGATCGACATGTCTAGTCATAAACCAAAGTGTCAGTACCGCACAAGGACAGGCATACATGACCCAATAAAGCAGGTGTCGGTCATCAGCGAAGGTAGACGAGTCGTAGCAAGCTACAAGGACTCCATTTCATCGCGTGACATTTCCCCAAAGGGGACAGACACAGCAGCTAAGAAGGACACATGCCGGTCAACCAATGTGTCCGGAGCAGTAGCGAACTACCAAGGCTCATTGGATCACAAAGGGGCATTTCCTTGTAAGCAGTGCTACTAAAGTTCACGACTAGGTAATCGAACCCCATACATATCAAGTACGACACACGTACGCATGGTATACCGATATGTATAGATACATCAATGGCATCACAACATAACAATAAACATACAAGCTTTATTTAAGAGGCTCGGAAGAGCCACACAAATAATATTACACATTAAGTGTCTCACGACCCATAATAGCAGTCATTCAGTTACAAGCCAGCGGAAGATTTATAAACTGTCTGAGTATAGACAGGGCAACTAGAAGGCACATGGCCTGACTATACTACAGACCAACGTAGGGCCAGATCGTATCTGGGACACCAGCTACTCGTCGTCGTCGATGTCTACGAAGAACCCTCCATTAGGGTCATTAGCAACCTCTGCAACATTTATTAAGCAAACATGAGTACGAAGGTACTCAGCAAGACTTTAGGATAACTAACTACTCATGCAAGGTATCAAAACGGTATTGTGGGGTTTCATGCGGAAAGCCAGCATCTGACTCGTGGCTAGACAACTTGCATTTTTAAATAATTTTGACAAGTTGATTTCTCGCACACGAGTCCACTAACACCACAACAATACACTATCGTAGAATCATTCCGTCTCCATACGGAAATGTCGTCCACGACACTCACGCTTATCTTGGCAATTTTATGAGTAGCCATTGAAGTTATCTATGAACAACATATGTCTCCAAGTAGTCCATATCCCCGGACGCGGCTATTCGAATAGATCATAACCCTGCAGGGGTGTACTTCGTCACACGCGCTCTCGCCATTTATCGCCATGTGCACGTCATGCACCTCGGCAACCTTCAAGCGGAGGCCCAGCGAGGGACTCGGCCACGACCGTTAACCACACTAGTACCTAGTCCAGGTTTATCGCCTATCTAAGAGTAACCCGTACGGAAGTCCGGCCGAGGTTTCCGCCACGGCCTCAAACGATGTGCGCAGGGTTCCCAAGCCCACCATCCGGGTGCCACTTGGTACACCGTGCCACTGCCTACCGCATCACGGCCCACCTCTCAGGTCAGCACCATGCACGGCCTCCAACATTACTATAAACACCAGAAACTACTTGCAACTCCTGGACCGAGTACTGAGCGATTAATAGGCCAAGCGGGGTCATATTTCAGGGCCCAGCATGTGGTAGTATCTAGTCTTGGATTACATACACGGAACTCAGTTCCTATGGACGCTTCCAATGAAACAACCCGCCATGTACTCCTACACAGCCTTTCACCGGTACCTTTACCAAATTAGGTTCAACACACAACCTTTGCTTACCGAACACGTTCTCACAATTCTGTTCATCTCCCAGATGACAGACCATACACAACTCTAAGCATAGCATGCATAGCAGGATAAGGCACATCAAGGCTTAAGCAACTACCAGGTATGTTAGGTTGCAAGGTTCGGCTATTTACTGTGACAAGGTTAGGTCATGCAAAGGAAGTGGGTTCAACTAATCGTGGCAAAAGCGGTTGAAGCATTTGATCCTAGTGCAATAAATAAGTGCAGGAGCAAGAACATGGGAATTATCGGGATGATCAAAAGGGTTGCTTGCCTTGTTGCTCAGAGGAGGGACAATATCCGTCACACGGATATTCGGTGGAATCCGGGGGTGCGGAGCCTACCGAAATGAATGGCAACAATCAATAACAATCATATGCAAACAAGATGATGCATGAGCATGGCATGAGAATGCAAGGTGACAAACTATTATAATCAACATGTGTTAGGTTTGAAGTTGATTCGAATCACATTCAAATATAAATTCAAACGAGGTATTCTCGAATACCGATTTAATTGATTCGACCTGATGCTCAGATCAACTTGATGTTAACATGCATGAGATGTCATGTTAAGGTACTGATTTTTAATTAGGACAGTGTGTGATCATGTCAAACAAGGAGAAATTTAATTACTTTTCATGTTCCATTTATAAAGTAATTATAGGAATTGACTTATTCCTTAATCTACTTGTTTGGGTTCTGTAACTTTTTCAAACATGAATGAAAATAGCTTATTCAGATTCCTTGAATTTTTCTGATACTTTTTCATATATAAATTATTTTCATTGGAGTTAGAGATTAATTTCTATGAATTTTTGAAGTTTTAATCATTTCTGGATTTATTTTTATAACGGAAAATAATTTATTGCATCAGCATGACATCAGCAGGTCCATCTGGCCGTTGAAAGTCAAACCTGACCAGTGGGACCCACTGGTCAGTCTCTCTGGTCAATTTTAGATTAAGTTTAAACTTAATTTACTGATTAACCTTACTAGACCCACATGTGAGTGACTGATTAACTTATTTGATTTATTTTTATTAACTTCAAACTTGCCAGAGGCTGGCCCCACCAGTCAGTGGCTCAGGCCAGCCGAGATCCACCAGCGGTGAGGTCGTCCTCGCCGGCAGGGAGCCTCCGGCGAGCACCAGAAACTCGGGGGGGGGGGGTTCGGAAATGGCGCACAGAGGGCCAAACACACGGCTGAGACCATGGAAGGAACAACCACTCGATGGCGCGCACGAGGGACAAGCCCCAGGGGCTGGGGTGGCCGGAATCAACGCCGGCGACGAGCTTGGCGGCGACCAAGTTCGGTCATCGTCGAGGCCATCGGATACAGGGTCAAAACGCTCGGGGTTGGGCACCTATCGCATCTACACAACGCCCTGAAGCTGTTGGTAGCCTCAGACGGACCAACACTTCACCGGAGGGTTACCGGCGACGAGCTGCAGCGGCGGTCCTCGTCGGGCTCCGGTGAAACTAGGGCTAGAGGAGGGGATTGACGGGGAAAACTTAGGGGAAAAGACCGCATGCTCACGGGGAGTGCAGAGCAGGGCTTAGACGGCTCGGGGAAGGACTGGGGGCGACGAATCGAGCAGAGCTCGTCGGCGGCCGAAGGTTGAAGACGACGGTGCCGTGGGTGTTGCAGGGCTCGGGGTGGCTTCGGCTTCTGCAAGGAGGACCAGACCGACGAGGCGGGGCTAACGGCGTGCTCTGAGAGGGGATCCTATGGCTAGGGGCACGGGCAGCTCGAGCTTTGCTCGGCTCCAATGGCGGCAGAAGGGGGAGGAGTGATCCGAGAGGAGGGGAAGAACTGACGCTGCGAATGCATAGGCGTTGCCTCGGGGAGCTTATCCCCGGCCTTGCCAGCGCGAGGCGGCGGCCAGGCAGGCGCACAGGTGCGTGGCCGTGCCGGAGAAGGCTGCGGCCACCTCCTGCTCCTACTGGCGCGAGGGAGGAGACGACTCAGGGAGATGGGCCGGGCCAGGCTAGGCGACAGGTAAGAGCTTCCCATTTTTTTTCTGTTTTTGTTTCTGTTTTAGCTACTTCAATATTTTGCTCTTTATTTCAGCTCCAAAACAAATTGTAAAAACTATGTTAAGCACCCTAGAATATTTGTTGGAATATTTCCAACCATTCCTAAAGTTTTCAACATTTTTGAAAGTTTAAAGTTTCTGATTTCAAATTTAAAATTTGAAACCAGTGGCTTTTTGCATTAATTTAAAATGCTTAAAGTGTCAAGAAAATAGTTTTCTCCAATGCTCATTTACTTTCATGATTTATCAGAAAGTTTGAACATTTCTTGAGGCCATTTTGGGTTCATTGCTTTTAACTAGTTGGAGATTTCCTTTATTTAATGTAGTGGCTAGGGTTTTGAGTTTTTCCTTTGCCACTTTCTTGTTCTTGTTGAAAATTCTTAGATGCAAATGCAAAGAAGACATGAGCTCAAAACTAACTTGCTTAAGGTGTCAGGGATGTGACACCCATCCTTCTTCTTAACAAAGAGAGGAGGTGCTCCCCAAGGAGAGGAACTCGGATGAATGAACCCCAGAAGAAGCGAGTTGACAATTTTTTGTTTAAGTTCAAGGAGTTCATGTGGTGGCATTTTATAAGAATGCTTAGCGATAAGAGTGGTACCGGGTACCAAGTCAATGACATACTCGACAACTCGAGCAGTGGGAATCCCGGGAAGTTCTTCTAGAAAGACATCTTGGAACTCTTGGACCACTGGAATGTTTTCAATCCCTTCAAGAGGCGACACATTTAATGCATTCAAGGCATATAGCCGTGCCTCAGCATTTCGGACGAGATGAGCATGGTAGCTTATTAATTCATTTAAAGGGTGTAGGAGGTGGACGGTCTTGGTGGCACAAACGATCGATGTCGTATGAGCTTTCAACCAGTCCATCCCTAGTAAGAGATCAATGTTGGATGACTATAGGAGGATGGGGTTGGCAAGGAATTCAAATGCTTCAATTTGAACCAAAACATGCGGGCAAACCATAGATGTTCGACATTCGCCCCCAGGGGTGTTCACCACTATGAGGATGTTCATCTCTTTGCTCCTAATGTCATGCATGTATCCAAAATTCTCCGACATAAAGGAATGCGATGCTCCTGTATCAAACAATACAGAAGCAGGTACTGAGTTAACGACAAGTGCACCCATCATGGTAGCAGGCTGGTCTTGAGCTTGACCCATCTCAATGTTATTCGCCTGACCACGAACATAAGTAGGCTTAGCATTGTAGTTGCGGTTCTGGTTGTTGCCACTGCCAGTTGAGGGAAGTGTCAGCTGATTCGGATTCTGCCTGCAGTCTCTCGCACGATGACCTGCACGGCCACACTTAAAGCATAACCCGTCCTCAGGACGGGAAGGAGGAACTCGAGGCGGTGGAGCTGGAAGCCTCGGCTGCCTAGGTGGTGGAGGAGGCACGCAAGGTGCAGCATAGGACGGCCTTGGAGCAGGGGCAGGTGCATGGTATATGTTGTTGGGAATCAAGATCCTCCGCTTCTGTGTAGATGAGCCCGAATATGAGCCCATGTCACGGTTGTGCTTGCTGCTATCCTTGTATTTCTGGAGACTAGTCTCGACCTGAATAGCCTTGTTCACCAGGGTGGCGAAATCAGCATAGTCCTGACCGAGAAGTGTCAGCTTGATATCAGGGTGAAGGCCTTCACGGATATTCTCCTGTACGCGTGCATCAGTTGCAATGTCTTATTCAGCATAGCGAGATAAGTCCAGAAATTCCCGCTGATATGCATCCACAATCTTGTTGCCCTGGACCAGGTTGCGGAACTCACGCTTCTTCCTGTCCATGATTCCCTCAGAAATGTAGCGAGCACGGAAATCAACCTTGATCTCTGCCCAAGTGATGACAGTTCTAGCGGGCCGAGAGCGTTTGTGGTTGTCCCACCATTGAGCAGCGGGACCCTTCAGGAAGTAGGTGGCAAAGTTGACATAGCTCGCTAGGAGCACATTGGCAGAATCCAGCTCATAAGCAATGTCACGGAGCCAGTCATCAGCATCAAGAGGCTCAGTTAAGCTGTGGTAGATCGCAGGTTTAAGGTGGCAGAAGTCTTGTAGTGTCACGCCTTGCTGTTGGTTCATGTTTGGCCTTTGGAACTGATCCATGAGCCCTTGCATAAACTGACGGTTCAGTTCAAACTGTTGGATCATCCCCGCCATATACTCAGGAGGCGGGGGTGGTGCATCGTTGGCGGGGCCGTGTGGGCGGCCAGCTGGTCTAACCATCCTACTAAATATTTATCAGGGGTAGTTTAGCTTCAAGTAATTGCAAAGGCATCGCACGCATTCATGAAGTAAACAAGCATGATGAAAGGGAAATGCGATAGATACTTCATAGTAGTAGAGTTCAACATAGACACCCATACATAAGTTCGATTACAAAACAACGATTACAAATTCGAAATTTGGCGATAACCTGGACGCATTAGACGATACCGTGGACTCACTAGGCGGCACGCAGGCATGCGGTGGAAGAGTACCACAATGAGATATTGCGATAAGGCAACATCAACGTCGGAGAGGACGAACGAATCCTAGTAGCTGGCGGTGATATTAGGTAGGAACACGACCCTATGTCCCGTGGTGACTCTCGTGAGGGTACCGCATCCACTCGAGGAGCTCAGTGCCAAGTGCAGGGGTTCTACCCCCAACATCAGTCCACTCGAGTCCTAATGGTAGCTCTGTCCTGCTCGGCTCGCGGATGTGCATAGGGGGAACCCTCGGGTTGTGTGCTGGCTCCAGCTCTGTCAACGCGTCGTAAAGACGAGCACACATAGCATACAACTCCACAGTAAGAGGTCGAAAAGCACGTTCCAGTGCCTCAGTGTACTATACCAAAACCCGCACGTCGTAGCGACTCGTCACATAGGGGCGCAGACAGGGACTTAGCATCGGTCGTTGCGCTCCCGAACGCTAGTAGTGTAGGAAGTGAGATCAGACCCAGTCTCATCCCCAGCAGGAGCATGCACGATGTATCTGAAAGCACTCTCCTCCTGGTGAGGGTACGCTCCACGGAGACGGGTGATAGCGATGTAGGCCGCATCATGGGCGGCAATCTCGACTGATACTCCAATACCGCACAAGACGTGGCGCTCGAGGGTGTTGCTGCCCATCCAGTCGAATATGCGAACCTCAGCCTGGTACTAGTACTGGTTGTACTCGTGAAGTCCTCGTATACAGGGTACTCGGGGTACCACTGATATCCCAGCCTGGTAAGGAGGTCGACCAAAATGGCCGGGAACCAAGTCGTCTCAGTGGCCTGTGTCAGGCGCAGGTGCTGCCTTGCCAGGCGCATGTGAAAATAAGATTGACGGATGTCAAATGACAGTGTGTGTAATATATATTCAGAAGAACATAGTAGATAGTTCAGCGCTCCGGGTCGATGTGATTACGACAACCTAAAGTTAGAGTTAGTAAAATCTTTAACCCAAAACAGAAGAGAGAGTAGAACCAAGAGTATAGAAAACGAGTATAAGATACTAATACCACCCAATTGAGATATGGGCCCGTAAGCCACAACATCAGTGTTAGTAAAGATTTTCAAACACTAGACTCAACTTCGGCCAAGGAGTTGGAAAGGGGCTACCTACAGGCAGTTGGCTCTGATACTAACTTGTGACCCCCTCGATTTAATCGTAAGCTAATCATACACGCAAATGCGTACGATCAAACTCAAGGACTCACGGGAAGATATCACAACACAACTCAAGACACAAATAAAACAATATCAGTTTCATATTACAAGCCAGGGGCCTCGAGGGCTAGAATTCGGAAGCTCGATAAACACAAGAGTCAGCGGAAGCAACAATATCTGAGTAAAGACATAAAACATGGGGTGCCTTAGAGAAGGCTAGCACAAGAGATACAACGATCGAACGAGGCAAGGCCTCCTACCTGGGGGCCTCCTGCCTGGGAGCCTCCTAACTACTCATGGTCTTCAGTGGCCTCCACGTAGTAGGCACCGTCAGGGTAGCAGTTGTCATCGGCGGGATCCTCCATCTCCTGGGTTCCATCATCTTGTCGCACCAACGGATCAAGGGGGCAAAGGGGGAGCAAAGCAACGGTGAGTACTCATCCAAAGTACTCGCAAGTCTTACATCAAAACTATTCTAAGTATGCATCAGTATCAAAGGAGGGGGTTTGTTATATGTGGACCGACTGCAGCAATGCGAGAATTGAGATAAGGCGTAGTCCTATCGAACACTAGCATCTTCAGGGTCTTGCAGCAATAGACAAGTGTAGAACAGGTGTAACACAATTAATAGTCATATTGTTGCAGAAATATTAATATGAGGTCACGCCAAGAAATCCTCCCTCGAGTCCCTGCGAGGAAGCAATCACGGGGCAACAAAATCTAGTTAAGTAAGAGTTGTAGTTGTATAAGATGAGGGCACAACTCTAAGTCGTCCTGTAACCGTGGACACCACTATTCGAGTAGATAAGTTCTTCCCTACAGGGGTGCACAACTTATTCCCCAACGCGCTCGATAACACTCTGGCCGGACACACTTTTATGGGTCATGCCCAACCTCGGAATATCGACACGTCGCAGCCCCACCTAAGCTCAGTAGAGAGTCCAGCCCACCGGTCTAACTCCTAAGCACAGATGGGTCGTGGGCCCACTTGCCCTAGGCGCTCCTGCACGATGCGAGGGCAGCCGATGTCAGTCCTAGCACCCCTTAATACAAGAGCGATGCATCTCGGGACCACTCGGGCGCTCGCCGCTACATCGCTGACGTCTGAAGAGCTTCGGCTGATACCGCGACGTCGAGTACCCATAATTCTTCCCACACACACGGTTAGTGCGTAATAAGGCCTTCCGACCAACCCAGATCAAATAACCAAATCCATTATCATTTTAATTAGGCCATCAACACAAACACACGGAAATCCACCCGCCTAACAACTAATCGCCAAAGATCCCAGTAACATGGTTAAGTAACATCGCCAAAGATCGCCAAAGATCCACGACCGACTAGCTATACTACAGAGATATCATCAGGAGTACTTCACGAGGTGTCACCCTCGGTACCCGATAGTATCTCTATAGCGTCGCACAACTAAGGGTGGAGTAAGTGCGGTGTCGGGTCTGGCTCGTCGATCAACGATCGAGATTCGACAAATAAGCGGGGCAAGTGAATTAAGGGGTCAGAGGGGATGACTGCTCCGCCTATACTAAACAGTTTAAAGATACAGTACTGAAAGTAATAGTTCATCAAAAATTAGGCTATGCATCAGATATAGGAGCTAACTACAACAGTAGAAAAATACTAATACAAGCATGAGGGAGAAAGAAATGGGCGATATAGGAGTGATCAAGGGGGTTTCCTTGCCTTGTTGCTCTATGGCAAACTGGTCGTCAGGAGGGTAGGTGTACCCGGCAGCAGCGTCAGTCTCGGGGTCTACCGGTAAGAAGAGGGGGAGAAACAATAAATAATAGCAACAGGTGCAATAGTAAGCATGACATGGCAATATGCAGGCTAGGTATGAGCTAACAGAGTAACATCCATCATAGACGGGTTGGAAGAATATCTGACGATATTTTCCGGGTGTCTTGCTATGCTAGGGACGCGTCACACACGAATGGACCGTGTATCCGGGTTCGTCTCGTTCTGCTGATCAACTTTCATGTTGAAAATATTTTGAACTGACTTACGAATGATTTTACATTAATTTTTAAAGTTTTATTCAGTATTTAGGAATTAAAAACAGATTTAATTAATTTGATTAAATGCAATTACGATATCAACATGATGTGACGCTGACATCAGCACTTGACTGGTCAGCTGACCAGTGGGTCCCGTGCGTCATAGACTCAGTTTTTAATTAGGTTTAATATTAACTAATGAGATTAATTTAGTGGGGGACCCACGTGTCATACTCTGATAGGATAATTTGATTAGCTAATTAAGAGATTACTAATTTATCTATTTAGTTAATTTTATTAATAAAAACACATTTATTTTTTTATATTTATATTTTTTTGTTTTATTATTTAGTCTTTTACACAGGGTGTGGGGCCTCACTGTCATAGACAGTGGGTGGGGCTGGCCCCACTGATAAGTGGAACAATGGCCACACACACACAAAACACACACACAACCACATATATATATATATATACATAATGTATTTCTTTTATACATGCATACATACATACATACAAAATGCATACATGCATCTAATACATACACATATACATCTTTTCATTTTTTTATTTTCTCTCATCTCTAACCTCTCTTTCTCCAACCTCCTCGACATCTGTGTGCTAACACGAACCTAAACACAGAGAGAGAGAGGAGGCAAGGTCCACCTCCACCTACCAGAGCCTAACGACGTCGGAACGCGGTGGCGACCGCCGGAATGGAACCGGGAGAGGAAGAGGGGCGTTCTTCACCCACGTTGTAGGGGGGCGGGTTTGGCGAGGCTCGGTGGAGCCGTTGAGGAGGAGGTCGGGGAAGCCGGCGGTGCGGTTGGTGACGGGGAGGCGCCGTGAAGGGGCCGGCGACGGGAAGCTCTGGTTGGTGTGGCCGGTTGTAGGAGAGGTGCGACGGTGGTCTGGTCGGCCTCCCCAGCCCCGATCAACCCTAGATCATGAGGGAGAGGCAGGGGAGCGAGGCAGGTAGGGTGGGCCGCGGGGCGGTGACGAGGCTGCCGGCCGGCAGCGGTGGTGAGGCGGTGGGGCGCAGCGGCGGCCAGCGATGGGGCGGTGCGAGGGCGGAGGGTGAGTAGTGTGGGTGTAGGGAGAGGAGGGAGAGATGGGAGCGGGGCGAGCGACGGTGTAGGTGGGGGAGTGTTGGTAGGTGAGGGGGGGTTGTGACGATGCCACGAGGGGGCGGTTGGTGGGACGACGGATTCGTTCCCCTCGTCCCCTGGCGGCGGGGGCAGGGAGTGGCTGAGGCGTTCGGCGCCCTAGGTTTGCCCAGGCGCGGGTAGGGCCGGTAGATGGCCGGCTCGGCCATTTGGCCTAGTTTGGCCACGGGTGTTTTTTTAAATTACTTTCTTTTATTTATTTTTCTAAATAGCCTACTGTTTCAATTATATAGGGATTGTAATAACTTTAAAATGCCCGATTCACTTTTATAACTTATTAGGAATTTTTAATAACTTTCCCAACAATTTTTAATTTAAACATTATAAAACTTTTCCCGTTTGAGTTATTCTTAAACTTCGGACTTTGACTCGGTTTCAACTAACACGAGATCAACGATATAATTTATGATGACGTGGCATTCATTGCATAGATTTCGTTTGGCTTAATTACATCCAACACTGTAGCAAAAGATGAGGATGTCACAAGGTTAAATAGCAATTTGCATATCATCATTGTGGCTTTGCATAAGTAAGATGTGATCATACTAGATACCCATAGCAGCCACGTAAAATTTGCCACAACAAATTAGAGGACGTCTAACTTGTTTTTTCGGGTATGCATGTGATGTGATATGCCCAAATACATGATATGATATATTGGATGTATGATATGATCATGTTGTAATAGTTAAATATCGACTAGCACGTCGATGCTACGGCAACCGACAGGAGCCATAGGGTTGTCTTTAATTATTTTGCGCTTGGAGATGCTTCGATTTACGTTAGTCGGTAACTTTAGTAGTAACAACATAGTTAGCGTGACAACCTCGATGGCAGCACAAAGATGGAGATCATGGTGTGGCGCCGGTGACGATGGAGATCATGCTAGTGCTTTGGTGATGGAGATCAAGAAGCACAAGTTCATGGCCATATCATGTCACTTACGATTTGCATGTGATGTTAATCCTTTTATGCACCTTATTTTTCTTAGGACGACGGCGGCATTATAAGGTGACCCCTCAATAAAATTTCAAGATAAAATTGTGTTCTCCCCGACTATGCACCATTGCGACAGTTCGTCGTTTTGTGACACCACGTGATGATCGGGTGTCATAGACTCTACATTCACATGCAACGGGTGCAAAACAGTTGCACATGCGGAACACTCGGGTTAAACTTGACGATCCTAGCATGTACAAACATGGCCTCGGAACATAGGAGACCGAAAGGTCGAGCATGAGTCATATAGTAGATATGATCAACATGGAGATGTTCACCATTGAAGCTAAACTCAACTCACTTGATGATCGAATTGAGTTAGTGAATTTGGATCGTGTGCCACTCGAATTACTAGTGGGATGTCAATTTGAGCAGGAGTTCTTAAGTAATATCATTAATTGAATTTATTATCATAAACATAGGCAAAAATATCTTTGCAAATTATATTGTAGCTTGCGTTGTAGCTCTACTGTTTTTGATATGTTCCTAGAGAAAACTTAGTTGAAAGATGATAGTAGCAATTATGCGGACTAGGTCCCTACACTGAGGATTGTCCTCATTGCTGCGCAGAAGGCTTATGTCCTTAATGCACCGCCCGGTGTGCTGGACCCCAAGCATCATTTGTGGATGTTGCGAACATCTGACATACACATTTTTTATGACTACGTGAGAGTTCAGTGTGTAATGCTTAACGACTTAGAATTGAGGCGCTGAAGACGTTTTGAACGTCACGGAACATATGAGATGTTCCAAGAGTTGAAATTGGGATTTCAGTCTCGTGCCCATGTTAAGAGGTATGATACCTCCGACAAGATTCTTGGCATGCGAATATGGGAGAAAAGCTCAATCATTGAGTATGTACTCAGATTGTCTGAGTACTAGAATCACTTGAATAAAGTGGGAGTTGATCTTCCACATAAGATAGTGAATGCCATAGTTCTCCAAAGTTACTGGCACCAAGATACACAACTTTGTGATGAACTATAACATATCAGGGATAGAGATGATGATCGTTGATCTATTCGTGATGTTTGACACCGTGAAGGTAGAAATCAAGTAGGAGCATCTAGTGTTGATGGATAGTAAAACCACTAGTTTCAAGAAGGGCAAGGGTTAAAAGGGATACTTTATGAAATGGCAAACCAGTTGCCACTCTAGTAAAGAAACCCAAGGTTGAAAACCATAACCGAGACTAGGTGTATGTATTATGAGGGGAACGGTCACTAAAGCGGGACTACCCTAGTGACTTGGTAGATGAGAAGGCTGGCAAAGTCGAGAAAAGTATATTGGATATACATGATATTGATGTGTACTTTGCTAGTACTCCTAGTATCACCAGGGTATTAGATACATGTTCGGTTGCTCAGTTTTAGTAACTCAAAGTAAAAGTTACGGAATAAACTGAGACTAGCTAAAGGTGAGGTGACGATGTGTGTGGAAGTGTTTCCAAGGTTGATGTGATCACCATAGCACGCTCCCTCTACTTTCGAGAATAGTGTTGAACCTAAATGTTGTTTCGTGTTCGCGTTGAGCATGAACATGATTGGATTGTGTTTATTGCAATACGATTATTCATTTAAAGAGAGTAATGGTTATTCTGTTTACTTGAATAATACCTTCAATGGTCATGCACCTAATATGAATGGTTTATCGAATCTTGATCATAGTATTACACATGTTCATAATATTTGTTTCTAAAAGATACAAAGTAGTAATGATAGTACCACTTACTTGTGGCACCGTTGCTTGAGTCATATTGTGGTAAAAACTAATGAAGAAGCTCCATGCTGACGGATCTTTGGACTCACTTGTTTTTTAATCGTTTGAGACATGAGAACCATGCCTATTGGTACAAACGCTTGAAGAAACTCCATGCAGATGGAACGTTTGGACTCACTTGATTTTGAATCACTTGAGACATGCAAAACATCCCACATGGGCAAGATGACTGAAGGCTTCGTTTTCAGTGAAATGGAACGTGCAAGTGACTTGTTGGAAATGATGCATTTTGATGTATGAAGTCCAATGAGGCTGAGGTACGCAGTGGATATCATTGTGTTCTTACTTCACTCATGATTTGAGTAGATACATGAGTATTTGCTTGATGAATCCCAAGTCTGAAATATTGAAAAGTCTAGCAATTTCAGAGTGAAGTTGAAGATCATCGTGACAAGAGGATAATATTTCTACGATGTGATCGTGGAGGTAAATATATAGCTAAGTTGCGAGTTTGGTAAACATCTAACACAATGTGAGAATTGTTTCAGAACTCATGGCACCTGGAACACCATAGTGTGATGGTGTGTCCGAACGTCAGTTGGGAATACCTCCTCTCTCAGATCTGAAAGCAAAGGTATTGTTTCCATAAAAGGGTCCTTTCTCGAGAAAATCTTTCTCTCAAAATAATTGAGTGGGAGGATGGTGGAACTTGATGAGGTTATTGAACCGTCACTTCAATCAGTGTGTAGCAGGGAACAGGAAGTTGTTCCAATGGCACCTACACCAATTGAAATGGAAGCTGATGATAGTGATCATGAAGCTTCAGATCAAGTTACTACAAACCTCGTAGGTCGATAAGGTCACATACTGCTCTAGAGTGGTATTGTAACCCTGTCTTGGAGGTCATGTTGTTGGGCAACAATGAACCTACGAGCTATGGAAAAGCGATAGTGGGCCTGGATTCCAACGAATGGTTGGACACCATGAAATCCGAGGTAGGATCGATGTATGAAAACAAAGTGTAGACTTTGGAAGAACTACTTGATTGTCGTAAGGCTGTTAGGTACAAATGGATCTTTAAAAGGAAGACGCATGATGATGGTAAATGTAACCATTAAAGAGCTCGACTTGTCACAAAGATGTTTCCGACAAGTTCAAAGAGTTGACTATGACGAGACTTTCTCTGTCATAGCGAAGCTAAAATTCTGTTGGAATTATGTTAGCAGTTGCTACATTATTTATGAAATCTTGTAGATAGGATGTCAAAACATTGTTTCCTTAACGGTTTCCTTGAGGAAAGGTTGTATGTGATACAACCAGAAGGTTTTGTGGATCCTAAAGGATGCTAACAAGTATGCAAGCTCCATCGATCCTTCTATGGACTGGAGCAAGCATCTCAGAGTTGGAATATACACTTTGATGAGATGATCAAATCTTTTGGGTTTATACAAGGCTTATGAGAAACTTGTATTTCCAAGAAGGTGAGTGGAAGCACTATAGGATTTCTGATAAGTATATGTGGTTGACATATCGTTGATCGGAAAGAATGTAGAATTTCTGAAAAGCATAAAAGGTTGTTTGAAAGGTGTTTTTGAAAGGAAAACCTAGATTGAGCCACTGGAATATTGAGCATCAAGATCTATAGAGATAGATCAAAACACTTAACAGAACTTTCAAATGAATACATACCAACACAAGATTTTGAAGGAGTTCAAAATAGATCAGCCAAAGAAAGAGTTCTTGGCTGTGTTATAATGTGTGAGTATTGAGTAAGACTCAAAACCCGACCACAACAGACAAAAGAAAAAGGTCGAAGGTCGTCCCCTATGCATTATTCGTAGGCTCTTTAGTATGCTATGTTGTGTACCGCACCTGATGCGTGCCTTGTCATGAATCTGTCAAGGGGTACAAAAGTGATCCAGGAATGGATTACCGGACAATCTTCAAACATAATCCTTAGTAACTAGTGGAATAAGGAATTTTTATGGATTATGTAGGTGATAAAAGAGTTCGTTGTAAATGGTTACATCGATGCAAGCTTTGACACTAATACGGATCTCTCTGAGTAGTAAACCGGATTCGTATAATGGAGCAGTCATTTGGAATAGTTCCGAATTGAGAGTGGTAGCAACATCTACAAGATCAAATAGAGATTTGTAAAGCACACACGGATCTATAGGTTCAGACCCTTGACTAAAAACCTCTCTCACAACCAAGATATGATCCAACCCCATGGGTGTTAGATTCATTACAATCACATAGTGATGTGAACTAGATTATTGACTATACTACAAGTCATAGATTGTTGGAATTATGCCCTAGAGGCAATAATAAATTGGTTATTATTATATTTCCTTGTTCATGATAATCGTTTATTATCCATGCTAGAATTGTATTGATTTGAAACTCAAATACATGTGTGGATACATAGACAACACACTCTCCCTGGTGAGCCTCTAGTTGACTAGCTCGTTGATCAAAGTTGGTTAAGGTTTCCTGGCCATGGACAAGTGTTTTCTCTTGATAACGGGATCACATCATTAGGAGAATGATGTGATGGACAAGACCCAAACTATGAACATAGCATATGATCGTTTCAGTGTATTGCTACTGTTTTCTGCATGTCAATGTATTTGTTCCTATGACTATGACATCATGCAATTCCCGGACACCGGAGGAATAAATTTTGTGTATCAAATGTCACAACGTAACTGGGTGACTATAAAGGTGCTCTACAGGTATCTCCTAAGGTGTTTGTTTGGTTGGCAGTAATCGAGACTGGGATTTGTCACTCCGTATGACGGAGAGGTATCTCGGGGCCCAATCGGTAATACAACATTACAATAAGCCTTGCAAGCAATGTGAGTAAGGAGTTAGTCACATGATCTTGTATTAAAAAACGAGTAAAGTGACTTGCCGATAACGAGATTGAACTAGGTATGGAGATACCGACAATCGGATCTTGGGGAAGTAACAAACTGATGGAGAAATGGAATAGCATACGGGATTAACTGAATCCTTGACATAGAGGTTCAACCGATGAAGATCTTCATAGAATATGTAGCATCCAGTATGGGCATCCAGGTCCACTATTGGTTATTGACTGGAGAGTGTCTCAGGTCATGTCGGCATAGTTCTCGAACCCGCAGGGTATGCACATTAAGGTTTGGTGACGTTTCGGTATAGTTGAATCAATGATGTTGGTAACCGAAGGTTGTTCGGAGTCTCGGATGAGATCCCAAATGTTATGAGAATTTCCGGAATATTCCGGAAACTAGGGTTGATATATAGGAAGTATCCATTAGGCTTCTGGAAGGTTTTCGGGCATTACCCGTAATGTACCAGGAGTGACGAATGGGTTCCGGAGTTCCACCGGGAGGGGCCACCCACCCCGGAGAGAACCAAAGAGGCCCAAGGGTAGCGCACCAGCCCTTAGTGGGATGGTGGCAACACCGAGAAGGGCCACTTTGGCCGAAGAAGGAGAAAAGGAAAGGAGAGGTGGGCACACCGAATTGGGGAAGGAGGACTCCACCTTCCAAGTTGTGTTGGAGGAGGACTCCTCCCTCACCTCTTGGGCCGACCAAACCCTAGGGATTTTCCCTAGGGCGCCACCCTCCCTCCCACCTATATATAGTGGAGGTGAGAGAGGCTTTTGTGACCTCAAGAAATAGTGCATCCCTCTCTCCCTCTAATACTTCATGACACCCTATAGCTAGTTCGGTACGACATGTCAATGCCCTGCCGGAGTAGCTCCACCACCATCACCGCCACACCGTCTTGCTGCCAGAAAATTCATCTACCTCTTTGTCTCTCTTGTTGGATGAAGAAGGGAGATATCGTCATTAAGGTGTACGTGTGCTGAACACGGAGGTGCCGTCCGTTCGGTTCTAGATCGGGACGGATTTCGTGGGACGCTTCCGATTCGGATTGCGAAGACATTTGACCAAATCAACCGCGTTTCTTAACGCTTCCCGCTTAGCGATCTACAAGGGTATGTGGATCCAATATGCCCTCTCGTAGATGATCATCACCATGATAGGTCTTGTGTGTGTGTAGGAAATTTTTGTTTCCCATGCGACGTTCCCCAACACTTACTCCTTTGTCCATCACAACAACACCCAAAACTTGAAAACTTCAATCACACAAAACTCAACAAAACTTTGTGAGATCCTTTAGTATAACCAACATATAAAACACTTGGATACTATTATAAATTGATTCATTTTTCATTATTGCATAACATTTACTATATTCTAAATTCTACATGCCTTATACCCCCCGATACGATCCATAAAATCATCAAAACAAGCAAACTATGCAAGCAAAAAACAGAATCTGTCTAAGCAGAACAGATTGTAAAGATCTGTAATGAACCTATACTTCTGCAACTCCAAACATTCTGAAAATTTAGGAAGACGTGAGGAATTTGTACAGAAATACTATGTAAAACAATTCAGCTTAAAAAGAGTCCTAGTAAAATATGAGAAATTCTGCATTGGGCGTCAAAGTTTCTACTTTTGCACCATATCAATTCTACTTATCATACAAGTCATACCAAAGGCTTTACTTGGCACTAACACTAAATTAAATATAAAAGCACAATCATTACAGAGGCAATAATCATGTCATCACACCAACAGAAATAAATGATAAATATTGGGTTGTCTCCCAACAAGCCCTTTCTTTATAGCCATTAAGATAGGCTTGAGATAATAATGATGCTCACGTAAAAGTCAAGAATTGAAGCACAAAGAGAGTATCATAAATCATGTGAAGAACACATTTAAGTCTGGCATGATTCCTGTATATAGGAATTTTATAAGCAATCAAATTTTCAAGACAAGAAGTGTCTAGCATATGCATGTACGAAGATTGAAGCATTAATAATTTAAATATCAAGAGAGGTAAGTGAGTAACATAAAAATTTCTGTAACCATATTTGCATCTCATAATAATTACATGTATGATCATATTTGATTTCAACAATATAGCTGCCATGTAAAACATTATCTTTATTATCCATATGCATACAAGTCTTATAATCTTCCAAGGTAGTGGGGTCATTATTACCTAAAGTTGACGCTTTTCCAAACCCACTTTTAGTAGTGTTGCAAATATGATAATAAATAACAAATTCATCATGAAGCATAGAACTACCAAGATCACAAGAAACATCATGATTAAAACCCCAATCATGATCATTAGCACAATTGATATTCATAGAATTTGTACTAACATGGCAATCATACTTTTCATTCAAGGAATTCTCATGAATCACTTTATAAATTTTAAAAAAATTAGATTCATGATTTGCAAGCAAGACCTCATAAATAAAATCTAGTGTGCTCTCACTAGCAATTGTTTCAACATAAACGGGTCTTTTGAAAATATTAGCTAGTGGATAAGGATCCATTTATCTTAATTATTGGATGTTACCTTCTATTTTGTTGTGACAAAGATAAAGATCACATAACTAGGCAAGGAAGAAAATATAAATACTTTTTATTTTTGTTTTATATGAATAAAACTAAATATAATAGGAAATAAAAATAAGAACTAGACAATGATAATTTGTGTGAAGTTACTTGCTAGTTGGTGATGTTATTCCCCGGCAACGGTGCCGGAAATCCTTCCTTATGCTTCTGATGCGTGTTCGGTTTTTCGTGAAGAGGAACGGTAATTGCAGCACAATATGGGTAAATATTTCCCTCAGTAAAGAAACCATGGTTTGGCGAACCAATAAGAATATCAATCCTCTACCTCCTCAGCGGCTGCACACAAAAGGGCAAACAACTTTCACCCAACGCGGGCAAGAGGGTTGTCAATCCCCTTGATCTCGTTATTTGCAAATGAATGAGGTGTGTAGATAACTGTAGAGAATTTTAAATTTCAAAATAAAATAAAATACAAATAATAACAAAGGAAAAATATAAGTTTTGTGAATATATAAATGAATAGACACGGAGGCCTTAGTTTTCTCTAGTGGCATCTCTCACGAAAGCAACATATGGTGGGTAATCAAATTATTGTTGGGTAATTTACAGAAAAGCGCATAGGTATGAGATTTTCGCAAAAATGATTATGTGTATATAGGCCGACACAGCATGCAAGTACTACTGTTACTTCACTCGAAGAGCACTTCTATGATTGCCTCCCTACATATTAAGTTCATGACGAACAGAGTAATGCTTGGAGAATGATGACATGATGTATACAAAGTAAACTCAATCAATATGAATAAACCCCACCATTTTATCCTTAGTGACAACAACACGAAGACACATCGTGTACCCTTTTATCACTAGGATTTAGAAACTCGTCAATTTGAACCCACTAAAACACACCCCTCTCACTTAAGACTTATCAAGCTACTTGGCCAAAGCAATTCAATAGATCACAGAGAATTACGAAGCTATGATGATCATGCAAATAAGTTGGACAAAGTAGTGTCTCTATATGTTTCTCTCCTATTTTCGCGACTATTTTCGGGCCTTTCGTTGTTTCTTAAATATATTGAGATCCGTAACTCTGATCGGGCTGAAATATTGAAGGGATTTCTATCGCGAAAATATATTTCTTGCCACCTAAGGAGAGCTCCAACTGACTTAAGGGTTGGCCACAAGCCACCAGGGCGCCCTCCCACCACCCCAGACCGTGCCCTGTTTGATTGTGGGGCCCTCGAGCATCGTCTTGTGTTGATTCCAACTCCCAAAGTTCACATATATCCCAGAAAAAATATCCACAAATTTTTATTGCGTTTGGACTTTGTTTGACATGGAATTTTTGCCAAACAAAAAACACACAAAAAACAGGAACTAGCACTGGCACTGGGTAAGTAAGTTAGTCCCAAGAATAATACAAAATGTTGCCATAAGTATATGAAAGTTGTTGAATATTGGCATGCAACAATAAAAAATTATAGATACGAGGGAGATGTATCGGCATCCCCAAGCTTAATTCCTGCTTATCCTCGAGTATGTAAATGATAAAAAGATGATTTTTGATGTCGAATGCTACCTATCATAATATTGAACAAATGTATAATCATGGCATGAATATTAAGATATAAGTGATTCAAGGAAATAGTCTATTATTTGACAAAAAGGCATCCGTACTCAGGTTTACTAGCAAACAATCATGTCCTTTCAAAATAACAATGCTTGAAGAATGACATCCCTACAAAACCATATAGCCTATCGTGTTTGGTCGTCCTAGCATAAAGTATAAATCATGATCACCCCGGTCTCAAACCAAGCAATTGGATCATACTTTTTAACATGCTTAAGCTTTTTATTACTCATGCAATACATGAGAGTGAATTATGGATATAGCATAAAGGTGGAATGGAATATGGTGGTAGTTTTCAAAGGGGTAAAAGTGGAGAAGAAAGTCGCACATTAAACTCCGAGTATCAACGGGATATGGAGATGCACATCAATAGAAATCAATGTGATGAGTAGGGATTGACATGCAACGTATGGACTAGATCTATAAGTGTATGAAAGATCAGCTGAAGCTAAGGGGGTGTACATCCAACTTGCTTGCTCATGAAGACCTAGGGAATTTTAGGACGCATGTCAACGGAATATACAAGCCAAGTTCTATAATGAAAAGTTCCCACTAGCATATTTAAGTGATAAAACAAGAGACTCTCTATATGAAGAACACGGTGCCACTTTGAGGCACAAGTGTGGTAAAGGATGGTAGCAAAGTCCTTTTTGTCTTTTTCTGTCATTTATGTTTTTTTCATGGTGGGATTTTTTTCGTTTTTCGCCTCCTCGTTCTTCTTATTTTTTTATAGTGGGCTCATTTGGCCTCCCCATTTTTATTTCCTCACTCGAACAATGCTCTAATAATGATGAAGATCACACTTTTATTTACTTACAACTCGATATAAAAACTGATAGGAAGATATGACTCTATATGAATGCCTTTGATAGGGTACAAGGATGTGCAATGATCTAGCGTAGCAAAAGATATCAAAAAATGGACAAGCCATGTAAATATTATGCTAGCTATCATATTTTCATGCAAAGTAACATGACAATGGAAATACAAGTCATATGAAGTGATAGTGGAAGTTGCATGGCAATATACCTCGGAATGGTTATGGAAATGTCATGATAGGTAGGTATGTTGCCTATTTTGAGGAAGTTATAATGAGGCTTATGTGCAATAGAGCGTATCATATCACAGGCTTTGTATGCACCGGCGAAAGTTGCACCGGTCCTCGAAGTGAGAATGGGCAATGCATGGTACCGAAGAGGCTAGCAAATATGTGGAGGTCTGAATGCGTATATCCACAAATTCATATTAGTCATAAAGAACTTACATACTTATTGCAAGATTTTATTATCTCTCTCGCATGCCCCTAGGGAGGTGGTTGGTAGGAGTTAAGCATCGCACGCGCTGATTATAACAACACAAAGTATTTCAATCAAGGATCAATTATGCTACAACTTCATCGCATAACTATAGACTCTATGTGGATGCTTCGAGAATCATAAACCTGAACATCAATATTCTTACATATCCACAATCATCCACTAGTGCACCCACGTATTACTATCTTATTGTCGCAAAACTAGTGCACGACACAAGCATATCATATTCAGTGATCTACAAGTTTTATGTAGATTTTAATGACTAACCATGTAAATGCCAAATTCATGTTGACTCTTTAAATAGGTATAAGTTAAGCATGAGAGTTTAATTATTTTGAAAAAATACCATGCCCTGATAAATATAAGTGAATTAAAATAGCATTCTACAAATAACGGTTTTATATATGTAGAGAAATAGGCATCCAACTTCAAATGATATAAATGAAGCATTCTATAAATCAACTCAAAAGACACAAGTGAAGTGCAAAGTGCATTCCATAAATCAACCATGGACTTTCCCCATACCAACATGGTGCATTGCTAAAAGGACAAAAGTCACACGACGCTCCAAGAATTTACGCATATCATGTGAACAAACCAAAATTCGAGACATACCTATAATTGTTGAAGAAGAAAGTGTTGGAATTATGCCCTAGAGGAAATAATAAATATAGTTATTATTATAATTCCTGTATCAAGATAATCGTTTATTATCCATGCTATAATTGTATTGAATGAAGACTCATTGACATGTGTGGATACATAGACAAAACACCGTCCCTAGCAAGCCTCTAGTTGGCTAGCCAATTGATCAAAGATAGTCAGTGTCTTCTGATTATGAACAAGGTGTTGTTGCTTGATAACTGGATCACGTCATTAGGATAATCACGTGATGGACTAGACCCAAACTAATAGACATAGCATGTTGATCGTGTCATTTTGTTGCTACTGTTTTCTGCGTGTTAAGTATTTATTCCTATGACCATGAGATCATATAACTCACTGACACCAGAGGAATGCTTTTTGTGTATCAAACATTGCAACGTAACTGGGTGACTATAAAGATGCTCTACAGGTATCTTCGAAGGTGTTAGTTGAGTTAGTATGGAGCAAGACTGGGATTTGTCACTCCGTGTGACGGAGAGGTATCTCGGGGCCCACTCGGTAATACAACATCACACACGAGCCTTGCAAGCAATGTGACTTAGTGTAAGTTGCGGGATCTTGTATTACGGAACGAGTAAGGAGACTTGCCGGTAAACGAGATTGAAATAGGTATACGAATACTAACGATCGAATCTCGGGCAAGTAACATACCGAAGGACAAAGGGAATGACATACGAGATTATATGAATCCTTGGCACTGAGGTTCAAACGATAAGATCTTCGTAGAATATGTCGGATCCAATATGGGCATCCAGGTCCCGCTATTGGATATTGACCGAGGAGTCTCTCGGGTCATGTCTACATAATTCTCGAACCCGCAGGGTCTGCACACTTAAGGTTCGACGTTGTTTTATGCGTATTTGAGTTATATGGTTGGTTACCGAATGTTGTTCGGAGTCCCGGATGAGATCACGGACGTCACGAGGGTTTCCGAAATGGTCCGGAAACGAAGATTGATATATAGGATGACCTCATTTGATTACCGGAAGGTTTTCGGAGTTACCGGGAATGTACCGGGAATGACGAATGGGTTCCGGGAGTTCGCCGGGGGGGGGGGGTGCAACCCACCCCGGGGAAGCCCATAGGCCTTGAGAGTGGCACACCAGCCCTTAGTGGGCTGGTGGGACAGCCCAAAAGGGCTCTATGCGCCAAGAAGAGAAAATCAAGAGAAAAGAAAAAAAAGGAGGTGGGAAGGAAGGGAAGGACTCCCTCCCACCAAACCAAGTCCAACTCGGTTTGGGGAGGAGTCTTCCCCCCCTTGGACTCGGCCGACCCCCTTGGGGCTCCTTGAGGCCCAAGGCAAGGTCCCCTCCCTCCCACCTATATATACGGAGGTTTTAGGGCTGATTTGAGACGACTTTTCCACGGCAGCCCGACCACATACCTCCACGGTTTTTCCTCTAGATCGCGTTTCTACGGAGCTCGGGCGGAGCCCTGCTGTGACAAGGTCATCACCAACCTCCGGAGCGCCGTCACGCTGCCGGAGAACTCTTCTACCTTTCCGTCTCTCTTGCTGGATCAAGAAGGCCGAGATCATCGTCGAGCTGTACGTGTGCTGAACGCGGAGGTGCCCTCCGTTCGGTACTAGATCGTGGGACTGATCGCGGGATTGTTCGCGGGGCGGATCGAGGGACGTGAGGACGTTCCACTACATCAACCGCGTTCACTAACGCTTCTGCTGTACGATCTACAAGGGTACGTAGATCACTCATCCCCTCTCGTAGATGGACATCACCATGATAGGTCTTCGTGCGCGTAGGAAAATTTTTGTTTCCCATGCGACGTTCCCCAACAGTGGCATCATGAGCTAGGTTCATGCGTAGATGTCTTCTCCACTAGAACAAAAAAGTTTTTGTGGACGGTGATGTGCGTTTTGCTGCCCTCCTTAGTCTTTTCTTGATTCCGCGGTATTGTTGGATTGAAGCGGCTTGGACCGACATTACTCGTACGCTTACGAGAGACTGGTTTCATCGTTACGAGTAACTCCGTTGCTCAAAGATGACTGGCAAGTGTCGGTTTCTCCAACTTTAGTTGAATCGGATTTGACCGAGGAGGTCCTTGGATGAGGTTAAATAGCAACTCATATATCTCCGTTGTGGTGTTTGCGTAAGTAAGATGCGATCCTACTAGATACCCATGGTCACCACGTAAAACATGCAACAACAATATTAGAGGACGTCTAACTTGTTTTTGCAGGGTATGCTTGTGATGTGATATGGCCAACGATGTGATGTGATATATTGGATGTATGAGATGATCATGTTGTAATAGAAATATCGACTTGCACGTCGATGGTACTGCAACCGGCAGGAGCCATAGGGTTGTCTTTATACTAACGTTTGTGCTTGCAGATGCATTTACTATTTTGCTAGGATGTAGCTTTAGTAGTAATAGCATGAGTAGCACGACAACCCCGATGGCAACACGTTGATGGAGATCATGGCGTGGCGCCGGTGACAAGAAGATCGTGCCGGTGCTTTGGTGATGAAGATCAAGAAACACGTGATGATGGCCATATCATGTCACTTATGAATTGCATGTGATGTTAATCCTTTTATGCACCTTATTTTGCTTAGAACGACGGTAGCATTATGAGGTGATCTCTCACTAAAATTTCAAGACGAAATTGTGTTCTCCCCGACTGTGCACCGTTGTTACAGTTCGTCGTTTCGAGACACCACGTGATGATCGGGTGTGATAGACTCAACGTTCACATACAACGGGTGCAAACCAGTTGCGCACGCGGAACACTCGGGTTAAGCTTGACGAGCCTAGCATGTGCAGACATGGCCTCGGAACACATGAGACCGAAAGGTCGATCATGAATCATATAGATGATATGATTAGCATAGGGATGCTTACCACTGAAACTATACTCAACTCACGTGATGATCGGACTTGAGCTAGTGTAAGTGGATCATGAACCACTCAAATGACTAGAGGGATGTACTTTTTGAGTGGGAGTTTAGCGAATAATTTTATTAAGTTAAACTCTAATTATCTTGAACATAGTCTAAGTCCACTTTGAATATATTTGTGTTGTAGATCATGGCTCACGCGACAGTCATCCTGAATTTTAATACGTTCCTAGAGAAAGCTAAGTTGAAAGATGATGGAAGCAACTTTGTAGACTGGGCTCGTAATCTTAAGCTAATCTTACAAGCTGGGAAGAAGGACTATGTCCTTAATGCTGCGCTAGGAGATGAACCACCCGCTACGGCTGATCAGGATGTTAAGAACGATTGGTTAGCATGTAAGGAGGACTACTCAATAGTTCAATGTGCAGTCTTGTATGGCTTAGAACCGGGACTTCAACGTCACTTTGAGCGTCATGGAGCATTTGAGATGTTCCAGGAGTTGAAGTTTATCTTTCAGAAGAACGCCTGGATCGAGAGGTATGAGACCTCCGATAAATGATATGCTTGCAAGATGGAGGAAAACCCGTCTGTCAGGGAACATGTGCTCAAAATGTCTGGGTACTCAAACCGTCTAGCTGAGCTGGGGATTGAACTCCCGCAAGAGGCTATCACTGAAAGAATCCTTCAATCACTGCCGCCAAGCTATAAAGGCTTTGTGTTGAACTACAACATGCAAGGGATGAACAAGTCTCCCGGCGAGTTGTTTGCGATGCTGAAAGTCGCAGAGTCTGAACTCTGTAAAGAGCATCAAGTGTTGATGGTGAATAAAACCACTAGTTTCAAGAGAAACGGCAAAGGCAAGAAGGGTAATTCGAAGAAGAGCGGCAAGCCTGTTGCCAATCCGACGAAGAAGCCCAAAGTTGGACCTAAGCCTGAAACGGAGTGTTACTATTGCAAGGGTATGGGTCACTAGAAGCGCAATTGCCCCAAGTATCTGGGAGATAAGAAGGCGGCCAAAGAAAAATCAGGTATATTTGATATACATGTTATTGATGTGTACTTAACCGGCTCTCGTAGTAGTGCGTGGGTATTCGATACCGGTTCTGTTGCTCATATTGGCAACTCGAAACAGGAACTGCGGAATAGACGAAGGCTGGCGAAAGATGAAGTGACGATGCGCGTAGGAAATGGTTCCAAGGTTGATGCAATCGCCGCCGGCACAGTGTCACTTCAGTTACCATCAGGATTAGTGATGAACTTAAATCATTGTTATTTAGTGCCTGTGTTGAGCATGAACATTATATCTGGATCTTGTTTATTGCGAGACGGTTACTCTTTTAAGTCAGAGAATAATGGTTGTTCTATTTCTATGAGTAACATCTTTTATGGTCATGCACCGAATGTGAGAGGATTGTTCATATTGAATCTTGATAGCGATACAAATATACATAACATTGAGACCAAAAGAGTTAGAGTTAACAATGATAGCACCATATTTTTTTGGCACTGCCGTTTAGGTCATATTGGTGTAAAGCGCATGAAGAAACTCCATGCTGATGGACTTTTGGAGTCACTTGACTTTGATTCACTTGACATGTGCGAACCATGCCTCATGGGCAAGATGACTAAGACTCCGTTCTCCGGAACAATGGAGCGTGCAAGTGACTTGTTGGAAATCATACATACCGATGTGTGTGGTCCGATGAGCGTGGAGGCACGCGGCGGATATCGTTATTTTCTCACCTTCACTGACGATTTAAGTAGATATGGTTATGTCTACTTGATGAAACACAAGTCTGAAACTTTTGAAAAGTTCAAGCAATTTCAGAGTGAAGTTGAAAATCATCGTAACAAGAAGATCAAGTTCCAACGGTCTGATCGTGGGGGTGAATATCTGAGTTTCGAGTTTGGTGCTCACTTAAGACAATGTGGAATTGTTTCACAGTTAACACCGCCTGGAACACCACAGCGTAATGGTGTGTCCGAACGTCGTAATCGTACTCTATTAGAGATGGTGCGATCTATGATGTCTCTGACTGATTTGCAGTTATCGTTTTGGGGTTATGCATTAGAAACAGCTGCATTCACTTTAAATAGGGCACCATCAAAATCTGTTGAGACGACACCATACGAACTGTGGTATGGCAAAAGGCCAAAGTTGTCGTTTCTTAAAGTTTGGGGATGTGATGCTTATGTCAAAAAGCTTTAGCCTGAAAAGCTGGAACCCAAAGCGGAAAAGTGCGTCTTCATAGGTTACCCAAAAGAGACAGTTGGGTACACCTTCTATCTCAAATCCGAGGGCAAAGTGTTTGTTGCTAAAAACGGAGCTTTTCTCGAGAAGGAGTTTATCTGGAGAGAATTGAGTGGGAGGAAGATAGAACTTGACGAGGTTGTCGAACCTCTCATCCCTCTGGATGGTGGCGCAGGGCAAGGGGAAACCTCTGTCATTGCGATGCCGGTTGAGGAGGAAGTTAATGATGATGATCATGAAACTCCAGTTCAGGTTTCTGTCGAACCACGCAGGTCGACGAGATCACGTGCTGCTCCAGAGTGGTACGGTAATCCCGTCTTATCAATCATGTTGTTAGAAAACAACGAACCTGCAAATTATGAAGAAGCAATGGTGGGCCCAGATTCCGACAAATGGCTAGAAGCCATGAAATCCGAGATAGGATCCATGTATGAGAAGAAAGTGTGGACTTTGGAGGTACTAGCTAAGGGTCGCAAGGCTATTCAGAACAAATGGATCTTTAAGAGGAAGACGGACGCTGACGGCAATGTGACCGTTTATAAAGATCGACTTGTGGCAAAGGTTTTTTCACAAGTTCAAGGAATTGACTACGATGAGACATTCTCACCCGTAGCGATGCTTAAGTCCGTCAGAATCATGTTAGCAATAGCTGCATTTTTTGATTATGAAATCTGGCAGATGGATGTCAAAACGGCGCTCCTTAACGGTTTCCTTAAGGAAGAGTTGTATATGATATAACCCGAGGGTTTTGTCGATCCTAAGAATGCTGACAAGGTGTGCAAGCTCCAGCGATCCATTTATGGACTGGTGCAAGCATCTCGGAGTTGGAACAAACGCTTTGATGAGGTGATCAAAGCATTTGGGTTTATACAAGTGGTTGGAGAATCTTGTATTTACAAGAAAGTGAGTGGGAGCTCTGTGGCGTTTCTAATATTATATGTGGATGACATATTACTGATTGGAAACAACGTAGAGTTTTTGGAGAGCATAAAAGGTTACTTGAATAAAAGTTTCTCTATGAAGGACCTAGGAGAAGCTGCTTACATTCTAGGCATTAAGATCTATAGGGATAGATCAAAACGCCTGATAGGACTTTCACAAAGCACATGCCTTGATAAAGTTTTGAAGAGGTTCAAAATGGAACAGTCCAAGAAAGGGTTCTTTCCAGTTTTACAAGGTACGAGATTGAGTAAGACTCAGTTCCCAGCAACTGATGAAGATAGAGAGCATATGCGCTCCGTCCCCTATGCTTCAGCCATAGGTTCTATCATGTATGCAATGTTGTGCACTAGACCGGATGTTAGCCTGGCCATAAGTATGGCAGGTAGGTTCCAGAGTAATCCAGGAGTGGATCACTGGACAGCGGTCAAGAATATCCTGAAGTACCTGAAAAGGACTAAGGAGATGTTTCTCGTGTATGGAGGTGACGAAGAGCTCGCCGTAAAAGGTTACGTCGATGCGAGCGTTGACACAGATCCGGACGACTCTAAGTCGCAAACCGGATACGTATTTATTCTTAATGGGGGTGTGGTAAGCTGGTGCAGTTCCAAGCAAAGCGTCGTAGCAGATTCTACATGTGAAGCGGAGTACAAGGCTGCCTCGGAGGCGGCTAAGGAGAGTGTCTGGATGAAGCAGTTCATGATGGATCTTGGAGTGGTGCCAAGCGCACTGAATCCAATAACCTTGTTCTGTGACAACACGGGTGCCATTGCCTTAGCAAAGGAACCACGGTTTCACAAGAAGACCAGACACATCAAACGACGCTTCAACCTCATCCGCGACTACGTCGAGGGAGAGGACATAAATATATGCAAGGTGCACATGGATCTGAATGTAGCAGACCCGCTGACTAAACCTCTTCCACGGCCAAAGCATGATCAACACCAGAACTGTATGGGTGTTAGATTTATTACAATGTAATTCACATGATGATGTGAGGGCTAGATTATTGACTCTAGTGCAAGTGGGAGACTGTTGGAATTATGCCCTAGAGGAAATAATAAATATAGTTATTATTATAATTCCTGTATCAAGATAATCGTTTATTCTCCATGCTATAATTGTATTGAATGAAGACTCATTTACATGTGTGGATACATAGACAAAACACCGTCCCTAGCAAGCCTCTAGTTGGCTAGCCAGTTGATCAAAGATAGTCAGTGTCTTCTTATTATGAACAAGGTGTTGTTGCTTGATAACTGGATCACGTCATTAGGAGAATCACGTGATGGACTAGACCCAAACTAATAGACGTAGCATGTTGATCGTGTCATTTTGTTGCTACTGTTTTCTGCGTGTCAAGTATTTATTCCTATGACCATGAGATCATATAACTCACTGACATCGGAGGAATGCTTTGTGTGTATCAAACGTCGCAACGTAACTGGGTGACTATAAAGATGCTCTACAGGTATCTCCGAAGGTGTTAGTTGAGTTAGTATGGATCAAGACTGGGATTTGTCACTCCGCGTGACGGAGAGGTATCTCGGGGCCCACTCGGTAATACAACATCACACACGAACCTTGCAAGCAATGTGACTTAGTGTAAGTTGCAGGATCTTGTATTACGGAACGAGTAAAGAGACTTGCCGGTAAACGAGATTGAAATAGGTATACGGATACTAACGATCGAATCTCGGGCAAGTAACATACCGAAGGACAAAGGGAATGACATACGGGATTATGTGAATCCTTGGCACTAAGGTTCAAACGATAAGATCTTCGTAGAATATGTAGGATCCAATATGGGCATCCAGGTCCCGCTATTGGATATTGACCGAGGAGTCTCTCGGGTCATGTCTACATAATTCTCGAACCCGCAGGGTCTGCACACTTAAGGTTCGACGTTGTTTTATGCGTATTTGAGTTATATGGTTGGTTACCGAATGTTGTTCGGAGTCCCGGATGAGATCACGGACGTCACGAGGGTTTCCGGAATGGTCCGGAAACGAAGATTGATATATAGGATGACCTCATTTGATTACCGGGAGGTTTTCGGAGTTACCGGGAATGTACCGGGAATGACGAATGGGTTCCGGGAGTTCACCGGGGGGGCAACCCACCCCGGGGAAGCCCATAGGCCTTGAGGGTGGCACACCAGCCCTTAGTGGGCTGGTGGGACAGCCCAAAAGGGCTCTATGCGCCAAGAAGAGAAAATCAAGAGAAAAGAAAAAAAAAGAGGATGTGGGAAGGAAGGGAAGGACTCCCTCCCACCAAACCAAGTCCAACTCGGTTTGGCGGGGGAGTCTTCCTCCCATGGACTCGGCCGACCCCCTTGGGGCTCTTTGAGCCCCAAGGCAAGGTCCCCTCCCTCCCACCTATATATACGGAGGTTTTAGGGCTGATTTGAGACGACTTTTCCACGGCAGCCCGACCACATACCTCCACGGTTTTACCTCTAGATCGCGTTTCTGCGGAGCTCGGGCGGAGCCCTGCTGAGACAAGGTCATCACCAACCTCCGGAGCGCCGTCACGCTGCCGGAGAACTCTTCTACCTCTCCGTCTCTCTTGCTGGATCAAGAAGGCCGAGATCATCGTCGAGCTGTACGTGTGCTGAACGCGGAGGTGCCGTCCGTTCGGTACTAGATCGTGGGACTGATCGCGGGATTGTTCGCGGGGCGGATCGAGGGACGTGTGGACGTTCCACTACATCAACCGCGTTCACTAACACTTCTGCTGTACGATCTACAAGGGTACGTAGATCACTCATCCCCTCTCATAGATGGACATCACCATGATAGGTCTTCGTGCACGTAGGAAATTTTTTGTTTCCCATGCGACGTTCCCCAATAGAAAGATGGGATGCCTTCTGGGAATCCCCAAGCTTAGATGCTTGACTATATTTAAATAATTACTTGAAGTGCCTTGGGCATCCCCAAACATGAGCTCTTGCCTCTCCTTATTCTTCTCATATCGATACCTCCTCGATTTTTGAATACTTCTTCCACACAGAACTTAAGAGAGCATCTATTAGAAACGTTAGTACATAATGATCAAATCTCATCCTGTCCCGCCATAACATTATCGCATAATTATATTCTAACATTACCCACTGTATGATATGACAATTCTATGGCTCCCAAGACAATGGAGCTCACCAAGAATTCAAAACAAAAGAACGCAAAGCAACTATAACAACAATCTATGAAAAACAAGACAGTTTGTAAAGAAGCAGATGAAACTTATACTTGTGGCACTTAAACAATTCTAAAAACTAAGTACGTGCTAAGTAATTTATATAAAAATATTGTGTAAACAAAACATATTTGTTGACATTCGAGCAAAATATGAAAAATCAAACACTACAACCAAAGTTTCTGTTTATGCACAACACATATCAAAATAGCAATTTAAACATCCTAAAGGTAAATCTTGGCACATTATTTTTATAATAGAATGGATTTGCACAAGGGGGTAATTAATTTTATTGAAAAAACATTGTACTCAAAATTCAAAAAGTTTCCATGGGCATGGACAATGTTCAAGGCTAGGCCCCACTTCAATGGTGCTCATCTTGATGACTTTCACCTTTCTTTTTTAAAACTATTTTAGGTTTCTCACATTACTTTTTTATTTTTAATTATTTTAAAATCACACAAAAGAAATAAATGACTCCCTAAAACTTCTGGGTTGTTTCCCTCACAGCGTAGTCTTTAAAGACAGTAAGCCAGGCATATAGTGCACAAGTAATTGATCCACCCAGATCCCAAGGTATATGAAAGCCAATATTAATTAACAATAATTTGTAATTTAGTAGTGAGAATAAAGTTATATATATCATGTATAAGCGAGGTCTAACTCTCTTCCTATGCATTGGCATGTCATAAAATAACAATTCATTCACACAAAGTAAAGGCTAATACATAGCATAAGTAGTTTGTTGCAATTTTATCGTATTGGAAACATAGAGAGATGAAAATTTGGTTCTTCTCTCATAATAATTACAAGTAGGAGAAACAAGCACATGCATATTATATTCATCAAAATCATCATATGTAGTGGTAGAACACAACCCATCAATATAATCCTTAATAAGTGCAAACTTCTCCGATATGGTGTAGTTGGGAGAATTCAAAAATATAATAGGACTATCATGTGTGGCTGCAATAGCAAAAAATTTCATGCTTAACATCAGGAACTATAGCAAGTTCATCTTCATAAGCATAATTGATATTGGCATCATGGCCACAAGCATAGCAAGCATCAAGTTCATCAAAAAGAGATATTTCAAATGAATCCAAGGGATCATAGCAATCATCATAGCATTCATCCTTAAGTATATGTCAAGGGAAATTAAACAATGTATGAGACGAATAGTTAATACCAATAAAAGGAGGGCACGGGTAGCTAATCCGATCTTCCTCCTTTTGTTCTCTGCTCTCCTCCTCATCTTTTTCATCTAATGACTCATAGTTTCAGCAATTTCTTCTTGCATAGATTCCTGCAAACTATTAGTCTCTTCCAAGGTAGCAATCATTCCTTCAATAAATTCATTAATATCGGCACTGTATTCATAATTCTCATAGAAATATTTAAGTATGGCGAAATTTCAGAATTGTAAGGAATATAAACATACTTTTCAATCAAAGAAGCAATTTCATATGAACCCTTAAAAGCAACAAATTCTTCTATGTGTTCCACATCATAGTAATCATATATACCATTAGCATAAGAAGCCAAGGTTTTATTATCATTAAATTCACATTGAAAGGGAAGGTGTAGACCCTTACTCTTAGAGAAACACGTATAATCACTTCTCACGCACAAATCCCAAGCATACCAACACACCATTTTAATTCGATCCCATAAGTGTTTCCGTTTTTTAGACAAGCGATAATCCCTATAGTACTCACATTGATCCAACCTATCACCCATTATCAAGTTCAATGAGGATTTCTCAGGATTATCAAAGTAGTAATTAATGAGTTATACATAACCACCATCGAGGGTTTTAGGAGGTACCCCATCTCCATGACTAGCAAGTACGACTAATTTTTTTGGTGTTCCGTGTTCCATATCCATAACTAAAGACATAAAACAACTAATGACAGAAAATCAAAATAACTTAGTGATAAAGCAAACAAGCACGCACGAGAATATCAACTGCTACGCTATTGCTCCCCGACAACGGTGCTAGAGAAAGGTCTTAATAACCCACAAGTGTAGGGGATCGTTTGTATCCTTTTTCGATAAGTAAGAGTGTCGAACCCAACGAGGAGCTAAAGGTAGAATTAATGTTTTCTCAAGTTCTGTCGACCAATGAGACAAATCTACGGACGCTAATGCTTACTTTACCTAGAACAAGTATGAAACTATTTTGCGGGAAGGAAAATAGAAGTACTTAGTATGTGTAATAGATAAGTTTGCAAGGTAATAAAGAATTTGGAAATAAAAGTTAGGTATTGTTTTAATAAAAGAACAATAAAGTAAATATAGCGAGTGTGGAGAAGTGGTCATAGGACTTGCGAGATTGTCCTATGCAATTATTGCAGTTTTATATGAGGGAGAGGAATGCGATAATATATTTCCGTATTTGGATCATATGCACTTATGATTGTACCTCTAGCAAGGATCCGCAAATACTAGAAATCATTAAGGTAAACCCAACCATAGCATTAAAAATCAAGTCCTCTTTACTCCCATATGGACATAACTCCCTTACTTGGGTGTAAGCTTTTGTCATTCTAGCCACCCATTATAAGAGAATTATGAACATATTGCAAACCCTCCAGCATGAATATTTCATGTGTGCGTATCATGTAAAGCACCGTAGGACAGCACCAATATAAACAACGCAACTCAAATAATCACGATCATCAATCAACCATAGGACAAAAAGGAACTACCCAAACATCATAGGATAGCCACACATCATAGGTTAATAATATGTAGAATTAAGCACCATGTTCAAGTAGGGGTACAATGGGATGCAGGACAGTGCACTGTTGTACATAGATGATGGAAGGTGATGGTGGTGGTGATGACGGCGATGAAGTTGTTGGTGTAGATCGTCGCCACGATGGTTGCCCTCGCTGCGCTCTGGCGCCACCGGGAGAGAGCCCCCTCATTCTTCTTCTTACTTGGACTCCTTCCTAGCTAGGAGGAGCATTTATCATTTGGTCCATGGATTACATGGCACCCGGATTTTAGCAACCTCTCCAAGATTGGATCTCTCTGTGTTTCTCTCCTGTTTTCACGAGTATTTTATGGCCCTTCACTGTTTTCAAATATTCGGAGATTCGTAACTCCAATCGGGCTGAAATTTTCAGGGGATTTTAATCGTGAAAATATCATTTTTGTGGCCAATGGAGATATCCAACCGACTTAAGAGCAAGCCACAAGCCATCAGGGCACCCCCTAGGTCGTGCCATGTTTGTTTGTGGGGCCGTAGGGCATCGCCTTGTGTTGATTCCAACTTCCAAATTCACATATATTCCAGAAGACTCTGTAAGTTGTTATCGCCTTTGGACTTCATTTGATAAGGAATTTGTGTGAAAGAAAACACAGATAACAAAATAGGAACTAGCACTGGGCACTGGGTAAGTAAGTTAGTCCCAAAAATAATATAAAATGTTGCAAAAAGTATACGAAAGTTGAAGAATATTGGTACGCAGCAATCAAAAATTATAGATATGACGGAGAGGTATCAGCGATGTCTTCTTCCTCCTACTCTCGTTAGTCCTCCTGGAAATGCTATGGTGAAGCACGAACCCAAGTATGCAAGGGTGAACAATGTGAATGCATCTCAACTAGAGGAGTCTTCTAAAATGATGACGGGTAATCTCCTGGTTAATTCTATTCCTGCTAAAGTTTTATTTCAGACTCATGCATCGAATTCATTCATATCAAGACATTTTTCATCAATGAACATGTTCTCAACTCAAGGCTTGCAAAAATCTCTTTCGATCGTATCTCCCGGTAAGATCATGAATTCGAGTATGCTGGCTTTGGATGTTTCTATCAAAATGGGTAGGTATTCCTTTCTCGCTTCTCCAATTGTTCTCAGCAATTCCATTATCGATCTAATTCTTGGCATGGATTGTGTCGGTGATGGATCGACACCTATGGGGCCTGAACGGTCCCCCTTTTGCTGGTTAGGCAGGGAGAGTGGTCGCGGCAAGAGCAGAACCAATAGTCAGGGCCCGCTAAGAACTTTTTACCCAGGTTTGGGCCGCGTGGTGCGTAAAACCCTACTCCTACATGCGTTTAGTTATTCGTTTTGGGTTACTATAGGTCTGTCCCTCTTTACAGCCTTTCGACTGGTCAAAAAGCCAAAAGTCCTTACTATTGAGCCTCGGGCCTTCTTTTATAGGCGAAGGGGTCACCATAGTAGCTCAGTGGGTGAATTGTGGGTTTACGAGTGAAACATCGCCGACCGACAGTTACAGTGTTACTGCCTTGTCATGGGTGCATTAAATGCTTCGACAGACTTCCCTGGCCTGGTCACGGGGGGTTGGACACATACCCACACGTGGGAACTCCGGGGTGTTGCGCTGGCGTGCTGGCCAATGCGAGGTTCATGCATCGGCGATGGCGTGCTCGTCGGTGGAGGCGTTCACAAGTCGCAAGGGCGCCGTGGGCCCGCGCCTCTTCTTAGGCCTTCTCTTACTTCTCGGCAAGGTTACCTTGCCGGGGCTCTTCTTGTCCTCTCGACAGGTTGGCGATGGCCTGCCGAGGCCTTGTCAACCTTCCCGGCAAGGTTGGATTGCCGGGGCTCAGTCCTTCTCCCTCGGCGGGGGGGGTCTCGCCGTGGCATTGTCTATCTGTCCTACAGGGAGCTCCTGCCGGGGTCTCTTCTTCTTTCCCAGCAAGCAAGTGCTTGCCGGGGCTTGCAATTAGTACTTGGCGGCTTCTTAGTCTTGCTTCCGCCCTAAGATCCAGCGACACGCCTTGCCGCTGCGGAGGGGCTGCCGGTGTCCGCGCACTAGTCCGGGGAACTGGAGACCCAAGTCTTTAGTAAACCGACAGATTTTTTTGGGATGAACATGATTATATCGAGTATGCAACCAAAGAAATCAAATTGACTCAACCTTCCGAAGATGTGATCATTTTCACTGCTCGCCATGACACTATTCGGCTCTTTGCTCTTAATGAGAAGGGTGAAACATTGGAGATATGCCCTCGAGGCAATCATGTATGAAGATATTTACTATGTGTTTATGAATAAATATAGTCCTTGGACATTGTCAATGATGTGTATCAACAAGTACATGACTTGTTAGTGATACTATGCATTATATGATGACTGTCCTAAATGGTCACTAATCAAAAGTGTTATGTGGAGGTGCAACCATTTAGATTAGCATATGAAACAACAGATTGTTCGATCTCAGTAACCATGTAGCATTGGATGCTAGCCGGATAATATGGACTCAGAAAGATGTGGTCGGATTCGACGTAGTCGGTTCTGAGTCGAGCCAAGGTCTGAGTTGGACAGACCCAACTATGAGACGCGACGATAGGTCATCTGTGAGTCTCTTGTAGAACATTTTTTTATGTCCAAAGACCTGACCTGGTGCATGTACTCAGTTTGGTGACAGGATTACTTTGGGCAGACCAAACGCTATTCCGCGACTGGTTAGTCACAAAGGTAGGTTTGGGCTTGTCCATACCCACGATGCGTGACATGGTCGAGCTAGATAGGATTTGCCCCTATGATCAGGGGAGCTATACTTTGGACCCCTAGGGTGATCTAACCTGGATAAGCAAGGCCATGCAATGAGGATTATGAGATAATCTGAATGTTGGTCGGATTCATCGGAGCGAGAAAGAGGTCGTGCTGCAACAAGAATGACCATGTTGCCTTGTGCATGACAACATATATCGTGTGGCAAAGGGATCAAAAGTATGAAGTACAGGTTCATCTAACTAGCCTCATCAAACACTTGGAGTAGGCAAGCTTTGCTAGACGCCGCTACCGTCGAGTCAAGTCGAATGTGATCTAACTCCCGACCAAGTGAATGAGAACCTAAGGGTTCGCATGTTTAAGGGAAGGAACACATGGTCTTTAGGATCCGTGCGAGGCCCAAGAGTTGAGCCCATGCCGGATGCGTGTATATAGTCGAGGTGAGGCACGCTTAATAGTTTGATCGATTCAGCATCGTCATTAGGGCTTTGCATGTGTCGGAACTAGTAAACTCCACTCGCCGCCAATGACGGTGTGATCCAGACCTAGCAGTCTGCCGCACGGAGTTCGTCCTGCATGCACAGATACCATTTGATGCGGAGCACTTATGCTGTTACGGCGAACCTGTACATGGGATCCGGTGCTCGACTATTCAAGGGAGAGGATCAGGCAAGCGGATGTTCGTGGGGAATGGAGGAGGCGACGGACCACGCGGATGTGCTGCCCCAGCTCTACCTCCGCTCCGAGGCACTGCGCATCTAGTGGTAACGATCTGTGATGCATGTCCGTAGTATGTTCTTGGATGTTCTTCGCGTACGAAAATTTTAATCCACATCCTATGCACCTACGGTACAACCCAACAGTGGTATCAGAGCCTCCGCTAGTGGTTTTGGTTTCAGATCGGATGCATATTTGATATGTCGAGGCGGCAGCTGAGATCCTTCGTTCTTCTTGAGATCGACTATGTGCACGGTTGATGAGATCAACTACACATCAGGATCATAGAGGCTAGGTTTTCTGTCAATCGGAATCGATGAGGTTGGGACCGACGTATGCGTAGCGCCGTGTATTTAGTACACGATCACACAAACCGGTAGAATGCGATTCTATGCATAACTTTGTTTTGGAGGATTGATGTGAATAGTTTGGCTCATATGTATGTGATGCATGTGTGTGATTTAATAAGACCTGCGTGTCATGATTGTCTACCAGCAGGAGCCAAAGTGTTGTCATTATATTGTATAACGACCTACGTGTCGACTTGTGATTCTTTGTATATTCACTAATAGTCATAGTAGTTGGATCACATAGATCAAGTTAGAGGCTTTGGTGTCCCTGCATGACGAACAAGTTGGAGTTCCACCAAGGTCATCGGAGTTAGAGCCGACCTAGATTTACGTAAATGAAGGAGCCATACTATTTCACATATTTAATTTTATATGCAATTGATATTGCTTCTTGTTTCTATGAATGTTTTAATGGTAGACAGATCCCTCGTTAAAATCAAGCACAATGCCATTTCGGATGTTTCACCTGTACACATCAAGTATGTCTAGTAGTGGGCTCATAAATTTAGGTGCTACTAGGTGTCCTTGAATTGGTGGGTTCGTATCGGACATGGACATGCACAACATCAGGTTAACTTGACAAGGCTATCAAAATGGTTTTGGGACTTGTGGCAAAGAAAGTTTGGAGCCGGGGTATAACATACCTACCTAACTGACAGGAGTCGTATAGAGGTACGATTATCAAGGAGTTTCTTACCAGGTAGGCAAGTTGGCAAGAAGTGATGCTAAAGCTCACTAACCGGAACCTGAATCACTGACAGTCTGCGGAGGGATGCCGACTTCAGTTGGAATTGTTCTGTTTTACGCTTGAATCACTCTACATAAACACATTGCTTCGTGATTGTATATTTTCTATTGTAGATCAATGGCACCATCTTCTCAAAACTTTGCATTGTAATCAATTTTGGAAATGGATAAGCCGAATGGAACAAACTTTACCACCAGGTATAGAAATTTGAGAATTGTTCTCCAGCATGATAAAAAGGAACATGTTCTAGAGGATCCACTTCTAGAGGTACATGTCGATAATGCTAATGCCATAGCCACGAATGCCTATCATTAACTCATTGATGAATCAAATGAGCTCAGTTGTCTCATGATGGCTTGTATGGAGCCCGATTTGCAATAACATTTCAAAGATATTGCGACTTTCAATATGATTGAGAGTCTCAAGAGCATGTTTCAGGTGCAGGCTAGGACCGAAAGGTTCAACATCTAGCGACCCTTGATGGATTGTAACCTGAAGGAAGGTGATCCACTGAGCCCTCATGTGATCAATATGATCAGATACGTGCAAGCTTTGGATCGGTTGAGCTTCCCTCTCTTGCATGATCTGGAAACACATGGAGTTCTTGGTTTTATTCCAACTAGATATGGGACATTCATCTCGAACTATCATATGCACGACATGGATAAGAATCTCACTAAACTGCATGGGATGCTCAAGGTGGCATACTGGGATATTAAGAAAGACATGCATCAATTGTTGATGGTGCGGAACTTGGCAAAGTTCAAGATGAGTTGGTCCAAGAAAAAGGGTAAGGAGAAGGGCACAAAAAAGGTTCTCTCCGATGCTGAGCCAAAGTCCGGACTGAACTCAAAGACCATTTGCTTTCATTGCAAAGAAGGAGGTCACTAGAAGAGGAACTGTAGAAGTTGTTTGCTGATAATGCACAAGTGTAGGGGATCGCAACAGTCTTCGCTGGTAAGTTAACCCAATTTATAGAATCGACACAAGGGGAGCCAAAGAATATTTATAAGCTTTAACAGTTGGGTTGCCAATTCAACTGCACCTGAAAGATACTTGCTTGGCAACTAAATATTAGTAGCAACAGTGATATGGAAGTGATGGTGGCAACGGAAATAATAGTGGCAAACTAACGAAAGTAAAATGGCGAAAGTAAAGTAACTTGTGACTAGTAGGATTAAGCACTGTATGCTAATGAGATGGATGGTTGGTCATGGATGAGAGGTATCATGTATTTAACTTGGGGCAAGGCACATAGAAAAGTAATGATCATCTAGGCATATATTAAACATTAGGCATGTATCCCGAGGTAGTCGTGCGTCCTTGCAATAAGAACTTGCACGAGATGTTTTGTTCTACCATCCCGCTATCAACGGTGCCAAAAGGAACTTATGGAGATTAAGGTCCTCATGTCAAAGAGCACCAGAACAAAGCATTAACAATCAATGGATACATGGAATCCTCAAACTACAATATATCCCATTTGATGTCCCAAGCTGTCACCATTGGGATCGCCGGTTCCGGACTATAATAGGTGCATACTACTCATAGATATGATGTAGCGACCCGACTCAAAAAGAGTCAAGCCTCTTTGCATCTGTGCCATCCCTGGATCAGTATGCTGGCACACACAGTACATCAATGTATATATGAAAGTGCAATCACATGTAAATAATATAAAACTAATATATACCTCAAAATCTCAGCGGAAACAGTCAAGGGAGTGGAGTCCCAATGAACACCAACGGCAAGTTGAGTGCAGACGTAACCCTGAATCGTACTCTTACTCGTCAAAGAAAGTATGTGCAACATAAGACGTTGCAGCCGTGTAGGTCAGCATATTGAATATGCTGGCAAGTCACAAAGGAGAGGGGTAAAAATATCATCTACACTATATGCATATATGGCAGGTGGGGCTGTAAGTTTTTAGCGAAAAGTAAAGTTTTCTCCTACAACAAGAGAGGGGCTAAAAAGAAAAATATTACTATGTGTTGGTTGTTAAGGAGATGGTTCCGCTAACCAGTTCTCATACCTAGTTAAATCAATATTACCCACATCAAATATATATAATGGTGTTGAGAATTTCAGATAGTTTAAGTTCCTTTGGCTCAAGTTGTCCCTGACCGTGGACACGGCTAATCGATTTGGTTTGAGTAATCTGCAGACTTTTGCACACGTTCCCCACAAGATTTGATCACCTCCGAGTATGTCCTCGCACTTCAGGGTGTTTGAAGACCGGATGATCAAGACATGGTCTTTCAACGGGTCCCTCTGAATTCCTGTCGGTGCCCATCCAATCCTACCGTTCTTCTACATCTGCTAGCACCGCCTGTCCAGAGTCGCCACGTTGTCCAACCAAGCCAGAGCCCATATTGACTTGTGGCTGTGCAGGTAAGCCTTGGGTCTTGAAAATATTCGTCCGTCTCTTTGAGCCTCAGTGAAGCTTTCCGCAAGATGTCATGGCGCTTCCCCATGCATCCCGGGTCGTCCACTGGTTTCTCCAGGGAGCCCATCTAAACCATCCTTCACCCAGAGGTATATTTCGTTCTGAGGTCTCGCAATTCTTGGAGTCTTCAGGTCTTGATTATTAAGTTCTCACAACACTCATGGTAAACACTCAACCAAAACCCCGTCTACTAAAAGTAGCAGAATAAAGTTCATCGTCCCGGGCCAAGTAACAAGGTTGTTGGGTGCCTACCACATGATACTACATCAAGATCCAAATTTCCAAGTACCTACTTTGTATGCAATTGGGTGAAGAAAGGTAGAACTACAATGCATATAAAAACATAGGTAATAATATGATCAACGTGACTTGCCTCGTGAGGTTGATGAAGAAGAATTATCGTTCTCGGGAAACATGTGATAGAACTATTCGCCACACTCCGTTGAAATCTATATAATCAAACATAGTATTCATATAAGCAATCATACTAGCAATCATCCTAGCAATCAATATATCAAATAGTAATAAAATTGATGCCATCAAAACAATAAGAAAGATCGAATAAGAATCGAAAGGGGAAAATTTCAAAGAAAACTAGGGAGTCTTCTACTACATCAAACACAAAATAGTTTTTCTTCTAACTGAAAATAAAACACTAAAATAACAGAGAATAAAATATGAAATTAACTAAGATAAAATAAAGTATTTTTCATAAAACTATTTGGAAGTATTTTCAAATGGGAGTTAAACTAGTAGGGAAATCAATTGTAAGTTATTAGAGAACTAGAATTGATTTCATGGTAACAAATAAATATAAAATTTTGTTTTTGTTGAAAACCTACTGTTAACTAACAGAAAAAAAAATAAACTTTCCCAAATATAAAAGAAAATAATTTAAAAACACAAATTGAAAAAAGAAGTAGCTATAATTCTAAAAGAACTAAAACAGAATCTGTTTCACATGAAATGATGAGTTAAATTACTCCAAAAATTCTGAAACTTTAGCCACTGATAAATAATGACACTAGGGAACAGAGGCAAAAAGAATCAAATTATAAGCTATGTTTAACTCCCAGAATAAGCAAAACAAGCTTTAATTCAAATATGATCTAATTCAAATTTTATAAATCCAAACATAGACAAATTATATATTTTCGGAAACTACAAACAAATTGTGATTTAACGCAAAAAGAATCAGCTTCATTGGACTTCTATATTAAAATATATAAAGAAAACAAAAACCGGAACTAATTCTCTTGCAGATTTAAAATAGAAGCGAAAACGGTGACGTGGCAAGATCTGATTGGCCGCATCCGTGCGCTGCTAATACTAACTAACAAACGGCCGCTATGTAGGCATATGATTCGTTTCACTTAACTGGTGGACCTGTTCTTTAATAAAAACCGAAAGGGTATGCCCCTTTTAATCAACACCGTAGATCTTGATCTAGAGGCAAAATAAAACAAAAAGAAAAACAAACAGGATGAGGAGAATGATTCCTTACCGTGACTGGCAGAGGAGAGAACTCCGGCAAGGGGGGCTGCTCCGGCATGGGGAGGGGTCGCTGGCGGGGTGGGGAGGCGGGGGAGGGGACCGGCGCTTGGGCGGAGGGGGCGAGGTACTGGGGGGGCTCTTGGTCGAGCAGGGGGCGAAGGGGGTGCAGGGGCTCCTGGCGAGGCTCCTGGGAGGGGGCAAGGGGGTTGTAAGGGCTCTTGGCGATGGGGGGTGGAGGCGACGGAGGAGGGTGGCGGTGGGAGGGTGTGGGAGGGTCCATTTGGCGGAGGGATGGCGTTGGGGCGACGGGTGCTCCTGGAGCGAGCTCCTAGTGGTGTTCTTGACAGGGAAGAGGGAGATGGTTGGGAGGAGGCTACGGGCAAGGAAACGGGGCGATCTCGAGGGGAATTGTCGGGACCCCGATCCTAACCATACAACTCCAGCATGTACACATCATATCACTTTGTGGCCTCACGCACGGTAATCACCCCGGTTGCCACCTTACCTTGGCCGGGACCGTTTGCGTCTTTTAGCTCACGTATATGACTATGTTGCCAGCAATCATATGTCAAAGAACTTGGGTCGACATGGCTAGTTATGAACCCAAGTGGCACATCCGTACAGGGACACGCATACATAACCCAGCAAGGCAGGTGTCGGTCATCAGCGAGTGTAGACAAGTCGTAGCAAGCTACAGGGACTCCATTACACCGCGTGACATTTCCCCGTGGGAACACACACAACAACCAAGAAGGATACATGCCGGCCAATCAATGTGTCCGGAGCAGTAGCAAGCTACCAAGGCTCGGTGGAAGCACAAAGAGGCATTTCCCGGTATGGAGTACTACTCAAGGCACACAACTAGGTGTCGAATCCCACACATACCAATGCATTGCAAACATACACACAATATGCACGGTATGTGTAGATACAACATGGCATCACAACATAACTCTACAACACATCATTTATTTAATAGACTCCGAAGAGCCAACATAGTTTAATGTTACAAACCAAAGGGGTCACATGACCCAACATTCAGAGCATACAAGCATCAAGCGGAAGTTACATGTCTGGGTACAGACATCTACTAAAAGCGGCTGGAAGAGCCTAAAAGCTATAACGACCCTACCATAGGAGCCAGATCACTGTCTGGATTCCCAAACTAAACCATCGATGTTAACGTCAAGAGATAACGTAGAGAGAGCGGCGTCTATTCTGCAAAAATGTGAATAAGCAAGAGTGAGTACGAAGGTACTAATCAAGTCTTACATCAGTGCTAACTACATATGCATCAACTATCAATGAATGGAATTTGTGGGGTTTATTGCAGAGAAGCCAGCTTTGACCTTTGGCTAACCTATTCTAGCACAAAGGTGTATTATCTCTCTTGTCTCCTTACGAGAGAGCGCACACGAGTCCACATAACCACCACATCAATACACCACCATGAATCCTCTCTCGTCATGCTACGAGAAAGCCATCCATAGCACTCACACTTATTTGGACCATTTTAGAGTAACCATTAAAGTTATCTATGAACCATGTAAGTATCCAAGCAGTCCATAACCGAGGACGCGGTTATTCGAATAGATAGATACCCTGCAGGGGTGTACTTCGTCACACATGCTTCCGCCACTTATCGCCAAGTGCACATAAAAACCAGCACCTCAGCAACCTTCAAGCGGAAGCCCAGCGAGGGAGTTTTCCACGGACGTTAACCTACTAAGACTCACGCCCAAGACAGTCGCCTATCTGAGTTGGAACCCATAATGGAAGTCCGACCGAAGTTTCCAACATGGCCTCAAACGATGTGAGCAGGGCCCAAGCCGGTCCCGACTGGGCCGTTCATCCACATAGCAGGCCGTGCCACAACCTATGAACGTTTCAAACTACTGCGACTTCTGGACTGGGAACAGAGTAGTTAATAGGCCGAGAGGGGTCGAGTTACCGGAACCCAATGTGCGGTTGTAGCTAGTCTTGGAACACCAACACAAGATCTCGGGTCCTAAATGCGGCGGTAATGAGACAACCCACCATGTACTCCTACATGGCCTCTCATCGCTACCTTTACCAGAACAGTTTCACATCTTTAACTCTCATCAATAGGACATGATCATTCCATTACATCATTCCGATGCTCGGACCAAACTCAACCTAAGCATAGCAAGCCTAACAGGGTAAAGCACATATGGCTCAAGCATCTACCAGCTATGCTAGGTTGCATTGGTTTAGCTATTTAGTGTGATCAAAATCAGGTCATGCAAAGGAATAGGTGCAGCTATCGTAATATAACTATCAATTGAATCATTTTGTCCTAATGCATAGAAATGAGAGCAGGAGCGAGAGAATAGGATTTTGTCGGAATGTTCAAGGGGGTTTTGCTTGCCTGTTGATTGGAAGAACTCAGCTATTCTTTCATGCCGGTGATAACTACATCTCGCAAGGTCTATTGACAGATCAAACGAAAGAAATTAATCACGGCAAATGCTTCACAATGATGCATGAGCATGGCAAGTTATCATGATGCTGATTTCATCTAATGCAAGTGATCATAGGTTGAAAGAAGTTTATTTGATCTATATAAGTCATTTTCAAAATCCAATTATATCATTTATAAGCCTATTGTGAATTTGTCATATTCAGCAAGGTTAAGATGTCCAAACATCTGTATAAATGCCACCACTGGATTCCTTGCACTTTTCTGATACTTTTTCATATATAAATTATTTCCATCAGAGTTATATTTTAATTTCTATGATTTTTACAAGTTTCGGCAATTTTCTAGAATTAAAATAAATCAGAAACTATTACTGCGTCAGGCTGATGTCATCCCTGCGTCAGCAGGTCAACCAGCCGGGTCCAGGTCAACCTGACGTGTGGGGTCCATTGGTCAGTGACCTAGAGGCTAACCCCGCGCTGACCCGCACTAAGTGAGGTTTGACTCACTAGTGGGGCCCTGTGTCAGCATCTGTGGGGGGTTAATTAGCGTGTTAATGGTCGGCCATGTTGACGCCCACCGGAGGGTGGTCGCCGGCGACCAGACCCGCGTCGGAGGCTCGCCGGAGATGGCCTAACCGAGGCTATAGGGCCCTATTTGGCATGCGGTTTGCGGCTACGGGACGCTGGTGAAACGGCCAATCGAGCAGGGGTAGCAGGAGGGGCTGGAATCGCCGGAGAAAGAGCCGGCGACGAGCTCTAGCAGTGGCCGGAAGTGGAGGTCGACGGGGAGGTAGCTTTGGAGGTTCATTCGCGCGCGAGATAGAGGGGAAAGACTCGAGGGCTCACAGTGATTCCATTTCTGGCATCGGCGGCGAAGAAGGGGCGACGGTCCGACCGAATGGACGGCGGCGGCTTCCGGTTGCTGGAGAAGGAGGAAGACGTGTGATGCGAGGCTGCAGGGGCTCTGGTGCTCGGGCTTGTTGACGGTGAGGAGCTTCTTGTCGAGGCGGAGCTAACGAGACGGTCGGGGTGGCGAGAGGTGGCCGGAGACGAGCTAGAGACGAGCTTGAGCAGATCGGTAATGGCGGCGCGAGAGAGAGACAGAGAACGAGAGGAGAGAAAGAGAGCAGGGGAAGGAGAAGATAAAGGAGAGACGGCCTCGTGCTGGCGCAGTGGAGGCAGGAGGAGACTCCACGCGAGCAGGAGGTGGCGAGGGCGTCGTGCCTTCCTTCTCCTCTGCCTTCTGGCACGAGGAGGAAGACGACAGGGAGACCCCCCCTCTGATGGGCTGGGCCAGGAGGGTGGCGACAGGTATGTTTTTCTGTTTTTTTTTCATTTCTCTTCTATTTCTTTCTGGCATTTACTTTTAGGATTTAAAATATATAGTTTGACCAAATATAAAACCCAAAGATGTTATTAGGTGACAGAGACAATAATGTCCAATGCCACATAAAAGTTTCAACATTTTTGAACCTTTAAAATAGAAGGAACCAAAATAATTCCATTCCAAATAGCTATTTAGTCAACTCAGAAATCCTTTTTAAAAAGTTCCTGTGACCTGGCATTTTGGTTTCACAATTTTACCTTATGTCACTATTTTGCCAAGTTTTTGGAACATTTTTCTGGTACCATTTAAGGTATTAAATTTTATTGCCTTCTTGTCAATTGATCAAAACATTTGGGGCTTTGACCACTTCCTATTTAAACATCAAAGGTTTTTATAATGCATGCATGAATGCTTGGCAAACAAATGAAAGCTAGGGCTGTGACAACTCACCCCCACTAAACAGGAATCTCGTCCCGAGATTTAGGCGTTGTCGGGAAGAGTTTGGGGTATTCAAGCCGAAGGAGATCTTCGCGCTCCCAGGTTGCTTCATTCTTGGAATGATGAGACCACCGAACCTTGAGATACTTGATGTTGCGATGTCGGGTGTTGCGCTCGGTTTCGTCAAGAATACGAACAGGATATTCTCGATATGATAGGTCATCTTGGAGATCAAGCGTTTCGTGGTCTACTTCACGGACAGGGTCCTTGAAGCAACGCCTGAGTTGAGAAATGTGGAACACATCATGAACTTTGGAAAGCTGAGGAGGCAGCTCTAACTGGTGGGCAACCTCTCCTCGTTTAGCGAGAATACGGAAAGGACCAATGTAACGAGGAGCCAATTTGCCTTTGATACCGAAACGATGGGTACCTTTGAGAGGTGAAACCCGAAGGTAAGCCTTCTCGTCAACTTCATAACTTACTTCCTTATGACGGCGGTCATATTGACTCATTTGACGAGATTGGGCAGTTTTTAAATTCTCACGAATAATGCGAACTTTCTCTTCTGCATCCTGGATCATATCCGGTCCAAAGAACTGTCTTTCACATGTTTCTGACCAGTTTAATGGTGTTCGACATCTTCGTCCATACAGAACTTTGAAAGGAGCTTTGCCCAGACTAGACTGGAAACTGTTGTTATAAGCGAATTCGGCGAATGGAAGACACTTCTCCCAATTCATTCCGAATGAGATAACACAGGCTCTGAGCATATCTTCAAGAATTTGGTTGACTCTTTCTACTTGACCACTTGACTGAGCGTGATAAGCAGTGATAAACGAAAGATGAGTTCCCATAGCCTTTTGGAAACTTTCCCAAAATCGAGAAGTAAAAAGACTTCCACGATCTGAATTGATTTCTAGAGGAACACCATGAAGAGAAACTATTCGAGAAATACATAGGTCTGCTAGCTGGCTAGGAGTTATACTTTCTCGGACTCGAAGGAAGTGAGCAACTTTCGAAAGGCGATCAATGACGACAAAGATGGCATTTCCCTTTCTTGGTCTTTGGAAAACCAGTGATAAAACCCATAGTAACCTTGTCCCACTTCCACTCGGGAATAGCCAGGGGTTGAAGGGTGCCAGCAGGCCTTTGATGCTCTGCCTTAACGCGACGACAAACGTCACAGTTCGCAATGAATTGAGCAATTTCTCTCTTCATCCGGGTCCACCAGAACCTCTGGCGTAGGTCCTGATACATTTTAGTGCTACCGGGATGAATCGTGAGAGGCGGTTCATGAGCTTCCTTAAGAATCAAATCACGAAGTTGTTGCTTCTTAGGAACCACCAAACGATTATCAAAGAATACAACACGTTTTTCATTTACCAAGAAACGACCAGCAACTCCTTTGGCGATGTTGCTCTTGATCCGGGAAATTCCCGTATCATGTTTCTGGGCTGCTATGATCTGATCCTCAAGAGTCGGTTTCGACACCAAGGTAGAAAGGAATCCTTGAGGAACAAGGTGAAGATTAAGCTTACGAAATTCCTCATGGAGAAGTGGTTGATTTTGTAGCAACATGAGGTTGTTACAATAGGATTTACGACTTAGTGCATCAGCCATGACATTGGCTTTGCCTGGGGTGTAAGATATTCCTAAATCGTAATCCGTAATCAACTCAACCCACCGTCTTTGCCTGAGATTCAAATCCGGTTGGGTGAATATATACTTGAGACTCTGGTGATCAGTGTATATTTCGCAACGATTACCCAGGAGGTAATGTCGCCAGGTTAACAGTGCATAGACTAAAGCGGCAAGTTCCAGATCATGTGTTGGATAATTCTGCTCATGTGGACCCAACTGTCGAGATGCGTATGCAATCACATGACGATCTTGCATAAGAATGCATCCAAGTCCTTGTTGCGAGGCATCACAGTAGATAATAAAGTCCTTTGAGAAATCTGGGGGCACAAGTACCGGGGCAGTAGTCAGTCGTCTTTTCAACTCGTGAAAACTTTCCTAGCACCGTGGGGTCCATTCGAACTTCTTATCTATCTTGAGAAGTTCAGTTAGAGGTTTGGCAATTTTGGAGAAATTCTCGACGAAGCGACGACAATAGCTTGCTAAGCCAAGGAAACTCCTAACTTGCTTCACCGATTCAGGTGGAGTCCAATCCAGAACGGCCTGAACTCTCTCGGGATTGACAGCAATACCTTTTGCCGAGATTACGTGACCTAGATAGGTCACTTCTGGTAACCAAAATTCACACGTGGAGAATTTGGCGTAAAGGCGGTGCTCTCGAAGTTTCAGCAATACCTGCCTAAGATGCTCAGCATGTTTTTCTTCGTTCTTCGAGTATATCAGAATATCATCGAGGTAAACCACGACGAATTTATCCAAGTACTCCATGAAGATCGAATACATTAAGCGGGAGAAAGTGGCTGGGGCATTGGTTAGACCAAAGGACATGACGGTGTACTCGTATTGGCCATAACGAGTGACAAAGGCCGTCTTAGGAATGTCCCCGTTCCTAATTTTGATTTGATGATAACTTAATCTCAAATCCATCTTTGAAAAGACTACAGATCTAGCGAGCTGATCATACAGATCGTTGATCCTAGGGAGCGGATATTTGTTCTTTATCATGACCAGATTAACCGGTCGGTAATCTACAACCATCCGTTCCTTACCATCCTTCTTCTTGACGAAGAGGACAGGGCAAGCCCAAGGGGAAGAGCTAGGAAGGATGAAACCTTTCTTCAAGGATTCATCAAGTTGGGTTTTAAGCTCAGCTAATTCTTGAGGACACATCTTATAGGGTCTTCTAGAAATTGAAGCAGTTCCTGGGACAAGTTCTATGAGAAACTCTACTTCTCTGTCAGGTGGGACACTTGGGAGTTCCTCTAGAAAGACATCCGGAAAATCATGGACTTCTGGGATGTTTTCAAGGTCTGGAAGAGGATTAGCATTGAGGGCATATATCTGGCATTTTGTAACCCCAGATGAGACATTTACTAACGAGCCAGAGGTATGGGTGAGCTGAACAGATCTAGAGAAACAATCAATTTTGGCATGATGAGCTGTCAACCAGTCCATCCCCAAAATGATATTGATGTCTGAAGTCTTGAGAGGTATCAAGGAAGCAAGGAATACAAGACCATCAATAAGGATTTGGTTCCCATGACTTACTGCATTAGTTTGCCATTTGGAACCTGGAGCCTGAATTACTAATGGGGTGGGCATATCTACGAAAGCAATGTTATGCAAGGAGGCATAACGTTCGGAGATGAAGGAATGAGATGCTCCAGAGTCAAAAAGAACTGAAGCTCGATGAGAATTAACAAGGAGCGTCTTAAGCACGACATCATCATCATCTTGAGCTTCTTCTGCAGATACATGGTGCACACATACACGAGTCAGAGCAACTGACCTTTCCTTGAACTTCCTGGTTGGTGGCTTGCAACGAACAACACCCATTCCTGAAGGAGGTGGAACAAAACCACGCAGAGGACAATCCCTTGAATAGTGTCCTGGCTTGCTACACTTGAAGCATGATCCAAAAATAGGACGGGGGTCTAGGTTGAACGCTTGATTGATGAGATTATCCTGGGGGACACTTGGCATCGGCAGACGAGGAGCCACATAGGTTGACCTTGGTACATATCTCGGAGTGATAACAGCATTCGGGATCCATATACTACGCTTCTGGGATATAGAAGTTGAAGATGATCCAACATCACGGTTGTGCTTGCGAGATTCCTCGTAGGTCATTCTGCTTGTTTCTGCTTGGATGGCTTTGTTCACAAGGACCTCAAAACTGATGAACTCATGCAAATTGAGATCATGACGAAGCTTTGGGTCAAGACCTTTCCTGAGCCTAGCTTGCTTCTTGGCATCCGTGGATACCTTTTCTGGTGCATAACGCGCAAGGCGTCCAAACTCACGACTGTAAGCATTTACATCCAACTTGTCTTGAGTCAAACTGCAAAACTCTTCTTGCTTATGATCTATCAGGGCCTGCGGAATATGATATTCACGAAAAGCTTCACAGAACTCCTGCCATGAAGTAACTTGGCCCGAAGGACGCATAGCCTCAAAATTCTCCCACCATAGGCTAGCAGATCCTTCGAGGTGATACGTGGCATAGGTAACCTTGTCTCCTTCAGCCACGTTTGCATAACGCAGCTTGTTATTGATACTTCGGAGCCAATCATCTGCATCTAGTGGCTCAATGGAATGATGGAAGGTGGGTGGGTTCAATTTGATGAAGTCTCTGATGGATACTAGCTCATTGCACGGATAGGATGTATTCCGCTCTATGTGCTCCAACAGACGGTTAGTGGCATGCTTATTCCTCTCAATTTCTAGCATAACCTCTATCAACAAAGGCGGATTAAGAGAATCTTCTCCATCTGTACCATCTCCATGGTTCTGATCATACCCATCAGAACTCCGTGTTACTCGCGACATCCTGTTGAAACAATCCAGGGTTCAGAGACAAATAACACTAAACACCACAATCCTAGAGAAAATCGGACAGCATAACGGCTGTATAGGCATGAAATATGAGGCATCCTTCAAGAGATCTGGGAAACATAACTACTCAACATTATGGATTCGAGATGCAGCAAGAACAAAGGCATCTGTTCTCACAAATCTATTGAAAATAGGAATGACACACAGAAACCATCCTATAAGTCCATGGTTCAGTAACTCGTCCTCCTAGTAGACAGATAAGAAAACCTAGTCCTTAATCCCCGTAGAAAACAAAAGGTGACTCGGAATAGAGTGACTCGGGGAAAAGAGTAAAAAGAGCCTTACGTTCCCTTCCACAATCAATTCCCTTATATAACTATTGATTTTCTAGACCCAACATCGACCATTCTGGCTTGGTAATCCTACAGGCAGTCTGGCTCTGATACCAACGCTGTCGGGACCCCGATCCTAAGCCATACAACTCCAGCATGTACACATCATATCACTTTGTGGCCTCACGCACGGTAATCACCCCGGTTGCCACCTTACCTTGGCCGGGACCGTTTGCGTCTTTTGGCTCACATATATGACTATGTTGCCAGCAATCATATGTCAAAGAACCTGGTTCGACATGGCTAGTTATGAACCCAACTGGCACATCCGTACAGGGACATGCATACATAACCCAGCAAGGAAGGTGTCGGTCATCAGCGAGTGTAGACGAGTCGTAGCAAGCTACAGGGACTCCATTACGTCGTGTGACATTTCCCCGTGGGGACAGACACAACAACCAAGAAGGATACATGTTGGCCAATCAATGTCTCCGGAGCAGTAGCAAGCTACCAAGGCTCGGTGGAAGCACAAAGAGGCATTTCCCGGTATGGAGTACTACTCAAGGCACATACCTAGTTGTCGAATCCCACACATACCAACGCATTGCAAACATACACACAATATGCATGATATGTGTAGATACAACATGGCATCACAACATAACTCTACAACACATCATTTATTTAATAGACTCCGAAGAGCCAACATAGTTTAGTGTTACAAAGCAAAGGGGTCACATGACCCAACATTCAGAGCATACAAGCATCGAGCGAAAGTTACATGTCTGGGTACAGACATCTACTAAAAGCGGCTGGAAGAGCCTAAAAGCTACAACGACCCTACCATAGGAGCCAGATCACTGTGTGGGTTCCCAAACTAAACCATCGATGTTAATGTCAAGATATAATGTAGAGAGAGCGGCGTCTATTCTGCAAAAATGTGAATAAGCAACAGTGAGTACGAATGTACTCAGCAAGTCTTACATCAGTGCTAACTACATATGCATCAAGTATCAATGAACGTAATTTCTGGGGTTAATTGCAGAGAAGCCAGCTTTGACCTTTGGCTAACATATTCTACATCAAAGTTTTATTATCTCTCTCGTCTCCTTACGAGAGAGCGCACACGAGTCCACATAACCACCACATCAATACACCACCATGAATCCTCTCTCGTCATCCTACGACAAAGCCATCCATAGCACTCACACTTATCTGGACCATTTTAGAGTAACCATTAAAGTTATTTATGAACCATGTAAGTATCCAAGCAGTCCATAACCGAGGACGCGGCTATTCGAATAGATAGATACCCTACAGGGGTGTACTTCGTCACACATGCTTCCGCCACTTATCGCCAAGTGCACATAAAAACCAGCACCTCGGCAACCTTCAAGCGGAAGCCCAGCGAGGGAGTTGGCCACGGACGTTAACCTACTAAGACTCACGCCCAAGACAGTCGCCTATCTAAGTTGGAACCCATAATGGAAGTCCGGCCGAGGTTTCCAACATGGCCTCAAACGATGTGAGCAGGGCCCCAAGCCGGTCCCGACTGGGCCGTTCATCCACTTAGCAGGACGTGCCACAACCTATGAACGTTTTGAACTACTGCGACTTCTGGACTGAGAACAGAGTAGTTAATAGGCCGAGAGGGGTCGAGTTACCGGAACCCAATGTGCGGTAGTAGCTAGTCTTGGAACACCAACACAAGATCTCGGGTCCTAAATGCGGTGGTAATGAGACAACCCACCATGTACTCCTACATGGCCTCTCATCGCTACCTTTACCAGAACAGTTTCACATCTTTAACTCTCATCAATAGGACATGATCATTCCATTACATCATTCCGATGCTCGGACCAAACTCAACCTAAGCATCGCAAGCCTAACAGGGTAAAGCACATATGGCTCAAGCATCTAACAGATATGCTAGGTTGCATTGGTTTAGCTATTTAGTGTGATCAAAATCAGGTCATGCAAAGGAATAGGTGCAGCTATCGTAATACAACTATCAATTGAATCATTTTGTCCTAATGCATAGAGATGAGAGCAGGAGCGAGAGAATAGGATTTTGTCGGAATGTTCAAGGGGGTTTTGCTTGCCTCTTGATCGGAAGAACTCAGCTATTCTTTGATGCCGGTGATAACTACATCTCGCAAGGTCTATTGACAGATGAAACGAAAGAAATTAATCACGACAAATGCTTCACAATGATGCATGAGCATGGCAAGTTCTCATGATGCTGATTTCATCTAATGCAAGTGATCATAGGTTGAAAGAAGTTTATTTGATCTATATAAGTCATTTTCAAAATCCAATTATATCATTTATAAGCCTATTGTGTATTTGTCATATTCAGCAAGGTTAAGATTTCCAAACATGTGTATAAATGCCACCAATGGATTCCTTGCATTTTTCTGATACTTTTTCATATATAAATTATTTCCATCAGAGTTATATTTTAATTTCTATGATTTTTACAAGTTTCAGCAATTTTCTGGAATGAAATTAAATCAGAAACTATTACTGCGTCAGGCTGAAGTCATCCCTGCGTCAGCAGGTCAACCAGCCGGGTCCAGGTCAACTTGACCAGTGGGGTCCACTGGTCAGTGACCTAGAGGCTAACCCTGCGCTGACCCGCACTATGTGAGGTTTGACTCACTAGTGGGGCCCTCTGTTAGCGTCTGTGGGGGGTTAATTAGCGTGTTAATGGTCGGCCACGTTGACGCCCACCGGAGGGTGGTCGCCGGCGACCAGATCCGCGGCGGAGGCTCGCCGGAGATGGCCTAACCGAGTCTACAGGGCCCTATTTGGTATGCAGTTTGCGGCTACGGGATGCTGGTGAAACGGCCGATCGAGCAGGGGTAGCACGAGGGGCTGGAATCGCCGGAGAAAGAGCCGGCGACGAGATCTAGCGGCGGCCGGAAGTGGAGCTCGATGGGGAGGTAGCTCTGGAGGTTCATTCGCGCGCGAGAAAGAGGGGAAAGACTTGAGGGCTCATAGTGATTCCGTTTCTGGCATCGGCGGCGAAGAAGGGGCGATGGTCCGATCGAATCGACGGCGGCGGCTTCCGGTTGCCGGAGAAGGAGGAAGACGTCGATGCGAGGCTGAAGTGGCTCGGGTGCTTGGGCTTGTTGACGGTGAGGAGCTTCTTGCCGAGGCGGAGCTAACGAGACGGTCGGGGTGGCGAGAGGTGGCCTGAGACGAGCTAGAGACGAGCTTGAGCAGATCGGCAATGGCGGCGCGAGAGAGAGACAGAGAGCGAGAGGAGAGAAAGAGAGCAGGGGAAGGAGAAGATAAAGGAGAGACGGCCTCGTGCTGGCGCGGTGGAGGCAGGAGGAGACTCCACACGAGCAGGAGGTGGCGAGGGTGTCGTGCCTTCCTTCTCCTCTGCCTTCTGGCACGAGGAGGAAGACGACAGTGAGACCCACCCTCTGGTGGGCTAGGCCAGGAGGGTGGCGACAGGTAAGTTTTTCTGTTTTTTTTCATTTCTCTTTTATTTCTTTCTGGCATTTACTTTTAGGATTTAAAATATATAGTTTGACCAAATATAAACCCAAAAATGTTATTAGGTGACAGAGACAATAATGTCCAATGCCACATAAAAGTTTCAACATTTTTGAAACTTTAAAATAGAAGGAACGAAAATAATTCCATTCCAAATAGCTATTTAGTCAACTCAGAAATCCTTTTTTAAAAGTTCCCGTGACCTAGAATTTTGGTTTGACAATTTTACCTTATGTCACTATTTTGCCAAGTTTTTGGAACATTTTTCTGGTTCCATTTAAGGTATTAAATTTTATTGCCTTCTTGTCAATTGATCAAAACATTTGGGGCTTTGATCACTTCCTATTTAAACATCAAAGGTTTTTATAATGCATGCATGAATGCTTGCCAAACAAATGAAAGCTAGGCTATGACAGGAATGGAACGAGGAGGACGAGGGGATCCTTTATAGGGGCGAGGGAGGCGCAGGGAGGCTAGGAATCTCGCGAATCCCGGAGAGAAAATCGGGAGGAAGCTTCCCGCGTAGCGTGGCCATGGCAGAGAAGGAAAGAGTTGGAGTTAGGGGATGACGGGGTCCGTGGGCCGGATTTGTTTCCTTTGGCCCAGATGGCTTTCCTAAAATAAAAGATTGTTTCCTTTTTATTAAAATTAGGAAAGAAATGTATAACAGGAATTAGTATATGCTCGGAATATAGGGGTATTATATACCAAAATTTTCAGGAAAATAAACCCTACATGATGAACATTTTTCCACGGCCAAAATCAAAACTTCAAAAAAAATGTTTTTTCAGAAATTCCCTAAGAGCTTTATTTTATTTTTGCAAATATTTTCTCAATTAAATTTTGTTTTCTTGGCTCAAATTACTTCAATAAATCCCCCTGGTTTGGAGGGTCATGTTCCTCCTCTCTTTTCTGTTTGACAGAATATTATTTCCCGGCTTTTCTTGAGTGGAGGGGAAATAGAATTTGCAAATCAAAACCGAAGGAAATTCAAATGACACCTTCATTCAAGATCTTTATAGCTAAATAAGTCATGTCATCTTCTCTCATTGATTTTAAATGGATGAATTTGAATTCACCGGAAAAAGGGGAAAGTAATTTTATTCCCTCTCATTCAAAAGTTTTTGAAAAGTTTCAAATTTCACTCAAGTTTCAATCACTCAAACAAACAAACAATCAATCTAATAATTGTACTAACATTCCAAAATTTGGGATGTTACAAACCTACCACACTTAAAAAGAATCTCTTCCTCGAGTTTCGAAGAGGCTAGAAAGAAAGGTTAGGGTTTGGGGGTCTTCTAACAAATCCAACCTCCAGCAAAGTGGGATGCTACCACACTTAAAATAAGAATTACTGGTCCCTCAAAACTTTAACAATCCTCTGGGGTTTTCGGCATCTCACTCCTCACAGTCTTCATACTAACTCCTTTGGTGATGTTGTTCCGTTATATTCATAACGTTTCCATCAAAACGAGGGTTCTTCTATTGATATAAGCTTCTTCCGTTACTCGGTCTTCTTAACTGACAAGTCTCGTGATCACTCTAAATAATCTATCGATGATTCTCATGGTGGTCTTCCATTTGTGGTTATCCTGCAGAGAGAGAGGTCTTGTCTTCATCCTCATCGTAAAATTTCCTACGCGTGACAACAAGTGCCATGTACATGGGGCTTTCAGCATACCATTCTAAGGCTTAAACAAAAGCTTCAAAGAACGTCGTATCTCACTATGGGTAAGTCTCTCAGATTTACCATTCCGAATAGCAAGAGAATGATAATAGTAAGTCGTCATGGTGGCCAGGCCATGTCGCACTGAAATCATTACCTTGTATAAGGCTTAGTGAATCTCATATTCTAACACTTGGGCATCCTCACAAGCATTGCAGAATTTGTCTTGTCCACGAACAAAGTTCGGAATATCCATTAGTTCTGCAAGCTGAACAAAACATCTATCGTATCTTCACAACTCTCGAGTTTTCGTATGCTCCTAAGAAAATGTTTGTTGATCCACCATAGTTTCTTCCAAGTTTCTTTCTTCATAAAGGTAGTGTTGGATCCGTATTAGTCCCGGAGTCTGTGGGTTGCAGGCCCACTTTAACTCATACTTGGAATTACTCCGCCTTTAAATCCTATGGTGTTTCATTCCATCATACTCTTGGGGTAACCATCATAAAAAAATAATCCTTAGACTTATTTTTGGTACACACTCCACTCTGTTGGATTTTTTTCCATGGGTGTGTTTACCATAAAAGGTATTGCTTCGTCCATAAATCATATACATTTCATATTCAATCCTTTATTACATCCTTAATTTCTTCTCAAAACTCCAATTCAAAAATAACTTTATTACAAATAATGCCATCCACATTGTTCGGTATGGTCAAGCATTTCTGCCAACTTTATTCAATTGTCTCCATTGGAACTTTCTGAGGTGCTCCTTGAAATCATCTATCTTTTGCTTTCTCGTGGTGGCCATGAGCTTCATTTCCATCATCTCCGCATGCACTTCACTCAGGTATTCCTAGCTATGACGGAGTCTTGCTTCAAGTATTTCTCCAATATGACGTATGGCTTCCATGGCAGCTTCACGAACATCATCAAAGAAGGTTTCTCGTGGTACACGTGAAATGAAAAAGTATTGCCCCATAGTCTTTGGACAAACTCCTTTCACATGGTGGAGGTGTACTTCCACATACCATAGTTCCACTCCACTTTCCATGAATGGGTAGCCATTGTAGACTGCATCTCCTTCAAGATGAATGTGCTTCATCATGTCCTTCAGGATTTTTTGGGTAATCATGATCACTAGTCAGGGTCATGATCGTTTCTGGGCCCTTAAGAAAGGACTTGTAGAGGGTTGTCATCTACAGGTGTAAAAAAATGGGTACTCAGAGGAATGTATGTGTCTCCTTGGTATGCATGGTACATTCCTACTCATTGGATCCTGTGGGTGTACCGATTACTACCACACTTAAAATGAAATATACTCATGCCTGCATAGACCATATTTTCTCATGTCCTTATAATTGTTCAGAGATCTTTCTTCATAGAGCAACAACGCATACAGTTTCAACATAGGAAATCATGAAACAATAAATTTATTGATTCATGAAGTTATTACAATCTCTGAGTCTTCTATTACAAAATTCAACTCCATAATCTCGTGAAAACAAGAGTGCTTCATGTCACACTTATTGTCATTGTCAAGACTTAACTACTCCATATTAGCTTTCTTCCCATGTGAACAATCACTAGCATAATGTCATGCTTCCTTCCAACAAAAGCAAATGACTTCGGACAAGTCTCGAGGCTTCTTAGTGTTTGCTTTTGCTCCTTGGGTTTCCTGCTTCCTTTCTGGGCACATATTGATGTAGTGGCCCAACTCCTTACACTTGAAACATCTGATATGACTCAGGTCCTTATGTGCAGGGATTTGACTCTGGCTGGTGTATTTTCCCTTCTTTCAGGACTCCTTCATTTTGGCCAATTCTTCTATTTCAAGAGGATCAAACTCTACTTTTTCCGTCGGGAAGTTTCCCAGATACTCTTGGCTTTTCTTCATGCACTCGTGTGAATAATGTCCTTCTCCACATGGGTAGCATGCATTGGAGAAAAATCTGGTCAGACCTTGTTCATTAGGGTCTTCTATATTTTCCTTTGTCACAGGTTCTTCCAGAATCTTCTTCTTGAGAGTTTCCTTCATCACTACTTTCTGCTCTTTGGCAACTTGTTGCACCGTGGTGTAGATGTGACACTCGGCTGGGTAGTGGGTGGTTCCTGCACACAGGAAACAAGTCACCTGACTACTTGGGCACTCCTCAGCTGGGTGATTTTCTTCACAATGAGTGCATCCATCCTTGTGTTCTTCCTGGGTGTGTCCTATTTCGCCACAGATATTTCATGCACAAGGCTTCTTCATCGGGTTAACATAACACTTTTGAATCAGACGGGATCTTAACAGAGTCTTCTTGAATTCGTCCCAAGTTTCTGCTCCACTAAATCCTTGTATGGCATGGTGCAATTTCCACCAGATAGCAGTACTTTGTGTAAAGTACTGAAGAGCGTGTGCCACTTCATATTTCCTTGAAATCAAATTGCTCCCGAAGTGGTCGCCATGTTCTGAATCCATATATCAGCCTCGAGCCGGGTCATTGGTCCAGGGATTACAAGTCTAGCTTCATACTCCATTTGGTAGGGTTGAGGTTTTGGGGATGAGATGGGTAGGAGAGGGAGGGAGATACACACAGTACAAACATTTTTTTTTGAGAATAGGTTTTATTTGTGGCTGTCGGAAAACACACACCAATGACGGCTCACAAATCATCGTATCTAACGTGGGTATATAATGGGGGTTTGGACTTCTTATGGTCATATAAATATTCGAACGCTTCAGGGTCTTCGAATTCTTCGAGTCTTGAGAGTCTTCAATTGGTGCTGCTTCAATTCTTCAAATGCATGTTGAAATCCTCTTTACTTTGAAGTAGAACTCCGTTCATCCTTCATGTGGTCGAATGGGAAAGGGTATTGTCTAAATATTTGAGGTGAGAGAGAATATTTGATGAAATCAGAAGAGATGATAAGTAAAGGATTTTCTTGGAAAATAAAATTTTAGAGAGATCCTTTCCTAAGAAATTTCTAGTTCCTAGGGTCACGTCCTACAGTCAACATGTGCTCTAATACCATATCTGTAGCGACCTGATTCAAAACGAGTCAAGCCTCTGTGCATCTGTATGCTGGCACACACAGTACATCAAAGTATATATCAAAGTGCAATCACATGTAAATAATGTAAAACTGATATATACCTCAAAATCTCAGCGGAAATAGTCAAGGGAGTGGAGTCCCAATAAACACCAATGGCAAGTTGACTACAGACCGTAACCCTGAATCATACTCTTACTCGTCTAAGAAAGTATTTGCAACATAAGACGATGCGGCCGTCTAGGTCAGCATATTGAATATGTCGGCAAGTTACAAAGGAGAGGGGTAAAAGTATCATCTACACTATATGCATATATGGCGGCTGGGGTTGTAAGTTTTTAGCGGAAAGGAAAGTTTTCTCCTACAACAAGAGATGGGCTAAAAAGAAAAATATTACTACGTGTTGGTTGTTAATGAGATGGTTCCACCAACCAGTTCTCATACCCAGTTAAATCAATATTACCCACATCAAATATATATAATGGTGTTGAGAATTTCAGATAGTTTCAATTCCTTTGGCTCAAGTTATCCATGACCGTGGACACGGCTAATCGATTAGGTTTGAGTACTCTGCAGAGTTTTGCACACGTTCCCCACAAGATTTGATCGCCTCCGAGTATGTCCTCGCACTTCAGGGTGTTTGAAGACCGGATGATCAAAACATGGTCTTTCAACGGGTCCCTCTGAATTCCTGTCGGTGCCCATCCAATCCTATCGTTCTTCTACATCTGCTAGCACCGCCTGTCCAGAGTCGCCACGTTGTCCAACCAAGCCAGAGCCCATATTGACTTGTGGCTGTGCAGGTAAGCCTTGGGTCTTGAAAATATCCGTCCATCTCTTTGAGCCTCGGTGAAGCTTTCCGCAAGATGTCATGGCGCTTCCCCATGCATCCCGGGTCGTCCACTGGTTTCTCCACGGAGCCCATCTAAACCATCCTTCACCCAGAGGTATATTTCGTTCTGAGGTCTTGCAAGTTTTGGAGTCTTCAGGTCTTGATTATTAAGTTCTCCCAACACTCAAGGTAAACACTCAACAAAAACCCCGTCTACTAAAAGCATAGTAGAATAAAGTTCATCGTCCCGGGCCAAGTAACAAGGGTGTTGGGTGCCTACCACATGATACTACATAAAGATCCAAATTTCCAAGTACCTACTTTGTATGCAACTGGGTGAAGAAAGGTAGAACTACAATGCATATAAAAACATAGGTAATAATGTGATCAACGTGACTTGCCTGGTGAGGTTGATGAAGAAGAATTATCGTTCTCGAGAAACACGTGATAGAACTATTCGCCACTCTCCGTTGAAATCTATATAATCAAACATAGTATTCATATAAGCAATCATACTAGCAATCATCCTAGCAATCAATATATCAAACAGTAATAAAATTGATGCCATTAAAACAATAAGAATGATCGAATAAGAATCCAAAGGGGAAAATTTCAAAGAAAACTAGGGAGTCTTCTACTACATCAAACACAAAATATTTTTTGTTCTAACTGAAAATAAAACACTAAAATAACACAGAAAAAATATAAATTGAAATAAGATAAAATAAATTATTTTTCATAAAACTATTTGGAAGTATTTTCGAATGGGAGTTAAACTAGTAGGGAAATCAATTGCAAGTTATTAGAGAACTAGAATTGATTTCGTGATAACAAATAAAAATAAAATTTAGTTTGTGTTGAAAACCTACTGTTAACTAACAGAAAACAAAATATAAACTTTCTCAAATATAAAAGAAAATAATTTAAAAACACAAATTGAAAAAAGAAGTAGCTATAATTCTAAAAGAACTAAAACACAATTTGTTTCAAATGAAATGATGAGTTAAACTACACCAAAAATTCTGAAACTTTAGCCATTGATAAATAATGTCACTAGGGAACAGAGCCAAAAAGAATCAAATTAAAAGCTATTTTTCAACTCCCAGAATAAGCAAAATATATTTCATTCAAATCTGATATAATTCAAATTTTATAAATCCAAACATAGACAAATTATATATTTTCGGAAACTACAAGAAAATTGTGATCTAACGCAGAAAGAATCAGCTTCATTGGACTTCTAGATTAAACGATATAAAGAAAACAAAAACAGAACTAATTCTGTTGCAGATTTAAAATGGAAACGAAAACGGTGACGTGGCTAGATCTGATTGGCCGCATCCGTGCGCTGGTAATACTAACTAACAAACGGCCGCTATGTAGGAAAATTATTCGGTTCACTTAACTGGTGGACCTGTTCTTCAATAAAAACCGAAAGGTTATGCCCCTTTTAATCTACACCGTAGATCTTGATCTAGAGGCAAAATAAAACAAAAAGAAAAACAAACAGGATGAGGAGAAAGATTCCTTACCGTGACTGGAAGAGGAGAAAACTCTGGCGAGGGGGGCAGCTCCGGTGTGGGGAGGGGTCGACGGCGGGGTGGGGAGGCGGAGGAGGGGACCGGCGCTTGGGCGGAGGGGGCGAGGTCCTGGGGGGGGCTCCTAGTCGAGCAGGGGGCGAAGGAGGGGTGCAGGGGCTCCTGGCAAGGCTCCTGGGAGGAGGCGAGGGGGTTAAAGGGTCTCCTGGCGATGGGGGGTGGAGGCGACGAACGAGGGTGGCGGTGGGAGGGTGTGGGAGGGTCCAGGTGGCAGAGGGATGGCGCTGGGGCGACGGGTGCTCCTGGAGCGAGCTCCTGGTGGTGTTCTTGATAGGGAAGAGGGAGATTGTGGGGAGGAGGCTACGGGCAGGGAAAAGGGGCGTTCTCGAGGGGAATGGAATGAGGAGGACGAGGGGATCCTTTATAGGGGTGAGGGAGGTGTAGGGAGGCTAGGAATCTCGCCAATCCCGGAGAGAAAATCGGGAGGAAGCTTCCCTCGTAGCGTGGCCATGGCACAGAAGGAAAGAGCTGGAGGTAGGGGATGACGGGGTCCCTCGGCCGGATTTGTTTCCTTTGGCCCAGATGGCTTTCCTAAAATAAAAGATTGTTTGCTTTTTATTAAAATTAGGAAATAAAAACGTATAACAAGAATTAGTATATGCTCGGAATATAGGGGTATTATATACCAAAATTTTCAGAAAAATAAACTCTACACGATGAACATTTTTCCACACCCAAAATCAAAACTTCAAAAAAATGTTTTTTTTCAGAAAATCCCTAAAAGTTTTATTTTCTTTTTGCAAATATTTTCTCAATTAAATTTTGTTTTCTTGGCTCAAAATACTTCAATAAATCCCCCTGGTTTTGAAGGGTCATGTTCCTCCTCTCTTTTCTGTTTGATAGAATATTATTTCCCGGCATTTCTTGAGTGGAGGGGAAATAGAATTTGCAAATCAAAATCGAAGGAAATTCATATGCCACCTTCATTCAAAATATTTATAGCTGAAGAAGTCATGTCATCTTCTCTCATTGATTTTAAATGGATGAATTTGAATTCACCGGAAAAAGGGGAAAGTCATTTTATTCCCTCTCATTCAAAAGTTTTTGAAAAGTTTCAAATTTCACTCAACTTTCAATCACTCAAACAAACAAACAATCAATCTAATAATTGTATTAACATTCCAAAATTTGGGATGTTACATAGGATCTAGAACACAAATATATGCTTGAAAACGTAAGGTATTCAGATCTGAAATCATAGCACTCGGGCCCAAAGTGACAAGCATTAAGAGTAACAAGTAGTAGCAAAGATGATAAACACCATAGTAGATGATAGGAAACATGCCACCAACAATCCGACGAACAATCACATGATCTAACTCATCCAATCTCTCCCATCCCCTTCACCTACAGCAGGGAATTACTCACACATGATGGGAGAAGCCATGGAAGGATGATGGAGTGGTGATGGTGATGACGATGGCGACAGTTTCCCCTCTCCGGAGGCCAAAACAGTCTCCAGATTAGCTCTCCCGAAGAAGAACCGAGGGTGGCGGCGGCTCCGTGTCGAGAACTTGCGAATGACTTCTGTTCTGGTATTTCTGTGTCACGGGTAAAAGTAGGAGCCAAAGTAGGGTACCAAAGGGGGTGGGCCCCACCCAGACGGCCTCCCGGCGCAGCGAGGGGGCACGCCGCGCCAGCAGGTCGCCAGGGAGCCTTGTGGCTCCCCTCTGGCCCATCTTTTGGCCCATGGTTCCTCCTGGTGCGTGGATTTTCTCAAATTTTATGGGAATTTTCTGGGACGTCTAAATATCCATTTTCCTACACACAAGAAAACCATACAGGTAGTTGTGCTGAAAACATCGTCAGTCCGGGTTAGTTTTGTTAAAATCATGCAAGAATGAGGCCAAAACAATAATAACAGTGTTTGGAAAAGTCGATACGTTTGAGACCTATCAACTCCCCCAAGCTTAGCATATTTCTTGTCCTCAAGCAATTAAAATCAACAAACTGAGTGCGACAAAGAAAACTTTGACAAACTCACTTGCTTCATCAGATGTATATAAGCATGCACTACGAACAAGTCCAACAAGTATTGAAATATTGCTACGAAGACAATGCATGGAGCAATCCTTCCATCATGTGAAGAGTTTCAAACAACTAAGAAAGAATAATATGTAACTGAAAATCATAACGAGATCACAGTGCACATGACTTGGATATATTTGAGTGGTATCTCGCTAGCCCCCATGAGTGAAGCAAAACATAAATGCAGACGCTCCTTTGCAGTATTAAAGGAGACTAGAAATAAATATTTCAGAATAAGCAATATCACAATCATGCAGAAGACAATGAGGTGCTTTGGGACAATGCACATTACACTCAGAATGACAATTATGCTCTCTATAGTTGGTGCTTTTTATAAGAAGAGGTGGACTCAACAGAAAAGTAAAATAGATAGGCCCTTCGCAGAGGGAAACATTGATTTGCATAGGTGCTAGAGCTTGAGCTTTAAAATAGAGATAAGTCAAAATTTTGAGTGGTACGCTTATTCGAAATATGCCCTAGAGGCAATGATAAAATACTTATTGAAAGTGCGTTATATCGACTAGAGGGGGGTGAATAGGAGATTTTTAGAATTTCATCACTGAGGAAATTCCTTTTGAGGAAATTCCTCACTGATGACTAAAGACCTGTTCGGATGTCAACGGCTCCGCGGATCTGCGGAGCACCTAATTTCCAGCTCCACTAATTTGCACTGCAGCGCCGCCAGCTCCTCGGACAGAATCTGGAGCGGAGGGACTCTGAACACCTCCTAACATACAGCGGAAACTGTAAAGGATCAGAAGTGCAAAGTTTCACAACAACAGTTTTTCATTGTGAGGAATGTGAAAACAGATTGCACAGTGAGCAGGCACGCAGAAAAAGATGAGGATTAACTAGCGTGAAGAATTTGGGGTTGAGGAATTTCAGAGAAAGTCTTCAGCAAATTCTTCAAACAGTAACAGTGAAATTCATCAACACATAATCTGAGGAAAGTAAGGAGTTGAGGAATTAGAACCCGTTTCACAGCGAAGACAGTAGTTGATGACCCAGTTCCAACTGCTGTGACAGTTGTACATCTCGTTTGGAGAGGCTTGGTATTGAAACCAGAGGACACACAGTCCCGGGACACACAGTCCCTACCGTGTTCTCCTTGGGCTAAGAACACGCAGTCCCCGTCCAACACTCGTGGTAAGTCTTTAGGACAGACTTCCAAATCCTCACAAACTTGGTCACCCGGCGATCCACAATTGACTACTGGAACGCTCTAGACCACGACGCCTAACCGTCTGGAGGATGCACAGTCCTCAAAGGTAAAAGGCTTCAGTCCCACACAGGAACAACTTCTTGAGTGATGCTCAATCACTTGGTTCTAGGTTTGTGGTTTTGGTGTATGGGGTATTTCCTCACTGATGAATTACTCTCGAAGACTCTGAGGAATTGGGTTGCTCTTATGACAAGTGTCAGTTTCTAACGGAGCAGCCAACCAGCTAATGGTTGTGGGGCGCGGCTATTTATAGCCTGGGAGCATCTCGACATGATTTGACACTAATGCCCTTAAATAATATTACCGTTGGTGTGGATAAGACTAATGATCTGGCGTGGCTATCGAAATGGTCGGAACCCTCAACTATGAGAGTCCTTATCTCACTCGTATTCCTCACTTGAGGCTTTTGGTAGGATTAGGCTTGGGTTGAGCATCATGAGGAAATTCATTCCAAAGTGTAACTTCGACCCCCTTTAACAGTACGGTGTTCCTATTACTCAAGTGTGAAGAAAATAAAACAGAAAGAGTAAATCTTCATGCTTCAAAGCCTTCAAAATGATTTTCTTCAGGACACACCGAATTCCTCAATTTCAATATCTTCATGAGGAATATCAATTTCATCGCAGATTCTTCGCGATTCAATTCTTCAGCTTCAGACCAATTTCTTCAACCGAAGATATACATTTTTAGGGGTCGATATTCATCAAATATCTCAAACTCCTCAGTGACTTATAGATCCTGTGTACACTCATAAACACATTAGATACTTAACCTATAAGTCTTCAAACCACCAAAATCACTAAGGGGCACTTGATGCACTTACAATCTCCCCCTTTTTGGTGGTTGATGAAAATTAGGTTAAGTCTTCAACAGGGATCAAAAATATGAAGTGTAAATACTCATTTGAGGAATTTGAAATCAAGATTCAGAGAGACTCCCCTGAAGATGTGCATATCCTCAGGATTTTGCTTTTCACAGCAAATGCACATTGATGATTTATATCATGGAGATCTCCCCCTCAGTCTTGTAAATCATGCATACATGTAACATATAGTATGAAGCAAATGAAGATGCATGATGACAAATGGTATCTGACGAATTCTAGCATGCGTGCATTAAAACTTGAGGAATAAGCATGCGAAGAAAAACGTTCAAGAGCGTCAAAGTACCATCGGGCTTAAGTTACAACTCATTACATAAAAACATCAAAAGAGCCAAGAGTTTGTAACTTAAATATAGTTTATAAGCCCCAAAATATTCCGCTTGAAGACTAACTCTCAAGTTTCTCCCCCATTGTCATCAAGTGAAAAAGGGACAAACTGAGGACTAACACCCTGAAGACTTCACTTCTTGGCGGTTGATGAAGAGGCGTGATCCTTCTTGGGAGTAGTCTTCTTCCTTGGACCGGTGGCAGTGTCGAGCTGTTCTTCATCAGATTCAGTAGTGCGGAACGAAGAAAAGGAACTGTCTTCAAGGTCTGCGACTGGAATCGACCTGAACTTCTTCTTGGGAGGCCACGACCAGTCAAAGTCTCGCTCAAAGTCCAATTCTTCAAGTTCTGTCTCGGTCTTCAAATGAGAAAGTGTAGCCCAGGTGCGATCAAAAACCTCATGCAGATAGTGATGGTTAAGCTTCACAGAGTTCTGTGTTTCAGTGAGGGTTTTCACAATGGCGCCGAACTGGCGTTTGACCCACTTGTGATTGCGATCCACCTTCTGGTGAAGATTGAGGAGAAGCTCTCTTGTATTCATCACGCGAGGAGCAACAGGGCTTGGCGGGGGAGTCTCAGTATCATCCCATGAAGAATAAGGCTCAGGTTCTCCCAACTGGCCATCAAGGGGCCTACTGCCTTCATCAATGACAGATTTGCCTTTTCCTTCAACAGGCTCGAAAGTCTTCTTGTTGACCCTGATAGGAGGCATGTAGCCAACGTGGTTGTTGCAATCAGCGAGAATGTTGATGCCTGTCCTCGTCCTGATGAATCTCATGATCAATGGGGCATATATCTTGTGATCAAATGGACACATAGCATTGTCGGCCAAAGTCCTCAAGAATAAATCATGTATGTTGATAGGAATACCATGGATGATGTTGAAGAAGATATTCTTCATGGTGCCTACGACATCTTCTTCATCATCGTGTTCCTTGATCGGTGCAAGCACGCTACAGAGGATTCTGTAAACAGATCTTGGTTCATACTTGAGCTCATGGACGAGGAAGGTTTTTCTCGGTGGTTTCCCTTTAGCCAAAGGCTTCATGAGGACTTCCATCATCCCGTTGGGCAGCTCACGCTCACCATAAAGCTTCACAGCGTCCTCTGAGGGAATTGATACTGGCAATTCATGTAGTAGCTCAGTAGCACGAGCCTTGTAGTGAGTGTTTTGTGTCATCCAGTCAAACACCCAGGTGTTGATGTCTTCATGATTGCCAGATATATGAAGAGTGGCCTAAAACTGAAGAATGAGCTCACTCTTCCAATCAGAGATGTCTGAGCACATTGGTAGCAGTCCAGCTTCATGAAGAACATTGAGAACTGGGACCAGGCCTGGAATTTCTTCAAGTTCAACATGAGGAATATGCCTGTGCTGGAATATCTTACTTCTTCCACACAACACAAAGGCATAGTAATTCAGCTGTGTCCTCGTCCAAAACTTTAGATGTATGATTTGAGGCTTGTCATAGGGATTTTCTCCAATGAAGTACATGCGTTCTTCAAAGAAGTTCTCCTTTTGAAACTTTGGACGCTTGGAGAATGGCTGATGCTGCATTGGTTTAAGATTTTGCCTAGGAACAAGAGGGGAGACAACAATTGCAGTCGTGGGATTGAGCACGACGAAGGCATTGTCTTGATCAGGTGCGTTTTCTTCAGCATTGTCCTCAGGGTGAGGAATTTCATCAGCTTGGGCTTCAGGCTGAGGAGCTTGCTCATGTTGTGCTTCATGTTGAGGAATGGGATCTGGCTGGGCATCAGGCTGAGGAATAGGTTCATTCTGAGCCTCACTGTGAAGATCTTGATCAGGTGGAGGAGTTGGGTCAGCCTGTTCCTCATCTTCAGGATTTTTCTCAGGACTTTGAATTTCATCAGCTTGAGGAATTTCACTTTGCTCTTCCTCAGCTTTCTTGGTGACAAAGACAGTTTCATCAGCTGGTGCAGCTGATCCTTGTGCAGTGTCTTCCTGAGTAAATGGAGGGCTGAGGACTGTAGTCAATACGAATTTCTTCGTCAGTGTGTTCCTCACATGCGGCGTCCTTCATTTCCTCATCTCTCCCTTTCTCTTGGTCTGCAAGGATGACCATTTGATAAGACGGAGCGACATAGACGGGCGCAGGGTCCAGTGGAGCATTATCTTCAAGCGCTTTGAGGCGCTTGGCCTCAGTTTCTTCTTCTACTGAGGAGGCCTTTCTCTTTTTGGCTTCCTTCTCAGCAGCCCTGGTTTTCTTCACGTCTGATGCAGACGGAGTCATCTTCTTCACCTTTGAATCTTTTGGTGAAGGGGTTCTCTCGACAGATTCATCAGCTGGCTTTGAGGAACCAGCTGGAGCAGAGTCATCAGCTTGCTTTGATGAAGCAGCTGGGTCAGGGGCAGTCTCACCAGCTGTAGCAGATTCATCAGCTGGATTATCCGTGGTGATTTCTTGAATAGCAGGTACATCCACACGGCTTTCTTGGGGTATTTCCTCAGCTTGAGGAGTTGCATCAGCTTGAGGAGATTCATCGGCAGGCTCTTCAATCAGAGGCTGAGGAGTTGATACTGGAGGGGCAGCCGTCTTGTTGTAATGGTCAACAGCTTTAGTGGCAAATTTGATGAAACTGCTCTTGAGACTCTGACGATCAGATAGCTTGGAGTACTTATCAGTCAAAGTCTTCAACTCAGCTTGTGTTGACACCAGTGCATCAGGTGTCAAATTGAGTTGATTCTGCTTGAGGAATTTCTCCTTTTTAAGCTTAGCAACCTTGGCCTGCTTTTCTTTCCACTTGGCCTCGTTGATGAATGTGGCCACCGTGTGGGTGATACTAGGGGGAAGTTTCAAATCATCAAGCGGAGTGTTTGGGTCCTCATACCAAATGTTTATGTAGTCTAGGAGGACCTTTGGGTTCTTGGCCAGAGGAATGGCGCTACCAGAAGCTTGAGCTACCCTCTCCTGCTTGTTTCTGATTATAACTTGCAGGGTTTGATCATCATATTCATCACTACCCTCTGATGCAGACGGGACTGTTATGATTTTGTTGGGGCTTGGTTGTGTTGCTCTTTCACCAGACACCTAAGTCTACATAGGAGGTGGTGAAGACTTTGTCTCCGAGCTGCTTGCAGCTAGGAGTGAGGAGCTGGAGGTAGCGGGCATTGGCTTTATGACCGGCTTCAGTGTAGGTTTCTCTTGAGGCTTTGGTGGTGGTGCTGAGGATTTTTTCGCTGAGGATTTTGGTGCTGAGAGTTTTGTAACTGATGCCTGAGCTGGTTTCTCTTGAGGCTTTGGTGCCCTTGCTTTTGACGGCACAGACTTTGGTTGAGGAATTGCTGAACGAGAGGTCTCGGCGGCAGAGGAAGTAGCCGCAGTTAAAGCAGCAGCTGAGGATTCATTGAATTTCCTCACGGCAACATCTGCATGCTTCTTAAGTTTAGCCAAATGCTTGTACTTTTCATCAGGATAGTCATCAAGGGTCTTGAGGCTTGACGGGTGTGCTACTTGATGAGCCTCAAGTGGGGCCCGTTTGCCAGGAGGCTTCAGTGCGAATTTCTTTGCATACTTGGCAGTTACAAATCTATATTCCTTCCATTCCTTAGCCCATCGGCGTTCTATCTTCTGAAGCCGAATCTTTCTCTTGGCCATTGTTTCATTTTCATCAGGTGTGCAATAGTCCAAGTAAATATGCTCAGGGATATCCAAAGTTGTGTTCTGCTCAAGTTTCTTCCCTCCCTTCTGTTTACTGTCATCCTCCATTTTTTCAGCTAAGGATTTTGCTCATGAGATTGAACTCTTGAGGATTCTGATGAGACTTCAAGATTTTCTTCAAGAAACGCTGCAAATGAGTTAATTAATGTGGTGAGAACCGAGAGATTCATTAGCTGACATGTGTGTACCTGTGAACAAAGTATAGTTGCGAGGAATTTGGAGAGGTCATATGCGTTCTCAGATTTGAAGAAAATGAAAAAGTTTGACAGTTGAGGAATTTAACCAATGGTTGAGGAATTTGCCTAAGCATACTGTTCTTGGGTTCCAGAGTTGTACAGATCCGAAAATTCGCACAATTGAGGAATCTCGTGAAAATCTTAGATGCTTAGTTAAGTTCATCAATGGTGTGGTTATAGGCAGTGTTGAGGAATCAAGTGCATATCGATTCTTGAGGAAAAACAGATTTCACATCGGAGATGTAAAATAGTAGATCTAACTTGCTGTAAAAATGGGGTTTTTATTTACCCTCGAAGGCGCACACGAAGAACACAGAAAAGTTGTAGAGAGAAGCTCTTCGGTGCGTGACCAATGCGCCCTAACCCGGCAGCAGAGGACGTCTACGGCGGCAGCGGCCGAAGATGGTCCGACTCCGGCGTGGTTCCGGCGACGGAGAAGTCGAGGCACTGAAGCTCTTCTTCACCGGCGACGAGACTTCCAGCGGTGGCGCTAGGGTTCGGTGCCTTTTGCTGTAGCCGGAGAGCGATGGGGCGAAGAAGTGTTTGCCGAGGGGGATAAGGACATATTTATAGCCAGGCAGTTACTGTTGGCGTGAACAATTAGGACCAAACAGCCCCTGCCTCTACGTCTCCGCAGGACACGTGTAGCTCCCGAGCAAGGCGGTGGAGATAGTGGAGATCGTGGTTATCCGAACGTGGGAAGTGGGGTTCAGTTACTGTGCATGAAAGAAACATTGTTGAAGAGTTGAGGATTTTCTTACATAATCATCAGCTGACAAGGACGCAGTGAGGGTTTTGAACAAAGTTTCAAGTAGAACGCATATGAAGAATCGAATAGACTCGATGAGAACAACATAGAGGGGAAGTAGGGTCCGATCACATTCACTTAGATGAAATATCAACTTGAAGAAATAGCTATAAGTGAATGTTGTTGAGGACTTGAAATCACAGTCTATCTAGTCAAACGAAAGTCATCAAGTGTTTTTGAAGATTTGAGAAACTTGAGGATTTTGTGATAAATCATCATAATGAAGAACACATTTTGAGGAAATGGAACATTGAAAAAATCAACTTGAAGAATTTCACGTTGGGCGGTGGAGTGACCCACCATATAAGAATGTTGATTACAAACGCCGCGTACAATTGTCGTAGGGCCCTGAGAATCAATTTCGTCATTGATTTCTTCACATTCAGAGTGACATTCTTCATCATTTGAATAAAATCGATTCATCATGTGTTGCACATCTAAGTAATCAATTTTGCATAAGTGTTAGGATGTGTGCATGTTTTTACAAAACATTTGAAGATTCTAAGATATTTAGCTCACACCGCAACTTGCAAAACCTTTTCTCATCCAAGGGCTTAGCGAAGATATCTGCCAGTTGATCATCAGTCTTCACATGGTTGATGAGGATATTGCCCTTGAGGACATGGTCCCGAAGAAAATGATGACGAATCTGGATGTGCTTAGTCTTCGAGTGATGTATTGGGTTTTATGCAATCTTGATTGCACTCTCATTGTCGCAGTAGAGAGGCACATTCTTCATGTTTATGCCGTAGTCCTTGAGGGTTTGCTTCATCCATAGTAATTGAGCACAGCATGAACCATCAGCAATGTACTCAGCTTCGGCAGTGGAGAGTGATACGCAGTTCTGCTTCTTTGAGGACCAGCAAACTAGTGATCTTCCAAGGAAATGACATGTACTAGAAGTTGACTTGCGATCCACACGATCACCAGCATAGTCAGAATCCGAATATCCTACCAGATGAAGATTGGAGCCCTTGGGATACCATAATCCTAGTGTTGGTGTGTGAGCTAAGTATCGAAGAATATGCTTCACAGCCTTATGGTGTGATTCCTTCGGTTTTGCTTGAAAACGTGCACCCATGCAAACACTAAGCATTATATCTGGCCTAGATGCACATAGATACAATAAAGAGCCAATCATAGAGCGATATACCTGTTGATCAAATTCTTTACCATTTTCATCAGTGCCGAGGTGGCCGTTGGTAGGCATTGGAGTCATGGCACCCTTGCATTCATGCATGTCGAATTTCCTCAGAACATCCTTGAGGTATTTCTCCTGTGATATGAAGATTCCATTGCGTTGTTGACGAATTTGTAGACCTAAGAAGAATTTCAGCTCCCCCGTCATAGACATCTGATATTCTTCACTTATCATGTAAGCAAATTCATAACTGTATCATTTGTCAGTACAGCCAAATATGATATCATCGACATATATTTGGCACACAAATAGCTCATTATCATAGGATTTAGTTTAAAGAGTTGGATCGAGTGAACCAGGTTTGAAGCCTTTCTTCATGAGGAATTCCTTCAATGTATCATACCATGCCCGAGGGGCTTGCTTGAGACCATAGAGCGCCTTTTTGAGTCTGAAGACTTTGTCTGGATTCTTTGGATCCTCAAAACCTAGGGGCTGAGCAACATATACTTCTTCCTCAAGCTTACCATTGAGGAATGCACTTTTCACATCCATTTGATATAAGATGATGTTATGATGATTAGCATAAGCAAGTAGTATTCGAAAAGCTTCAAGTCTAGCAACAGGTGCAAAAGTTTCATCGAAATCTATTCCTTCAACCTGGGTGTAGCCTTGGGCTACAAGTTGTGCCTTGTTCCTCACCACTTGATCGTCCTCATCTTGCTTGTTTCGGAAAATCCACTTGGTACCGATGATGTTGTCCTTGCGAGGATCTGGTCATTTGACGAGCTCCCATACGTCATTCAGCTTGAATTGAAGAAGTTCGTCTTGCATAGCTCGGATCCACTCCGGTTCCAAGAAAGCCTCAGTAACTTTTGAGGGTTCAGTGATAGATACAAAGGAAAAGTGCCCACAAAAGATAACTAAGTGTGAAGCTTTTGAGCCAGTGAGAGGACCTGGCACGTTGATGTCGTTGAGGATTTTATCAAGTTCTACTTCATTTGCAATCCTCGGATGAGCTGGTTGAGGATTTCGCCAGGGCTGAGGAAGTGGTTCTGCTGCAATTTCCTCAAAAGCATCTTCTTGATTTTCATCAGTGATGGGGATGGTTTCTTCATCAATTTCCTCATTGTGAACAATGTCTTCAGTAGGTTTGAGCTTTATTGCTTCCTCACGAGACAACTTATCTCGATCAGAAGGCAATTGCTCTCTTTGCGAGCCATTAGTTTCATCGAACCGCACATCTACAGTCTCAACAACTTTGTTGTGATAGTTGTTGAAGACTCTGTAGGTGTGCGAGTCCTTTCCATAACCGAGCATAAAACCCTCATGTGCCTTAGGTGCAAATTTTGAGCTATGGTGAGGATCTCTAATCCAACATTTTGCACCGAAGGCTTTGAAATAACTTACATTGGGTTTCTTATCAGTGAGGAGTTCATATGAGGTTTTCTTGAGGAATTTGTGAAGATATACCCTGTTGATGATATGGCATGCAATGTTGATTGCTTCAGGCCAAAAGCGACGAGGAGTCTGATATTCTTCAAGCATAGTTCTTGCCATCTCAACCAGAGTATAAGGAGCACACAATTCATGAGTAATACCAAGTTCATCAAGATAATCATCAAGACCAGTGTTTTTGAACTCTGTTCCATTATCACTCCTGATATGTTTGATCTTGATGCCAAAGTTCGTCGAGGCCCTTGAAGAAAATCGTTTGAAGATTTCCTGCACTTCAGTTTTATATACGATGATATGCACCCATGTATATCTGGAATAATCATCAACTATGACAAAGCCATATAAAGATGCTGCATTGGTTAGTGTGGCATAGTGAGTAGGTCCAAATAGATCCATACGAAGCAATTCGAAGGGACGAGTAGTGGTCATGATAGTGTTCGAGGGATGCTTGGATCTGGTCATTTTCCCAGATTGACATGCACCACAGAGATGATCCTTGAGGAATTTGACTGATTCGATGCCGATGACATGCTTCTTCTTCGTGAGTGTGTGCAAATTCCTCATGCCTACATGACCTAGTCTTCGATGCCACAGCCATCCTTCTGAGGTTTTTTCTAGTAAGCAAGTGGCTGGTTGCGGACCTGTAGAGAAATCAACAATGTACAAATCCCCTCTTCTTACACCTTCGAAGATTCTGGATCTGTCAGATTCCATGATGACTACACATCTATATCTACCAAAGATAACAATCATATCAAGATCACAAAGCATCGAGACTGACATGAGGTTAAAACCAAGGGATTCAACAAGCATCCCTTTGTCCATATGCCTATCCTTAGAAATAGACACTTTGCCAAGTCCCAATACCTCGCTTTTACCTTTGTCAGCATATGTGATTTGCTTCAGAGGTGATGGAGTTAGTGGCATATTCATCAGCAAGCTTTTATCACCAGTCATGTGATGTGTGCAACCACTATAAAGAACCCACTCAGTATTCTTGGGTTTGTCATCCTGCAGATGAATTAGTACGGCTTACCATCTCATATGCTTCAGATTTGAAGAATATGATTTCAATTTCATCAGACAAGAATTTCATCACAACAGAATTATAAGGACGTGTGAAATATTTCTATTTCATCAATATTAGCTTGCGTCCTATCAAGCATTTCCTGAGGTCTCCAGCAAATTCTTCAGATGATGATTTTCATGTGGAGACCTCACCTGCAGAAGTGATTAGTTCGATTTCTTCACCACCCACACCTAAAGGGGTGGTAAAGCATTCATCATCCTGCGAGCACCATATGAGAAAGGTGGCATTGAAGCTAATGCACTTCTCTTAACAGTAGGGGGGTTAAAGTACTCATATGAATATGTAGAGAACTGGTTTGAGGATTTATGAACATAGTGATTTGAAGAGTAACGCTCATATTCATATTCCTTGTAGTTTCCCTGCATGTTAGACGCATTAGCACGGGTACGAGCATAATTTTGACCAGTTGAGGATTTTGATCCTCTTGAAGACTTTGGTCCTCCTGAGGAATTTGATCTGGGGTTCAGATTCTTCATCGGTGGTGTCAAGAGGACATTCACCTGAAGATTTTCAAGATAGCTTTTGGGAACCCAAATTTTCCTCAAGGGAGGACCATTCCTGCAGTTAGTTCCAACATATCGAGCAAATACTTCACCAGATTGATTTTTGAACAGTTTATAGTTGGAGTCAAATGACTCATCTGAGGAATAGGATAATTTACATGAAAAGCCAGTTAGATTGGATGGATCAAAAGTAGGCCCAATAGCAGCAACCCATGAGGTTTTGGGATACTGCTCAGGTTTCCAATAAGATCCATCAGCATTTAATTTCCTCTCAAAGGCAATTCCTTCTTTCCTCGGGTTCCTGTTCAAGATCTGGTTTTTGAGCACATCACAAAGGGTTTGATGTCCTTTGAGGCTTTTGTATATGCTTGTCACATACAATTCCTTCAACCCTGCATTTTCATCAGTAACATTTGTGTTTTCTTCAAGTGACGAAATAGACACTACAGGTGCAGTTTAAGAATTTGTAGCAATAGAAGCATTTGATGATTCTGGTGAAGAATTAGCAGTCTCGCGTTCAATGCATTTAAGACATGGAGGAATGAATTCAGCTTGAGCAGCGCTGATCCGTTGAGCTAGTAATGAATCATTTTCCAGACGAAGATCATCATGAGAAATTCTCAGCTTCTCTAGATCAAGCTTCCTTTGAAGAAATTCATAGCAAAGTTTCTCATGATCAGCGAGGAGTGTATCATAACGATCTTGAAGATTATCAATCTAGACTGAAGACTTTTCACATCTTCAGTGAGGATTTGGGTAAGATTCATTTCATCATTCAACAAATCATCACTTCTATCTAGCAGTTTATAAAGCTTTTCCACGGCAGTTTGTTGTTTAGTGGCAATGATAGCAAGTTTACTGTAACTGGGTTTTTTATAATCATCAAGTTCATAGTCACTTGAATCAGAGGAGGAAGCATCATTCGGTACCTTTGAACCTTTTGCCATGAAGCAATAGGTTGGAGCGAAGTCATCAGTATAGTCATCAGTGTGGATGGTGTTATCATCTTCTTCAAGGTTGAAGATTGACATGCTGACGAAAGTGGTTGCTAGTGCAAGACTAGCCTGTCCGAATTCAGAGTCTTCATCAGAACCCTCTTCTTCATCACATTCCTCTGATTCTGCCTCGGAGTCCATTTCCTTGCCAATAGGTGCCCGAGCCTTTCTGAAACTAGTCTTCTTGTGCGATGAGGGCTTTGAAGATGAGGATTTTGAAGATTTCTTCTTCTTCTTCGAGTCATCAGAACTGTCATCCTTGTATTTCTTCTTCTTTGATTCCTTTCCCCAACGGGGACAGTCAGCAATGTAATGACCTGATTTCTTGCATTTGTGGCAGGATCTTTTCTTGTAGTCCTCGGATGAAGATTCTGATTTCCTCATGTCTCTTCTTGAAGATTTACCGAACTGGCCACGTCGTATAAACCTCTGGAATTTCCTAACGAGCATTGCAAGCTCCTGTCCAAATTCTTCAGGGTCACCACTGCTATCATCCGAATCTTCTTCTTCAGATGAGGAAATTTCTCTAGCCTTCAGTGCACGTGGTCTAGAATAGCTTGGTCCATATAGATCTTTCTTTTCTTCTAGCTGGAATTCATGAGTATTGAGTCTTTCGAGTATATCAGCTGGATCAAGCATCTTGTAGTCTGGTCTTTCTTGAATCCTCAGTACTAAAGTATCAAATGAAGAATCCAAAGATCTTAGCAGTTTCTCCACAACTTCGTGATCAGTAATGTCTCGAGCTCCCAATGCTTGTAGTTCATTTGATATGTCAGTAAGGCGATCAAAGGTGTCTTGGCAGCTTTCATTGTCATGCCTCTTGAAGCGATTGAAGAGATTGCGAAGAATATCAACACGAGAGTCAGGCTGGGTTGATACTCCTTCATTTACTTTGCACAGTCTCTCCCAGATCAGTGTTGCATAGCCCAAAGCACTCACTCTTCCAAACTGGCATGGGCTGAGATGGCCACAGATGATATTCTTCGCTTGAGAATCAAGTTGCTTGAATTTCTTCACATCAGCAGCAGAGACACTAGCAGAGATGATGGGGACGCCATGTTCCACAATATACCAGAGATCATTATCAATAGCTTGTAGATGCATTTGCATCTTGTTCTTCCAGAAGGGAAAGTTCTTTCCTTCAAAAGTAGGACATGCTGCAGTCACCTTAAACATGCCTCCACTCGACATAACTAAAACTCTAGGTGGTTAAACCAAAATCACACAGAACAAGGGAGTACCTTGCTGTGGAACCAATTGAAAGTGCGTTATATCGACTAGAGGGGGGTGAATAGGAGATTTTTAGAATTTCATCACTGAGGAAATTCCTTTTGAGGAAATTCCTCACTGATGACTAACTTACAGCGGAAACAATTAAGGATCAGAAGTGCAAAGTTTCACAACAGCAGTTTTTCAGTGTGAGGAATGTGAAAACAGATTGCACAGTGAGCAGGCACGCAGAAAATAGATGAGGATTAACTAGCGTGAAGAATTTGGGGTTGAGGAATTTCAGAGAAAGTCTTCAGCAAATTCTTAAAATAGTAACACTGAAAGTCATCAACACATAATCTGAGGAAAGTAAGGAGGTGAGGAATTAGAACCCATTTCACAGCGAAGACAGTAGTTGATGACCCAGTTCCAACTGTTGTGACAGTTGTACATCTAGTTTGGAGCGGCTTGGTATTGAAACCAAAGGACACTGCGTCACGGGACACACAGTCCCTACCGTGTTCTCCTTGGGCTAAGAACACGCAGTCCTCGCCCAACACTCGTGGTAAGTCTTCAGGGCAGACATCCAAACCCTCACAAACTTGGTCACCCGATGATCCACAATAGACTGCTAGAAAGCTCTAGACCACGACGCCTAACCGTCTCGAGGATGCACAGTCCTCAAAGGTAAAAGGCTTCAGTCCCACACACGAGCAACTTCCTCAGTGATGCTCAATCACTTAGTTCTAGGTTTGTGGTTTCGGTGTATGGGGTATTTCCTCACTGATGAATTACTCTCGAAGACTCTGAGGAATTGGGTTGCTCTTATGACAAGTGCAGTTTCTAAAGGAGCAGCCAACCAGCTAATGGTTGTGGGGGCGGCTATTTATAGCCTCGGAGCATCCCAACATGATTTGACGCTAATGCCCTTAAATAATATGACCATTGGTGTGGATAAGACCAATGATGTGGCGTGGCTATCAAAACGGTCGGAACCCTCAACTGTGAGAGTCCTCATGTCACTCGTATTCCTCACTTGAGGCTTTTGGTAGGATTAGGCTTCGGTTGAGCATCATGAGGAAATTCATTCCGAAGTATAACTTCGACCCCCTTTAATAGTACGGTGTTCCTATTACTCAAGTGTGAAGAAAATAAAACAGAAAGAGTAAATCTTCATGCTTCAAAGCCTTGAAAATGATTTTCTTGAGGACACACCGAATTCCTCAATTTTAATATCTTCATGAGTAATATCAATTTCATCGCAGATTCTTCGTGATTCAATTCTTCAGCTTCAGACCAATTTCTTCAACCGTAGATATACATTTTTAGGGGTCGATATTCATCAAATATCTCAAACTCCTCGGTGACTTATAGATCCTGTGTATACTCATAAGCACATTGGATACTTAACCTATAAGTCTTCAAACCACCAAAATCACTAAGGGGCACTAGATGCACTTACACTTATTATTATATTTCCTATTTCAGAATAATCGTTTATTATCCATGCTATAATTGTATTGAATGAAAGCATAGATACATGTGTGGATATATAGACAAAACAATGTCCCTAGTAAGCCTCTAGTTGGTTTTCTGACCATATGCAAGTGTTGTCACTTGATGACTCGATCACATCATTAGGAGAATGATGTGATGGACAAGACCCAAAATATGAATGTAGCATGTGATCGTGTCATTTTGTTGCTTTTGTTTTCTGCGTGTCAAGTATTCATTCCTATGACCATGAGATCATGTAACTCACTGACACCGGTGGAATACCTTGTGTATACCAAACGTCACAACGTTACTGGGTGACTATAAAGGTGCTCTACAAGTATCTCCGAAGGTGGCCGTTGAGTTAGCATGGATCAAGACTGGGATTTGTCACTCCGTGTGACGGAGAAGTATCTCGGGGCCACTCGGTAATACAACATCATATATAGGCCTTGCAAGCAATGTGACTCAAGTGTTAGTCATGGGATCTTGTATTATGGAACGAGTAAAGAGACTTGTTGGTAAGGAGATTGAAATAGGTATAGAGAAACCGATGATCAAATCTCGGGCAAGTAACATACCGAAGGACAAAGGGAATGTTATGCGGGATTATATGAATCCTTGGCACAGAGGTTCAACCGATAAGAACTTCGTAGAATATGTGGGATCCAGTATGGACATCCAGGTCCCGCTATTGGAAATTGGTCGGGGAGTGTCTTAGGTCATGTCTACATAGTTCACGAACCCGCAGGGTCTCCACACTTAAGGTTCAGTGACGTTTCAGTATAGTTGAGTTATAGATGTTGGTTACCGAAGCTTGTTCGGAGTCCCGGATGAGATCACAGAGGACATGAGGGTTTCCGGAACGGTCCGGAAACGAAGATTGATATATAGGATGGTTTCATTTGGTCACCGGAAAGATTTCGGGCATTACCGGAAGTTATGAATGGGTTCCGGGTTTTCACCGGGAAGGGCCCACCCACCCGAGAGTGAGCCCAATAGTCCTAGGGTGGCGCAGCAGATCTTAGTGGGCTGGTGAGGCCAGCCCAAGTGGGCTATGGCTCTAGAAGAAGAAAACCAAAAAGAAAAAAAAGAGGGAGATGGGAAGGGAGAGGAGGACTCCTCCTTCCCCAAACCGAGTAGGACTTGGAGTACTCCTCTCCACTTCGGCCGGCGCCCTAGGGGCTCTCTTGAGCCCCAATGCTAGCCCTCCTCTCCTCCTATATATACTAGAGGATTTAGGGTTTTGGAGACACAACTTTGCCACGTGCAACTCAAACCTATACCTCGTAGATCTTCCTCTAGATCGGATTTCTACGGAGCTCGGGCGGAGCCCTGCAGGAATAGATCATCACCATCACCGGCGTGTCGTCACGCTGCCGGAGAATTCGTCTACTTCTCCATCTCCCTTGCTGGATCAAGTAAGAGGAGGTCATCATCGAGCTGTACGTGTGCTGAACGCGGAGGTGCCGTCCGTGCGGTGCTAGATCGGGACGGATCGTGGGACGACGGTGACTTGAATCACGAAGCTGTACCACTACATCAACCTCGTTTCTTAACGCTTCCTGCTACTGCAACAAAAGACCTTCCAACGGCGCCAGAAACGTGCTACGGCACCAGGAATCCTTCTGCTACGGCTTCGCCTTAAGGGACTTCCTAGGAAAATATGCAAAGGATTCCCCCCGTGGCCTTGGAGCCTTGCGTTGGTGTTCCCTCGAAGCGGAAAGGGTGATGTAGCGTCGCGGTGGTTAGTATTTCCCTCAGTTTGAGAACCAAGGTATCGATCTAGTGAAGGAGTATCACAAGTGCCTGCACAAACACAAAAAGCATGCTCCCAACGCTATGAAGGGGTTGTCAATCCCTTATAGATTGTTTGTCAAGTGAGAACTGAAAGCAACAAAGTAACAAAGCAAAGTGAAAGCGAAAGTGGAAACGATAGATGTGAATAGCGACGGTGACTTTTATCAACTACCAAGCCACGCACCGCTGTGCTCTAAAAGATATAAGTGAAGCACAAAGAGAAAAAGTATCTAGCGCAAAAGATATAAGTGAAGCACATGTGAGCTGAATTGTCTACCAAAAGATATAAGTGAAGCTCGACAAAATAACGGTGAGTGCATGTCTCTCTCTAGGTGTGCAGCAAGGATGATTGTGACACAACAAAAATAAAAGAGTCCTACGATACAAGACGCTCCAAGCAAAAACACATAACATGTGGTGAATAAAAATATAGCCCCAAGTAACATTACCGATGGATTGAAGACGAGAGAAGGGATGCCTTCCCGGGGCATCCCCAAGCTTAGGCTTTTACGGCATCCTTGAAGCTCTTGGGGTGCCTTGGGCATCCCCAATCTTGGGCTCTTGCCACTCTTTATCTCTTTGTCCATAAGAACTTCACCCAAAACTCGAAAACTTCACAACACGAAACTTAAACAGAAACTCGTGATAACATTAGTATAAGAAAGCAAACCACCACTTCCTTAGGTACTGTAGAAAACTTAAATTCTACTTATGCTGATGTTGGGTTACTGTATTTTCTATCTTCCATGGCTAATACCCCCCGATACTATCCATAGTTTCATCAAAATAAGCAACCAACTCAACAAAAACAGAATCTGTTAACAGCAGACCACTCTGTAACAATCTGTATACTTCGTATACTTCTGGTACTTCAAAACTTCTGAAAAATTATGATAGTCTGAAGAATTTGCATAGAAATCAGCAGAAAAAATAATAAACTCAAAATCTCTTACAGAAAAAAAAATTAAAATTCCTTTCATGAGCGGAAAGTTTCTGTCTTTTCCAGCATGACCAAACGATCATCCCTAAGACTAATCATAACGGTTTTGCTTGGCACAAACGCAAAAAGAAACACAAAAAACACAATCATAACAGAATTATGAAAGTGTGGAAAACACAAAACAGAAAGAAAAAGGATAGATTCGTTGGGTTGCCTCCCAACAAGCACTTTTGTTTAACGCCCTTAGCTAGGCATTGATGATGCTCACACAAAAGACAAGAATTGAAGCACAACGAGAGCATCATAAGGCATGTGAAAATCACATCTGAGTCTAACATACTTCCTATGCATAGGCATTATATAGGAGAACAAATTGGCAAGACAACCAATAGTTACCATATGGTAGGAAGAAGAAAGAGACAATAGCAATCTCAACATAACGAGAGGTGATTTGGTAACATGAAAGTTTCTACCACAATATTTTCCACTCTCATAGCAATTACATGTGGGATCCTAATCAAATTCAACAATATAGCTATCACAAAGGATATTCTTTTCATGATCCACATGCATGCAAAGTTGATGCTCTTCAACAATAGTGGGATTATCATCAACTAAAGTCATGACGTCTCCAAACCCACTTTCAATAATATTGCGAACATCATATTCATCTTGAGGTTTAAACAAATTTTCGATATCATAAGAAAGATCGTCACCCCAATCATGATTACTGCAATAAGTAGTGGTCAAAGCAAAACTAGCATCCCCAAGCTTAGGGTTTTGCATATATTTAGCATGATTGTCTCTAATAGAATTTGTAGTGAAACCATTGCAATCATGCTTTTCATCCAAGGAGCCCTCGTGAATCACTTCATAAATTTCTTCATCACAATTTTCAGATTCACGCAACTCAAGCAAAACTCCATAAAGATAGTCGAGTGCACTCAACTTACTAGCAATTGGATCAACATAATTGGATCTCTTAAAGAGATTAGCAAGTGGATGAGGATCCATATCACTATATTTTCAGCAAGCGAAGATGCAAGAATATTGAAGGCACATGGCACACAAGCGAACAGAAAGCGAGCGAGAGAAAAGGGCAAACCAAAAGGCACACCAAAAGGCAAACGAAAGAGGCAAACGAAAAAGGCAAATGAAAACGGCAAATGTGAAGTGGGGGAGAGGAAAACGAGAGGCAACTAGCAAAAAAGTAAATGCAAGAGATGAGTTTGTGAGACCTACTTGGATAGATCTCTCCTTTCCCGGCAACGGCGCCCGAAATACTGCTGCTACTGCAACAAAAGACCTTCCAACGGTGCCAGAAATGTGCTATGGCACCAGGAATCCTTCTGCTACGGCTACGCCTTAAGGGACTTCCTAGGAAAATATGCAAAGGATTTCCCCTGTGGCATTGGAGCCTTGCATTGGTGTTCCCTCGAAGCGGAAAGGGTGATGTAGCACATCGGTGGTAAGTATTGAGAACCAAGGTATCGATCCAGTGAAGGAGTATCACAAGTGCCTGCACAAACACAAAAAGCATGCTCCCAACGCTATGAAGGGGTTGTCAATCCCTTATAGATTGTTTGCCAAGTGAGAACTGAAAGCAACAAAGTAACAAAGCAAAGTGAAAGCAAAAGTGGAAACGATAGATGTGAATAGACCCGGGAGCCGTAGTGTTTACTAGTGGCTTCTCTCATGAAAGCAAGTACACGGTGTGTGAACAAATTACTGTCGAGCAATTGATAGAACCGTGCAAAGTCGTGACGTCATCTATGGCAATGATTATATCTATAGGCATCACATCCAAAACAAGTAGACCGATACTTTCTGCATCTACTACTATTACTCCACACGTCGACCGCTATCCAGCATGCATCTAGTGTATTAAGTCCAAAAGAACAGACTAACGCCTTAAGCAAGATGACATGATGTAGATGGACAATCTCATATCTATGACAAAGCCCACCTTGTTACCCTTGATGGCAACTACACGATGTGTGCCTTGCTGCCCCTACTGTCACTCGGAAAGGTCACCACACGGTAAGAACCGAAAACCAAGCATTTCTCCCATTGGAAGAATCATAGATCTAGTTGGCCAAACAAAACCCAAGACTCGGATAGACTTACAAGGATATCAAATCATGCATATAAGAAATCAGCAAAGATTCAAATATATATCATAGATAATCTGATCAAAATCCACAATTCATCGGATCTCGACAAACACACTGCCAAAGAGGACTACATCGGATAGATCTCCATGAATATCATGGAGAACTTTGTATTGAAAATCCAAGAGAGAGAAGAAGCCATCTAGCTACTAACTACGGACCCGTATGTCTGAAGTGAACTACTCACGAGTCATTGGAGGGGCGATGATGTTGATGTAGAAGCCTTCCAACTCCAAAGTCCCCTCCGGCAGGGCACCGGGAAGGGTCTCCAGATGAGATCTCGCGGAAACGGAAGCTTGCGGCAGCGGAACAGTATTTTTGCGGATCCCTTAATTTTTTTCTGTATTTTAGGGAATATATAGGCGAAGGAGCTAGGTCACGGGGCGCCGGGGAGGCCACAAGCCTGCTGGTCGGCGCAACCTGGTGGCGGATAGGGGGATTGTGGGCCCGCTATAGCCCTCCTGGCTTGTCCCTCAAGCCCCCTCATCTTCTTCCGTTCAGGAAAAAAATATTTCGGGGATTTTATTCCGTTTGGACTCCGTTCAAAATCAGATCTGAAAAGAGCCAAAAACACAGAAAAAACAGGAACTGGCACTTGGCACTGAATTAATAAGTTAGTCCCAAAAAAGATATAAAAGGTACATAATACATCCAAAGATGACAAGATAACAGCATGAAACCATCAAAAATTATAGATACATTTGAGATGTATCACTTCCCTCTTAGCGATCTACAAGGGTATGTGGATCTGATCTCCCTCTCGTAGATGAACATCACCATGATAGGTCTTCGTGTGCGTAGGAAAATTTTTGTTTCCCATGCAACGTTCCCCAATAGTGGCATCATGAACTAGGTTCATGCGCAGATGTAATCTCGAGTAGAACACAAACGTTTTTCTGGGCTTTGACGTTCGATTTGCTGCCCTCCTTACTATTTTCTCGGATCAGCGATATTGTTGGATTGAAGCGGCCCGGACCAACATTACTCGTACGCTTACGAGAGACCGGTTTCATCGACCAACATGCAACTCGTTGCATAAAGATGACTGGCGGGTGTCGGTTTCTTCAACTTTAGTTGAATTGGGTTTGACCGAGGAGGTCCTTGGAGAGAGGTTAAATAGAAATTTGCACATCTCCATTGTGCTTTTTGCGTAAGTAAGATGCGATCATACTAGATACCCATAGCAGCCACGTAAAACATGCAACAACAAATTAGATGACGTCTAACTTTTTTTGTAGGGTATGCTTGTGATCTGATATGGCCAAAGACATGATGTGATATATTCGACGTGTAAGATGATCATGTTGTAATAGTTAATATCAACTTGCACGTCGATTCTACGGCAACCGGCAGGAGCCATATGGTTGTCTTTAAACTAACGTTTGTGTTTGCAGATGCGTTTACTATATTGCTAGGTTGTAGCTTTGGTAGTAATTGCATAGAAAGCACGACAACCTCGATGGCGGCACGATGATGGAGATCATGATGATGGAGGTCATGGTGTGGCGCCTGTGACGATGAAGATCATGCCGGTCCTTTGGTGCTGGAGATCATGAAGCACAAGATCATGGCCATATCATGTGACTTATGAGTTGCATGTGATGTTAATCCTTTTATGCACCTTATCTTTCTTAGAACGACGATAGCATTATAAGGTGATCCCTCACTAAAATTTCAAGATAAAATTGTGTTCTCCCCGACTGTGCACCGTTGCGACAGTTCGTCGTTTCGAGCCACCACGTGATGATCGGGTGTGATAGACTAACGTTCACATACAACGGGTGCAAAACAGTTGGACACGCAGAACACTCAGGTTAAACTTGACGAGCCTAGCATGTAGAGACATGGTCTCGGAACACAAGAGAATGAAAGGTCGAGCATGAATCATATAGTTGAAATGATTAGCATAGAGATGTTTACCACTGAAACTATACTCAACTCACGTGATGATCGAATTTGAGTTAGTGAATTTGGATCATGCCACACTCAAGTAACTAGAGGGATGTCTATTTGAGTGGGAGTTTATTAGTAATTTGATTAGTTAAACTCAAATTATCTTGAATATAGTCTAAATCCACTTTGCAATATTTTATGTTGCAGATCAATGGCTCACGCATTAGCTACCCTGAATTTCAATACGTTCCTAGAGAAAGCTAAGCTGAAAGATGATGGTAGCAACTTTGTAGACTGGGCTCGTAATCTCAGGCTCATCCTACAAGCTGGGAAAAAGTATTACGTCCTTGATGCTGCGCTAGGAGATGAACCACCCGCTACGTCTGACCAAGATGTTTTGAATGCTTGGCAATCACGTAAGGAGGACTACTCAGTAGTTCAATGTGCAGTCTTGTATGGCTTGGGACCGGGACTTCAACGGTGCTTTGAGCATCGTGGAGCATATGAGATGTTCCAGGAGTTGAAGTGTATCTTTTAGAAGAACGCCCAGATCGAGAGGTATGAGACCTCCGGTAAATTCTATGCTTCCAAGATGGAGGAGAATTCGTCTGTCAGTGAACATGTGCTCAAAATGTGTGGGTACTCAAACCGTCTGGGTGAGCTGGGGAATGAACTCCCGCAAGAGGCTATCACTGACATAATTATTCAATCACTGCCACCTAGCTATAAGAGCTTTATGTTGAACTATAACATGCAAGGGAAGAACAAGTCACCCGTCGAGTTATTCGCGATGCTGAAAGTCGTAGAGTCAGAGCTCTGGAAAGATAATCAAGTGTTGATGGTCAATAAGACCACTGATTTCCAGACAAACGGCAAAGGCAAGAAGGGTAACTCCAAGAAGAGCAGCAAAATTGTGGCCAATCCGATGAAGAAACCCAAGGCTGGACCTAAGCCGGAAACAGAGTGATATTATTGCAAGGGGATGGGTAGCTGGAAGCACAACTGCCCCAAGTATTTGGCTGATAAGAAGGCGGCCAACGTAAAACCAGGTATATGTGATATACATGTTATTGATGTGTACCTAACCAACTCTCGTAGTAGTGCGTGGGTATTTGACACCGGTTCTGTTGCTCATATTTGCAACTCAAAGCAGGGACTACAGAATAAACGAAGGCTGGCGAAGGATGAAGTGACGATGTGCGTGGGAAATGGTTCCAAGGTTGATGCAATCGCCGTTGGCACAGTCTCACTTCCGTTACCATCAGGATTAGTTATGAACTTAAATAATTGTTATTTAGTTCCTTTGTTAAGCATGAACATTATATATGGATCTTGTTTATTGCGATATGGTTACACATTTAAGTCAGAGAATAATGGTTGTTCTATTTTTATGAGTAATATCTTTTATGGTCATGCACCCAATGTGAGGGGTTTGTTCATATTGAATATTTATTGTGATCACACACATATACATAACATTGAGACCAAAAGATGTAGAGTTAACAATGATAGCGCCACGTTTTTGTGGCACTTCCGCTTAGGTCATATTGGAGTAAAGCGCATGAAGAAATTCCATGCAGATGGGCTTTTGGAGTCACTTGATTTTGAATCACTTGACACGTGCGAACCATGCCTCATGGGCAAGATGACTAAGACTCCGTTCTCCGGAACAATGGAGCGTGCAAGTGACTTGTTGGAGATCGTACATACTGATCTGTGTGGTCCAATGAGTGTGGAGACGCGCGACGGATATCGTTATTTTCTCACCTTCACTGATGATTTAAGTAGGTATGGATATATCTACTTGATGAAGCACAAGTCTGAAACGTTTGAGAAGTTCATGAAATTTCAGAGTGAAGTTGAATATCATCATAACAAGAAGATCAAGTTCCTACGATCTGATCGAGGCAGTGAATATCTGAGTTTCGAGTTTGGTGCTCACTTAAGACAATGTGGAATCGTTTCACAGTTGACACCACCTGGAACACCACACCGTAATGGTGTGTCCGAACGTCGGTATCGTACTTTGTTAGATATGATGCGATCTATGATGTCTCTTACCGTTTTGCCGTTATCGTTTTGGGGTTATGCATTAGAGACAGCTGCATTCACTTTAAATAGGGCACCGTCAAAATCCGTTGATACGACACCATATGAGCTATGGTATGGCAAGAGGCCAAAGTTGTCGTTTCTTAAAGTTTGGGGATGCGATGCTTCTGTCAAAGAGCTTCAGCCTGAAAAGCTGGAACCCAAAGCGGAAAATTCCATCTTCATAAGTTACCCGAAGGAGACAGTTGGGTACACCTTGTATCTCAGATCCGACGTCAAAGTGTTTGTTCCTAAGAACAGAGCTTTTCTTGAGAAGGTGTTTCTCTCGAAAGAATTGAGTGGGAGGAAGATAGAACTTGATGAGGTTGTAGAACCTCTACTCCCTCTACATGGTGGTGCAAGGCAGGGGGAAACCTGTGTCGAGGCGATGCCGGTTGAGGAGGAAGCTAATGATGATGATCATAAAGCTTCAGATCAAGTTACTATCGGACCTCCCAGGTCAACCAGATCACATACTGCTCCTGATTGGTAAGGTAATCCTGTCTTATCTATCATGTTCTTAGACAACAACCAACCTGTGAATTATGAAGAAGCAATGGTGGGCCCAGATTCCAACAAATGGCTGGAGGCTATGAAGTCCTAGATAGGATCTATTTATGAAAACAAAGTGTGGACTTTGGAAGTATTACATGAAGGTGGCAAGGCTATTCAGAACTAATGGATCTTTAAGAAGAAGACGGACGCAGACGGTAATGTGACTGTTTATAAAGCTCGACTTGTGGCAAAGGGTTTTTCACAAGTTCAAGGAGCTGAGTACGATGAGACATTCTCACCGGTAGCGATGCTTAAGTCCATCCAAATCATGTTAGTAATAGCTGCATTTTTTGATTATGAAATCTCGCATATGGATGTCAAAACGGCGTTCCTTAATGGTTTTCTGAATGAAGAGTTGTATATGATGTAGCCCGAAGGTTTTGTCGATCCAAAGAATGCTAACAAAGTATGCAAGCTCCAGCGATCCATTTATGGACTGGTGCAAGCATCTCGGAGTTGGAATAAGCGCTTTGATGAGGTCATCAAAGCATGTGGGTTTATAGAAGTTGTTGGAGATTCTTGTATTTACAAGAAAGTGAGTGGGAGCTCTGTGGCGTTTCTAATATTATATGTGGATGACATATTGCTGATTGGAAACAATGTGGAGTTTTTAGAGAGCATAAAAGATTACTTGAACAAATGTTTTTCAGTGAAGGACCTAGGAGAAGCTGCTTACATATTAGGCATTAAGATCTATTGGGATAGATTGAGGCACCTAATAGGACTTTCACAAAGCAGATACCTTCATAACGTTTTGAATATGTTCAAAATTGATGAGTCCAAGAAGGTGTTCTTGCCAGTATTACAAGGTATAAAGTTGAGTAAGACTCAGCGTACAGTAAATGTGGAAGATAGAGAAAAGATGAGTATCGTCCCCTATGCTTCAGCCATAGGGTCTATGATGTATGCAATGTTGTGCAATGTTGTGCACAAGACCGGACGTCAGCACGCAGGTTTCAAAGTAATCCACGAGTGGATCACTGGACGGCGATCAAGAATATTCTAAAGTACGTGAATAGGACTAAGGAAATATTTCTTGTTTATGGAGGTGATGAAGAGCTCGTCGTAAAGGGTTACGTCGATGCAAGCTTTGACACTGATCCGGATGACTCTAAGTCTCAAACCGAATACGTATTTATTCTTAATGGGGGTGCGGTAAGCTGGTGCAGTTCCAAGCAAAGCGTCGTAGCAGATTCTACATGTGAAGCGGAGTACATGTCTGCCTCGGAGGCAGCTAAGGAGGGTGTCTGGATGAAGTAGTTCATGACGGATGTTGGAGTGGTGCCAAGCGCACTGAATCCAATAACTCTGTTGTGTGAAAACACTGGTGCCATTGCTTTAGCAAAGGACCCAAGGTTTCACAAGAAGACCAGACACATCAAACGATGCTTCAACCTCATCTGCGACTACGTGAAGGAGACGCCGTAAATATTTGGAAAGTGCACACAGATCTTAATGTAGGAGATCCGCTGACTATACCTCTTCCACGAGCGAAGCATGATCAACACCAGAACTGTATGGATGTTAGATTCATTCCAATGTAAATCACATAGTGATGTGAGACTAGATTATTGACTCTAGTGCAAGTGGGAGACTGTTGTAAATATGCCCTAGAGGCAATGATAAAATATTTATTATTATATTTCCTGTTTCAAAATAATCGTTTATTATCCATTCTATAATTGTATTGAATGAAAGCATAGATACATGTGTGGATATATAGACAAAACAATGTCGCTAGTAAGCCTCTAGTTGGCTAGCCAATTGATCAAGGATGGTTAAGGTTTTCTGACCATATGCAAGTGTTGTCACTTGATGACTGGATCACATCATTAGGAGAATGATGTGATGGTCAAGACCCAAACTATGAACGTAGCATGTGATCGTGTCATTTTGTTGCTATTGTTTTCTCCGTGTCAAGTATTCATTCCTATGACCATGAGATCATGTAAGTCACTGACACCGGAGGAATACCTTATGTGTATCAAACGTCACAACGTTACTGGGTGACTATAAAGGCGCTCCACAGGTATCTGCGAAGGTGTCCGTTGAGTTAGCATGGATCAAGACTCGGATTTGTCATTCCGTGTGACAAAGAGGTATCTCGGGGCCCACTCGGTAATACAACATCACATATAAGCTTTGCAAGCAATGTGACTCAAGAGTTAGTCACGGGATCTTGTATTACGGAACGAGTAAAGAGACTTGCCAATAACGAGATTGAAATAGGTATAGAGATACTGACGATCAAATCTCGGGCAAGTAACATACCGAAGGACAAAGGGAATGTTATACGGGATTATATGAATCCTTGGCACAAAGGTTCAACCGATAAGATCTTCGTAGAATATGTAGGATCCAATATGGACATCCCGGTCCCGCTATTGCATATTGGCCGGGGAGTATCTCAGGTGATGTCTACATAGTTCTCGAACCCGCAGGGTCTGCACACTTAAGGTTCAGTGACGTTTCGGTATAGTTGAGTTATAGGTGCTGGTGACCGAAGGTTGTTCAGAGTATCGGATGAGATCACGGACGTCACTAGGGTTTCTGGAATGGTCTGGAAACGAAGATTGATATATATGATGGTTTCATTTGGTCACCGGAATGATTTCGGGCATTACCGGCAGTGTACCGGAAGTGACGAATGGATTCCGGGTTTTCGCCGGGAGGGCCCCACCCACCCGGGAGTGAGCCCAATAGTCCTTGGGTGGTGCACCGGCCCTTAGTGGGCTGGTGAGGCCTGCCCAAGTGGGCTATGGCGCTAGAAGAAGAAAACGAAAAAAAGAAAAAAAAAGAGGGAGGTGGGAAGGGAGAGGAGGACTCCTCCTTCCCCAAACCGAATTGGAGTTGGGGTCCTCCTCTCCACTGAGGCCAGCGCCTAGGGGCTCCCTTGAGCCCCAAGGCTAGCCCCTCTTCTCCTCCTATATATACTAGAGGTTTTAGGGTTTTTGAGACACAACTTTGCCACATGCAACTCAAACCTATACCTCGTAGTTCTTCCTCTAGATCCGATTTTTGCGGAGCTTCGGCGGAGCCCGACAGGTATAGATCATCACCATTACCGGCGCGCCATCACGCTGCCAGAGAACTCATCTACTTCCCCGTCTCTCTTGTTGGATCAAGAAGGCGGGGATCTTCATCGAGCTGTACGTGTGCTGAACGCGGAGGTGTCGTCCGTTCGGTGCCACATCGGGACGGATTGTGGGACGACAGTGATTTGAATCACGAAGCTGCACCACTACATCAATCACGTTTCTTAATGCTTTCCACTTAGCGATCTACAAGGGTATGTGGATCCGATCTTCCACTCGTAGATGAACATCACCATGATAGGTCTTTGTGTGCGTAGGCAATTTTTTGTTTCCCATGCAACGTTCCCCAACAATGCTTTCACTGTCAACATAACAACTAAGAGATCTCACTATCTTCCATGCTAAATACATTATAGGCGGTTCCCAAACAGAGAAGTAAAGTTTTAACTCCCCTCCACCAATCGATCACACTCCATGGCGAGCCAAATCTACGGGTACCGTCCATACAAACAACATTCCTGGGCGAGTTTTGTTTCATTAAATTTGATTTGACTCTGAGCATGGAACTAGGCATCCCATTTACCAGCCACTTTCTCATCAATGATAGTGAATCAACACATATCTTGAGAATAACCTACTTAGCATGGAAGATACTGATAGCCTTAGAACAGCACATGAGCGATTTGAGCATACAAAATAAAATATTCATTTGAAAATTTAAAATACGACACATGCAAATTTACTCAAGACGACACATAAATACCGCATATAGGTAGGTATGGTGGACTCATATGCCACAACTGGTTTCAAGGATTTTGGATGCACAAGTAGTCAGTCCGCTTAGTGCAGGTGAAGGCTAACAAAAGACGGGGAAGCGACCAACTAGAGAGCAATAACGGTCATAATCATACAGAGCGACAAAGCAACATTGAATCGGGCATGAAAGCGATATAACTATTCTAAAATAAAAGATCGTCAAGGCTTGATAGACTTCTAGTCATAAACATGTGTAAGCATGTGTCAAGTCAATCCAAAAACTCTCTGAAGTGAACTAGCACTCTAATATGCCAAACCATGAACAATTCAAGACATGCTAAATATTTCAATAACACATTATGCACTCCAGCTATTTGATACTTTTCATAAAGAAAGCATGAACAACTTGGAGAGCATTGTAATCATAGCACTATGTCGCTACAAGGTGGTCTCCAGATCATAAGTACACGCATATGTACAGAAGTAGAAAAAATAGAGTTCATATCGGCTTCCCTTGTTACATTCCTTCCGTCGATCTTCGTCATTATTGCATCATCACTTGCACGATCGAACGTAGAAAGTTATAATCAAGTGCAATTGCAACCATGGACGTGAGCTGAACTCTGCAAACAAAGCAAACTAAAGAGAGAAAATAAATATTTTTGCGTTTTCCAAAGGTTAAACGAAAGCAAAAGAAAAGATAAATCTTTTTGTTGGTTTTGCAAAGAAAGATCAAACAAGAATAGGCAAAAACTATGAAAAAGACTTACAAAGGATACTACGGATGATACAATGAAAGGGGAGAAGAATACGTACTCCCCCAAGATTAGGCTTTTGGCCTAAGTTGAGCTCGGCTACTGCGGGCTCCAGGAGCTTCCTCCGGCTCTGGAGTGGTACTGGTGGCTCCAAGAATCATACGAGGCATCGGGCGCGTACACTAATGCCCGAGTGGCCTCCCAAGGAGAAGGCTCTTCTTTCTCAGGAACAACCTCCTCCATGAGGTTGTGGAACTTCTACTGGATCACGAACTCGTCCAGCTTAATCGAGGTGAAAGACCACCCGTTCCTGCTGGTGTAATCAAACAAAAGTGGTGCAGGAAGACGGATGTCGCGAGTAGTAAGCTCGCCAAATCTCATAATATAAAGAAGGTTACTAAACTCGGAAGTCCTAGTAACAAACTCATGCCTCTTCATAGCGGTAAGATCAAAGCTTATGAATGAAAAAGGCATATCATCTGTGCACACTGTCCGCCCGAGGTGCCTGAGGATAAGCGTGGCATAAATGCCACAAAAGTGCGGCCCTTTTCCGCTGTTAGCGACGAGGCGATGAGCAATCAAAGCACCAATATTATACGTGTTATCTCCTAAGAGGGCGGCTGCCAAGATAGCAAGATCCGGAGCTGAAATGTTGCTCGTGTTGTCACGAGCTAACACCCCTCGAGTAATATAATATGCGAAATACCTGATGTGGGGAATCAAGATGCTGGAGATCATCCCCCGGTGAATTTGTCCCAGGTCCTTACTACAAAGGGAAGTGCATAGGAATTTCAGCTCGTATGGTTGAACGTTCATTTTAGTCGTCTTCCCGACATTCTGCACACCTATAATATCAGAAAATTCTTCCAAAGACATTATAAAGAAATCCTCATATAATCTGACTTCAATCATGGAAGTTTTATCATTATATCTAAACCAGTTGATAAAATAATAGGTGAGTTTTGGATATTATTGCACACGTCGTGTTACGAGATGTGTCAAACCTGCAGCTGCATAGAGGTTATCAAACTCATCCTTAATACCTGCCGCCATAAGGAAATCTAAACACGGGTATGCCATGGCATGTGTCGTGTCCGTCTCGTGGAACAACTCCAGTGGCACGATATCATCATTGTACCTTGTCCTCACAGTAGAGGACGGAGCTGCAGCAAGCTCATTTCTTATCCGTGGAACAACTCCGTGTTAGTCTATCAGTAGGCTCGGGTCTCTTCTTCCCAAGCCATCCTTTTGCTTTTCCAAACAAGCTCATTTCTGAAATTTTTGGTTCAACACAAAAATGGAGGTTTAAGCAAAAATGAGTTGGAGCAAACTATTCTACCCACTCCCCTTATGCACAAGCTTGCATCAAAATTTAACAAATAAATTTCTAAACGTGCATGCAAGCTCATATGAACAACACCAAGAGCTCCTAAATACTCACAAATAAGACCACCAATCAAAATTTTAATTGGAGGAGTGGAGGAGTCACATACCAGGGAGCAAATGCTCAAATTCTCAATGCAAATGATTGGTTGTAGAGAGAGATAGAAATTTGCCACCAAGAAGAGCAAGAACATGAGCTCCAACAGAAAAATCAGGTTTTTTGGAGTTAGAGAGAGAGAAGGGAGGAAGAAGTACCTGGAAAGGGGCGCAGGTGGGCCTAGGCGACTTGTGGGCGCAGGGAGGGCGCAGGCGGCGCCAGTTGGCAGCCTAGACAAAGGGTGCCCCACTGGCTGGCTCGAGGTGCCCCCGCTTCTCCTTTTCATTGGAAATTTTTATTTCAATTTTTCTGGAATTCTTCTAACAACTTAACTTTTAAAAAAAATCGGAATACTGAAAGCTGCAAAACTTCCGGAAAGCTCGAAACAATGGTTAAACATATGAAGTTTCAAAAACATTAAACTTTGGTACAAGAAGGAGGAGGAAAGTTAAACGAAATGAAAACATAACAAGCTTCTCTGTTTACTCATATAAAACATATTTGTTAGCAAGGTTGATCAAGTCTTACTACCAAATAGGTGTTGTATTTGAGAAAAAAGTTTCACTTCTTATAAAGAAATCCTGGTACCTTTATTTCAGTGGATATTGTCCCCACCATAATGGTTTTGTATTTGTGGTACACATGTAGAGGACAATCCCACTCCCCAACCTTCACGGTCTCAATATTCTCAATAGAATTATGGCCATGCCTTTTATCAATCTTCTTCGGAAAATATACCGTGTGCTCCTTCTCATTAACATTGAAGGTGACCTTTCCTTTATTGCAATCAATAATGGCACCTGCGGTGTTAAGAAAAGGTCAACCAAGAATAATAGACATGCTCCCATCCTCGGGCATGTCAAGCACAACAAAGTCAGTAAGGATCAAGCAATTAGCAACTTCAACGGGAACATCCTCGCAAATACCTACAGGAACGGTTGTTGACTTATCATACTTTTGAAGAGAGATATCTATAGGGATTACTTTATCTAGACAAAGCCTTTGTAAAGAGAGAAAGGCATAACCTCACTCCTGCACCAAGATCACATAAAGCAGTTCTGACATAATTATTTTTTATGGAGCAAGGAATGGTGGGAATACCTGGATCACCAAGCTTCTCAGGAATCTTGCCACCTAAAGAGTAATTAGCAAGCATAGTAAATATTGCCTGATTAGGAACTTTTCTTTTATTAGTAACAATATCTTTCATATACCTTGAGTACGGAGGCAACTTAATAGCAATAGTCACAGGAATTTGAAGAAAAAAAGGTTTCACCCATTCACAAAATTTATTGTAATGCTCTTCTTCTTTGGTTTTGAAAGGCTTATCTGGAAAGAGCATTCATTTTTGTACCCATGATTCTCTTTCCTTCCTATGTTATATTTCAACAAAAACTTCCCTAGTATATCTTTTGCGCTTGTCGGGTGCTTCTTCTACTCGTATCTCAAGAGGATCAATCTTCTCATTATCTTTATCAGGTTCAGCACCATCTTCAGTTTCATCATCGGAAATAGATATACTATTAGGATCAACAATAGGTTCTTCATCAGTTATGAGATCATTGGAATTGTCATGCTCCTTGTGTTTCTTCTTCTTCTTCGGGGAGCTGACAATGTCTTCTTTGTGTAATTGAGAATCTTGCTCAATCCTCTTTGGATGCCCATCCGGATAAAGGGGGTCCTGGGTATGTGTACCTACTCGGGTATTTATACCATATGCATGCGTATCAACTTGTTTCGAATTGTTAGCAAACAAATCTTTTTGCACATTAGAAATTTGTTCAAGCTGAGTTTGCACCATATAGAAATTCTTAACAAGACCTTTAACATCGTTAACAGTTCTACTTAAAACATCAAGAAAACTTCTGATAGCAAGGGAGTTGTCATGCAATTGGTTTTGAATCCGCTCATTAAAGTGATTTTGCTTGACAATGAAATTATCAAGCTCATCTAAGCATTGATCAAGAGGCTTACCATGAGGGACGTCACTTGCATTGAATTCTAAAAGAGATTTTACCTCTACCATAGGTGGGTGAGTGATGGGCTGATATAATTCCTCAATAGGAGGTAGATTCTTCACATCTTAAGTTTTATTACCTCTCTCTTTCATAGTCTTCTTGTCTTCTTGCATAACTTATGGTCACAAGAAAATCATACCTCTCTTCTTGGGTGATGGTGGTGGTTCTGGAACGGACCAATCATCATGATTCTTAGCTATCTTCCCATTAATTCTTCGACATCGTCCGGTGTTCTTTCCCTGAAAACACAACCAGCACAACTATCTAGATAGGTTCTAGATTCATTGGTAAGACCAGCATAAAATATAGCAAGTAATTCATTCTTAGAGATTCAATGTACCGGTCTAGCCTAAAGCAAAGTGCAATACCTCCCCAAGCTTTAGGGAGGTGCTCATCCTGCAACTGTTTAAAGTTATAAATTCTTTGTAAAGCAGCATGTTGCTTATGAGCAGGAAAATATTTAGCAGCAAAAGATTGAGCTAAATCTTGAGGACTCTTAATGGAACTACATGGTAGTGCATCATACCATGCTTTAGCATCTTCCTTCAAAGAGAAACGAAGTAGCTTAGTAACATAATAATTTCTCTTCTTGTCCTCTGTAGTGAATAAGCCACCCAACTCAGTGAGTTTGGTAAGGTGTCCAATAACATCGTCATCTTCTCTGCCATAAAAAGGGTCAGCTTCAACTGTGATATAAGTGAAAGATCAACAAAGAAATCAAAACCAGCATCCTCAATGCAAATAGGAGATGAAGCAAACTTAGGATCAGGAGTAAACTTTTTCTTCATAGAATGCTTTTCAAGCAGCTTCTTAATAGAAGCAGCGTCAAAGTCAGTACACTCTATAAGTTCCCTGCATAAATCATCATCAAGTTCAATATAATCATCATCAAGAATTCTTTCCTTCAGACCACTCAAGTATGGGTAACCCAAAGATCTACCAATATGGTAGCGTGTAGCAGGAAGTTCGATTCGAGACTGTTTAGCAGCCTTAGCAATCTGAGACTCGATAAAATAACCAAGTAAACCAGGCTCATCAATAGTAGCGGAAGCATCATCAAAAGTCTCAGGCATAGTGACAGACTCGGTAGAAGTAGCATGTGATGGTGGTGAAGCAAACTTACTCATAACAGAAGGTGAATCAAGCGTAGCGCTAGTGCTAAGAACCGTACATTTTCTCGGAGTTGATGGTGAAATTGGAACCTTGGGGTCTCCTTTCTTACCCATAGTGAATAAATCGCAGCAAGAAAAATAACTCCAAGTAGACTTGGAAATAAAGCTATGGTCCCCGGCAACGGCGCTAGAAAAAGGTCTTGATAACCCACAAGTGTAGGGGATCGCAACAGTCTTCGCGGGTAAGTTAACCCAATTTATCGATTTGACACAAGGGGAGCCAAAGAATATTTATAAGCTTTAACAGTTGGGTTTTCAATTCAACCACACCTAAAAGATACTTGCTTGGCAATGAAATATTAGTAGCAACGGTGATATGGAAGTGATGGTGGCAACGAAAATAATAGTGGCAAAGCAACGAATGTAAAACGGCAAAAGTAAAGTAACTTGTGACTAGGAGGATTAAAACACTGTATGCTAAGGAGATGGATGGTTGGTCATGGATGAGAGATATCATGTATTTAACTTGGGGCAAGGCACATAGAAAAGTAATGATCATCTAGGCATATATCAAACATTAGGCATGTATCCCGAGGTAGTCGTGCATTCTTGTAATAAGAACTTGCACAACATCTTTTGTCCTACCATCCCGCTATCAATGGGGCCAAAAGAAACTTATGGAGATTAAGGTGCTCTTGTCAAAGAGCACCGCAACAAAGCATTAACAATCAATGGATACATGGAATCCTCAAACTATAGTCTATCCCCTTTGGTGTCCCAAGCTGTCACCATTGGAATCGCCGGTTCCGGACTATAAGAGGTGCATACTACTCATAGATAGGATCTAGAACACAAATATATTCATGAAAACATAAGGTATTCATATATGAAATCATGTTACTCGGGCCCAAAGTGGCAAGCATTAAGAGTAGCAAGTAGTATCAAAGATGATAAACACCGTAGTAGATGATAGGCAACATGCCCCAAACAACCCGACGAACAATTACATGATCTAACTCATCCAATCTCTCCCATCCCCTTCACCTACAGCAGGGAATTACTCACACATGATGGGAGAAGCCATGGAAGGATGATGGAGTCGTGATGGTGATGACGATGGCGATGATTTCCCCTTTCCGGAGGCCAAAACAGCCTCCAGATTAGCTCTCCCGAAGAAGCACCGAGGGTGGTGGCGGCTCCGCATTGACAACACGTAAAACGACTTCTGTTCTAGAATTTCTGCATCACTGGTAAAAATAGGAGCCAAAGTAGGGCACCAGAGGGGTGGGCCCCACCCAGGCAGCCTCCCGGCGTGGCCAAGGGTAAAGCCGCGCCAGCAGGTCTCCTGGGGGCCATGTGGCTCCCTCTAGCCCATCTTCTGGCCCATGGTTCCTCCCGATGCGTGGATTTTCTCTATTTTTATGGGAATTTTCTGGGACATCCAAATATCCATTTTCCTGCACACAAGAAAACCATACAGGTATCTCTGCTGAAAACAGCATCAGTCCGGGTTAGTTTGGTTCAAATTTTGCAAGAATGAGGCCAAAACAATAGCAAAAGTGTTTGGAAAAGTCGATATGTATGAGACGTATCACTTGCTGAGCATGGGAAGAAGGCCGAAGAGGCTTCATCATGGAAAGGTACACTTGTTACATATGTTATAGACATTTACCTTGCTGACATACCTAGTAGCCCTTGATTATTTGATACCGGATCGTTTGTTCATATTTGCAACTCAATGAAGGGGCTTGTAAGAACTAGGCGTGTGGCACAAGTGGAGATTGACATAAAGGTACGCAACAAAGAAAGAGTTGTTGCGTTGGACGTGGCACAATGAAGCTCCAACTTTCTTCTAGATTTATTTTGGAATTGAATAACTGTTATTACATTCCCTCACTTAATCGAACATTATTTCTGCCTCATACTTGATGAGTCAGGGTTATGAATTCAATTTGAAGGACAATGATTTTTCATTTTGTTTGAATGGAATGTTCCACGGTTATGAACCCATTGTATATGGGCTATTTATTTTAAATCTACAAACGGAACCAATCTATAACGTGAATGTCAAGAGGCATAAGCCTAATGAGATAAATGCGACATACTTCTAACACATTAGTCCGATCGCATGAAGAAGCTCCATAATGATGGACTCCTAACTTCGGCTGACTTCAGGTCGTTCGAGACATGCGAATCATGCTTGCTAGGCAAGATGACTAAGTCTCATTTTGCAAATAGTTGGGAGAGGGCGTCCGAGCTATTGGAGCTAATACACAATAATGTGTGTCGTCCAATGAGCAGAATGGCCAGAGGTGGCTATCAATACTTCGTGACTTTTACCGATGACTTGATTAGATATGGATATATATATTTGATGAGGCACAAGTCACAAACTTTTGAAAATTTCAAAGAGTTTTTAAACTATGTTTAAAATCAGCTCGGCAAGATGATAAAGCTTCTGCAATCAGATCGTGGAGGTGAGTACACGAGCCATGAGTTTGACGATCACACCTTCGGGTATGCCATAAAGAAAGGGCATGTCACAACGGACAAATCGAACCTGTTGGACATGGTCCAATCGATGATGAGCAAATCGCACTACCCTTGACATTCTTGGGATACGCTCTAGATACTACAACTTTCACACTTAGCAGGGTACCATCAAAATCCAAAGACAACACTCCACATGAGATGTGGACTAAGAAGAGTCCTAGTTTCTCTTTTGTAAACATTTGTGGTTGTGAAGGTGTAACGTCCAAGATGCGACACTATCTTTATTTGGGGACGTGGCCTTACTATGGATAGAGGCGCATCTCGGTGTTTCCCGAGTACAGAAATCATTGCAGATACATTTATGAAGAGGTGAGTATATGTATTGGTTTACAGTCACCACATGCTAAATGACAAGTCACACAACTTTATTCAAACATCCAGAAGACAGGGACCGACTACAAATGAAATCAAACGATAAAATTGCAATGAGTCTGGCTTGCTATGTGAGGAGACGACCAAGGCCCTCTATTCGTCGGGGTACATCACTTAAATGTGCCTCTTTTCCTCATCAAACTCCCACTGGAGCTGCGAAGCATCGAACGCCTCTGGATCTGCGGTACCTGTATGTGTGGTGTTGTAGTAATCAGTGAGCCACGGAGACTCAGCAATCTCGCGACCATGATATCGGGACTAATTAAGTTATTGGGTGTGGTAAGGTTAAGTGGTGAGGTTGCAGTAGCACTAAGCATTATTTGGTGGCTAAGTTACGAGAATATAATTTTAAATTGATTGGTCTATGCAAAACCAGACGTGACCTTACGTCAGACATAACCCCACCGTGTTCTCAGTCGGAGTAGAATCTCACGAGCAGAGACAGTCACGGTTACGCACTTACTTGGCAGATTTTAATTTTTGTTTTCTTCAAGTTATCTATAATCATATGTTAAATAAATTTCCAAGTTGCCACATAACCGCGGGCACGGCTTTCTAAAAGATATTAACCCTCCAAGGGTGCTCCAACTAGTCCATCACAAACTATCACAAGCTGCGCCGGAGAGAAAACCTCAACCTTGAGATATACCGAAGTATGACTGATATCCCAGTGCACAAGAGATTCTCTATGAGTAAAACAAATCCGTCAAGACCTCTAGGGGTCCAAATCACAATAGGAGTCATGCGTAACTCTGTCTCAGGGCACTACCGGATGGGAAAGCCTACGAGTGAAACCAAACCCCGAGTTTCCCCGCGGTGGCCCTGGAGTCAGCCCGTTTGGGCCAACACTCATGAGGGGCATTGGCCTAGGTTGTTGATTAATTATCCATGGGGTAGCTATTCCCTATGCGGTTTAATTAAGTTGTTAGCAAATGTAATACCAATGTTGGGCCTTACTAGGAGAATTTTAACTCGGAACGAATTCTCAAGGGGGTCCCCATAACAACCCCAAGCTTGTTAGGGGCTCTCAATATGGAACATAACACCAGTAGCCGAAAACTAGGGCGGCAAAAGCGGAACAAAATCCCAAGAAAAAGGCCAAGGCTTCTGCCTTCACCAGGTATATATGTGCATTAAATTAAATAGCAATAATAAGGTGATATTCCAAATATCCATGTCAACACATGGATCAACTTGCACCTGCAAATAGCAAGGCTAGAAGAAGGGTTGATCAAGCACTAACTTAGCCAATCAATGTTTCGCTAGGATGTGGAAGGTTAGAATATTTTCATGGGAGTATCTGGAGGCTTGATATTCAGGTGGTAGTCAGTGATAATTAGCGATGAAAATGAGAGAGCTAAGCATAACAAAATTAGAAAAGATATCAAGGTCAACGATCATCTTGCCTCACACTTCTTCTGAGGGATAATAGGCTTGCTCTTCAGGAATGTTCTCAATAGGATCCTCATACTCATTCTCGGCACCTGATGCTACCCAAAGAAAATACAACATCCAATCAACACATAGACGCGGCATGATCCTCAAACATAAGATGCATGAATATGATGTGAATGGAGCATGGCAATGATACACTAATCATATTCCTGATGCAATTATTTAGATATTACCTTTCTGTCCACAACCTCAAGATTAATTATCTAGGCATGCATGAACGTGGAAAAAAATGAATGCATCAATGAAAAACGTTACAAATAGATATAAATAACGTCGCAAACCGAGTTACGGATCTCCCGGAACTCTCACTACAAGATACGGAAGACAACGTTGATGATACAAAATTTGTGAGAGGCTATGAGCAATTCCTTGCCATCCCAAGTATGCCAATGGATTGGGAAAGAAATTCTAGGTCAAATATACCTAAAGTTAATGCAAAATAAGGAATCACAACTCACACAAAGCGCAAAACAATCTAACAAGTAATATGTCCAAACACAGCATCATACCACTTTGTTCATGTGAAAACTAACAGCTACAACCACCTATCAAGCTCAACCAAGACATAGATATGAAGCTAACAAAGACTAAAACAACTCCAAACTAATAACAACATGGATAGGGTCATGGATCAATTGCAATCAAGCTAATAACAGGGTAGAATTATAACAGATTAGGACTTGGTGAAAATATCAGTTTTCCACAAGCAGATTTATCATCATGGCATATTGTTAGCAATAAAACTCTATACTGTAGTAACTTTCATGGCATGAAACTTAAGAAGGCGCTAGAGGGGAACAAATACTACAATCCACTCCCACTAACTATGAGCCAATACTACACAGCATAAATGATAGCAACCTCTGAACATGGCATGGTGATATAAGCAGATTAACAGACTTAGTCAAATCTCACAAGGTTAATTCACAGCTGTTTACAAGAACATGGCACGTTTGACAGGAAGAATAGCTAATATGCAAAACCTAATTTTCAAAGTAATTGCACTATTTGATAGCGGGCAACAAGCTATTTAATTCACACCAAAGTACCAGCATAAAAAACTTGCATATGCTTGGCAATCATCATGGAAACAAAGCTACTTGAAATAGTTTTCAAACCGAGTCATATTCACCATACCCAAAAAACAGCAATATTGAGATGGCTTGTTCACAACAAGAAAGCCACAAATATACAGATTTCTCATGGCAAATAAAAATACCAGGGCCTATTACTCACAAAACACTACAACTTTCATGTTGACAAGTTCGGAAAAGGGTCCAAGGATTGCTTCACACAAAAATAACAAATAGGCATCCTGATGTAAAATGGCGTGCACATCAACTTTCTCAAAAGAAAAAAATAATGCCACCATTGAATTCCTTGGAATTTTCTACTCCATATTCATACATCATAAGAATACGTTTCGGCAGAAAAATTAATCACAAACCACAAACGAAAATGAAATTAACTAGGTGTAACCTAGTATATGCCAAATTTAGCGTATGCTCAAAATGGACATGGACAAATTTGCAACTTGCCCTATATGGCATATTTCAAAACCAGAATTAACACTAAAAACAAAGAAAAAGGGGTCCCACAAGCAGTAGCACAAGGGCCCTGTGAGGGTATGCTGATGGGACCATGCCCCATTGTCAGTCCTCAACAAACTTTTAACACAGTAGAGAAAATAATAGGCTCGATGGGGGTCGAACCCGGGACCTCCTAGTGGTGCACTGCACCTTCTACCACTGGGCTATGCTACAACGTATGAACTGAAGGGGTTCTCAACGTTACAAAAGGCAAAAAGGGTTGGCTTCTCCTCTTGTGACAGACAAGACCTCGACAGAGCCTATGGCTACTCCAGCGACCATCGGACCAGACGATCGCTGGTGGGGCACTAGAAACCATGGGGAAGCTCATTCCCACACCAGGGAGGTTGCAATGCGAGGGAAGCTAGCCTTCGAGCTTAAGTAAAAAATCTCCCTAAAGCCATGACTCGGCCCCGCTGCACACAAAGCAAGGCAGCTGGGCGGACTACCAGTTGCCGCGGGGGTGACGCAGATGCTCACACTTGAGCTGCAGGACTACGCGAAGCGTGAACGAGCAAGAGGAAGCGACACTGACTAGAACCCCTCTCTAACGAACTTTGATATAGAAGCGTCGGAGCGTGGAGTGCACGCTCATAGAGAGATATAAACGGGCGACCACGCGTCTAGATCGGGGAAGAAACGAGGGGAATGGAACAACAACTACGTGCACTACCTGCTAACGTGTGGATCTAGCTAGGGATGCTGCGAGGGTCAAGCAGCTGTGTTTCCTGGTCGTGGTTCTTCTCTGTGACCGAGAGGACAAAGACATCGCAAAACTCCGGGGCTTGGGTCCTATCAAGGCACGCGTGGATGAAGAAGAGATGGTGATGACGGAGATTATGTGCGTGTCGTCGAGGGGGCTCTGGCAGCGATGATCACGCAGGAGATGATCTTGGTCCCTCTTTGGGAATGGCGAGGCACGGTTATGGTTGTCGAGGAGAAGGGAACCCTAGGGTGAGGCCCTCCCTTAATAGGGGGCCGCGAAGACGCACTCGGGCACGACGGCCATGTGTAGCGTCGGTGCTCTCTTTTACGATGAGAGAGAGCATAGGGAGGAAGAAAAGAAAGGGAGGAGGGTCACTATAGGTGGGGCTAGAAGTGGCATGCACGCTGGCTTAACACGAGGGCGAGTGCTGCGATGCGCTACGGTTGCTACGCGTGCTTGCTGGGCCGTGGTTCAGGATTGCACCGCTGCGGCTATTGTTGGGCTGCTCGCGCCCACACAACAATATGGTTTTAACCTCTTAAATAAAACATCTTTTGAAATAGAATTTACCAAGGAAAAATGAGAGAGTCTTGGGTGAAGTAAAAATAAATTTGGGTCACAAAAACCTTTCATGTTAAATAAAACACCTAAGATGTTTTTAGCCTGACAAGCATTTGGGGCTGATGCAATGGCTAAGTGTTTGCAATTCCAAACTTAGTTTATTTTAATTTCCATTCACAACATTTACAAGCATGGAAACATTTCGAAGGAAGAAGTTGGGCATGGAAAAATACCACATTGCTTAATTTGAAATAAAGAGAGGGAGAGATATTTGAAGAATTTGCAAGGAGGGGTTTTCACTCATGGACAAACTACTCTTGCAAGCACATCAATACAACAACATTTTAGTTTAACCAACACAAGCAATAAGGAGTAATAAAATAAAATTCATGGCATGATGATATTATGCTATAATTCAAATGGAGTCATGAAGCACCAAATTTATAAACTGAAAGCAAGGTTGCCAAGACATACAGGGTTCAGTATACAAAAGATACACAGATTACACATGGGTAGTTACAACTCTCCCACACTACAAGAGGATCTCGCCCCAAGATCTAGGATTGAAAGAACTCAGGATATTCAGAACACGGAGGTTCCTCACGTTCCCATGTGGCTTCTTTATCAGAATGTTGTGACCACTTAACTTTGAGGAATTTGATAGATTTGTTGCGAGTCTTACACTTAGTTGCTTCAACAATAGAAACTGGGTACTCATGATAAGAAATGTCTGCTTGGAGGTCAATGTGTTGGAAGTCAAGGGTGGACTCAGGAGGCTTGAAGCAGTTCCGGAGCTGAAATACATGAAAGACATCATGCACATTGAAGAAATTGGTAGGAAGCTCTAGTTGATAAGAAAGGTCACCTATTTTGCGAGAAATCTCAAAAGGACCCACAAAGCATGGAGAAATCTTTCCTTTGATGCTAAAATGTTGAGTACCCTTCATGTGATAAACCCGAAGATAGACAAAATCATCAATCTGGAATGCCAAGTCATGATGCTTGCTATCATAGTAACTCTTCTCACGGATTGAGAAGCTTTGAGATTATTCCGAATGAGATGGCACATTTCTTCTTCTTCAGTGATCATGTCATTCCAAAGAATTTGAGACTCACTGGTTTCAGACCAATTGAGTGGGGTACGACACTTCCTGCCATAGAGAATCTTGAATGCAGCCTTGCCTGAACTTGCTTGAAAACTATTGTTGTAGGAGAATTCAGCAAACGGGAGGCAGTCTTCCTACTTCATGCCGAAAGAGATAACGCACACTCGGAGCACATCTTCAAGAATTTGATTGACTCTCTCCACTTGACCACTTGTGTGAGGATGGAAGTTGTACTGAAATGGGGTGCTCATTGCATTTTGGAAGGAATCCCAGAACTTGGAAGTAAAGATGCTTCATCAATCTAAAGAAATAAGCTTAGGAACACCCTACAAAGAAACCATCCTTGAAGTGTACAGTTCTACCACATGAGCTCCCGAAATTGATTCTTTGACTTGAAGGATATGGGCAACTTTAGCCAGCTTGTCAATGACCACAAAGATGGCATCATTGCCCATCTTGGACATAGTAAACCTGATCCACATGATCGAATATCCACTCGGGTATAGGTAAAGGATGAAGAAGACCCGCTGAACATTGATGTTCCGCCTTCACTCTGTGACACATATCACACCCATTCACAAACTCAGCGATTTCACCTGTCATGCAAGTCCACTAGAAGGTTTGCTTAAGATCCTTATACATCTTAGAACTGCCCGGATGTATCGAGAGGAGAGAATTGTGGGCTTCATCCAGGATACCTCTTCGGAGCTCTCCTTTTGGAACCACAAGGCCATCCTCGAAGAACAACGTGTCTTTGTTATAAACACGGAAGCACTTATACTTCGGAATGATCTTTGCCAAGCCTATCTTTACTTCCTTCACCATAGCATCGAGAAATTCATCTTGGCGGACTTAGTCTTCCAAGGTAGGAGAAATTTGAAGGTTGGAAATAAATCCTTGAGGAATAACTTGAAGGTTGAGCTTCCTGAAAGACTCACAGAGATCGGACTAGAATGGATTGAGAATGAGATTATTGCAGTAAGCCTTTCTGCTAAAAGCATCTGCAATCACATTTGCTTTGCCTCGAGTATAGTCAATGCTTGGATTGTACTTCGATCATCTCCACCCAATGTGTTTTTCGAAGATTAGATTTGGTTGAGTGAAGATATATTACAAACTCTTGTAGTCGGTGTATGTAACGCCCAAGATGTGATCCGAACCTTATTTTTGCGTGAGGGCCTCGACACGGATAGAAGCACATCTCGTCGTCTTGCAAGAATTGATATAATTAGAAGTACATGTACAGAAGAGATGAGTATATGGAATTAGCTTACACTCGCCACAAGCAACAACTTGAACATCTCGATACAACAATAAATCCAAACATCATGTAGAAGAGTAGGGTGTAAGTGCATCTAGTGCCCCTTAGTGATTTTGGTGGTTTGAAGACTTATAGGTTAAGTATCTAATGTGTTTATAAGTGTACACAGGATCTATTAGTCATTGAGGAGTTTGAGATATTTGAAGAATATCGACCCCTAAAAATGTATATCTTCAGTTGAAGAAATTGGTCTGAAGCTGAAGAAATGAATCACGAGGAATCTGCGATGAAATTGATATTCCTCATGAAGACATTGATATTGAGAAGATCGGTGGTTCCTGAAGTAAATCATTCTGAAGAAATTGAAGCGTGAAGATTTAAGTTTTCTGTTTTACTTTCTTCGCATTTGATGAATAGGAACACCATACTGTTAAAGGGGGTCAAAGTAACGCTATGGAATGAATTTCCTCATGATGCTCAACCCAAGCCAAATCCTACCAAAAGCCTCAAGTGAGGAATATGAGTGACATGAGGACTCTCACAGTTGAGGGTCCCGACCGTTTCGATAGGCACGCCAAGTCACTGGTCTTATCCACTCCAACTGTCATATTATTTAAGGGCATTAATGTCAAATCATGTCGGCATGCTCCCAGGCTATAAATAGCCGCCCCCCACAACCACTAGCTGGTTGGCTGCTCCGTTAGAAACTGACACATGTCATAAGAGCAACCCAAATTCCTCAGAGCTTACGAGAGTAAATCATCTGTGAGGAAATACACCACCCACCGAAAGCACAAACCAAACCTAGTGATTGAGCATCACTGAAGAAGTTGTTCCTGTGTGGGACTGAAGCCTTTTACCTTTGAGGACTGTGCATCCTCCAGACGGTTAGGCGTCATGGTCTAGAGCAATCCAGCAGTCAATTGTGGATCGCCGGGTGACCGAGTTTGTGAGGGTTTGGAAGTCTGCCCTGAAGACTTACCACGAGTGTTGGGCAAGGACTGTGTGTCATTAGCTCAAGGAGAATACGGTAGGGACTGTGTGTCCCGGGACTGGGTGTCCTTTGGTTTCAATACCAAGCCGCTCCAAACCAGATGTACAACTGTCACAGCAGTTGGAACTGGGTCATCAACAACAGTCCTCGCCAAAAATTGGGTTCTAATTCCTCAACTCTTTACTTTCTCTATATTATGTGTTGATGACTTTCACTGTGACTGTTTGAAGAATTTGCTGAAGACTTTCTCCGAATTTCCTCAACCCCAAATTCTTGACGATAGTTAATCATCATCTGTATTCTGCGTGCCTGCTTACTGTGCAATCAGTTCTCATAATCTTCACTCTGTAATACTGCTGTTGTGAACGATTGCACGACTGATCCTTAACTGTTTCCGCTGTAAGTTAGTCATCAGTGAGGAATTTCCTCAAAAGGAATTTCCTGAGTGATGAAATTCTAAAAATCTCCTATTCACCCCCCCCCTCTAGTCGATATAACGCACTTTCAATTGGTATCAGAGCAAGGTACTCCCTTGTTCTGTGTGATTTTGGTTTAACCACCTGGAGTTTTAGTTATGTCGACTGCAGGCATGTTTAAGGTGACTGCAGCATGTCCTACCTACGAGGGAAAGAACTTTCCCTTCTGGAAGAACAAAATGCAAATGCATCTACAAGCTATAGACAATGATCTCTGGTATATTGTGGAAAATGGTGTCCCCATCATTTCTGCTAGTGTCACTGCAGCTGATGTGAAGAAATTCAAGCAACTCGATTCTCAAGCGAAGAACATCATCTGTGGTCATCTGAGCCCTGGCCAGTTTGGAAGAGTAAGTGCCTTAGGCTCTGCAACACTGATCTGGGAGAGACTGTGCAAGGTAAATGAAGGAGTATCAACCCAACGTGACTCTCGTGTTGATATTCTTCGCAATCTCTTCAATCGCTTCAAGAGACATGACAATGAAAGCTGCCAAGACACCTTTGATCGCCTCACTGGCATATCAAATGAAATGCAAGCACTGTGAGCTCGAGACATCACTGATCACGAAGTTGTGAAGAAACTGCTGAGATCTTTGGATTCTTCATTTGACACTTTAGTTCTGATGATTCAAGAAAGACCAGACTACAAGATGCTAGACCCTGCTGATATCCTCGAAAGGCTAAACACTCATGAATTCCAGGTAGAAGAAAAGAGAGATCTATATGGACAAATCTATTCCAGACCACGTGCACTGAAGGCAAGAGCAATTTCCTCATCTGAAGAAGAAGACACAGATGACAGTAGTTGTGACCCTGAAGAATTTGGTCAGGAACTTGCAATGCTTGTGAGGAAATTCCAGAGATTTACACGACGAGGCCAGTTCGGTAAATCATCAAGAAGAGACATGAGGAAATCAGAATCTGCATCTGAGGACTACAAGAAACGGACCTGTCACAAGTGCAAGAAATCAGGTCATTACATTGCTCACTGTCCTCGCTGGGGAAAGGAATCAAAGAAGAAGAAATACAAGGATGACAGTTCTGATGACTCAAAGAAGAAGAAGAAATCTTCAAAATCCTCATCTTCAAAGTCCTCCTCACACAAGAAGACTAGCTTCAGAAAGGCTCGGGCACTTATTGGCAAGGAAATGGATTCCGAGGCAGAATCAGAGGAATGTGATGAAGAAGAAGGCTCTAGCGAAGATTCAGAATCCGGACAGGCTAGTCTTGCACTAGCAACCAATTTCGTCAGCAAGTCAATCTTCAATCTTGAAGAAAATGATTGCACCGTCCATACTGATGAATATGCTGATGACTTCGCTCCAACCTATTGCTTCATGGCGAAAGGTTCAAAGGTATCACATAATGCCTCCTCCTCTGATTCAAGTGACTGTGAACATGATGATTACAAAAAACCCAGTTACAGTAAACTTGCCATCATTGCCACTAAACAACAAACTGCTCTGGAAAAGCTTCAAAAACTGCTAGACAAAAGTGATGATCTGTTAATGATGAAATTAATCTTAATCAAATCCTCGCTGATGACATGAAAAATCTCCAGTCTAGATTTGATATTCTTCAGGATCGTTATGATACACTCCTCACCGATCATGAGAAGCTTTCCTACGAATTTATTCAAAGGAAGCTTGATCTTGAGAAGCTGAGGATGTCTCATGATAATCTTCGCACGGAAAATGATTCATTACTAGCTCAACAGATCAACGCTAGTCAAGTTGAATTTATTCCTCCTTGTCTTAAATGCATTGATCGTGAAACTGCTAATTCTTCACCCCAATCTTCAAATGCTACCATTGCTAAAAATTCTTCAACTGCACCTGTTGTGTCTATTTCCTCACTTGAGGAAAACACAAATGTCACTGATGAAAATGCAGGATTGAAGGAATTGTACGTGACATGCATGTACAAAATCCTCAAAGGACATCAAATCCTTTGTGATCTGCTCAAAAACAGATCTTGAACAGGAACCCGAGGAAAGAAGGAATTTCCTTTGAGAGGAAATTGAATGCTGATGGATCTTATTGGAAACCTGAGCAGTATCCCAAAACCTCATGGGTTGCTGCTACTTGGCCTCCTTTTGATCCATCTAATCTAACTAGCTTCTCATGTGAATTATCCTACTCCTCGGATGAGTCATTTGATTCCAACTATAAACTGTTCAAAAATCAATCTGGTGAAGTATTTGCTCGATATGTTGGAACTAACTGCAGGAATGGCCCTCCTCTGAGGAAAATCTGGGTTCCCAAAAGCTGTCTTGAAAATCTTCAAGTGAATGTCCTCATGACATCACCTCTGAAGAATCTAAACCCCAGATCAAATTCCTCAAGAGGACCAAAGTCTTCAAGAGGATCAAAATCCTCAACTGGTCAAAACTATGCTCGTACCCGTGCTTATGCGTCTAACATGCAGGGAAACTACAAGGAATTTGATTACGAGCGCTACTCCTCAAATCATTATGTTCATAAATCATCAAACTAGTTCTCTGCATACTCATATGAGTACTTTAAACCCCCTACTGTTAAGAGAAGTGCATTAGCTTCAATGCCACCTTTCTCATATGGTGCTCGCAGGATGATGAACGCTTTGCCACCCCTTCAGATGTGGGTGGTGAAGAAATCAAACTAATCACTTCTGCAGGTCAAGTCTCCAGATGAAAATCATCATCTGAAGAATTTGCTGGAGACCTGAGGAAATGCTTGATAGGACGCAAGCTAATGATTGATGAAATAGAAATATTTCACACGTCCTTACATTTCTGTTATGATGAAATCACTGAACTGATGAAATTAGTATCATATTCTTCAAATCTGAAGCATATGAGATGGTAAGCTGTACTAATTCATCTGCAGGATGACAAACCCAAAAATACTGAGTGGGCTCTCGATAGTGGCTACACACATCACATGACTGGTGATAAATGCCTACTGATGAATATGCCACTAACTCCATCACCTCTGAAGAAAATCACATATGCTGATAAAGGTAAAAGCAAGGTATTGGGACTTGGCAAAGTAGCTATTTCCAAGGATAGGCATATGGACAAAGTGATGCTTGTTGAATCTCTTGGTTTTAACCTCATGTCAGTCTCGATGCTTTGTGATCTTGATATGATTGTTATCTTTGGTAGATATAGATGTGTAGTCATCATGGAATCTGACAGATCCAAAGTCTTCGAAGGTGTAAGAAGAGGGGATTTGTACATTGTTGACTTCTCTACAGGTCCTCAACCAACCACTTGCTTACTAGCAAAAACCTCAGAAGGATGGCTGTGGCACCGAAGACAAGGTCATGCAGGCATGAGGAATTTGCACACACTTGCAAAGAAGAAGCATGTCATTGGCATCGAATCAAGGATCATCTCTGCGGTGCTTGTGAATCTGGGAAAATGACCAGATCCAAGCATCCCTCCAAAACCATCATGACCACTACACGTCCATTTGAATTTCTTCATATGGATTTATTTGGACCTACTCACTATGCAACACTAACCAATGCAGCATCTCTATATGGCCTTGTCATAGTTGATGATTATTCCAGATACACTTGGGTGCATATTATAGTGTATAAAACTGAAGTGCAGGAAATCTTCAAACGATTTTCTTCAAGGGCCTCGACGAACTTCGGCATCAAGATCAAACATATCAGGAGTGATAATGGAACCGAGTTCAAAAACACTAGTCTTGATGATTATCTTGATGAACTTGGTATTACTCACGAATTGTCTGCTCCTTATACTCCTAAGCAGAATGGTGTCGTCGAAAGAAAGAACAGGACTCTGGTTGAAATGGCAAGAACTATGCTTGAAGAATATCAGACTCGTCGTCGCTTCTGGCCTGAAGCAATCAACACTGCATGTCATATCATCAACAGGGTATATCTTCACAAATTCCTCAAGAAAACCTCATATGAACTCCTCACTGACAAGAAACCCAACGTAAGTTATTTCAAAGTCTTCGGTGCAAAATGATGGATTAGAGATCCTCATCATAGCTCAAAATTTGCACCGAAGGCACATGAAGGTTTTATGCTCGATTATGGAAAGGACTCGCACACCTACAGAGTCTTCAACAACTATCACAACAAAGTTGTTGAGACTGTAGATGTGCGGTTCGATGAAACTAATGGCTCGCAAAGAGAGCAATTGCCTTCTGATCCAGATAAGATGTCTCCTGAGGAAGCAATTAAGCTTAAGCCTACTGAAGACATTGTCCCCTCTGAGGAAATTGGTGAAGAAACGATCCCCGTCGCTGATGAAAACCAAGAAGAAGCTCCTGAGGAAATTGCAACAGCACCACTTCCTTAGCCCAGACAAAATCCTCAACCAGCTCATCCGAGGATTGCAAATGAAGTAGAACTTGACAAAATCCTCAACGACATCAACGCGCCAGGTCCTCTCACTCGCTCAAAAGCTTCACACTTAGTTAACTTTTGTGGGCATTTTTCTTTTGTATCCATCACAGAACCCTCAAAAGTAGCTGAGGCTTTTCTGGAACCGAAGTGGATCCAAGCCATGCAAGACGAACTTCTTCAATTCAAGCTGAATGACGTATGGGAGCTCGTCAAACGACCAGATCCTTGCAAGCATAACATCATCGGCACCAATTGGATTTTCCGAAACAAGCAAGATGAGGACTGTCAAGTGGTGAGGAACAAGGCACGACTTGTAGCCCAAGGCTACACCCAGGTTGAAGTAATAGATTTCGATGAAACTTTTGCACCTGTTGCTAGACTTGAAGCTATTCGAATTCTACTTGCTTATGCTAATCATCATAACATCATCTTATATCAAATGGATGTGAAAAGTGCATTCCTCAATGGTAAGCTTGAGGAATAAGTATATGTTGCTCAGCCCCCAGGTTTTGAGGATCCAAAGAATCCAGACAAAGTCTTCAGACTCAAAAAGGCTCTGTATGGCCTCAAGCAAGCCCCCCGGGCATGGTATGATACATTGAAGGAATTCCTCATGAAGAAAGGCTTCAAACCTGGTTCACTCGATCCAACTCTTTTCACAAAATCTTATGATAATGAGCTGTTTGTATGTCAAATATATGTTGATGACATCATATTTGGTTGTACTGACAAAAGATACAGTGATGAATTTGCCTATATGATGAGTGAAGAATATCAGATGTCCATGATGGGGGAGCTGAAATTCTTCCTAGGTCTTCAAATTCGTCAACAAAACAATGGAATATTCATATCACGGGAGAAATACCTCAAGGATGTTCTGAGGAAATTCGACATGCATGAATGCAAAGGTGCCAAGACTCCAATGCCTACCAACGGTCACCTCGGCACTGATGAAAATAGTAAAGATTTCGATCAGCAGGTATACCGTTCTATGATTGGCTCTTTATTGTATCTATGTGCATCTAGGCCAGATATAATGCTTAGTGTTTGCATGTGTGCACGTTTTCAAGCAAAACCGAAGGAATCACACCATAAGGCTGTGAAGCATATTCTTCGATACTTAGCTCACACACCAACACTAGGATTGTGGTATCCCAAGGGCTCCAATCTTCATCTGGTAGGGTATTCTGATTCAGACTATGCTGGTGACTGTGTGGATCGCAAGTCAGCATGTGGCACATGCCATTTCCTCGGAAGATCACTAGTTTGCTGGTCCTCAAAGAAGCAGAACTGCGTATCACTCTCCACTGCCGAAGCTGAGTACATTGCTGCTGGTTCTTGCTGTGCTCAATTGCTATGGATGAAGCAAACCCTCAAGGACTACGGCATCAACATGAAGAATGTGCCTCTCTACTGTGACAATGAGAGTACTATCAAGATTGCATATAACCCAGTACAGCACTCGAAGACCAAGCACATCCAGATTCGTCATCATTTTCTTCGGGACCATGTCCTCAAGGGCAATATCCTCATCGACCATGTGAAGACTGATGATCAACTGGCTGATATCTTGACTAAGCCCTTGGATGAGAAAAGGTTTTGCAAGTTGCGGTGTGAGCTAAATATCTTAAGTCTTCAAATGTTTTGTAAAAACATGCACACATCCTAACACTTATGCAAAGTTGATGACTTAGATGTGCAACACATGATGAAACGATTTTCTTCAACCAATGAAGAAAGTCACTCTGAATGTGAAGAAATTAACGAAGAAATTGATTCTCAGGGACCTACGACAATTGTACGCGGCGTCTGTAATCAACATTCTTATATGGTGGGTAACGCCACCGCCCAATGTGAAATTCCTCAAGTTGATTTTCTTCAAATGATCAATTTCCTCACAATGCATTTTCTTCAAAACAGTTGTTCTTCATTGTGGTGATCTATTGCAAAATCTTCAAAAACACTTGATGACTTTCATTTGCCTAGGTAGACTGTGATTTCTAGTCCTCAACAGCATTCACTTATTGCTATTTCTTCAAGTTGATGTTTCTGCTAAGTGAATGTGATCGGACCCTACTTTCCCTCTATGCTATACTTACCCAGTCTATTCAATTCTTCATATGCGTTCTACTTGAAACTTTGTTCAAAATCCTCACTGCATCCTTGTCAGCTGATGATTTGGTAACAAAAATCCTCAAATCCTCAAAAATTGTTTTCTTCAAAGGAACAGTAACTGAACCCCCACTTCCCACGATCGGATAACCACGATCTCCACTATCTCCACCACATCGTACGGGAGCTACACGTGTCCTGCGGAGACGTAGAGGCAAGGGCTATTTGGTCCGAAACTTTCGCGCCAAACAGTAACTTTCGGGCTATAAATATGTCCTTAACCCCTTCAGTATCTTCTTCTTCGCCTCATCGCTCTTGTGCCATCACACTCTCCATCGAATCCTAGCGCCACCGCTGGTTGTCTTGTCGCCGGCAAGGAAGAGCTTCGCTGCCTCAACCTTCTCACCGCCAGGATCACGCCGGAGTCGGAACATCTACATCCACCGCCGCCGTAGACGTCCTCTGCTGCCAAGTTAGGGTGCATTGGACACTTGACCGAAGAGCCTCTGCAACACCTCCTTTTGTGTTCTTCGTTCGCACCTTCCAGGGAAAATATATCCCATTTTTACAGCAGATTAGCTTTGAAATTTTACCTCTCCCATGTGAAATCTGTTTTTCCTCAAGATACGATGCGCACATGATTCCTCAAACACTATCCATCACCACAGTCATTGATGAACTAGCTAAGCATCTAAGATTTTCACGAGATTCCTCAATTGTGCGAATTTTCGGATCTGTACAACTCTGGAACCCAAGAACAGTATTCTTAAGCAAATTCCTCAACCACTGGTTATATTCCTCAAACTGTCAAACTTTTTCATTTTCTTCAAATCTGAGAACCCATATGACCTCTCCAAATTCCTCGCAACTATACTCTGTTCACAGGTACACGCATGTCAGCAGATGAATCTCTCGGTTCTCATCACATTAACTCATTTGCAGAGTTTCTGGAAGAAACTCTTCAAGGCTCATCAGAATCTTCAAGAGTTCAAAATCATCAGCAAATTCCTCGTCTGAAGAAAATGGAGGAAGAAAGGAAACAGAAGGGAGGAAAGAAACTGGAGCAGAACACAGCTGTTGATATTCCTGATGACATATACATGGACTATTGCACGCCTGATGAAGAACCTGAGACAATGGCTAAAAGAAAGATTAGGCTATAGAAAATTGAGCGCAGATGGGCAAAGGAGTGGTAGGAGTACAGATTTGTGACCCCAAAATATGCGAAGAAATTCGCCTTGAAGCCTACTGGCAGAAGGGCTCCACTTGAGGATCATCAAGTAGCTCATACCTCAAGTCTTATGACACTTGATGACTACCCAGATGAAAAAGAAAGGCATCTGGCCAAGCTGAAGAAGCAAGCCGAAACAGCCGTGAAGAAATTTCATGAATCCTCAGCTGCTGCCTCCGGTGCTGCTCATTCGTCAGCAGCAGAAACCTCAGGCTCAGAGATTCCTCAAAAGCAGTCTGCGCCATCAAAGCCAAAGGCTCCTAAGCCTCAAGAGAAGTCTGCACAGGCTTATGTCACAAAACCATCAGCGCCAAAACCCTCAGCACCCATCTCATCTACACCAAAGTCCTCAGCTCCACCTCCAAAGGCAGTACAGAAGAAAGTCGTGAAGACTACGACTGCGAGCTCCAGCTCCTCACTCCCAGCTGCAACTAGCTCGGAGACAAAATCTTTAACACCCCTTGTGAAGACTTTGGCAACTACTGAACCTGCACCTCTGCCCAGCCCCAGCAAAATCATCGCAGTCCCGTCTGCATCAGAGGGAAGTGATGATTATGATGATGAATCCCTAGAAGCCATCATCAGGAACAAGCAAGAAAGGGTAGCACAAGCATCAGGCAGTGCTATTCCTCTGGCCATGGACCCCAAGATCCTCCTCGACTTCATCAAAGTATGGTATGAAGACCCAAACACAGCCATTGATGATTTGAAACTTCCTCCTGGCGTCAGCCACATGGTGGCCACCTTCATAAACGAAGCCAAGTGGAAGGAACAGAAGGCCAAGCAAGCAAAGATTGCAAAGGCCAGAAAGGAGAAATTCCTCAGGAAAAATCTCCTCAAGCTCACACCTGAAGCATTAGTGTCAACCCAGGCAGAGCTGCAAGTCTTGACAGACAAGTGTGAGAAACTGTCAGACCGCAAAAGCATCAAACGCAATTTCATCAAGCTAGCCACTAGTGTTGTTGATGACTACAACAAACGTCACCCACCACCAGCACCAACTCCTCAGCCCCTGGTTGAACAGCCAGAAGATGCATCTCCTGATGAGGAGGAAATTCCTCAAGCTGAGGAACACCACCAAGAACGCCGTGCTGATGAGCCGGCCATTGAAGAAATCATTACCGAGACCGCCACTGACGAAATTGCAACCCTTGATGCAACTGCTCCTGATCCAGCTGCTTCACCAAAGCAGGCTGATGACTCTCTTCCAGCTGGTTCCTCACTACCAGCTGAAGAATCTGTAGAGAAAACACCTTCACCAAAAGCTTCAAAGGTGAAGAGGTAATCCCGTCTACATCAGACGTGAAAAAGACAAGAGCTGCTGAGAAGGAAGCGAAGAAGAGAAAAGCTTCCTCAGCAGAAGAAAAGATGGAGGCAAAACGCCTCAAGGAAACTGAAGAATTTGCCCCTCTGGACCCGGTGCCTCTAAATGTTGCACCTTCATATGAAATGGTCGTCATTGGTGACCAAACTACAAGGGCAGATGAGGAAATGAAGGATGTTGCCTCTGAGGAGCATACTGATGAGGAAATCCAGATTGATGAAAGTCCTCAACCTCAGGTTCCTCAGACAGAGACTACTCAAGATTCAGCTGCAGCAGCTGATGAATCTGCTTCTGCCACAAAGTCAGCTGATGAAAACCAAGCTGAAGAAAATGTCTAGTCTGAGCAGGCTCCTCCCACTGAACAGGCTGACCAAACTCCTCAAGCTGAGAAGGAAGAAGAAATTCCTCAGCCTGAAGCTCAGCCAGAGCAAGAAATTCCTCAACCTGAGAAAACTGCTGAAGAAAATGTTCTCGCCCCTGACAATGACTTCATTGTGCTCAACCCCGAGACTGCCATGGTTGTTTCCCCTCCCATTCCTCAGCACAATATCAAGCCAGTTCAGTGCCAGCCATTCTCGAAACAGACAAAGTTTCAGAAAGAAAATTTCTTTGAGGAACGCATGTATTTCATCGGAGAGAATCCCTATGACAAGCCTCAAATGAGGCATCTGAAGTTTTGGGCAAAGACTCAGATGAACTATTATGCTTCTGTGCTCTGTGGACGCAACAAGATATTCTAGCACATGCACATTCCTCATGATGAACTTGAAGAAATTCCCTGCATAGAACCAGTCCTCAATGTACTTCATGATGCAGGTTTGCTCCCTATATGCTCAGACATATAAGATTGGAATAGTGAGCTTATTCTTCAGTTCTATGCAACTCTGCACATCTCGGGCAATGCTGATGACATCAACACTTGGGTGTTCGATTGGATGACCCAAAACACTCACTACAAGGCTCCAGCGTCTGAACTCCTCAGAGAACTGCCCGTACCAATTCCTTCAGATGGGGCAGTGAAGCTTTATGGTGAGCGTGAGCTGCCAAATGGAATGATGGAAGTCCTCATGGAGCCTTTGGCTGCAGGAAAACCCTCAAGTACACACCCCGGTCTGTCTACCGCATTCTCTGCAGTGTGCTCGCGCCAATCAAAGGCCATGACGATGAAGAAGATGTTGTCGGCCTCATGAAGAATATCATCTTCAACATCATTCACGGTATCCCCATGAATATCCATGATTTCTTCTTGAGGACTTTGGCTGACAATGCAATGTGCCCCTATGATCACAAAATTTATGCACCGTGGATCATGAGATTCCTCGGGACTAGGACAGGCATCAACTTCCACGCAGATTTCCAGAACCATGTTGGTTATATGCCTCCTATCCGGGTCACCAAGAAGACTTTCGAGCCCATTAAGGGAAAAGGAAAGTCTGTGATTGATGAAGGCAGCAGGCCCCTTGACGGCCAGTTCAAAGAACCAGATGCATATTCTTCATGGGACGATACTGAGACTCGTCCACCCAGCCCTGTTCCTCCTTGCGTGCTAAACACCAGAGAGCTTCTTATCAGTCTTCATCAGAAGGTAGATCACAACCACAAATGGGTCAAACGCCAGTTTGGTGCCATTGTGAAAACCCTCACTGAGACCCAGAACTCTGTGAAACTTAATCATCACTATCTGCATGAGGTTTTCGATCGCACCTGGGCCACTCTTGCACATCTGAAGACCCAGACTGAGCTTGAAGAAATGAACTTTGAGCAAGACTTTGAGTGGTCGTGGCCTCCCAAGAAGAAGTTCAGGCCCATTCCAGTGCCAGATCTTGAAGACAGCTCCTTCTCGTCAATCCGCACCGCCGAATCTGATGAGGAACAACTCGACACCGCAACAGGCCCAAGGAAGAAGACTACACCCAAGAAGCGCCAAGGATCTTCATCAACCGCAAAGAAATGAAGTCTTCACGGGCGTTAGTCCTCAGTTTGTCCCTTTTTGTCACTTGATGACAAAGGGGGAGAAACTTGAGAGTTAGTCTTCAAACGGGATTTATTTTTGGGGCTTATGAACTATATTTAAGTTACAAACTCTTGGCTCTTCTGAAGTTTTTATGTAATGAGTTGTAACTTAAGCCCGATGGTACTCTGACGCTTTTTGAACGTTTTTCTTCGCATGCTTATTCCTCATGTTTTAATGCACGCATGCTGGAATTCGTTAGATACCATTTGCCATCATGCATCTTCATTTTCTTCAAATGATATGGTATATGTATGCATGATTTACAAGATTTAGGGGGAGATCTCCATGATATAAATCATCAATGTGCATATGCTATAAAAGCAAAATCCTCAAGGTATGCACATCTTCAGGGGGAGTCTCTGTGAATCTTGTCTTCAAATTCCTCAATTGAGTATTTACACTTCATATTTTTGATCCCTGTTGAAGACTTAACCTAATTGTCATCAACCACCAAAAAGGGGGAGATTGTAAGTGCATCTAGTGCCCCTTAGTGATTTTGGTGGTTTGAAGACTTATAGGTTAAGTATCTAATGTGTTTATAAGTGTACACAGGATCTATTAGTCATTGAGGAGCTTGAGATATTTGAAGAATATCGACCCCTAAAAATGTAAATCTTCAGTTGAAGAAATTGGTCTGAAGCTGAAGAAATGAATCACGGGGAATCTACGATGAATTTGATATTCCTCATGAAGACATTGATATTGAGAAGATCGGTGGTTCGTGAAGTAAATCATTCTGAAGAAATAGAAGCGTTAAAGATTTAAGTTTTCTGTTTTACTTTCTTCGCATTTGATGAATAGGAACACCGTACTGTTAAAGGGGGTCAAAGTAACGCTATGGAATGAATTTCCTCATGGTGCTCAACCCAAGCCAAATCCTACCAAAAGCCTCAAGTGAGGAATATGAGTGACATGAGGACTCTCACAGTTGAGGGTCCCGACCGTTTCGATAGGCACGCCAAGTCACTGGTCTTATCCACTCCAACGGTCATATTATTTAAGGGCATTAATGTCAAATCATGTCGGGATGCACCCAGGCTATAGATAGCCGCCCCCCACAACCACTAGCTGGTTGGCTGCTTCGTTAGAAACTGACACTTGTCATATGATCAACCCAAATTCCTCAGAGCTTACGAGAGTAAATCATCAGTGAGGAAATACACCACCCACCGAAACCACAAACCAAACCTAGTGATTGAGCATCACTGAAGAAGTTGTTCCTCTATGGGACTGAAGCCTTTTACCTTTGAGGACTGTGCATCCTCCAGAGGGTTAGGCGTCATGGTCTAGAGCAATCCAGCAGTCAATTGTGGATCGCCGGGTGACCGAGTTTGTGAGGGTTTGGAAGTCTGCCCTGAAGACTTGCCACGAGTGTTGGGCGAGGACTGTGTGTCCTTAGCTCAAGGAGAACATGGTAGGGACTGTGTGTCCCGGGACTGGGTGTCCTTTGTTTTCAATACCAAGCCGCTCCAAACCAGATGTACAACTGTCACAGCAGTTGGAACTGGGTCATCAACAACAGTCTTCACCAAGAATCGGGTTCTAATTCCTCAACTCTTTACTTTCTCTGTATTATGTGTTGATGACTTTCACTGTGACTGTTTGAAGAATTTGTTGAAGAGTTTCTCCGAATTTCCTCAACCCCAAATTCTTCACGATAGTTAATCATCATCTGTATTCTGCGTGCCTTCTTACTGTGCAATCAGTTCTCATAATCTTCACTGTGTAATACTGCTGTTGTGAACGATTGCACGACTGATCCTTAACTGTTTCCGCTGTAAGTTAGTCATCAGTGAGGAATTTCCTCAAAAGGAATTTCCTTAGTGATGAAATTCTAAAAATCTCCTATTCACCCCCCCTCTAGTCGATATAACGCACTTTCATAGGGTCTGACTATGGATGAAATCAAAGGATAAAAGAATGACGTCCATCCTTGCTATCCCAGCTACCGGCCTGGAACCCATCCTAGATCGATGAAGAATAAGAATAAGAAACACCAAATAGAACAATCATTACGCTCATGTGAAAGTATCGCTTTACCTGTACCTGTAATTTTTGTTGTAGTAATCTGTGAGCCACAGGGACTCAACAATCTCATTTCCAAAGGTATCAAGACTAGCAAGGCTTAATGGGTGAGGTATGGTTACGTGGTGAGGCTGCAACAAGCACTAATCATTTATTTGTGTGGGTAACTTATGAGTAAAATAATAAGAGGGGGTGATCTATGCATAGCCAAACATGGATTAATAATGATCTCAAAGTGATCTTAAATACCTACTTACGTCGAACATAACCCTACCGTGTCCTCTCTCGGAAACGAAGCTCACAAGAAGAGGAAGTCATGGTTACGTACATAGTTGGCCAGTTTTAATTAAGTTTACTTCAAGTTTGCTATGAACAGGTGTTAAAAAAAGTTTCCAAATTTCCAAATAACCGTGGGCACGGATTTCCAAAGGATTTAACCCTGCAAGGGTGCTCCAATTAGTCCATCACAAACTACCACATGTTGCATCGGAAACCTCGACCACGGAAAAGCCGTGATCTCCTTGGATTCCTGATGGAAAACCTCAACCTCGAGATAGCCCAAAGTATCCTTGCAATCCCTCTCAAAAGACGTTCGAGAAGGGTTAAACAAATCCACTAACACCGCCCGACATGGCAATGATCCCGGTAAGACCCGCGTATCTCAGTCTCATGACATGTCGAATAAGAAACGCATTAGGTGTCCTCATAGAAACCACCCAAGTTGCCCTGGGTTGGCTCCGAACACTTCTCTCGGTTGGAACAACACTCGTGAGGAGCACTCACCCGGGGGTTCATTAATTATCCACGGGTTAATTACTCCCTATGTGATTCATTAGTTATTAGGCAAATGTAGTATAAAAAGTTGGGCCTTGCCAGAAGAGTTTTATCCCAAAACAGAAATCAAGGGCTCCCCATAAAACCCCAAACATGTTAGGAGCGCTCAATTATGGAACATAACACCGATACACAAGTAACTAAGGCGGCAAATGTGGAACAACACACCGAGCCAAAAGACCAAGCCTTCCACATTTTACCAAGTATATAGGTGCATTAAATTAAATAGTAATAATATGGTGATATAACAAGGAACCCATATTGACACATGGAAAGCAACTTGCACCTGTCCCAAGACCGCTTTTCAGGGATTTTAGTTTCCCTTCAAAATGGCCCATGTGCATACCAGCCACACGAATACTGTTAACTGTTAAACAATTACTTGATACAATTCTCGAAGCAAATTACAAATTTGAGGTACAATACCGAGGTGGTCCATGGAGTACATCAAAAGGGTTTCTACTGGTTGATGGTGTTGGCGGTTCGGGGATCTCCGGCGTCTATGGGACTCCATTTCCCATAGGAACAACTGACCTGGTTAATTCCTATCTCACACGACTGCTGACTTCGGTGCCCACGTTCCTGGCTTATTGTCGGGATTCTCCTCTCCAAGCATGCAATCTGGCCAAGACAATAGCCAGGGACAAGCGAGTGAGTACTTTGAATGTATTCGCAAACATCATGAAAACATACATAAATTGGGAGGGGGGTCATATGCACTTGAAATAATAGCACAATATTTCTTCAACCATAAAATAACTTCCCAAGAACTATAAAACGGGTAATTTAATCATACTGAGAAATTAATGAGCAATCAATAAGAGTAAAATGAACGGACGTGATATAAGACATGCCTCCGTCGGGTGTCTGATCGACACCACATACAGATATTATATGAAATAATAACAAGCATGCCACGGTCGGTCGTCTGAGCGACATGTCATAAATGGCTTATGTGAAATAATAACAAGCACGCCATAATCGTGCGTCTGAGCGACACCACATAAAGGTCTTATAAGAAAGAATAACAAGCATGCCACTGTCGGGCGTTTGAGCGACACCACATAAAGGGCTTATAGGAAATAAGAACAAGCATGCCACAGTCGGGCGTCTGAGCGACACCGCATAAAGGGCTTATGTGAAATAATGACAAGCATGCCACAGTCGGGCATTTGAGCGACACCACATAAAAGGCTTATAAGAAATTATAACAATGAATATCCAGGAGGTAGAACCGTCCCAGGGATATTCAACATTCATGTATCATGAAGGTTAGTCCACGATAAAATAATAATTATGATCATCCACCATACTTCACAGTTTTCTATTATTTATGTTAACAACCCCCAAAGACCGACACTTGACCTGTCAACCAGTCATCCTTGACCGCGGGCACGACTGCTTGAATAGTTTTGACTCTACACAGGTGTACTCTTTACCCACAGCCCACGGGTTCCAATATCCACTCGGACTAATCCCACGTACGGTATTTTAGAAGCAACCATTAAGAATCAGTACACACCCATTTTTAACCCCATGAAGACTGGCTTCACCGAGACTACGGTGCCAGGTAAAAACCATGAGACAGGAGGAAAACACTCTCGAATAGCATGGGATCACATTTATACCGCGCACTACAAGGGAATGGCCATTCCCTATCGGTCCCAGACTAGAAAACAGCCATGCCCCCTGACCGGATGACTGGATTTAGTCCAGGGCCAGGTATACCTTGATCCTGGCCCTCTACTTGGTGTGTACCTGATAATAGGTTTATGACTTACTCAACTGTCTTCCCTTTCGGGAAGACCCATGGTAGCATGAAAGGGTACGGTGACAACTGACAAGACTCAAGCTATGGTTGACTCAGGAGGTTTAAGTTATTCCCTGCATGATTAGCACAATCAAAGTGTTTCATCACCGCACACAGAATCACTAGCTATCATGGCCCATCATGCCTCGCTGACTATCCTTGACCCATGAGATGTCAATCCCAACGTCGTATCTCCCCGTGACATCGACTCTCTTCGGATCCCATCCGGTAGGCATATGTGGCAGAAGGATGTGACTACTGACTCATGCATCTCAACATGCAATAAATGTAATTTCAATCATATATTCATTTGCATGATTATCACATGAAATGTCATCACTCATTTGACATAACCATAATGTTTGCTTCAACAAGCAAACCACACACAACCAAAATATATCAAGACTCATAATGCTTGCCTTCCAAGTGTAAAGATGTGAGGTGCACATCAAAACTCTTGAAAGTTTTGATCTTTCTTCAAATCCTAATTAAAGAAAATGCTCAAATCAACATTCAATACAAAAAGCAATCAAAAGTTGCTTGGAAAATTTTCAATTAAATACTAAAATAAACTACCCATAATTTTAAAGAGGTGAGAAAAAGAATCAACTCAATTGGAGTTCTATTTTAAAAGTTAGGGCCAGTCAAAATTTGACCAAAAATGTGTTTTAATTAAATCAGAAAAGAAAATGATTCAAACGTGAATACGCTTACGCGAGGAGGAAAACGTACTCTGCCCGAATACGTCTCCACTTAGGTCACCTTCGGCTCGGCTTTGTCTCTGGCGTGTGGGGCTCGGCGGCAGGTTTGACGCTGCTCAAACCAGTCGCCTCCCTACTCTGGCTGAGGGCAGTGAGGCCTTCGGTGATGCCCGCCGGCGACTGGAGCCACCATTCCCGAAGCTGAGAGCTCCAGCGTGCTCAGGCTCAAAGGCGATTCCGCGGAGGTGCAGCTTGGTTGACGGAGAGCCTGGAAGCTCCGGCGGCTACAAGGCCGGGGACGGCGGCGCGGACTTGCAAGGGGAGCTTCCTACGATTCATCTGGAGCTACGTCGATAGGGGAAAGACTCGTGGCTCTCATACAGTTCCATTCCGGGAAAGAACGGTATCAGAGAAGATAAGCTGGCTGCGAATTCAGGCCGAAGGGGCGGCGGTTGGATCATGACCAAAGGTGAGGAAGAAGCTAGCTCCGTTGAAATTGGGGTAAGGGCCCATGGCGGTGCAGAGTGGGCATCTGTTGTTAGAAGGGTTCAGGGGCGCGTTTTTATAGAGCCTCAAGGTCGGTTACGAGGTGTTGGCGATACGATCGCCGACCGACCGTCTCTGGAGCTGCACGGGAACATGGCAACGCAATAGGTGGTCAAAAGGGCTCCTGGCTAGCGGTTTGGCTAGCGGAAGCGAGGGCTTCGGCCGCAGGGGGTGACCTGGCGAGCCGTTGTGGCTCGGGCGATGCTGCATCGCCGGGGCACCCGCTGCTGGCATCGGCAACCAGCACAGTTGCAGGGGGTGCAGCGAGGGTTAGCAATGCTATTAAAGAGGGGATGCAGGCTGCCACTGTGTGGGGGTCACTGGAGCAGTGCAGGTGGGCGTGGTGGCTCCTGTGCGGTACGTGCAAAACACGCGCTCTCACCATGCTCTGGGCATGCGTGCCGAGTGTTCGACAGAATGGAGGGGTCCTAGATGGCTTGGTTGCACCCACAACTTGACAGGTCTATGTTAATGGCATATGGGAGGCTCGTAGACATGCTGGTGTGGTCAATGGGGGCAACTCTATAAAGCAAACACAAAACTATGCCAATTCAGGCCATGCACCAAAGGTGTTTGACAAAATGCCAGGGACATCTAGGTGGCTCTGATGTCTATCAAAAATTCCAGGTTTGGGGCTCCTTGGATGCTAACAAAGATGGTATAGTTAGTTTTTGAAAAGCAGAAACTTGTTAGTGCACTAATTTGAGAAGAACAGATATGGGGAGCAAATTAGGGAGATTTAAAAAGGGGCTCAATATATCCAAAAGGGGTTGATTTCCTGGACGTAAGGGTTTGGTAAGGCCTACTATCGTCAATAAAAATCTCAAGAAAGTTGGAGCAAGATAGAACAAGGTTCTAGTACAAACTGCAAGTCTTGTACATAACAGGAAAGGGGTTGGGGTGCTCAAAATTCTGAAAACACCAAAGTTGGTTTTTGCATAAAAGTGATTTATATGAACTCCCTGACAACTCCATTTTTTTGTAGAATTTTTGAAACAAAATATCAAGGGGTTGTAGTACAAAGTACCAAATAAGATCAAAATAGAAAAGAAGATAATATTCTCACATTTTCCAAAACACTTGGCTAGATTTTTCCATAAAATATGTCGAGACACATCATAGGTCAACTGTAAGTTTTTGTGAAATTTGTCAAAGAAGTTAACAAATGGTTATAGTTCAAATTGGGCCCTTAAAGAAACTAAAAGACAATTTGAATAAAGCAAACTTAAAAGAAAATATTTATAAAAAGGCCTTACATGAATTGGGCAATGAAGGGAAAAAATATTTGAAGTAAGTACTCAAGTCAAATCATGTTTTTCGAAAGCTCACACTTAGGAAAGGAAGTTTTCCTAAAACAAAGAAAAGATGGGATCTGAAATCAGTAGAAAACCCAAAAATAGAATTTTAATTAATCCTGGTCAACTTTTTAGAAATAAAATCAAGGCTAAATTTTTGGGGTGTTATAACCTACAACTAGCAACACTATAAGAAGGGTTGAGCAAGCGGTAACATTTCGAAACAAAATTTTGATGGGATGTGAAGGGGGTTAGAGTCTTTTCATGGCAATGTGGGGAGCCTTGACATAACATGTGGTTGGCGGCAAGACATAGTGATAGAAATGAGACAATGATCACAGCAATGTTAGAAGTGGTATCTAGGGAAATAATCATCTTGCCTGTGATCCCGCTTGGAAGATGAACGAATACGTGAAGTAGACAAACCCATGTGGTCGAACAAATCCTCACACTCTGACGTGCTTGCAGAACTCTATAGACAGAAGCAATCCACAAACCACAATCAACACACAATAAGCACCACAAAATATGCATGACATGATCCACAAACACATATGTTGCATGTTTGGTTTAATTATGCAAGGCATGACAATCACAACAATCAAATAGTACACATTAAGTGAAGTTCAATACACAACGAGTTGCATATTGACGAAACTCCACATTTTAATCATTTAATCCACTCCCGATAATTTACACGACCATATTAAATGTTGTTTAGCATGGCAAGAGGTGAAGCATAAACAACTACCTGTCTAGGCATTAGGCCGGAAAAAACTTATAGGATTTCCGAAGTGACCCCATATGTTAATATTGAAATTCATCCAGATCTGAACTAATCATATTTTATATTTATTAGACAGAAAAATAAAGTGGACTTTGTGATTTCACACATTATTCGAGTCGATTTACATATACAGATCATTTAAAATGGAGATACGGTATAAAAGATATCAGCATCACAAGATGATATGGTACAAATGCAAAATTTATGCAAATGACACACACAAGCATGTTAATCATGGACGCGACAAGATACTATGAAACTACATGAAATTCAAGGCAAGTTTAAATGAGGTGGGAACAACGAATAACAATTCCGCAGAGTCCCATATGCAAATTAAGATTTGGATACCGTTCTGCCTATAACACAATTTTAGAATTGTTAAACAGCAAAATAAATGCCGCCTTGTTATTCTATTGTTTTTTCTAGTCAAGTTACATATGTGGTACATTTTAATCGGAGCTACAGTTAATTAGTTATGAAATAAATCATTTAAATACGAAATTTAATGCAAATAGCAGCTTAAACAACTTTATCATAGATGAAAGTTGGTTAATGTGAAATTACATAAAATTCTACACAATTTATATATGTATTGTTTTTGCATGCGATGCACGGTTAATCAGTTATTAGCATTTTAAAAACATGCATTTTTGTGTTATTACGAAATGTCCTGGTTATTGGTTAAATTCACAACGCGGGAAACAAACGCCCATGGGCCGAATCTGGACAGAAGCCTACCGGCAACTGGGTGCAACATAGCCAAAATCGTACACGAGCGAGGAATAGGCTGGCTAGCTCGGTGCAGTGGCACATGCGGACGCGGCAGGGCCTGGAGGTCCAGGCCTTCAAGACGAGGCGAGGTGGAGGGAGGCGTGCTGGGCCTGGTGAGGCGATGCGTTTGGTCCTCGCTGTTGTAGGCCGACTGGTTGAGCGGCTCGGCTGGGCCTCACTCCTGGGCCGAGGCAGCGTTGGCCCCTGCCAGCCACCAATCCGGTCAACGACGACATGATCGAGGCCACGACACTCGCGATGTGGGGTGCGGGGCTGGGCTCTCCGATAGGCGGGCGATTATCAAAGGACGGGATGGGGTGCCCCGGTCCAGATTTGGCCAGATCCAGCCAGTGGTGGCGCAACAACGACCTCCGATGCGACGGTGCGGCAGCCACCTGCGCAAGAGAGAGGACTAGGGTCGCAAGATTAGAGAGAGATGGAAGGTGGAGGAAGAGACAATGGACGGGGCGAGGTCCGGCCTATCGACGACGGCGACTAGCGGCGGCGCTCAGGCAATCGACCAACATGGGGCGCAATGAGGCAGCTCAGGCCAACGGTGGAGGGAGCTCGAGGCTGGAGGCACTCGGGGCTGTCGGTCTCCCGTGCCCGCGGGCGGCGGCAGCGGCTCGATCCAGGCCCGGGTGAGCCAGATCTGAGTCCTACGGGCTCGCACGAGGTGGGAGGAGGGTTGCTCAGGTGCAGGATGGGGTTTGGGGGTGCATGGAAATCGAGGCTACGGTTAGGGGCGCCCATATCTGATAGGGAAGGGGGCTAGGTTTAGGGATTTTAGTCAATTTTCGAGCCGTACGATATAGATCAGATGGCTCCGGACGCGGGGTGGGCTAGGTGGGTTGTGTAACCATGATGGTATGAGAGAAGGAAGAGGTTTGCAGCCCGGTAATAGAGTTTTTAAAACGCCAAAAATGCCAGCGCATAAACCGGCTACTGCCGCTATATATTTAACGGTTAGGTATGAAACGAACTTCGAATGCGACAAAATTTGGCATCGGTCTACCCACATTGAAATAACACCGCACCCCAACTTCCAACACAATCCGAAAAAGTTTTATACAAACCTTTAGAAACAATACTTTATCGATGCCGCGGGCGGGTGCGTGTTTGGCTGGTCTTAAAATGGTCAACGATGAAAACGGAGAGAACCGGCAACTAATTGTGGATGCATGTTTTAAATATTGATAGCAACGAAGTGTCGATGCAATACAGATGATGCGAATGATGCGATGATGAATGAGACAACCAAATAAATCACAGGACGATAATTAAATTTAAAGCGAATCTTTTGGAGCTTCGGTTCCGGCGTGTTGCAACTCTCCTTCACTAACAAGAGATCTTGACCCGAGATCTTAGAATGAGAAGGGGGAGGAATAGGGACAAAAGAGACAAAACTTAGTTGATTCTTTGACAAAGGACTGAAACCAACCAAACTTAGAGATTGCCAAGAGAAGAAGAATGATAGGAGGCACAAGCAAGAGATATTTGGGCCGCACTTCGGTAGGAAATAGAGGTAGAATTGGTAAGATGGAACAAACTTGAAAAGAGGACACCACACTCTGGGTAAATGGACAAGCAATGGATAACATGATCTTAACAAAATGAGATGATGGTCAAAGAGAGCAACATCAAAATGCCCCCGGAACAAAAGAATGGAAGCTAGATCATTGGAGAGAAGAGAACGGAGAAGAAAATGACAATTTCCATCACAATTGAATTTAAAAGCATCCTTATGAACAACAATTGAACCGAATTTTTGCAAAATCAACAACGAAAAGAACAAGCTTGTTGTGGGCTTATGCAAACCATTTGAAAATTATGAGCTGAAAACCAGCCACTAAAGAAAATAGTTGATTGCTTCGGAGCGACAAGAGATGGAATCTTCTTACACCAAGAGGATACATAGAGAAGTTGGATCAACGATAATCACCATAATAGCAATAATCCTTCGGAAAAGGTTTAATTGAAATCAAATCTAAGATAGCTTCAATGAAAAATAATGAATTGAAAATATCTCAAGCTCGAAGAAATTGGTCGGTTTAAATATCTCATTCTTGAAACAAATTATCTTAGAGACTCCTCATGAATCAAAAATGCTATAACACCATCTCAAAAGATAATAGAGAAAGAATTAAACTGGAAATGCAAGATACAAAATACTTGAGGTACTGCCACAAGAATCTTGAAGAACACTTCGGGAATGAATTAAATCCTTGATGACCACCAAGAAGAATCTCTTGGAAACACTGGTATGAAAGTATTATATATGAATTAAAGCTTGATAAGAATAATATTGAGGCCTTGACATAATTTAGATGAAGCTTCGCAAAGAGATACTTGAGAAAACTTGGGACTCCAGAAAAGAAAGATGAACAGATTAGAATTGAGATGTGCCACTCCGGAAGAAGAATTGAAATCATTTTTATGAACAAGAATAAGAATTATGTAATACTTATCCTTCATCAAGTTATATTGATGGCAAGCAATGGATTTGGCATACCCCTTATTCTTATTGAAAAGATTGAAGAGAGATATTGCACACTTGAAGAAGTTGAACGAATCACGAGTAAGAATTGAAATGAACGGGGACACTCTGAATAAATGGAGATACATGAGAACGAAGAGGTCATTATCCATCTAGCAGAAAACCTGAATGAAGCACCGGAATAATTGAGATACGAACGGAGGGACCACAATTGAGAAGAATTTGAGAATGAAAGCGGAGTATCGAGAAATCAAAACAACTCTCAAATGCTCTAGATAGATATGGAAGGAAATTCTCTTGGTTGGAAACAATTTGAAATTATAGCACGAAGCTGAAACCATAATCTGCAAAAGAACGGACCAAGATTGAACAAAAACACTTTTTCAGCCTTCCAAGCTGAGAATGATGGCAAGAATTACTAAGACATTGCGGAATAATGAATGAGGAATAGTTTGAGCCAAATTGAAATTAATTCGAATAGATCTTGGAGAAGGAATATGATCGATGAAAATCATTCTTACGTCATATATAAAAAGAGCTTGAGATCTCCATAAAAGATTAGAGGAGTCAGGTAAGATCCTGGGAAGAACCTGTGGGTTATGGTCCCACTCAAAATAACGTTGTTTAATGGATTTATTAGGAAAAGACATATTGGACCGGTATAACTTAAGCTTGATGAGGTGAGAACTTCGAAATAATTAGAAAGGATTGAATGAAACACGAATCTTCTAAGATATCTTCAGCACTTCGGACAGAATAGAGAGGAATGAATAAATAAGAGAGGTTTGGATAAGAATTTCTAACACTTGAAAGCATTGAACAAATGAAAACGATGTGATGAACACCGAAAGCTTGAATTGAATCCATGGGAGAGAAAACAACAATGAAGAATGATGAACTTAGCATTGAAGCATGTTCACAATGAACCACTGGATACAATATGGAAGAAAAGATAACGGAAGCAAAAAAATGAAATAAAGGCAATAGGAGGAGAATTAAATCATTGAATAAAAAGGGCGGGAGGGTGGGAAAAAATAAAGGCAACTTGATACGGATGAAACAAACTCTAGAAAGAAACTATGAGGATGGATCTTGCAAATATTGTAGAGGATTGAATTAACTTGAAGAGAACACACCGGTTGGAAATAATTAACATGAAAATTGATTGAGAAAAATGATTAGAACTCTCATAGAAAAGATATGAAATCACCACTTGACATCGAAGCAACTCGAATTACCATACTCCAACAAAACAAAGATGAGGCTTGCAAATTAAGCGGGAAACAAATTCATGACAGAGATTCCGTCCGATATTTTCGTGGTAAGATTCGCACGGGCTCAATCGTACATTGGATTGTCATATTGAAATGACGATCGAATATGCTCCCTAGGCTTAGCAAATTACAAGACTTGACGAAGCATATTGAGAATGCCTTTGTAAGAAAGACCGTGAACAAATGAATCCACTAGATGTCGAACCCCAACATCACATCATGCATTTGTTGGAAGATAATCCTAGGTAACTACTTGAATTCCCACCTGAGAACTTCCAAAATCTTTCTTGGTTATGCTATCAGGTTGTGGGTCCGGAAACCTATTCAATGTAATCAGCTACAAGACCTTTCCCGCAACTATCAACACATATCCAAGAAGTTTCACAAATTCATCTACCTCAAACCTTTGAAAAACCAATGATACTAGACTTGGTAGATCATCCGAGATATCTCCCCCAGTACTCGAGAAGAGTCACGACACTCTTTGCCACAAAGAAAAGTATTGAAGCTTTTCGATGTTTGCATACTAATTAAGATACTAAAGAAGCTGGACGATAGCGATGAGTGAAAACCCCTTGGAGCTCTAATCCTCAGTAATAGGAGGCACCAAGTTAGAACTCCGTCACATCGACATCATAGAGATTCCAAAATACCCACGTGGTCCTAAAAGTTATTGAGCGAGAAGAGGTGTACTATGAAAACTCCTAAATAGTAAAACTCACCAAAGAAGCGAAGATAAGTAAAAATAATCTTACTCTCCCATACAACTAGACTAAAAAATATTTGTTCACTAGACTCGACTCGTCCAACTTCGATCAATCAAGGGGTCTCCTATGTACGAACGACACTGCGATCATATCCTTATTTTGGCACGAGGGCCTCGACAGGGATATAAGAGCGTCTCGCTGCTTTGCAAGAATGGATATCATCACAAGTACATGTATATAAGAGATGAACATATGGAATTGGCTTACATTGGCCACAAGCTACAACATAAAAATCTCAATACAACAATACATGCAAACATCATGAAGAAGAGAAGGGTCCGACTACAGATGAAATAACACGATAAAAGAACGACGTCCATCGTTGCTATCCCAGGCTGCCGGCCTGGAACCCATCCTAGATCGATGAAGAAGAAGAAGAAGAAACTTCGAATAGAACAATCATCGCACTCACGTCAAAGTATCACTTTAGCTGTACCTGCAAATGTTGTTATGATAATTTGTGAGCCACACGGACTCAACAACCTCATTTCCAAAGGTATCAAGATTAGCAAAGCTTAATGGGTGAGGTATGGTTAAGTGGTGAGGCCGCAACAAGCACTGAGCATTTGTTTGCGTGGCTAACTTACGAGTACAAGAATAAGAGGGGGTCATCTACGCATAAATAGACGTGAACTAATAGTGATCTTGAAGTGATCCTGAACACCAACTTATGTCAGACAAAACCCCATCGTGTCCTCTCTCAGTTATGGAGCTCGCGCGAAGAAACAGTCACGGTTACGCACACAGTTGGCAAGTTTTAATTAAGTTTACTCTAGGTTTGCTATGACCTGGTGTTAAACAAAGTTTCCAAGTTGCCGCATAACCACTGGCATGGCTTTCCGAAAGATTTAACCCTGTAGAGGCGCTCCAACTAGTCCATTACAAACTACCACAAGCTATGTCGGAAACCTCTGTCACTCCCCTGTTTATGTATCACTTTGCCACTACTGTTTCCTTTCCAAAATTTGGAATAAATAAAAACTTTCTAAGTAAGTGCCACGAGCGTCTTGATTGTCATTGCTTGTGTGTGTGCTTGTGACTGGATTACCAAAAACAATTCTTATAAAATATTATTCCTTCAAAAATCTTTTATTTAGATTTGAATAGCTTCAAACCCTCCTATGGGATTTACACTACAAGTACCTGATTTAAAGTGAGTGCTTTTACCCAAGGATTTTATTCTGGTTCTATTATTAAAATAACTCTTGAAAACCATAAAATAAAGTTTTTTAAATTTTTTTCCTATTTTATTTATAAGCCCTTTTCTAAGGCGAAATACGGTATTTCTTGGTGAAAATTTAGTTTTCTACCTTAGAAAAATCTCATAAAATTTAGGAAGACCGCCACGACATATATTTTCCATATATAAGAGTTTCAACCGCTAGTCTTGTTCAAAATATTGGACTAAACCCTTAGGACTTGTTTGGTACTAGTGTATTTTAGGGAATTAGTGGGGATTATCCCGGTCAAACCCCTAAATCCCCACATATCGCATGCCACCATTTGGTTCTAGTGTATTTGACATGTTTCATCCCCACATTTCCCCACAAATCCCCAAATTCTAGTGCATTTTTCTCAATACAGAATAAACTACCCCTACCTAGTGGATTGGGGATAAATGGGGATTTGAAGGGATTTGGTGAAGGTTGGGGTTTCACCCAATCCCTGTGGGGATTATCCCCACCAATCTCCTCAAAAACCCTAGTACCAAACAAGTCCTTAAAGACCATTTTTGCCTGTTTTGATCTTTTGATATATTTCCAGAGGGAATATTCTCAATAAATTCCAAGAAAATTCTAGCATGTTTCACATGCTATATTTGATGATCATGCCAAGTTTCACCACCATCCAAGGTGGTTTGGTTCACCAAAGAATTTAGAAACCATTTCTATCCACAACCAAGTTGGAGCCACTCTACATTGCCAAGTTTGTCCATTTGGTCCCAAACTTGGATTTGTCTGAGTTGATTTGATCATGATTTCTCAAAAGATTGCATATCTGCCCAATTGTGGGTATTTCAAGTCTACATTGCCGAACTTTCTCAATTCAGCTAAATTTGGTAAAGCCTCCTAATTATGTCCACTATCCAATCCTGTTAACTGTCAAAGCTATTGGAGGAGGTTAACTCCCCCAAACCAGCATCAAACACCTTCTGCTAGTTTAGAAAACCAGCAAGTAGCACCCTCGACACTTACTCTCTTCACTCTAAACTTGTGTGACAGGTTGTGTGTGCTTTCCCACAACTGAAACCGAGAGCCTCAGCTCCAGTTCAATGAGAGGGAGACAAAATCTCCAATTAACCATGTGAATCAATGTTGGCAACATCTGTTTACCACTCCACCTTTTGACCAGCTCGACTCCCCTCGGCCCCAACCACCCCAAGAGCATCTACTCCACCACCAGACTCCCCCAGACATGGCTAGGACGCGCCAGAGCGCGCCAGCATGCCATCACTACTAGGAAAAACCTTATACACAGAATCTTAGCAGTAGCGCGTGTTAAAACAAAGCGCTATTGCTAAATAATAGTAGCGTGTGGCGAACAAGCCCATTACTAACTAAATAGCAGTAGCGCGCTAAAAAAAAGGTGCTTCAACTATGACTGTTCTAACCATTGCTATCAGGCTTGTAATAGTAATCGCACTCTTCTCAGAACCGCGCTACTGCTAAGTTTTACAGCAGCAACACGTTTTTATATAACGCGCTATAGCTAAGTAGCTATAGCTCTTGCTAGGTAAGAGTGCTACTACTAAGTTTTACTTGCCCCCGCACACGGGTGTCCCTCCCCCAATTCCACATTCTTCCTCGCGGCCCCTGTTCCAACTTCTCCCTCGCCGCCCGTGCTCCTTCGTCGCCCTCAACCTCTCCCACCGTCGCCGTCATCAGAGCAACCACCGGAGCAGCGTGCCATTGGCGCCACCGGAGCCGCGTGCCCCTGGAACCACCTTCGTCCGCTCCTCACCGCCCTGCCTCCCTCGCCGTCACCAGAGCCACCTCGCCGCCACCAGAGCCACCCTCCCGTCACCAACTCCCCTAAGCCACCCTCAACACCCATGCCTCTTTGTAATCCCCACCCTTCCTCTCTAGGTTCATTTAGTTATGAACCATAGTTATGATCCCTAGGTATTAACTTAGGTCAACCCTACTTATGAACCCTAGTTATGAATTTAGTTATGTACCCTAGTTAGAGCCATTTATATAGTACTTAGGTTATGTTAGGTCATGTACTTAGTGAAAATGTTGTTAGTTAGGTTATGTTAGAGCGAAATGTTGATAGTTAGGTTATGTTAGAGTAATTTATATAGTACTTAGTGAGAGAGGGAGAGGACAATGTACTTAGTGAAAATGTTGTTAGTTAGGTTATGTTAGGGCAATGTACTTAGTGAGAGAGGTAGAGGGAGAGAGATGAAGATGGAGGGAGAGGGGGAGGGAGAGGGAGAGAGATGGATACGAAAGGAGAGGGAGAGGGAGAGAGATCGATACCCAAGTGGCCTTTTGTTGTTTCCATGGAAAGAAGCCGAGTGACCTACGTTTTGTAGGAATGTTGATTCATTTCCGTTCCGGCAAATTTCAGGTGCTCGATTTGTTCACTTTTTAGCAAAGGTCATGCCGACACTTTTCATGATTTTCGGCATGACTTGTGCTACAAACTAAGACATATCGAGTGCCCCCGGATTTTCCGCACCGGGAATGAATCAATGTTCCTCCAAAACATAGGCCTTTCGTGTCATTATTCATTTTATTTGCTCAAGCCCCGAACGTTTTTGCGGAAATAGTTGCAAAATATATATATTGTGTTTCATTATTGTATAATTGGTGTCATACTTGCATGTTGAGAAAAATAGATAGTGGGCACTAGCTAAATTAAAATGAGATGATTGTTGTACAAATGATAACTAGGAAGTAAACCTTTAGACAATAAGAAACTTTTCTCGTAGCAATTTCTCTCGACGCCGACGATGCTCGGACCGCATCCTCATCGTCGAGTGGTTGGCGAGAGCCTGCTTGATAGCCGCCATGTCCGGGACTAGGCTCCGCCGGGATGGCACGGGGAGGTGCTACCTTCCGGGGTGCACACCTTGGTGAGGAATCCGTGTCTCATCGTCGACCGGGAGATTCTTTGGTGGTGGTCGCGTGAGCCACTATCGGTGCCGAGGGAGCCGGCCCCCACGGAGAAGGTACGTCGTGGTGTCAGGGAGGAGGACGAGAACGTGCGTCGCTACATGGCTTCGTATTATGCCAGGTTCTCCAATACCTGGCAGGTTCTTTAGGGACATCACCAGAGCTATGATCCGGTGATGGTTCCTTACCTTTGGGTTGCCAACGCGTGCCCCGTGAGACGTCAACTGGATTTTTATTAGTGATATTATATGATAATATTTAATATGTATTAGTGATAAAATTGGTTATCTTGTCTTTTGGGTTGCCACCGACTGCGCCGTGAGATGTCAACTAGATTTGTATTAGTTATATTATACGATAATATTCGATAATATAGGTTATATTTCGGTTTGTCATTGCTCCTTGTATGACTTTAATGTGTGTTCTTGATCGAGGAATCCCGACTTTCATGTTGATGAGTTGTTAAATGAGTAAGATGATGATGATTTATATGTCATATATTTTATGTGTGTGTGTTATTGCACAGAACATCTCCTGGTGCGTATGTTTTGCCAGAATGTTGATTCATTTCAGTTCCGGCAAATTTCACAGCGCTCAATTTGTCTTTTTGAATAATGATCTTGCCGAATTTTGAATCATGAACACAGGAAATGTCTGATGATGAACATTGGGAGTGTGAATATTGCGGCGCTTATCGGGGTATGTGCAACATGCCTCTCCTGCGAGACGACGTGTTCTTCAGCATGAAGCTTGATGAGACCTTCGAAGTTTCTATGGTACACAACGATGACAAGTGTTTCTTCGTAATTAAGCATGCATGACTTCTCTTTATTTGCTTCAACGTGTAATTTCTTTTTTATACAATTCGACTAGTTCCGCCCTTGCCATGCAAGAAGGTGTGTGTTCGAGAGGCTCGGTTTCGAAATCCACAAGAGTATGGAGACGAGGAGAGCTAACCTAAGGACTATACATGGTCACACATTTGTGATCAAAATAATGAATTCAGTTTTTAACACAGAAATAGGGTGCCCAAATTGGGAAGATATTTGCAAGGCATATGGATTTCAGGAGGGAATGGAAATAACCTTCGATCTTCGTCCTGATGATAATATGCCAAGTAACATCGACATTTGGATGGTTATTGATATGCTTCCTGTTTTACCTCCATGTGAGTTCCTCAATCATATTTGTCAGGTAATTTGCATTCTATATTTAAAAATAGTTGGTATTAATCCATATACTAAATTTTTGAAATTATAATTTACATCTTATTTCGTTTCTTCGAGTGAATTACGGAAATTAAATGACACGACCACTACACGTATGGATCACATCTAACTTGGGAGGAGAAGGATTTCTTCTCTACTTTCTTGTTGGTGTCCTGGTTGGTAGGTATAACTTCCCGTATAATTTGAGAACTGGCCGAAATTATACATTTTACATGCCACTAGTGCATAGGTTGAGGGCGGATGACATTCGCCGAAATATCTTGGTACAATTTGCTAATTAAGTACGCTCTACTATTGCATAAATGGTGTTGATTACATTGCGCTAACTAGGTTATTGTTATGTTCTTCACCAGGAACTGCCAAATGATGTAGTGCCTCTGTTGATGCACCCAGAAGGTCATATGAAGATTAAAAGCCCATTGAGGGCTGAGATTGATGCTCCATACTCGAATGACCACAAATCAAAAAGGCTCTGAATTGAAGCATAGAGACAAACAAAGAAGGATCACAAGCTACAAGATGGAGACGGTTGGATCTCTCTGCTTGAACACGGAGACATAGGTGTTATTCTGTTTTATGACATTATACCAAGGAGCGAGGACTAGCTCTTGTGAGAGACAAGTTTTTGTGGTTTATATTAACTTGGTATGATCGATTAGGATGCATGCATGCATATGATAACTATTATGATGTTTTTCTGTTTTATGAGATTCTAACTTGGTATATTATTAACATAATGACGAGTTGGTAGATGAGTACATAAGACGATGATGAGTTATATGACATACATTTGATTAAAGTGGATGGATGCAAGTGACCAAGTTGAATTAGAGGAAAATATGATGTTGCAATTATCAACATCATATTTTCTTCTAATTTAACATGATCACTTACATCCATCCACTTTAAGCTCAATGTAGTTGCTGACACAATAATTACTGATGTTGTATATTAATATGTGTAACCGTGTGTATACGAACCGGTGCCTCTAGAAATACTACATTATGTATGATGAGACATGCCATGTAACTTGTATAGCTATATCATGATTATCATGTGATGACATGATTTGTGTTGGATGGTATGATGAGACTATTATGTGTATGACAATCATATCATAAACTAGCAATATGCTCATCATAGAATACTTCATAAAAACATCGCAAATACATAGAAATAAAAAGATATGTGAAAATATAGTAGTAGCGCTCTTTAGCATTGAAAATAAAAAATGCTACTGCTAAGCCGCTTAGCAGTAGGGCTAGTATGGACATCACTACTGGTAAGTAGCTATAGCAGTAGCGCGGGCCAAAAAGTGCTACTAATAAGCGTTAGTTGTAGCGTCGTATCAGTGGTGCGGTACCCCGCTCTACTGATAACCCTAAAAACCATGCTACTTCTAGGCTTTCCCCTAGTAGTGCATGGCATGCCAAAGCTGAGCTCTGGACACGCTATTGGGTGCCCCCAGCCGTGGAATGCCAGCCACGACCAGATCCTACCCCTCCCGTTGCCCCTCTTTGACCACAATGCCGACCTAGGCCAGAGCAGCGTCGGGCCCCTCTCTTCCCCTCTCCTCTTCCCCCTAGAGACGCGTGCCCGTGCACGCCTGAACCGGCTAGAAGAACCCCCGCCACCGCGGCGCGCCAAGAGCCTGCCCCCGCTCCTTATGAAGATGCCCCTCGGTCCAAAACCACGTCCGCAATACCATGTGCTCGCTCCCGAGCCCTCTCTCCCCCTCTGGCCATTGCAGCAACGCCGGCACACCACCTTTCAGTGGATCGTCACCTGCCTATAAATAGCCACTCCATCTCTTCCCCGCACCTCAACCACCTCTCTATAGACTCCAATCGACCACCTAAGTGCCCACTTGAGGTAAACGAGCATTGGTGCTCGAGATCGACGAGGCGCCGCCACGTCAGGGCTCCATCGATCTTGGGACATAGGCATGCTCTGACGCTCATTCCACCTTCCGCGTGACCTCAAGAGCTTCCTGGCCCTCCTCCACCTCTTCCCTAAGCTTCTCCACCCTCTTAGCTTCATCACCAACACCTTCCCGAAAGCCTCTGTCACGACTTCTTCATCGCCGGCGGCTCAGGCCACCATCGCCTTTCATGCGACCCTCATCCGAAAGGCGGGAGTGCCAGGAGTCCATTCCAACACTCGCCCGTCCTCGACATCGCTCGAGCTGCCGTCGATGAGCTCCCCCTCCTCTCTATCGTGAGGTAGGAGACGACCCCGACAGGAGGGTTCCACCTATCAGCGAGCGTTTCTATCCCTCTCTCTCCTCTTTGTCGCTGGCCACACGGCCCCGTGCGTCAGGTTTCAATCTGACGGCGCGTGCGCCTGGGCTGGCTGGTTGGCTGGCTGGACGGTTGGCCAGTTGGGCTGGCCGAGCTGCTGGCCAAGCGTGGCCAGTGAGCTGGCGCCTTTCTTTATTTAATTTATGGATTTTCAAAATGAATTTCCACAGGATTAAATATTCACTCAAATAAAATTATTTTTCCACCATAATTCTTGTAAAATTATGTAGTATTTAATAGTATTGGTTTTGCAATTTTTATAAAAACTTGTATACGTTGTTTTAATTTAAAACCTAATTTAATTATTTTAGTCTCTGTTAAAAATACTTTTAAAAATAGTTTTCCACTCCGAAACCAGAAAGAAATATTTTTAGAAATAATGTTCGTATTTTTCAGAATAGGGTAATATTTTAGATGTGAGTTTGTGATCTGTTTTTGGTTGTGGTTCTTATTATTGCTATTATTATCGCTACGATAGATCAGGCGTTTGATGCAGGACTTGGACCCGAAGACCTCAAAGGCCCCGGATACCTAGCTGACCAAGGCAAGCAGCCCTTTGACCATGTGTGGGAAAATATTTTATGCATGCCATGTTGACTACTTTATCCAATGCATATGAACATGATTAAATCGGTAACCCTCGGTATGGTTATTCTGATGGCTCGTCGGGAGCACTTGCATTTGAGCATGACCTTACCACCTATGAGGGTTATGCACGTGAAAAGGTTACAACTAGATAGTAGTGCTACGCATAGGATGAGCATATGCATAGCGATGGTAACACAGAGGTGATTACAAAGGTTTGTGCGAAAAACCCGTAGGGTGCCACTAATGCTCGAGGGTGATGTTGTTGGGTTGGATGACTACTTGAGAGAGAAGTGGTGTACCAAGAAAGAAACTGGTGTGTGTGTGGTTTCGAAAAAAGGAGAGATTTAAGATGTGTCGACCGTCCCAATCTTACATGTGCGACCATGATTCCCCTTTATGGGATGGGGCTTGTTGATTACTTTGGTCGGTGCTAGCAAGGAGCCCCGCATTACTAGTGACGGGAGTGATATGTTCACTCTCGGGACGGGGTCTTGCCAGGAAGGGCGACTATGCTATTTTTACTGGTTCCGAACACAACATTGGTCCCTGCTTGGATGATATGGTCTAGAGTTGGTTCTCATAATACATACATCATGTGAGATGGGTAGAAATCGAGTGGACTCTTTATCTAGTGTCGCCAGGGGAAAGGCAATGATTGGGTACTTACCTCGGGTATGCTATATGTCGCGAGTCGTGGATGACATGGAAGTTTCCCGAATCTCGTGGGTACAGCGTGCAACCTGTGTAGAGTGTAAAACTATTCGAATAGATGTATCCATGGTCAAGGACAGTTGGGTAATCCTTCTTATACTAAGTCCATCGTTTTCACATAAATCACGTGTGTGTGAGTAAAGATGTGTGACACTAGAAAGTGATTACTTGGGTCAAGTCCGGTGACTTGGCATGAAGGGTGAGCATGAGGTGTTCAACCCTCGGAGTATACCTGTTGATATCTATAACCTGTTATTATGGTTACCATTTACCCCGTGATGCATGTTTATATAAACACTTGATCATGTTACTGCATTAATGAAAAACCTGCTTTCCGCAAAGGCTGCATACTAGAGACATATCATGTTGCATTATGTCCTTGTTCCACATCATAGGTTGCTTTCTAGTACATTCAAAGTACTCATTGGCTTTCCACTTGTTATTTTATTTGACCAGACATGGAAGAACCGGAGTATGGATAAGAATTTTTCGTCGGATACAGACACGAGAACTAGGATGCTTCCTAGTCAAAATTCTTGTAGGTTAAGGCTGACTGCATGGGTTCACATTCTCTACCAATATTTCCGCAATTAGTTGAGTTGGTGTGATTAGCCTTTAAGTCCCCATCTATGTAAGACTTGACCATAATGGTCATTATCTGTATTAGATGTTATTCATGGATGTAAGACACTTGTTATTCAGTATTTCTATGTCCAGTGAGCATTGATCTGTGGGATCACTACATGAATCAGCTTCTTTGCCGTTTGCCAAAGCAGATGGAAAAGGGGTGTTCCACTGTCTACAAAGGCCTTTGTCGTTAGCCTCTTGTCGGAAAAACTTCTACGACTGTTGTCGTTGGTAAAGGCCCTTCTTTGTCGTCTACCTAGACAAAGCGGATGACAAAGGAGTTTGCCGTCAGCCAGAGGTGCAAGAAGACAACAAAGGGGTTTAGACGGGCAGCCGACAAGCAACCTCTCACTTAGGTGGCTAACAGAGTATTTGTCGTCTGCCTTCTTTAAGGTCTTTGTCGTCTGCTTTTTAAAAACCTTTGACGTGTGCCTTCTTTAAAACCTGCCTCGTCTGCCTTCTTTAAAACCTTTGCCGTCTGCCTTCTTTAAAACCTTTGCCGTCTGCCTTCTTTAAAACCTTTGTCGTCTACTTTCCGGGGCATTATACGGCAAAGTACCCATATGGGTCAACCGCTTGTTGCCCCAGTTTGCACAGCTGTGTGCCACGTGTCCCCTTTGCCGTCTGCCAGCTGATGGTAAAGGCCTTTGCCATCAGTTGGAGACGGCAAAGAGCCCATACTATCACTGTTTTTTTTATTTTATGTTATTTCACAACACATATATATAGTTCAAAGCACATATATGATATATAGTTCACATCACATATATGATATATAGTTCACAACACATATATATAGCTCATGACACATATATGGTATACATATAAACTTCATCAATGCCATTTGTTCACTAATCACATCACATAGATCGAAAGAACCAACATACAAAGTTTTACACTAGTCATCCATATATACATACATATAGTTCCACACTGTTCATCAACTCAAATGAAAACAAAAACTAAAGCACTCCATCAACGCCAGCTTGCATGTAGTAAGTCTAATATGCAAAATGGGAGTAAGAAAGTTAGAACAAGAAGAACAATATATGACATTTTGAGCTTATTATGTCATTTTGGAGGAAAATAAGCAAATGACATGACCTTTTTTAGCTAACCAAGGTTAATATGACAGTTTTGACCTAACTAAGCTAATTATGTCATTTTGGATAAAAATAAGCTAACTATCTCACATTTATGATGTAACAAATGTTCTTATGCCATTTTTGACCTAACTAAGCTAATTATGTTATTTTAGAAGAAAACAAACTAAGTATATAACATTTATGAGCTTACCAAGGTTCTTATGCCATTTTGAGATTATTATGTCATTTAGGAGGAAGATACGCTAAGTTATGAGCTAACCAAGGTTCTCGTGATGTTTTGTACCTAACTAAGCTAATTATGTCATTTCGAAGCTAAATTAGCTAATTATGTCATTTTGGAGCTAAATTAGTTAATCATGCCATTTTGTAGCTAAATTAGCTAATTATGTATTTGTTGGGTAAAATAAGGTAAGGAGAAAAAGAAAGTGGAGAAGAACGAGGATGAGAAGGAGAAGAAGAAGAAGAACGAGGAGGAGGAGAAGAAGAAGAATGAGGAGGAGGAGGAGAAGAAGAAGAAGGAGAGGAAGAGGAAGACGATGATTCCAATACTTTTCTTATTTTGAGCTTATTATGTCATTTAGGAGGAAGATATGCTAAGTTATGAGCTAACCATGGTTCTGGTGATGTTTTTACCTAACTAAGCTAATTACGTCATTTTGGAGCTAAACTACTAATTATGTCATTTTGGAGCTAAATTAGCTAATTATGTCTTTGTTGGGTAAAAGACGGTACGAAGAAGAAGAAAGAGGAGAAGAAAGAGGAGGAGAAGGAGAAGAAGAAGAAGATAAAGAAGAAGCAGAAGAAGAAGATAAAGAAGAAGAAGAAGAAGGAGAAGAAGAAGGAGGAGAAGGAGAAGACAAAGACGAAGAAGAAGAAGAAGAAGAAGAAGAAGAAGAAGAAGGAGAGGAAGAGAAAGAGGATGATTACAATACTTTTCTTATTTTGAGCTTATTATTTCATTTTGGAGGAAGGTACGCTAAGTTATGAGCTAACAAAGGTTCATGTGAGTTTTTTTACCTACCTAAGCTAACTAGTCATCAACCTGTGCATCTGCACGGGCTAGCACTTTTAATATTAAATGTGAAAGAGTTAGTAGAAATAGGAATTCACGGGTTTAAAAATAATATGAATATGTTGTTATGAACTATTATTATTATTGTTGTTGTTGTTGCTGTTGTTATTGTTATTGTTATTATTATTATTATTATACTGTAGACAATATAGTTACAAATTCAAAGTTGTTGCATGTATCATGTAATCGTGACATATAAGCTCAAGAAACGTATAGGATCACGTGACCTATTGTAACATTTATCTTCCTTTGTATCCACTTATTAAAAAACTTACATTTTCCTTTTTCCATGGAAGCACTATAGAATTGAATCTTAATACCCTTCATGAAATAATTTCACCTAGTTTTGTATGATTATAAAAAGAATTTGTTTCCATACAAAAAATGGACATGCGTGGTTTTAACATATCTGATACTGTAACTAATTATAAGTTCTTGTCTTAACCAATACTATATAATTACATAATTTCTTTCATGATTTTCTATTACCTTAAGAGCCACAAGTTATTCATATTTTATTTTTTAATCAATAAATTATTACAAAATTTCTTTTGTGATTAATTGGCTGGGAACTGTGTGGTAAATTATCTGGGTTTATGTATCCATAACAAAAAATAATTCTAGTTATTTTTGCGGGTTGATTCAAGGATTTCTTTTATGATTGTGCCTGATTTTTTTATTACTATCTATCCTTACTACACACACATACATAATCATATCTTTATTTGAGATATTTGTGACGAATGATAATATACCCAATTTTTGGCAAATGCAGTAATTTAGATGTTTTAAACACATTTTTATAGCTATACTTTTTCCTTATTTATAAGGATAAAACAGAGACATGGATATACTTACAATATACACAAATAGGGTAGTATTAATAATGTACAACTACAAAGAATCATGTGAATCAATCACAATTGTGCGAGGCAATGTAGTATATTTGCCCCTAAAAATACTATTATGTGTGTGCATAATAATAATATAATCAATGCTCCAGCTAATTTAGCTCATCTAGACTTAACTATTACGACACCACTACCTTGTAGCACGCAAAATTCGGATGCAGCTAGCGCCCGGAGGCGTACAACAGGAGCTTTTCGAGCTGATCATTACTCACTATTGCTTCATGAAAATAAGTCGCTCCATCCTGAGTGTTTCATGTTTTTCAGACAAAACATGCTCATTCATATGCCGACCAATTAGTTAGTGAAGCAGATCAGCTTTCCCTTGCAGAAGAATGATATGCTCCCTTGCAAAAGAGTAGTAAGCATAGAAGTACAAATGTGTACTGGATTCAAATTTGTCAAAAACCTTGTGGGATGCAGGATGTAGATCTGAATTTTGTTAGGTTACATGGTTGTTATTTGCTATATTCAATATCATCGACACGTGTAATAATAAAAATATCGCCTGCTGACTTTGTTTTTGTTTGCCACACCCATCAAATGGTGTTTGCTTGTATACCCTATGTGAGAAACATGATCTTATGTACTACTCATTGTTGAGACATTAATTGGCTTCCCCTGTGCTAGCTCCACCAACAAAACTCCTCAATGAAAATTGAATCACAATTTAAGTGTCTCAATAAGGCCAACCCAAGAAGTCACAATTTAGTTTAATTCATCAGAAATGAATAAACAGAAAATAACACCCAACCTTCTTCCAATTTGATTTCCTAGGTTGTTCATCTCGTTGAGTATATCCATTAGTATTCAGTCTTGTCTTGATCCAAGTCTTTCCGTGCCGTTCGCCACTAGTGCCATCTATCTGCCGATCTCGACATCCTCCACGTCCATACTTGACATATATAATTCTACACTTCTCTTTCTATACAAAATCAATTATTGTGGAGGGGGATAAAATAATTTACTGAAATATACATGTTGCCAGAACTTGGAAATTGTGACAGAAAGGTCAAAGAGGAATACAATCAAGAAATCCAGATATGCATGTCTTAGTGGATTGTACATGCTAAATTAACACATCATGGGTAAAATCGTGTAATGTAGTATATATAATTTGATTGCTTGACTGAGTAGTACCTGCTAAATCAGTATCATGGTATAAAATCATGTACGTAGACATGACAGATTGTTGTAGTTGGAAATTGAAATTCATAAGTTGACGTTAATATAGTTCATGGGTTGCTGAAGTTGAACAAAGAGATAGAAAGGATGGATATATACGAACAACATTGGGAGAGTCGAGCACACTTGATACGACGTAGGAAATAATCACGGCCACCGAACATAGGTAGGACATACGACTTAAGGGGAGAAGGTAACGTCCATGTAGAGGACTCCATGGAAATTTTAACCGGCGGAATATTTTATTGACATGGAGGCTTTTACGGGCAATCAATGGGATTGTTTTTTTCCTTTTTCGTTGTTAGCTTTTTACCTAATGATGCTTTCCTTTTTTATATTGAGGGAATGGCTTGATGTTTTTTTTGCTTGTTTCACGAACATTGGACGTGTCAGATCTTTTTTAATAGGACGGGGTCATTTGTGTTACGTAAGTTTTCATTCAATCCTGTACGTATATTCTAAAATCCAACGATGTAAGTAATTTTGATGATGTGGATTAATTAGATAACTTGAAAGGTGCCTCCAATTAGTAATAAGAAGATTATGTCATTTTGGAGCTAAAGTAGCTAATTATGCCGTTTTGGACCTAAATTAGCTAATTATGTCATTTTGAAGGATAATTAGCTAAGTATGTCTTTGTTAGGAAAATAAGCTAAGGAGAAGAAGCAAAAGGTGAAGAAAGAGGAGAAGGACAAGAAGAAGAAGAAGGAGAAGAAGAAGAAGGAGCAGGAGGAGGAGGAGGAGGAGGAGGAGAATAAGGAGAAGAATAAGGAGAAGAAGAAGGAGGAGGAGGAGGAGGGGAAGAAGAAGAAGAAGAAGAGGAAGAAGAGGAAGATGATGATTACAATACTTTTCGTATTTTGAGATTATTATGTCATTTAGGAGGAATATATGCTAAGTTATGAGCTAACCAAGGTTCTTGTGATGTTTTTTACCTAACTAAGTTAATTATGTCATTTTGTAACCAAAGTAGCTAATTATGTCATTTTGGAGCTATGAGTGTTGCTCGGGGCGGTTGCCTTTGGAGACGGTTGCCGTGGAGAAGGGTCGTGCAATGCCGCTCGGGAGTTATTATGTAGAAAAGATATTTTGCAATGTCTCGTTAGCAGGATGACACTCAAATGTTAATACTAGTTTATAATGACCATTGAAAAATAACTCACTCTGCCAACCGCAGAAAAGACGGACATCGACGGAGGGGGCTGACTAGTCTTCTCGCACATAGAATCCACATTTGATTTTGAAGAGTCGGTCATATTAGTTAGTAATGAAACAAAAATTAGACGCATGGTTTGGCTAATGTGAAAAAGGAACTTACCACAAGAAGCTCTTACATGGCCAGGTGACCCACCTCATTCCGGCCCTCTCCTCCTCCAACAACCGAGCGATGGTCAGGTCCCTTTCCTCAAGAGCAGCCTGAAGAGCAGCCTGGTTTGCCACTCTCTCTTTCTGAAGAGTAGACTACAACACTATTTCTCCTTATCACTATAATGATCGTTGGACACACACACAATGAAATGGATAAAAGTTTTTTGAGTACGTACAACTCACCACGATGGTGAGATCGACTGGCCGTGGACGAGGGGTTATCTCAGGATAGGAGCTCGACTGGCACGCCTTGATCTCTGGGATAGTTAGTGGAAAAAGTATTATCCCATCGCCAACGGCTATCGAGCCTTAGGGCCTCCCTCCACGAGATATCATCACCAACTCTGGATCCAAAGGTTCCTGGCTTGGGTTAGAGTCCTCTCCTTTCCTTAGCCTTCCCCATGTTCGAGTATTTCACGAGCTTGTGGTGGGAGGAGATGTTGGTGAACTTCTCTGGATGATCCAGGATAGACTTAGAGAATGCCTTGGCCTTCTTGTAGGAGGCAGTACGGGCCATGCCATAATGGTCGTACAACTCTAGCACCTCCGTCTTATTGTGATGCGCCTAAAAGCGAGGAACAAAGTATTAGTAAAGGGCTCAAGATAGCATGAAGAATTAATTGCATGAATAACGAAGTAAACAACATACCCAGTTCCGTCTGAACTGAATTAAGTTGGCGCTGCCTTGATGGTGTGGCACACCTACCATTTGGGAACGCCGATCCTTTGCATTGTTGTGGACGGCTCGCCAGTTGCGTGTGCACCACTCATCCACCAACGCCTCCAACAATTTATGTTATCCACACACCAACTCGGGGGCACCGATAAGTTATTAAAAATAATTTTGAGCGCTACGCCTACGAATCAAATCAAGAATTTTGAGCGCTTCTTCTTACCACCACACGTGGCGTAGTAGGCTCGAATAGCCTGCGGTCGAGCCTCGTGGCGCAAGTTCTGTAATAGCCGCCTGCACTCGGCCTCGAGAACATTGCCCGCCGCCTCCTCATATCCCTCCTCGCACCTGTAGAAGGTCTGGAATGAAACGAGACAACACCGATTAGTACAATAATTAGCTATATTGTTAATTTTAGATTGTGTATAAGGAGAATTTACCCAAAAGGTGTTGATCACCACCTCGGCCCTCATGAGGCACAAGACACCATCTATAATCTCCTCTGACGGGGCCTACGCAGCCTGGTAGTGCTCCCAGGTAAATCCTAGTGTAGGAACCTGACCCTCACCGGGCAACGTGACAAACCCCGGGAAATTTATCCGGCAAAGCGCACCAAGGACGGTGTTCGGCTTGCAGACTCCAAGGGGGTGTTTACAACACATTACATATTTGAAGAAACTTGAAGGCAAAAGGTAAAAAAAGAGTAAATGCACTTACCTCTCCCCTTCAGGCTTAATCATCGGGCTCTACTCGCGGGTCGCGGTACGACCAGGAGACGTGTACTACCTCGCTTGTACATGGTGACCCCGTCCACCACGTCGCCCTCACTATCCGTAGACTCATCCCAGCCACCAACAGAATGGCCACCCGACCCCTCTGTCCAATCCGACCCGTCAGTCCGATCTGTCCAGGCACCCCCATCCGGACGTCTCCACGTTAGCCGAAGCCTCTGTGGCGGGAGTCTCCCCGGACGTAGCCTCAAGTACCGTAGTCTCATGGGCCGAATGCCCGTCGACCCGAGGCTCTTGGACCGGAGTCCCCATAGCATCCACCGCCAACGTGTCCACCATAGTAGTCTTGTGCTCGGGTGAATGAGCTGGTTGTGGTGACGACGATGGCGTAGCAGTCCGCCTGCCTCTCCCACGGCCACGTCCTGTACCTTTTGCTTGCTTCCATTCCCGAACTCCTCTCGTAGTGGGTAATGCCGCCGATGAAGAAGCACCCGTGGGTGGTGTTGTCAGATTGTTCGCCAAGGATCTACGGGGAGATAGGGGTGGAATGGAAGTACCACCCCTCGCTCGGGCCGCCGACGAATAAGAACTCGCCAAGCGATCTGGACCCGCACCCACCATCTTTCAACACCTGCCATGATAAAGAGTAAAATAAATTTGTAAAACATAAAAAAATGAGTACCTGACATGAATAATAATATATACCTATATTTTTTAAGTTGGGATGCATACAAATTAATAATAGTCTGGATCAATAAATGCATCATCATCATCACTATCATGCGTGTCGTTATGAATGACGTGCTCATCGGGTTCAACGACATGAACTTGTGGAAGGCCTTTGTGTAATCGGTCAAGCATTGAGAGGTCATCCGCAGCAATAACCGCTTCTAGTTTCGACTCTGCTAGTTCTGGATCAGGGATGAAGTCGGATTCACTGTCGCTATCTACTTCCATGTTTTGGGGTGAAGCACAGCGGTTCTTGAAACGTTTCTTGGAAAGACGTGTTTCTTGGAAGATTTCTCCGACATATGTGTCTGGGTTAATGTGAGGTTCATAATACTCTTCATTCGGGGGAGGTGGTCTAACACCTGGCGACACTTCATAAACAACATACCAACCATTCAGATTCTTATCAGTTTGGAATGCCCACAGTAGCTAGAAAACCTGGGTCGCCTGTTCAGACGTAATATATACATCGGGAACATCTAAATGGGTGATTGGATTGATTTCGACTAGCCCTATATGTTCATGAGTCCTTCTAGTCTCATTCGGCTGGAACCAATACCATTTGAAGACTACGACGTTTGGTTGGTTTTCACCATAGAATTGAAGTTCATAAATTGCTTCAACTCTTCGATAATACTCGATACCACCTTTGCCAATAGGAGAGACATAACAATTTGTAGATTTTGAATCCGGCATAGATAGCTCTTTGCTAAAGGTACGAAAGTGATACCCGTTCATGTTGTATTTCTCGAATGAACGGACCTTATAGTCAAAACCATTAGCGTCTTGTCTCAATTCGGCATCCATAGACTCTAAATTATACTACAAGTTTAATACTAAACGGCTGTTGCATTATCCGCAAGTTAGACCAAGGAATGAAATGGGACATTATTGATAATTACCATTTGTTTGAACCAAGAGCTGGAACCGGGATAGCCGCCTCCATGCTTTGCCAGAAGCTCATACTATTCGACTGAATCATTTTGGATCACCGCTCTATCGGAGAATTTGGCGATGTATCGACTGTATCAAATGTTCGAGAATAAGAGCAGTTCAAAGGGATTAGAAGTTATGGAAAAATGTGCCGAGAGCTTAATCGATGTACAACCACACTTCTGTTAGGTTGTTGACGATATACAACGAAATGTTCTGCCATTCTTCGACATCCACCTTTTTAGGATCGGCATCATTGTACCGAGGCGTCGGATTATGCAAATGACGATTTTTGGCTTCGTATGTGTTGTCACAAAGTTAGCCACCTCCTCAGTAATGAATGCCTCGGCCATCGATGCTTCAGTTCTACGTTTATTTTTACATTTAGCTCGAAGCTTGTTCTGCATCCTCTGAGTTGCAAAAAACCAACGATTTCGCACGGGCTCACCCAATCTTGCCTCAGTCGGTAGGTGTAAAATCAAATGCTGCATTGGATGAAAGATGCCAGACGGAAAGATCTTCTCTAACTTGCCGAGAAACTCCGGTGCCAACTCCTCCATGTCATCAACCATGCCAGACGACAGTTCTTTCGCACAAAGAACACGGAAGAAATAGCTCAGCTCCTCCAGTACGTGCCATTCATCCTCAGGAATAAAGCCACGTAACATCACCAGCATTACCTGCTCAAACCATCTGTGCCAATCATGACTCTTGAGACCAAATATTTTTAATTTTCGAAGAATCGCTCCCCTCTTTAGATTCGCTGCACACCCATCGGGGAACATCAAGTGCATTTTGACCCACAAGATAATTTCCCTCACAGCTAGCGTTCCAAGATTGAACCAGGCCTTTGGCTTCGAGCACTTCTGCTTTCCTTTGCCTTCTCACAAGTTTTGTAATGGTCTATGACATAATGTCTCTTGATCGAATCTAGCCTTAGGATTATCCTTTGTCTTCCCATCTATGCCAAACAATGTACCAAAAATTGCATCTCCGATATTCTTTTTAGTGTGCATCATGTCGATGTTGTGTGGAAGAAGGAGGTCTTTGAAGTAAGGCAGATCCGACAAGCATGGCTTGTGATCCAGGCGTGTTTCAAATTATACCCCTTGAAATACTCTGGACACTCTAGATCAAGCTTGAGGGTGTTTGACTGATCCAGGATCTGTTGGCCTATCAACGCAGGTGGTGCTAAGGTTTTGACAACTTTACCTTTGGTGAAGTTCTTCTTGTCTTTTCTGAACGGATGGTGAGGATCCATGAACTATTTATGCAAGTCAAAGCAAGAATAGTTCCCACCCGCATGGAACCAATGAAACTGAAGAGCTACCTTGCACAAGGGGCACGGGAACCTTCCATGCACACACCATCCAGAGAATAGCGCGTACGCTCGCAAGTCATGCATCGAGTACATGTACCACACATGCATTTTGAAATTTTCTTTTCTAGCGGCATCGTATGTCTTGACCCCATTATCCCAAGCTTCTTGTTGTTCCTCCTTAAGCGGCTGCATGTACACATTCATATTCTTCCCCGGATAGTTGGGCCCTGGAATTATTAGCGTCAGGAATATGTTCTTTCTTTGCATAATCTGCCCCGGGGGGGGAGAGATTCAGTGGAATGACAAATAGAGGCCAACAACTGTATTGGGTTATCGTCATGCTGAAGGGATTGAACCCATCCGTGAAAACACACACTCGAGGATTCCTTGGATCTTCCACGTTATCCTGATGTGATCCATCGAAATCTTTCCACGCTTCCCCATCCGATGTGTGTACCACCATCTTATTAGCATCCGCATCTAGTTCGGTTCTTTTGCCCAATTTGTGCCATGTCATCTGTCTGGTTGTCTCTCCCACCATGAAAACACATCAAAGCTTTGGTATGATTGGCATATACCAAAGAACATAAACTGCAATTTTGGTCTGCCTCTTCTCACCCATACTGTTGTCTACGACAAGATACCTGCAACACTTGCAATTGGGAAAATAGTCCAAGTGTGCATACTCCTTCCTTAATAAGACACATCCTTTCTCACATGCCTCTATATTCTCATAGGGCATCTTAAGTACACGAAGTATTTTGTCCGAATAGTACAGGTTTGCAGGCATGACTTGACCTTTGAGTAGAAAGCGTCCAAATATTGTCATCATCGCATCGTAGCATTCTCTTCCCACCTTGAACTGAGCCTTCAAAGCCATTACTTGTCCAATGGCATCCAACTGACAAAGCTCAATGTGCTCGTGGAGGGGATGTTTTGAAGACTCCAACATTTCATAGAAGGCCTTTGCAGATTCCTCCATCTCATCATGCCAATCCCAAGCATCATCAAAGTCTTGCACCATGTCTTCGATCCTGGTACCATGCTCGTCGGTGCGACGACGAACCACCTCAGCACTAGTGCGTTGTATAGACTCACCATGAAATGTCCACACCATATAATTAGGCTTAAAACCCCTCCTCTGCAGGTTTTTAAGCATTATAACCTCTGTCCTCTTTTCATAGTTGTCGCACTGTTGATAGGGACACGAGTTTGATTCCTGGCCATTTGCAAATGCAACTTTCACAAAGTCCTCGGTTTTTAGAAACCATTCTTTGGTAATATCATTCTCACTAGGGTGACCGGTGTACATCCACGCACGATCACTCATCTTGCCTAGCTAGTAAACACTCAAGATATAATTCAGCATATATATTCATTGGTTAATGAAGTTCGTCAGTTTTATTAGGTCCATGCAACCTACACGCTAATAGGTAAAGATAGGTCCTAATCCCACCCGAGTATGTGTAGATTGGGTTCGTTTTCCCATGCTTTGCTCCGGATCCAACGGAAAATTTTTGAAGCACCTCCACGCTGTTCTCCTGATACACGTCTCAGCAATAAACAGAGAGGATGTGTATTCGGAGAATAGTAGGGAGGCACTGATGAAATTATGCATCCGATCTGGAACAAAGCATATGGGAAAACAAAACCAATCTACACATACCTGGGCTGTTCAGGGAAAATGTTACACAATTCGGAAGAATCGCGGTTATAAATATATGCAAATGCATGCATATTAATAATTGTAACCCTGTCGAATGGGAGACGCATACTAGTCACGCATATTGATAATTTAATGTACCTATATCAAGCAAGTTTGATCCGAAAACCAACCGAGAGAAAATGAAGGGGCAAGGAGGACATGTCATTTGTACTCACCCACGAAAGCAGGGGCAGAGCTCGTCATTAATAAAATCGAAAAATATATGACATATGTAGATGTCATTTAGGGTTCCATCGACATCGAGGAACCCACTAACTCGCTCGTCCACGGTGCCCTTAGGTATGGCAATGCACGGCGACGGGTGAGCACGCCAACTCTTACGGTTCCAGAGACCTCTCTTCTCTACCTCTCCTCTCCTCTCCTAGAATTCTCCTAGTGAGGTACGCGGCCGGCAGCCTCTGGAAGGCCGAAGATCACCTTTTCGGTCAACAAGAGCCCAAAGTGGTGTCGGGGGTCGGGGCTTGGGGGTAAGTGGCATCAGGGCGGCGTATTAATAGCTGCACGGAGTTTCGTGCCGCGGTGTCATCGGGATGTCGTGTCGGCGCGTCATGTCGGGGTGTGAGGTCATTGTGTCGGGTTGTCGTGGCATCGTGTTGGGGTGTCAGGGTGTCATTTTCTTCTTCCTCCTCTTCTTCCTTTTATTATTATTCTTCTTCTTCTTCCTTTTCTTCTTCTTCTTCTTCTTCTTCTTCTTCTTCTTCTTCTTCTTCTTCTTCTTCTTCTTCTTCTTCTTCTTCTTCTTCTTCTTCTTCTTCTTCTTCTTCTTCTTCTTCTTCTTCTTCTTCTTCTTCTTCTTCTCTCCTCCTCCTCCGCCTCCTCCTCCTTGTCCTCGTCCTCCTCCTCCTCCTTCTTCTTCTTCTTCTTCTTGTTCTTCTCCTCCTCCTCCTTCCCCTTCTTCTCCTTCTTCTTCTTCTTCTCCTTCTTCTTCTTCTCCTCCTTCTTCTTATACTTCTTCTTGCCTTCTCCTCTTCTTCTTTTCTTGTTCTCTTCTTCTTCTTATCTTCTTCTCTTCTTCTTCTTCTTATTCTTCTTCTTCTTCTTCTTCTTCTTCTGCCTTATTTTTATTTATCCTCTTTCTTCTCCTCTTCTCCTCTTCTTCTTCTTGTTCTTCTTCTACTCCTCCTCTTCTTCTTCTTCTCCTCCTCCTCTTCTCCTCTTCTCCTCCTTCTAAACTAAACTAAACTACCAACTAAACTGAACTACTTAGACCTAGTTTGGCAGCACCGTTTTTCTAAAGCGTTGTTTTCCTCTATTTTGAGAAAACTATCGATCCGTTTGGCAAGTTTTGTTTTTCCGTAATTTTGACTAATTACGCCTAACTGATCAGCGACATTCAAGGGGCTGACAACGTGTAAAAATGGCCATCCAATGCATGCATAGAGCCATGACATGCATTACAAGACCTTGGACCTATCCTGATTCCACGAGATGTAGCGGCCTAGGACGAGAATTCTATCTTGTACTTGCGTGCAGCCATGTCATACACATCGCGTCAAATTATATCGTATGCTTGTATGCAACCATGCCATACATACATCCAATGAAAACATAGAATCGATCGTCTAGCTAGCTTTTAGTTTTAGACGTCCATGCATACAAATTAATCTACTCCATGGGCGAGCTTTGTTTTAGACGTACGCTACTCGCAAGAAAGTAATCATCATCCAGCTACTCAATAGCAGCATGCAAGATCACCGGAGAATAACATGCACCGCCGGCTCAACCGATGGGGTCGTATGTAGAAAAATTAACTATGGAGTACATGCTACCCCTTGCTGCAGTGGTGACTACTGACCAACAGACAAAGGATTCGTTAGCGACTGCGTCCGAAAGAACATGGGCTTGAGAGACCAAGGAAACAAAAAAGTTAAGCATCACCTAACGGGAAACGCCTAATAATCAGGTGATAAATTGAATTTCAATTAACAGATAATGACCAAACGCACCCTTACCACTAAGCTAAACTAAACTAAAAAAGAAAAGCAACAAAATAAAAACAAAAAAGACTCAAAAATAACCTTTTCGGCCGGCGGCAGTGGCGGCGTTGGGCGACGGCAGGGGCCCCGGTGTGGGAGAGGAGGGGTGGGTGGGTGGGGTGGTGTTGGGGAGTGTGGCAGGGAGGAGGCCTGGCGAGGGGTGGACGGTTGCGGGGTGGGGGCGGTGCAGGGAGGAGTGGGTGGACGGGGCGGGGTGGGGGGGGGGGCAGCGCGACTGCGGTGGTGCAGCGGCAACACTTGTGGTGGGCAGGGGCGAGAGAGAGAGAGGCGGGTGGGCGCGTGGGGTGGAGAGAGTGGGAGAGAGTGTGGGGACGGGTGGGTGCAGGTGACCGTTATGGGGTCGTCCCCTTTGCCATCTGCAGGAGGGCGGCAAAGGTGTGGAGGCAGACGGCAAAGGGGTGGGTTGGGGTGGGGTGGGGTGGTGTTGGCACCGGCCATTAGTGTTGGCGTCGGCTGTGCCCTTTGCTGTCTGCCTTCACCTTCTCTACCGTCTGCTGGCAGATGGCAAAGGCTTGGCTGATGGCAAACATGTTCTTTGCCAAGAGCCAATCCTTTGTCGTCTGCGTGCACCTTCTTAATGGCTGGTGGCAAATAGGATCTTTACCAACATCTATTACTTTGTCGTCTGTTCTTTGGCAGCTGACGACAAAGAGGCTCTATGCCATCAGTCAGCACACGACTAGGAAGCCTTAGGTAGCATGGACGTTAGCCAGGATTAATAGCGCACCTAGTCCTCACACTTAGGGCTTTATACACCCTTACCGCTTTTCCTATAGCATTCAAACCTTTCTAACACCTCTCCCAAAACCTTGAAGATGGCCGTCGTACCTAAGACTCTTATGAATCCGGCTTTCCCCTACTTTTGGACGACAACTTGGAGAAGTGTCGAGTACGCTGAATGCCAATTTACCTCTACCACGAGCACTGAGTCAATGCCACCACAAAGTTATACCATGTTGATGTGTTTGTGAAGGAAAATGACTCTCCGACTAGCTGGTTCTTTGAGGGACCATAGATAGAGACTACGGTGTTGGGAGTTGAGATGGCAGCATTAAAGGCGCTCATACACCTTCGCGACATCCTCCCCGAGATGGCCAACGAGCCGGCTACCCATCACTTGCCTTTTTCTAAGGACGAGAATGGAGGGAGTTGGACGTTAACCCCATCCCTGAATTAGGGAACACCGCTCAGGTTCAAGACCTACTTCAGCCTCTTTGCCGGCAGCGTGTCTCACAACCTGATCAAGGAGTCATTGATGCTTTGTCAAGAACTCCATCATGTCCAAGGACTACTCCGTCAAGCAAACATGAAGACGAGCAAGATAAAGAAGGATGGAGCACTCGGAGGACACCCTGCTATCACATACAAAGGAGGAAAACCACCGCTTAATATCACCCCTATTCGGAGTCGTCGCATGAGCGCCAAGGAGTATACACATCTCTTCACCGCTTCTCAAATGAAGCACCTTCGTGATGAGCCTCTTCCTTCCCCACACCCTTGACGGGAGATGATGCCCGCATAGATGATGATGAGGAGGAAGACCCCAAGGAACGTTAGTATGAGACCCCAAGGGACGGATTCGAAATCATGCAAGGCGATCTGGTCATCACCTGGACCGCCTTCAAGGATGGATTATGTGTTGCCCACATTCCCGTAGGAATGATGGCTATCAAGAAGCGGGAGTTTCATGGACTGAAGCAAGGCACTGGCTTAGTGAAGGAGTACCTACAGAAGTTTAACCTCTTGTCGAGGTATGCACCTAATGATGTCAGCACTAAGGCCGCAAAGGTGGAGCGCTTCATGGAAGGGCTTCAGAGGTCGCTGCAATACCAACTTGTTGTTTGTGACTACCGGACCTTCTGTCATGTGGTGAATAAGTCTCTTATGCTTGAACACAAGCGTCGTGCTATGGATGACACTAGCAAGCACAAGCTGATGAGCAACGGTGGTTCCAGCCACTAGAAGACTCGTCCATGGCAATCAGCCCCCGCAAGGCCTAACTATCAGCACCAGCAGTACAAGACTCCTGCACCTCAACCAAGTTACCAGCCTCAGCTGTATACCAACCCCAAGCTGGCATACAACCCTCCGAGCAACAACAATGGGTCCAAGCCGAACAACCCCAGACAGGTCACCTGCTTTGGGTGTGGTCAACCTGGGCACTACTCCATGCAATGCCCGAATAAGAAGCTCGATGCACCGCGCCCCAATGCGTCAAATCCAGGACAAGGTCATTGAGCACCAAACAAAAATCATGCTTCTCTCAACCTGCAATACAATAACATGAGACACGTGAATCACATCTCCGCATAGTTAGCCCGGGAAGACCTGAACTGCATACTGGGTACATTCCTCGTCAACTCCACTGAAGCAACAATATTGTTTGATTGTGGTGCCTCGCATTCTTTTGTCACTCAGAAGTTTGAGATGAAGAGTGGCTTGAAACCTAGATTCCTGAATGGTCAAATGGTGGTACAAACCCTAGGTGTCGTATTAAGGACCAATATAGGATGCAGGGGAGTTGGGATCAGCATTAATGGATAGACTTTGTAGGAGATCTCATCGTTCTTAAGTGGCAAGGGCTGGACATGATTCTTGGTATGGGCTAGTTAGCCAAGCACCAGAGAATATTGGACTGTGCCAAGAGGGCTATTACCATGACAAGTGGCCAAGGACTCAAAGTCAAATACACCTCTAAGCCTACCTCCACTAAAGCCCCTTAGGTTAACTCCCTTTCCGGAAATGAGTTGGACCAAGTACCGGTGGATATGAGTACCCGGACGTCTTTCTTGATGAAGTACCTGGGATTCCTCCTGACAGAGACATCGATTTCGTCATTGAGCTCATGCTTGGATCAAGGCCTATCTATAGAAAACCCTATATGATGGGATCCAAGGAATTGGCCGAGTTGAATAAACTGCTTGCCAAGCAGCTCAGGAAAGGACTCATTCGTCCTAGTGCCTCTCCTTGGGGATCACCTGTTCTATTCGTGTCCAAGAAGGATGGGACTATGAGGCTCTGCGTTGATTACCGTTCCCTCAGTGAAGTAACGATAAATAACAAGTATCCACTACCCAAGATTGAAGACATATTCGACCAGTTGATTGGTGCCAAGGTATTCTCCAAGATCGGTCTCAGGTCTGGATACTACCAACTAAACATTCGGCCCGAATACATACCAAACACGGCATTCGTGACCAGGTACGGCCTCTACGAGTTCACAGTCATGTCATTTGGGTTGACCAAGGCCCCAACCTATTTCATGTACCTCATGAAGAAAGTCTTCATGGAGTATCTGGACAAGTTTGTTGTCATCTTCATCGAGGACATACTCATCTTTTCCAAATCCGAATAACACGAGTAGCACTTGAGGATGGTGTTGGAAAAACTTCGAGAGAACCAACTTTGTGCCAAGTTCAGCAAATGCGAATTTTGGCTGCACGAGGTTGGATTCCATGGTCATACCAAGACGGTATATGGATTGGCAATCGACTCCACCAAGATTACCACAGTGACGAATTGGGAGTCGCCAATCTATGTGAAGGAAGTCAGAAGCTTCCTCGGACTCGCGGGATATTACCGCAAGTTCATGCAAGGATTCTCTCGCATCGCCTGACCAATGGCTCAGCTTTTGAAGAAGGGCAAGAAGTTAAAATGGATGCATGAGTGCGAAGAAAGCTTCCAGGAACTGAAGAAGAGGTTGACCACCACCCAAGTACTGGCCACCCCTGATATCAACAAGGAATTTGTGATATACAGCGATGCGTCCCGGACCGGGCTTGGTGGTGTTCTAATGCAAGACGGCAGGGTCGTGGCTTATCTATCACGACAACTACACCCTCATGAGGAGAACTACGGCAATCATGATCTCGAGTTGGCGGTAGTAGTTCATGCCTTGCAGACATGGCGACGTAACCTTCTACGGAAGCGATGAGAAATATACACTGACCACAAGAGTCTGAAGTATATTTTTACCCAGATGGAATTGAATATGAGGCAGCGAAGATGGTTGGAGTTAATTAAAGACTATTACCTCACTATTCCATACCACCCGGGTAAGGCCAACGTGGTGGGAGACGACTTGAGCCGGAAGGCTTGCAGCTTGAATGTTATAAGCAAGGAAATGCTACCTGCCCTATATGTGGAGCTAGAAAACTTTGGGTTGGAGCTAGTCGAACAAGGATTCCTGCCAAACCTCGAAGTCAAACCCACGCAGTTGGACGACATTATACAGGCCTAGAAGGGACACGAAAGCATCGAAGGCATCAAGAGGAAGATCAAGGAAGATAAAGAACCAGGATTCTCAGTGGACGAGCAGGGAATTGAGTGGTTTCGGAATCGCATATGCGTACCCAACACGGCTAAACTGATGAATCTGATCTTACAAGAAGCTCACAACACTCCATATTCAATTCACCTGTAACACCCTGTGTTTAGCTTTCCTGCCTAAATTAACTTATTTCAAAAATTAGGACCAATTAAACAAATTATGACTGCTTGTGAAGTCTGATGTGATGTTTGCTTGCTTGCGTGTTGCTTGTGTTTGAATCCAAAGCTCCCGCTTCTCTCCAGACTCACCTCCTTAGCCCAAAACTCCTGCCTAATGATCATGCCATGTGTTTAGGACAAGAAACTATTTTTACCAATTATTAGTTTCACCAAAAAGCATTTCTTTGATTTAAGCCTTCAAAACCCATGAGTTGGGATTTGTACTACAAGTCCTCAAATTAGGGAAGTTATTTTTCAGCAAATATTTTCTTTAAAACCCATTATCAAAATTACTTTCCAAATCCACAATATTATTAATTTTGAAGTTATTTTACTATTTTATTTAAATGCCTTCCCATGAGGCCAGAAATGGTCTCTTATGAAGGAAAGTTATTTTTATTGCTTTCAAAATATTTGAAATTTTGAAGGAAACTCAGTGGACATATATATTCCATATATATGAGTTTGAAAACATGGTCATATTCAAAATACTGGGCAAACCCCTTCAAAACCCTTCCTGCCAATTTCAAGCTTTTGGAATATTTCTATAAGAAATATTCACCATAAATGTTTGTAAAATTCTAGCATGTCACAAATGATATATGTGATGATCTTGCCAAGTTTCATCTCAATCCAAGTTGATTTGACTCCCCTAATTATTCTAAAACCCTATCTGTCCAGATCCAAATTTGAGCAACTCTACATCGCCAAGTGTCTCAAATTGTGCTCAAATTTGGTAGACATGTTCTGATACTCGAATAATCCATCCACACCAAGTGGTGCATCAAGGAGAATAGAAGCACTACTGGAATCAGAGATTTTGCCGTCAGCTAGCGGACGGCAAAGACACTCTTTGCCATCAGCTTCAGCAAAACTGACGGCAAAGAACTAGCTGATGGCAAAGAAGGTCTTTGCCAGCAGTCAGCTCTTTGCTGTCCGCGGCAGACGGCAAAGAAGGCGCCAGCAGACGACAAAGAAGCTCATCTGGCCGGGGGAACCTTAGGTCAACCTACTCCCTTCTTTGCCGTCTGCTGGCGCCTTCTTTGCCATCTGGCAGCAGACGGCAAAGAGTATAGACCCCTTTGCCGTGTGCCAGCAGACGGCAAAGATCTTGAATCTAGTAACGGTTGTCCCGCCCCCACCGCGGCCCTCTCTCTCTCTCAAACGGCCCCTCCCTCTCTCTCTCCTCCCCCGACGCCCAATGCCGTGAGCACTGTTGCCCGGCCACCCCCAGCGCCGCCCCTCAAGCCCCACCGCCGGCGCCCCGTGGTGCCCCTGGTGCGCCCCCGCTGGCCCACCCCCGGCGCCCCTGCTGCCGCCGCCGCAGCCCCACAACCCCCCCGGCGCCCCTGGTGCCGCCGCTGCAACCCCACCGCCGGCGCCGCCGCACCGAAGCCCCACAACCCCCCCCCCCCCGGCGCCCCCTGGTGCCGCCCCGAAAGCCCCACCGCCGGCGCCCCGTGGTGCCCCTGGTGCGCCCCCGCTGCCCCACCCCCCGCGCGCCTGCTGCCGCCGCCGCAGCCCCACCGCCGGCGCTGCCGGCCCAGCCACTGCCCCGCAGGCCTCGGCGCCGCCCCCGCAGCCCCCACTGCCGGTAAGACCATCCACCCCCGCCCCCTTGATTTTTTATTTTTTGGTATTTAGTTCTTTGGAATTAGATTATAACTACCGGCATGATTTTTTATTGTTGTTGTAGTAGTTGTTCTTGTTATTGTAGTTGTTGTTGTTATTGTAGTTCTTGTGGCATATATAGTTTAGTTGGTATGTTAGTTAATTAGTAGTTTTAGTGGTAGTTTAGTTAGTTGGTAGATTTAGTTAGTTAATTAGTAGATTTAGTTGGTAGTTTATTGGTATACTTTGTTTTGTTATTTAGTGGTAGCTAGATTATTTTTTAGTTACTAAGTGGTAGATTCTGTTTTTTTTTTTTTTGCTGTTTAGTGCTATCTAGGTTTAGCGATAGGTTTAGTTAGCTTGGTTAGTTAGGTTAGTTAGTTATTTAGCTTACTAGAAAGAATAGGAAGAAGAAGAGGACGAGGAGGAGGAGAAGAGGAGAAGAAGAATAGGAAGAAGAAGAAGAGGAGGAGGAGAAGATGAAAAGAGGAGGAGGAGGAGAAGAAGAAGAAGAAGAAGAAGAATAGGAAGAAGAAGAAGAAGAATAGGAGGAGGAGAAGACAAAAAGAAGATCACATGTTTGGTATTTAGTTTTTTGGAATTAATTAGCCCATTTAGCTCCAAAATACCATAATAAGCTCAAAATGGCACAAGAACCTTGGTTAGCTCATTAATATTATATACTTAGCTTGTTTTCCTCTAAAATGACATAATTGGAACATTTAGCTCGAAGAAGACATAATTAGATAATTTAGCTCCAACAAGAGGAGAAGAGGAGAAGAAATAGGAAAAATGAAAAGATAGAAGAAGAAGAAGAAGAGAAGAAGAAGAAGAGAAGAAGGAGAAGGAGGAGGAGGAGGAGGAGAAGGCCAAGGACCTTCTAGTCCTTCTCCTCCTCCTCCTTCTCCTCCTCCTCCTCCTTGATTTCTTCTTCTTCTTCCCCTCCTCCTCTTTCTTCTCCTCTTTCATATTATCCTTGCAATTGCTTTAATTTCCCCAACAATGACATAATTAGTCCATTTAGCTCCAAAATACCATAATAAGCTCAAAATGGCATAAGAACCTTGGTTAGCTCATGAATATTATATACTTAGCTTGTTTTACTCTAAAAAATGGGATAATTACCCATTTAGCTCAAAAAAGACATAATTAGGCAATTTAGATCCAACAAGAGGAGAAGAGGAGAAGAAATAGGCAAAATGAAAAGAAAGAAGAAGAAGAAGAAGAAGAGAAGAAGGAGAAGGAGGAGGAGGAGGAGGAGGAGGAGGAGAAGGCCAAGGACCTTCTATCCTTCTCCTCCTCCTCCTCCTTCTTGATTTATTCTTCTTCTCCTCCTCCTCCTCCTCTTTCTTCTCCGCTTTCATATTATCCTTGCTTTAATTAACCCAACAATGACATAATTAGCCCATTTAGCTCCAAAATACCATAATAAGCTCAAAATGGCACAAGAACCTTGGTTAGCTCATGAATATTATATACTTAGCTTGTTTTCCTCTAAAATGACATAATTGGAATATTTGTGTTGATCAAAGGATTTACTTGTGATAGTTGTCTCGTCGCTGTGAGGTTTGCTGTGCGAAGACCTGCCCGTGCGTTGTACGAGCTCCGCCCCTGCATTCGTAGGCCAGTACAAATTTCATCTCCTCCCCGCCCCCCTTCATTTACCGTGGCTGAGTTTCCGAATGAAACTTTCTAGATTTAGGTAATTCAATTAATTTATCAGTATGCGTGACCAGTATGCGTCTCCCGTTCGAAAGGGCGACATCTATAAATATGCATGTCTTTGCATATTTATAACCGCCATCCATTTGAATTGTCCAACATTATCCATGGACAGCCCGAGTATGTGTAGATTGGTTTCGTTTTCCCGTATGCTGTGCTCTGGATCTGATGCGGAATTTCGTCAGTGCCTCCCTGTGGTTCTCCGGATGCACATCCTCTCCGTTTATTGTGGAGACGTGTATCATTAGAACAGCGCGGAGGTTCTGCCGAAATTTTGCGTTGGATCCGGAGCAGAGCATGGGAAAACGAACCCAATCTACACATACTCGGGTGGGATTAGGACCTATCTTTACCTATTAGAGTGTAGGTTGCCTCGACGTAATAAAAATGGCGAACCTGATTACCCGATGAATATAAATGCTAAATTATATATAAATATATTTCTTCTGTCTTTAGTAGCTACGCAAGATGAGCTATCGTGCGTGGATGTATACTGGTCACCCTAGTCAGAAAGAGATGACGAAAGAATGGTTTTTAAAAACAAAGGAATTTGTGAAAGCCGCATTCACAAATGGCCAGGAAAGAAACTATTGCCCCTGTCCTGGAAGCGACAACTATAAAAAGACGACAGAGGCTGTAATGATTAAACACCTGCAGAGGAGGGGTTTTAAGCCTAATTACACGGTGTGGAGATTTCATGGTGAGCCTATACAACGCACAAGAGCTGAGGTGATCCGTTGTCGCACGGACGAGCATGGTACTGGGATCGAAGACATGGTGCAAGACTTCGATGATGCTCGGGATTCGGAAGATGAGATGGAGGAATCTGCAAAGGCCTTTTATGAAATTTTGGAGTCTTCAAAACGTCCTCTCCATGAGCACACTGAGCTCTGTCAGCTGGACGCAATTGCACAAGTAATGGCTCTGAAGCCTCAGTTCAACTTGGGAAGAGAATGCTACGACGCGCTGATGACACTATTTGGACGTTTGCTACCCAAAGGCCATGTCATGCCTGCAAACCTGTACCAGTCGGACAAAATACTTCGTGTCCTTAAGATGCCCTATGAGAAGATAGATGCATGTGAGAAAGGATTTGTCTTATTTAGGAAGGAGTATGCACACTTGGACTATTGTCCCAATTGCGAGTCTTGCAGGTATCTTCTGGTAGACAACGGTATGGGTGAGAAGAGGCAGACCAAAATTGCAGTTAGTGTTCTTCGGTATATGCCAATCGTACCAAAACTTCAACGTCTTTTCATGGTCGAAGAGACAGCCATACAGATGACATGGGACAAATTGGGCAAAAGAACCGAACTAGATGCGCATGGGAATAAGACGATGGTACACACATCAGATGGGGAAGCGTGGAAACATTTCGATGGATTGCATCAGGATAAAGCGGCAGATCCAAGGAATCCTCTAAAATGACATAATTGGAATATTTAGCTCAAAAAGAAGGAGAAGGAAGAAGAAGAAGAAGAAGAGAATAAGAAGAGAAGGAGAAGGAGAATAAGAAGAAGGAGGAGGAGGAGAAGAAGAGAAGAAGAAGGAGAAGGAGGAGAAGAAAAATGAGAAGGAGCCCTCCTTCTTCTCCTTCTTCTTCTCTCCTTCTTCTCCTCCTTCTTCTCCTTCTTCTTCTCTTCTTTTTTCTTCTTCTCCTCCTCCTTCTCCTTCTCCTTCTCCTTCCCCTACCCCTCCTCCTCCTCCTCCTTCTTGTTTTTCTTCTCCTTGTTCTCTTCTTGCTTCTTCTCTTTCTTCTTAAATTTAGCTTATTTGTAATATATATGTTGTTGTTCTTCTTCTTCTTACTTTCTTATTCCCATTTTGTAGATTGGATGTACTACATGCGTGGAAGCTGGCGTTGGAGTGCTTTAGTTTCCATTTTTATTTGGGTTGATGAACAATGTGTTGGTTCTTTGTATGTGTTGATGAACAATGTGTTGATGAAAAATATATGTGCAACTATATGTATGTATATATGGATGAAACTTTGTATGTGTTGGTTCTTTTGACATATGGGATGTACGTTGATGAACAAATGACATTGATGAGCTTTATATATATATCATATATGTGTTGTGATCTATTTATGATATATGTGCTATGAATTATATGTATATGCGCTGTGAAATAGAAAAAATAAATAAAAATGTGACAATATAGGCTCTTTGCCGTCTGCGAGCGGATGGCAAAGGCCTTTGCCGTTAGCCAGCCGACGGCAAATGTGCCACGTGGCGCCCAGCTGTGCAACCTGGGCAGTAGCAGCTGGTCATATAGTCTCTTTGCCGTCCGCTTCCTGGGGGCAGACGGCAAAGAAGAGGGCACAGAGGAGGAGGCAGACGGCAAAGAGTGGAGAGAGGGGGAGGGGAGGACCCGGCAGACGACAAAGATTGTCCTGGAGGCAGACGACAAAGATGGAGGGGAGGGGAGGGGAGTAGAAGGCAGACGGCAAAGATTGACGGGGAGACAGACGGCAAAGATTGACGGGGAGGCCGACGGCAAAGGCTCCGTTAACCCCTAACGGAGGCAACGCCTGTCGGCTGCCGTCTCAAAAGCTTTGCCGACTGCTCCTAATGAAAGCTGACGGCAAAGAACTTTGCCGTCCGCTTTGGGGGGGGGGCAGACGGCAAAGAAGGTCCTAGGCCGTCGTAGGCTGACGCAGAAATTTTGCCGGCCGTGACAATCTTTGCCATCTGTGGTATTGTCTTTGCCGTCAGGGATACAGTCTTTGCCGTCTGTGATGGCAGACGGCAAAGAAGGTGATTCATGTAGTGAAGGACTGGTCCGAAGCCCCTCAAACCCCTCTCTCTTGATTTCTGACTTTGGGAAACTTTACATTATAAAGTTGCTCCAATTGACCCAAACTCTTTGGACATTCTTTAATACTCAAATAATGCCCCCACACAAAATATTGGATTTGTCGGAATTGATTTCAATAGTTTTCTAAGAAGAAGGCCATTTTTGCCCATTTCATGGGTTTTCCAAGTCTACATTGGAAACCTTCTCCACCAAATCTCAAATTTGGTGTCCAAGCTTATTTTCATCTATTATTTGATCCTGTTAACTTTCATACCAAATGAAGTCCGCCTGGTAGCCTTGACACTCATCAAACACCTTGTGTGCACTCACTAAAGAGGCTACTTTGGCCCCTTCCACATTTACCCTTGATCTTAAACTTTTACCATATCTCTATATAGTTACATTTTACCTCCAATAGCATTGCCATGACCTCTGGTCAATTATTGGAGAGAGGCTCCATGTAGCTACCTTTCATTTTACCCTTGGATCACCATTTTTACCACTCTTGTCCCACTTCTGCTTAAGCCAAACCCCCACCTCTTTCCAAAGGGTCCCTAGCATCCCAAGGCATTATTTCAAACCAAGAGATGGCATGCTCATGTAGGAAAATGAGCAATACATCTACAAGTTGATTTCTGGCTGAAATGTAGCTTTGTACAGCAAGTACTAGCTACCATGTTCTTCTTGAGCTCAAAGTTAGCAGTGTTGTAGTCCTTGCATAGCTAACACTGCCACACATTGTTTTCTCCCAAGACTCTCCATTTGAGACCCACTTTTATTAGCTCTAAGTTTGCTATTACAAACTTAACCTCAGTCAAAGACCATTCAAACTAAATCCACTAGAGACCAAACTCCTCACTTACACTCAAGATAACATGCCCCACATCCCAGACACCTTTGACTGGTCAAGATGCTGGTGTAGGCATGGGTGGCCATGGTGACCACCACCCTCGCATGCAAAACTGGTGCTTTGCACCCTAACCTTGCCCCACAGCTTGAATCGGGCAGCCATACATTGTCTCAGCTTGTCACAGCCCCTCCCTTTGACCGTTCCAAGTGCTCCCCAACACCAACTAGCTTCCAAGCTTCATCAGAGGCATGTGGACGCCATGCACAGGGAGCACCCGAGAGCTCCCGAGCTCTCTCTCTCTCTCTCCCTCCCCTCTCTTATCTCCTCTCCCCCGATCCTCTCTTGCTCCATCGTCCCTTATGCACCTTCGAGGCTCCGCCTTTCTAGCCCCTGCTCTTCTCCCAAGCTTCCTCCTCCTGCTACTCCTCCAATGGCGGGAGCACCACCGGCGTCCCTCAGGATGCGCCGAGAGGCCTCCCTCCACCCTGGGAGCTTCCCCGCGCCCCTCTTGTTTCCTCCAGGTGGCCGGGAGCACCACCTCCACTGCCATTGCCACGGAATCCCACTACGGCTGCATCCTCTCCACCGGTGCTCCTCCAAAGGAATGGAGCCATCAAGGTTGGTGCGGAGTGGCCCCGAGTCGGCCAGTGGCTTGGTAGCCGCCGAGGATGGATAGAGCCACCAGGAAGATCAGCGGCATGGCCCCGCCCTGCCTCCCAGCCGCTCCCTAGCTAGAGCGAGGGGAGGAAGAAGAATATGACGGGCAGGCCCCGCCTGTAAGCGGCTTGGTGGCTGGACCCAGCCGTCTTAAGTGGAGACGGGTATCGAGCTGGGTGCCTCAATGCGCGGAAGGCATAAAGTGTCGAGGGCGCCTCCTGTGTGGCCCTTTGCCGCCAGACCACGCAACTGGGCCGACCCATCTGCCTGACTATCACCCTAAGCGCAGTTTAATTCCCTGGTTCATCCCCCTCATCTTTTTCTTTTTATCACAAACTTCATAAATCCCTAAACTATTCATCCTAACTCCAAAATTGATGATTCAAATTTCTACAAGTCCCTAAATTCAAGACCTATCCATATATATGCATTGCACATTTTTCTAGAAGACTTTCTATGGGATTAGTTGTCACATCCCTAGTTACCCTTTGAACTCTAGCAAGTTGTGCTTGTGTTTATTATTGCATTTAAAAGTGAAAACGGAAACCCTAGCAACTCCATATTCAAACCAATTCAAAATTGTGACAAATCAATGAACTCAAAATGGCCTTCATAAAAGTCCATCATTTTTGATTAATATTGGAAACAACAATTCAGGGGTGGATTTCTTTTAAAAAATACTTTTTGCATTTTATTTAAACCACAAAAGCCAATGATAATATTCAATTAAGTGGTTTTAAATATCTTTGGTTATTATAAAATATTGAATCTTTTATGTGGGGTTGGAAATATTACAACCAACACCCCAACATTATTTCCACTATTTTAGAAATAGTTTGGAGCCAAAAATAAAATCAAATAAATGTCAGAAAGTTTACAACAGAAATCAGAAAAGGAAGAAAATGGAAAAGAGTTATTTGTTGCTTACCTTGGCCGAGCCCAGCTCTTCTCCCTATCGTCTTCCTCGCGCGAGTCGGCAGTAGGAGGTGGCCGCCGCTCTCTCCGGCGCAACCACGCACCTGGGTGCCTGCCTGGCCTCTCCGTCGCGCTGGCCGCGAAGGGATAACCTCTCGCGACCCATTCCAGCTCTCTCCCTCTCCTCATTCGCTCTCCTGCCTCTCTTCCCTCAACCTCCATTGGAGCCGAGCTCGAGCTCGAGCTCGATGTCGTTCCTGGACATCTCAAGCCTCCCTGAGCATGCCGTTCGCTCTGCCTCATCCAGCACGTCGTCCTCGCCCAAAGGAAGCAAGCCCTCGAGCCCTGCATCGCCCTGACGCAATCATCTTCCTCCTCGGATCCCCGAAGCTCACCGTCAATGTTCTCCCTCTCCAGGCCGTCTCCGAGCCCGCTCTCGTCGTCTCTGCAACCCCTGTGAGCTCAGGACGGTTTCCCCCCTCTTTCCCCTTCGATCGCGTCCCTAGCGCTTGATTCCACCGGAGCCCGACAAGATCCGCCGCGGGAGCTCGTCGTCGGTGACGCTCCGGTGATCGGTTGGTCGATCTGAGGTTACCATAGGTGCTGTAGGTGCCAAGCCCCGTCCCTTTTTTTCCTCTGTTTCGATGACCTCGATGTTGCCCGAGCTTCGGCCGTCGCGAAGCTCCTTGCCGGCGTCATCTCCGGCCGTTTCACCCCCTAAGAGAAGCAAAAATGGACGCGCGGATGAGTGGTCGTTCCTCTGGTGCCATCCGCTGCTCATTTGGTCGCCGAAAGTGCATTTCTGATGCCCTCCGCCGTCCTTGGAGCCACCGGCGGCTCAACGCCGGTGGGTGTGACCCCATCGCTAGTGGGTTTGACCCCCCTGGGTCTATGAGAGGTGGGGCAGCCCATGGCTTATTAAAGTTTAAGCTAATAAAAATAATAAGTTAATTAAATTACTAAACAACCATTGACATGTGGGACAGTCCCTGTTAACTAACTAATTAACTTAAAGTGTAATTAAAATCTGGCGAGAGTCACTGAGCCGTGGGTCCCACTGGTGAGGTTTGACTTTCTACGGCCAGATTGACCTGCTGATGTCATGCTGCTGTAGTAATACTAATTCTGATTTATATTAATTCCAAAATAAGTGCAAAACTTTCGAAATTCATAGAAATTTGTTTATAACTCCAAATTGGACAAATAATATAAGCAAATTGATCAGAAAAATTCAATGAACACAATGGTGCTACTTTCATGCATGACAAACAAAGTTATGAAACAGCATCACGTCAAACCAACTAAATGAATATGATAAATATACTATTTCAACTAATATTTGAATTTGAATTCAAATCAGCATCATCCCAAATGTGTGATAGCCACACTAGATCATGTTATATTTCATTTCATGCCATGACCATGCATCATATTGTTGCATATGAATGTTATTGATTGTCGTTATTGTTTCGGCAGGCTCTGCCTTTCCGGATACATCCGAATATCCGACTGACGGATTTAATCCCTTTGTTGAGCAACAAAGCAAGCACCCTTTTGATCATCCCGATATAATCCCATGTTTTTGCTTCTGCTCTCACTTATTGCATTATGAAAAAATATTCAAATGCTTTACTTCGGTAGTTGAACCTATTCCTTTGCATGACCTGACATTGTCACAGTAAATAGCCAAACCTTTCAACCTAGCATACCTGGCTGTTGCTTGAGCCATGATGTGCCTTTTCTGCTATGCTTGCTATGCCTAGAGTTGTGTCAGGTCTGTTTCATCTGGGTGATGAACAGGAATGGATAAATGTGTTCTAGTGACAAATAATAAGTGTGGAACCTGATTTGGTAAAGGTACCGATGAAAGGCTATGTAGGAGTACATGGCGGGTTGTTTCATTGGAACCGTCCTTAGGAACAGAGTTCTGTGTATGTTATCCAAGACTAGATACTACCACACGTTGGGATAGTTAATTGACCCTCTCGGCTTATTAATCTCCTAGTACTCGGTCCAGGAGTTGCAAGTAGCTTCTAGTATTTATATTCATGTTGGAGGCCGTGCATAGTGCTGACCTTAGTGGTGGGCTAGGATGCGGTAGGGAGTGGCACGGTGTACCAAGTGGCACCTGGATGGTGGGCTTGGGAAACCTGCGCACATCGTTTGGGGCCGTGGCGGAAAACTCGACCGGACTTCCGTGCGGGTTCACTCTCAAATAGGCGATAAACCTGGACTAGGTATTAGTGTGGTTAACGGTTGTGGCCGACTCCCTCGCTGGGCTTCCGCTTGAAGGTTTCCGAGGTGCATGACATGCACATGGCGATAAGTGACGAGAGCGTATGTGAAGAACTACACCCCTGCAGGCTTATGAACTATTCGAAAAGCCATGTCCACAGATATTGACTACTTGGAAACATATGTTGTTCATAGATAACTTTAATGGCTACTCATAAAAGTATCAAGATAAGTGTGAGTATCATGTATGGCATTTCCGTAGGGAGACGGAAAGGACTCCATGATAGTGTATCGTTGTGGTGGTAGTGGACTCATGTACGACTTATCAAAGTTGTTAAATAAACTATTTAAAATTGTAGTTTAGTCTAGCCAAGAGTCAAAGCTGGCTTGCTGCATGAAACCCCACAACCCCTTTATTGATACCTGTGCTTGAGTAGTTAGATCTGTTCTAAAGTCTTGCTGAGTACTTTTGTACTCATGTTTGCTTAATAAATGTTGCAGAGGATACCCACGAGCGAATAGGTGGGTTCTATCTAGACATCAATGATGACAACTAGCTGGTGACCCACCTACGACCTGGCCCCTTTCAGAAGGGATCTGTAGATAGTCAGGCTTTATGCCTTTCCTTTCAACTGTCTGTCCTCAGACAGCTTTTAAGCTTCCGTTGGTTTGTATGACTCTGCTTGTATGTCTTGAGTGTCGGGTCATGTGAACGCTACCTGTATGAACATATTATGCAAGACTCTTCCGACTCTTCTAAATAAATGTTGTGATGTTGTATGGTTATGTTGTGATGCCATTATTGTATCTATGCATACCGAGTATGTCATGCGTACGTGTGATACACTATTATATGTGTGGGATTCGAAACCTAGTCGTATGCCCTTAGTAGCTCTATATAGTGAGAAATTCCCCCTTTGTGCTTCCCATGAGCCTTGGTAGTTCGCTACTACTCCGGACACATTGGTTGCCTGGCATGTATCCTTCTTAGTTGTTGTGTCTCTCCCAACGGGGAAATGTCACGCGGTGTAATGGAGTCCTTGTAGCTTGCTACGACTCGTCTACACTCGCTGATGACCGACACCTGCTTTGCTGGGTTATGTATGCCTCCTCTGTACACTCGAGCCACTTGAGTTTATGACTCGTTATGTCATCCCGGGTTATTTCACATTGGAATGCTAGCGACACAAATGCATACGTGAGTCAAAAGGTGCAAACGGTCCCGGCTAAGGTAAGGTGGCGGCCATGGGGTTAACCATGTGTGAGACCGCAAAGGGATGCGATGTGTTACCGGCTGGATTCCTATGGCTTAGGATCGGGGTCCCGACAGCGTTGGTATCAGAGCCTGACTGACTGTAGGATTACCAAGCCAAACTGGTCGAAGTTGAGTCTACAATTGTTTTAGTTATATATAAGGGAATTGTTTGTGGAAGGGAACGTAAGATTCCCGCTTCTCTTATCAAGTCATTCTATTCTCGTCATCCTCGTCTTTTCTACAAGATTAAGAACTAGGTTACTTATTTATCTCTCAGGATCACGTGTTACTAATCGGTAGATCGTAGGAAAACGGTTCGAGAGTTAATCCAAGTTTCTTTTGTTCCGAGGAAAAGAAAATCAGTTTTGATGACCATGGAATTGAACTTGATAGTTGAGTGGTTATGCTATCCTATCTTTTGTGGGTTGTTTCAAAATTGTTTTTGAGCATTTACAGCCGTTATGCTGCCCAATTTTATCTCGAGAGCTCTAATGCCTCTTGCATTACTCTCTATTTCACATGCCTAGCCGCCCTACTCATCAGGTGGTTCATCTGACTAGGTGCATTGATGTGTCAGGTCACACAGCCATGCTGGTCAGGATGATGTTAGTAGCCGGTTACCGCTGGTACCCACAGTATACAGTGGAGGAGCAGTACCGGGATTTCAACCAAAGTTAGTACCTATGCACTGTTAGGGTATTCCCGGATTACCATTGAGCCGAGGATACGATCCATTGGTCTTATGGATTGGGGGTTACTGTTAACATGGCGGTACAAGATGCTGCCTACTCAATGTTGACCATCATGAGAGCCAGACATGCACTGCTGCAGAATTTACAGTTTTGTTATGTTCCCGCCTCTCAGCCAGGAGAAGAAGGATACCTCAGTGGGGTCTACATTGATTCCTCTTTGGAGGATCCATTGTTGCAGTCTACCACTTAGATGTTAGAGAATAGAGACGGAGATTCTCATGCCCTTCATATGGAGCTCTACGCTACTCGTGCCCGTTTGTGGACAGCCTTGACACCGCTGGCACCTGTAGTTCAGACAGGGTATGGAGATATGTAGATGTTGAACCCCGTTAGGACTCATCTTCGAGCTCATGTTGACTGGCCTGCTATAGGAGATGTCACCCCTCTACGGGGACCTCTACTACCACCAGTCAGGGGACCAAGGCCACACCCGTGTCCATACGGTTCCCAGGGGTCACATGCTCGAGTATTTCCTGATCCGCAGGTTGAGCTCCCAGGTCATGGAGACAACCTTTATGAGATGTTTTATGTGGATGCTTGAACCCGTGAGTGGAAGATTAGTATGGTCGTAGTTGTACTTCCACAGTCCTGTGTGTCTTGTGGAGTATGTCTATGTCGTGAGATGAGTTCCGGAGGCATAGATAAATAATGTATAGGTAGCTTGGAAAGCCTCTGATGTGTAGTATCATCTTTTCAGTAGTTTGCTCTTTAGCTTGAGGTTGTACTGAACTATGTAATGGTGTGTATGAACCATGGTGTATATATAGCAGTTTCTTGTTACCATGTCGTTCGGATGTTCATTTCCGCATTCCATGTGTTTAGTGCATTCTTAATCCATAGCTAGTATTGATGTTGATATTTGTCTAAGATGTGAGTTTGCTTGCCAGGATTGTGTTTACCAGGCTGAACCGTGCCCATAACCATGAGCAAGGAGAAGGTAATCAGGCAGCTGATACGTCTCCAACGTATCTATAATTTTTGATGGTTTCATGCTATTATCATGTCAACTTTGGATGTTTTATATGCATGATTATCCTATTTTGGGACTAACCTATTAACTCAGTGCCAAGTGCCAGTTTCTGTTTTTTCCGTGTTTTTTACCTTTTTCACAGAAGGATATTAAACGGATTCCAAACGGAATAAAACCCGCGGGATGATTTTTTCCATAACAGAAGATACGCACGGGACTTGAGAACCAAGGCAGGAGACCTCGGGGGAGATCACAAGCCCCCTAACCGCGGCCTGAGGTGGGGGGCGCGCCTGATAGGCTTGTGGGCCCCACGTGGCTCCTTTGCCCTACCTCTTTCGCCTATAAATTCTCTAAAATCTCAAAACCAAAGGAGAGAGCCACGAAAATACTTTTCCGCCGCCACAAGCTTCTGTCTCCGCAAGATCCCATATGGGGACCGTTCTGGTGCCCTGCCGGAGGGGGATTCGGACACGGAGGGCTTCTTCATCAACACCATTGCCTCAACGATGATGCATGAGTAGTTCACCACAGACCTTTGGGTCCATATCTAGTAGCTAGATGGCTTCTTCTCTCTCTTGGATTTTCAATACAAAGTTCTCCATGATCTTCATGGAGATCTATTCGATGTAACTTTCTTTTGCGGTGTGTTTGTTGAGATCCGGTGAATTGTGGATATATGATCAGATTATCTATGAATATTATTTGAGTCTCCTCTGATCTCTTATATGCATGATTTCGTATCCTCGTAATTCTCTTCGAGTTATGGGTGTCGTTTGGCCAACTTGATCTATCATTTTTGCAATGGGAGAAGTGCTTGGTTTTGGGTTCATACCGTGCGGTGTCCTCACCTACTGATAGAAGGGGTAGCAAGGCACGCATAATGTTGTTGCCATCAAGGGTAAAAAGATGGGGTTTATATCATATTGCATGAATTTATCCCTCTACATCATGTCATCTTGCTTAAGGCGTTACTCTGTTTGTTATGAACTCAATACACTAGATGCATGCTGGATAGCGATCGATGTGTGGAGTAATAGTAGTAGATGCACAAAATATCGGTCTACCTGTCTCGGACGTGATGCCTATATGTATGATCATTGCCTTAGATATAGTCATGACTTTGCGCTATTCTATCAATTGCTCGACAGTAATTCGTTCACCCATCGTAGTACTTGCTATCATGAGAGAAGCCTCTAGTGAACACTATGGCCCCCGGGTCTACTTCACATCTTATATTTAGATCTACAAAATTACTTTGTTGCACTTTTCACCTTCAGATCTCACCTTGCAAATAATCATGGACGGATTGACAACCCCTTTATAGCATTGGGTGCAAGTTTGTTTGTTTTTGCAGAGGTACATTGGTGCCTCATCTTGATACTCCTACTGGATTGATACCTTGGTTCTCAAATTGAGAGAAATACTTATCGCTACTTTGTTGCATCACCCTTTCCTCTTTAAGGGAAAAACCAACGCAAGCTCAAGAGGTAGCAACAAGGATTTCTGGTGCCGTTGCCGGGAGTATTCAAAGTGAAGCATATCCAAGTAACTGTCACAAACTCATCTCTTGCATTTACATTATTGGCCTTTTGCCTATCGTTTTCCTCTCCCCCACTTCTCAAAAAAACAAAATTTACAAAAATATTTGCCTTTTTTTTTCGCCCTTTTCTTTCACTTGCTTTATGTTAGCTTGTGTGCTTGTCTGCTTGCTGAGTCACCATGTCTGAAAACACTAAATTGTGTGACTTCTCGAATACTAATAATACTTATTTTATTAGTACTCCGATTGCTCCCGCCACTAGTGTGGAATCATATGAAATCAATGCTGCCTTGTTGAATCTTGTTATGAAAGAGCAATTTTCCGTCCTGTCCAGTGATTATGCCGCATCCCATCTTAATACCTCCATTGAGTTATGCGATATGCAAAAGAAGAAAGATGTGGATAATGATATGATTAAAATGAAGCTATTTCCGTTCTCATTACGAGATTGAGCAAAAACTTGGTTTTCATCTTTACCCAAAAATAGTATTGATTCTTGAAACAAGTGTAAAGATGCCTTTATTTCCAAGTACTTTCCACCGGCTAAGATTATCTCTCTCCGTAATGATATCATGAATTTTAAGCAACTAGATCACGAGCATGTTGCACAATCTTGGGAGAGAATGAAATTGATGATTAGAAATTGTTCCGCTCATTGGCTGAGTCTTTGAATGATTATACAAATCTACTATGCTGGTTTGAATTTTGCTTCTAGAAATATCTTAGATTCCGCTTGTAGTGGAACTTTCATGGAAATCACAAAACTCCTAGATAATATCATGACAAACTATTCTTAATGGCACACTGAAAGGTCACCTACTAGTAAAAAAGTGCATGCTATAGAAGAAATTAACTCTTTGAGTGCTAAGATGGATGAGTTAATGAAGTTGTTTGCTAGTAAAGGTACTCCTCTAGATCCAAATGATATGCCTTTGTCTTCCTTGATTAAGAACAAAGTTTGGATGTTAATGTTGTTGGTAGGAATAACTTTGGCAACAACAAAGCTTATAGAGGTAACTTTAATCCAAGGCCTTTTCCTAGTAATCCCTCTAATTACTTTGGCAATTCCTACAACAATGCGCATGGAAATTACAATAAATTACCCTCTGATCTTGAGAGTAATATTAAAGAGTTTATCAATTCGCAAAAGATTTTCAATGCGTCGATAAAAGAAAAACTGCTTAAAATCGATGACTTGGCTAGGACCGTTGATAGAATGTCTCTTGATATTGATGCTTTGAAATTGAGATGTGCTCCTCCCAAGATTAATATGGATGAAACTTTGAAAGCTATGCGTGTTTCCATGAATGAGAGGAAAGAAAGAACCGCCAAAATTCGTGCTATACATGAATGGCTTAAAAAGGCGTGTTCTCGTGATGACAATCACGAAGATCTCAAAGTGCTTGGTGTGACTCCTATTGAATCCTTGTTTTCTAATGTCAATCCTAATGATGATGGGGCTGGATATGAATCCACTTTGGTTGAGAAATGCCCCAATGATTCGGAGTCCATTTATCTTGATGCTAAAAACACTGGAAGTGGAGTGTAGGATATCAAAACTTTGAGTAGTGATGAAATTACTACTTTCGATTTCAAGGAATTTAATTATGATAGTTTCTCTTTGACTGAATGTATTTCCTTGATGCAATCCATGCTCAACTCTCCACATGCTTATAGCCAAAATAAGGCCTTTACCGATCATATCGTTGATGCTATGATGAAATCTCTTGAAGAGAAACTTGAGTTGGAGATATCTATTCCTAGAAAACTTCATGATGAGTGTGAACCTACTATCAAAATCAATATTAAAAATTATGAATGCAATGCTTTGTGTGATTTCCGTGCTAGTGTTTTCGCAATTCCAAAGTATTTATGTGATGTTCTAGGCTTCAATGAGATTGATGAGTGCTCTCTTAATTTGCATCTTGTGGATTATACTATTAAGAAACCTATGGTAAGCATCAATGATGTTCTTATTATTGCAAATAGGAACTATGTGCGCGTAGATTTCATTGTGATTGATATTGATTGCAATCCGACATGTCCAATCATTCTTGGTAGACCTTTCCTTAGGACTATTGGTGCTCTTATCAATATGAAGGAAGGGAATATAAAATTTCAATTTCCATTAAATAAGGGCATGGAACACTTTCCTAGAAATAAAATAAGATTGCCTTATGAATCCATGATGAGGGCTACTTATGGTTCGAGCACTGAAGACGACGATACTTGATTCTATCACCTTATGCCTAGCTAAGGGCGTTAAACGATAGCGCTTGTTGGAAGGCAACCAATGAATTTATTTTTGCTTTTTTGCTTTCTGTTTTGTTGTGTCCACACCATCATAATTCTGTTATGATTGTGTGTTTTATGTTTCTTTTTGTGTTTGTGTCAAGTAGAACCTTTATGATCACTTTCGGTGATGGTTGTTTGATCTTGCTGAAAAAGACTAAAACTTTGTGCTCACGAAATTATTTTTAATTCCTATCCAGAAAGAGCTTTTGAGTTGATTCGTTTTGCTTCTGGTTGATATGCGCATGTCCCTAATTTTCATAATTTTTCATAATTTTTTGGATACCAGAGGTATACGAAGTATACAGATTGCTACAGACTAGTCTGTTTTTTACAGATTCTGTTTTTTTGTGTTGATTGCTTATTTTGATGAAACTATGGTTAGTATCGGGGGTACTAGCCATGGAAAAGTGAGAATACAGTTATATAGCATCAATATAAATGGAAATCAAGTTTACTACACTACCTAAAGAGTTGGTGGTTTTTTTTCTTATGCTAATGATATCACGAGTTTCTGTTTAAGTTTTGTGTTGTGAAGTTTTCAAGTTTTGGCTGATGCTCTTATGGAAAATGGAACAAAGAGTGGAAAGAGCTTAAGCTTGGGGATGCCCAAGACATCCCGAGCCAAATTCAAGGACACCAAAAATCCTAAGCTTGGGGATGCCCCGGGAAGGCATCCCCTCTTTCGTCTTGAATCCATCGGTAACGTTACTTGGAGCTATATTTTTATTCACCACATGATATGTGTTTTGCTTGGAGCGTCGTGTATTATAGGAGTCTTTTCTTTTTGTTCTGTCACAATCATCCTTGCTGCACACCTTTTTGAGAGGGACATGCACTCATCGTGAATTTGTTAGAATACTCACTGAGCTTCACTTATATCTTTTGAGTTAGGCAATTTAGCTCGCATGTGCTTCACTTATATCTTTTGAGCTAGATAACTTTGCTCTAGTGCTTCACTTAGATATATTTAGAGCACGACGGTGTCATATTTTTTAGAAATAAAAACTCTTAATCTTCACTTATATCTTTTTGAGAGTGCTCTCTCTAAGTAACTTGGTAATTGGCGTGTGCTATGAAGTTAGTCGTAAATATGATAGGCATACAAAGAGGATATAATAAAAACTTCCATATTCAAGTGCATTAACTAGTAAGAGAAGTTTGATACCACACAATTAGTTTTGAGATATGGATATGGTAATATTAGAGTTATGTTAGTAGGGTGTTATGAATCTAGAAATACTTGTGTCGAAGTTAGTGATTCCCGTAGCATGCACGTATGGTGAACCGCTATGTTAGGAAGTCGGAGCATAATTGATTTATTGATTGTCATCCTTAATGTTGCGGTCGGGATCGCGCGATGGTTAACACCTACCAAACCTTCCCCTAGGAATATGTGTTTAGCACTTTGTTTCGATTACTAATAAAACTTTCGCAATAAGTGTATGAGTTCTTCATGAATAATGTGAGTCTATGGTATAAATGCACTTTCACCTTCCACCATTGCTAGCCTCTCTAGTGCCGCGCAACTTTCGCTCGTGCACAAACCCACCATATACCTTCCTCGAAACAGCCACCATACCTACCTATTATGGCATTTTCATACCCATTCCGAGATATATTGCCATGCAACTTTCACCGTTCCGTCTCATGATATGTGCCGTCACTTTCATATTGCCATTGCATGATCATAAGATAGCTAGCGAGATGCTTCGACGTCATACGCTAAGTAGATCGTTGCACATCCTGGTACACTGCCGGAGGCATTTCATATAGAGTCATCATTGTTCTAAGTATTGAGTTGTAAGTAAATAAAAGTGTGATGATCATCATTATTAGAGCATTGTCCCATGTGAGGACATAAAATAAAAAAATAGGCCAAAGATTCCCACCAAAAAATTAAAAAAAGAGGCCAAAGAGCCCAAACAAAAAAATGAGAGAAAAAGAGAGAAGGGACAATGCTACTATCTTTTTCCACACTTGTGCTTCAAAATATCACCATGTTCTTCATGACAGAGAGTCTCTTGTTTTATCACTTCCATATACTAGTGGGAATTTTCATTATATAACTTGGCTTGTATATTCCAATGATGGGCTTCCATAAAATTTCCCTAGGTCTTCATGAGCAAGCAAGTTGGGTGCACACCCACTACTTTTCTTTTTGAGTTTTCACACACTTATAGCTCTAGTGCATGTGTTGCATGGAAATCCCTACTCATTCACATTGATACCTATTGATGGGCATCTCCATAGCCCATTGCTACACCGAGTCGATGTGACCGTCTCCTCCTTTTTTCCTTAGAACCTCCACCACACTCTATTCCACCTATAGTGCTATATCCATGGCTCACGCTCATGTATTGCGTGAGACTTGAAAAAGTTTGAGAAAGTAAGAGTGCGAAAACAATTACTTGGCCAATACCGGGGTTGTGCATGATTTAAATTCGTTGTGTGGGGATGATGGATCATAGCCAGACAATATGATTTTGTAGGGATAACGTTCTCTGGCCTTGTTATTTCAAAAGTTCATGATTACTTTGCTAGTATGCATGAATTATTGTTGTTTTCATGTCAATAGTAAACTATTGTCTTGAATCTTACTAATCTGAACATTCATGCAACAAGAAAGAAGTTACAAAGAACAAATATGCTAGGTAGCATTGCACATCAAAAATTCGGTCTTTATCACTTCCCCACTCGAGGACGAGCAGGAGTTAAGCTTGGGGATGGTTGATACGTCTCCAACGTATCTATAATTTTTTATGGTTTCATGCAATTATCATGTCAACTTTGGATGTTTTATATGCATGATTATGCTATTTTTGGGACTAACCTATTAACTCAGTGCCAAGTGTCTGTTTCTGATTTTTCCGTGTTTTTGACCTTTTTCGGAGAAGAATATTAAACATAGTCCAAACGGAATAAAACCTGTGGGATTATTTTTTCCATAACAGAAGATACGCAGGGGACTTGAGAACCAAGGCAGGAGACATCGGGGGAGAGCACAAGCCCCCAAGCCGCGGCCTGGGGGTCGCCTGGCAGGCTTGTGGGCTGCACATGGCTCCTTTGCCCTACCTCTTTCGCCTATAAATTCTCTAAAATCCCGAAACCAAAGAAGAGAGCCACAAAAATACTTTTCCGCCGCCGCAAGCTTCTATCTCCGCAAGATCCCATCTGGGGACTGTTCTGCTGCCCTACCGTAGGGGGATTCGGCCACGGAGGGCTTCTTCATCAACACCATCGCCTCTCCGATGATGCGTGAGTAGTTCACCACAGACCTTCGGGTACATAGCTAGTAGCTAGATGGCTTCTACTCTCTCTTGGATCTTCAATACAAAGTTGTAGATGATCTTCATAGAGATCTATCCGATGTAACTTTCTTTTGCGGTGCGTTTGTCAAGATCCGATGAATTGTGAATTCATGATCAGATTATCTATGAATATTATTTGAGTCTCCTCTGATCTCTTATATGCATGATTTTGTATCCTTGTAATTCTCTTCGAGTTATGGGTTTCGTTTGGCCAACTTGATCTATAATTCTTGCAATTGGAGAAGTGCTTGGTTTTGGGTTCATACCGTGCGTCCTCACCTAGTGATAGAAGGGGTAGCAAGGCAGGCATCATATTGTTGCCATCAAGGTTAAAAAGATGGGGTTTATATCATATTGCATGAGTTTATCACTCTACATCATGTCATCTTGCTTAAGGCATTACTCTGTTTGTTATGAACTCAATACACTAGATGCATGTTGGATAGCGGTCGATGTGTGGAGTAATAGTAGTAGATGCAGAAAGTATCGGTCTACTTGTCTCGGACTTGATGCCTATATGTATGATCATTGCCTTAGATATCGTCATGACTTTGCGATATTCTATCAATTGCTCAACAGTAATTCGTTCACCCACCATAATACTTGCTATCCTGAGAGAAGCCTCTAGTGAACACTATGCCCCCCAGGTCTACTTCACATCCTATATTCAAATCTATGAAATTACTTTGTTGCCCTTTTCACCTTCAGATCTCACCTTGCAAATAATCGTGGAGGGATTGACAACCCTTTTATAGCGTTGGGTGCAAGTTTGTTTGTTTTTGCGCAGGTACATTGGTGCCTCATCTTGATAATCCTACTGGATAGATACCTTGGTACTGAGGGAAATACTTATGGGTACTTTGCTGCATCACCCTTTCCTCTTCAAGGGAAAAACCAACGCAAGCTCAAGAGGTAGCAGCAGCACAGGATGAACTGCCTCACCCGCCTTCTCCGTCGGAAGTTATGCTTGAGGCGGAAAGAAACAAGCGGGAGACCAACCGTCTGCTAGAACGTATTGAGCAAAACACGGCTCGTCAACCACGAAATGACGCAGTTTCCCTCATTGACTTTGTGATGCTGAATACCCCGAAGTTCCATCACTCCGTCGATCCTCTCGACGTTGATGACTGGTTGTACAGTATATCGTGCAAGATACGCTCTGCCAATGTTTCTAAGGGCGACAAGGTGTTATTTTATGCGTATTTTCTGGAAGGCCCCGCCAATCTATGGTGGGAGAACTTTGAAGCTATGCGTCCTGCCCGACCAGCAGCCACATGGGCAGATTTCATTGCAGCCTTCCGTCTACACCACATTCCAGAGGGTCTGATGGACCGTAAGAGAGAGGAATTATGTGCCTTCACCCAAGGAAAGTTGACCATGGATGCTTATAGCCGTGAGTTCGGTAATCTCGCTCGCTACGCAACTGAAGAGGTGTCAACCGACGCCAAGAAGCAAGCAAGATTCCACAAGGGTCTGAGCCCCGAACTTTGTCGTGACCTGCGCCTTCATGAATGCACAAGTTTTCAAGCTCTTGTCAACAAGGCGATCAGTGCCGAAACTGGTCATACCGACTATGAAGCCACGAAGAAGCACTCTCACGATTCGGGCTTCTCATCTGGTTCCGTGTTTCCAGAACGCAGGTTGTGGGTCCCGAATAGCTCCCTGCCGCCAAGATATACCCCGAGGCCATCCTATGTGGCACCTCAGGCAAACCAGACCAACAGTCCAGCAAAGACCTATGGTGGCCCAGCTAGCAATGTTGCATCACGTGCCAATCAGGTGACCTGTTACAAGTGTGGAGGACCAGGACACTATTCACGAGTGTCCTCAGAATATAGCTGCCAAGCAACCTGGGAAGTCTGTTGGGCAAGGCAAGTCGGGCAAAGCTTATTATGTGAAGCCAACTCATGCGCACGGCCGCGTGAATTATGTTTTAGCAGAAGAAGCTGCAGAGGATCCCGACGTCATTTTGGGTACGCTCCTTGTCAACCATCACCCAGCGTCTGTTCTTTTTGACACTAGGTCATCTCATTCCTTAATTTTTGAAAATTATGCACAGTTGCATAACATGTCCTTTTGTGATATGCCAATCCCATTAGTTGTCCAAACCCCTGGTAGTAAATGGCAAACTTCTAGGATAAATTATGACAATGAAATCCTAGTAGACAGGCTAGTTTTTCTAGCACCATTGATAGCCTTGAAATTCTCAGATATCAATATCATCTTGGGTATGGACTAGATGTCAGCTCATTATGCCAAGATTGATACCCATTCTAGGAATGTTCAGCTTACCCATCCCTCGGGTGAGATAGTTAATGTGTCAACTCGAGTTGCCAAATGCGAACTCTATTCCCTTATTGCCAGTCCTCTTCCAGAACTTGAAGACATTCCGGTAGTCCGTGACTGCCCGGATGTTTTTCTAGAAGAAGTGCCAGGAATTCCACCTGACAGGGATGTAGAGTTTTTGATAGACCTTGTTCCAAGAACAGTTCCAATAGCTAGAAGAACCTATAAGATAGCACCCTTGGAACTAGCCGAACTTAAGAAACAACTATATGAGGCCTTGAATAAAGGTTGCATTCGTCCTAGCTCTTCTTCTTGGGCTTGTCCCGTCCTCTTCGTTAAGAAGAAGGATGGAACGGACCGTATGGTTGTAGATTATCGACTAGTTAACCTGGTCACCATAAAGCACAAGTATCCGCTCCCCAGGATAAACGATCTATATGATCAGCTAGCTGGATCCTCGGTCTTCTTCAAAATGGATTTGAGGTTGGGTTACCATCAAATCAAGATCAAGAACGGAGACATTCCAAAAATGTCCTTTGTCACTCGTTATGGCCAATACGAGTACACCATTATGTCCTTCGGTTTAACCAATGCCCCAGCCACCTTTTCTCGCTTGATGTATTCAATTTTCATGGAGTATTTGGATAAATTCGTCGTGGTATACCTCGATGATATTCTCATCTACTCGAAGAACGAACAAGAACAGGCCGAGCATCTAAGGATTGTATTGATGAAACTTCGAGAACATCGCCTTTATGCCAAGTTTTCAAAATGTGAATTTTGGTTACCAGAAGTGACCTATCTAGGCCACGTAACCTCTGGTAAGGGTATTGTTGTCAATCCTGAGAGAGTTCAAGCTGTCCTTGATTTGACTCAACCTAAATCGGTTAAGCAAGTTAGGAGTTTTCTTGGAGGAGCGAGCTATTGTCGCCGCTTTGTCGAGAACATCTCCAAGGTTGCAAAGCCTCTAACTGAACTCCTCAAGAAAGATAAAAAGTCCGAGTGGACACCACAGTGTGAGCATAGTTTTCAGGAACTGAAAAGACGCCTGACTTCCGGACCTGTGTTGCTACCACCAGATATCTCTAAGGACTTTTTTATCTATTGCGACGCCTCACGACAAGGATTAGGTTGCATTCTCATGCAGGATCGTCATGTGATTGCATACGCATCTCGACAGTTGTGTCCACATGAGGATAATTATCCCACCCATGATCTTGAGCTTGTAGCTGTAGTCCATGCACTTAAAACCTGGCAACATTACCTTCTTGCTCAGCGTTGCGAAATATACACTCATCACCAAAGTCTGAAATATATCTTCACCCAGTCGGATTTGAATCTCAGGAAAATACTATGGGTTGAGTTGATTTCAGATTATGACTTAGAGATCACTTACACCCCGGGGAAGGCCAATGTTATGGTTGATGCACTAAGTCGTAAGTCTTATTGTAACAATCTGATGCTCAACGAGGTCAACCACGTCTCTATGAGGAATTTCGGAAGTTAAACCTTCACATTGTTCCTTAAGGATTCCTTTCTACCCTGGTGGTGAAACCTACTCTTGGGGATCAAATCATAGCCGTGCAGAAATATGATAAGGGTATATCCCGGATCAAGGAGAATATTGCTAGCGGAAACACTAGGGATTTCTCTATTAATGAGCAAGGTGTCGTGTTCTTTCAGAATCGTTTGGTGGTTCCTAAGAGCAAACGTCTGCGGCAGTTGATCCTTAAGGAGGCTCATGATTCTCCTCTCACCATTCATCCTGGTAATACTAAGACGTATCAGGACCTATGCCAGAGGTTTTGGTGGACTAGGATGAAGAGAGAAATTGCTGAGTTCGTTGCTAACTGCGACGTTCGTCATCGAGTTAAGACAGAACATCAAAGGCCTGCTGGCACCCTTCAACCTTTAGCTATTCCTGAATGGAGATGTGATAAAGTTTGTATGGATTTCATCACTGGTTTTCCCAAGACCGAGAATGGGAATAATGCTATCTTTGTGGTCATTGACCGTCTTTCTAAAGTAGCTCATAATCTTCCAGTTCGTGAGAGTATAACAGCTAGCCAGCTAGCAGAGTTATATATCTCTCGAATAGTGTCTCTTCATGGTGTCCCTCTGGAGATTAACTCAGACCATGGAAGTATTTTTACTTCTCGCTTCTCGGAAAGTTTTCAGAATGCCATGAGGACTCACCTATCTTTTAGCACTGCTTTCCATCCTCATTCAAGTGGTCCAGTAGAAAGAATCAATCAAATTCTAGAGGATATGCTTCGAGCTTGTGTTATATCGTTCGGTATGAATTGGGAGAAGTGTCTTCCATACGACGAATTTTCTTATAACAATAGTTATCAATCAAGCTTGGGCAAAGCCCCTTTTGAAGTTCTCTATGGACGAAGATGTCGAAGACCTCTTAATTGGTATGAAACCGGAGAGAGGAAACTCTTTGGTCCGGATATGATCCAGGAAGTAGAAGAGCAAGTTCGCATTATTCATGAAAAGTTGAAAACGGCCGAATCTTGTCAAAAGAGCCAATATGATCGTCATCATAAGGTTGTGACCTTTGAAGTTTACGAGAAGGCTTACCTTCGGGTTACACCTTTGAAGGGTACCCATCATTTCGATATCAAAGACAAATTGACTCCTCGTTACATTGGTCCTTTTCGCATTCTTGCCAAACAAGGAGAAGTTGCCTACCAGTTGGAACTTCCTCTGCATCTTTCCAAGGTTCATGATGTTTTCCACGCCTCGCAACTCAGGCGTTGGTTTTAGGATCCTATCCGTGAAATGGACCATGAAACGCTTGATCTCCAAGATAACCTTTCATACCAAGAATACCCTGTTTGTATTCTTGATCAAGCTGAGGTACCACTCGACGTCGAAACCTCAAGTTTCTTAAAGTTCAATGGTCAAATCATTCTGAAAAAGAGGCAACATGGGAAAGAGAGGACCGTCTCCGACTTGAATATCCCGCGCTATTCCCGACGACTTCCAAATTTCGGGACGAGATTCTTTTGAGTGGGGGTGAGTTGTCACATCCCTAGCTACCCTTTGAAGTCTAGCAAGATTGTGCTCATGTTTATTATTGAAAATGGAAATCAAAGAGAAAAACCCTAGCAACTCCATACACTACAGGAATCACCTTCTTTGTCGTCTGCCATCACAGACGGCAAAGACAATATCCCGGACGGCAAAGACAATACAACAGACGGCAAAGATTGTCACGGCCGGCAAAATTTCTGCGTCAGCCTACAACGGCATAGGACCTTCTTTGCCGTCTGCCCCCCCCCCCCCCCAAAGCGGACGGCAAAGCTCTTTGCCGTGAGCTTTCCTTAGGACCAGTCGGCAAAGCGCTTGAGATGACAGCCGACAGGTGTTGCCTCTGTTAGGGGTTAACGGAGGCTTTGCCATCTGCGTTCTCCTCCATCTTTGCCATCTGCCTCCACGCCCATCTTTGCCATCTGCCTTCTCCTCCCCCCCTCCCCCTCCATCTTTGCCGTCTGCCTCCCCGTCCATCTTTGCCGTCTGCCGGGTCCTCCCCTCCCCCCTCTTTCCACTCTTTGCCGTCTGCCTCCTCCTCCCCCCCTCCTTTGTACCCTCTTCTTTGCCGTCTGCCCCCAGGAAGCAGATGGCAAAGATACTATATGGCCAGCTGCTACTGCCCAGGTTGCACAACTGGGCGCCACGTGGCACCTTTGCCGTTGTACAGCTGACGGCAAAGGCCTTTGCCATCAGCTGGCAGACGGCAAAGAGCCTATATTGTCACATTTTTATTTATTTTTCCTATTTCACAGCACATATACATATAATTCATAGCACATATATCATAAATAGGTCACAACACATATATGATATACATATAAAGCTCATCAATGCCATTTGTTCATCAACGTACATCCCATATATCAAAAGAACCAACACATACAAAGTTTCATCCATATATACATACATATAGTTGCACATATATTGTTCATCCATATATACATATACATATAGTTCCACATTGTTCATCAACTCAAATAAAAACGGAAACTAAAGCACTCCAACGCCAACTTCCATGCATGTAGTACATCCAATCTGCAGAATGGGAATAAGAAAGTCAGAAGAAGAAGAAGAATAACATATATATGACAAATAAGCTAAATTGAAGAAGAAAGAGAAGAAGCAAGAAGAGAACAAGCAGAAGAAAAACAAGAAGGAGGAGGAGGAGGAGGAGGAGGGGAAGGGGAAGGAGAAGGAGAAGGAGGAGGAGAAGAAGAAAAAGAAGATAAGAAGAAGGAGAAGAAGGAGGAGAAGAAGGAGAGAAGAAGAAGGAGGGCTCCTTCTCCTTCTTCTCCTCCTTCTCCTTCTTCTTCTCTTCTCCTCCTCCTCCTTCTTCTTCTTCTCCTTCTCCTTCTCTTCTTCTTCTCTTCTTCTTCTTCTTCTTCCTTCTCCTTCTTTTTGAGCTAAATGGGGTAATTATGTCATTTTAGAGGAAAACAAGCTAAGTATATAATATTCATGAGCTAACCAAGGTTCTTATGCCATTTTGAGCTTATTATGGTATTTTGGAGCTAAATGGGCTAATTATGTCATTGTTGGGTTAATTAAAGCAAGGATAATATGAAAGAGGAGAAGAAAGAGGAGGAGGAGGAGAATAAGAAGAAATCAAGAAGAAGGAGGAGGAGGAGGAGAAGGAGGAGGAGGAGAAGGACTAGAAGGTCCTTGGCCTTCTCCTCCTCCTCCTCCTCCTCCTCCTGCTCCTTCTTCTCTTCTTCTTCTTCTTCTATCTTTTCATTTTGCCTATTTCTTCTCCTCTTCTCCTCTTGTTGGAGCTAAATTACCTAATTATGTCTTTTTTGAGCTAAATGTTCCAATTATGTCATTTTAGAGGAAAACAAACTAAGTATATAATATTGATGAGCTAACCAAGGTTCTTGTGCCATTTTGAACTTATTATGGTATTTTGGAGCTAAATGGGCTAATTATGTCATTGTTGGGTTAATTGAAGCAAGGATAATATGAAAGAGGAGAATAAAGAGGAGGAGGAGGAGAAGAAGAAGAATTCAAGAAGAAGGAGGAGGAGGAGGAGAAGGATAGAAGGTCCTTGGCCTTCTCCTCCTCCTCCTCCTCCTCCTCCTTCTCCTTCTTCTCTTCTTCTTCTTCTTCTTCTTCTTTCTTTTCATTTTGCCTATTTCTTCTCCTCTTCTCCTCTTGTTGGAGCTAAATTACCTAATTATGTCCTTTTTGAGCTAAATGGGCTAATTATCCCATTTTAAGGAAAACAAGCTAAGTATATAATATTAATGAGCTAACTAAGGTTCTTATGCCATTTTGAGCTTATTATGGTATTTTGGAGCTAAATGGACTAATTATGTCATTGTTGGGGAAATTAAAGCAAGGATAATATGAAAGAGGAGAAGAAAGAAGAGGAGGAGGAGAAGAAGAAGAAATCATAGAGGAGAAGGAGGAGAAGGAGGAGGAGGAGAAGGACTAGAAGGTCCTTGGCCTTCTCCTCCTTCTCCTCCTCCTCCTCCTGCTCCTCCTCCTCCTTCTTCTCTTCTTCTTCTTGTCTTCTTCTTCTTCTTCTATCTTTTCATTTTGCCTATTTCTCTCCTCTTCTCCTCTTGTTGGAGCTAAATTACCTAATTATGTCTTTTTTGAGCTAAATGTTCCAATTATGTCATTTTAGAGTAAAACAAGCTAAGTATATAATATTCATGAGCTAACCAAGGTTCTTGTGCCATTTTGAGCTTATTATGGTATTTTGGAGCTAAATGGGCTAATTATGTCATTGTTGGGTTAGTTAAAGCAAGGATAATATGAAAGAGGAGAAGAAAGAGGAGGAGGAGGAGAAGAAGAAGAAATCAAGAAGGAGGAGAAGGACTAGAAGGTCCTTGGCCTTCTCCTCCTCCTCCTCATCCTCCTCCTCCTCCTTCTCCTCCTTCGCCTTCTTCTCTTCTTCTTCTTCTTCTTTCTTTTCATTTTTCCTATTTCTTCTCCTCTTGTTGGAGCTAAATGACCTAATTATGTCTTCTTGGAGCTAAATGGGCTAATTATCTCATTTTAGAGGAAAACAAGCTAAGTTTGGAGGAGAAACTTACCGTAGTGGTCATCAAGGAGGAGAAACACCACGGTTGCTCGCGCCGGCTTCGTTTGGAGACAGTTGCCCTGGAGAAGGGTCCTGCGATGCCGCTCGGGAGTTATTCTGCAGAAAAGATAGTTTGCAATGTCTCAGTTAGCATGATGACACTCAATTATTAATACTAGTTTATAATGAAACTCACCGTGCCAATCGAAGAGAAGACGGGCATCGGCGGAGGGACTTGACCGCTCTTCTCGCACACACCCTGAAGAGTGGGTCGTATTAGTTAGTATTGAAACAGACATTACACACATGATTTGGCTAATGTGAAAAAAACATACCACAAAAATCTCGTACAGGGCCCGTTGACCCGCCTCATTCCGGGCCCTCTCCTCCTCAAGCAATCGTGCTGTGGTCTGGTCCCTCTCATCAAGAGCAGCGTGAAGAGCAATCTGGGTTTGACCCCCCTGGGTCTATGACAGGTGGGGCATCCCCTGGCTAATTAAAGTTTAAGCTAATAAAAATAATAAGTTAATTAAATTACTAAACATCCACTGACATGTGGGATAGTCCCTGTTAACTAACTAATTAACTTAAAGTTTAACTTTCAATGACCAGATTGACCTGTTGATGTCATGCTGATGCAGTAATACATATTCTAATTTATATTAATTCCTGAATAAGTGCAAAACTTTGGAAATTCGTAGAAAATTGTTTATAACTCCAAATTTTACAAATAATATATGCAAATTGATCAGAAAAATTGAATGAACGCAATGATGATACTTTCATGCATGAAAAACAAAGTTATGAAACAGCATCTTGTCAAATCAATTAAACGAATATGATAAATATACAATTTCAACTAATATTTGAATTTGAATTCAAATCAGCATCATCCCAAAGGTTTGATAGCCACACTAGCTCATGCTACATTTCATTTCATGCCATGATCATGAATCATATTGTTGCATATGAATGTTATTGATTGTGGTTATTGTTTCGGTAGGCTCTACCCTTCCGGATACGTCCAAATATATGACTAACGGATTTAATCCCTCTCCTGACAAACAAGGCAACCACGTTCTTGCTCCTGCTCTCACTTATTGCATTAGGACAAAATATTCAAATGCTTTACTTTGGTAGCTGAACCTATTCCTTTGCATGACCTGTCATTGTCATAGTAAATAGCCAAACCTTGCAACCTAGCATACCTGGTAGTTGCTTGAGCCATGATGTGCCTTTTCCTGCTATGCTTGCTATGCCTAGAGTTGTGTCAGGTCTGTTTCATCTGGGTGATGAACAGGAATTGATGAATGTGTTCTAGTGACAAGGAATAAGTGTGGAACCTGATTTGGTAAAGGTACCGACGAAAGGCTATGTAGGAGTACATGGCGGGTTGTTTCATTGGAACCGTCCTTAGGAACTGAGTTCCGTGTATGTAATCCAAAACTAGATACTACCACACGTTGGGATACTTAATTGACCCTCTCGGCTTATTAATCGCCTAGTACTCGGTCCCGGAGTTGCAAGTAGTTTCTCGTGTTTATAGTCATGCTGGAGGTCGTGCATAGTGCTGACCTTAGAGGTGGGCTATGATGCGGTAGGTAGTGGCACGGTGTACCAAGTGGCACCTGGATGGTGGGCTTGGGAACCCTGCACATATCATTTGGGGCGGTGGCGGAAACCTCGGCCGGACTTCCGTATGGGTTCACTCTCAAATAGGTGATAAACCTGGACTAGGTATTAGTGTGGTTAACTATCGTGGCCGACTCCCTCGCTGGGCTTCCGCTTGAAGGTTGCCGAGGTGCATGACGTGCACATGGCGATAAATGTGGAGAGCATGTGTGAAGAAGTACACCCCTGCAGGGTTATGAACTATTCGAATAGCCGCGTCCGCGGATATGGACTACTTGGAAACATATGTTGTTCATAGATAACTTTAATGGCTACTCATAAAAGTATCAAGATAAGTGTGAGTATCATGTATGACATTTCCGTAGGGAGACGGAAAGGAGTCCATGATAGTGTATTGTTGTGGTGGTAGTGGACTCGTGTACGACTTATCAAAGTTGTTAAAAAAACTATTTAAAATTGTAGTTTAGTCTAGCCAAGAGTCAAAGCTGGCTTGTTGCATGAAACCCCACAACCCCTTTATTGATACCTGTGCATGAGTAGTTAGATATGTTCTAAAGTCTTGCTGAGTACTTTTGTACTCATGTTTGCTTAATAAATGTTGTAGAGGATACCCACGAGCCAACAGGTGGGTTCTATCTAGACATCGATGATGACGAGTAGCTGGTGTCCCACCTACGACCTAACCCCTTTCAGAAGGGATCTGTAGATAGTCAGGCTTTATACCTTTTCCTTTCAACTGTGTGTACTGAGAAAACTTTTAAGCTTCCATTGGTTTGTATGACTCTGCTTGTATGTCTTGAGTGTCGGGTCATGTGACCCCGTCCTGTATGAACATATTATGCAAGACTCTTCCGAGCCTTATAAATAAATGTTGTGATGTTGTATGGTTATGTTGTGATGCCATTGTTGTATCTATGCATATCGAGTATGTCATGCGTACGTGTGATACACTATGATATGTATGGGATTCGAGACCTAGTCGTATGCCCTTAGTAGCTCTCCATAGAAAGAAATGCCCCTTTGTGCTTCGCATGAGCCTTGGTAGTTCCCTACTGCTCCAGACACATTGGTTGACCAGCATGTATCCTTCTTAGTTGCTATGTCTGTCCCTACAGGGAAATGTCACGCGGTGTAATGGAGTCCTTGTAGCTTGCTACGACTCATCTACACTCGCTGATGACCGACACCTGCTTTGCTGGGTTATGTATGTCTGTCTCTGTACACTCGAGCCACTTGAGTTTATGACTAGGTATGTCGACCCGGGTTCTTTCACATAGGAATGCTAGCGACACTAATGCATACGTGAGTCAAAAGGCGCAAACGGTCCCGCCTAAGGTAAGGTGGCAGCCGTGGGGTTAACCGTGCATGAGACCGCAAAGGGATGTGATATGTTACCGGCTGGATTCCTATGGCTTATGATCGGGGTCCCAACATTAATATTCGAATGCCCATTTGAATATTTTAATCCCCACGTTGTAAATTCCTATAACTTTCAAATCAACTCCAAATGGAGAGATTCCAAATTCCAAGGCCTTCTAATATCATATCCTATTTTTGAAGCCTTGGTCAACATTTTTCTATGGCATGATTTTGTCGCATTAAATAAATAGCTTCATTTTGCTATTTATCCAATGTTAGAAAATCCCTAGTATATTGATATCACCTCCAAATCCAGTGAAACAACTTCCTAAATATTACTAAATTGATGCTCTGTTTATTGAGTGCCTCCACTCATTTTTAACAGAATGTTTTCTGTAGGCTCCTTTAAGGGTCACCTATTCCTCCCTTCACTCATTTAAAAATCCTTGAGGGTCCAAATCTCCTATATCAAGCTTTAGGTATTTTTCTTATGACGAGAGTGGTCCAAGAAAAATAAAATTTACAAGTTTATAGAACTTTTGTTTCTGCTTGTCGTGTGTCTTACCGTGGTTGTTTTCGACGATAGTTGACGGAGTAGATGCAATACTCGGAGTTGGACCGGAAGACCTCGTAGACCCCGAGGAATTATGAGAGCAAAGACAAGGAGACCTTTGACCATGTTTGAGCATATATTATATTTCATGCTAATAGATCAATTATTTCTGTTGCATATGATCATGTGTATTCGGTAAATCGTCGATATGATGTTTCCGATGGCTCCTCTGGAGCACTTGCATTTGAGCATGATCCTACCACCTATAAGGGTCACACTAATATCATGTTGAAAAGTAGAGCTAAGCATAGTAGATGCATGAGCATGATGATGGTAAATATCAAAGGTTTATGAAAAACCCATCGGGTGCCACCAAAGCCCAAGGGTGATGATGAGTTAGGTGGCCACTTGTGAAGAAGTGGTGCACCGGGTATTTTGGTGTGAGTGGTTTCGGAAACAGGAATAGATTTATGATGTGTCAACCGTCCCAACCTTACAAGTGCGACCACGTTACCCCCTTATGGGGCGGGGCTTCGTTGATTACTTTGGTCGGTGCTAGCAAAGAGCCACATTACTAGTGGCGGGACTGATATGTGGTCACTCTCGTGACGGGGTCGTACCAGGTAGATCAACTATTCCGTTTTTACGTGTTCCGGGCACACCGTTGGTCCCCACATGGGTGTTGCTGTCCAGAGTTGGTGCTCATAAGACGTACAACATGTGGGTTGGGTACCAATCGAGTGGAACTCTTTGTCTAATATCGCCAGGGGAAAGGCATTGATCGGGTACTTACCTCGGGTATATAATATACCGCGAGTCGTGGATGACACGGAAGTTTCCCAGATCTTGTGGGTATAGCGTACTACCTCTGCAGGGTGGAAAACTATTCGAATAGCCGTCTCCATGGTCAAGGACAGTTGGGTAATCCTCCTTAAACTATTTCGAGTCATTTCCGCATAAACCAAGTGTGTGTGTGTGTGTGTGTGTTCAAGGAGTTATGTGAAAGAGTTGATGTGACCAAGTTTGGAGACATGGCATATCGGGCGAACCCGAAGTGTTCAGACCTCAACAGATATGTTGATATATGTAACCTTATCTTCTAAATATCATCTAGCTTATGATGCATATCCATATCTGTCTATGATCATGTTTGTTTACATTCAAAGCTCGCTTTCCGCAAATGCTGCATATCACTTTATTATCGTACCAACTGCATTATCCACATCATGGGATCTTTGCGAGTACATTCAAAGTACTCATTGGCTTGACATTGGTTATTTCATTGACCAGGTATGAGAGAACAAGAATTGGTGAAGAGCACCTTGGTGAGGTCCCTACGAGCTAGGACGCTTCCTAGTCAGAATGCTGATACGTCTCCAACGTATCTATAATTTTTGATTGTTCCACGCTATTATATTATCAACTTGGGATGTCTTATATGCATTTATATGCCATTTTATATCATTTTTGGGACTAACCTATTAACTTAGTGCCTAGTGCCAGTTTTTGTTTTTTTCGTGTTTTTGACCTTTTTCAGAAAAGAATATTAAACGGAATCCAAACGGACTAAACCCCGCGGGACGATTTTTTCCATAAGAGAAGATACGCAGAAGACTTGAGAACAAAAGGCATGATGTCTCGTGGGAGGTCACGAGACCCCTAGGAGCGCCCTAGGGGGTGCCTAGCAGGCTCGTGCGCCTCCCTTGCCTCCTTTGCCCTACCTCTTTCGCCTATAAATTCCCAAAAATCCTGAAACCAACAGGGAGAGCCACGAAAATACTTTTCCGCCGCCGCAAGCTTCTTTCTCCGCGAGATCCCATATGGGGACTGTTCTGGTGCCCTGCCGGAGGGGGATTCGGACACGAAGGGCTTCTTCATTAATACTATATTGCCTCTCCGATGATGCATGAGTAGTTAACCACAGACCTTCGGGTCAATAGCTAGTAGCTAGATGGCTTCTTCTCTCTCTTGGATCTTCAATACAAAGTTCTCCATGATCTTCATGGAGATCTATCTGATGTAACTTTCTTTTGTGGTGTGTTTGTCGCGATCCGATGAATTGTCGATTTATGATCATATTATTTCTTATATGCATGATTTCGTATCCTTGTAATTCTCTTCGAGTTATGGGTTTCATTTGGCCAACTTGATCTATAATTGTTGCAATGGGAGAAGTGCTTGGTTTTGGGTTCATATCGTGCGGTGTCCTCACCTAGTGACAGAAGGGTTAGCGAGGCACGCGTCGCGTTGTTTCCATCAAGGGTAAAAAGATGGGGTTTATATCATATTGCATGAATTTATCCCTCTACATCATGTCTTCTTGCTTAAGGCGTTACTCTGTTTGTTATGAACTTAATACACTAGATGCATGCTGGATAGCGGTTGATGTGTGGAGTAATAGTAGTAGATGCATACAGTATCGGTCTGCTTGTCTCGGACGTGATGCCTGTATGTATGATCATTGCCTTAGATATCGTCATGACTTTGTGCGATTCTATCAATTGCTCGACAGTAATTCGTTCACCCAACGTAATACTTGCTATCATGAGAGAAGCCTCTAGTGAACACTATGCCCCCCGGGTCTATTTTACACATTATATATTCAGATATACATACAAAAACACCAAGAATATCTTGCTGCCCTTTCATCTATTTACCTTTCATCACTTTCAGAACTCACCTTGCAAGTAATCGTGAAAGGATTGACAACCCCTTTATCGTGTTGGGTGCAAGTTTGTTTGTTTTTGCACAGGTGCCTTGGTGCCTCATCTTCATACTCCTACTTGATTGATACCTTGGTTCTCAAACTAAGGGAAATACTTATCTCTACTTTGTTGCGTCACCCTTTCCTCTTCAAGGGAAAAACCAACGCAAGCTCAAGAAGTAGCAAGAAGAATTTCTGGCGCTGTTGCCGGGGAGTATTCAAGTGAAGCATATATACCAAGTAAGTATCGCAAACTCATCTCTTGCATTTACATTATTTGCCATTTGCCTCTCGTTTTCCTCTCCCCCACTTCTAAAAAACAAAATTTACAAAAATATTTGGCTTTTTCGCTCGCCCTTTATTTCGTTTGCACTTCCTTTGCTTGTGTGCTATGTGCCTTCAATATGCTTGCATCTTTGCTTGCTAAGTATCTATTGATATGGATCCACTTAAAGTTTTCTACTTGGATCATCTTCGATCCCTTTGTGCTCGTGCTGAAACCCCACCTAGATTGCTTGATAGGAAATCTTTAGATGAGCATGCTCATTTTGTGCGTCACCGTTTGTCTGAAAAGGGGAGACTCTTATGGCATCACATAAATAGTTTGCTATGCTATTCTTTGAATCTATGTGAAATTTATGATTATACTTGTTGCTCTAAAAACCCTAAAAAACACCTTCCCTACCTATGTGAGTTTAATGATAATGAAATGTTATCTTCTTATGAAAAGGGTGTTTATAGCTATTATGATATCGGACAAATTGAAGAATTTGCTGTTTCTAGGGTGCTCATGAAGTTATTTCTTTGATTGAAAAGTATGATATTACTCTCTACAAATATGAAAATCTTGACATCCTTAATTACTGCTGTGAGAACTTTGCTTCTAATGTTTATGTTATTGAATTTATTGAGAGAATGTCCGGTTCTTTGGAGGGAAATAATGATATGCACGAACCTATAGATAATTGTGATTCCGTTGATATGATTGAAATATCTCCCCTTGATAATCATGATGCTTGCTATGCTTGTGGCCACGATTCTAATATTAATGATGCCTATGGAGATGAACTTGCTATAGTTCCTTATGTTAAACGTGAAATTATTGTTCTTGCATCCACACTTGCTAGCCCCTTTAAAGAAAAGCATGATTGCAATGATTTTATTATAAATTCTATGAATGTCAATTATGCTGAAAATATGCAAAACCGTAAGCTTGGGGATGCTAGTTTTGCTATGTCCACTACATATTGCAATGATCATTATTGGGGTGATGATTTTTCTTATGATCTTGAAAATTTGTTTAAGGCTCATGATGAATATGATATTTATAATAATGATTGCAGTAATAAAGAGTGTCAACTTTGCATACATGTGGATCTTGAAGAGAATATCCTATGTGATAGTTATATTGTTGAATTTGAATATGATCCCACATGTAATTATTATGAGAGAGTAAAATATTGTGGTAGAAACTTTCATGTTACTAAATTATCTCTCGTTATGTTGAGATTGATATTATCTCTTTATTCTTCCTTGCATATGGTAGTTATTGCTTGTCTTGATAATTTGTTTTCCTATAAAATGCCTATGCATAGGAAGTATGTTAGACTTAGATATGTTTGTCACATGTTTCATGATGCTCTCTTCGTGTCTGATTGCTATCTTTTATGTGAGCATCATTGAATTATCAATGCCTAGGTAAAAGGCTTTAAAGTAAAGCGCTTGTTGGGAGGCAACCCAATGAATAAAATTATTTTTGCTTTTCACTTTCTGTTTTGTTGAGTCCACACCATCATGATTCTATTATGATTGTGTTTTTTATGTTTGAATTAGTGTTTGTGCCAAGTAGAACCTTTATGATTAGTTTTGGTGATAGTTGTTTAATCATCCTGAAAAAGACAGAAACTTTGTGCTCACGAAATTATTTTTAATTCCTATCCACAAAGAGCTTTTGAGTTGATTTGTTTTGCTGCTGATTGATATGCAAATTTCCCTAATTTTCAAAAAAATCCAGAATTTTGGGAAAGCAGAGGTATACGAAATATACAGATTGCCCACACTGTTGTGTTTTTGACAGATTCTGTTTTTGTTGTGTTGATTACTTATTTTGATGAAACTATGGTTAGTATCGGGGGGTACGAGCCATGGAGAAGTTAGAATACAGTAATATAACATCAATCTAAATGGAAATCAAGTTTACTACAGTACCTAAAAAGTTGGTGGTTTGTTTTCCTATACTAATGATATCACGAGTTTCTGTTTAAGTTTTGTGTTGTGAAGTTTTCAACTTTTGGGTGATGTTCTTATGGAGAATGGAACAAAGAGTGGCAAGGGCCTAAGCTTGGGGATGCCCAAGTCATCCCAAGCCAAATTCCAGGACACCAAAAAGCCTAAGCTTGGGGATGCCCTGGGAAGGCATCACCTCTTTCGTCTTCAATCCATCGGTAACGTTACTTGGAGCTATATTTTTATTTACCGCAGGATATGTGTTTTGCTTGGAGCGTCATGTATTATAGGAGTCTTTGCTTTTTGTTTTATCACAATCATCCTTGCCGCACACCTTTTTGAGAGGGACATGCACTCCTCTTGAATTTGTTAGAATAGTCAATGAGCTTCACTTATATCTTTTGAGCTAGATAATTTTGCTCTAGTGCTTCACTTAAATCTTTTTAGAGCACGGCGGTGTCATATTTTGTAGAAATAAACTCGATCTTCACTTATGACATTTTGAGAGTGCTCTCTCTAAGTAACTTGGTAATTGGCATGTGTTATGAAATTAGTCCTAAATATGATAGGCATCCAAAGAGGATATAATAAAAACTTCCATATTCAAGTGCATTGATTAGTAAGAGAAGTTTGATTCCTCACAATTAGTTTTGAGATATGGATATGGTAATATTAGATTTATGTTACTGGGGTGTTGTGAATCTAGAAATACTTGTGTTGAGGTTAGTGATTCCCGTAGCATGCACGTATGGTGAACCGCTATGTTAGGAAGTCGGAGCATAACTGATTTATTGATTGTTATCCTTTGTGTGGCGGTCGGGATCGCGCGATGGTTAACATCTACAAACCCTTCCCCTAGGAGCATGCGTTTAGCACTTTGTTTCGATTACTAATAAAACTTTCGCAATAAGTATATGAGTTCTTCATGACTAATGTGAGTCCATGGTATAGATGGACTCTCACCTTCCGCCATTGCTAGTCTCTCTAGTGTCGTGCAACTTTTGCCGGTGCACAAACCCACCATATACCTTCCTCAAAACAGCCACCATACCTACCTATTATGGCATTTTCATAGCCATTCCGAGATATATTGCAATGCAACTTCCACCGTTCCATCTCATGACATGTGCCGTCATTTTCATTTTTCCATTGCATGACCGTAAGATAGCTAGCGAGATGTTTTAACGTCATACGCTAAGCTAGATCGTTGCACATCCCGGTACACTGCCGGAGGCATTTCATATAGAGTCATTATTGTTCTAAGTATTGAGTTGTAAGTAAATAAAAGTGTGATGATCATCATGTGAGGAAATAAAAAAAAGAGGCCGAAGATGCCCGCCAAAAAAAATGAAAAAAAAGAGAGGCCAAAGAGCCCAAACAAAAAAAATGATGAGAGAAAAACAGAGAAGGGACAATGCTACTATCTTTTTCCACACTTGTGCTTCAAAATAGCACCATGTTCTTCATGATAGAGAGTCTCTTGTTTTTTCACTTTCATATACTAGTGGGAATTTTCATTATATAACTTGGCTTGTATATTCAAATGATGCCCTAGGTCTTCGTGAGCAAGCTAGTTGGGTGCACACCCATTAGTTTTCTTTTTGAGCTTTCATACACACTTATAGCTCTAGTGCATCCGTTGCATGGAAATGCCTACTCATTCACATTGATATCTATTGATGGGCATCTCCATAGCCCATTGATATACCGAGTCGATGTGACCATCTCCTCCTTTTTGCCTCACAACCTCCACCACACTCTATTCCACCTATAGTGCTATATCCATGGCTCACGCTCGTGTATTGCGTGAGATTTGAAAAAGTTTGAGAATGTAAGAGTGCGAAAACAATTACTTGGCCAATACCGGGGTTGTGCATGATTTAAATTCGTTGTGTGGGGACGATGGAGCATAGCCAGACTATATGATTTTGTAGGGATAACTTTCTTTGGCCTTGTTATTTCAAAGTTTTTGATTACATTACTAGTATGCTTGAAGTATTATTTTTTTCATTTCAACATTAAACTATTGTTTTGAATCTTACGGATCTGAACATTCATGCCACAATAAAGAAGTTACAAAGAACAATTATGTTAGGTAGAACTCCACATCAAAAATTTGATCTTGGTCACTTCCCTACTCGAGGACGAGCAGGAGTTAAGTTTGGGGATGCTTGATACGTCTCCAACAAATCTATAATTTTTGATTGTTCCATCCTATTATATTATCAACTTGGGATGTCTTATTTGCATTTATATGCCATTTTATATCATTTTTGGGACTAACCTATTAACTTCGAGCCTAGTGCCAGTTTTTGTTTTTTCCGTGTTTTTGCCCTTTTTTCAGAAAAGAATATTAAACGGAGTCCAAATGGAATAAAATCAGCGGGATGATTTTTTCCATAACAGAAGATACGCACAAGACTTGAGAACCAAGGCAGGAGGTCTCGTGGGAGGTCACGAGCCCCCTAGGCGCACCCTAGGCGGGAGCACGCCTAGCAGGCTCGTGGGCCCCCCTTGCCTCCTTTGCCCTACCTCTTTCGCCTATAAATCCCCAAAAATCCCGAAACCAACAAGGAGAGCCACGGAAATACTTTTCCGCCATTGCAAGCTTCTGTCTCTGCGAGATCCCATCTGGGGACCGTTCTGGTGCCCTGCCGGAGGGGGATTCGGACACGGAAGGCTTCTTCATCAACACTATTGCCTCTCTGATGATGCGTGAGTAGTTCACCACAGAGCTTCGGGTCCATAGCTAGTAGCTAGATGTCTTCTTCTCTCTCTTGGATCTTCAATACAAAGATCTCCATGATATTCATGGAGATCTATCCGATGTAACTTTCTCTACCGGTGTGTTTGTCGAGATTTCATGAATTGTGGATTTATGATCATATTATCTATGAATATTATTTGAGTCTCCTATTTTTTATATGCATGATTTCGTATCCTTGTAATTCTCTTCGAGTTATGGGTTTCGCTTGGCCAACTTGATCTATAATTCTTGCAATGGGAGAAGTGCTTGGTTTTGGGTTCATACCGTGCGGTGTCCTCACCTAGTGACAGAAGGGGTAGCGAGGCACGCATCGTGTTGTTGCCATCAAGGGTAAAAAAATGGGGTTTATATCATATTGCATGAATTTATCCCTCTACATCATGTCATCTTGCTTAAGGCGTTACTCTGTTTGTTACGAACTTAATACACTAGATGCATGCTGGATAGCAGTCGATGTGTGTAGTAATAGTAGTAGATGCAGACAGTATCAGTCTACTTGTCTCGAACATGATGCCTATTTGTATGATCATTGCATTAGATATCGTCATGACTTTGTGCGATTCTATCAATTGCTCGATAGTAATTCGTTCACCCACCGTAATACTTGCTATCATGAGAGAAGCCTCTAGTGAACATTAGGGCCCCCGGGTCTATTTTACATATTATATATTCAGATCTACAAACAAAAACACCAAAAATACCTTGCTGCACTTTCATCTATTTACCTTTCATCACTTTCAGATCTCACCTTGCAAGTAATCGTGAAGGAATTGACAACCCCTTTACCGCGTTGGGTGCAAGTTTGTTTGTTTTTGCACAGGTGCCTTGGTGCCTCATCTTGATACTCCTACTGGATTGATACCTTGGTTCTCAAACTGAGGGAAATACTTATCTCTACTTTGCTGCATCACTCTTTCCTCTTCAAGGGAAAAACAAACACAATCTCAAGAAGTAGCAAATGCGCGTACGTTAAGGCTGATGGCAAGGGTTAACGCTTTTGACCAATATTTCCGCTACTGGTCCAGTTTGGTGTGATGGCCTTCAAGGCCCTACAAATATAAAAGAATTGATCATGAAGGTCATTTATTGTAAAAACGGTATGTATGGATGTAAGACTCTTAGTATTCAGTATATGTGTGTTTGGTGAACCTTGATCTCCGGGATCACTGAGCACGTTCATTCGGCGATCTCGACTCGTAAGTCGGGGTCCCCGCAGAGCTGGTATGAGAGCTATCATGAATTGAGGAAGGCCTTAGTTAGCACGGACGTTAGTTAGGACAAAATTGATTTCCAAATCCTTCAAAAGTACTTACAAACATGTATCTTCTCACCTCTCCTCAATTTTGAAAAGAAGTAAGGTTTTTTCCGTAGCACTTCCACTCTTATTTTCTTGACACTCCTCGTCTGATTTTTCAAAATTTGCAAATGGCCGCTAGCACCATTATGCCTGACCACGGGATTACTTAAAATCCTCTTGGGAAAGTTGGAAGGAAACAACCTTCCCAAGCGACGACCCATGTACTTGATGGGCAAGTATGACAACGCTACGACCATACGGCACCAACAGAAGTACCTCCATTAGGAACAAAGACATCGAGGCAGAGAAGACGGCGACACCCTCGGCACTATTCCGGAGTGATGCTACCTTCACCTACGATGATCAGGACATAGTATGTGCAAGACTATGATCGGCATCGCTAATAGAGCGACCCTGTCAACATTAAGGTTGTGTCGACCACCACCGGTGGATGATAACCTCGCCATTTGGTCCGCCTCACCTTAGTGAGCAGGAAACGGTTCTCTTCATCCCCCTCTCTAGGTATTGATATTGTGATCAACGTGGCCGACATGTCGAAACTCTATCGTGCCTTGCTAATGTCATTGCATAAAAGGTTGTCCACTTGAAACTCTCGAAGCCTCAGAAGACAAGAAGACAATGACAAGATTGCAAAGACAACAGAAGATCCTCTCAACGTCAGCCGTGAGGAACCACCTTCATCAGCAACTCCCCAAAGAGGAAGTCATCAAGAATTCTTTCACCTCAACCGGAGTCGCTTCGGCGAGCAACAACAAGAGACGTGGCAACACCATGAGAAGGTCCACAAGAATTAGCGGACCCCTCTTCAGGACATGAACCAAGCACGACTGTCGAGTCCGAGAACCCCTAGGGTAGGATGAGTCGTGAATCCCCTATGTGAAGTCGAGTCCGTGAAATGGTTCAGATGGAACCATGTTGTGTCTTGCCTGTTTTTGTTTGTTTGTTCTTTCATATAAGTCGCACTTTTGATCTAGGCAACAAACATGTGGTTATATCACCTGCCTCATCGTGATGTTTGAGTTGACCTTTCAACACTTGTTTGATAGCACTTGCACAATAGCACCCCTTAGGCACTCTCCTCTGTGTTGCTCTCTCTCTCTCTCTCACCCTTCTCGACAACTGAAGACCAGCAAGACAAGAGGCATCGAGGATCCACTTCGACCGACACCGACACTGAATACACTAACTATGCCATACTTAACCACACACAACTGTAGAGTTATGCTTTCCCTCAAGATTGGAAACCCTCCCTAGCCCAGCCTAACCTCCAGAAGCCTTTCCAGCTCAAAATTTCAGGTCACGTGTCTAATACAGGGATTTTCCAAAACACCTATCGAGCCCTGATAAATCCTCGCTTAGCAACGGGTTCTTTATGGAACGAGTGATCACGGTGAACAAGTATCCTTCAGTCTTAAGCTAGCACTGTAATCCTGATGCCATAAGAAGGACCGTTCTCGGATATAGAGTATTAGACTAAGGTTGTTGTGATGATCATAGTCGTATGGAGGATATAACTAGAATATCTTGGTGGATGGTAATACCCTTATAAAGGTTGGTGGACCCTGTGGAACAAGTTGATATATTAGCATAAACCACATGTTCCTACAGTATGTTTGGATTCAGTAGGACGATCATGATCGCGAGAAATAATTCTTGGTGGTATAATTGACTTTAACAAGTAGTTGATGTGGTTTAATGATTTTACCGTAATGACTTGGAGTAACAAGTAAGAGTTCTTATTCGACTTGGGTTTTGGATTTAAATAGGTAATCTCAATAGAGTATGGATGATGACAGAGACCACATGGTTCGGAGTAAATTGGATTTAGCCCGATGATCTCGATCATGATACCATGTTTCTTAGTGGGTAATGAGTAGAAGTGATTGGAGTTGTAGAAATAACTTATGAACCCATATAAGCAGGCCTTGGAGATTAGTTGGCCATGATGCTGAACGTTGACGTAGTACTGGCGATAATATGTGCATTATGAGGACTCTAGTTGATCATGTAGAACCCCATCAATATTGGATTTGTAGAAGCGATGGGTTCACTGATGATCGACCGGATTGATGGACCACTTGATCAGATTCATAGAAAGGAAACAAGATCTTGGACAGGAATACTACGTCTTTCCTTAATATAGAAATGTTGTACCCTATCCATTGAATGATCAATCTGGACATTTGGATTGCTAGTATTCCAGTTCAAGCTTAGCAATTTGTATGCTTCCCCGAGGATCGTGCATAGGAATGCGTGTGCAATGTAGCTACATCATACTTGTGGTGTTGGATTTGGTCTATCCCTCAACCTTGGAGTCGACTAGCATGAGTGATACGTAGTTGAGTTGTGTGAGATGGCATCTTGACAAAATAGGGTGATTTTGTCCAGAGTGAGAGGTGAGACTATTGGCATCTAAGGAATGTGCTTAACATAAGATGATAGACGTTCGCTCATGTCCTAATTTTTTGAGACCCGAGGAATCACCGAGCCACAAGGTGATCGGGTTATGACCATAGGAAACGGCTCTAAGTCGTTAGAATATGGCCAGTACTCCGCCCTTCCATCACCCAGTGTCTATGACGAACATGGGCGTGAAGCACTAGAGCATGTTGGACCACAAGCCCTCGGCCAGTGACTGCCCATAGCAAGTTCTCACTCTACTCACCTGTCTCATAAGCACTATGCTTATGTGATGCTTGGGAAAAATATGTTGTTATCCTCACGGGTGACATGCTTAATTACCCAACACGAGGAAGAGCACCTTAGTCCTGTTTAGCCCAGCCCCACATTCCACAGATCGCCATACTTCTCGAGGGAGAGACATTGCAACCCTCTAGCAACTGAAGACAATTCCCCGCAAGCATGGTGAAGCATCGACAAGATTGGGAAGCCACGACAATGAAGGAGAAACGACAAGATTTCTTACAACTCCGATGCCCGCTAGGCCGGCTATGGCACGCAAATGTGCAAGACTATAAAACCAGCAAGTGAAGACGCACCAGAAGTAACCTCCACCCGGACTACAACCACGCACACATTAACACCTAACCGATTGCCACTATGGCACACCTTCGTTCCTTCGTGGGAAGAAACCCGCATACGTATTTATTTCGTGGAGACACAACTAACACGCTAGCACCACACGCACAGTGAGTGTTCGCCTAGTAGTTATGGACCCTTCCGCCATGGAGGGCCGTCGTTCAGGCAGCAGCATCATGATGATCATCGTTAATTATCACACAATACATCATTGATACCACGATCAACATCGCCACCACTCCAGACAGGAGGATCATGAGCCACCCCGGGGGCTATTCCGCCATTGAAGCCTCTTCTCGAGAACCTGCAAGAAGAAGAAAAAGGAGGAAGAGGACAGGAAAAGCAGCAAGGAACGAGGCCGGGTGAGAGAACGAGAAGGGACTCCCTGGCCAATTTATAGCCCGTGTCGGTGAGCCGCTGGCAAGGCCACCAGCCCCGCTCGCCGCTCGGTCGTCGGTGCTCGTTGGGAATCCCAGAGCAGTGTCGACACGCGCAGGCCCGTGAAGTGAGTGATTGTTGCGCCTGCAGCTGGCTTACCGTGCACCACCGCAGGGCAGCCCCGGGCACACTACGCCCCTAGGCACCGCAAGTGGAGGCCGCACTTGGGACTCACTCAGGGAAGAAGAATTAGAGGAAGAAGAAGAGGCTCACAGCGGCACCTGAGCCACCTCTCGACGGGAATAGGTACCAAACACCGGGTACGACTAGCACACCAGGAATAGCAAATCTTTCCCTTCCTCCAACATCATTGTGAACTGCAGACGTTCTGATTATTGACATTCTTGTGGTGACCACGCCGTACCCCGTGTTTAGAATAAATATCTATCGCTTTGTTCAGCGGCGTAGGAGGAGCAGGCCCTTGTAACCACCTTAACAAATCTCGAGGATGAGATTTTCTGAAGGGGTAAGGTCTGTAACACCATTTGTTTAGCTTTCCTGCCTAAATTAACTTATTTCAAAAATTAGGACCAATTAAATTTTTTATGACTGGTTGTGAAATTTGATATGATGTTTGCTTGTTTGCGCGTTGCTTGTGTTTGAATCCAAAGCTCCTTCTGCTCTCCACACTCACGTCCTTAGCCCAAAACTCGTGCCTAATGATCATGCCACGTGTTTAGGACCACAAACTATTTTTACCAATTATTATTTTCACCAAAAAGCGTTTATCTGATTTAAGCCTTCAAAACCCCTGAGTTGGGATTTGTACTACAAGTCCTCAAATTAGGGAAGTTATTTTTATTGCTTTCAAAATATTTGAGAAAACTTAGGGAAAGTCAGTGGACAAATATATTCCATACATATGAGTTTCCAAACATGGTCATGTTCAAAATATTGGGCAAACCCCTTCCTGCCTATTTTGAGCTTTTGTAATATTTATATAAGAAATATTCACCATAAATTCTTGTAAAATTCTAGCATGCCACACATGATATATGTGATGATCTTGGCAAGTTTCATCTCAATCCAACAAGTTGGTTTGACTCCCCTAATTATTAAAAAACCCTATTTGTCCAGATCCAAATCTGAGAAACTCTACATTGCCAAGTGTCTCCAATTGTGCTCAAATTTGGTAGACATGTTCTGATACTCCAATAATGCATCCATACCAAGTGGTGCATCAAGGAGAACATAAGGACTTGTCCCAAGGCCCCCAAAACCCTCTCTGTTGATTTCTGACTTTGGGAAACTTTACATTATAAAGTTTGTCCAATTGACCCCCAACGTTTTGGGCATGCTTTAATACTCAAATAATGCCCCACACAAAATATTGGATTTGTCGGAATTGATTTGAATAGTTTTGTAAGCAGAAGGCCATTTCTGCCCATTTCATGGGTTTTCCAAGTCTACATTGGAAACCTTCCCCACCAAATCCCAAATTTGGTATCAAAACTTATTTTCATCTATTATTTGATCCTGTTATGTTTCATACCAATTGAAGTCCATCTGGTAGCTTTAAACTCATCAAACACCTTGTGTGCACTCACCAATGTGGTTACTTTGGCCCCTTCCACATTTACCCTTGAGCTTAAACTTATGCCACAACTCTATATAGTTACATTTGACCTCCAGTAGCATTTCCATGACCTCTGGTCAATTATTAGAGAGAGGCTCCATGTAGCTACCTCTCATTTTACCCTTGGATCACCATTTTTACCCCTCTTGTCCCACTTCTGCTTAAGCCCCCAGCTCTTTCCAGATGGTCCCTAGTATGCCAAGGCATTATTTCAAACCAAGAGATGGCATGCTCATGTAGCAAAAATGAGAAGCACATCTACAAGTTTATTTCTGGCTGAAATGTAGCTTTCTACAGCAAGTACTAGCTACCCTCCTCTTTTTGAGCTCAAACTTGTCAGTGTTGTAGTCCTTGCATAGCTAACACTGCCAGACATTGTTTTTCCCCAAGACTCTCCATTTGAAATCCACTTTTCTTAGCTCTAAGTTTGCTATTACAAATTTAACCTCAGTCAAAGACCATTCAAACTAACTCCACTAGAGACCGAACTTCTAACTCACCCTCCGAATAACATGCCCCACATCCCCGACACCTTTCACTGGTCAAGCCGCTAGTGTAGGTATGGGTGGCCATGGTGACCACCTCCCTGGCATGGAAAACTGGTGCTCTACACCCTAACCTTGCCCCACAGCTCAAATCAGGCAGCCATACCTTGTCTCCACATGTCACATCCCCTTCGTTTGACCATTCCAAGTGCTCTCCAACACCAGCTAGCTTCCAAACTTCATTGGAGGCGCTTAGTCGCCATGCACTCGGAGCACCCGAGAGCTCCCAAGCTCTCTCTCCCTCCCCCTCTCTTATCTCCTCTCCCCCGAGCCTCTCTTGCTCCTGCATCCCTTGTGCACCTCCGGAGCTCCCCCTTTTGAGCCCCTTCTGTTCTCCCAAGCTTCCTCCTCCTCCTACTCCTCCAATGGTGGAGCACCACCGGCGGCACTCTACAACTTGGGCTCCTCCGAGATATTCCCTCCCTAAGGATGCCCCGAGAGGCCTCCCTCCACCTTGGCAGCTTCCGCGCGCCCCTCTTCTTCCCTCCAGGTGGCTGGGAGCACCACCTCCACCGCCGTTGCCACCGGATCCCACCGCGGCTGCATCTGCTCCACCGGTGCTCCTCCGCAAGAATCGAGCCGTCAAGGGGTGCGAAGTGGCCCCGGGGCCGGCCTGTGGCCGGGCAGCCGCCGATGATGGACGGAGCCACCAGGAAGATCGCCGGGATGGCCCTGCCCTGCCTCCGAGCCACTCTCGAGCTCGAGCGAGGGGAGGAAGAAGAATATGACGGGCGGGGCCCGCTTGTAAGCGGCTTGGTGGTTGGGCCTAGCCGTCTTAAGTGGAGACGGGTACCGGGCTGGGTGCCTTCCCACGGAGAAGGTGTAATGTGCCGAGGTCACCTCCTGCGTGGCCCCTTGCCGCCTGACCACGCAACTGGCCCGGCCCATCTACCTAACTGTCGCCCTAAGCGCAGTTTAATTCCCTAGTTCAGCACCCTCTTCTCTTTTTCTTTTTATCACAAAATTCATAAATCGCTAAACAATTCACCTTAACTCAAAAATGGACGATTCAATTTTTTGCAGGTCCCTAAAATCAAGACCTATCCATATATGTGTGTTGCACATTTTTCCAGAAGACTTTCTGTGCGATTAATATTCAAATGCCCATTTCAATATTGTAAACCCCACTTTGAAAATTCCTATAGCATTCAAATCAACTCCAAATAGAGTGATTCCAAATTCCATAGCCTTCTAATATCATATCCTATTTTTGAAGCCTTGGTCATCATTTTTCTATGGCATGATTTTGTTGCATTAAATAAATAGCTTCCTTTTGCTATTTATCCAATGTTAGAAAATCCCTAGTATATTCATATCACCTGCAAATCCAGTGAAACAACTTCCTCAATATTCCTAAATTGATGCTAAGTTTATTGAGTGCCTCCACTCATTTTTAACAGAATGTTTTCTGTAGGCTTCTATAAGTGTGACCTATTCCTCCTTTCACTCATTCAAAAATCCCTGATGGTCCAAACCTCCTATAGCAAGCGTCAGGTATTTTTCTTATGACCAGAGTGGTCCAAGAAAAATGAAACTTACATTTTTATAGCACTTTTGTTTCTGCTTGTTGTGTGGCTTACCGTGGTTGTTTCCGACGATAGTTGACACAGTAGATGGAGTACTCGGAGTTGGACCAGAAGACCTTGAAGACCCTGAGGACTTACGAGAGCAAAGACAAGCAGACCTTTGACCGTGTTTGAGCATATATTATATTGCATGCTAATAGAGCAATTATTTCTGTTGCATATGATCATGGGTATTTGGTAAATCATCGATATGATGTTTCCGATGGCTCCTCCAAAGCACTTGCATTTGAGCATGATCCTACCACCTATGAGGGTCACGCCAATATCATGTTGACAAGTAGATCTAAGCATAGTACAAGCATGAGCATGATGATGGTAAATATCAAAGGTTTATGAAAACCTCGTCGGTTGCGACCATTACTCGAGGGTGATGATGAGTTAGGTGGCCACTTGTGAAGTAGTGGTGCACCGGGTATTTTGGTGTGAGTGGTTTCGGAAACAAGAATAGATTTATTATGTGTCGACCGTCCAATCTTAGATGTGTGACCACGTTACCCCTTTATGGGACGGGACTTTGTTGATTACTCTGGTCGGTGCTAGTAAAGAGCCACATTACTAGTGGTGGGAGTGATATGTGGTCACTCTCGTGACGGGGTCGTACCAGGTTGGTCGACTATGCCGTTTTTACGTGTTCCGGGCACACCATTGGTCCCCGCATGGGTGTTACTGTCCAGAGTTGGTGCTTGTAAGACGTATATCATGTGGGCTGGGTACCAATCGAGTGAAACTCTTTGTCTAGTATCGCCAGGGGAAAGGCATTGATCGGGTACTTACCTCAGGTATATTATATACCGTGATTCGTGGATGACACGAAAGTTTCCTCGATCTCGTGGGTACAACATACAACCTCTGCAGAGTGTAAAACTATTCGAATAGCCGTGTCCACGGTCAAGGACAGTTGGGTAATCCTGCTTAAACTACGTCCGGTCGTTTCCGCATAAACCAAGTATGTGTGTGTGTGTTCAACGAGTTATGTGAAAGTGTTGATGTGACCAAGTTTGGATCCTTGTCATATTGGGTGAACCCGAAGTGTTCAGCCCTCAATAGATATGTTGATATTTGTAACGTGTTCTTCTAAATACCATCTAGATTATGATGCATATCCATATCCGTCTATGATCATGTTTGTTTACATTCAAAGCTCGCTTTCCGCAGATGCTGCATATCACTTCATTATCGTACGGACTGCATTATCCACATCATGTGATGTTTGCGAGTACATTCAAAGTACTCATTGGCTTGCCACTCGTTATTTCATTGACCAGGTATGAGAGAACAGGCATTGGTGAAGAGCACCTTGGTGACGTCATTGCGAGCTAGGACGATTCCCAGCCAGAATGCCTATAGGTTAAGGCTGATGGCATGGGTTCACGCTTTTGACCAGTATTTCCTCTATTGGTCCAGTTTGGTGTGCTGGCCTTCAAGGCCCGATAAATATGTAAGAATTGACCATGAAGGTCAATTATTGTATCAAACAGTATGTATGGATGTAATACTCTTGGTATTCAGTATATGTGCGTTCGATGAGCATTGATCTCTGGGATCACTGAGCACGTTCATTTAGCGATCTCGACTCGTAAGTCGGGGTCCCCACAGAGCCCTGGTGGAACCAAGATGTATTTAGAACTCAGAGAAAGGTTCTAGTGGCATGGTATGATGAGATAGATAGCTTCGTATGTAGCAAAGTGCGACATATGCCAAAGGGTTAATGGTGAGCATCAGCAACCTGCTGGGCTATTGCAACCTCTTAAGGTACCTCAATAGAAGTGGCATAAGGTCAGCATGGACTTCGTCACGGGTCTGCCCAGATCCAACAAAGCAAAAGACTCCATTTGGGTCATTGTCAATCACCTGACCGAGGTAGCCCACTTCATTCCGATCAGTACCACATATGATGGCAACAAGCTAGCTAGTCTCTACATCGAGTGTATTGTGAGCCTCCATGGTATTCCAAAGGAGATAGTATGCGACTGGGCGCGCAGTACACCTCAAGATTCTGGAAGAAGTTCCAAGAGGCTGTGGGAACCAATCTCTCCTTCAGCACTGCCATCCACCCATAGATCGGCGGGCAGACTCAGCGAGTGAATCAGATACTCGAGGACATGCTCTAAGCCAGTGTCTTGGCCTACAAAACTAAATGGGAGGATTGTTTACCCTTCACTGAATTCTGTTACAATAACAACCATCAGTCCAATCTCGAGATGGCACCATTTGAGGTATTGTAGGGTCGCAAATGCCACACACCCCTCAACTGGTCCGAGACTCGTGAAGGACTGATTTGTAGGCCATGTGTTCTCCGTGAGGCTGAGGATAAGGTGCAGTTCGTTAGGGAGCACCTAAAAACCGCCAAGTCAAGGCAGAAGAGTTATGCTGGCAATCACCATCGAGAAGTAACATTATATGTGGGAGACTATGTCTACCTCCGCCTCACGCCTCTTAAGGGAACGAATCGCTTTCACGTCAAGGGAAATCTAGCACTGAGGTACATTGGGCCCTTCCGGGTCACCGCACAGCGAGGGGAGGTTGCCTACCAGTTCGAGTTACCTCTAGAACTTTCGGGTGTGCACAACGTCTTCCCTGTGTCACAACTCCAAAAGTGCCTCCAAGCTCCAAACTATTCGGATCCTTACAAGGACATCGATCATCAAGCCATCGATCCGCAACCTGGATGAAGCCAAACGCTGTATCTGAAGCTGCGCCAGCAAGCACTTCAAGGTCCAGTGGAGCAACCACACCGAGGAACAAGCAATGTGGGAGCGTGAAGATTATCTTCGATCCGAGTTTCGATACCTTTTTTGCACTTAGCTTAGGAATCTCGGGGACGAGATTCTTGTAAGGGGGATAGGTATATCACACCTTGTTTCTGCATCACTTTGCCACTACCGTTTCCTTTTAAAAATTTGGAATAAATTAAAACTTTATAAGTGCCATGACTGTCTTGATTGTCATGGCTTGTGTGGGTGGTTGTGAGTGGAACACCAAAAACATTTTTTATAAAATATTATTTCTCCAAAAATCCTTTATTTAAATGTTTATAGCTTCAAACCCATGTTATGGGATTTGCACTACAACTCCGTGATTTAAACAAAGTGCTTTTACGCAAGGATTTTATTCTGAATCTATTCTTAAAATAACTCTTCAAAACCAGAAAATAATTATTTTTCAAGTTATTTTCCCATTTTATTTATAAGCCCTTTTCTAAGGCCAGATATGTTATTTCTTGGTGAAAAATTACTTTTGAACCATAGAATAATGTGATAAAATTTAGGAAGCCTCTGAGGACATATATTTTCCATACATAAGAGTTTCAACCCCTAGTCTTGTTTAAAATATTAGACTAAACCCTTAAACACCATTTATGTTAGTTTTGATCTTTTGAAATATTTTCGAAGGGAATATTCTCAATAAATTATAAGAATATTCTAGCATGTCCCACGTGCTATATTTGATTATCGTGCCAAGTTTCACCAACATCCAAGGTGGTTTGGTTCACCAAATAATCCAGAAACCCTTTCTGTCCAAAACCAAGTTGGAGCAACACTACACTGTCAAGTTTGTCCATTTGGCCCCGAAGTTCGCAGGAGTATTCACAACCACAAATAAGGAGGGCATGCCAAGAATTGGATTTGTAGGAGTTGATTTGATCACAATTGCTCACAAGATTGCAGATCTGCCCAATTGTGGGTATTTCCAAGTCAACATTGCCAAACTTGCTCAATTGAGCTCAAATTGGGTAAAGCCTCCTAATTATGTCCACTATCCAATCCTGTTAACTATCAAAGCTATTAGAGGAGGTTAACTACACCAAACCAGCATCAAATAGCTTATGCCAGTTTAGAGAACCTACAATTAGCACCCCAACACTGACTCCCTTCACTCCAAACTTGTGTCACGGGTTGCATGTGCCTCCCCACAGCTGTAGACGAGATCCCCAGCTCCAGTTCAATGAGAGGGAGCCAAAATCTCCAATTAACCATCTGAATCAATCCTAACAACATATGTTTACCACTCCATCTTTTGACCAGCTCGACTCCCCTCGGCCTCAAGCACCCGAAGAGCATCTATTGCACCCCAAGACACCCCAAGACATGGCGAGCACGCGCCAGAGCACGCCAGCATACTATGGCAGGCCAAAGTTGCGCTATGGATGCGCTACAGGGCGCACCCGAGCCGAGGGTGTCCAGCCATGGCCAGATCCTGCCCCCTCCTATTGCCCCTCTTTCACCACAACGCCAACCAAGGCTAGAGTAGTGTCGGGCACCTCTCTTCCCCCTCTCCTCTATCCCTCGCAACGCGTGCCAGCGCATGGGTGAACCGGCCAGAAGAACCCCGCCACCGTAGTGCACCAAGACCCTGCCCCCGCTCCTTCTGAAGATTCCCCTTGGTCCAAAACCATGTACGCAATACCACAGGCTCAATCCCGAGCCCTCTCTCCCCCTCTGGCCACTGCAGCCGCGTCGTGAGTGCACCAACTTTCGGTGGATCATTGTCCACCTATAAATAGGCCCCGAGCTATTTCCCACACCTCAAGCACCTCTCTCTAGACTCCAATCGACCACCCAAGTGCCACGTTGGGACTCCGTAGATCTTGGGACATACGCATGCTCCGACGCTCATTCCACCGCTCCTGTGACAGCAAGAGCTTCCTGGCCCTCCTCGACCTCTTCCCTAACCTTCTCCACCCTCTGAGCGTCATCACCAACACCTTCCCGAAAGCCTTCGCTGCGGCTTCTTCGTCACCGGCGACTGAGGCCACCACCACTGTTCATTTGACCCTGATCCGAAAGGAGGGAGTGCGAGAAGTCCATTCATGCACTCGCCCCTCCTCGACATCGCCGGAACTGCCGTCGGTGAGATCCCCCTCCTCTTTCTCTTGAGGTATGAGACGACCCCGAAAGGAGCGTCCCACCTGCAGCGGGCATCTCTCTCACTCTCTCTCTTCTCTATCGCTGGCCGCAGGGCGCCGCACGTCAAGTTTGAACCTGATGGGCGCGCGCCTGGGTTGGCTGGCTGGCCGGTTGGCCAGTTGAGCCGGCCCATCTGCTCGCCAAGCATGTCCAGTGAGTTGGCCCCTTTTCTTTATTTATTTTTTGGGTTTTCATAATGAATTTCAATAGGATTAAATATTCACTCAAATAAAAATATTTTTCAACCATAATTCTTGTAAAATTATGTAGTATTTAATAATATTGCTTGTGCAATTTTTAAAAAAACTTTTATACATAGTTTTAATTTAAAACCTAGTTTAATTATTTTAGTCACTATTAAAAAGAGTTTTAAAGATAGTTTTCCACTCCAAAACTAGAAAGAAATATTTTTAGAAAAAAATATAGTATTTTACAGAAAAGGGTAACATTTTAGATGTGAGTTTGTGATCTGGTTTTGGTAGTAGTTCTTATTATTGCTATTATTATCGCTACAATAGATCACACGTTTGACGAAGGACTTGGACCCGAAGACCTCAAAGACCCCGGATACCTGGCTGATCAAGGCAAGCAGCCCTTTCACCATATGTGAGAAAATATTTTATGCGTTCCATGTTGACTACTTTATTCCGATGCATATGAACATGATTAAATCGGTAACCCTATGAGCACTTGTCGTCACAAATGGACACACGAACTAGGTGGATTCCTAGGCAGAATGCATGTAGGTTAAGGCTGATGAAAATGGTTCACGTTGTCTACCAAGATTTCCGCTATTACTTGAGTTGGTGTGATTGGCCTTTGAGGCCCTATCTATGTAAGACTTGACCATAATGGTCACTGTGTGTCACATGTTTTTCATGGATGTAAGACTCTTGTTATTTTGTATCTGTGTGTCCAGTGAGCAATGATCTCTGGGATCATTGTACACGTTCATTCGATGGTCTCGACTCGTAACTCGGTGTCCCCACAACCTCGACCATATAAAACTCGTAATATCCTCGGATTCTTCATGGAAAACCTCAACCTCAAGATAGCCCGAAGTATACTCGGAATCCCTCTCACAAGAAGTTCGAGGAGGGTAAAACAAATTCAGCAAGACCGCCCTGCATAGGGACGACCCCGATAAGAGTGGCATATGTAAGTCACACGGCACATCAGATAAGAAAAGCGTCAGGTGGCCTGATAGAAATCACCCAAATTGCCCTAGGTTGGACCGAAGAGTGCTCTGGGTTATACTCCCTATGCGGATCATTAGTTTTTAGGATCACTAGCCAGGTGGTTGATTGATTATCCACGGGTTAATTACTCCCTATGCGGTTCGTTAGTTATTAGGAAAATGTAGTACCAAAGTTGGGCCTTACGTGAAGTGTCTTATCCCAAAACAAAAATCAAGGGGGTCCCCATAACAACCTAAAACATGGAACATAACACTGGTACACAAGTAACTAGGGTGGCAAAGTGGAACAAAACACCGAGCCATAAGACCAAGCCTTCCATATTTTACCAAGTATATAGGTGCATTAAATTAAATAGTAATAACACGGTGATATAACAAAGAACCTAGGTTGACACATGGAAAGCAACTTTCACCTGCAACTACCAACGCTATAAGAAGGGTTGAGCAAGTGATAGCATATCCAAACAAAGGTTTGCTCGGATGTGGAGGGGCTTAGATGTTTTTCATGGCAATATTAGGAGGTTTGACATAACACGTGGTAGGCGGCGGGACATAGCGATAGAAACGAGACCACTATCATAGCAATGATAGAAGTGGTATATAGGGTAATGATAATCTTGCCTGAGATCCCGCTTGGAAGAAGAATTAATCCGTGAAGTAGACGAGCCCACGTGGTCGAACGAATCCTCACACTCTAACGCGCTTGCGAAACTCTATCGAGAGAAGCAATTAGGAAACCACAACTAAAACACAATAAATACCACAACATATGCATGACATGATGCACAAACACATATGATGCATGTCGGGTTTAATTACAAGGCATGACAATCACAATAATCAAATAGTACACATTAAGTGAACTTCAATATGCAATGAGTTGCATATTGACAAGACTCCATATCTGAATCATTTAATTCACTCCCGTTAATTTACATGGCAATATTAAATGTTGTTTAGCATGCCAAGAGGTGAAGCATAAATAAACTACCTATCTAGGCATTTTAAATGAGGTCGGAAACAACTTATAGGATTTCTGAAGTGATCCCATATGTTAATTTCGAAATTGGTCTAGAACCAAACTAATCATATTTTATATTTATTAAATGGAAACATAAAGTGTACCATGTGATTCTAAACGTCATTCTAGTCGATTTACATATATGGATAATCTAAAACAGAGCTACAGTCAAAAAGGTATGGGCAACCGAAGATGATATGGTATGATTGCAAAATGTATGCAAGTGACACCCATAAGCATGTTAATCATGGATGCAACAAGATATTATGGAAGTACATGACATTCTAGGCATGTTTAATTGAGGTCGGAACAACGAATAAGAATTCTGGAAAGTCCCCATATGCAAATTAAGATTTCGGTACTATTCTGCCTATAACACAATTTTTGAATTGTTAAAGAGCAAAATAAATTCCACCATATTATTTTCACATTGCATCTACGCAAATTAAATGCAAATAGCAGGTTAAACATTTTTATCATGGATGAAAGTTGGTTAATGTGAAACTACATAAAATTCTATACATTTTACATATCTATAGTTTTAACATGCGATGCACGGTTATCTAGTTATTAGCATTTTAAATTACGAAATGTCCTAGTTATTTGTCAAATTCACAACGCGGGAAAAATGCACATGGGCCAAATCTAGACAGAAGCCTACTGGCACATGGGCGCAACATAGCCAAAATCATGTACGAGTGAGGAACAGACTAGCGCGCTCAGCTTGCGGTCCAGAGGGCCGGCTCGGTGCAGTAGCCCACGCGGATGCGGTCCGAGCCTGGCGGTCCGGACCTTCAGGGTGAGGCGAGGCGGAGGGAGGCGCGTAGCGCCTGGTGGGGCGATGCGTCTGGGCCACGCAGGTAAAGTCCGTCTCGAGGAGCAGCTCGGTTGGGCCTTGCTGCTCGGCTGAGGCAAGGCTGGCCCCTGCCAGCCACCGATCTGGTCAACGTCAGCACAAGAAAGGCCACGACACTCACGATGTAGGGTGCAGGGCCGGGCTCCCGGGCGACGACCGGAAGAAGGGATGGGGTGCTCTGGTCCGGATCTGACTAGATCCGGCTGGTGGTGGGGCCAACGGCGACCTCTGATGCGATGACCACGACATCCACCTGCACAAGAGAGAGGAGCAAGGTCCCGGGATGGGAGAGAGATGGAAGGAGGAGGAAGAGACAAGGGACGGGGCGAGGTCCGTCCTATGAACGACAACGATCGGCTGCGGCGCTCCGGCGACCGGCCAGCATGGGCGTGAGGTCGTGGCTCGGGCCGGCGATGGAGGTAGATCGGGGTTCGAGGCACTCGGGGCTGGGGGCTCCCGTGCCTGCGGGCGGCAGTGGCGGCTCGATCCGGGCCCGGGCGGGCCGGATATGGGTCTTACGGGCCCGTATGAGGTGGAGGAGGCTAGCTTAGGTGGCGGCTGGGGGTTGGGGTGCAGAGAAATCGAGGGTAGGTTTAGGGGCACCTAAATATGGCCGGGAAGGTTGTTTAAATAGGGAAGGCGACTAGGTTTAGCGATTTAGGTCCATTTTCGAGTTGTACCATCTCGATCGGACGGCTTCGGATGCGGCGATGGTGTAGGTGGGCTAGGTGGGTTGTGTAACCATGATGGGCTATGAGAAGATAGAGGTTTGCAGCCCGGCAATAAAAATTTTAAAACACCGAAAATGTCCGCTCGTAAATCGGCTAGTGCCGCTATATATTTAATGGTTTGGGTATCAAACGAATTTGGAATGTGACAAAATTTGGCAGGTGGTCTACCTACATTTAAATAAGACTCCACGCCAACCTTCAACCCAATCCGAGAAAGTTCTATACACACCTTAAAAAACAATATTGTATATATGCCGTGAGCAGGTGCGTATGTGGCTCGTCTCAGAATGGTCAACGGCGAAAATAGAGAGAACTAGCAACTAATTATGGATGCATGTTTTAAAAATTGACAGCGACGGAGTGCCTGGATGATATGAGTGAAGCGATGATGAATGTGGAAACTAAATAAATCACACAACGATAACGAAATTAAAAGGGAATCTTCTAGAGCTTCGGTTCCGGGCTGTTACAGCGGAGACTTCAAAGTGTCTTCCCAACAAGAGGTGTCTCAAAGTCACCAAAGCAAGGACAACTGGGTAGTTTTTCTCACTTCGCTTGAACTGATGCGAGGTATAAGCTGCCACTTTCTTCTCTTGCATCGAAACACCACTAAGACCTTCCAAAGGTGCATCAGAGAAAACTTGGAATGGCTTGGAATCTTCAGGAGGAGTTAGAACCGGAGCTGAGGTGAGCATCTCCTTGTGTGTATTGAAAGACAAATCATAGTCGGGAGTCTAGATATATTTTGTACTCTTCTGAAGAAGGTTGTATAGAGGCTTAGCAATCTTGGAGAAAGTATCAATGAAGCTTTTTCAATAGCTTGCAAGCCCAAGAAAGCTTCAAAAGTTCTTGACATTCTGAGGAGGCTCCCACTTCACAATGGCTTGAACCTTTTCAGGATCCACCTTGATGCCCTCGGAAGAGACGATATTCCAATGGTACCCCACTTCATTGAGCCAAAATTCAGATTTTGAGAACTAGCATAGAACTTATGCTCTCTTAGCTTATAAAGAACAAGCTAGAGATGTTCTGCATGTTCTTCTTTAGTCTCTTAGAAGACTAGAATTTCATCAAAATACACCAAGATGAATTCATTCTTGAAGGGTGAGAAGACATAATTCGTCATGCGAGAAAAGTCGGAGGAGCATTTGCGAGACCAAACGACATCACTGTGTACTCATAATAGCCAAAGCTTGTCCTGAAAGCAGTATTGGAAATATCTTCTGCACGAATGTGCGTTTGATGATAGCCCATCAGAAGATCAAGCTTCGAGAAGACCTTGGCCCCTTTCAATTGCTCAAACAATTCATTAATGTTGGGAAGTGGATACTTGTTTCTGATTGCCTTCTTATTCAATGGACGGTAATCGACACAAAGCCGTTATGTGCCATCTTTCTTCTTGACAAAAACAACATCACATCCCCATGGAGAAGAATTTGGTCTGATGAAACCAAGACATTCTTGTTCATCTATCCGCTTCTTCAACTCTCTCAGCTCTTCGGGACCAAGTTTATAAGGACGCTTGCAAACCGATTCAGTTCCAGGCTCGAGTGAAATCACAAACTCCACTGGCCGGTGAGGAGGCATTCGTGGCAATTCCTTTGGAAATACATCTTCATACTCACATACAACAAGAACTTGAGAAATGACTAAGATTTCACCCTTCTCATTGAGAAAAAATAGACGAATTATGTCATCGCGAGCGGCGAAAATGATCACGTCTTCTTAAGGATGAGTCAATTTTACTTCTTTGGCTTCACAATTGACATAAGACTTGTTCATCATAGGAAATCCATGCCAAGCATTAGATCAATATTGGAATTGCTGAGAAAAATTGGAGAAGATAGAAAACACTAACTTCCCATCTTGACATAGACATCCGGAATGATCAAACGAGAACTCATATGCTACCCAATGATACCTAGGATAAACAAACGCCAATGGCCTAGGCAACTACTCCTGATGTTGATTTTGCTTGGATGAAAATGGATTTGACATGAAACAATGTGATGCACTAGTATCAAACAAAACTTTTGCAGGAATATAATTGACCAAGAGATTACTCATTATCACATCCGAGGAATCCTCTGCGTCAGCTGCATTGACCATGTTCACTATTGCTGACTTGGGACTATGCTTCACCATTGCATTGCATGGGGACCTGATTGGAGGAGGAGGCGAAAGACGCTGCTGGTTGGTACACTTGTTGGAGTAGTGGCCCTTCTATCCACACTTGTTACAAGTCAGCTCTCACAACGGATGGAAGAGAGCTGGAGGAGCTCCTGACTTAGGCTGCTGAGACTTCTGTTGGAAACCTGGAATGGGTGTGTGGGAAGATCCACGACCACCTATCTCCTTGAACTACTGAGAAGGATGAGGCAGAGGAGGAGGAGAAACCCAATACTTCTGCTGCTTTGGAACAATCTGAGCTGAGGAGAAAGATGGATGAGAGCCTCCGAACCACTTTCATTAATTCTCGACCCTGAGCAAAGCTCACTCAACCCTAAGAGCTAAGTTGTAGAACTGATCGAACTCGGGAGGGTTGTGCAAGGGAAGAGAAAGCAGCAGATCTTCCTTGAGAGCAACTCTGAATTGATAAATCTATCTCTTCTCATCACGAGCATCCTACTTAGCATAACGGGCCATGTTCTAAAAGTCGATGTTATACTGATAAACAGACGAGTTTCCCTGCTTCAGATTCCTAAACTTCTCATGCATGCCCTCAACAAAGGTTGCCGGAATATGATGAGCTCTGAAGTCATGGAAAAAGCCATCCCAATTGATCAAATGGCCACCTCTAGAATCCATGAGTTGTTGCCACCACTCTGGTGCATGACCTTTCAGCTAGAAAGTTGCATACTTATCATAGTCCTCAGGTCTGATATTGCTACACTCGAAATGCTTGCTCATGTCATGTAGCCAATTGTCCGCATAAAACGGCTGATCACAACAGGTGAAGGACTTCGGCTGATTTGCAAGGAATTGATTGAGAGAAGCAAACTGCTACTGGTTGTTGAAATTCCCTTGCTGGCCTTGATTTCTCTCTTGCACTATTTGAAGCAGCATCTGATTGTTCGCATTGGTTGCGGCCATCAAAGTTTTCCACGCCTATTGAGGAGGAGGAGGGGGTGGCATAGGGTCTGACTGCTCGACATCAGAACATGGATTCTGGCGAGTTGTTGGATCCATCCTGGAGATGGACATGAATATTAGAGAACACATGAAAGATGAAGCTGATAAGAAAAATCAAAGGCTTGAAATATTGCAACCTGAACTCTCAGAAATATGCATTCAAACTATAATTAGTAAGAACACTTCCATGAAATTAGTGACGACATCATTAGATTCGAAAGCCACTTGCAATAGTCTAGTCTTGAGCAAAGAATTGCTCGGAACAAATATATATTCTAACATACATCCGATGAAAGAATTTTTCTAGGTGACTACTTGAATTCCCATGTGAGAATTTCTGAAATCTTTCTTGGTTATGCCATCAGGTTGCGAGTCCGGGAACCTACTGAGTGTAATCAGTTGCAAGACCTTTCCCGCAACTATCAACACATATCCAAGAAGTTCTGCACTACCTTAGACCTTGAAAACAACAATGATACCAAACCTGGTAGATCGTGCGAGTTATCTCCACGAGTACTAGGAAAGTCACGACACTATTTACCACCAAGCAAAGTATAGATGCGTTTCGGTGCGTGTGTCGTGAGATACTAAGGAAGCTGAATGATAACGATGTGTCTAAAACCCCTTTGAGCTCAACTTCCCTGAAGAAATAATTCATATAGGAGGCACAAAGTCAGAATTATGTCACATCGGCATCATATAGATTGCAAAATACCTGCGTGATCCTAAAAAATTTGAGCGAGAAGGGGTCTAGAATTAAAATTCCTAATTCGTAAACCTCATGAGAGCAGGGTATTGGGGAACGTTGCATGGTAAATAAAAAAATTCCTACGCTTCACCAAGATCAATCTAGGAGACGAACATCTACGAGAGGAGAGATTGCATCTACATACCCTTGTAGATCGCTAAGAAGAAACGTTAAGGGTGTGTTTGGTTGCCTGGGTGGCTCTAGCCTGCATCATATGGGGGATCCTGGGTGAGTGTGGCCTGATTGAGTTGATGCAAAGATTGGCTAAGATGTGTGTTTGGTGGACTGTATGATATTATTGCATGAGAGATGCTATATACAACACATGATGTTTGGTAGACATCATTCGAGCTCAAGTCTGTGAATTTTTTCTTCCAATTTCAATCATTTCAATCGGATCTGGATCATTCCATGGAACATGTAAAAGAAGGTTGAACTGAAATATGAACTAAACTCATGCTTAAACGAAGAGGGTAGAAGGAAATGGCGGGGACCTACCAAATGAAGAGGTGGATGGCGACGAGTTGGCTGGGATCTGGATGGGCAGCCAGGAGGAGATGCTAATGACGTGATTTGACTGCAGCTCCTCGGATGGATTTGGAGCGGTGGCGTGGTTTGAGGGGAGAGAGGGGGAGAAACGGGGCGCCCATTGTGGGCAGCACAGCGCAGATGCTCCCCTCTCCCCTTCTTCCTCTCCATTGGTGGAGGATGGCGTGGTACATGGCATGGGCATGGAGGAGCACCAGCGAGCGAGCTCGGACAGGTGGTGGACGAGGAGACTGTCGAGTCGGGGCGCGCGGGAAGCTCCCGGCGTGAGCGTGGAGAAGCACCGGCTATGGAGCCCGGGCCGGTGGTGGATGATAGATCTCAGGCGATGCCGGCGGCTTATTCGACACAATCTGATGCCTGAGAGAGAGGAGGAGGAAAAGGAGACGACGGGATTTGCTATTGCAAGTGCGAGCCTAGCTCGGAGATATGGTCGATTCCTGCATGCCCCTGAGCCTCGCTGGGAGGCCTCCTTTTGCATCGGTTGGGCCAGCCGGAGAAGGCCGCACAGGCCACCCAACACACTTGATTTTTCATGGCGGGTGCGAGCCAGGTGCCAGCCAGGCAACCAAACACGCCCTAAAGAATGCGGTTGATATAGTCGAATGTCTTTGCGATCCAATCGCAATCTGCCCCGCGAACTCCAAATCAAACACCAAACTGACGGCACCTCCGTGTTCAACACACGTACATCTTGATGACGCCTTCACCTCCTCGATCCAGTGAGCGATGGTGAAGTAGTAGCCCTACTCCTCCGGCAACACGATAGTGTGGTGAGGTAGTGGTGGTGACAGCTCAGCACGACTTCTCCACGCGATATGGAGAAGAGAAGAACTATAAAGGAGAGGAGGAGCAGCATTGTAGCACGTTGTGGTGCAGCTGCCCTCTCTTTCCCTTTCTATATATAGGGGGGAGTGAGGAGGGTAGGGCACCCTAGGATTTCCCCTAGGGGCGAGCGGCCAAGAGTGGGGCGGCTACGACTGGTGGCCCCTCCGCAAGGCGCCTTGCCTCCCGTGTTTAGGGTGGCCGACGGGCCTAGGGGGTGTGTACACCTCCTAGATGTGGTGGGCTTAGGTAGGCACAGCGCGCAGCCCATTGTGGCCCGGTGTGCATCCACTTCCTGGCCCATGAGCCCCCCCAACAGTTGCTAGGGACCCCCGGAACCTTTCGATAGTCCATCGACTCCCCGACATGCCCCGGAACACTTCTGGACTTTGATACCCTTTATCCTATATATCAATCTTCACCTCCGGACCATTTTGGACATCCTCATCACGTTCAAGATCTCGTCCGAGACTCCGAACAACCTTTGGTAACCAACATAATAACTCGACTATGCTTATATCGTCACCAAGTGTTAAGTGTTTACACCATGTGGGTTCGAGAACTATGTAGACATGACCGAGACACCTCCACAGTCAATAACCAATAGCGGGACCTAGATGTCCAGATTGGTTCCAACATATTTTATGAAGATCTTTATCGGTCGAAACTCAATGTCAAGGATTCAGTTAATCTTGTATGTAGTTCCCTTTGTTCATCGGTATATTACATGCCCGAGATTCGATCGTCGATATCTCCATACCTAGTTCAATCTCGTTACCGGCAAGTATCTTTACTCGTTCCGTAATACATGATCCCATGGCTAACTCTTTAGTCACATTGCTTGCAAGCTCATTGTGATTATGTATTACCGAGTGTGCCCTCATATACCTCTCCGTCACATGTAGTAACAAATCCCAGTCTTGATCCATGCCAACTCAATAGACACCCTCGGAGATACTTGTAGAGCATCTTTATAGTCACCCAGTTACATTACGATGTTTGATACACATAAGGTACTCCTGCGGTGTCAGTGAGTTGCATGATCTCATGGTCATAGAAAGAGATACTTGACATGCAGAAAACAATAGCAATAATTTGACACGATCATATGCTACATTCGTAGTTTGGGTCTTGTCCATCACATCATTCTCCTAATGATGTGATCCCGTTATCAAATGACAACTCATGTCTATGGCCAGGAAACCTTGACCATCTTTGATCAACGAGCTAGTCCATAAGAGGATCACTAGGGACACAGTGTTGTCTACGTACCCACAAATGTATTTGTGTTTCCAATCAATACAATTCTAGCATGGATAATAAATGATTATCACAAACAAGGAAATATAATAATAACCACTTTATTATTGCCTCCAGGGAATATTTCCAATGGTCTCCCACTTGCACTTGCGTCAATAATCTAGCTCACATCACTATGTGATTTACATTGTAATGTATCTAACACCCATACAGTTCTGGTGTTGATGATGTATCGCTCATGGAAGAGGATTAGTAAATGGGTCTGCGACATTCAGATCCGTGTGCACTTTGCAAATATTTATGTCGTCCTCCTTGATGTAATTCTGGATGGAATTGATGCGTCGCTTTATGTGTCTGGTCCTCTTGTGAAACTTTGGTTCATTGGCCACAGCAATGCCAACAGTGTTGTCACAGAACACAGTCATTGGGTCTAGTGCACTTGGTACAACTCCAAGATCCGTCATGAACTACTTCATCCACACACCTTCCTTAGCCGCCTCCGAGGTAGCTATGTACTATGCTTCACATATAGAATCGGCTACCATGCTTTGCTAGGAACTGCACCAGCTTGTAGCTCCACTATTGAGAATATATATGTATCCGGTTTGAGACATAGACTCAACCGGATCAGTGTCAAACCTTGCATCGATGTAACCCTTTACGACGAGCTCTTGATCACTTCCATAAACGAGGAACACCTTCTTAGTCCTTTCCAGGTACTTAAGGATATTCTCTAACATCGTCCATTGTTCCACCCCTGGATCACTTTGAAACCTTCCAGTCATACTTATGGCAAGGCTGACATCTGTTATTATGCACAACATTGCATACATGATAGAGCCTATGGAAGAAACATAGGGGACGACCCTCATCTTTTCTCTATCTTCTGCAGTCACTTGGCATTAGTCTTACTCAACTTCACACCTTGCAACATAGGCAAGAACCGTTTCTTGGACTGTTCCATTTTAAACTTCTTCAAATTTTGTCAAGGTAGGTGCTCTCTGGAAGTCCTATTAAGTGTCTCGATCTATCTCTATAGATCTTGATGCCTAATATGGAAGTCCTAGGTCCTTCATTGAAGAACTCTTGTTCGAATATTCCTTCACGCTTCCGAAGAATTATATATTGTTTCCAATTAGCAATATGTCATCCACATATAATATTAGAAACGCTATAGAGATCCCACTCACTTTCTTGTAAATACAAGATTCTCCATAAACTTGTATAAACCCAAACGCTTTGATCACCTCATCAAAGCGCTGACTCCAACTCCAAGAGGCTTGACCAGCCCATAAATGGATCGCTGGAGCTTCCATACTTTGTCAGCATTCTATGGATTGACAAAACCTTCTGGTTGCATCGTATATAAGCTTCCTTAAGGACACTGTTAAGGAACACTGTTTTGGCATCCATCTGCCAAATTTAATAGTTGAAAAACATAGTTATTGCTAACATGATTCTGACGGACTTGAGTATTGCTACAGGTGCGAAAGTCTCATCATCGTCTCTCCTTGAACTTGTGAAATACCTTTTGCCACAAGTCAAGCTTTATAGACGGTGACATTAACCTCCACGTCCGTCTTCTTCTTAAAAATCCATTTATTCTGAATGGCCTTGCACCCTTCAGGTAATACTTCCGAAGTCCATACTTAATTTTCATACATGAATCCTATCTGCGATTTCGTGGCCTCTAACTATTTTTTGGAATTTGGGCCCACCATCGCTTCTCCATAGCTCGTAGGTTCATCGTTGTCCAACAACATGACCTCTAAGAAAGGGTTACCGTACCACTAAGGAGCAGTATGTGTCCTTGTCGACCTACGAGGTTAGGTAATACCTTGATCTGGAGATTGATGATCATCATCATTAGCTGCCTCTTCAACTCATGTAGGTTCCAAAAAAACATCTTTCTGTGTTGCACCACTCTCTGGTTGAAGTAAAGGTTCAACAACCTCATCAAGTTTTATCTTCCTCCCACTCAATTCTTTCGAGAGAAACACTTTCTCGAGAAATGATCTGTTTTAAGTGACAAACAGTTTGCCTTCGGATATGAGATACAAGGTATACCCAACCATCTCTTTTGGGTATCCTATGAATAGCATTTCTTTGCTTTGGGTTCAAGCTTTTCTGGCTGAAGCTTTTTGACATAAGCATCATATCCCCACACTTTAAGAACCGACAACTTTCATTTCTTGCCAAAGCAAACTTCATATGGCATCGTCTCAACGGATTTAGATGGTGCCCTATTTAAAAAGAATGCAGTTGTTTCTAATGCATAACTACAAAACGATAGAGGCAAATCGGCAAGAGACATCATAGAACACACCATATCTAATAAGGCTCAATTACGATGTTCGGACACACCATTACACTGTGGTGTTCCAGGTAGCGTCAACTATGAAACAATTCCACATTGTCTTTGGTGATTGCCAAACTCATAACTCAGATATTCTCCTCCTCGATCAGATCATAGGAATTTAATCTTCTTGTTATGATGATTCTCAACTTCACTCTGAAATTGCTTGAACTTTTTGAACATTTCAGACTTGTGTTTCATTAAGCAAATATACCATATCTAGTTAAGTGAGCGGTGAAGGTGACAAAATAACGATATCCACCGCGTGCATCAATGCTCATTGGACCACACACATGAGTATGTACGATTTCCAATAAGTCACATGTCCATTCAATCGTTCTGGAGAACCTGGTTCTAGTCATCTTATCCATGAGGCATGGTTCACATGTGTCAAATGACACCAAATGTCAATCAGCATGTAGTTTCTTCATGCGTTTTACACCAATGTGACCTAAGAGACAGTTCCACAAGAAAGTGGTACTATCATTATCAAGTCTACATATTTTGGCATCAATGTTATGAACATGTGTGTCATCACTATCGAGATTCAATAAGAATAAACCCCTCACATTGGGTGCGTGACCATAAAAGATATTACTCATATAAATAGGACAACCATTATTCTCTGATTTAAATGAGTAATCATCTGCATCAAACTCTAGATATAATGTTCATGCTCAACGCATGCACTAAATAAAAATTATTTAGGTTCATCACTAATCTCGATGGCAATCGAAGAGCAAGCGTGCTGACAGTGATCACACCAACCTTGGAACCATTTCCCACGCGCATGATCAATTGATCCTTTGCCAGCATCCATCTATTTCGTAGTTCCTGTGTTGAGTTGCAAATGTGATCAACCGAACCGGTATCGAATACCCACGCACTACTGTGAGAGTTGGTAAGGCACACATCAATAACATGTGTATCATATATACCTTGTTTGGTGTTGGCCGCCTTCTTGTCGGCCAGATACTTGGGGCACTTCTGTTTCTCGTGGACAATTTCCTTGCAATGAAAGCTCTCAGTTTTTGGCTTGGGTCTGGGCTTGGGTTTCTTCACAGGATGAGCAACTGGTTTGCCACACTTCTTGGGGTTACCCTTCTTACCCTTGCCATTATTCTTGAAAATATTGTTTTTATTGACCATCAACACTTGTTGCTTGTTCTGAATTTCTGATTCAGCAACTTACAACATCGCAAACAACTCGACGACTAATTTGTTCATCCCTTGCTTGTTATAATTCATCATAAAGATTTTGTAGCTAGGTGGCAGTGATTGAAGAACATTGTCAGTGATCTCCTCTGGCGGGAGAGCAATTCCCAACTGAGCCAGACGGTTGGAATACCTAGACATTTTGAGTATGTTAAAACTAACTGCCCCGTTCTCCTCCATCTTGCAAGCATAGAACTTATCAGAGGTCTCATACCTCTCGATCCAGGCATTCTTTTCAAAAATATACTTCAACTTGTGGAAGATCTCATATGCTCCATGAAGTTCAAAACAACTTTGAAGTCCCAGTTCTAAGCCATACAACATAGCACACTCAACTATTCAATAGTCATCAGAGCGTGCCTGTCAGACGTTCATAACGTCTTTAGACGACTCTGGAGGGGGTGTTGCATCAAGCGGTGCATCAAGGACATAATCCTTTTGGGAAACCATGAGGAAAATCCTTGGATTACAGTCCTAGTCTAAAAAGTTACCTCCATCATCTTTTAGCTTGGCTTTCCATAGGAACACATTAAAGTTCAGGGGTGCTACTGTGCAAGCCATTGATCTACAACATAGATTTGCAAAGATAACTTAGACTATTGTTCAAGATAATGAAATTAGTTAATCATATTACTTAAAACTCCCTCTCAAATTGACATCACTCCGGTCATCCGAGGGCTACATGATCCAATTTCACCAACCTAAGTCTGATCATCACATGAGATGAGGTGGTTTCCATGGTGAACATCTCCATGTTGATCATATCTAATATATGACTAACGTTTGACCTTTTGGTCTCTTCTGTTCCGAGGCCATCTCTGTCCATGCTAGGCTCATCAAGTTCAACCCGAGTGTTCCTCATGTGCAAAACTGGCTTGCACCCATTGTATGCGAACTTAGAGTCAATCACACCCGATCATCATGTGGTGCCTCGAAACGACGAGCTTTCGCAACTATGCACACCAGGCCCCACTATCAGTGCTCACCAAACTTTTAACACACTTGTGAAAATAAATGTCCCGGGGGGATCAAACCCGAGACCTGTTGGTGGCGCGCTGCACTCCTACCACTAGGCTACACAATAGCATCTAAATTGAAGCGATTCTCGCTGTTACAGAATGCAAAAAGGAGTGGCTTTTCCTCTTGCGAGAGAAAAGAGCTTGGTGATACGTTACAAACGTATCTATAATTTCTGCTTGTTCCATTATCTTTTGGGTGACATTGTTATATGTTTTGGTATACTTTTATATCATTTTACACATATTTGGACTAACCTACTAACTCAGTGCACCCAGTGCCAATTTATGTGTGCTGATGTCTATTTTGCAGGAGCTTTTACCCAATTTTCTGAAGCCCGAAAAATTCCAGGAAAAATATATAAAAAATTAGTGAAACAGAAGCTTCCGCATCACCGAAGATGGGGTAGAGGAGGGCCACGTGCTGCCCAGGCGACCTGCTGGCGCAGAGAGGTCCTAGGCCGTGCCACGAGGCCGCCTGGGTGGGCCCCACCTCCTCCGGTGCCCTCCTTTGGCCTATATTTAAAGTCCCGAGAGGAAACCCTTCCACAACTTCCAGAATCGTGAATTCTCAATCGTTCTGCGCCGGAGCGCTTCCGAGATCGGAAGAGTGAGGAGACCTCTTCCCGGCACCCTGCCGGAGGGAGGATTGACCTCCGGGAGCTTCTCTATCGCCATCGACGCTTCCCGGACCTGCCGTGAATAGTCCTCCTTGGACCATGAGTCCATGATCATTAGCTATGTGATGTCTTCTCTCTAATCTTGTGCTTCAATGATTTGTCCTTGTGAGCTGCCCTACATCATCAAGGCATCTTTGTAATTCTCTTTCTATTACTATGCTTGGTTTGTTGGGATCCGATGGATTATGAGATTGTGTTCAGATTGTTATGAGTTATATATTTGATTATCCTTTTATATTGTGTTCCTTAGTGATTCATGCATGTTCTCCGTTGCTATTTATTGCTTTGGCCGAGTAGTAGATTGTAACTCCAAGAGGGAGCATTATGCATGATTGTGGGTTCATGCCCCTCAATGTCTAGGTTGAGTGATAGAAACATGAGACTAGGGGATGTGCTGTTGCCACCAGGGAGAAAACAACGGTGCTTGTGACACTGGTTGAAAGAATTGTTTACCTTACGCATAGTTCGTTAATGCAGTTGTCCATTGCTCTGAGTTTACACTTTCGGTGGGGCTCGCAACTTAATACCGGAGTGATGTTCTGGATAGATATCCCAAGGTGGATGAATAGTTAGTAGATGCTGATGAATAAACGGTCTACTTGTCTTGGCGTACTGCCCATTACTATTGAACCTCTAACTATCAAGTAGCATAATTAGCATTGTGGTGCGTTCATAATTCTGTCAATTGCCCAACTGTGATTTGTTTACCCAAGCATAGTTGTTTATCGTATTTTGGGAGAGAGATTTCACTAGTGAACATCACGTCACCCCGGTCCATATCACCATCATTGTTTACACCTCCATCATTTATCACTTTCATTTACTTTCCCGTTGCAATCACTATTACTTTCCCACATGTGTTTTTATCCTTTGCAAACTACCAGGCCAGAGAGATTGACAACCTCTTTGTACTCGTTGTGAGCAAAGTTATTTGTGTGTGTGCAGGTCCACGTCTTCTGCTAGCACCAGGGTGGAAGACACCTACTTGTTGAGCCTAGGAGTCCTCTTGGTTCGATGAACCTTACAGTTCCCGTGTAAGGGAAAACTTGCTGCTGACTATATCTCAACCTTCCACCTGGCGTTACCAACGAGGTGCTAGAAGTATATACATCATCTCGTCATCAAGCAAAGTTTTCTGGCGCCGTTGCCGGGGACTCCAGTCTTCAAGATAGGTGAGTTGCACGCTATCTTTTACCTTTGCTTTTTTAGTTTTTGCTTTAGAGTCTTATACCAAAAACCACAAAAAAATTAGTTGCTTTGATCTTGCATGTTGCCACTGCTATGGGTTCCACTGAGACACCAAGTTGTGTGACTTCACTAGTCACAACAACAATGACTTTATCTCCACTCCTATTGCTGCTCCCGCGAGTGGAGCCACGTCCTATGAGATTAAACCTGCTTTACTGAACCTTGTTATGAAAGGTCAATTCTCCGGTGCTGGAGATGATGCTGCTTTACACTTGAACAATTTTGTTGAGCTTTGTGATATGCAAAAATATAAATAAGTAGATGGTGATATTGTTAAACTTAAGCTTTTTCCTTTCTCCTTGAGAGGAGGAGCTAAAGTGTGGCTTCATTCTTTGCCTAGGAATAGCATAGATTCTTGGGATAAGTGCAAAGATGCTTCTATTGGGATGTATTACCCGCCTGCTAAGATTATCCAGTTGAGGAGTAACATTATGAATTGTAGACAATTGGATAATAACCATGTTGCTCAAGCTTGGGAACATATGAAATATCTTGTTAAGAATTGCCCTACACATGCTTTGACTACTTGGATGGTTATCCAAACTTTCTATGCAGGATTGAACTTTACCTCGCGGAATCTGTTAGACTCGGCCGCGGGAGGAACCTTTATGTAAACTACACTTGGTGATTCCACAAAGATATTGGATGAGATCATGACAAATTATTCTCAATGGCACACCGAGAGAGCTCCAACAGGTAGGAAGGTAAACTCTGTTGAGGAGATCTCCTCCCTTAATGATAAGGTTGACATGATCATGACTCTACTTACTAAGCAAGCTCCTATTGATCCTCATGGTGTTCCTTTAAATTCTTTGGTTTCTCAAGAAAGAGAGCAAGTGGATGTCAATGTTATCTCTAGGAACAACTTTAATAACAATGCTTATAGGAGTAATTTTGGTAGCAATCCTAGACCGTTCCCATCCAACAACTATGCGAACAATAACAATTATCCTAGCACCAAAAACTCCACTTCTCAATTAGAGAGCATGCTTAAGGATTTTATCACTTCTCAGAAGTCCTTCAACGAGAGTGTAGAAGACAAACTAGAAAAATAGATAGTCTCTCTTTGAAGGTGGACAACATAGCTCATGATGTAGAGATGCTTAAAATTAGAACTTCCCCACTTGAGGAAAGGAACACCACACCCATGAATGCTATCCAAGTCCAGATTAATGAGAACATAAGAATGCTTGCCAAACTTAAAGAGAGACGGGCTAGAGAAAAAGAAGAGGAAGAGAGAATTAAGATCCTTCCTACACACACTACCATTGCTACTATACAAGTTGTTGAGGACCCCAAAACTTTAGCACCCATCACACTCCTAATCCCAATGGACCTATTAATGGTGATGCTAATACCTCAACTATAGGACAAGAAGGTCCTATGAATTTAGAGACTACCAAAAGAATGAGCTTAGATGAGATTACTACGACTTTAATTAATGGTAGTAACCTTGATTTTGACAATTGTAGTCTTTCGGAAGTTATCACCTTTTTGCAAAGAATGGCTAAAGACCCCCACACTAGTACACTCAATATTGCCTTCACCGAGCATATTACCAATGCTCTTATCAAAGCTAGGGAGCAGAAGCTCAAGCTAGAGACTTCTCTTCCTAGAAAACTAGAAGATGGTTGGTATCCTATGGTCAAAATTAAATTGAATAATATCACTTGCTTTGCATTGTGTGATGTTAAAGCTAGTGCTTCCCCTATGCCCAAAAGAATGTATGATATGCTTGATTGGAAACCTTATGATCCATGTTCCTTTGGTGTTCGTCTTGTTGATTCTTCCATAAAGAAACCTTTAGGGAGAATTTATGATGTGCTTATTATTGTCAATGATAATTATGTGGCCATTGATTTTCTTATTATGGACATTGAATGTGATGCTTCATGTCCAATTATTTTGGGACGTCCTTTTCTCCGCACCATTGGTGCTATCATTGACATGAAAGAGGGAATTATTAAATTCCAATTTCCTCTTATAAAGGGAATGAAACACTTCCCTAGAAAGAAGGTTAAGTTACCTTATGATTCCGTTACTCAGGCAAGTTATTATTTTGGAGTTGATAGCACATGATCTTCTTGCATTATGCCTAGCTGAAAGGCATAAAAGAAAGCGCTTTTGGGAGGCAACCCAATTTGTTTTTACTTTCTGTTTTAGTGGTCTTGATGCTTGTTACTACTGTAGCAACATAATTTTATCTTTATTTTTAAGCTTTGTGCCAAGTTATAGCCTCCGATTTCAAGAAAGTTCAAAAGTTGTGACATGCTATCCAGAAACATATTCTGTCTGGTTGACGGAAAAATTCGCCAAAAATCAGAAGATCATCTTTATTATCTGAACGTTTTTTACAGCATGCACTATATAATTGCCTTTCTCGCATCTGTTCTGTGTTTTTTTTATTTGAGTTGCAGAAGTGACCCGAATAAATTATTTACTACATGTTGTTGTGTTTTTCGCAGATTCTGCCATGTTTTGTGTTTCCATTGTTTTGCGAATCCTAAGCTTGATTTTTATTTGCAAAATCCTTTTGTCAATCATGAGAAGCAGTAGCTTTTCGTGAAAATCTTTATTTCCAGCAGGTAATGAATTATTTTATTAAGGGTACTAACCACTCTAATCAGCTTATGATGAGTTTCATTTGAAGGGAGTTTTCAAGTAGGCGATGGGAGATGATGAAAGAAGATACATGAGTGTCAAGCGCTCAAGCTTGTGGATGCCCCCATGCACTCCAAGAAATATTCAAGGAAACTCAAGCGTCTAAGCATGGGGATGCCCCCGTGCATCCCCTTCTCTATCAACAATCATTAGTTCGTGCATCTCCATGCTATATTTTTATCAGTTCATATGTTATGTGCTATGCTTGTAGCGTCCCGCTATTTTCTTTTTAGTTTGTTTTAGTTTTTCTTGCTGTTCATAAAAAGTCGGAACCTAGCCTACCTTGTTTGGGAGATAGACACGCTCCATTTCACACTAGAACACAACATAGGTTGTCATGCTTATCTTTTTTGTGTGTTCTTCATCTTTCCATAGCTACTATCATGCTTAGCTCTTAGTTTTCATTCTTATCTTTTTAATAGATTTTATTTAGGTTGATTTGGAACTCTCTTGAGTTATCATGCTTATCTTGTTTAGAGATTTGGCTCATTTCACTGAGTTGTGTCTCTTGCATGAGTAGGTAATTGAGGTTGCTATTTAAGTATGGTAGTAACTTGCAATAGTTTTGAGGTATTGATTTGAGTAATGTTTGGACTATTGGTGCCCAGAGCTTGAGCCTTTTAGTGATAGGTGTTGTATTTTGGGAAATCCGTGTGTTTTGCAAAAACTAAAAATTAATTCAGAACTTTAGCTACTAAATTGATCGCTAACCTCTGGAGGGGTTGGAATATATAGAGTACCCTCACGTTACCATGAGCCAAGGATGCGCAAGGATAACCAAACCCCCAAACACTACTCCTCGGGGTACTTGTCTCTTTATGAATTTCCTAACTAGATAAAGAGTTACCGATAATAATTGTATGAGTTATTCGGACTAATGTGAGTATTCGATTGTTGGCACTTCCACCATCCATATTTTTCTAGCCTCTTCGGTACCATGCATTGCCCTTTCTCACATTGAGAGTTGATGCAAACTAGGCCGGTGCATCCAAACCCATGAGATGATACGCTCTGTCATACATAAGCCTCATTATATCTTTCCTCAAACCAGCCACCATACCTACCTATTAAGGCATTTCCATAGCCTTTCCGAGATACATTGCCATGCAACATCCACCATCTCATGACTTGATCTTCATGTCATACATGCTTTTGCTTGATCGAGGAGCCGCATGATAGTTGGGCCTTGCCCCAAATATTACTACATGACGCGCTAGTATCATTGCATATCCTGCTACACTGGCAGAGGCATACATTTGCATAGATCATGATAGTTTTTACTTGTCTTTATGTTGCGTACTTCTTATAAAGTGTGATGATCTTCTCTTTATTCATGTAAAACATAGAGTGTTTCCCTTAAGTGAGGAAACAATCCCAAAGAGGAAAAACAAAAGATCACAAAGAGGACAAATGAGAGAAAAAAAGAAAGAGCCAAAGAGGCCACAAAAAATATAAATATAAAAAAATAGAACAAGAAAAAAAGAGAGAAGGGGGAAAAACTACTATTCCTTTTGAAGATCCACACTCGTACTCTGTTGCTTTATTGGTACTACATAGAGATTATCATTCATGCATAACTATGCGGGGACCCTTACACTACAGAACTTGGTTTGCATATTCCAATGATAAGCCTCCTCAAATGAGATATAGGTCTTCATGAGCAAACAAGTTGGATGCACCCCCACTAGTTCCATTGGAGAGATTACCTTAGCTCATATATGCATCCGTTACATGGCAATCGATCCCTACTCCTCACATCATATCTATCATTTGGCTTTCTCTCCTCTATGGTTGTCCTAATTGATGTGAGCCTTTCACACCTTTTTGTCTTCCTTCCCCATCATTATTCTATTTGCCATCCTAAGTGCCAACATATCTTTCTTATGCTCATCCATTGCATGAGTGCTCAAAATCGAAAGGGGGGGATCATTTTGACTTGTGCGTGACTAGTGGTCTAGGGATGAGTCAAAATAATTTTCCGAAAGAGACTAAGTGCGAAGTTTAGGAGATTGAGTTCTGAATTTAAAAATATATTTTATGATCTCAACCCATCTCCCACTTCTTGCACGCAAACACCATTTGGAGACATTCGAGTCATGGACGGCGAGAGCTCTTGCACCTTTATGTTCTTACTTGAATTGCATACTAGATATAGATATAGACTCGTGCTTGTTATTATCTTGACTTGAATTGCATATCTCGTTTGCTTTACTATGAAGTTCTTATATGTGTGTTAGCATGTCACCACATAAAGAGAGGGGGAGATATTTGAAGAATTTTCAAGGAGGGGTTTTCACATATGTACCAACTACTCTAGCAAGCACATCAACACAACAACATTTCACTTTAATCAACACAAGCAACAAGGAGTAATAAAATAAAATGCATGGCATGATGATATGATACTATGATGCATATGCAGTCATGAAGCACCAAACATATAAACTGAAAGCAAGGTTGCCAAGACATACAAGGTTCAACATACAAAGGTCACAAGGATTGGACTTGAGCTATTACAACACTTGTCAAGCGACTCATGTCGGACAAGCTTACACATGTCAGAATCAAGGCTCCGCAGACCCAGAAAGCTTCGAACTCGGGGGTGCGATTTATCTCCTACCCTTTTTTGCCTCTCAACTTCACGCCGACTGTCCGATGGCTCGAGCTAACTAAGATGAAAAAGAACACATGCATTGTTTGCCCAGGTTCGGGCCACCTCGTGGTGTAAAACCCTACTCTTGCTTGTTTGGATTTCTTGAGGTGGAAGACAGGTACAAAGGGGGGTTCTTCCCTGGTGGAGTTGGCAGATCCTTTGCTACGGCGGCCAGGCCTCCCTTTTATACTGGCCTTGGCCCCAAAAACACACACTTGGCGGGAAGGGTTGCCACAATGACACTATGAAAGGGGACATGACTGTAGCCTACCCTAACAAAGGTTGTCTTCGCCTACTAAAGATCTTCGCCATGACACGCTGGTGGGCTCTGGGGTGACCGTCGTCTTGCCGAGCCCCTAGCCTTGGACCTCTTGCACCAAATAGAAAACCTTTGGGGGTTGCTTTGGGAACCTGCACGCTGGCTCGGCTCCCTTAACACCAAAGAGGAAAGTTTCTCTGTCCATGCATGCTGGCACCGACCCTGGCGTCGCCCTTCATGGCTCACGTCACCCACCTAAGGAGGTAGAGCTGTGCGATCCCGACATGCCACACTTGGTAAGTCCACCCCACGGGGGATGCACCAGGAGGCGGCTTCTCGACGCAGGTCTCAGACGGAAACGACCTTGAGGGGTACTCCGCCGGTTCCTGGCTACCTTCAATGATCTGCCCCTCGCGAGGAGGGGTCCTCACGATCGTCGACTTCTTGCGCCTTGGCGAGGAGCGCTCCCTGGCCCATAACATGGGCCGTTCCTGGGCCGTAGGTAGGCGAGCCTTGGTACCCCCAATCCCAGAGCCCCGACAGTAGCCCCCGAGCCAGCGACGTGCAAGACCCGGCAATTGGAGGGTGATACGGTGCAGGCTCGCACTGCCTGTGGGCCAGGCTGAACGCGTGGCACGCGATGAGGCACGGGGTGCCCTGCCGCGCCCTGCCTTTCCACTATGCTTTGGCATACTCCCGATCTGACATAAATTTGGCACGCGGGGTGGAGCGATCATTACTCACGTTCACGGCACACCCACCTTTCTACATCTTCTTCCTCCATGCAAGAACGCGCCAGATCCAATCTCCGAGCGAGTCGCCTCCTCGCTCCTGTCGCGGCTTTGGTCCACGGATGGCGCCTGTTAGTTATAAGGGAAAGGGCTCGGCCTCCGTCGGGGGCTCTGCCGTCGTCGGGCCTGCTTTCACGCCCTCCAGTTTCACTAAGGAGGAGGACTTGGGTCTGGTGCTCCTTCGGGTGACTGACGACACGAACGAGGGGCGAGCGACCAACATCTGACCAAATTCACAATCACTCAGCAGCCTGGTGAAGGCCGCCTACCCCTTCTTCCTCCACAACATCTACGCCGGGCCGCTGTTGTCTGATTTCCTCTGTCATTCTTTCCCATTATCAGATCCAAGCCCTACACCTTCATCCCAACTCCTTCCTCCTCCTAGCCATCTTCACCTTTCAGTGCGAGGCTTTCGTGGGTGTGAGGCCCTCGGGTATGCTCTTTCGCCACTTTTTCAGCTTGTGATTAACTACCCAGACCAATGCTCCGCGTGCATCTCCATTGTTGACGTCGCGGGCGCTGGCACTCACCTGAAAGCCGGGAAGAAGGTGGAAGTCTAGAGGCACCACTAGGTCTTCATGGACGGGCATCGGAAAAGTCCGCTCCTGGCAACCCCCACGGGTCGGCCCGAGCAAACCTCTAGGTGGAGCCACAAGAAGCTCACGGACCCGATGTCGGGGCCTGTCCTAGAGCGAATCGCCTCTCTTGCAGTGCCCGCCTAACGGGGGCGATGATCATCAAGGTGTTCCTCGGGCATTACATCATGCCGCTTCACCCGTACTCGGGTCCCTTGTGGGAGTTCACAGACGGGGGGGGGGGACCCGATGCGCCTACACGTCAGCAGCCTGATGTACAACAAGTTGGATGTTACCTTGGGGCTCTACTTGGCTCCGATCGTGAGGACCTTTTGCACCTCACACCGCCGTTGTATGCATGCGACGTCATGGAGAGAGTGGTCACGAAGATGCCCGTCTTAGACGAGTGGGGGCTCGTCAGGTCGCTCAAGGGCTCCTCCATCACGGTATTGTCCTTGGGAGAGGACTGTACTGACTAGGACTCTTAGGTGACAGAAGGGGAGGAGGACGCCAGCCGGATTCCATCGCCCAACCTCCCTCCGTCCTTGCGCAACCTCGGGGACGAAGTTGCTATGGACGAGCGATGCCAGTCGATTCCCCCTCGGCCTGGTCCTTAGGAGAAGGAGCGGGGTCAGGCCCCATGGTAGCCGACGTGCCGGCGGCGGGAGTCTCTGACGATGGTGCGGCTCCTCCCCTGGAGACGGATGTACCTCTCCGGGGGACCCCTCGGACCCCTAGAGAGGAGGGAGGCCAGGGCGAATTTGCCGGGGACCATGCCAAGCGCCCCTCTGGTGGCAATGGGGCGATGCGTGAATTTGACGAGGGTGCGGCGCCCACTGCTGAGTAGAAGAGGAAGTGGGCCGCTGGGGACGAGTAAGTACCTTAGTCCATCCTCATATTGTTCATCCGCAATTGGGTTACTCAGGCCAACCCTTCTTCGGCGCACGCGCCCAGCTGGATACAAGGAGAAGAAGAAGAGGCCCGCCATTGGAGCGAAGGTGACACAAGTCTCGAGAGCACCCTCATCCCTTGGTCGGGGTCTCGGCCTATACGGAGGCAGCTTGCACCGACCGAGTGCCATGCTTGAGCGTACAGGCGCCACTTCAGCTCCAAGTGCCCCCCCTGTGCGGCAAGGTAGCGCGAGCACCGAGGTCACGGCGGCACAACCCCTAGCGCCATGAGGAAAGGGCACACCGGTCCAACCCCCATTGTCGTATGTCGTGGCCATGACGGTCCAGCCCCGGCGACCACTATCGCAGCGGGAAACACTGGGACGGCGACCCCTCGGGAGGCCCTTGCTCTGGTGGGACTGGACGCGTTGCTCAGGCGTGGGGCCTTGACCAACGCCTGGGACATGCTCGCCTAGCTCGATGTGGATTTTTGGGATGCAGAGGCACGTTTGTCAGAGGAACGCATGAGGTTGGCTACGTGGATGATCAAACTTAACACCTCTACCAAAGAGGCCCACGGCAAGGCCGAGGCCGTGAGTGCGGAGGGCTAGAGGGTGACCGCCGAGCCGGAGACCACTCGTGCAAGTGAGCTTGCTTAGAAGGAGGCGCTCGCCAAGCGCTGTGAAGAAGCGGAGGCAAGCTTGAAGGCACTCCAGGAGCGGGTTGAGGAGCCGTAGTACCTCCAGCTGCGGGAGGAGGAGGCCAAGGCCCACAAGGCGAAGCTTGCAGACCTTGACTCCGATCCCGCAAAGGTGGCAGCCAAATAGGCTACACAGCGCGGGCACCTGGAAGCGCTACAACGCGTGGTGGCCGAGGCGTAGGATGCCCACGCCAAGCGAGTCATAGGCCAACACCAAGCTGGCCGCCCGGGAACACCAAGCTGGCCGCCAAGCGAGGAGGAGATTCAGGGTGCTACCAATGCGAGCGAGGTGACGCACCATTTTTGCTCTCCTCTTTGGAACTCAGGGCTCGCCGGGCCTTGAGCTCTATCTGTAGGCTGGAGCTAGAGTCTTCCCAAGTCCCTTAGGATGCCAGCTGTTGGTGCACTAAAGACTGGGGTCTCCAGTGCCCCGTACTAGTGCGCGGACACCGGCAACCCCCTCCACAAAGGCAAGGCGTGTCGCTGGGTCATAGGGCGGAAGCAAGACTCAGAAGCCCACCAAGTGTAGACTACGAGCCCCTGGCAAGCGCCCTCTTGTTGGGAATGAAGAAGAGACCCCGGCAGGAGATCCCTACCGGGAAGATAGACACTGCCAAGGCGGGACCCTCCCGCAAAGGAAGAAGGACCGAGCCCCGGAAAGCCATCCTTGTCAAGAAGATTGACAAGGCCTCGGCAGGCCATCACCTCCCTGCCGAGAGGAACAAGAAGAGCCCCCGGCAAGGTAACCCTGCCGGGAAGGAAAAGAACGCCCGAAGAGAGGCGCGGGCCTAGGGCGCCTTCACATCCTGTGAATGCCTCAACCGACGAACGCACAACCGCTGATGCATGGACCATGCGTCCGCCCACACGCCAGCGCAACACCCCAAAGTTGCCACGTGTGGGTACGTGTCCAACACCCCTGTCGAGGTCAGGAAGTCTGTCGAAGCATTTAATGCACCGCAGTAACACTGTGGCGATCGGTCGGCGCTATTCCACTCGTGAACCCACCGTTCACAAGCTGAGCCACTGTGGTGACCCCTTCACCTATAAAAGGAGGCCCGAAGCTCAGTAGAAAGGACTATTGGCTTTTTGACCAATCAAAAGGCTGTAAGAGGGACAGATCTACATTAAACACATGCAGGAGTAGGGCTTTACGCACAACGCAACCCGAACCTGGGTAAAAATGACATTGACGGGCCCTGGCTGTTGGTTCTGCTCTTGCCGCGACCCCTCTCCCCGCCAAACCAACAAAAGGGGGCCATTGAGTCCCCCATAGGTGTTGATCCTTTCACCGACATCTTTGGCGCGCCATGTAGGGGGATCGTCGGAAGCATGCCGGCGTCAGCGCCGTCCTGATCTGATGAGCCATTTGACGGCTCCACGGATCTTAGTTCGCCACAGAATCCACCCGGAGTGGGAGGAGGCAGTGGCTGCTCTGCCCACGGGTGAGAGCTCCTAGCTCCTGCACAGGTGCTATGCGAGCGCGGGTGGAAGGAGCAGAAGCCCCGAGCTCTCCATCGCCTGGACAAGACACCTCCTTGGAACACCCACGCTGCTGTCGAGGGCGTGACAGGGGGCTTCGGCCAGGGCTCCGACGCTTACTCCGGCCATCGCACATCTCCGGAGTGCTGCATGGTCGTCGAGGACGCTTCCGAGGGTCCAAACTGCCCCTTTACGCACAGTCCGGCTCACATTTCTCCTTGGAGCGGTGTGAGGCCCTAAAGATGCGCTCGGGCTCTCCTCTAGGAAATCTCTTGCAAAAGAGATGACAAAGTGCTGCACCCCGGTGCGCCTCTTTCCTTCAGTGTGGCCAAAGGCCACCGGCGAGAACCTCATCGGCAAGGAGGATGCTGGGGGCAACGTCAGCTTGCCGGAGGTGCAAGATATTCCTCCCAGTAGCACCATCCAACGCCGCGGCTAAGAATATCGTGACGTGCAAGATAAGTACAGAGGCAAACTACTTACCGGACTCTTGGTAGACTAGTTGTATCCTTTTGAAGCATCAACTTTTGTATGAAAATCTCACGTGCAGATGGACCTTGCTAGGATCAGTGCACTCCTCCTTCGTTTCGAGCATGTTCAATGGCTTGAGCAGCAACACAGAGCCCTCATGTCATTTAGAACTCGTTCAATGTTTCGGACGGCTACGTAGCACCGTATTTCACCTCGAGTCACGCTCAACGATTTACGTGGTTGCACTGAGTGCAGCAAGGAGTCTTGCCCGTGACGACCTCCTCTGTTGAGTCTTCTGAGGAGCCACTCCTCTTAGTACTCGCGGCAGGATCAGTCAAGCCGGCAAGCATCCGGAAAGTGCAAAGGAACAATCATACAAAATGAGAGTTGAATAAAGGATGCATCTATTCATTCATTTGTCTGGATACATACGATTCCACTTACAAAGCGTTGTTGTCCTAACCTAAAGACTTTGTCTTTTAAACGAGATCGACCTACACGGAGAAATTGGAGTTCATGAAGACAAGACGCGGCAAGGCCTGCGGTACATCCATGGTGGCTCCTCCAGGACCAGCGTTGTACTGACAGGAGTGGGTTCGGCCTCCTCAAGTCACGGGAAGGGGCGACGGATCCGGTTAGACCCCCCTCCAAGGGGAGGGAGGGGCGTGACCGGGCTGCGCCAGTGCAGGAATCACTCAGTCCCAGCCGGGGGAATCATCATCCGGTACAATTCCCCCGGGCATAGGACTAGGCCCAGCATCGTCACCACTTCTGCCCTCCCCGTCGTTGTCGCTCGAAGCGGGGCATTCGACGCTGCTCAAGCCTTCTTCGCAGCAGCCGAGACACACACCAAAGCGCCCGTAGAACTTGATGACGAGCATACGGGTCTCCATCAGCTTAAAACAGAGGATGTAGCTGTCCTCGAGTCCATGAGCACGGGCGAAGGCCTTCTAGCCGCGCCCAAGTAGCATGGAATGGGGCTTTGGATACTCCGCGTGCACCTGCATGGCGCCATGAGAGCATTCATGCACTCGCGGCCAGAAGACGGGAGGCTGCTCGACCTCCATCACCACAGCGAGGCCACGAGGGAGATGCAAGTGACCCCGAAGGGGGACACGAAGCTCCACGATGAACTTGATTGTCGTTGCCTTCGAGTGGCCACCCGGAGAAGAGGGCACGAGTGGGGAGATCGAGGCAGGGATTCACCTCCCTCGGCCACGTCCCGGCGTCCTCGGCCCCTCGAGCCTCTCGTGCCACGGTCGACGGGGCTGCCGCTGGCTGTGGCCCCAGAAGTTGTGGCATGATCCGAGCGGGATCCCCTTGCTTCCGTGGTGGGCAACGAAGGCCGGCCTCGTCCCCTAACCATTGTTAGGTACGGGTGCCACCGGCAAAGTTGAAAATAAGCAAGATAGACAAGGCGACACGCACTGAAGGCTTCGAGTGTGAGATGGATGGGAAAAACCTCCGCGCAAACACCATAATTTATAGGGCAAAGCTCGGAGGCCACCCTCCTTGCTCCAGAAGCCGCCGCCCCTCTCACCCAATCGCCCTCAATTCACGAGCGAAACATGGAACCTCCCTTATGCGCCAATGCATGCAGGGGCGGGCCCATCCACGCCCACGGCTTTTGAGGCCACGATCCCCACTTTCCCGACCGCCGTTGCGCATGCCCTACGCGTGGCAGAGGCGTTTTCAGGGAATAAAGGGGCCATCACGCGGATGCCGCGCACCCTCCCACTTCGCGCGTTCAATGCAAGACGTGGGGAAAGAAAGCCTGTAACGGCTCGATTCCATAAGACCGGCGCTGTTGAGTCCGCGCACCGCTTTGGGCATGGTCCAACAACGCCTGATATGTGTGTGTGGCCTAGGCCTGGGGGCTCCTGTCGATGCACTATAGACCGGGGTCTACAGTGCCCCGGACTAGTGCGCGGACACCGGCAGCCCCCTCCATAGCGGCAAGGCGTGTCGCTGGAGCATAGGGCGGATGCAAGGCTCGGAAGCCCACCAAGTGCAGACTGCAAGCCCCCGACAGGCGCCCACTTTTTGGGAATGAATCAGATACCCCGGCAGAAGCTCCCTGCTAGGAAGATAGACACTGCCAAGGCGAGACCCTCCCGCCAAGGAAGAAGGACTGAGCCCCGACAAGCCATCTTTGCCGGGAAGATTGACAAGGCCTCGCCAGGCCATCACCTCCCTGCCGAGAGGAACAAGAAGAGCCCTCGGCAAGGTAACCGTGCCGGGAATGAAAAGAAGGCCCGAAGAGAGGCGTGGGCCGAGGGCGCCTTCGCGTCCTATGAACGCCTCCATCGACGAACACGCCACCGCCGATGCATGGACCACGCGTCCGCCCACACGCGAGCACAGTACCCCGAAGTTTCCACGTGTGGGTACGTGTCCAACCCCCCTTACAAGGTGAGGAAGTCTGTCAAAGCATTTAATGCACCGCAGTAACACTGTGGAGCTCGGTTGGCTCTGTTCCACTCGTGAACCCACCGTTCACGAGTTGAGCCACTGTGGTGACCCCTTCGCCTATAAAAGGAGGCCCGAGCTCAGTAGAAAGGACTTTTGGATTTTTTACCAATCAAAAGGTTGTAAGAAGGACATATCTATAGTAAACTAAAAGGAATAACTAAAAACATGCAGGAGTAGGGTTTTACACAAAACGCGGCCCAAACTTGGGTAAAAACGACCTTGCCGGGTCCTGACTATTGGTTCTGCTCTTGTCGCGACCCCTCTCCCCGCCAATCTAGTAAAAGGGAACGGTTGAGGCCCCCATAGGTGTCGATCCTTTCACCGACACCAGCTATGCCGAGCTTTCCTCCAAGCGTGTGAAGGAGCTCGAGGGCGCGGCCAAGAAGGTGGACGGCATCCCGGAGGAGGAATCTCGCGACCTCTTCTCCATAGCAGCGACTCGCGTATGAAGCCATCTCCTCCGTCGAGATCCCTGCATCAAGTTCGAGGAGGAGATAGTCCCTGTGCGTGAGGAATCTCAGGTGACTTGGCAACCTCCATGGAAAGCCACGTGAATACGCTGCTGGGGAAATTCTTCTGCGACGATGGCGAGTATCCACTATCGTCATCCAGAAATAGATCGCTCTTGCCTGGGGAGGCTTCAGATAACAATTCTATCTTATGGAACAATTTTAACCTTGTAATAACTGTTTGTGATCCATAATTTATTTTTTCACGCTTGGTTTCTCTCTTGCTTGCCTTTGTGCTTTGCATAGGTAGGGCCCAACCCTGTGTGTATCTCAGCCGCGATTGCAACTCCAGGGGTTGAGAGGCTACAATACTATTGAAGGTTCCTGAGACACGATGCTCAAGATCCCCGCCTAGGGAACAAGCGTCTCTCTTGAGGGCCTATCATTCACCGTTGGGAGCCTTTACGCTCTGCATCGGCCGGGCCTAGCTCTCCGCGTATCTCATCCGCCATTGGACCGCCTAGGGGTGAGAGGCTACAATACTAGTGAAGGTTCTTGAGACGTGATGCTCAAGAATCCACCCCCTGGCCACGTAAGGAGCTCCCTCGAGGGTCTTAGTAGTCACCGTCGGGAGCCTTTGTGCTCTGCATCGGCAGGTCCAAGTCCTGCACGTATCTCAGCCACCACTCGAATGGGAGGGGTGAGAGGCTACAAGACTAGTGAAGGTTCCTGAAATGCGATGCTCAAGAACTCCACCTTGACGCCCAAGAAGCTCACATTCCTTGATGAGGGTCTTTGTACACTTCGTCGGCAGGGCCTAGCCCTGCGTGTATCTCAGCCGCCATTGGAATGCTAGGAGGTGTGAGGCTACATGACTAGTGATGATTCCTGAGATGCGATTCTCAAGAACCCCCTTGACTCACAAGCGGCTCTCACATGGACGAATTGCTCGGAGCACCATGCGCCCACCTACTTACACTTGGGTATCGCACAAGGAAACTAGACACCAAGTGTTAGAGCATATTTCTCCGTATGTGGTTTTGTTAATTGATGATAATTCCTATGTACTAATGGTTTCCTTAAGTTATATTCGAAGGATTTGTCCATATGCACTTCTTGAAGTCCATCTATTGGTTTCAAGGAGTTTATATGATGAACAAGGTGGTATTCAAGGTATTATCCAAATAATAATCATAGAGACACTAGGTTGATCAAGACTAAGACAAAGAGTAAATCAATTTGATAAACACACAAAGCATACAAGATGTACCGAGAGGAATGAAGTGATCCCATGGTATGTTAAGCATTGTCCAGTACGCTTTTGTGTACTAACCCATGGTCTTTGTGTGAGTTCTATGCGTGGTTGGGTGTGTTTCCATGGGCTTGTTTTAAGAGGAAGATCTCATACAACCCATGGAGGGTGACAACAAGTGGTGATCGTCATCAAGATTGTGGTGTGCAAGTTCAAGTGGAGCATCATGAAGATATCATGCTTGAAGCTTGCCGTCCATTGTGGTTGCAATGGACTTGTGAACATGTGCTAAAACGTGGTTCGCCCATAGTAAGTATGGGACAACAATCAACTAGTCTTCATCAAGACAACACAATCAAGAAAGGTGGTCCATCTTGAGGAAGTCAAGATCATCATATTCTAGCTCAAGTGGACTATGTGCAAGGTATAGGTTTGCCCTTGATAGGTTTCTCTTTTCTAGGATAGCTTGTCGTACTGTCAAGGGGGTTCTCAAGTGAGTAGCTTGATTGCATCGTTTGTTGAGACCTCAAACCATTTGCATCCTTGCATCATCTTTATTTGTTCTTGTTTGCTGGTTCTCCTTTTGAGGTTTGGAGCTTATGGTAATCTTTATGACAAGCTCGAGTTCATCGAAAACAGAGTTTATGTGCATCTTCTGTGATGTTCTCCTTGTTGTATGTTTTTGCTGGTTCTTCATTCCTAGAGGTTTCACATATCTATAACATTGGCATTTTTATACTGCCTCTTCTTCATTCGCTCTTTCATAGGTCTTCTCGTGCTGAATCCAACAAGCTTGAGTTTGCTCAATTCAGAACTCGTATACAAAAGTTATGGAAGTTCATGGCACATATTCTCTCTCAAGCGAGAGTAGCGGTTGGGCAGAGCGATAGTGCCGCTCTAGTGGTACAGCTACCCTCCCCTGCTGGCATCTCTTCCACTTAGATTTTTCTTCTCGCTTCTTCGAGTTCTTTTTCCATTTTGAGAGGTAGTACCGTTTGGGGGGACACTACTGGAATTTATAATTTTGTTGTTTGCCATGGCTGACGGCAAAGGGGGGAACCACGGACGGCAAAGGCTTTGCCGTCCGTCAGCAGACGGCAAAGTAGACGGCAAAAATATATCCGGTGAAGAGGTTCTTTGCCGTCTACCATGGTACAAGAAATCATCTTCAAGCATTCCATCAATATAATCCAAGCTTCGCGTGAAGTGAATGTAATCTGCAAAATGACAAATAAGAAAGTTAAAAGAATAATACTAGATGAAGAAGTATATATAGGTTATTTCGGAGAGAACTTAACTAAGTATAGGCCATTTAATAGCTAAGTTAGGTGAAATAGGTCATGGTGGAGCTACATATCCTTATTATGTCATTTAGGAGAGAACTTAGCTAAGTATAGGTCATTCTAGAGCTAACTTGGATAAAATATGTCATTTTGTAGCTAACTGTGATTATTAATCCATTTTGACTTTATTATGTCATTTGGGAGCTAAATTAGTCATTTTAATGAGCTAACCAAGGTTCTTATGATGTTTACCTAACTATGCTAATTATGTCATTTTGGAGGATAATTAGCTATGTATGACTTTGTTGGGGGAAAATAACCTACGTAGAAGAAGAAAGAGAAGAAGCAAGAAGAGAAGAAGAAGGAGAAGCAGAAGAAGAAGAAGAATAACGAGGAGGAGGAGGAGAAGGAGGAGGAGAAGGAGAAAGAAGAGGAGAAGAAGAAGAAAAGAAGAAGGACAAGAAGAAGGAGAAGAAGGAGGAGAAGGAGCTTCTCTCCTCCCTCTCCTTCTCCTTCTTCTTCCTCCTTCTCCTTCTTCTTCTCTTCTTCTTATTCTTCCTTCTTTTCATTTTTCCTCTTTCTTCTCCTCTCGTCCCCTTCTTCGGGCTAAATTAGCTAATTATGCCTTTTCGGAGCTAATTATGTCATGTTGAGGATAATTAGGTAAGTATAGGTCATGTTTTATTAAATAGACCATTTTGGAGCTAAGTAAGCTAATTATGTCATTTAGGTGGAAGCCTAGCTAACTGTAGGTCATTTCGGAGCTACCTGGGTAAAATATGTCATTTCGGAGCAAACTATGCTTATTAAGCCAGTTTGGATCTAGCTAAGCTAATTATAGGCCATTTAATACCTAAGTTAGGGGGAATAGGTCATCTTGGAGCTACGTAAGCCTTCGTATGCCATTTAGGAGAGAACTTAGCTAACTGTATGTCATTTTTTATTAAATAGGTCATTTTGGAGCTAACTAAGCTAATTATGTCATTTAGGTGGCAGCCTATCTAACTATAGGTCGTTTCGGAGCTCACTTAAATATGTCATTCAGGAGATAACTATGCTTATTAAGCCATATTGGAGCTAAATTGGCTAATTATATCATTTAGGTGGAAGCCAAGCTAAGTATAGAATATTCATGAGCTAACCAAGGTTCTTATGCCATTTTGAGCTCATTATTTCATTTTTAGGTAAATTGGTCATTTTAATGAGCTAACCAAGGTTCTTATGATGTTTTCACCAAACTAAGCTAATTATGTCATTTTGTAGGATAATTAGCCAATTTAGTCTTTGTTGGATGAGTCTAAGCTACGTAGAAGAAGAGAAAGAGAAGAAGCAAGAAGAGAAGAAGAAGTAAAAGAAGAAGGAGGAGGAGGAGGACGAGGAGGAGAATGTGAAGGAAGAGGTGAAGAAGAAGAAAAGAAGAAGGACAAGAAGAAGGAGAAGAAGGAGGAGAAGAAGGAGGAGAAGAAGGAGAAGGAGGTTCTTTCCTCCTTCTCCTTCTTCTCCTTCTTCTTCCTCCTTTTCCTTGTCCTTCTCCTTCTTCTTCTCTTCTTCATCTTCTCTTCTTCTTCTTCTTCCTTCTTTTCATTTTTCCTCTGTCTTCTCCTCTTGTCCCCTTCTTCGGGCTAAATTAGCTAATTATGCTTTTTTGGAGCTAATTATGTCATTTTGAGGATAATTAGGTAAGTATAGGTCATGTTTTAATAAATATACCATTTTGGAGCTAAGTAAGCTAATTATGTCATTTAGCTGGAAGCCTAGCTAACTATAGGTCATTTCGGAGCTACTTGGGTAAAATATGTCATTCGGGAGCAAACTATGCTTATTAAGCCATTTTGGATCTAGCTAAGCTAATTATAGGCCATTTAATACCTAAGTTAGGGGGAATAGGTCATCTTGGAGCTACGTAAGCCTTATTATGCCATTTAGGACAGAACTTAGCTAAGTATAGGTCATTTTTTATTAAATAGTTCATTTTGGAGCTAACCAAGTTAATTATGTCATTTAGGTGGATGCCTAGCTAACTATATGTCGATTCAGAGCTAACTTGGGTTAAATATGTCATTTTGGAGGATAATTCGCTAAGTATATATCATTTTGGAGCTAATTATGTCATTTCGAGGATAATTAGCTAAGTATATGTCATTTTTATTAAATAGACCATTTTGGAGCTAACTAATCTAATTATGTCATTTAGGTGGAAGCCTAGCTAACTATAGGTCATTTCGGAGCTAACTTGGGTAAAATAGGTCATTCTGGAGCAAACTATGCTTATTAAGCCATTTTGGATCTAGCTAAGCTAATTATAGGCCATTTAATACCTAACTTAGGGGGAATAAGTCATCTTGGAGCTAAGTTAGCCTTATTACGTCATTTAGGAGAGAACTTCGCTAACTATAGGTCATTTTTTATTAAATAGGTCATTTTGGAGGTAACTAAGCTAATTATGTCATTTAGGTGGAAGCCTAGCTAACTATTTGTCGTTTTGGAGCTAACTTGGGTTAAATATGTCATTTTGGAGGATAATTAGCTAAGTATATGCCATTTTGGAGCTAATTATGTCATTTCGAGGATAATTACCTAAGTATGTGTCATTTTGATTAAATAGACCATTTTGGAGCTAACTAATCTAATTATGTCATTTCGGAGCTAACTTGGGTAAAATAGGTCATTCCGGAGCAAACTATGCTTATTAAGCCATTTTGGATCTAGCTAAGCTAATTATAGGCTATTTAATACCTAACTTAGGGGGAATAGGTCATCTTGGAGCTACCTAAGCCTTATTACGTCATTCAGGAGAGAACTTAGCTAAGTATATGTAATTTTTATTAAAACACTAGAAATAACATACCATTATCGTCATCACGGCGGTGAAGCACATTGGCTCTGGCTTGTTTCACCTCGAGAAGGCTGCCCTGGAGAAGGCTCCACTGTAGAAGGGTCGTGCGATGCGTTTCGGAGATATTCTGCACCAAACATCGTTTGCAATGTGTCGTTAGCATGAGGACACTCTTAAGATCACTACAGTGTAATGAAACTCACCGTCCCCGCCATGTTAATGAGTGGCATCGCTGGAGGGACTTGGCCGGTCTTGTCGCACATAGACTGTACATTTGGTTTCGACAAGTTAAACTTTTTAATTATTAATGAAACGGACATTAAAATGCAAGATTTTAAATAATACGAAGAAGAAACTTACCACCAAGAGCGCGTATATGGCCCTGTTAGACGCTTCATTCGGTGCCCTCTCCGCCTCCACCAATGCAGTCGTCCTCTCCTCCAGCTCCCTCATCTCCTTATCCTTCTCCGCCATAACCATCTGCATTGCCTCTCTCTCTTTCAGAATAGTAGCCTGCAACACAACTCATTGTTAGCATTGTAATCATATTGGTTCCAATGCACAACATAATGCGGAAAGATAGTTGAGTCCATTAAACTAACCTCGATGGCGAGCTCGACTGGCCATGGACGAGGTGTTATCTCGTTTGGCGTGCCTTTAGCTGCCGGAGAGTGCTAGGACAACGTATAAGGTCGTCTCCAATAGCGATCGAGCCATGGGGCCTCCTGTTGCCAGCTATCTTCACCAGCTCTAGATCAATAGGCCCCTCGCTCGGGTTAAAGTCCGCCCCTTTCCTCGCATTCCCGTGATCTCTGTACTTCACGAGCTTGTGGTGGGAGGAAATGTTGGTGAAGTTTTCTGGATGCTCGACGTCAGACTCAGAGAATGCCTTTACCTTCTTGTACGCGGGAGTATGGGCCATCGCATACAAGTCGTACATCTGTGGCACCTCCTTCTTATTGTGACGCGCCTAAAAGAGAGAGAGAGAGGAAAATTTTATTAGTAAAGGGCTCAAGATAGCATTAAGAATGAATTGCATGAGGCATGAAGCAAGCCACATACCCAGTTCTCGCCAAATTGGATTAAGTTGACGCTCCCTTGATGGTGTGGCACACCAACCATTTTGCCACGCCTCTCCTTGGCGTTGTTGTGGCTGCCCTCCCACGTTTCGGAGCACCACTGATCCACAAAGGCCTCCCAACAATCCATATTATCCACACACCATCTCGGGGGCACCTAAGTTAATAAAGAGAAATTTGAGCACGTAAGAACCAAATCAAGGAAACTAACTACAAAGCCATAATAATATGTAATTACCTTCATGTAAGGCTCCTTCTCCATCTTAGAATCACGGCACTTCGCCTTGTCCTCCCTAATACGCCGCGTGGCATAGTAGTCTCGAACAGCCTGCACCCGAGCCTCGTGCCGAAAGTTTTGAACTCGGCGGCGACATTCGGTTTAGATAACCTTTGCCGCATCCTCCTCGTATCCCTCCTCACACCTGTAGTAGGTCTGCAAATGAGACAACACCGATTAGTACAACAACTAGCTATGGTTGATTTATAATTGTGTGAAGCAGAAATTACCCAGAACTGTCGGATCACCATGTCGGCCCTCGTGTGGCACAAAACACCGTCGATCTCCACCTCCGGCGGGGCCGGGGCACCCAAGTAGTGTTCCTACGTCATTCCTACCTCTCGCTCCCGACCGGGAAATGTAACAAACCCTCGGAAGTTTTGACGGCAAAGCACACCAAGGATGTTGTTGGGCTTGCGGACACCCTTGGCAACAATCCAACTCCTACGGTATGACTAATTAAAGCCAAAACATTAGATATTTGAGAAAACGTGAATGCAAAAGGTTAAATAAGAGTAAATTAACTTACTGTCCCCATTTGGCCTAATCGATCACCTCTGCTCGTGGGTTGCCGACAGGAGCGGGAGCCCTGAACTACCACGCTGGTAGACGGTAGCCCCCTCACCCAGCTCCTCGTCGCTACCAGCATGGCCACTTGGCTCAGCCCAGGTATCCCACTGGGTCTCTGGGGACGTACCCTCATCTCTGCTTTGCTCCGGAGTCTCCTGGAACGAAGCCTCTAGACAAGAGTCTCGTGGGTCGAAGGCTCGTCGACCCAAGGCTCGTGAACCGGAGACCTGGTAGCCTCCACCACAGACGAATCCACCCTAGACCTCGTGTGCTCACGTGAATCAGCTTGGGGTGGTGGCAGAGACTGTGCAGCCTCCACCTCAAAAGGCGTGGCAGCCACCGCCCTACCTCTCCCGTAGCAACGTGTACCTTTAGTACAACATAAATACCAACATGAGTAATAAAATTTATATAAATACCAATATGCATACAACATGAGTACAACATAAATACCAACATGAATACAACATGTACCTTTAGTACCTCTCGGCTAAGCGGGGGGTCGACCTCCTCTTGGGGCGCGCTACTTGCAGAGTAGAGAGCAACACTCTCCGAAGAGGCGAGGCAGGAAAGGAAGTACCCATCCCACCACCCGCCGACGAAGAAGGAGCCGCGGAGTGCTTTCGACCCTTTCCCACCATCTTTCAACACCTGTCATGACAAAGAGTAAATGAAATTAGTACAACATAAATACCAACATGAGTAATAAAATGTATATAATTTAAGTGTATCATCGTCATAAATACCAACATGACTAATAAAAATTGAATACCTAACATGAACTCAAAATTTATTTATAGTAATAGTTGAATATGTGACATGAACTAATATCAATTGTGCTCGTCTATATATGCTTCGGGGTCAATGAATGCATCATGATCATCACTATCATCAATAAATGTATCATCATCATCACTATCAGGAAGAACATGTGGAAGGCCACCATTATGTAATCGGTCAAGAAGTGATAGGTCATCCGCAGCAGTAACATCTTCTTCTTCCAGCTCTTCCTGTTCGGGCTCAGGGGTTAAGACGGATTCACTGTCGCTGTCTACTTCAATGTTCTGGGGTGATGTAGGGCGGTTCTTGAAATGTTTCTTGGACATACGTGTTTCTTGGAAGAATTATCCTTCATATGTGTCTGGGTTAATTTGAGGTTCGTAATCCTCTTCATTGAGGGTAGGTGGTCTAAAATGTGGTGGCACTTCATAAATGACATCCCAACCTTTGAGATTTGGATGAGTTTGGCAGGCCCACGGTAGATAGAAAACTTGTGTCGCCTGTTGAGCCGTAATATAGACATCGGGAACATCTAAGTGGGTGTTCTGGTTGATTTCGACTAGTCCTATATGTTCATGAGTCCTTCTAGTCTACCATAGAATAGAAGTTCATAAATTACTTCAACTCTTCCATAATACTCGGTGCCTCCTTCGCCGATAGAAGAGACAGAACAATTTGTAGTCTTTAGGTCGGGCATAGATAGCTCTTTGCCAAAGGTACGAAAGTGATACCCGTTGATGTTGTATTTGTCAAATGAACGGACCTTATAGTCAAAACCATTAGCGACTTGTCTCAACTCGGCGTCCATAGACACTGCATCAGCCTACAAGTTTAATACGAAAGAATGGATGCATTAGCCACAAATTAGACCAAGAAATCAAATGGTCCCTTAATGGTAATTAATTACCCTTCGTTTGAACCAAGAGATGAAACCGGGATAGTCGCCTCCATGCTTTGCGAGAAGCTAATACTCTTTGACGGAATCCTTTTCGATGACCGCTCCATCCGAGAATTCGGCAACGTATCGACTATATCAAATATCCGGGAATAAGAGTTCCCGAACAATAATTTACCGAGAACTTACTCGATGTACGGCCGCACTTCTGTTAGGTTGGTGAAGATATACAGTGAAATGGTCCGCCATTCTTCGACATCCAACGATTTCCCTTTCGAAGCACCGGATGGTGCGAGCTTACCTTTGAATAGGCTGAGGTTGGATCGAACTTTTTTTGGATCGCCATCATTGTACCGAGGCTTCGGGTTATGCAAATGATGATTTTTAGCTTCGTAGTGTGCTGTCAAGAAGTTTGCTGCCTCCTCAGTAATGAATGCCTCGGCCATCGATGCTTCAATTCTACGTTTATTTTTACACTTAGCTCGAAGCGTCTTCTGCATCCCCTCAGTTGAGTAGCACCATCGATTTTGAACGGGCCCCCCCATTCTTGCCGATCAACTCCCGGTGGAAAGATCTTTTCTAATTTGCAGATCAACTCCGCCACCAACTCTTCCATTTCATCTAGCACGCCAGGCGATAGTTCGTTCGCACAAAGAGAACGGAAGAAATAGCTCAGCTCTGCCAGTACTAGCCATTCATCCTCGGGGATAAAGCCATGCAACATCACCGACATTACCCGCTCAGTCCATATCTGCCAATCATGACTCTTGAGACGAAATATTTTCAATTTCTCAAGACTCGCTCCCCTCTTTAGATTCGCAGCATACCCATCAGGGAACATCAACCACATTTTCACCCACAATAGCATTTCCCTCATAGCTGGCCTTTCAAGATTGAACCATGCCTTTGGCTTCGCTATGCTTTGCTTTTCTTTCCGTTGTCGCAAGTTTTGCAACGGTCTATCACATAGAGGCTCTAGGTTGATTCTAGCCTTAGGATTATCTTTTGACTTCCCCTCTATGCCGAATAATGTACCAAAAATGGCCTCCGCAATATTCTTTTCAGTGTGCATCACGTCGATGTTGTGTGGGCAAAGGAGGTCTTTGAAGTAAGGCAGATCCCATAAGCATGACTTGTGAGTCCAGGCGTGTTTCGTATTATACCCTTTGAAGTATCCTGGACGCAAAGGATCAGGCTCGAGAGCGTTTAACTGATCAAGGGTCTGTTGGCCTGTCAACACAACTGGTGCAGTGTTTTTGACAACTCTACCTTTGATGAAATTCTTCTTGTCTTTTTTCAGCTTATGGTCAGGATCTAGGAATTGTCTATGCATGTCGAAGCAAGAAAACTTGCGACCAGCCTGCAGCCAAGGGAACTGAAGGGCTGCCTTGCATGTGGTGCACGGGAACCTTCCATGCAAACACCAGCCAGCGAATAGCGCAAACGTTGGATAATCATGCGTCGAGTACATGTACCACACATGCATTTTGAAATTTGTTCTGGTAGCCGCATCGTAGATCTTGATCCCATTATCCCAGGCTTCTTGCAACTCATCCTTAAGCGGCTGCATGTACACATTCATATTCTTCCCCGGATAGTTGGGCCCTGGAATTATCAACGTCAGGAAAATGTTCTTTCTTTTCATAATCTCTCCGGCTGGCAAATTGAGTGGAATGACAAATACAGGCCAACAACTGTATTTTGCTGCCGTTATACCATACACGTTGAACCCATCCGTGCTGATGGAAACTCTAGGTTTCCTTGGATCTTCCGATTTATCCTTATGTAATGCATCGAAGTGGCTCCACGCAAAACCATCTGAAGTGTGTACCAGCATCTTGTTCCCATCCGCATCTAGTTCGGTTCTTTTGCCCAATTTGTGCCATGTCATCTGTCTGGCCGTCTCCTCGACCATGAAAAGACGTTGAAGTCTTGGTACGATTGGCAGATACCGAAGAACACTAATGGAGATTTTGGTCTGATTCTTCTCACCATACCGTTGTCTACCACATAATACCTTGGAAGAATCGCAAATGGGGCAATAGTTCAGGGCCGCATACTCAAGCCTAAATAAGGCACATCCATTTTCACATGCATGTATCTTCTCATAGGGCATCTTAAGTACACGGAGGATTTTCTCTGACTGGTACAGGTTTGCAGGAAGTACATGGCCTTTGGGTAGAAAGCGTCCAAATATCGTCATCATCGCGTTGTAGCATTCTTTGCCTAGGTTGAATTGAGCCTTCAGAGCCATTACTTGCGTGATGGCAGCTAGCTGACAAATCTCACTCTCCTCGTGGAGAGGATGTTTTGAAGACTCCAACATTTCATAGAAGGCCTTTGCAAATTCCTCCATCTCATCGTCCGAATCTCGAGCATCATCAAATTCTTGCACCATGTCTTTAATCCCGGTACCATGCTCGTCGGTGCGACGACAAATCACCTCAGCTCTGGCACGTTGGTCAGACTCACCATGAAAAGTCCACACCGTATAATTAGGCACAAAACCCCACTTTTGCAGGTGTTTACCCATTTCAACCTCTGTCTGCTTTTTCCAGTTCTCGTAGTTCGGACAGGGGCACCATGTTTTTTGCTGGCCCTTGGCAAATGCGGCTCTCACAAACCCCCTGGTTTTTGTTAACCATTCATGGGTCATGTCTTTCTGACTAGGGTGACCAGTGTACATCCAAGCACGATCACTCATATTGCCTAGCTACCTATGGGCGCAGAAGAAATAAATATATAATCCATCATCTATATTCATACGCTAATCAAGTTTGTCAGTTTTATTACGTCCATGCAACCTACGAGATAATAGGTAAAGATAGGTCCTAATCCCATCTGAGTATGTGTCGATTGGGTTCATTTTCCCATATCTGCTCCAGATGCGACGCAGAATTTCGGCAGCACCTCCCCGCTGTTCTCCTGATACACATCTCGACAATAAGCAGAGAGGATGTGTACCCGGAGAACAACAAGGGGGCACTGACGAAATTATGCATCGGATCCAGAGCACAGCATACGGGAAAATGAACCCAATCAACACATACTCAGGCTGTCCATGGATAATGTTGGACAATTCGAAAGGATGGCGGTTATAAATATGCAAAAAATACATATTTATAGATGTCGCCCTTTTGAACAGGAGACGCATACTGGTCATGCATACTCATGATTGAAGAAACCTATAGCTGGCAAGTTTCATCGGCACGAAGACCGGGATGGAGCAAATTAAGGGGTAGGAGGAGAAGTCATTTGTGCTCACCAACAAACGCGGGGGCGGAGCTCGTCCAACACACGTGGAGGTCATCGTACAACTGCACATTGAAATTCACACGATCAACACAAATATGATGTTTTTATAATTAACATATTCGGAAAATACGTGACCTAACTCATAATTTACAAAACTATGACCACGTGGGCCTCTAGAAGGCCGAAAAGCACCTTCTCGTTCAACAGTAAGTAGAAGAGGTGTCGGGGGTCGGGGCTTAGTGGCATCGAGGGTCGGTGGTGTCGGGTGTCGGTGGTCGGCAGTCTGGTTAAATGCGTCGATGGTCGGGGGTCAGTGTCGTTGGGGATCAAGGGTCACTAGCGTCGGGGGTTGGGGTCTTTTTGATCAACAAGAGGCCAAAGAGGTGTCGGGGTCCGGGGTTGGGGGTTAGTGGCGTCGGGGGTCGAGGGTAGGGGGTCGGGGGTCAAGGGTCAGTGGCGTCGGGGTCGGGGGTCAGGGGTCGAGGGTCAGTGGCATCGGGAGTCGAGGGTTAGTGGCGTCGGGCTACAGGGGTCGGGGTCGAGGGTCAGTGGCGTCGGGAGTCGAGGGTCAGTGGCGTCAGGCGTCGGGGGTCGGGGTTAGTGCAGTCGGGGGTCGGGAGTCGGGGGTCAGTGGTGTCGGGCGTCGCTGGTCGGGAGTCGGGTGTCAGTGGCGTCGGGGTCGGGGGTCGAGGGTCGGGGGTTGGTCGCGTCGGGTGTTAGTGGCGTCGGGGTCGGGGGTCGTGGGTCGGGGGATGGTGGCATCAGACGTCGGGGGTCGTGGGCGGGGGTTCGGGGGTCGGGGCCCTCTTCTTTCTTCTTCTCCTCTCGCCTCTTTTTCTTCTTCTTCTTCTTCTTCTTCTTCTTTATCATCTTATTACTATTATTATTATTCTTTTTTCTCCTCCTCCTCCTCCTCCTCCTCTTCTAACAATAACCTAATTAACATTAAACTAATAGTAACCTAATTAACCTAAACTAACAATAACCTAATTAACACTAAACTAATAGTAACCTAATTAACCTAAACTAACATTAAGCTAATTAACACTGAGAGTAACCTAAACTAACAGATGCAATGAAATGAAAAAAAGAAAGAAAATGAACTCACTAGGAGGAGTGGTGGTGGGGGAGGAGGGCCGCAGTGACGGGAGGGCCGCGGGGAGGGGCTCGCCGTGGGGAGGGGTCACCGCGGGGGGTGGGTCGCCGCGCGGAGGGGATCCCCGTGGGTGGTGGTGGAGGCGGGGTGCAAGGTGGAGGGGATAGCTGCAAGGAGGGAGGGTGGCGCAGGCGAGTGGGATGAGGGGAGAGAGACAGTGGCCGGGGGGAGAGAGAGACATCGAGCGAGGAGGGGGTTGACGGCCGTTATAGGGTCGACACCTTTTCCGTCCGCCCCACAACGGCAAAGGGCCCCATGGCGGACGGCAAAGGCCCCTGGATCGCAAAATTTGCCTTCCGTCAGACACGGCAGGCATGGGACCCACCCGTCCTCTTTGCCGTATGCCCTGGGTCTCTTTGCCGTCCGCTCGCAGACGACAAAGGGACGACACATGGATAATAGTATGTTTGCAATTAGTTAGCCCTTTGCCGTCTGCCTTGTGTCAACTGACGCCAAAAAGGTTGTTTGCCATCAGCCAGCAGACGGCAAAGAACTGTCTGACGTTAAAGAACTGGATTCCAGTAGTGGGAGCGGTAGTACCTCTCTAGCTATAGTGACCATCGGGCGAGCGGTAGTACCGCTCCGGCGGAACTACCGCCCCAAGATCTTTGTCGTTTGCATGCTCTTTATTGAAACTTTTGTTCACCCTCAAGATCAAGATCCAAGGGGTTTCCCTCCCATAGAGGAGTAAGTAATTGGAGGGATTCAGAGTTAGCAAGCTCAAAGAAGGTCAACAATGGGGGAAGAACACGAGCTCAAGAGTTAGGGACCATTGGGGAAGAAGACCCCTTAAATAGTCCCTCGAAATCCAGTCGCTATGCACTCAGCATGTGCACAAGCAGTAGTACCGCTCTGGCGGAAGAGATGCCGGCAGTTTTAGTGTGAGGGGCTTGACCACTTCGTGTGTTCTTGCTATTTCATTAGTTGCATCGGTTTGAGTTCTCCACGGTGATATGTGGAAGTGAAGTTCGAGAAGCTTATTACCTTGGGTGCTCGGTAACCAAAAGATTGTTCTTCATGGATCCTTTGGTGTCCTAGAAACTTGGTGGTGCCTTGGAGTTCAATCATTATGGTGTAAAGTGTCGGGGTCTCCAATTAGGTTGTGGAGATTGCCCCGAGCATTTGAGGTTACCTCGAAGCCTAGTGGTGAAGCTTCGTGCTGTTGTTGGGAGCCTCCAATTAAGTTGTGGAGATTGCCCCAGCCTTGTTTGTACGTGTTCGGTGACAACCCTCAAGGGTTCCTTAGTGGAATGACGGCACCATGCATGGTGTGGGGGCGTGAGCATATTACGGAGGTCTTAGTGGCATCTATGGGAGCATTGCGCCTCCACACCGCTCCAAATGGACATTAGTATCCGCAAGGGTGTGAACTTAGGGATAGATTGTCGTCTCCACGTGCCTCGGTCATATTTTACCCGAGCCCTTTACTTGTGCACTTTACTTTGTGATAGCCATATTTTTTCTTGTTATATAGCTTCCTATCACTTAGGGCGTGTTTGGTTCGTTGTATTGCATCTGGCTCGCACCCACCATGCAAAATATAGATTGTTTGGTATGCTGTATGTGTAGTTGGACCTGGCCCGACAGATGCAAAAATCGCCTCCGGGCCAGGCTGCGGGGAAACGCAAGTTCGGGCCGTTTCCACGAGCCTGCACCCGCGCGTGCAGCGACCCGCGCGTGCATCGCTCTCGCCTGGAGGATAGGGTTCCCTCCCGACGCGCCGCTCTCGTCCGCTCTCGTCCTCGCGCCGCGCCGCGCTCCCGTCCCCGCCCCCGCCCCCGCCCCGGCGAGCCGCTCCCGTCCCCGCCCCCGCCCCGGCGAGCCCCTCCCGTCCCCGCCCCCGCCCCGACGCGCCGCTCTCGTCCTCGCGCCGCTCCCGTCCTCGCCCCCACCCCGACGCGCCGCTCCCGTCCCCGCCCCCGCCCCGGGGAGCCGCTGTCCTCCCCCGCCCCGGCGAGCCGCTCTCCTCCCCCGCCCCGGCGACCCACTCTCCTCCCCCACAGGTTGGTTCTCCTCCTCCCTCAATCCCTCTCGGATCTGATAAGGCTGCCGCCAGAAACGCTGCCGTCAGTACGCTGCCGCCAGAAACGCGAGGGAGGGGAGGTCCTGGCCATGGCCGTCGTGGCCATGGGAGCTGCTTCTGAGGCTGCTCCCTCGTTACCCTGTTTATTTTTTTGCACATATTCTATTTTGTTTTGATGTAAATATTATCAGTGTTAATTTATCTGTATTAAATCTGTACTACATTTATATAGATGGATGACAACAGCAAGACTCGAGATACGCTGATAGTGCAAGCTGCTGGTTTGGTTGCTGTTTTGTGTGCATATATGGCCACTATAACTACAAGGGCTAGAATTAGAAATTATCGTGCTCCAGTCCATTATGTTATGCTTGAGAGAGACATAGCTAGGTTGTCCAATCTACGTTTTATCTATGATACCAATGATATAAATTGCCATGACCTACTAAGGATGAATAGGGCCCCATTTTATAACTTGTGTGCCTTGTTCCGTGACCGAAAGTTGCTGGAAGACAGCATTCATACCCCATATTTTAAGGTAATATGTTACCATTTAGAATTTTATGGACATGCTGGATAACCAAATTTTACAAAATATACCTCACCTCTTTTCCTAGGATTGTGTTGGTGCAATTGATGGCACCCATGTGCTTGCCAAGGTACCCGCTGCTATTGCTTCGGCATTTAGGGGTAGGAAAGGTGGCACCACCCAAAATGTCACTATTTTAATTCCATTTTAATTCTTTTATGTTTCAGCTCCATTTTAATTCTTTTATGTCACTATTTCAGCTCCATTTTAATTCTTTTATGTCACTATTTCAGCTCCATTTTAATTCTGTTATGTCACTATTTCAGCTCCATTTTAAATCTTTTATGTCACTATTTCAGCTCCATTTTAATCAGATTCCTTTGTTTGCTTTGTACATAGGAGTGATGGCTGAGATGGGGGCTGATGGTGGGCATGGTGGTGGGAATCACCCATTGCGTTGGACATCTCCAATGTCTGGTTTCATGTTACGTCGATTTGTAGAGCTCATTGCTAGTGGAGTGAAGACTGACAAAGGCTTTAAGGAGGTGCACTTAAACCAGGTGGCTAAGAATTGTAGTGACCACTTTGGTCTTGCAATAACCGGGACCCAAGTCTACAACCACCTCCGCAAGTGGCGTGCTAGGTGGGTGAAGATTAGTAAGCTTCGAGACATTAGTGGGTCACTTTGGGATGATACTAACTGTGTCATATCACTGGAGGAAGAGCACTATCTGGGCCATATCAAGCTTTGTACTTTGAACTGACCTATAATTATTTCCTTTCACATGCTTCCTATTTGTCAGTATATAACATTTCCATATCCACACTACATATAGGACCATCCCAAAGATGTTGAGTACCTCAATGTGCCTTTAGAGAACTATGTTCAAATGCTTGCTATCTTTGGGACTGGTATTGCTACAGGGAGGAATGCAATGACATCTAATGAGGCTCTTGGGGTTGCTTCAATGGCGGGAACCTCCCCATCGGTTGTCAACATTGAAGGTTCTGGTTTTGAATTTGTTGTTGATGGGAATGAACCTGACTCGAGTGCTACTGCTGCTGCTCATGGGGAAGCTGCTGTTGCTCATTCCACTGGTAAAAGGAAGAGGGCTAGCCTCATGAGCGAAGAAGAAGTTTTGGTCATGACCAACATGTCTGAAGCAATCCGTGAAGTTGCTAATGCTATCAAGTCCACTACAGAGGCACATCCTGAACTTTATGATGCTGTGATGGAGCTCCCTGGTTTTAGTGAGGATGATCTATTGATTATCTTGGATTATCTCAATGAGAGTGCCAACAGGGCTAGGAGCCACTCATTCGTGTAGATGACGGAGACTCGCCGCACTCGTTGGGTCATTCACCACCTTTCCAAGCTCAAGGATGATGTGCCCAAGGGTGGAGTGTGAGCAAATCTTTGCTGATTAACTAGTTGACCATATTTTATTCCATTTGGTCAAAAAAACAATGCCCCTATATATATGTGATGTATGGAATGTAACTTGAATCTTATGTGATGCTTATGCGATGTACTGGATTAATATGGATGTGTGGCCCTATAATATGTGAACTTTTAAGATGTATTGGATATTGATTTATGTGTATTGGATATTGATTTATGTGTATTGGATATTGATTGTATCATAAGCTGCTTATATACCGTACGAACAAACAAGATGCTGCCAATTTTTTAAATTACTTCAATCATATTCTTTCATTATTTCAATCATCAAAGATATTACCAAAACTATCTTGTAATTATTTTATATCTGTTCGACATCATACAACCCACCAAACAATATCTGTTGTATGTTGCATCTCTCATACAACCCAAGATGCAATATACCAAACAAAATCTGAGTTGAACCCAGCTCGTATCATGCACCCAACCAAACACACATCTCATTTTTATTTTGCATCAGGTCAACCAGGCTAGGACCGCCCAAGCTCCTTCATGCAATGCATCCTGGATGCACCCAGGCAACCAAACACACCCTTAGTTGTTTATCTTTCTTAGCATAAGTTGTTGGTGCACATAGGTGAGCCTAGTTGTTTTAGGTTCTGCGCTTGACAAATGAAACGTCATTCTTATTCCTTATTTGTTCAAGCCTAAACAGTAACTATTTTAAAGAGCCTATTCACCCCCCTCTAGGCGACATCCACATCCTTTCACCAAGGACCCGAGGAGGTAACGTGCACGGGGGTAATCCCGCGAGACAGAGTTCGATCGCTTGAACTTTTCAACACTACAGGGACTAACCCGAGCACAAGCACCATGTCCAGCCCCCGCTTATGCGAGGTACAACGGGAAGCTCATGAGTGTGCAGCTCTAATGATCCTGCCGAGTGCGATGTATGTGCTTCCACTTAGGCGTGGGCATAGTCGCCGCTCGACAGTAATTCTGCCAGCATGGAGCATGGGGACTTCTACTTGGCCGTGGGCGGGAGCCCTCCACCAAAGCCATGACGCGGCTTGTCATGGTATTCTACTTTGGAGGCTTCGAGCCGTGTAGAGCCCCAAACTCATTATTATGTGAGAGCGACACACACGGCGATTAAAGAGGTGTCGGATACCCTAGGCTCAAGGCTCAGGAGCCCCTAGTCTCAGTCTTCATGCGGGTTGCGCCTCATTCTTTGTGCATCAGCGTGCTTACGGAACCTGCAACATGGGGGCGACACGCATCGAGTGATCATCGCGAGGCCACTGCACAAGTGGGTTTGGCATCGAGGATCTGAGGAGGTGACGTGTACATGGGTAAGTCGTTCACACACACATCAATCATTTGGATTTAGCGACGCTGCAGGAATGAACCCGAGCACAGACGCTGTGACAGGTTCCTTCATGTAATAACCCGCTGCATGGCGCCGGAGGCAAAGAAGTGCCAAACCAGTAGTGATGCACTTTAATCGAGCAACATAAGCTATGAAGGGAAATAACAGGGTTTACGACACAACCAAAAACCAAAAACTCTACAAGGACAGGTCCTCACACCTAAGGATAATGTGGCCCAAAGGATGCACTCGATGTCGAAAGAAACAAATTCACCAACTGATTGCGTCATCTTGGGAAATATGGGTAGCTTGACGACGCGCGTTGCGAAGGCCGGTCTCTCAGGGGTCGTCTGCCTCCTGCAGCCATGGGGGCGTTCAAGGCTCAGCGCCACGCGAGGCGCTAGTGGAGTTGTGCCAACATTTGGAAGGTAGCATCTGCATTCTCTAGGCCGAAGGGCATGTGAACACGGTCGGCGGCGGCGCCTCGTCCTAGGCTCACGCATGAAGGCTAGAAGGAGCTTCGGGAGGCGACACCATTGAGGCCCATGACATCCACTGACATGCGCGCCTCATCGGACCTCCCGGGAGTTATGGTCCTCCTAATGAACCGTGCACGGGTCATGGTTTCCGTGCATGGTGCGTGTTAGCGTTCTAGGAATGGGGGTACCCAGACATGCCTTCCTGCGACCCAGGGTTGGCCCACTTCATCGACCAAAAACCAGAAGGCCCGGCCCTGGCGAGGGGCCAAGCCTCGCGATGAGGAACAACATCAAGACCCGCAGGCGGCCTCCTGAGGACACCTCCAGAGCGGCGGATATTCTGAGGCGAGACCCGGACTCAGGTGTCAAGGATGCAAGCAGCGGACAATGGGACAGTGCAGTTTCCCATTTAGTGCAAAGGGGGTAAGGACGCACGCATGTCCCCAAGGCATCTCCCAAAGGTTTCCGTTCTGGTGCAACAAAGCCACCACCGCCCGCCCGCAGGATGGACGTCATCCCTGGACCTGCCCCTCCTGCGTTGGCAGCCACTTTGCAGGCAAAGACTACTTTTGGAGAGGGGGAGCATGTTCCCATGTCCCCCTTCAAAATTGGTCGTTGTGGGATCCCTTCCTGCCGAAATGATAAGGGAAGAGGACCAGGGCCGCCAATATATATAGAGAGTAGGTTACTTCATAGAGGGCATCCGATCCGCTCATTCACCCATCGTCATCACACAAAGGCCACCCAGCCTCAGGACGCTCTCCAACACTTTACTTGTTCATCCACAAACCTCCACGAGAGGCAATCCACTAAAGCAGGAGTAGGGTATTACGCTTCTCAGCTGCCCGAACCTGAGTAAGCTACCACGCTCTGTATCTTCCTCACCATCGAGTGAGTTCCGCGCCATTCCCAGCTAGTAGCAAGTTAGGTGAGGCGAGCCAGTGAGAGATCTTCGTACACGCCCCTGAGTTCGAATCTTTAGGGTTTTGCGGAGCCAGAAATCCGACATTTGGTGCGCTAGGTAGGGGCGTGTCAAGGTCTTCTCCGAGCTTCGTCTTCCCTAAGCCCCGCTGCTCCAATGACCGGCGCCCAACAAGCTTCTTTGAGCCTCGTCGAGCTAGCTTCCAACCGTCACACCACAGCAGATGAAAGCGCATCTACCGATGTTGTGGTATGAGGCGGCTCATACCAGATCGTCTCCACCGTCGCAACCACCCGCGCCACCCATGCACATGATGGCTGGGCGTTGCCCCTGGCGTCCACGGCGCCCCGCATGAACTTGGGGGACCTCGGCACGCACGACGCATTGAATATGGCGATCGAGATGCTCCGCTATTGACCGATACAAGGGGGTTCGACACCTGGGCAGACCACATCGCGGAGCTGATCGCCATCGCCCAAAAGGACACCCGACCCCACTCTTCTTCAAGGCCACAAGTGCCAAGCACCGGGGGCTCGTGCCTCGCACCGGTCCCCGGGCCTGCGAGCGACAGGGCCCCTCTCGCGCTAGGCAAGGCCAAGGGAGACGTGTCGCGTGCTTCCCTCCTCCTACTACATATTCTGCTGACCGGCCTCAAAGTGCAGCATGCCGGCGACCACGAGGGGCGCAAAGAGAATGGCTGGACATTCGATGCACGCGCCGGCGCGCACCATCAAGACCAGGTCGGCCCCTAACAAACCGGAGTGGCGAGGCGGGAGCGCTCCCTCAGGAGCATCCAGCAGAAGGCAGAGGCGGAGGCGTGGGCAAAATACGGCAATGGAGACACACCAGGGTACCAAGGGGGGAGTCTGCACCAGGCAATGACGGGACCACCCAACGGCGACAACGGGAGCAAGCGAGTTCGTGCGGAGGCCAATCACAAGAAGATCCTCGAGCAACGCGACTGGGGGATCTCCCCCCGGAACAGAGTCGGACCGCCACCATCGCACTGCTGAACGGCTTTGGAGGTCTATCGAACACCTACACGCAGCCTTACATGGAGCCTTACATGGACCCTTATGTATCGTATTATGTAATACCACCTGGCCCTCCCGTCGAGGTAGAGCCTCAGGCGTCCACCCTTGGCGCGAGTACTCAGGAGTAAGGAATACTCTGGGGGCCCCCTTGAGACGACCCCTAGGGCCCCCACCGGCGGAGCGCTAGGCCCAGGAGGCGTGGTCAGGGAGGTGCCCCCAAGCCGCGGGGCATGACGCCAGCCGCTGCCCCCGTGGAGGAACTGTGAAGAACCGGATCCCCGACCTCATGAGCACAAGTCCGAGAAAATGATGAGACACATGTAGCGCGAGTCACCCGCGACGACTATGGTGCTGCTGTGGGCGTCGAGGGTCGGGCCTCACGAGGCACCCCTCACACACGAAGAAGCCATGCGAGATAATTTTTTGGGTTCACCGCCCTAGGGAGTGTTTGCTGACCGCAGGAACTTTGAATGTTCAGGGCACGCCTTAACGCATTCTTCCATAACTTCTGTTGCACCCATTCGGCAATCTGACATCTTGCCATGCTTGCATCTTTGGGCCATCTGACACCCCCCCTGTTCCGGGGCTCCGGCCGGTTCTCGTCGCCCCGTCGCGGGACCTGGGGAGGCCCCGCGGCTTCCCAAGGCCACAATCAACAGGATGAAATGGGGGCCTGTCGGATTTCGGGCTCCGTAAAACCCAAAATATTCGAACTCAGGGGCGTGTGTACGAAGATCTCTCACTGGCTTGCCTCACCTAACTTAATACTCGTTGGGAATGGCGGGGAACTCACTTGATGGTGAGGAAGACACAGAACACGACAGTTTACCAAGGTTCATGCCGCTGAGAAGTGTAATACCCTACTCCTGCTTTGGTGGGTTGCCTGTCGTGGAGGTTGGTGGATGAACAAGTAAAGTGTTCGAGAGCCTCTGGAGGCTGGGTGGCCTTTGCATTATGCAAGCGGCCGAATGATTGGATTGGATCCCCCCTCTATGAAGTAACCTACTCTCCATATATAGTGGCGGCCCCGGTCCTCTTCTTCCCGCATCGTGTCAGCGGGAAGGGATCCCACAACAACCAATTTTGAAGGGGACCAGGGCAACATGTTCCGCTGCCCAAAGGTGGTCTTCGCGTGCAAAGTGGCTACCAACGTTGCAGGGACAGGTCTAGGGATGACGTCTGTCCAGCTGGCAGGCGGCGACGACCTTATTGCACTAGAATGGAAGCCTTTAGAAGATGCCTTGGGAACCCCGTTAAGTCCTTGCCCCCTTTGCACTAAGGGGGAAACTGTTACGACTTGCTGCCTGCTGCTCGCGTGTCTTTCCTCTACGTCATCATTGACTCCTGAGGTCAAGCCTTGCCTCGGAATATACACTGCTCCGGAGGGGTCCTGAGGAGGCCCCCTGTGGGTCTTGATGCAGTTCCTCCTCGTGAGGCTTGGCCCCTCGCCAAGGCCTTGCCTTGAGTTGTGCCGGGCCCGTTGGTTTTTGGTCGATGAAGTGGGCCAACACTAGACCGCAAGCAGGCAGGTCTTGGTACCCTCATTCCCAGAACACCAACAATAGCCCCGGGGCCCCAGGCGTGCTCGATCCGTCTTCTGGGCGAAGCCTCCGGGGCAGCCCGAGGCGCCGCGGGCCCTAATTGCCTGCGGGCCAGGCCCTATAAACAGCAAACTGAAAGCTTGTCTTCCCATCTTCTCTGCCATACTAGACTCAACAAGGCTCGCTGAACCACTTGACCCGCATCCGCTAGCCGCGTTCGTCTCCCGTCGATTTCACTGTCGGTTTTTCCTCCTATGCGATCCTGGCTCACTCTTCCGAGTCCTCGCGCACCGCATCATTTTTCGCTCATTCTCCTCGCCATGCCTCCGAAAGGGTTAAGAAGCGGAGGCTTGCGGGGCCCGGCCATCTGGATGGTGCCTCGCCCTGCGTTGGGCCGGTCAACGGTGGTGAACTTCGAGGAGTTGGAGAAGATCCGATTGGTAGTCACGGTCGGCTCCAATGAGTGGGTGCCATCAAGATCTAGCCAGGTTCATGGCCCCAGGACAAGATGGTGACCCCCGTGGTTCCCCTTCATATCCACGCTCTTCTTTATAGTGTACTACCGCTGTTCTTGAGCTACCTCGTCGCAGTGCTTTTGCATTACCAGATCCACATGCTCCACCTTGACTCCAGTTCTTTGCTTATCCTCTCGGCCTTCTTGTTTTTGTGCGAGGCCTTTGTTGGTGTTACCCGTTCCATGGCATTGCTTCGCCACTTCTTCTCCCTTGAATTGGTATTCGAGGAGCAGTGCTCTGGGTGCGCGTCCTTGAGAACGGCAGACGCGTCGGTCCCGGGGGCCCTCGATTGCGAGCTCCTCCCCGAAGCAGAGGGGTTCCGACGGCACTGGGTGTAGGCCGAAACTACCGAGGCCGGAGCCCTGTTCCAGGCCCCGTCAACCCCCGCAACGTCGAACCAGGAGTGGATGCACGAGGAGCTTAAAGAGCCTTGGCTCACGCCGGTCCTGACCCGACTATAGAAGTTGAAGCGGGCGGGGATGACGATTGCGATGGTGGTGCGGGAATTTATCCATCAGCGGATCGCTCCTCTCTAGAGCTACTCCCGTCCGATGTGGGCCTACATCGGACCTCGTGACCCAATGAGGATCTAGGTCCTGCATCTCTCCCCTGATGTCTTGCGTGAGTTGCTCCGCCAGATGACTGGTGATGATCCTTACGAGCTTCCCGAGAGTGGCCTCCCATTGTATAACTTCAAGGCCTCGGAAGCTCTCGTCACGGAGATGCCGCTCTTTGATGAGTGGGGGTTCCTCCCTGCGGGAATGCGCTCCCCCGAGGAGCCTCGAGCCTAGGGGTTCAGGCCCGCAAAGACTCTGGTCGTGCCACCCCTCCCGCAGCCGGGGTAGGTCGTGTATCGCCGCCCGCTCCCCCGGCTCTTGCTCCGGGTCGAGCCGGGGTTGGTTCTGCCGACCGATCGATGGTAGAAGTCACAGTCCCCGCCTTCAAGCCTCAGGCGAGGGCTGCTGGATCTCAGCACCAGGCCTCCCGCGTTGACCGGAAGAGGAGTTTGCCTGAGGGCTGCCACCGCTCGACACGGTGGGCTCCGGTAAAGAAGAAGTGGGTCGCCATAGACAAGTAAGCGCCCGTACCCTCCTTCGGCCTTTCTTTTTGCACCTCCCTTCTGAGGAGGCGGGTCGATGCTGCCCGCCCCTAAAATCGCCGAGCATCTTGTGGTTCCTTCCCTCGTACCTCGCGAGGTTCAGACTCCGGAGTCCTTCATGCGTGAGCCTCCCACGGTCTTCCTCGCCCGCGACATCCGGCTTCCCAGAAGAGTGTCATTCCCCTCGCATACGGCCCCGCCTAGGGTCGTGATGCGCCTCCCTTCCGGACCCCTCCTGCTTGATGACGTGGGGTCTTAGAGGGTGTTTCCTTCCGACAATGCACTTGCGCGTGAGCTCCCCGCCCCCGAGCATGGATTCGGGCTGAGAGACTCCTCGCACGCCCTCCCATTTTCCGTGTAGAAAGTGAGAGCTCTTGTTGGCCACTGGGCCCTGTTGAAGGTTTGTGTGTCCCGCTGTGCAGCTTGCTCCACACCGCGGTGGACACGCTCTAGCATCCAGGAGCAGGGCTTGCCAGTAATGAAGTCCGCCAGGAGGATCAGCGCCGGCAACTTGTGTCGTGGTGGCGCCAACTTGAAGTTGTTGTGAACCTCGGCTGTCTGTAGCGTGAGCACGCCCGCACGGAGGCAGAGGGATCCCTCACCACGGCGGCTGAAGCCCGCAAGCGTGCTCTCTTGGAGCCTCAGGAGGCTGATCATTTGCGCACGGCCTCCAAGGATCACCACAGGGAGCTCTGCGCCCTCAACCCGATCTTGAAGAGCAGGCTTAGCTAAGGGCCACCCCAGGGGATCCGCGTGCCAAGTTCTTCCCTGTCGGCACGGGCTCTCGAGCTTCTGCAGATTCGCTGACGCTTTTAGAGGTTGAGCAGAGCCTGGAGGAGGAGCGTCTAGAGATGAGGGAGCGCCAGGTGCCGCTTTCTGAAGAATCCCTTCCCTCTCGTGAGGCGAAGCTTCAGGTGGACATCGACAGGGGGGTGGCAGAGGCTCACGTTCCCTTCTTCTTGATTATCGCACGAAGCTGAGGTTTCAGGGTCCCGCTTCCGCGAGCGCCGTGACCACCTGAAAAATGAGGTTGATGCCTTCCAAAGAAGGTTGGTCGAGGAAGTGAAATGTCGACAGGTCGCACTAGACGCCCAGGCTGCTGCCAAAGGTAAGCTATCTCTTCTTTACAAACAGGTGAAAGGCGCGGCTTCCCTGGATGGAGAGGCCTCCAAATAGGCAATCCATGGTTGCAGCCTCCACCTTGAACACTCACGGATGTTCCAATCCCTCGAGAGGAGAGCCTCGCAGGCATTGAGAGACATCTGTGGTGAGGGTGTCTCAAGCCCCCTGGTCCCCGACGACGCTGGGTACTTGGGCTTCTTCTCCCGTGTAGTGGAATTTCTCGAGGCGGTTGCCGAGAAATCCCACGCGCTCACAGAGGAGAAGAGACGTGACCTCTTGGGTCAAGCGGCCTTGGACATCTTCAGCCAACTCCTTCGCCTCGACCCAGACTTTGACTTCGCTACACTGTTGGGTCCGGTGCCAGAGACGATCCGTGCCGCCCTGGCCGAATGGGTCGAGGTCCACGTGGAAAACGTGGTGACAAGGCTTGCTCCCGAGTGCTGCGGCATGACCTATGACGAAGATGCGTCCTCCTAATCCGCCTCCTTGTTCTCCTAATAGGGTTATGTACTTGGTTTAACAGCAACTTTGATGTATATGCAGAGTACCTTTCAATGCGTTCTCTGAAGACAAGGTGTGCACCTGGGTGGCTGAGTAGCCTTGCGACCAGTAAGGCTTCTGAGGCATGTTGCTTAGGAGTCCCCCTTGACACTCAAAATGCTCTATGTCTACACGTCCCAATCTCGCACATTTCCCCACCACCATTAGGTATGGCCACGAAGGGCGCGTCTAAGGGGCGGGGCCCCGCCTCCCCTGATACCGACCGGAATACGAGGACGACATCAAAGAGGGCAAGTGGCCTTAGGACCGGTAAGTCTCCCGAGGTGTGCCTCAGGAGTCCCCTTTGATGCTCAAGCGATTCCCGATTCCGTCCCTCTTGTGGTTGCCTCGGGAGGCGCGACGGTTCATACGTCTCCAACGTATCTATAATTTTTTATGGTTCCATGCTATTATCTTGTCAACTTTGGATGTTTTGTATGCATGAATATGCTATTTTATATGTTTTTTGGGACTAACCTATTAACTCAGTGCCTAGTGCCAGTTTCTGTTTTTCTGTGTTTTTGAACTTTTTCAGAGAAGAATATTAAACGGAGTCCAAACGGAAATAGAACCTGCGGAATGATTTTTTCCATAACAGAAGATACGCAGGGGACTTGAGAACCAAGGCAAAGGACCTCGGGGGAGGTCACAAGCCCCCTAGCCGCGGCCTGGGGGGCCGCGCCTAGCAGGCTTGTGGGCCCCCCGTGGCTCCTTTGCCCTACTTCTTCTGCCTATAAATTATCTAAAAATCCAAAACTGCCATAGAGAGCCACAAAAATACTTTTCCGCCTCCGCAAGCTTCTGTCTGTGCAAGATCCCATCTAGGGCACGTTCTGGTGCCCTGCCGGAGGGGGGATTCGGACACGTAGGGCTTCTTCATCAACATCATTGCCTCTCCGATCATGCGTGAGTAGTTCACCACAGACCTTCGGGTCCATAGCTCACTACTGGAATCCAGAAATTTGCCGACAGCCAGTTCTTTACCGTCTGCTGGCTGACGGCAAAGAACCTATTTGCCATCAGTTGACACAATACAGACGGCAAAGAACTGACACATGGCAAAAATACTATTTGCCATGTGTGGGTCCTTTGCCGTCTGCCAGCAGACGGCAAAGAGCCCCAGGGCAGACGGGAAAGGGGACGCGTGGGCCCCATGCCTGCCGTGTCCGAAATCCGGGGCCTTTGCCGTCCGCGGGCCTTTGCCGTCAGCCGTACGGCCCTTTGCCGTCTGCCTTACGTCCCTTTGCCGTCGGGGGGGGGACGGCAAAGGGGCCTCCCTATAACGGCCGTTACCCCCCACCTCGCTCACTCTCTCTCTCTCTCTCTCTCCCCGACCACTCTCACCCCTGCCGGCGAGATCCCCTCCCCGCGGCGAGCCTACCCCCCCGGCGAGCCCACCCCCCCCCCCCCCCGGCGACCCCCTTCCCGCGGCGACCCACCACCGCCCCCTGCCGCCGCCGCCCCCTGCCGCGCGCCGCCCCCTGCCGCGCGCCGCCCCCTGCCGCCGCCCCCTGCCGCGCGCCGCCCCCTGCCACTGCCGCCCCCTGCCGCCGCCCCCTGCCGCCGACGCCCCCTGCGGCGAGCCCCCAGCCGCGCGCCCCCGTGCCGCCGGCGCCCCTTGCCGCCGCCCCCTGCCGGTGAGTTTTTTTTGTTTTTCTTTTTAAAAAAGTTAATTACTTTAGTTAGTTTATTAGGTTAGTTTTTTATTATATATAGGGTAATTTAGTTAGTTTATTTGGTTAGATTATTAGGCTAATTAGGTTAGTTAGTTAGGTTAGAAGAAAAAAAGCAGAAGGAAAAAAAGCAGGAGAAGAAGAAGAAGAAGAAGAAGAAGAGGAGGAGGAGGAGGAGGAGAAAAAAGAAGAAGAAGAAGAAGAAGAAGAAGAAGAAGAAGAGGAGAGGAGGAGGAGGAGAAAGAGGAGGAGAAAGAAGAAGAAGAAGAAAAAGAAGAAGAAGAAGAAGAAGAAAAAGAATAGAAGGAGAAAAAGAGGAGGGGGAGTAGGAGGAGAAAAAAGAAGAAGAAGAAGAAGAAGAAGAAGAAGAAGAAGAAAAAGAGGAGAGAGGAGAAGAAGAAAGAAGAGGAAAAGGGAACCCCGGCACCCCGAAACTGACCCTCGACCCCCGACCCCTGACGCCCGACGCCACTGACCCCCGACCATCGACCTCCGACGACACTGACCCCCGACCCCCGACCCCTGACGCCACTGACCCCCGACGCCACTAACCCTCGACCCCCGACGCCACTGCCCCGACCCAGCCCCTCGGCACACGACTCCCGACCCCCGACGCTCGACGCCACCAACCCCCGACCCCCGACGCCACTGACACTCGACGTCACTGACCCTGGACCCCCGACGCCACTAACCCTGGACCCCCGACGCCACTGACCCCCCACAACCGACGCCACTAACCCCCCGACCACCGATGCCACCGACCCTCGACGGCACTGACTCCCGACGCCACTAAGCCCCGACCCCCGACACCTCTTCTGCCTTCTTTTGAACGAGAAGGTGCTTTTCGGCCTTCCATAGGCCCACGGGGTCATAGTTTTGAAAATTATGAGTTAGGTCACATATTTTCCGATCATGTTAATTATAAAAACATCGTATTTGTGTTGATCGGGTGAATTTCAATGTGCAGTTGTTCGACGACCTCCACGTGCGTTGGACGTTTGTTGGTGAGCACAAATGACTTCTCCTCCTACCCCCTTAATTTGCTTTGTCCCGGTCTTCGTGCCGATGAAACTTGCTAGCTATAGGTTTCTTCAATCATGAGTATGCGTGACCAGTATGCGTCTCCCGTTCGAAAGGGCGACATCTATAAATATGCATTTCTTTGCATATTTATAACCGCCATCCTTTCGAATTGTCCAACATTATCCATGGACAGCCCGAGTATGTGTAGATTGTGTTTGTTTTCCCGTATGCTGTGCTCCGGATCCGATGCGGAATTTCGTCAGTGCCTCCCCTGTTGTTCTCCGGGTACACATCCTCTCTGCTTATTGCCGAGACGTGTATCAGGAGAACAGCGGGGAGGTGCTGCCGAAATTGTGCGTCGGATCTGGAGCAGAGCATGGGAAAACGAACCCAGTCTACACATACTCGGTTGGGATTAGGACCTATCTTTACCTATTAGCGTGTAGGTTGCATGGACGTAATAAAACTGACAAACTTGATTAGCGTATGAATATAGATGATGAATTATGTATTTATTTCTTGTGCCCCCATAGGTAGCTAGGCAACATGAGTGATCGTGCTTGGATGTACACTGGTCACCCTAGTCAGAAAGACATGACCCATGAATGGTTAACAAAAACCAGGGGGTTTGTGAGAGCCGCATTTGCAAATGGCCAGCAAAAAACATGGTGCCCCTGTCCCAACTGCAACAACTGGAAAAAGCAGACAGAGTTTGAAATGGGTAAACACTTGCAGAAGTGGGGTTTTACGCCTAATTATACGGTGTGGACTTTTCATGGTGAGTCTGACCAACGTGCCAGAGCTGCGGTGATTCGTCGTCGCACCGACGATCATGGTACCAGGATTGAAGACATGGTGCAAGACTTTGATGATGCTCGGGATTCGGACGATGAGATGGAGGAATCTGCAAAGGCCTTCTATGAAATGCTGGAGTCTTCAAAACGTCCTCTCCACGAGCAGACTGAGCTTTGTCAGCTGGATGCCATCGCGCAAGTAATGGCTCTGAAGGCTCAATTCAACCTAGGCAGAGAATGCTACAACGCGATGATGACGATATTTGGACGCTTTCTACCCAAAGGCCATGTACTGCCTGCAAACCTGTACCAGTCAGAGAAAATCCTCCGTGTACTAAAGATGCCCTATGAGAAGATACATGCCTGTGAGAATGGATGTGCCTTATTTAGGCTTGAGTATGCGGCCTTGAACTATTGCCCCATTTGCAATTCTTCCAGGTATATTGTGGTAGACAACGACATGGGTGAGAAGAATCAGACCAAAATCCCCATTAGTGTTCTTCGATATCTGCCAATCGTACCAAGACTTCAACGTCTTTTCATGGTCGAAGAGACGGCCAGACAAATGACATGGCACAAATTGGGCAAAAGAACCGAACTAGATGCGGATGGGAACAAGATGCTGGCACACACTTCAGATGGTTTTGCGTGGAGGCACTTCGATGCATTACATAAGGATAAATCGGAAGATCCAAGGCAACCTAGAGTTGCCATCAGCACGGATGGGTTCAATGTGTATGGTATGACGGCAGCACAATACAGTTGTTGGCCTGTATTTGTCATTCCACTAAATTTGCCACCCGGAGAGATTATGAAAAGAAAGAACATTTTCCGGACGTTGATAATTCCAGGGCCCAACTATCCGGGGAAGAATATGAATGTGTACATGCAGCCGCTTAAGGATGAGTTGCAAGAAGCCTGGGATAATGGGATCAAGACCTACGACGCGGCTACCAAAACAAATTTCAAAATGCATGTGTGGTACATGTACTCGACGCATGATTATCCGGCGTTTGCGCTATTCGCTGGCTGGTGTGTGCATGGAAGGTTCCCGTGCACCACATGCAAGGCAGCTCTTCAGTTCCGTTGGCTGCAGGCTGGTCGCAAGTATTCTTGCTTCGACATGCATAGACAATTCCTGGATCCTGACCATAAGTTCAGAAAAGACAAGAAGAATTTCATCAAAGGTAGAGTTGTCAAAAACACTGCACCAGTTGCGTTGACAGGCCAACAGACCCTTGATCAGTTAAACGCTCTCGAGCCCGATCCTTTGCGTCCAGGATACTTCAAAGGGTATAATACGGAACACGCCTGGACTCACAAGTCATGCTTATGGGATCTCCCTTACTTCAAAGACCTCCTTTGCCCACACAACATTGACGTGATGCACACTGAAAAGAATATTGCGGAGGCCATTTTTGGTACATTGTTCGGCATAGAGGGGAAGTCAAAAGATAATCCTAAGGCTAGAATCGACCTGGAGGCTCTATGTGATAGACCGTTGCAAAACTTGCGACAACGGAAAGGAAAGCAAAGCATAGCGAAGCCAAAGGCATGGTTCAATCTTGAAAGGCCAGCTATGAGGGAAATGCTATTGTGGGTGAAAATGCGGTTGATGTTCCCCGATGGGTATGCTGCGAATCTAAAGAGGGGAGCGAGTCTTGAGAAATTGAAAATATTTGGGCTCAAGAGTCATGATTGGCACATCTGGATTGAGCGGGTAATGCCGGTGATGTTGCGTCGCTTTATCCCTGAGGATGAATGGCTAGTACTGGCAGAGCTGAGCTATTTCTTCCGTTCTCTTTGTGCGAAAGAACTATCGCCTGGCGTGCTAGATGAAATGGAAGAGTTGGCGCCGGAGTTGGTCTGCAAATTAGAAAAGATCTTTCCACCCGGCTTCTTTAATCCAATGCAACATTTGATTTTGCATCTCCCGACCGAGGCAAGAATGGGGGGGCCCGTTCAAAATCGATGGTGCTACTCAACTGAGAGGATGCAGAAGACGCTTCGAGCTAAGTGTAAAAATAAACGTAGAATTGAAGCATCGATGGCCGAGGCATTCATTACTGAGGAGGCGACAAACTTCGTGACAGCACACTACGAAGTCAAAAATTATCATTTGCATAACCCGAAGCCTCGGTACAATGATGGCGATCGAGAAAAAGTTCGATCCAACCTCAGCCTATTCAAAGGTAAGCTCGCACCATCCGGTGCTTCGAAAGGGAAATCGTTGGATGTCGAAGAATGGCGGACCATTTCATTGTATATCTTCACCAGCCTAACAGAAGTGCGGCCGTACATCGAGTAAGTTCTCGGTAATTTATTGTTCCGCAACTTCTAATTGCTTTGAACCACTCTTATTCCCGGATATTTGATATAGTCAATACGTCGCCGAATTCTCGGATGGAGCGGTCATCGAAAAGGATTCCGTCGAAGAGTATGAGCTTCTCGCAAAGCATGGAGGCGACTATCCAGGTTTCATCTCTTGGTTCAAACAAAGGGTAATAAATTACCATTAAGGGCCCATTTGACTTATTGGTCTAATTTGCGGCTAATGCATCCATTCTTTCGTATTAAACTTGTAGGCTGATGCAGAGTCTATGGACGCCGAGTTGAGACAAGTCGCTAATGGTTTTGACTATAAGGTCCGTTCATTTGACAAATACAACATCAACGGGTATCACTTTCGTACCTTTGGCAAAGAGCTATCTATGCCCGACCTAAAGACTACAAATTGTTCTGTTTCTGCTATCGGCGAAGGAGACACCGAGTATTATGGAAGGGTTGAAGCAATTTATGAACTTCTATTCTATTGTGAAAACCCACCGACCGTCGTAGTATTCAAATGTTATTGGTTTGAGCCGAGGGAGACTAGCAGGACTCATGAACATATAGGACTAGTCGAAATCAACCAAAACACCCACTTAGATGTTCCCGATGTCTATATTACGGCTCAACAGGCGACACAAGTTTTCTATCTACCGTGGGCCTGCCAAACTGATCCAAATCTCAAAGGTTGGGATGTCGTTTATGAAGTTCCACCACATTTTAGACCACCTACCCTCAATGAAGAGGATTACGAACCTCACATTAACCCAGACACATATGAAGGAGAATTCTTCCAAGAAACACGTATGTCCAAGAAACGTTTCAAGAACCGCTCTACTTCACCCCAGAACATTGAAGTAGACAGCGACAGTGAATCCGTCTTAACCCCTGAGCCCGAACAGGAAGAGCTGGAAGAAGAAGAGGTTACTGCTGCGGATGACCTGTCACTTCTTGACCGATTACATAATGGTGGCGTTCCACATGTTCTTCTAGATAGTGATGATGATGATGCATTTATTGATGATAGTGATGATCATGATGCATTTATTGACCCCGAAGCATATATAGACGAGGACGATTGTTATTAGTTCATGTCAGGTATTCAACTATTATACTATATATAAATTTTGAGTTCATGTTAGGTATTCAATTTTTATTAGTCATGTTGGTATTTATGTTGTACTAATTTCATTTACTCTTTGTCATGACAGGTGTTGAAAGATGGTGGGAAAGGGTCGAAAGCATGCCGCGGCTGCTTCTTCGTCGGCGAGTGATGGGATGGGTACTTCCATTCCTGCCTCACCTCTTCGGAGAGTGTTGCTCTCTACTATGCAAGGAGCGGCCCCCGTGAGAGGAGGTCGACCACCCGCGAAGCCGAGAGGCACTAAAGGTACACGTTGTATTCATGTTGGTATTTATGTTGTACTCATGTTGTATGCATATTGGTATTTTATTACTCATGTTGGTATTTATGTTGTACTAAAGGTACACGTGGCCGTGGGAGAGGTAGGGCTACACGGTCTCCGCCACCACCCCAAGCTGATTCACCTGAGCACAGGAGGACTTCTAGGGTGGATTCGTCTGAGGTGGAGGCTACACGGTCTCCGGTTCACGAGCCTCGGGTCGACGAGCCTCAGGTCGACGAGCCTTTGACCCACGAGACTCGTGTCCCAGAGGCTTCCTTCCACACGACTGCGGAGCACAGCAGGGATGAGGGTACGTCCCAAGAGACCTAGTGGGATACCTGGCCTGAGCCAACTGGCCATGCTGGTAGCGACGAGGAGCTGGGTGAGGGGGATACCCAGTGGGATACCGTCTACCAGCGTGGTAGTCGGGGCTCCCGCTCGTGCCAGCGACCCCCGACCAGAGGTGGTCGATTAGGCCAAATGGGGACAAGTAAGTTAATTTACTCTTATTTAACCTTTTGCCTTCGCGTTTTCTCAAATATCTAATGTTTTGGCTTCAATTTGTCATACTATAGGGGTTGGATTGTTGCCAAGGGTGTCCGCAAGCCCAACAGCGTCCTCGGTGTTCTTTGCCGTCAAAACTTCCCAGGGTTTGTTACGTTGCCCGGTCGGGACCGAGAGGTAGGGATGATCTGGGAGCACTACTTGGGTGCCCCGGCCCCGCCGGAGGTGGAGATCGACGGTGTTTTGTGTGACACGAGGGCGGACATGGTGATCCGAAAGTTTTGGGTAATTTCTCTTTCACACAATTATAAATTAACCATAGCTATTTATTGTACTAATCGGTGTTGTCTCGTTTGCAGACCTTCTACAGGTGTGAGGAGGGATACGAGGACGACGCGGCAAAGGTTATCGAAACCGAATGTCGCCGCCTACTTCAAAACTTTCGGCACGAGGCTCGGGTGCAGGCTGTTCGAGACTACTATGCCACGCGGCGTATTAGGATTGATAAGGCGAAGTGCCGTGATGCTAAGATGGAGAAGGAGCATTACATGAAGGTAATTACATATTATTAAGGCTTTGTAGTTAGTTTCCTTGATTTGGTTCTTACGCACTCAATTTTCTCTTTATTAACTTAGGTGCCCCCGAGATGGTGTGTGGATAAGATGGATTGTTGGGAGGCCTTGGTGGACCAGTGGTGCTCCGAAACGTGGGAGACCAGCCACAACAACGCCAAGGAGAGGCGTGGCAAAATGGTTGGCGTGCCACACCATCAAGGGAGCGTCAACTTAATCCAATTTGGCGAGAACTGGGTATGTGGTTTGCTTCATGCCTCATGCAATTCATTCTTAATGCTATCTTGAGCCCTTTACCAATACAATTTTCTGCTCTCTCTCTTTTAGGCGCGTCACAATAAGACGGAGGCGCCACAGATGTACGACCTGTATGCGATGGCCCATACTGCCTCGTACAAGAAGGTCAAGGCATTCTCTCAGTCTGACCTCGAGCATCCAGAAAACTTCACCAACATCTCCGCCCACGACAAGCTCGTGAAGTACAGAGATCACGGAAGGCGAGGAAAGGGGAGGACTTTAACCCGAGCGAGGGGCCTATTGATCCAGAGCTGGTGATGATAGCTGGCAACGGGAGGCCCCATGGCTCGCTCGCCATTGGAGACGGCCTTATACGTTGTCCTAGCACTCTCCGGCAGATAAAGGCACGCCAAACGAGCTCTTGTCCGGAGATAACACGTCGTCCACGGCCAGTCGAGCTCGCCATCGAGGTTAGTTTAATGGACTCAACTATCTTTCCGCATTATGTTGTGCGTTGGAACCAATATGATTACATTGCTAACAATGAGTTGTGTTGCAGGCTGCTATTCAGAAAGAGAGAGCGGCAATGCAGGCGGCTATGGCGGAGAAGGATAAGGAAATTAGGGAGCTGGAGGAGAGGACGACTGCATTGGTGGAGGCGGAGAGGGCACGGAATGAAGCGTCTACCAGGGCCATATACGAGCTCTTCGTGGTAAGTTTCTTCTTCATGTTATTTCAAATCTTGCATTTGAATGTCCGTTTCATTAATAAATAAAAAGTTTGACTTGTCGAAACCAAATGTACAGTCTATGTGCGAGAAGAACGGCCAAGTCCCTCCGCCGATGCCAGTCATTAACGTGGCGGGGACGGTGAGTTTCATTTCAGTGGAGTGATCTTAAGAGTGTCCTCATGCTAACTACACATTGCAAACGATGTTTGGTGCAGAATATGTCCCGAAACACATCGCACGACCCTTCTACAGTTGAGCCTTCTCCAGGGCGGCCTTCTCCAGGTGAAACAAGCCAGAGCCACCGTGCTTCACCCTCACTTAGGTATGTTATTTCTAGTGTTTTAATAAAAAATAGCTAGACTTCCATCTAATGACATAATTAGCTTAGTTAGCTGCAAAATAGCTAGACTTCCATCTAATGACATAATTAGCTTAGTTAGCTCCAAGAAGAAGGAGGAGAGGGAGGAGGAGAAGAAGAAGGGGACAAAAGGATAAGAAGAAGAAGGAGAAGAAGGGGACTTCCTCTTTTTCTCCTCTTCCTTCTCCTTCTCCTCCTCCTCCTCCTCCTCCTTTTTCTTCTTCTTCTCCTCTTCCTTCTCCTCCTCCTTCTTTTACTTCTTCTTCTCTTTCTCTTCTCCTATAGTTAGCTAGGGTTCCACCTAAATGACATAATTAGCTTAGTTAGCTCCTAAATGGCCTATTTAATAAAAAATGACCTATACTTAGCTAATTATCCTCGAAATGACATAATTAGCTCCAAAAAGGCATTCTTAGCCAATTTAGCCCGAAGAAGGGGACAAGAATAGAAAAAGAGGAAAATGAAAGCAAGGAAGAGGAAAAAGGAGAAGAAGAAGGAGGAGAGGGAGGAGGAGAAGAAGAAGGGGACAAAAGGATAAGAAGAAGGAGAAGAAGGAGAAGAATAAGGAGAAGGAGCTCCTGCTCCTTCTCCTTCTTCTTCTCCTTCTTCTTCTCCTTCTTCTCCTTCTTCTCCTTCTCCTCTTCATTCTCCTTCTCCTCCTCCTCCTTCTCCTCCTTTTTCTTCTTCTTCTCCTCTTCCTCCTCCTCCTCCTTCTTTTACTTCTTCTTCTCTTTCTCTTCTCCTATAGTTAGCTAGGGTTCCACCTAAATGACATAATTAGCTTAGTTAGCTCCAAAATGGCCTATTTAATAAAAAATGACCTATACTTAGCTAATTATCCTCGAAATGACATAATTAGCTCCAAAAAGGCATTCTTAGCCAATTTAGCCCGAAGAAGGGGACAAGAATAGAAAAAGAGGAAAATGAAAGCAAGGAAGAGGAAAAAGGAGAAGAAGAAGGAGGAGAGGGAGGAGGAGAAGAAGAAGGGGACAAAAGGATAAGAAGAAGAAGGAGAAGAAGGAGAAGGAGAAGGAGACCCGCTCCTTCTCCTTCTTCTTCTCCTTCTTCTTCTCCTTCTTCTCCTTCTTCTCCTTCTTCTCCTTCTCCTCTTCCTTCTCCTTCTCCTCCTCCTCCTCCTCCTCCTTTTTCTTCTTCTTCTCCTCTTCCTCCTCCTCCTCCTTCTTTTACTTCTTCTTCTCTTTCTCTTCTCCTATAGTTAGCTAGGGTTCCACCTAAATGACATAATTAGCTTAGTTAGCTCCTAAATGGTCTATACTTAGCTAATTTCTCTCCGAAATAACCTATATATACACTACTTCATCTAGTATTATTTTTCAAACTTTCTTATTTGTCATTTTGCAGATTACCTTCACTTCACGGGAAGCTTGGTTGATGGAATGCTTGAAGATGATTTCTTGTACCATGTGTTGTATTGAAACTATTGTAGTATATGAATATATGAAACTTTGTATGCACGTGGATGAAACTAGTGTAATATATGGTTTGGTACGGATGTAACTTCCATAATATGTATGCACTATGGATGAGAGTTATTTTAATATGGTTATGAGTACGGAAAGATATTTATTTATGTCAAATATATATATATCCTGATTATTGTTAAAAATGCTGGATATAACAAAAAACAAATAAAAAAGGGGCTGGTTCCCCTCTTTGCCGTCTGCCCCCGCAAGGCAAAGGGCGGGAGGCAGACGGCAAAGGGGGGAATCTGCCCCCCCTCTCTCCCCTCTTTGCCGTCTGCCACCACATGGCAAAGGGGGGTGAGGCAGACGGCAAAGGGGGGAATCTGCCCCCCCTCTCTCCCCTCTTTGCCGTCTGCCACCACATGGCAAAGGGGGGGAGGCAGACGGCAAAGGGGGGAATCTGCCCCCCCTCTCTCCCCTCTTTGCCGTCTGCCACCACATGGCAAAGGGGGAGGAGGCAGACGGCAAAGGGGGGAATCTGCCCCCCCTCTCTCCCCTCTTTGCCGTCTGCCACCACATGGCAAAGGGGGGGAGGCAGACGGCAAAGGGGGGAATCTGCCCCCCCTCTCTCCCCTCTTTGCCGTCTGCCACCACATGGCAAAGGGGGGAAGGCAGACGGCAAAGGGGGAGGCCTCCGTTAACACTTAACGGGGACGTTGCAATATATGCCGTCCCACTTATTTTGCCGTCCGCCCCCTCATGGCAAAGATTCTTTGCCGTCCGCTTTGTGAAAGCAGACGGCAAAGAGCCTCTTCACCGGATTTTTTTTACCGTCTACTTTGCCGTCTGCTGACCGACGGCAAATCCTTTGTCGTCCGTGGTAGCCCCCTTTGCCGTCCGCCTTGGCAGACGGCAAATTTCTGAATTTCAGTAGTGGCTAGTAGCTAGATGGCTTCTTCTCTCTCTTGGATCTTCAATACAAGTTCTCCATGATCTTCATGGAGATCTATCCGATGTAATCTTCTTTTGCGTTGTGGACTTATGATCTGATTATCTATGAATATATTTGAGTCTCCTCTGATCTCTTATATGCATGATTTCATATCGTTGTAATTCTCTTCGAGTTGTGGGTTTCGTTTGGCCAACTTGATATATAATTCTTGCAATGGGAGAAGTGCTTGGTTTTGGGTTCAAATCGTGCGGTTTTCTCACCTAGTGACAAAAGGGGTAGCGAGGCATGCATCATGTTGTTGCCATCAAGGGTAAAAAGATGGGGTTTATATCTATTGCGTGAATTTATCCCTCTACATCATGTCATCTTGCTTAAGGCGTTACTCTGTTTGTTACGAACTCAATACACTAGATGCATGCTGGATAGCGGTCGATTTGTGGAGTAATAGTAGTAGACGCAGATAGTATCGATCTACTTGTCTCGGACGTGATGCCTATATGTATGATCATTGCCTGAGATATCATCATGACTTTCCGTGATTCTATCAATTGCTCGACAGTAATTCGTTCACCCACCGTAATACTTGCTATCATTTGAGAAGCCTCTAGTGAACACTATGGCCCCCGGGTCTACTTCACATCATATTTTTAGATGTACACTTTTACTTTGTTGCACTTTCCACCTTCAGATCTCACCTTGCAAATAATCGTGAAGGGATTGACAACCCCTTTATAGCATTGGGTGCAAGTTTGTTTCTTTTTGCGCAGGTACATTGGTGCCTCATCTCGATACTCCTACTGGATTGATACCTTGGTTCTCAAACTGAGGGAAATACTTACTGCTACTGTGCTGCATCACCCTTTCCTCTTCAAGGGAAAAACCAACGCAATCTCAAGAGGAAGCAAGAAAAATTACTGGCGCCATTGCCGAGCAGGATCAAGTCAAGAATAGTCTCCCGTCAACGTTTCAATTTCTAGCGTCGTTGCCTGGGAGTATTCAAAGTGAAGCATATCCAAGTAACTGTCGCAAACTCATCTCTTGCATTTACATTATTTGCCTTTTGACCCTCGTTTTCCTCTCCCCCACTACTGAAAAAATAAAATTTACAAAAATATTTTCCTTTTTCGTTCGCCCTTTTCTTTCGCTTGCTTTCTGTTCGCTTGTGTGCTTGTCTGCCTGCTGAGTCACCATGACTGAAAACACCAAATTGTGTGACTTCTCGAATACTAATAATAATGATTTTATTAGTACTCCGATTTCTCCCGCCATTAGTGCGGAATCATATGAAATCAATGCTGCCTTGCTGAATCTTGTTATCAAAGAGCAATTTTCCGGCCTTCCTAGTGAAGATGTCGAATCCCATCTTAATACCTTCATTGAGTTATGTGATATGCGACAGAAGAAAGATGTGGATAATGATGTGATTAAATTGAAGCTATTTCCGTTCTCATTACGAGATTGAGCAAAAACTTGGTTTTCATCTTACCCAAAAATAGTATTGATTCTTGGAACAAGTGTAAAGATGCTTATACATCCAAGTATTTTCCACCGGCTAAGATTATCTCTCTCCGTAATGATATCATGAATTTTAAGCCACTAGATCATGAACATGTTGCACAATCTTGGGAGAGAATTAAATTGATGATTAGAAATTGTCCCGCTCATGGCTTGAGTCTTTGGATGATTATACAAATCTTCTATGCTGGTTTGAATTTTGCTTCTAGAAATATCTTGGATTCCGCCTCCGGTGGAACTTTCATGGAAATCACATTAGGATAAGCCACAAAACTCCTAGATAATATCATGACAAACTATTCTCAATGGCACACTGAAAGGTCACCTACTAGTAAAAAAGTGCATGCTATAGAAGAAATTAACTCTTTGAGTGCTAAGATGGATGAGTTACTGAAATTGTTTGCTAGTAAAGGTTCTCCTCTAGATCAAAATGATATGCCTTTGTCTTCCTTGATTGATAATAGCAATGAAAGCTTGGATGTTAATTTTGTTGGTAGGAATAATTTTGGCAACAACAATGCTTATAGAGGTAACTTTATTCCTAGTCCTTTTCCTAGTAATCCCTCTAATAACTTTGGCAATCCCGACAACAATGCTCTTGGAAATTACAATAAATTACCCTCTGATCTTGAGAGTAATATTAAAGAGTTTATCAACTCGCAAAAGATTTTCAATGTGTCCATAGAAGAAAAACTGCTCAAAATTGATGACTTGGCTAGGACCGTTGATAGAATGTCTCTTGATATTGATGCTTTGAAATTGAGATGTGCTCCTCCCAAGATTAATATGGATGAAACTTTGAAAGCTATGCGTGTTTCCATGAATGAGAGTAAAGAAAGAACTGCCCAAATTCGTGCTAGACATGAATGGCTTAAAAAGGCGTGTTCTCGTGATGAGAATCACGAAGATCTTAAAGTGCTTGGTGTGACTCCTATTGAATCCTTGTTTTCTAATGTCAATCCTAATGATGATGGGGCTGGATATGAATCCACTTTGGTTGAGAAACGCCCCAATGATTCGGAGTCTATCTATCTTGATGCTAAAAGCACTGAAAGTGGAGTAGAGGATATCAGAACTTTGAGTAGTAATGAAATTACTACTTTGGATTTCAAGGAATTCAATTATGATAGTTCCTCTTTGATTGAATGTATTTCCTTGATGCAATCCATGCTAAACTCTCCACATGCTTATAGCCAAAATAAGGCCTTTACCGATCATATCGTTCATGCTATGATGAAATCTCATAAAGAGAAACTTGAGTTGGAGATATCTATTCCTGGAGAACTTCATGATGAGTGGGAACCTACTATCAAAATCAAGATTAAAAACTATGAATGCAATGCTTTGTGTGATTTGGGTGCTAGTGTTTCCGCTATTCCAAAGTATTTATGTGATGTTCTAGGATTAATGAGTGCTCTCTTAATTTTCATCTTGCGGATTCTACTATTAATAAACCTATGGGAAGGATCAATGATGTTCTTATTATTGCAAATAGGAACTATGTACTCGTAGATTTCATTTTGCATGATATTGATTGCAATCCGACATGTCCCATCATTCTTCGTAGACCTTTCCTCAGGACTATTGGTGCTATCGTCGATATGAAGGAAGGGAATATTAGATTTCAATTTCCATTAAAGAAGGGCATGGAACACTTTCCTAGAAAGAAAATGATATTGCCTTATGAATCCATGATGGGGGCTACTTACGGTTTGAGCACCAAAGACGACGATACTTGATTCTATCAGCTTATGCCTAGCTAAGGGCGTTATACAATAGCGCTTGTTGGGAGGCAACCCAATGAATTTATCTTTGCTTTTTGCTTTCTGTTTTGTTGTGTCCACACCATCATAATTCTATTATGATTGTGTTTTTTTTGTTTGTTTTTGTGTTTGTGCCAAGTAAAACCTTTATGATTAGTTTTGATGATGGTTGTTTGATCATGCTGAAAAAGATAGAAACTTTGCGCTCACAAAATTATTTTTAATTCCTATCCAGAAAGAGATTTTGAATTGATTCTTCTTACTGCTGGTTGATATGAAAAGTTCCCTAATTGTCATAATTGTTCAGAATTTTTGGGTTACCAGAAGTATACGAAGTATACAGATTGCTATAGACTGGTCTGTTTTTCACAGATTCTGTTTTTTTGTTGATTGCTTATTTTGATGAAACTATGGATAGTATCAGGGGGTACTAGCCATGGAAAAGTGAGAATACAATAATATAACATCAATCTAAATAGAAATCAAGTTTACTACAGTACCTGAAGAGTTAGTAGTTTGTTTTCTTATGCTAATGATATCACGAGTTTTGGTTTAAGTTTTGTGTTGTGAAGATTTCAAGTTTTGGGTGATGTTGTCAGGGACAATGGGATAAAGAGTGGAATGAGCTTAAGCTTGGGGATACCCAAGGCATCCCAAGCCAAATTCAAGGACACCAAAAATCCTAAGCTTGGGGATGCCCCGGGAAGGCATCCCCTCTTTCGTCTTCAATCCATCGGTAACGTTGCTTGGAGCTATATTTTTATTCACCACATGATATGTGTTTTGCTTGGGGCGTCATGTATTATAGGAGTATTTTCTTTTTATTTTATCGCAATCATCCTTTCTGCACACCTTTTTGAGCGAGACATGCACTCATCATGAATTTGCTAGAATACACATTGAGCTTCGCTTATATCTTTTGAGTTAGGCAATTTAGCTCGCATGTGCTTCACTTACATCTTTCGAGCTAGATAACTTTGCTCTAGTGCTTCACTTAAATCTTTGTAGAGCACGGCGGTGTCATATTTTGTAGAAATAAAAACTCTCAATATTCACTTATATCTTTTTGAGAGTGCTCTCTCTAAGTAACTTGGTAATTGGCGTGTGCTATGAAATTAGTCCTAAATATGATAGGCATCCAAAGAGGATATAATAAAAACTTCCGTATTCAAGTGCATTGATTAGTAAGAGAAGTTCGATTCCTCACGATTAAGTTTTGAGATATGGATTTCATAATATTAGAGTTATGTTAGTAGGGTGTTGTGAATCTAGAAATACTTGTGTTGAAGTTAGTAATTCCCGTAGCATGCACGTACGGTGAACCGCTATGGTAGGAAGTCGGAGCGTAATTGATTTATTGATTGTCATCCTTTGTGTGGCGGTTGGGGTCGCACGATGGTTAACACCTACCAACCCTTCCCCTAGGAGTATGCGTTTAGCACTTTGTTTCGATTACTAATAAAAATTTCGCAATAAGTATATGAGTTCTTGATGACTAATGTGAGTCCATGGTATAGATGCACTTTCACCTTCCACCATTGCTAGCCTCTCTAGTGTCGGGCAACTTTCGCCGGTGCACAAACCCACCATATACCATCCTCAAAACAGCCACCATACCTATCTATTGCAGCATTTTCATAGCCATTCCGAGATATATTGCCATGCAACTCCCACCGTTCCGTCTCATGACTTGTGTCGTCACTTTCATATTGCCATTGCATGATCGTAAGATAGCTAGCGAGATGTTTCAACGTCATACGCTAAGCTAGATTGTTCCACATCCCGGTACACTGTCGGAGGCATTTCCTATAGAGTCATCATTGCTCTAAGTATTGAGTTGTGAGTAAATAAAAGTGTGATGATCATCATTATTTGAGCATTGTCCCATGTGAGGAAATAAAAAAAAAGAGGCCAAAGTTGCCGACCAAAAAAATGAAAAGAGGCCAAAGAGCCCAAACAAAAAATGAGAGAAAAGGAGAGAAGGGATAATGCTACTATCTTTTTCCACACTTGTGCTTCAAAATAGCACCATGTACTTCATGATAGAGAGTATCTTGTTTTGACACTTCCATATACTAGTGGGAAGTTTCATTATATAACTTGGCTTGTATATTTCAATGATGGGCTTCCTCAAAATTGCCCTAGGTCTTCGTGAGCAAGCAAATTCCGGTGCACACCCACTAGTTCTACTTTTTGAGCTTTCACACACATATAGCTCTAAGTGCATCCGTTGCATGGTAATCCCTACTCATTCACATTGATATCTATTGATGGGCATCTCCATAGCCCATTGATATGCCGAGTCAATGTGACCATCTCCTCCTTTTTGCCTCACAACCTCCACCACACTCTATTCCACCTATAGTGCTATATCCATGGCTCACGCTCATGTATTGGTGAGAGTTGAAAAAGTTTGAGAAAGTAGGAGTGCGAAACCAATTACTTGCACAATACCGGGGTTGTGCATGATTTAAATTCGTTGTGTCGGGATGATGGAGCATAGCCAGACTATATGATTTTGTAGGGATAACTTGCTTTGGCCTTCTTACTTCAAAAGTTCATGATTACTTTGCTAGTATGCTTGAAGTATTATTGTTTTCATGTCAATAGTAAACTATTGTTTTGAATCTTACAGATCTGAACATTCATGCCAAAAGAAAGAAGTTACAAAGGACAAATATGTTAGGTAGCATTCCACATACAAAATTCAGTCTTTATCACTTCGCTACTCGAGGACAAGAAGGAGTTAAGCTTGGGGATGCTTGATACGTCTCCAACGTATCTATAATTTTTGATGGTTCCATGATATTACTTGTCAACTTTGGATGTTTTGTATGCATGAATATGCTATTTTGTATATTTTTTGGGACTATCCTATTAACTCAGTGCCAAGTGTCGGTTTCTGTTTTTTCCGTGTTTTTTATCTTTTGCAGAGAAGAATATTAAACGAAGTCCAAACGGAATAAAACATGCAGAATGATTTTTTCCATAACAGAAGATACGCAGGGGACTTGAGAACCACGGAATAGGACCTCGGGGGAGGTCACAAGCCCCCTAGCCGCGGCCTGAGGGGGCGCCTAGCAGACTTTTGGGCCCCTCGTGGCTCCTTTGCCCTACTTCTTCCGCCTATAAATTCTCTAAAAATCCAAAACTTCAGAAGAGAGCCACGAAAATACTTTCCGCCGTCGCAAGCTTCTGTTTCCGCAAGATCCGATCTGGGGCATGTTCTAGTGCCCTGCCGGAGGGGGGATTCGGACATGGAGGGCTTCTTCATCAACACCATTGCCTCTCCGATGATGCGTGAGTATTTCACCACACACCTTCGGGTCCATAGCTAGTAATTAGATGGCTTCTTCTCTCTCTTGGATCTTCAATACAAAGTTCCCCATGATCTTCATGGAGATCTATCTGATGTAATCTTCTTTTGCAGTGTGTTTGTCGAGATCCGATGAATTGTGGATTTATGATCAGATTATCTATGAATATTATTTGAGTCTCCTCTGATCTCTTATATGCATGATTTCGCATCCTTGTAATTCTCTTCGAGTTGTTGGTTTCGTTTGGCCAACTTGATACATAATTCATGCAATGGGAGAAGTGCTTGGTTTTGGATACATACCGTGCGGTGTCCTCACCTAGTGACAGAAGGGGTAGCGAGGCACGCATCATGTTGTTGCCATCAAGGGTAAAAATATGGGGTTTATATCTATTGCATGAATTTATCCCTCTACATCATGTCATCTTACTTCAGGCATTACTCTGTTTGTTATGAACTCAATATATACTAGATGCCTGTTGGATAGCGGTCGATGTGTGGAGTAATAGTAGTATATGGAGAGAGTATCGGTCTACTTGTCTCGGACGTGATGCCAATATGTATGATAATTGCCTTAGATATCATCATGACTTTGCGCGATTCTATCAATTGCTCGATAGTAATTCGTTCACCCACCGTAATACTTGCTATCATGAGAGAAGCCTCTAGTGAACACTATGGCCCCCGGGTCTACTTCACATCATATTTTTAGATCTACACTTTTACTTTGTTGCACTTTCCACATTCAGATCTCACCTTGCAAATAATCATGAAGGGATGGACAACCCCTCTATAGCGTTGGGTGCATGTTTGTTTGTTTTTGCACAGTTACATTGGTGCCTCATCTCGATACTCCTACTGGATTCATACCTTGGGTGCCAAACTGAGGGAAATACTTACTGCTACTATGCTGCATCACCCTTTCCTCTTTAAGGGAAAAACCAACGCAAGCTCAAGAGGTAGCAGCGGTCTCCGGAGGTTCCCCCGGAACGCCAATCAAAACAAAGGGAGAAAGAGAACTAAAACGAGAGAAACATAGAGAAGAAATCCCCGACCTTCTTTTCTTTTCAAAACATTAAGCAAAGAGATCTTCGAGCTTTTGATAGCTCCAAATACAAAAGGGGAGGCCCTTGAGGGCCACAACTTGAAAACGCAAGAAAGGAATGAGAAAACGGCCGCGTTCGGTGCCTAAGCTAATCTCCACTGCCATCTCCCCGCAACGCGGAGCATAGGACTTCTACTAGGCATGGGAGGGACACCTCTGCGTCATCGGGGGGGGGGGCGTCTAAATCCTTGCCTCGTTATTATGTGAGAGTTTCACGGTGGGGTGTATATGGGAGGTCACGAGAACGCTTTGGCCTCGCGCGTGTCCCTACCCCCGAGGCATTGGCGCCTGATTCTGGAAGTCATTGGTAGATTGTGTTGATTGCCTCCGTCTTCTCCCGAACGAAGAACATAGGGCTTCCACTAGGTATGGGAGGGACCCTCCGCGTCGTCGGGGGGCCCCGGGCATATACAGCCTCGGCTCGTTGTTACGTGAGAGTGTCACGGGATGTAGGTCCCGGGGGCACTTCGGGAGCCCCATGCCTCACAGGCGCGTGCCCTGCTCGTGGTCCCGGGGCTCATAGTGTCGTGGCATGATCTGCCCTGAGCGAGCCCTCGAGCATGGGAGGAACCCCAGCGCTCGTTGGCCGAAGAGCTCGCCCAGACGGTAGATCCCGAGTCCCTGGGGCATTGCCCCAACGCGCCTCACTGGGCCCCCAGGTTCCCGCGTTGGTACCCTAGGCCATGCCCCTAGGGCGGGCTAGTCCAACCTGAGGACAACGGTGGGTACCCGAACACGCGCTGGCGATCGAACGAAGCCCGCACGGGTGACATGGGCGTGTGTTCCACCCTCAGTACGCAGGCGGGCGACGCACGCCTCGGATGTAGGGGCGGATATACCACCCCGGCCTCCAGGTTAGGATCGTCTGGCCCAGGAACATGGGCGTGCGCTCCACCCTCCATTCCCAGGATGGGGCTTCTCGGCCTGTATACAAGGGTGCGTCCACCCCCTCCCACGCAAGAGGTCCCGGTCCCCAGACCCAGACGTCTACCCGAAGAAGCTCCCAGCCAGCAGGTGTAGTCATCTCCACGAAGCCACCCCCGCGGGCCACCTCCGTGGTGCTGTTCATACATGTTTGCACGTTCGTTGCCCACGGGGTTACGCACGTGCCTCTTGCCATAGTGATGGTCTGCGCTACTTCCTCCGTAGCCCGGATATGTGCCAATGCAGTCATCGTCGAATTGCACGCATCTCCAGGGGTTGATATAGTCGGGCCTTCGGTGTTCCCTCCTTATTCCATGAAGCATGCCGGGGGACGTTGGACGACGCCTCGACGGCGAGGCCAAATCCCATGCCTCCAACAGCTCCCGCCGAGTCACCAGTGGGGGCAGGCCTTAAGAGATGTTTGGGACGTGCGCGTGGTTCCCCTGCTGTAGCCCCTGGCGATGCGGGCTGAAGAACGCGGTTCCGACGGGGGCGTGCGTGGGTCTTGCCGGTGACGCCGCGCCCAAGAGCGTGCTTGTGCCCGCCGACGCAGCGGCGGCAGGCAGCGTGTCGGCGCCTGAGATCGTGCACCACCAGGAGCGCCACATGTAGGTGCGTCGGGTGCTGACAGATTCGAAAGGGGGAAGAAACAGCCTGGACGCATGGGAGGATCGGGGCGACGGGGGGATGTCATGTGGTTGGTGAAGGCGGCAACCCCCGCTGCTCGTTGGAAGCCCGTCCGGGGTGAGCGTCGGCCGACGGGGTGGCGGACCGTCGTAGGGCATCCCGGCCCGCGTGCGCCGGCCGCGCCACGCGAGCAGCCCGCCGCTCCGAACGGATTCTACGTCTCCCTACCATGAGTGTGACCAGCTTCAGGGGGGCGATGTTGGAAATATGCCCTAGAGGCAATAATAAATTGGTTATTATTATATTTCCTTGTTCATGATAATCGTTTATTATCCATGCTATAATTGTATTGATTGGGAACTCAAATACATGTGTGGATACATAGACAACACTGTCCCTAGTGAGCCTCTAGTTGACTAGCTCGTTGATTAAAGATGGTCAAGGTTTCCTCGCCATAGACAAGTGTTGTGACTTGATGATGGGATCACATCATTAGGAGAATCATGTGATGGACAAGACCCAAACTATAAACATAGGATATGATCGTGTCAGCTTATTGCTACTGTTTTTCTGCATGTCAATGTATCTATTCCTATGATCATGAGATCATGCAACTCTCGGACATCGGAGGAATTCCTTGTGTGTATCAAACATCGCAACGTAACTAGGTAACTATAAAGGTGCTCTACAGGTATCTCCAAAGGTGTCTCTTGGGTTGGCACGAATCAAGACTGTGATTTGTCACTCCGTGCGACGGAGAGGTATCTTGGGGCCCACTCGATAATATAACATGACAACAAGACTTGCAAGAAATGTGACCAAGGAGTTAGTCGTAGGATCTTGTATTAGGAGACGAGTAAAGAGACTTGCTGGTAATGAGATTGAACTAGGTATGGAGATACCGACGATTGAATCTCGGGCAAGTAACATACCGAATGACAAAGGGAATAGTATACGGGATTATATGAATCCTTGACATCGAGGTTCAACCGATAGAGATCTTCATAGAATATGTAGGAGCCAATATGGACATCCACGCCCATTGTTGGTTATTTATCGGAGAGTGTCTCAGGTCATGTCTACATAGTTCTCGAACCCGCAGGGTCTGCACACTTAAGGTTCGGTGACGTTTTGGTATAGTTGAGTTATATGAGTTGGTGACCGAAGGTTGTTCGGAGTCCGGGATGATATCTCGGACGCCATGAGGGTTTCCGAAATGGTTCAGAAACGAAGATTGATATATAGGAAGTCCTGTTTTGGTCACCGGAAAAGTTTCAGGCTCATCGGTAGTGTACCGCGAGTGTCGGGAGGGGTGCCGGGGACCATCGGGAGGGGTATCACGCCCCAACGGGCCTCATGGGCTGTGAGAAGCGATAAACCAGCCCCTAGTGGGCTGGAATAAGTTCCCACTAAGGCCCATAAGGTTTCAGAAGGAAAAAACAAGGTGGAAAGAGTTTCCAAGTGGGAAGGAGGAGTCCTACTCCAAATAGGATTGGAGTAGGACTCCTCCTCTATCCCTTGCGCAAGAGATAAAAAAGGCTGCCCTAGGGCACAGCCCTCTCCTTCACGTGGTGCCCTCTCTCTCTAGATCTGTTTCTCCTCTAGTTTCAGCGGTGCTTAGGCAAAGCCCTGCTGGAATAGCACCACCAACACCACCACCATGTCGCTATGGCAGAGAACTCATCTACCTCTCCGCCCCGTCTTACTGGATCAAGAAGGCAGAGATCGTCATCGATCTGTACACGTGCAGAACACGGAGGTGCCGTCCGTTCGGCACTTGATCGGGACGGATCGTGGGACGGATCGTGAGACGGTTCGAGGGACGGATCGTGAGACGGTTCGTGGGACGGATCGTGGGACGGTTCGTGGGACGGATCATGAAGACGTACCACTAAATCAACCGCGTTTATGAATGCTTCCACTTAGCGATCTACAAGGGTATGTGGATCCTACCTCCCTCTCATAGATGATCATCACCATGATAGGTCTTCATGTGCGTAGGAAATTTTTTGTTTCCCATGCTACGTTCCCCAATAGTGGCATCAGGAGCTAGGTTCATGTGTAGATGATATCTCAAGTAGAACACAAAAGAGTTTGTGGATGTTGATGTTCTTTTTGCTGCCCTCCTTAGTATTTTCTCGATTCGGTGGTATTGTTGCATTGAAGTGGCCCGGACCAACCTTACTCGTACGATTATGCGAGACCGGTTTCATTGACTAACATGCAACGTGTTGGAAAAAGATGATTGGTGGGTGCCTGTTTCTTCAACTTTAGTTGAATCGGATTTGACCGAGGCGGTCCTTGGAGAAGGTTAAGTAGCAAATTGCATATCACCATTGTGGCTTTGTGTAAGTAAGATGCGATCATACTAGATACCCATAGCAGCCACGCAAAACATGCAACAACAAATTAGAGGACGTCTAACTTGTTTTTGTAGGGTATGCATGTGATGTGATATGGCCAATGACATGATATGATATATTGGATGTATGAGATGATCATGTTGTAGTAGTTAAATATCGACTTGCACGTCGATGCTACGGCAACCGGCAGGAGCCATAGGGTTGTCATTAAACTAACGTTTGTGCTTGCAGATGCGTTTACTTTATTGCTAGGTAGTAGATTTATTAGTAATAGCATAGATAGCACAACAACCTCGATGGCGGCACAATGATGGAGATCATGGTGTGGTACCGGTGATGATGAAGATCATGCTGGTGCTTTGGTGATGGAGATCAAGAAGCACAAGATCATGGCCATATCATGTCACTTATTATTTGCATGTGATGTTAATCATTTTATGCACCTTATTTTTCTTAGAACGATAGTAGCATTATAAGGTGATCCCTTACTAAAATTTCAAGATAAAATTGTGTTCTCCCCAACTGTGCTCCGTTGCGTCAATTCGTCGTTTCGAGACACCACGTGATGATCGGGTGTGATAGACTTAACGTTCACATATAACAGGTGCACAACAGTTGCACACGCGGAACACTCAGGTTAAACTTGACGAGCGTAGCATGTACAGACATGGCCTCGGAACACAAGAAACCGAAAGGTCGAGCATGAATCATATAGTTGATATTATCAACATGGAGATGTTCACCACTGAGACTATACTCAACTCACATGATGATCGGACTTGAGTTAGTGGATTTGGATCATGCGCCACTCGAATGACTAGAGGGATGTCTATTTGAGTGGGAGTTCTTAAGTAATATTATTAATCGAACTAATTATCATGAACATAGTCAAAAGGTCTTTGCAAATAATGTTGTAGGTTGCGTTGTTGCTCTACTATTTTTAGATATGTTCCTAGAGAAAATTTAGTTGAAAGATGATAGTAGCAATTATGCGGACTGGGTCCGTAAACCGAGGATTGTCCTCATTGCTGCACAGAAGGGGTATGTCCTTAATGCACCGCTCGGTGTGCTAAAACTCGAGCGTCGTCTATGGATGTTGCGAACATCTGACATACACGTTTTTGTTGACTACATGATACTTTAGTGCGTAATGCTTAAACGACTTAGAAGTAAGGTGCTGAAGACTTTTTGAACGTCACGGAACATATAGATGTTCTAAGAGATGAAATTGGGATTTCATGCTCGTGCCCTTGTTGAGAGGTATGAGACCTCCAACAAGATTATTTGTCTACAAAGTAAGTAAAGGAGAAAAGCTCAATCATTGAGCATGTGCTCAGATTGTCTGAGTGCAACAGTTGCTTGAATCAAGTGGGAGGTAATCTTCAAGATGAGATAGTGATGGTTCTCCAAAGTCACTGCCACCAAGTTACTAGAGCTTCGTGATGAACTATAACATATCAAGGATAGATATGATGATCCTTGAGCGATTCGCAATATTTGACACTCCGAAAGTAGAAATCAAGTAGGAGCATCAATTGTTGATGGTTAGTAAAACAACTAGTTTCAAGAAGGGCAAGGGCTAGAAGGGATACTTGATGAAACGGTAAACCAGTTGCTGCTCTAATGAAGAAACCCAAGGTTGAACCCAAACCCGAGACTAAGTGGTTCTGTTATGAGGGGAACGGTCACTGAGGCGGAACTACCATAGATACTTGGTAGAAGAGAAGGGTGGCGAAGTCGAGAGAAGTATATTTGATATACATGATATTGATGTGTACTTTACTAGTACTGCTAGTAGCACGAGGGTATTAGATACTGGTTTAGTTTCTAAGTGTTAGTAACTCAAAATAAAAGCTACGGAATAAACGGAGACTAGCTAAAGGCGAGGTGACGATATGTGTTGGAAGTGTTTCAAAGGTTGATGTGATCAAACATCGCACACTCCCTCTACCATCGGGATTAGTGTTAAACCTAAATAATTGTTATTTGTTTTTGCGTTGAGCATGAACATGGTTAGATCGTGTATATTGCAATACGATTATTCATTTAAAGAGAACAATGGTTATTCTATTTGCTTGAATAAATACCTTCAATGTTTTATTGAATCTCGATTATAGTGATACACATGTTCATAATATTGATGTCAAAAGATACAAAGTAGTAATGATAGTGCCACTTACTTGTGGCACTGCCGCTTGAGTCATGTTGGTATCAAATGCATGAAGAAGCTCCATGCGGATGGATCTTGGTACTCACTCATTTTTGAAATGTGTGAGACATGCAAACCATGCCTATTGGTATAAACGCATGTGTAACACCCTGTGTTTAGCTTTCCTCACTAATTAACTTATTTCAAAAATTAGGACCAATTAAAAAAATTGTGAATGCTTGTGATGCTTGAAGTGACTATTGTTTGCTTGCTTGTTGGTATGCTTGTGTTGATTCTCAATGATTCTTGCTACACTTCAAACTCACCTCCCTAGCCCAAAACTCCTGCCTAATGATGATGCCATGTGTTTAGGACCAGCAACTAGTTTTACCAAATATTATTTTCACAAAGAATAATTTCTTTGAATTAAACTTTCAAACCCCTCAGATGAGATTTGTACTACAAGTCCTCAAATTAGGGAATTTATTTTGCAGCAATTATTTTATTTAAAACCTATTATCAAAATGTCTTCCAAAAACCACAATATTATTATTTTAAAAGTTATTTTATTATTTTATTTAAATGCCTTTTTGTGAGGCTAGAAATGGTCTCTTATCAAGGAAAGTTATTTTTATTGCTTTCAAAATATTTAAGAAAATTTAGGCAAACTCAGTGGATATATTTATTACATATATATGAGTTTCAACACATGGTCATGTTCAAAATATTGGGCAAACCCCTCCAAAACCCTTCCTGCCTATTTCAAGCTTTTCAAATATTTCTATAAGAAATATTCTCAATAAGTTCCAGTAAAATTCTAGCATGTCACCTATGATATGTTTGATGATCTTGCCAAGTTTCATCTCAATCCAAGTTAATTTGACTCCCCTAATTATTCAAAAACCCTATCTGTTCATGTCCAAATTTGAGCAACTCTCCATTGTCATGTGTCTCCAAATGTGCTCAAATTTGATGGACACGTTCTCATACTCCAATGATGCATCCACACCAAGAGGTGCATCAAGGAGAATAGAAGAACTTGTCCCAAACCCCTCAAAACCCTCTCTGTTGATTTCTGACTTTGGGAAACTTTACATTATAAAGTTTCTCCAATTGACCCCAAACTTTTTGTGCATGCGTTAATGCTCAAATAATGCCCCCACACCAACTATTGGATTTGTGGGAATTGATTTGGATAGATTTGTAGGAAGAAAGCCATTTCCGCCCATTTCATAGGTTTCCCAAATTTGGTGTCCAAGCTTATTTGTATCTATTATTTGGTCCCGTTAAGTTTCATATCCATTGAAGTCCATATGGTTGCTCTGCCACTCATCAAACACCTTGTGTGCATTCACTTTATTGGCTACTTTGGCACCTTCCACTTTAACCCTTGAGCTCAACTTTCTACCACAGCTTCATATAGTTACATTTTACCTGCAGTAACATTTCCATGGCCACTGGTCAATTATTGGAGAGAGGCTTCATGTAACTATTCCTCACTTTACTTTTGGAATCACCATATTCACCCCTCTTGCCCCACTTCTTCTTAAGCCAAAGCCCCCACCTCTTGCCAGAGGGTTCCTAGCACCCCAAGGCATTGTTTCAAGCCAAGATATGGCATGCTCACGTGGAGAAAATGAGAAGCACATCCTCATATTGATTTCTGGCTGAAAGGTAGCCTTGTACAACAAGTGTTAGCTACACTTCCTTGCTTGAGCTGAACATTTGCTGAAATGTGGTCCTTCCATGCCTAAGGCTGTTGGACATGTATTTTCCCCCTTATCTCTCCTGTGAGTGCCCTCACGATTAGCCCAAAGTTTGCTGCTGCAAACTTAACCTCAGCCATCAGCCCTTCAAATCAACTCCACTAGAGACCAAAGTCCTCACTCATCTTCCAGATAGCATGCCCCACCTCCCAGACAACTTTGACTGGTCATTAGAGCCAAGTAGGCACAGGTGGCCATGGTGACTACCACCCTGACCTACAAACCGGGCGCTCTGCTCATTGTTTTCTCCTTCGAGACAGCCTCCGACCATTCCGGCGTGTCTCAGTGCACCAGGATGCTCCCCTTGACCGGTCCAAGCCCTCCAGGACACCAGCTCGCCTCCAAAGGGCCCCAGGAACGCATGTATGCCCGTGCCCTGAGAGCACCGAGAGCTCCTGAGCTCTTTTTCTCTTCCCCTCTCCCTGGAGAACCCCTAACCCATCCATCTTCCCTTGTGTGCCCTGCAGCCGTTGGCCACCGCGCTCGATGCGGGCAATCGGTGCTTCCCCTTGCCCCGTGAGCTCTCCGGCGAGTCCTCCCCGTTGCCTCTTGGCCCCTCCGTGCCCATCTCCCCCCGAGGCGTCAGACGCCGCTTCCCACGAGGACCTGCAGCCTCCCTCGTGGCCATCCTCGCCGGCTCCGCCGCAACCCCTCCCCATAGGCGTTGGGCACAAAAACGGGTGCGGCACGGTCTACCGGTTCCGCCGCCGTGTCGGGCTTCGGCCAGGACGCAGCGCTGTCCATGGCGAACGGCACCGGTGCCCTCTGATCCCCTTCGGTCGACACAGGAGGGAGGAGGAAGAAGCTCCTGTCCCGCAGGCCCATTCCTCCACGGGCCCATCTGTAGGCCACTAGGCAGCTGGCTGGCCCCGCTGGCAGGATTAAGTGGAGACGGCTTGCTCCCTCTGCGTGTCCCTGCACGGAAGGCGTTTGCGCACCTGGGCGCTTTCGGCGTGGCCTCTTGTGGCGCCAGCCCACGCGGCTGTGCCGACGCATCTTCTCTTCAGCGCCCTGGGCGCAGGATAGCTCCTGGGGTGAAGCCTCTTCTTATTTTTCTCTTTTTATTAACTTCAAAAATAAATAGCAAATTCATTTTAACTCCAATTTACTTGATTCAAATTCCCGCACGATCCTAAAAATCAGGGCTATCCAAGTATGTGCTTTGCACATTTTTCCAAGCAATCTTTCTATGGAGTTTTTATTTAAATCCAAAACTGGATAATTTAAACCCCGACTTTTGAAATTCCTAGAGGATTCAAATCAACTCCAATTGGAGTGAATCCAATTTCTAGAGACTTATTACATCATGCCCTATTTTGGAAGCCTTGGTCAACTTTTTTATCAGGCTTTATTCTGTTGTACTAAATAAATAGCTTCCTATTGCTATTTATTCCATATTAGAAAATTCCTAGAATATTCATTTCAACTCCAAATCCAGTGAAACAACTTCCTAAATATTTCTAAAGTTGTTCTCTGTTAAATGAGTGCCTGCACTCATTTTTATCATAATATTTTCTGTGGGCTTCATAAAGAATCCCCTACTCCTCCTTTCCTCCATTCAGAAATCCTTGATGATCAAAACCTCCTATGGCAAGCTTCTGGTATTTTTCTTATGACTAGAGAGGTCCAAGGAAAATATAACTTCTATTTTTGTAGCACTATTATTTCTTCATGTTGTGTGGCTTACCATGGTTGTTTCCGACGATAGTTGACGGGTAGATGGAGTACTCAGAGTTGGAGCGGAAGACCTTGAAGACCCGAGGACTTATGTGAGCAAAGGCAAGCAACCCTTTGACCATGACTGAGCATATGTTATATTGCATGTTAAGATAGCAAGTATTTCCGTTGCATATGATCATAACTGCCGGTAAATCATTTGATGTGATGTTACCGATGGCTCCTCTGTAGCACATGCATTGAGCTTGATCCTACCCCTTTGAGGATCACGCTATTATCATGTCGACAAGTAATACTAGAATAATAGCATGAGCATGTTGTTGGTATAATTCAATAGTTTATGAAAAACCCCATCGGGTCCCACTAATGCCCGAGGGTGATGATGAGTTAGGTGGCCACTTTTGGTGAAGTGGTGCACCGGGTATTTTGAGTGAGTATGGTTTCAGAAATGGGAATAGATTTATGATGTGTCGACCGTCCCAACCTTACTAGTACGACCACGTTACTCCTTATGGGACGGAACTATGTTCATTACTCTGGTCAGTCCTAGCGAAGAGCCACATTACTAGTGGCGGGAGTGATGTATGGTCACTCTCGTGATGGGGTCGTGCCAGGTAGGACGACTATGCCATTTTTATGAGTTCCAAGCACACTGTTGGTCCCTCCATGGTTGATACTGTCTAGAGTCGGTGCTCGTAAGACGTACAACATGTGGGCTGGGTACAGATCGAGTGGACCTCTTTGTCTAGTATCGTCAGAGGAAAGGCATTGATCGGGTACTTACCTCGGGTATGATATATACCGCGAGTCGTGGATGACATGGAAGTTTCCCGGATCTCGTGGGTCCAGCGTACTACCTCTGCAGAGTGTAAAAGTATTCGAATAGCCGTGTCCACGGTCAAGGACAGTTGGGTAATCCTACTTAGACTACGTCCAGTTGTTTCCGCATAAACCAAGTGTGTGTGAGTTGTGTTGAATAAGTTATTATTATGAGTAATGATATAACCAAGTTTGGTGACTTGGCATATAGGGTGAACCCGCATGGTTCAGCCCTCGACAGATATATTGATATCTGTAACCTGTTCTTCAAAAGTAATTCTTTAACTTGATGCATATTTCATGATCAATCCTCCAAGCTGAATTCCAGCAAAGATGCATGTCATTGTATCCTTCACTTTCATTGTTCATGTCATAGGCTGTTTGCGAGTACAATCAAAAGTACTCATTGGCTTGCCACTAGTTATTTCATTGACCAGGTATAAAAGAACATGATATGGTGAAGAGTAACTCGGTGGCGTTCTTGCGAGCTAGGACGCTTCCTAGTCAGAAAGCATGTATGTTAAGGCTGGTGGCATGGTTTCACGCTTTTCAACCAATAATTCCGCTATTGGTCCAATTTGGTGTGTTGGCCTTCAAGGCCCTATATATGTAAGACTCGACCACAATGGTCTTTTATTGTAACAAACGATATGTATGGACGTAAGACTCTTAATATTCAGTATTTGTGTGTTCGCTGAGCATTGATCTCTCGATCACTGAGCAGGTTCATTCGGCAATCTCGGCCCGTAAATCGGGGTCCCCATAGCATGAAACTCCATGCAGATGGATCGTTTGGACTCACTTGATTTTGAATCACCTAAGACATGCAAATCATACCACATCGGCAAGATGACAGAAGGCCTCATTTTCAAGTGAGATGGAACTAGAAAGTAACTTATTGGAAGTAATACATTTGGATGTATGTAGTCCAATCAGAGTTGAGGCACGTAGTGGATATCGTTATGTTCTTACATCATAGATGATTCGGGTAGATACTAGTGTATTTGCTTGATTAAACACACGTCTGAATTATTGAAAGGTTCAAGTAGTTTCAGAGTGAAATTGAAGATCGTCGTGACAAGAGGGTAACATGTCTAAGATATGATCATAGAGATGAATATCTGAGTTGCGTGCTTGGTACAAAATTATGACAAATGTGAAAATTGTTTCACATCTCATGCCACCTAGAACACCATAGTGTGATGGTGTGTCCGAACGTCATAGCCGCGGCCTATTTGATATGGTGCATACTATGATGTCTCTTCTCGAATTACCACTATCATTTATGGGTTATGCATTAGAGACAACCGCATTCACTTTAAATAGGGCACCACATATTTCCATAGAGATGACATCGTATGAACTATGGTTTGGAGAATCCTAAGATGACGTTTCTTAAAAGATTGGGGTTGTGATTCTTTTGTGGAAAATTTTCAGCGTGATAAGCTCGAACCAAAAGAGGATAAATGCATCTTCATAGGACAACCAAAACAGTTGGGTATACCTCCTATCTCAGATCTGGAAGCAAAGTGTTTGTTTCTAGAAACGGGTCCTTTCTCAAGAAATTTTTTCTCTCGAAAGAATTGAGTGGGAGGGTGGTGGAACTTGATGAGGTTATTGAACCGTCACTTCAACTAGTGTGTAGCAGGGCGCAGGAAGTTGTTCCTGTGGCGCCTACGCCAATTGAAGTGGAAACTGATGATAGTGATCATTAAGCTTTGGATCAAGTTACTACAAACCTCGTAGGTTGACAAGGTCGCGTACTGCTACAGAGTGGTACGGTAACCCTGTCTAGGAGGTCATGTTGTTGAATAACAATGAACCTACGAGCTATGGAGAAGCGATGGTGGGCCTGGATTCCGGCAAATGGTTGGAGGCCATGAAATTCGAGAGAGGATCCGTGTATAAAACAAAGTGTAGACTTTGGAAGAACTACTTGATGGTCGTAAGACTATTGAGTACATACGGATGTTTAAAAGGAAGACAGACGATGATGGTGAAATGTCACCATTAAGAAAAGCTCGACTTGTCGCAAAGATGTTTCCGACAATTTCATAGAGTTCACTATGGTGATATTTTCTCACTCGTAGTGATGCTATAAGTCTGTTGGAATTATGTTAGAAATTGTTGCATTATTTATGAAATATTGCACATCGGATGTTAAAACATTGCTTCCTCGACGGTTTCCTTGAGGAAAGGTTGTATGTGATACAACGAGAAGGTTTTGTCGATCCTAAGGATGCTAACAAGTATGCAAACTCCAGCGATCCTTCTATGGACTGGTGCAAGCATCTCAGAGTTGGAATACACGCTTTGATGAGATGATCAAAGCTTTTGGGTTTATACAAGGTTTATGAGAAACTTGTATGTCCAAAGAAGTGAGTGGGAGCACTATAGAATTTCTGATAAGTATATGTGGTTGACATATTGTTGATCGGAAATAATATAGAATTTTTGGAAAGCATAAAGGGTTGTTTGAAAGGAGTTTTAAAGGAATACCTAGATTAAGCTACTTGAATATTGAGCATCAAGATCTATAGAGATAGAATAAGATGCTTAAATAAACTTTCAATGGAATGCATGCCTTGACATGTTTTTGAAGGAGTTCAAAATAGATCAACAAAGAAGGAGTTCTTGGCCGTGTTGTAAGGTGTGAATTTGAGTAAAAGTCAAAACCCGACCACGACAGAATAATTGTAAAGGACGAAGGTCGTCCCCTACGCCTTAGCCGTAGTCTCTAAACTATGCCATGCTGTGTACCGCACCTGATGTGTGCCTTGCCATGAGTCTGTCAAGGGGTACAAAGAGTGATCCAAGTTTGAATCACTCTCCAGCACTCAAAGTTATCCTTACTAACTACTGGACTAAGGATTTTTTTTCTCGATTATGGAGGTGATTAAATAGTTCACCGTAGAGGGTTACGTCGATGCAAGCTTTGACACTAATTCGAATAACTATCAATAGTAAACTGGATTCGTATAGTGGAGCAGTCATTTGGAGTAGTTCCAAATGGTGCGTGTTAGCAACATGTATAGGATGACATCGAAATTTGTAAAGAACACGGATCTGAAAGGTTGAGACGTATTGACTAAAAACCTCTCTCACAAGCAAGATATTATCAAACCCCATAACTGTATGGGTGTTAGGTTCATTACAAGCACATAGTGATGTGAACTAGATTATTGACTCTAGTGCAAGTGGGAGACTATTGGAAATATGCCCTAGAGGCAATAATAAATTGTCTATTATTATATTTCCTTGTTTATGATAATTGTTTATTACCCTTGCTAGAATTGTATTGATTGGAAACTCAAATACATGTGTGGATACATAGACAACACACTGTCCCTAGTGAGCCTCTAGTTGACTAGCTCGTTGATCAAAGATGGTCAAGGTTTCCTGGCCATAGACAAGTGTTGTCACTTGATGACGGGATCACATCATTAGGAGAATGATGTGACGGACAAGACCCAAACAATAAATGTAGCATATGATCGTGTCAGTTTATTGCTACTGTTTTTGTGCATGTCAATGTATCTATTCCTATGACCATGAGATCATGCAACTCCCGGACACCGGAGGAATTCCTTGTTTGTATCAAATGTCGCAACGTAACTGGGTGACTATAAAGGTCCTCTACAGGTATCTCCAAAGGTGTCTGTTGGGTTGGCATGGATCAAGACTGGGATTTGTCACTCCGTGTGACGGAGATGTATCTCGCGGCCCACTCTGTAAGACAACATCACAAGAAGCCTTGCAAGCAATGTGACCAAGGAGTTACTCACAGGATCTTGTATTACGGAAAGAGTAAAGAGACTTGCCCGTAATGAGATTGAACTAGGTATGGAGATACCGATGATCGAATCTCGGGCAAGTAACATACCGAAGGACAAAGGGAATAGTATATTGGATTATATTAATCCTTGACATAGAGGTTCAACCGATAGAGATCTTTGTAGAATATGTAGGAGCCAATATGGACATCCAGGTCCCACTGTTGGTTATTGACCGGAGAGTGTCTCAGGTCATGTCTGCATAGTTCTCGAACCCGCAGGGTCTGCACACTTAAGGTTCGGTGACGTTTCGGTATAGTTGAGTTATATGTGTTGGTGACCGAAGGTTTTTTCGAGTCCCGGATGAGATCCCGAATGTCACGAGCGTTTCCGAAATGGTCCGGAAACGAAGAGTGATATATAGGAAGTCTTGTTTTGGTCATCGGAAAAGTTTCGAGCTCATCGGTAGTGTACCGGGAGTGCTGGGAGGGGTGTCGGGAACCATCGGGAGGGGTGTCACGCCCAAGGGGCCTCATTGGTTGTGGGAAGAGATAAACCAGCCCCTAGTGGGCTGGAATAAGTTCCCACTAAGGCCCATAAGGTTTGACAAGGAAAAAAACAAGGTGGAAAGAGTTTCCAAGTGGGAAGGAGGAATCCCACTCCAAATAGGATTAGAGTAGGACTCCTCCTCTCTCCCTTGCGCAAGAGTGAAAAATAGGCTGCCCTAGGGCGCAGCCCTCTCCCTCCTCTCCTCCTATATATACTAAAGGTTTTGAGGGTTTTGACACAACAGAAAACAACCACGTGCTGCACTCTCTCTCTCTAGATCTGTTTCTCCTCTAGTTTCAACGGTGATTAGGCGAAGCCCTGCTGGAATAGCACCACCAACACCACCACCATGCCGCCGTGATGGAGAACTCATCTACCTCTCCACCCCCTCTTGCTGGATCAAGAAGGCAGAGATCGTCATCGATCTGTACGTGTGCAGAACGCGGAGGTGCCGTCCGTTTGGCACTTGATCGGGATGGATCGTGGGACAGATCGTGAGACGGTTTGTGGGACGGATCGTGGGATGGTTTGTGGGAAGGATCGTGAAGACCTACCACTACATCAACCTCGTTTATTAACGCTTCCACTTAGCAATCTACAAGGGTATGTGGATCCGATCTCCCTCTCGTAGATGATCATCACCATGATAGGTCTTCGTGTGCGTTGGAATTTTTTGTTGCCCATGCTACGTTCCCCAACAGCCAAGCCGTGGGAGAGACCTTGACACACCCCCTAATTGGCACGCCAAATTTTGGATTTCTTTCTCCGCAAAACCCTAAAGATTCGAACTCAGGGGCGTGAACGAAGATCTCTCACTAGCTCACCTCACCTAACTCGGTACTCACTCGGAATGGCGGGGAACTCACTCGATGGTGAGGATGACAAAGAACACGACAGTTTCCTAGGTTCGGGCCGCTGAGAAGTGTAATACCCTATTCCTGCTTTGGTGGATTGCCTGTCGTGGAGGTTGGTGGATGAAGAAGTACAGTGTTTGAGAGCCTCCGGAGGCTGGGTGGCCTTTGTGTGGTGCAAGCGGGCGAATGAATGGATCGGATCCCCCCTCTATGAAGTAACCTACTCTCTATATATAGTGGTGGTCCCGGTCCTCTTCCCTTATCGTTTCGGCAGGAAGGGATCCCATGACGACCAATTTTGAAGGGGAACAGGGGAACATGCTCCCCTGCCCAAATGTGGTCTTCGCGTGCAAAGTGGATGCCAACGCTGCAGGGACGGGTCCAGGGATGACGTCTGTCCTGCTGGCAGGCGGCGACGGCCTTATTGCACTATAATGTAAACCTTTAGAAGATGCCTTGGCACCTCGGTTTGTCCTTGCCCCCTTTGCACTAAAAAGGAAATTGTTCCGTACTGCTTCCTGTTGCTCGCCTGTCCTTCCTCTACGTCATTCTTGACCCCTGGGGTCGGGCCTTGCCTCAGAATATTTGCCGCTCCAGAGGGGTCCTGAGGAGACCCCCTGCGGGTCTTGATGTCGTTCCTCCTCGCGAGGGTTGGACCCTCGTGAGGGCCTTGCCTTGAGTGGTTTTTGGTCGATGCAGTGGGCCAACCCTGGAGCGCAGGCAGGTAGGTTTCGGTACCCCCATTCCCAGAATGCCGATAGGGCCGCTTGAGCGTCAAAAGGGGGCTCCTGACCATCGAGCCTCACGGGCCTTACCTGTCATAAGGCCACATGCCACCCTTGATGCCGTCCACGAACATTCGATCGTTATCACGGGTGGCAGGGCTTGACCCCGAAGTTACGTTTGTTCATTCGATCACAAGCAATGGTGGTTGAGAAATGTGCGGGACTGGATCTTGGCGATGCAGAGCCACTTGAACATTAAAGGGGGCTCCTGAGCATCGCGCTTCGGGAGCCTTACCGGTCACAAAGCCACTTTGCCACCCTAGTGCCGTCCAGGCACATTCGGTTCGTATCAGGGGTGTCAGGGCCTTGCCCTGTGAGGCACCTCACGGCGGTAGGGAAATGTTTGGGACTAGGACCTGCCAACATAGAGCAGTACAAAGCCGTCAACCAGTCTCAGGAGAAGGAGCGTGCAGGACCTACGTCAACCCGCCACACCTTTGCATCGTCCTTCAATCCTTCCGGAACCTACTTCATCCCGTGACACTCTCAAGTAATAACGAGCCGAGGCTGTATACCCCAGGGCCCCTCGAGGACGCGGAGGGGTCCATCCCACTCCTAGTGGGAGCCCTACACTCCGTGCTAGGGAGAAGATGGAGGCAACCAGCATAGTCCTCCAATGACTATGCCCAACCCAAAAGGAATCATGCGCCTAATGCCTCGGGGGTAGGGACACTCGTGAAGCCAAAGCATCCTCGCGACCTCCCAGATACACCCCACCATGATACTCTCATGTAATAACGAGTCGTGGCTGTATACGCCCAGGGCCCCACGAGGACGCAAAGGGGTCCATCCCATGCCTAGTGGGAGCCCTACCCTCTGCGCTAGGGAGAAGACGGAGGCAATCAACTCAGTCCACCAATAACTATACCCGTAGCTAGCAAGGAAATCAACACAATTCACCAATGACTATGCCAACCTAGGTGTGGGACGTGGCTTTTGCTTGCTTCTTCCTCGATCTTGAACTATCTTTTGTCGGACATAAATTTGTCGATTTCAAAAGTTGATGTTTGAAAAACAAAAAAGGGGGGGATTTTCTCTTGTGCTTTCTGGTTTTTCCGGTTTTGTAGCCTCATTTTCATGATGACATTTTTTGAGGAGCTGAACACTCCGCACCACCACTAGGCGCCAAGAACTGTGAAGGCAAGATCTTTCCATCCCAGGGGCGAACTTCTTCAGCGGTCGACCACAGGGACACAGGGACTGGAATCGAAGCACGATACCACCACAAAGAGTCTCGGGGGGCCTCGGGGCGTTCTTGGGAGATGACCAAAGGGACGGGACGAGGAATCGCTCGAGCGCTAAAGGGGGCTCCTGAGCATCGAGCCTCAGGAGCCTCACCAGTTATAAGGTGTTGTACCACAACCCGCACACATGGCGTGTCGAAAGGATCTCCACCCCGTCCCACCTACGAAGCACGGGCTACTCAGGAGGAGCTACGAAAGGGATCGGCGCAAACCCACGAGCTAAGTACCCCGCAGGCCCAGACGGGGGCCATCTGGTTTCGCGTCAAACAAACAATTAACTATAAACACACGTAATAACGAAAGGATGCATGGGCCTAAGGACTAAGCTGCGGCAAGGAACGAGGCCATCGACCAAGCATGCAACGGCACAAGCGATGCCTCAGGAGGATTGGACCTCGTGAGGGCCTTGGCCGCCGTTCCCCCCGGGCAATGGCTGGGTCATTGACGGGCCCCAGGCAAGGAAGCCAAGCCGTTGTCGGCGTTCTCGAAATGGGGGTACCCAGATGGCTGACGCTCGCCGGGCTCACGCCAAACGCCACGCCGCCCGCGTCGCTCAGACGGCGCCCGCAGGCTCCACCGGTGCACACCGGTCGCCATCGTCCGTGATGAACGCCACAACGGGCACCGATGCTCAAGGACAACAGGGCTCCTCCCAACCAGTTACTGAGCACCTCGACGGCCGCACCACCACTCGGTCGCTCATCCGGGGCTCCGGGGGGACCTCACACGCCCGACCGGAGATGCCACACAGTCGGTGTGTGCTCACCATGGCAACCGAGTTGCTCTGCTACTGGCCCGCTCCTGACCGCCACCACAACTGGCTGTAGCGCATCGAGGAGCTCGTCGTTGGCTCCGGTGATTCCGCGGCACTCTCCTATTTGTTTCGACCCCAACCATCCCAAGCAAACGACGCAGAACAAGATGCGCTGCCCCCACCAACGCGGCGAGACGTGCGCCCCGAGCCCAGACAGGAAGCGCGTCCGCGCGGCTAACCTCGCAAGCCTAGAGCGGGGCCATGAGATGAAGCCATCTCTGAGGTGGTCCCTTGGCCCCGCTCTGGCGCGCACGATGGAGCAACAAGATCCAGCCGCTCTCGCGCTTGTCGTTCCCATCGTGCCAGTGGGGTGTCTCGCCATCGCCCCTGAACTCTACCCAACTGCATGGCCCTGCAACTTCAAGACCGACCTACCCCCGCACTATGACGGCACCCTGGACCCGGTAGAGTTCCTGCATCTTTACACGCTAAGCATCAGCGCGGCACGAGGAGGCGACAAGGTCATGGATTGTCGGTTCCCCATGGAGCTGAAGGGTAGCACGCGCTCTTGGCTCCTCAACCTCCCTAAGGCGTCCATCACCTTGTGGGACAGCATGTGCAAGCGCTTCATCGCCAATTTGCAGGGCACTCGCGACCGCGCCCCCACCGTGTACGACCTGCGGCGCATCAAATACCAAGAGGGGGAGACCCTGCACAAGTTCATACAACGCTTCATGGTCATGTGCCTCAAGATCCCTAAGGCGTCGGACGAGGCTGTCATCTCGGCCTTGTCTAACGGAGTCACCGACCTCAAGATGAAGGAGGAGCTCACCATGAGTGAAGAAATGAGCACCGCACTGGAGATGTTCAACCTGGCAAACAAGTGCGCCAGGGCTGAGGAAGGTCGTGTGTCCCTCCTCGGGCCTTAGGCTGTGTAACCAGAGGAGAAGAAGGCCAAGACCAAGGACGTGAAGTGCAAGGCCCCTGCGGTACTCGAAGCCGAGCCTGAGGCGAAGTACGGCCGAGGAGGAGAGCGCCCGTCAAGAGGCGGGCAATGTGCATTTTCCACGACACCGGGGGTCATGAAACCTCTGAGTGCCAAGAGCTCCGGCTGGCCCGTGCAGAGCATTGCAGAACGTGCCCTAGGCAAGGAGACAGAAGCCACACCTGCGGCGGAGGCCGCGGCGCAGGCCACTGGGATGACCGAGAGTCGTGTCAGGGGTGGTGAGAGCAGCCACATGAGGACCGTTGGCATGGCCAACCTCAGGAGGACCGCTGTCATGACCAGGCTCAGGAGGACCGCTCGCGGGCCGACCATCAGGACGGGCAACGACGCGGCCAGCCTCGTGAGGTCCGCCCTCGTGAGGTTGGGCTGCCTCCTCTGCCTCCGCCACCCAGGAGGAGGGATGAAGACAGGCAGGACGATGGGGCTGGGGGCTGCGAGGTGGTCAGGGAATTGGCCTCTATCTTGGGCGGCACCTAGACCCCAGCCTCCAACCGCGCCGTCAATCAGTTCGCATGGGAGGTGAATGCCGCTCTCCCAAAGCTTGAAGCGATGTGCCCCCTTAACTGGTCCGAGACCACCATCGCCTTCGATCACAACGATCAGCTCAGGTGCACGTTCATGGCTGGCACGCTCCCCATGATGTGCACCCAGACCATCAGGACCGTCCTCATCACCAAAACCCTTATCGATAGTGGAGCAGGCTCAACATCCTCTCGGTCGAAACCTTCGAGAAACTCCAGCTACCGTACGCACAACTCCTCCCGACCAAGCCCGTCTTAGGAGTCACGGAGGGGTCCACCATGCCTATCGGGCAGGTGCACCTGCCAGTCACCTTCGGTGAGCGCAAGAACTACCATACTGAGGTCATCATCTTCGACGTCAGACACATCCACCTGCCGTACAATGCGATCCTTGGATACCTGGCTCTCGCCAAGTTCATGGCAGTGACCCACCATGGATACAACGTCCTCAAGATGCCGGGGAGCGGCAGCGTCATCACCATTTCCTGTGACAAGAAGGATGTCGTCTACGCACTCGAGCGTTCTTACAGCACAGGGACAGCAGAGCGCCCGGTCGACCAAGAAGACGAACTTCCTCGCGAGGACCCACGCAAGAAGAAGAAGGAACTCCTCCCGATGGAGCGCCCGGGGGCTATGGGCTCCGTGCCGGGGGACGACACCCTGCCCCCCATCGCATAGGAAGGCATGCTCGACGTCCCCCTTGGGTCGGTCCTTGGGGTTCCCACCAGAGAGATCCCCGGTCGGGCCAATGAAGCAAGGCAGGTGTTCGAGCACAACTCGAGGCGAGCACCGGGGTGCGCCAGCTGAGCTCTCGCGAGTCCATCATCAAAGCAATCTGAGAGCTTCGAGAAGCCCAAGCCGTGCGAGGCAGAGGCTGCCCTGCACCACCAATCGCAATCGCCATCGGCTGCACAGTCCACCGGCCTCGCATCTGCATGAACATGCTCGCAATCAACATAGTCGCGGCTCAAGGACCTTTCTGGCCCGCGCCGACTAAGCACCGGTGGGTGTACCCGCACGCCGGTGCACACATGCCCTTCGGGCTGGAAAACATGGCTGCCACCTATCAGCGGCTCCAGCGGGCCATGCTCATGCCCCGCTCGCTAGGCGTGTCGGGGAGGAGGAGGCTCTCAGGCCAAGCGAAGGCCACGAGCCTCGGGAGACGGCGGGCCCGTGAGGGTCGCGACCGCAGAGATAGGAGATTAGACAATGACGACACTCAGCACTTCAGCAGCATGGCCGCCAGGTGACTTTTTGTTTGCTGCTCCTAGGTAACTTTTTGGCTCACCCCGTCCGAGGACGTCCACAAGGCCATGCAGTCTCCAGTAGCCTAGGGCACTCCCAGCTGCTACTTTCATTTAAGCATCTTTCAGTTGTTTCTACATCACCCGCTTCGAACCCTAATGTTTTACCTTGCTTACGTCTTTGGGCGGTCGACCCCCGCATGGGGGCTCCGGTCAAAGCTTCTCTTTGTAGGTCGCCTGAGACATCAAACACCCAATCTCACTCCCAAAGAAAAGAAATCAACAGGTTTTACCAATGACCCAAAAGAAGCTTAGTCCACCAATGACTCGCGGGTAGGGACACTCGCGAGGTCAAAGCATCCTCGCGACCTCCCAGATACACCCCACCGTGCCACTCTCACATAATAACGAGCCAAGGTTGTATACGCCCATGCCCCCCCCCCCCCCCCGAGGACATGGAGGGGTCCATCCCACGTCAAGTGGCAGCCCTATGCTTTGTGTTGGGGAGAAGCTCAGTCCACCAATGACTCGGGGGTAGGGACACTCGTGAGGCCAAAGCATCCTCGTGACCTCCCATATACACCCCCACCGTGACACTCGCACGTAATAACGAGCCGAGGCTGTTTACGCCTAGGGCCCCCCGTGGATGCGGAGGGGTCCACCCCATGCCTAGTCGACGACCTATGCTCCGTGCTAGGTACAGATGGAGGCAATCAACACAGTCCGCCAATGACTATGCCCTCAACTGGCACCAACGCAGTCCACCAATAATTGTGCCCATAGCTGGAACCAACACAGCCCGTCAATGGCTACACCCGCGGCCGGCATGGAAATCGACAAAGTCCACCCGCGACTACGCCCACGCCCAGTGCATGGGACAAAGAACTGAAGGTACGGAGCCGCTCGTACATCAAGGGGGACCCCTAAGCATCAAGACTCACGGGCCTAACTGCGCCGTAGCGCTTTTCCCCTTTGGGCCATCCTCGGTTTCCGATCGATTCAATCGCAGGGAGGTACACGCGGAGCGGGACCTGCCGACGCAGAGCGTAGTGCGCTCAACAAGCCACCTCACATCAATTAGGAGGGACACTGGAATCGCTCGAACGTCAAGGGGGACCCCTAAGCATCGTGACTCAGGGGGCGAACTATGCTCGCAGCCCCTTCGCCCTTTGGGCTGCCCTTGGTTCACGGTCGATTCAATCGTGAGGAGGTACACGTGGGGGCGGGCCCTGCCGACTCGGAGTGCTGAAAGTGTTCTAAAGTTTTACAATCCTTGTCGCGTTCTCCTCTTAAGGGAAGCTCGCGCGTCAAGGGGGACTCCTGAGCATCGCGACTCAGGGGCCTAACTGCGCTCGCAGTCCCTTCCCCCTTTGGGCCGTCCTTGGTGTACGGTCGGTCCAATCGCGGAGAGGTACGCGCGGGGCGGGCCCTATCGACGCAAAGTAACACAGCAAACATGATAGAAACAAGGCAAAGAAAATATTCAACCATTCAGTTATTACAAGCCTTGATAAGTTTATGAAAACGCAAATAAGTTTGACGCCTCCACGAGGCACAATGTGCATTGGAGGGAAACGAGAGGGACAAGAAATCAGGAGGAGCCGCCGCCGGATGCCCCGTCCACAGGGGGCTGGTCGTCGACGTCATAAGTGTCATCTTCCCTGTCGGCAGCTTGAGCGGCACCTGGAGATGAAAGAGCTGCGACGCGGGCGAACCTCCTCACCAATGCCACCACGAAGCCCTTCACCACCTCCGCGGCGCGGTTGCGGGCCTCGGCGGGGACCGGCAAGATCATGGAGCCGATATCAAATCCCAGCTCACGAAGATGAAGGTGGCTCAAGACGCGAGTCGTGATAACCCACAAGTATAGGGGATCGCAACAGTTTTCGAGGGTAGAGTATTCAACCCAAATTTATTGATTCGACTCAAGGGGAAGCGAAAGAATATTCTCAAGTATTAGCAGTAGAGTTGTCAATTCAACCACACCTGAAAGATTTAGTATCTGCAGCAAAGTATCAGTAGCAAAGTAGTATGATAGCAGCAGTAGCAACAGTAACAAGTAACAGCAAAGTAACATCAGTAACAACAGAGTAACAGTAGCAGCAGTGACAGCAGTAGCAGCAAAGTAACATAGCAAGGACCAGTAGGAAATACTCGTAGGCATTGGATCGGTGATCGATGATTATGTCGAATGCTATTCATCATGTAACAGTTATAACAATGAGAGATAAGTAACTAGCTCCCATTCGACAATCTAAGGTAGGCATGTATTCCATATGTAGTCATACGTGCTTAGGGAAAAGAACTTGCATGACATCTAGTGTCCATCCCTCCCGTGGCAGCGGGGTCCTAATGGAAACTATGGGATATTACGGTTCTCCTATTAATAAAGAACCGGACCAACGCATTAACACTTGGTGAATATATGAACTCCTCATCCTATGGTCATCTCCGGGAGTGGTTCCGGCTATTTTCACTCCGGGGTTGCCGTGTCATAACACATAGTATGTGACTACAACTTGCAAGATAGGATCAACAACACACATATATTGGCGACAACATAATAGGTTTAGATCTGAAATCATGGCACTCGGGCCCTAGTGACAAGCATTAAGCATGGCAAAGTAGTAGCACCATCAATCTCAGAACATAGTGGGTACTAGGGATCAATCCCCGTCAAAACTAACTCGATTACATGATAGATCTCATCCAACCCATCACCGTCCAGCAAGCCTACGATGAGATTACTCACAAACGGTGAAGGGCATCATGGAATTGGCGATGAAGGAAGGTTGGTGATGACGATGGCGACGATCTCCCCTCTCCGGAGCCCAGAACGGACTCCAGATCTGCCCTCCAGATGAAGAACAGGAGGTGGCGGCACCTCTGTATCGTAAAACGCGATGAACTCTTCTCTCTGATTTTTTTTCCGGGCGAGACGGACTAAATAGAGCTGAGATTGGAGGCGGTGGAGCTTTGTGGGCCCCACAAGCCTCCTAGGTGCGGCCAGGGGGGCTTGCCTGATGGGATTGTGGGCTCACGGCTCCACTTCCTCCGTTGATTCTCGCCCCAGTATTTTTCATAAATTCCAGAAAAATGCTCCGTAAATTTTCAGGTCATTCCGAGAACTTCTATTTCTGCGCAAAAACAACACCATGGCAATTCTGCTGAAAACAGCGTTAGTCCGGGTTAGTTCCATTCAAATCATGCAAATTAGTGTCCAAAACAAGGGCAAAAGAGTTCGGCAAAGTAGATATGATGGAGACGTATCAACTCCCCCAAGCTTAAAGCCTTGCTTGTCCTCAAGCAATTCAGTTGACAAACTGAAAGAGACAAAAGAAAAACTTTGACGAACTCTATTTGATCTTGTTGTTGCAACTATGTCTAACTCATAACCAGAATTTCAGCAAGATCACAAGCAAACCACATAAGCAAATGACATCTAGGTCTCACGGTAAACTCATATCAATGGAATAATCAACTAGCGAGCAAATAATAATAAGCAAATGACATCTAGGTCTCACAGTAAACTCATATCAATGGAATAATCAAACGTCAACACTTCAATCAAAACAATCATGAAGCAGTACGAACAGATGGTATATCGCTAGCTCTTTCTGAGACCGCAAAACATAAATGCAGAGCACCTTCAAGGACCAAGGGCTGACTAAACATTGTAGTTCATGGCAAAGAAGATCCAGTCACAGTCATACTCAACACAGTTAAAAGGAAAGCATAAAAATGACAGAGGTGCTCTCTAATTGGTGATTTTATAAGAGGAGGATGACTCAACATGAATATATATAGACAGGCCCTTCGCAGAGGGAAGCATTGATTTGCAGAGGTGCCATAGCTCAAACTTTGAAAAAAGAGATAATAATTTTGGATGGCATGCTTTCATTGTCAACGCAATGACTAAGAGTTCTCACCATCTTCCACGCTACACATGCTATAAGCGGTTCCCAAACAGAAAAGTAAAGTTTTGACACCCCCACCACCAATCAATCACACTCCACAACTAGCCGAATACTCGGGTGCCGTCCATACCAACATCAATCCAGGGGGAGTTTTGTTTGCAATTATATTTTCAATTTGAGCATGGAACTAGGAATTCCAATTACCGGCCCCTTTCTCGTGAATGATAGTGAATAAACACATATCGAGGATAACACGCCTAGCATGGAAGATACTGATAGCCCCCTATCACCACATGAGCGGTTCGGGCATGCAAAACAGATTATTTCTTGAAGGTTTAGAGAGTGGCACATGCAAATTTACTTGGAACGGCAGGTAGATACCACATATAGGTAGGTATGGTGGACTCATATGGAACAACTTTGGGTTTATGGAAGTGGATGCACAAGCAGTATTCCCGCTTAGTACAAGTGAATGCTAGCAAAATACTGGGAAGTGACCCACTAGAGAGCGACAACAGTCATCAAAATGCATTGAGATTAACAAACATTGACTGCAAGCATGAGTAGGACATAAATCACCAAGAACATGAATATCATAGAGGCTATGTTGATTTTGTTTCAACTACATGCGTGAACATGTGCCAAGTCAAGCCACTTGAATCATTCAAAGGAGGATACCATCCTATCATACTACATCATAGTCATCTCAACATTCATGTGGATATCCAAGACAAAACATTATAAGATCCTAGCTAAGTAAGCGTGGCATCAGCAACTATGTTCTCTAAGTTGTCATTGCAAACATGTTTCTCTCACGACAAAGCTGAATTTGTAACGATGAGCTAGTCATATTTACAAAAACAAAATAGATCGAGTTCCTACCACCTTTTCCAGGCTCAGTCACTTCATCATATATCGTCATTATTGCCTTTCACATGCACGACCGAATGATGTGAACAATAATAAGCGTGCTCGTGCATTGGACTAAGCTGGAATCTGCAAGCAAACACAAAGGAGAAGACAAAGTAATATGGCTCTTTGACAGATAAAGAGATAGGCATGCGAGAGCCACTAAACATTGTAACCATGGTCTTCTACCTTCGCCCAAAGAAAAAGAAAACTATTTACACGGGAAAGCTCCCAAAAAGCAAAAGAAGAAAGGAAAATCTTTTTGATTTTTCTCAAACTAGACAGACACACGAAAAGAAAGCGATAAAAAGAAAATAAACTAGCATGGATGATACAGTGGAAAAGTGTGAACACCGACAAACAAAGTGAAAGCATAAGCAAGAATATAATGTCGGTGAGAAACACGTACTTCCCAAGATTAGGCTTTTGGCCTAAGTTGGTCTACTCCCAAGGATGGAAATAACTAGCTCCGGGGTACTCCGGAGTGGACTGAGGATGCCACTACTGTGTGAGCTCCTCCGGCTCCCACTGATAAACTGGCGTCTGGTACTCGATTGGTGGCTCGGGCACGGGCACCTGTGGTTGGGCTAGGCTCCAATATGCGTAGATGTCCGAGGGCATAATAATGTACCTACCTGCATGAAGATTGAACAAAGAAGGAGCAGGCAAAGTAATAGTCTGACGAGTACCCTGACAAAACACCAGGTTATAAATCATCCTTCTATTTATATCTCTATCAAGAAAGTCATGGCGAACCATGCTATCGTAATCTAGATATCTCTCGGGAAGAAGAATTTATTCTTCCTCGTCTAGTCTAATAGGTATCTCAAAGTGTCTAGCAAGACGAGTAGCATAGATACCTCCATAGACAATGCCTTTAGAACGGTTCGTGTTCAACCGTTGAGCTACTATAGCACCCAAGCTATAAGTTTTATCATTATAAAGGGCTTCGTGAAAGACCGCAAGATCTGGGGAACTAAGTGACCCAGCTTTCCCATGGCCAATCAAACATTTCCCCACAAATAATGAGAAGTACCAAAGCACAGGAAAATGAATGCTAGCAGCTCTAGAGCAAGACACTCCTCTCTCCTCTCCTACATCAATTGTATCGATGAAAGCCTCCAAGTCTCGTGGACGAGGTTTATGAATATGCCCAACGTAAGGTAGTTTGCAAACATTGCAAAAATCCTGGAGTGACATGCGCTGGGGGATATCATAAAGTTTGAACTCAACCATAGGAGGGTTCTTCCTCGGATAGAAGTTAAAGCTTTGTTCGAAGATATTAGTGAGGAGGAGGTATTGCGGACACTTATCTTCAACGAAGGCGGTAAGGCCTGTATTCTCCACCAAGTAGTAATAGTCCTCATAAAGTCCGGCGGCGCGTAAGAACACATCGCTTGGCCATTCGCATGCTCGAACTTCCGCAACTCGAGGGACCGGATACTTGGGTTTCTAATCACTTCCATCATCCTTGGGGTCACGGCTTGAAGAGCCTCTTAAGAACCTCCTCATCTGTTCCTTTTTCTATCTCTGAAAATTTCTGAAACTTTAGTGACTCAAAGGAAAAGTGAATAAGGTCCAACAAAACTCATAGCAACTACTCCCACAAGTGCCTAGAAGCCATATTACGCATCAAAACTACTTGGGACCAGCTAAAATTAGCATGCAAAGCTCAAGAAGATGGTTACCAAGGCAGCAAAAATATGCGAAGTATAAGGCACTAGAGCAAAAACTAATTGGAGAAATGGAGGAGTCAATTACCAAGGAGTAATTTCCCCCAAACAGTTTGGAGAATGGTGCTTTGAGCAAGGAGATCGAAAATCCCAGCAAGAGGAGCAAGAACACGGGTTTGAGCTGCGAAATGATTTTTTCTGGAGGTAGGAGAAGCAGATGGGAGCTAGAATGAGTGGAAGGGGTGCACGTGGGCCCCACAAGCTTGGTAGGTGCGGCCAGGGGGGTGCCCGCGCTTCCAGGGCTTGTGGCCCACTGGTGGGGCCCCAGACTAGCTCTTCGTCTCAGTATTTTTCAAAAATTCCAGAAAAAAATCATACTTGATTTTCAGGACGTTCGGAGAACTTTTATTTTCGGGGTACTTTTGTACGTGACGCTAAGACCGAAAACAGGGAAAACTATACTAAACCTATAATTTTTCTTCTGAGCTACCGAAGGTGAAAGCTTGGAACAGAGGTTTGTGACTCCTCGATTCATCCTTCTCAGGGTTATTGAAAGAAATCCGTCAATGAGGTTGATCAAGTCTCCTCGACAAACCTTTTCAAATCGCAAAAGAAGATGGAGAAATATTTTTGAATAGTCACTAGGTTACCTCAATGGGGATGTGTATCTCCCCAATAAGCAAATCATACTTCATCTTAACAGGAGGTATAGGGCATTCAAAGCTCCCAATAAGAATCGATGAAGTTTTTTCGATAGCATTGATGCAATGTACTCGATATTGTTTCTTCGGAAAGTGCACCGTATGCTCATTACTGTTGACATGGAAAGTGACATTGCCTTTGTTCCAATCTATAACAGCCCCTGCAGTGTTTAAAAAGGGTCTTCCGAGGATGACCGCCATGGCATCGTCCTCGGGAATATCCAAGATAACAATTTCTATTAAGATAGTGATGTTAGCAACCACAACAGGCACATGCTCGCAAATTCCGATAGGGAAAGCAGTTGATTGGTCGGCCATTTGGAGAGATATTTCAGTGGGCGCCAACTTATCCAGTTCAAGTCTACGATAAAGAGAAAGAGGCATAACACTAACACTGGCTCCAAGGTCGCATAAAGCAGTTCTAACGTAGTTACCTTTAATGGAGCAAGGTATAGTGGGCACACCAGGATCACCTAGTTTCTTAGGAGTTACACCCTTGAAGGGATAATTAGCAAGCATGGTGGAAATCTCAACCTCAGGTATCCTCCTCTTATTAGTCACAATATCCTTCATGTACTTAGCATACAGAAACATTTTGAGCATATCTGTCAAATGCATTTGCAGAAAGACAGGTCTAATCATTTGAACAAATTGCTAAAAATCCTCATCATCTTTTTTCTTGGATGGTTTGGGAGGAAAGGACATGGGATTCTGAACCCATGGTTCCCTTTCTTTACCATGCTTCCTAGCAGCGAAGTCATTCTTATCGTATCTTCTATTCTTAGGTTGTGGGTTATCAAGATCAACAGGTTCAATCTCCACATCCTTATCATTGCTAGGTTGAGCATCAACATGAACATCACTATTGATATTACCATTAGGCTCATGTTCATCACCAGATTGTGTTTTAGCATCAGAAACAGAGGTATCATTTGGACTCTCAGGTGTATCAGCATCTGGGTTGCTAGCGTGCAAGTTCCTATCATCTTTCTTCTTCTTTCTAGGATGACTAGGTGCATCAGTGCTAACTCCTTGAGAATCTTGTTCATTTCTCTTAGGATGACCCTCAGGATACAAAGGTTCCTGAGTCATTCTACCGCCTCTAGTGACGACTCTAACAGAATTGTCTTTCAACTCATTGAGCAAGTCATTCTGAGCTTTAACTACTTGTTCTACCTGAGTAGTAACCATAGAGGCATGTTTACTCAGAAGCTTAAGATCATTGACATTTCTATCCGCACAAGCACTTAAATGACTAAGCATACGAGCATTCTGTTCCAATTGTCTGCTAACATAATCATTGAAACTCTGTTGTTTGTCAACAAAGTTATGAAATTCATGCAGGCATAAGCTAGCAGGTTTATCAAAATGAATATCATTCTCATCAAACCTACGCAGAGAATTTACTTCTACTACCTATATCGGGTTATCAAGACCATGGGTCTCTTCGATAGCTGGTAGATTTTTGACATCTTCAGATTTAATGCCTTTCTCTCGCATAGATTTCTTAGCTTCTTGCATATCTTCAGGACTGAGGAATAGAATACCTCTTTTCTTCAGAGTTGGCTTAGGAGGTGGTTCGGGAATAGTCCAAGCATTCTCATTGCACAAGATGTTATTAAATAGAATCTCAGCTTGTTCTACGGTTCGTTCCCTAAAAACACAACCGGCACAACTATCTAGGTGGTATCTGGAAGCATCGGTAAGTCCACTATAGAAGCTTTCAAGTATTTCATTCTTCTCAAGAGGGTGATCAGGCAAAGCATTTAGTAGCTGGACAAGCCTCCCCCAAGCTTGTGGGAGACTCTCTTCTTCAGCTTGAGCAAAGTTGTATATTTCCTGCAAGGCAGCTTGCTTCTTATGGGCGGGGAAATATTATTCAGAGAAGCAGTAGACCATATCCTGGGGGCTACGGACACAACCAGGAGCAAGAGAAGTGAAACAAGTCATAGCATCATCCTTTAGCGAGAAAGGAAACAGCTTGAGGATATAGTAGTGGCGGATCTTTTCCTCACTAGTGAATAGGGTGGCTATATCGTGCAGTTTGGTAAGATGTGCTACGACCGTTTCAGACTCATAACCGTGAAAAGGATCAGATTCAACTAGAGTGATTAACTCAGGGTCGAGAGAGAATTCATAATCCTTATCGGTCACAAAGATACGCGAAGTAGCGAACTTTGGGTCATATTTCATCCTAGCGTTCAAAGATTTTTCTTTCCACTTGAGCAGTAATTTCTCAACATCATAGCTATCCTTACAAGCAAGAAACTCCTCATCTATCTCTCCCTCCATAACATAATGCTCATACATATCAGGCAATTCATTTCTAGGAGAGCTAGTTCTAGCAGGCAAAATAGCAGGTTCTACTTCAATAGTATCAGCAGTTTCAGAAGTATCATCACATCTAGCAGCAACTCTAGCAATTTGTGCATCAAGGAGTGCACCTAGTGGCAAAGTAGTATCAAGCATAGCATCATCAGGCAAAGCAGTATCAAGCATAGGATCATCATAAGCATCATGGGCAACAGAAGTAGCATCATCAAGCAGAGGCGACATATCAAGATTTCTAGCAGGAGGTGGTGTCGCAAACATACTCATAACTGAAGGTGAATCAAGTGCAGAGCTAGATGGCAGTTCCTTACTTGTCCTCATAGTGGAGGGAAAGACTTTAGTTCTTGGATCTATCAGATTCCTCATAGTGATCAGCAGACGTAAATCCCATGTGACTCAGAGAATATAATTGTGCTTCCCCGGCAACGGCGCCAGAAAAAGGTCTTGATAACCCACAAGTATAGGGGATCACAACATTCTTCGAGGGTAGAGTATTCAACCCAAATTTATTGATCCGACTCAAGGGGAAGCGAAAGAATATTCTCAAGTATTAGCAGTTGAGTTGTCAATTCAACCACACCTGAAAGATTTACTATCTGCAGCAAAGTATCAGTAGCAAAGTAGTATGATAGCAGCAGTAGCAACAGTAACCAGTAACAACAAAGTAACAACAGTAGCAATAGAGTAACAGTAGCAGCAATGACAGCAGTAGCAGCAAAGTAACGTAGCAAGGACTAGTAGGAAAGACTCGTAGGCATTGGATCGGTGATGGATGATTATGCCGGATGCTATTCATCATGTAACAGTTATAACATGGAGAGATAAGTAACTAGCTCCCGTTCGTCAATCTAATGTAGACATGTATTCCGTATGTAGTCATACATGCTTAGGGAAAAGAACTTGCATGACATCTATTGTCCATCCCTCCCGTGGCAGCGGGGTCCTATTGGAAACTACGGGATATTCAGGTTCTCCTTTAAATAAAGAACCGGACCAACGCATTACCACTTGGTGAATACATGAAATCCTCATACTATGGTCATCTTCGGGAGTGGTTCCGGCTATTGTCACTCGGGGTTGCCGGGTCATAACACATAGTAGGTGACAACAACTTGCAAGATATGATCAAGAACACACATATATTGGCGACAACACAATAGGTTGAGATCTGAAATCATGGCACTATGGCCCTAGTGACAAACATTAAGCATGGAAAAGTGATAGCAACATCAATCTCAGAACTTAGTGGATACTAGGGATCAATCCCCGTCAAAACTAACTCGATTACATGATAGATCTCATCCAACCCATCACCGTCCTGCAAGCCTACGATTAGATTACTCATGAACGGTGAAGAGCATCATGGAATTGGTGATTAAGGAAGGTTGGTGATGACGATGGCGACGATCTCCCCTCTTCGGAGCCCAGAACGGACTCGAGATCTGCCCTCCAGATGAAGAACAGGAGGTGGCGGCGCCTCCTTATCGTAAAACGCGATGAACTCTTCTCTCTGATTTTTTTTCCGGGCGAGACGGACTAAATAGAGCTGATATTGGAGGCGGTGGAGCTTTGTGGGCCCCACAAGCCTGCCAGGCACGGCCACGGGGTGGGGGGGGCTCACGGATCCACTTCCTCTGTTGATTCTTGCGCGAGTATTTTTCATAAATTCCAAAAATATTCTTCGTAAATTTTCAGGTCATTCCGAGAACATTTATTTGTGCGCAAAAACAACACCATGGCAATTCTCCTGCAAATAGTGTTAGTCCGGGTTTGTTCCATTCAAATCATAGAAATTAGAGTCCAAACCAAGGGCAAAAGAGTTCAGAAAAGTAGATACGACGGAGACATATCAAGTCGCAGCCACGAAGAAAAGGTCGCGGCACTCGCTGTCCAAGATCTTGTCCACCTGCATGGCGGCGCCCTCCAGCGCCACGACGAGGTTCTTCGCGAGTGAGGCAAATCCATCCTCCGGGTTGGCCACTTGCTCATCGAACCCGTCCCGGCAGAGGGAGCGGAGCGCCATGCGAAGCTCAAGCTCAACATCAGGGAAGCAGGCCAGTTCCAAGACCTTCTTCTCCTCGGCCGCTGCGAGGGCTTTCTCCTGGGCATCAAGGAGGGCCTTCCTTGAGGCATCCTCTCTCTCCTGCTCTTCCAAGCGAGTCACCTCCTAGGACAGCTCTTCCTCCCGGGCGGGGATCTTGGCTTCACGGGCCTTAAGCTCCTCCTCCTACAGGCAGCACTGCTCGGCTAGCTTGTCCTGCTCCGCTCGAAGGGTGTGTAGGCATGCCTCCACCCCTTCTCAATGTTCGGTCGTCGCCCTGGCTCCCTCCAGCGCCTCCTCACGCGCATCGCGGGCGGCCTTGGCTTCCCTCTCGGCCTTCTCCATCTCGGTTGCGACCTTGCCCAGGGCACTAAAGGCCGCGTTCAGGGCACCCTGGGCGAATACCGAGGTCCTCCCAACCTCCTCCTGAAGAGCCTCCAATATCGTCGTGGATGGTGCCGTCGGGGAGGCTACGTCACAAAGAATAGGGGCCTCCAAAGGCTGTTTGGAGGTTGCAGGCGTTTGTGCATCAGGAGGCCGCGGGGCCTCCAGAGCCCGCCCCTAGGGCAACGGCGTCACCATGGCCGCCTCGTGGTGCTTCGAGGGCTCTGGGGCGCGATGCTCAGGGCCTGGGAGGATGCCTTGCAAACCTCCTCCTCTCCACCGGCAGGCGACAAGGCGTTGCAGAGAACTCGCGGTACATCAGGAGCCTCCTTCGGCTTGACACCAGACTTCTTAATCCTCGCCTTCGGCGAGACGACATCCCTTGGGGTCAGGCAAAAGAGGGAATTAGCTAAGCACGAACTTCAAATGCACATAGCGTGCCAAGACAAGTGACTTACTCCTCGGGGTCGATCCACCTTTTCCTCTTCGCCTCTCCCGCGCCGGCGGGAGCAACAGGACCCCCCACGGAGGGGGGTGAGCCCGACGCCTCAGGTTTTCCACCGGCGGAGGCGGGATGCGGCAAGGATGACCCAGGCTAGCGCTTCTAGGGGCGAGGACGCACACTGTTCGTGTAGCACGCGGGGTTGACACGGGTCTCTCGGAGGTCCGAATCGGGTGCGAGGGAACCCCCGCGGAGACCCCACCGGCGGCATCATGATTCGCGAGCTCGTGCAGAAGGATAGCCTGTGACGGGAGGGGCGCACTCACTAGGCAGTCCTTGACAGTCTTCTCCGAGTCCCCCTCACCGGAGGTATCGCCGGACGACACCTCTACCAGACCGGAACCTGCGGCTGGGAGGATCCCACGCTAATCAAAGACAGGCAGCCCGGCAATCATGTCGGCCCAGTCGTCAAGACGGTACTACGGACCCAGAGCCTCAGGAAAGTCACCAGGGTCACTGCCCAGCAAGATTGCCACGACCTTGCTCAGCTCATCAGTAGGGAGGTCTTGGGACCAGAGCCTGAGCTCGTCGCCACCAGCGCCGTACCCCCACAGGGGCCTGGAGTGGGCATGAAGGGGCACCACATGCTACGCCAAGAACTCCTTCACTATCATCCCACCAGACAGCCTCTTGGCGCTGATGTCGTGGGATAAGCGCTCCAGGACGGGCGCAACCCGAGGATCGGAAAGCTTCACCGAGCTCCACATGAAGGTCTTCTCCGGCAATCCCTTTGGCTCCTCCTATCGGGGGTTGACGTCCTTGAGGCCCATAAGAACCCAGCATTTCCTGAAGGTTTCCACCTTCTTCCCGGTCTTCAGGAGCAGGTTGCCGCTCAGGGCCGCCACGAAGGAGACACACGCCAAGAAATGGGCGCCGTCATGCAGACACAGGCTAAAGAAGTGGTGGAAGAGGGCCACTGAAGGCTGCATTCCTACGAAAGCCTCCAGTAGAAAGCGAAGACGGACAGGAGCAAGACAGAGTCGGGCTAGAGATGAAGAGTCTGGATCCCGTACTGGTTCAAGATGGCGGTGAAGAACGAGGAGAAAGCTGGCACCAGTCTGGCAAAGATGCTATGGAGGAACAAGGGGTACACCGCCTTCGATGCGGGCTGCTCCTCTATGGCACCAGGCTAGATCGGGGTCCGCCCGAACTCGTTGGACTCGACCGCACTCTAGGGAAACACGGGGGCGAGATCCACCTCCTTGGAAACTCGTTGTACCTTGCACCTCTGGCTTCTGCTTGCCGGCGGGCGCCATCGCTGGACTGGCGAAGGAGCGACGCGACACTATATCTTGGGATGCCGGTTGGAGTTGGAGACCAAGGAGGAAGAGCGAGCATGGGAGAAGAAAAGCAATAATGCACCGATGCAACAAGCAAGGCTCCTAATAACTCGGGCAAAGACTGAAGGCAAGGAAGACTGAACGCCAGCCGCGTGACCCGCGTCAGCCAGGCTCACAGGCATTTAGGGCCCGCGGCGTCTCAGGTCGCCCCTGAGGCTTCGCATAGAAGCCAACCCGAGCGCGCCATGGGACCGGGGGCTACAGTCTGTGTTCTGGGAATGGGGGTACCCAGACCTGCCTGCATGTGGCCTAGGGCCGACCCACTTCATCAAGCAAACCAACGGGCTCAACGCCACTCAAGGCGAGGCTCTCGTGAGGGGCCAAGCCTCACGACGAGGAACAACAACAAGACCCGCAGGAGGCCTCCTTAGGACCCCTCTGGGGCGGCGGATATTCCGAGGCGAGGCCCGTCCTGAGGAGTCAAGGGTGACACAAGGGAAGGAGAGGCGAGTAGTAGACAGCAGGGTGGTGTTGTTTCCCCTTTAGTGCAAAGGGGGGCAAGGACGTACCGGGGCCCCGAAGGGATCTTCCAAAGGTTTCCTTTCTGGTGCAACAAGGCCATCGCCGCCCGCCAGCCGGACAGACGTCCTCCCCGGACCTATGCGTGTAGCGCGGGCAGCCACTTTGCACGCGAAGAACACCTTTGGGTAGGGGAGCATGTCCCAATATTCCCCTTCAAAATTGGCCACTGTGGGATCCCTTCCTGCCGAAACGATAACAGGAGAGGACCGGGGCCGCCACTATAAATAGAGGATAGGTCGCTTCGTAGAGGGGGGTCCGATTCCCGAACCACCTATCCACCCACTAGCACTCCGCAAAGTCATCTAGCCTCCGGAGGCACGCAAGAACTGTACTAGCTCATCCACCAACATCCACGAGAGGTATGCACTCCTACGAAAGCCTCGCAGTAGAAAGTGAAGACGGACAGGAGCAAGACAGAGTTGGATTGGAGATGAAGAGCCAGGATCCCGTAGTGGTTCAAGATGGCGGGGAAGAACGAGGAGAAAGCTGGCACGAGTCCGCGCGAAGACGCTATGGAGGAACAAGGGGTACACCGCCTTTGTCGCGGGCTGCTCCCCTATGGCGCCATGCCAGATCGGGGTCTGCCCGAACTCGTTGGACTCGTCAGCAGTCCAGGGAAGCACGGGGGCGAGATCCACCTCCTTGGAAAGGATGCACTCCAAGAGCGGAGAAGTCGGGGCTGGACCTTGCGCCTGTGGCTTCTGCTTGCCGGATGGCACCATCTCTGGACTGGTGAAGGAGCGGCACGACGCTTGATATGGGGATGCCGGTTGGAGTTGGAGACCAAGGAGGAAACGCGAGCATGGGAGAAGGAAAGCAATAATGCACCGACGCAACAAGCAAGGCTCCTCATAACTCGGACAAAGATTGAAGGCAAGGAAGACTCAACACCAGCCACGTGACGCGCGTCGGCCAGGCCCACATACATTTAGGGCCTGTGGCGTCTCAGGTCGCCCATGAGGCTTCGCCTAGAAGCCAACCCGAGCGTGCCATGGGACCGGGGCTACAGTCTGTGTTCTAGGAATGGGGGTACCCAGAATTGCCTGCATGTGGACAGGGCCGATCCACTTCATCAAGAGAACCAATGGGCTCGGCGCCACTCAAGGAAAGGCCCTCGTGAGGGGCCAAGCCTCATGAGGAGAAACAAGATCAAGACCCGCAGGGCGCCTCCTCAGGACCCCTCTGGGGCGGCGGATATTCTGAGGCGAGGCTCGGCCTCAGGAGTCAAGGGCGACGCAAGGGAAGGACATGCGAGCAGCAGACAACGGGGTGGTGCAGTTTCCCCTTTAGTGCAAAAGGGGGCAAGGACGTACCCAGGCCCCGAAGGCATCTTCCAAAGGTTTCCTTTCTGGTGCAACAAGGCCGTCGCCACCCGCCAGCCGGACACACGTCCTTCCCGGGGCTGTTCCTGCAGCACGGGCAGCCACTTTGCACGCGAAGACCACCATTTGGCAGGGAGCATGTTCCCCTGTTCCCCATCAAAATTGGCCACTGTGGGATCCCTTCCTGCCGAAACGATAAGTGGAGAGGACCTGGGCGGCCACTATATATAGAGGATAGGTCGCTTCGTAGAGGGGGATCCGATTCCCAAACCACCTATCCACCCACTAGCACTCCGCAAAGTCATCTTGCCTCCGGAGGCACCCAAGCACTGTACTAGCTCATCCACCAACCTCCACAAGAGGAAATCCACCTAACCCGGAGTAGGATTTTACGCTTCGCAGCAGCCCGAACCTGGGTAAACTCTTGTGTTGTGTGTTTCCCTCGCCATTGAATGAGCTCTTTGCCGTTCCCATCGAGTAGAGAGCTAGGTGATTCAAACCAGTGAGAGATCTTCGTCCATGCCCCTAAGTTCAAATCTTTAGGGCTTTACGAAGCCCGAAATCCGACAGCCACAACGACTACCAGCAAGCAAACCATCTGTCGTGGTTTTGTCACGACATATGTCCTCGTGCAAGGACTTAGGTGTGAGGCCATCGCAACCATGTGGCGGCTTGAAATGGGTTGGTCGGAATCGAGAGACGCGAGTTTACCCAGGTTCGGCCCCTCCGATGGAGGTAAAAGCCTAGGTCCTGCTTGTGTTTCATTGATGAAAATGATGATCTCGATTACAAGGGTGCAAACTCTCCACCTCTAATCTAGTGGGTGTCTAATCTGTCTATCTCATGATTTGTCTTATCTAGACCTAAGTTGTGAATCTTGTCCCTCTTGGGGTGCCTTACCCCTCCTTATATAGGTGGAAGGGGTAGGTTTACATTTAGAGTCCTACTAGGAGTAGGAATAGGACTAGTCTCTCTTGAATCCTAAGTTGGGTCTTGTTTCCTTCTTGTGGGAGTCTTTCCTCTTCTTGGGCCTTCTGTGTGAGTCGGCCCTCCTGGCCTCTCTATGAATCCCCTTATGCCAGAGTGTACACCGGGCCTTGGGCCTTTGTCATTTGTCTGAGTCGCCTACGGGGTAATCTTTGAGCCACCCGCTAGGTCACTACTGAGTTGACGGTGACTCGTCAAGTCCTTGGCGGGTCATACTTCAAGTCGGGTTACACTGCGGGGTATGTCCCCGACGTTATCCCCCAGGTTAGCTTGAATTTATTCATGGTAAGCTCCTGAAATAAGAATAATAAATATGTTAAGGTACCGGCTTGCTCCTCTGGCCGGCTTGATGTACCGAAGTGGCTCCTTGAAAAATCCAGGTTTCTTCTTCATATTAACGAGCCGTGTTCACAATCATCTTGTTGGTACGTGTCCTTTGCAATAAAATACATATGCCAATGAGTCGGCCTCCAATGCTTTGACTTGATGAAAATTTGGGGAATAAGAAATCCACACAATGTTGAACCATCTTCTCTTGCTTCGGTGGGTTATGATTGACAATTGCGGGTCATGATTGTTAATGGTGGGGCATGATTATTGGTAGTGCCCCATCAAACAACTGAACTCCAATTGACTATATCGATTTATTGGGGATAAAGAAATCCTTGTGATGTTGAGCGGGTCTTGCAATGCTTCAACTGGATAAAAATATGTTGAACCGGTCTCCCAATACTTCACCTCCATGACGAAATGAAATGTGCTCTTCAATTTTTGGATATATCCATATTACCTGTAGCGCCCAAGGGCCGGGTCATCAGTGTATGATGGGCCGGGTGTTCTATTTGAACCTCATGATCTGCGAAACAACTTAGTGATGTAGCCCCCAAGGGTCGGGTTGTCTTTCCTGCGGCAACCTGGGACTTTAGAAATTATGATATTAATAGTGTAGCCCCCAAGTGACGGGTCGATTGCTTGCGGCGACTCGGGACTTCCACGTTCTTCTCCTTTGAAAATAAAACATCATATGATGTAGCCCCCAAGGGCCGGGTCATTATGCAATAATGAGCAGGGACTTTGTAAATCTGATGATGTAACCTTGAGCGGCAATGTGTAGCCCCCAAGGACCGGGTTATTATAAAAATGATGAGTCGGTGCTTCCTTGAATCCATACTTGAATAAAGAGCGATATGTAGCCCCCCAGGGATGACTTACCTCCTTGAGGTAGCCGGGTCTGATGATGATGTGATGATTTGGAAGAGCAGTTTGCATTATCCCCCAAGTGTCATGGTGCATGCTTGCAGCGACATGGGACTTCCATACTTTGATGTAATCTTGATTTGAATAATGTAGCCCCCAAGTGCCGGGTTGTGTGCCTGGAGTGACTTGGGAATATTCCTTCCATTGTAGAATAAAATAATATCCACTCTATGAGCTGATGATGCCTTTGTGATAAAAGAAATCCTTGACCGTGGTTTGCAATGTAACCCGGAAAATATATCCTTTGAGAAATCCATATGTTTGAGAAATCCATATGTTTGAGAAATCCATAAGTTTTGTAGTTTACTGCAGAGCACAAGTTTAAGAAATCCAAGGGCCGGTCAATTAGATGACTCAGCATTATATGTGATAGGGCGGCTCTTCGACAATAGTCAATTCTTACGAGCTGGCTTAAAAACCCCAATCATTTAACACTAGTTATGATAAACCATGATGAAAATCCAGCCAAATTGGATATTCAAAGATTTATTTGTACCTGCAATAATTTATGCTTTGACCTAGTTTGAAGACCGGTACGATATGTTTGATGATATGTATGTATGATGCATGATGCAATGCAAGATGATGCATCTATATCACAAAACAATACTGGTTTATGAGACTTGAATCTTACTTCAATGAAACTAGCTTGATAGCCACTGGTTTATCCTCGCTCTTTGTAAGCCGGCACTCACGACCAATCGATGTTATAACCTGGAAGTCAGAGCCAAATGGATGACTTATCTAGAGTACACGGTGTTCGGAGTAGCATCATGCACACACGCAGGTTTAACCAAGTTTGAAAGAAGGCGGCTTAATAGCCCATGGAATATCGTCTCTTTCTGTAAGCCGACACTCACGACCAATCAATGTTTTAACTTGGATAGTTCAGGGTCCAACTGGATTGACATATCGAGAGTAAAAGGGGTTCGGAGTAGCATCATGCAGACAGGCAGGTTTGATCAAGAAGGTGGCTTAATGGGACATCGAGTATCCTCGCTTTCTGTAAGCCGGCACTCACGACCAATCGATGTTTTAACCCGGATAAGTTCAGGGTCCATATGGATTGACTTATCATGAAACAGAGTACACGGGGTTCGGAGTAGCATCATGCAGACATGCAGGTTTAACCATGAATTATTGCCATTAAGCCGGGCACCCATGTTTGAACTGCGCATCGTGGCGACTCGTCCTCTTTGGCAACTTTAAAATACATGCCAATGAAGCAGGGCACCCATGGTTGAACGGCGCATCGTGGTGACTCGTCCTCTTGGGCGACTTTAAAATACCTGCCAATGAAGCTGGGCACCCATGTTTGAACGGCGCATCATGGCGACTCGCCCTCTTGGGCGACTTTAAAATGCCTACCAATGAAGCAGTAGCCCTCAGGGCCGGGTTATCTTCCCTGCAATGACCCGGGGTTCTTGAATTATTCAGCCTGGTTGGATCTGGCAAGCCATGTCTGTGTAGCCCCCGAGTCTTAAGTCGACTCAAGGAGGCGGCTTGAGAATCACCATACTTGATTGGGACATAAGTCGGCATAGGGTTCATGGTGAATAATGAACTTTTGACGTGTGCTTAATTCTCAAGTAGTCCGACTCTTATGATTCCTCCAGGGCCTCTTTCCTTTTTCTTTTGCTGCTTGCTTTGAATTGCCGGCTCAATGATGGCTGACTTAAATTGCAGCTTCATCAGGGATGTTTCCTTCATGACCAACTCTCGTGCTTCTTTTGATATGTTGAAGTAGATATTATTGACCGATGCATCCATACTTTGAGCAACCCGGCGAGAATAAGAGCTGGTTAGTGTTTTGATGATGTCGTGTAAGATATGACTGTCATTCTTTCCTTTGCTCCAATATTCTTGGGGGAGATGGTCTGCAGAGGCGACTTGCATGCGTCCGTTGGGCGGCTCGTATAGGCGAGCACTTCACTAGTATGTTTGATGGAGAATAGACGGCGGCTTGCGCGTGTCTATTGGGCGGCTCATCCATGCGAGCACTGCACCGATATGTTGATGTCGTCCGGACCATGAGAGTGGCGCTTTGCGTTCGTCTGTTGGGCAACTCGTACAGGTGAGCACTGCACCGGTGAGTTAGTATAAACTAGACCATGGGAGAGGCATCTTGCGTCCGTCTGTTGGGCGACTTGTACAAGCGAGCACTGCACCGACTAGTTGATGTGGAATGCGAGAGTTGTATGGACCCGAGAATCGGCCGTGGCATTGTAAACCATCTTGGTTGCGCGGGCGTGAGAGTTGGCCACGTGATTGTAAACCGGCACTGATGGTGAGTTTGATCACTGCGTCGCAAGCTGATGCGCGAGCAATGCAACTCGGATGAACACCGATGCAGAAAAATGTCGGTGTACGCTTCCACTAGTGGGGACGGGGCCTTTAGCCCCGGCCCGTAAGGGGCTTTAGTCCCGGTTCACCAACCGGGACTAAAGGGGCGGGACTAAAGACCTAACCTTTAGTACCGGCCCTTTTACAAGCCGGGTCTAAAGGTGCTCCACGTGGGCGCCTCGTAGCGCCCCACGGGCAGGACCTTTAGTCCCGGTTCGTTACACGGGCCGGGACTAAAGATTTTCAGATTTTGCTTATTTTTGGGGTTTTTTTAATGAAATTATTTTTGGGTTTTTGGGTTTTAGGGTTTAGGTGTTCGGGAGATTAACGTGATTCCTCGTTTGGTGTTCGGAAATTAGTTTTCATATAATTTAAATAGAAATAATTATGCATATCTATATAAGGTTAACTTATCTTACAAGCGAGCATATATATACAATTATATGGATATCTGAATTATCAGGACTAGAGCCTGTCTATTTGATTACATGGACGAACATCAGTAATGGCCCCTAGCTACACTAAATCGTCCTTTGTCATCTATAGGTTCCGTCCTCAGAAAGGTCGCAAGCTCCTCTGCAACAGCAATCGCGCGTTGCTCTGGTAGGACCTTCGTCGTCATGGCCGTGTGCTATATAAGAAGAGGAGATGAATATGAATATCAATCATGATAACAAAGAATGATGGGTAAAAATAGAGGTGTGAATGTTCATTGCTTACGTCGAATCTGTGATCCTTGTGCTGAGAGGTAAACGTGTGAATGGTCTTGCAAACATAGTATCCGCATAGATGCGTTCCCCGTGGCTGCTGGTCGCACTTTACGAGAATAGAATATATATAACCAAAATAATAATCTAGCATCATAAATGTATTGAAAATAGAAGTATATCATACTACTACTTACCTGAGCCGCCCTAAAGGTCAACTTCTCATGCTCGATACCGGGAGTCACGCACTTGAACCGCTTCCAAACCCTGCCCGACAAGGATAATAATTTGCTAAGTTTTTCATTAATTGATATATCAGAAAATCATCAAAAGAGACCGATAGAGCGCAAGAATGATTGAAATTACCCTTGGAGCATGTCCTGCAGGCTTTGGAACTGTTCCAAGGGTCTCGATAATGGGTCGAAGGCATCAACTCTTCCCTTATCAATTTGAATGTCCAACAGAATCCAATGAAAGCTGCACATGTATATATATATGTGTGTGTGTGCGTGTGTGTCAGTAACTTATCAATTACACTTATAAGTGAATGGACACAACAGAGTAAAGACCCTCACCTTAAGTTGTATGGAAACAATATGTGGTCACAGAAATTTTGATCTGTTAGAAACCTTAGAAGGTTTTCCTCCGTCTCCTTGGGATAATTAGTTAGCTTCGCTATATGTATTTTATCTGGGTCAATAAACCCAATATTTAGGATGCTCTTACTTTTACAATCCAGAATCTTCATTCTGCATAATAGAGTACAAGTTATATATAGACAATGAATTGAAATAACTAAACAAGTTATATGTAGACAACGAATTGACAAACTTACAGATAATAGAAATTCATTAGTGATTTGTCGAGGGCGTCACCATTGTACATCTGGAAGAGTTCATCAAAGTCGATATGGATTTGTTCGGGGCGGCCGTAGTACTCCTGTGGGACACTCAGCACGATCATCGTTCTCCCATTCTTTGATTCACTTAAGTACCATTTATGCAAGTAATGCATATTTGTTGGGAGATCATCTTTGCTGACCAAAGGCTCACCCATGACAAACTGTGGCTTAGGGGCTACCACAGCCTTGGGTATATTGTCGTCTTGGGAAGACAGCAATTCTTCAACCGAGACACCACATGCAGCCGCCAACTCCTTTGCTCTTTCTAAAGCTAGCCCCTGCACCGGAGGGGGAACATTCTCGGTTAACACCTTGAGGGGTGGGATCGACTGTTTGGCCTGTTGTCCAAGCTGAGGAACGTCTTATTTTTTCTTGCTTGTAGTTGAACTTGATTTGCTCCCACTTGCACTTGCACGTGATCTGCTCTTTTTCACTTCCTTCTGCAATGTGCGTGTATAGTCATCAGGCTTATGGTGTAAGTCATAAGGTCTGATAGGAAGATTAGCATGACGTACCTTTGGGAGGGGCGACCGTTTGCGCTTTGGGGTGCTCTGTGGCTTAGGAATCGTCGGCGGAGCGTTCTTGGTGGCACGCTCCCACTTAGTATCCGGAGCGGGCGGCGGCGGAGACGGACGACCCAAGTCCGGCGGCGGTGATCGAGATGGACTCGTGTTGTGCTAGCCGACGTCATGTGGAGGGCTTGCACGTGATCTGCTCTTTTTCACTTCCTTCTGCAATGTGCGTGTATAGTCATCAGGCTTATGGTGTAAGTCATACTGTGATGGAAGGGGCGTGAAGTATTTTGCAAATGCTATTTTCTTCTAGGTGTATACCGGGCGGGGCTCGGGTTCCTTCTTTTTCATCTATGCATCATGATGTTCCTTTGCTATCCTGGTGTTTTCCTCGGGGGTACGATCATAAGGTCCGATAGGAAGATTAGCATGACGTACCTTTGGGAGGGGCGACCATTTGCGCTCTGGGGTGCTCTGTGGCTTAGGAATCGTCGGCGAAGCGTTCTTGGTGGCACGCTCCCACTTTGTATCCGTGGCAGGCTCAGGCATTGTATCCGGAGCTGGCGGCGGCGGAGCATTCTTGGTGGCACGCTCCCGCTTTGTATCCGTGGCAGGCTCAGGCTTTGTATCCGGAGCGGGCGGCGGCAGAGCGTTCTTGGTGACACGCTCCCGCTTTGTATCCGTGGCAGGCTCAGGCTTTGTATCCGGAGCGGGCGGCGGCGGAGCGTTCTTGGTGGCACGCTCCCGCTTCGTATCCGTGGCAGGCTCAGGCCTTGTATCCGGAGCGGGCGGCGGCGGAGCGTTCTTGGTGGCACGCTCCCGCTTTGTATCCGTGGCAGGCTCAGGCTTTGTATCCGGAACGGGCGGCGGCGGAGCCGGACGACCCAAGTCCGGCGGCGGTGATCGAGATGGACTCGTGTTGTGCTGGCCGACGTCATGTGGAGGGCTTGGAGGTAATGGAGGTGTAGGTGACCTGCGACAACTCGGAGGCGGTGTTGTCCTTGGGGCCGAGCCTGGAAGCTTGATGTAGTTCTTGTCCCATAGGATGACTCCACCCAGTACTTCTCCGAGTGTCCTCTCATCTTCGGGTCTAGCTATGTCGAGCTCCATATCATTAAACCCCGTCATGATTTCATCCACCCCAACTTTAGCAAAGCCAGCTAGAATCTCACGGCCATGCGAGCGTGCATCAGGGTCAGAAGGTAAAGCTTGTCCGACGGCCACCTTCATGGATATGTTCTTGAATTTCTGATGGAGTTCACATGATGTTGACTCCTTGATTCCATCCACGGGGTAGCCGGGACCGCCCTCTATCATTCTTCGTTCATCGTCGGGCGGGGCCTCAGATTCAGCAATGCTGCTTTTCCGCTTAGATGGGGCGCCGGTAATATCAAGTGCAGGATCTTCCTAGCGCGGTACTCCTCTAAGCTCATCAATCTGCTTCTGTTGCTCGTTAATCCTGGCAAGCAACTGGTTGAACTTGTCATTCTCCTCATCCTGCTGCCGCTTCTTTGCTCTCTCTCGGCTTCTGTATGTGTCTTGGTCTCTGGCAAACCCAAGCCACCACGGGTAAGATGGACCGAAGCCTCGCGTTCGTCCTTCACGTTCGTCATTGCCGAGGACCAGTGTGAGCAAATCTTTATCTCTATCTGCAGTGAACTTTCTTTGTCCCTCCTTAATTTCTTTCACTATCCTTTTCCAATTCTCCCTGGGTATCCTAAGATTGTCATTGCAGATGAGGTCCCCTGTTGTTTCGTCGTACGACCCACCATGCGCAAGGAACCAATTTCTTGCTCTCAATTCCCACTCATCACGGAGTGGTTCAGGTACGATGCCTTTCTCTATCAGATCTTGCTCTTTCTTTTCCCACTTTGGGATGGCAGTCTCATAGCCCCCTGGCCCCAGCTTGTGGTGAAATCTCTTCTTGTCGGCATTTATCTTGTTCTTTTTTGATAATGGTTGGGCATCTTCTGACTCCTTGCACTCTTGAAATTCCTTCCAGTGATTCGCCTCCTTGGCTAGATACCCCTCGAATACTGGCACTTTCTTTGTCTTCAGATAGTTTTTCCATAGCTTCTTCTTCCAGCTACGGAACAATTCGGCCATCTTCTTTAGAGTCCACTACTTGGCTTTGGCCCTCAGTTTGTTTTCGGCGTCTTCATTCTCACATTCTGGCAGGTTGAAATGTGTCATGAGATCATTCCAAAGATTATCTTTGTACCTTTCGGCGACATAGTCACTATCGGCTGCCCCTTTGCGCTTGTTCCACTCCCGAACGCTGATCGGGACGTGATCCCTAACGAGAACTCCGCATTGCTTCTTGAATGTGTCAGCGGCATTCTTAGGAAGCTTGGGTTCGCCCGTAGGCATTATCACCTCAAAGGTGTAATGCGTCCGTGCATCCAACATTCTAGTCGGGTCTCGTTTCGTAGATTTGCTCGATGTGGAGGCCTAAGAGGAAGAAACATTCGTCAAATGAATGTATATGTATACAATATAGATCTATCTCCAATATTTTTCACATATTACAAGTGATTGTCGAACTTCATATGTATACCTTGTCGGACTTTATTATTTCTTCACCGGCTTCTCCACCGGCTTCTCCATCAGTGGAGCTATCACCTTCTCCGTCATTGGACCTATCTCTTGCCCCATCGGCTTCATCTTCGTGTCGCTCGACCTCCATTCCATATCCGGAGTCGTTTAGATATGACGTTGGAGATTCAGCTGGTTCAACGTCGGGGCCGTCTTTGATTATATCTTCGAGAAGTTCTTCCTCTTCGAGGTTCCTGATATGTGGATCCATAGTTCTGCAAAAAAGGGACATTTGATTAACTAATAAACTAACAAACTATATAAGAGGGGTTGGAAACTTTGAAGGCTCGTTTTATATAGGAGGACCTTTAGTCCCAGGTCTTAGCTAGAACCTAAACTCTAAAATACCAGCCGGGCGGAGCCCAGTTCCGGACACTTAAGCATATATAATAGCAAAATTAAACTAGTTCTATTAATTTTCTTGCTAAAAATAAACTACTAACACTTAAGCATATACAATAGAAAAATTAAACTATTAACACTTAAGCATATACAATAGCAAAATTAAGCAATAATCTAAGAAACACTATTAACACTTAAGCATATACACTATACAATAGCAAAATTAAATGACAAAAAAAATATTTCTTCTTCTTGTAACCCTAAACTAATTTTTCCTCTTCTTCTACTTCTTCTTCTACTTCTACTTCTCCTCTTCTTCTACTACTTATCCTCTCCTCTTCTTCTCCTCTCCTCCTCTTCTTATTCTCCTTTTTCTTCTTTTCTTCTCCTCCTCTTCTTATTCTCCTTTTTCTTCCTTTCTTCTCCTTTTTCTTCCTTTCTTCCCTTTTTCTTCTTTTCTTCTCCTTTTTCTTCTTTTCTTCTCCTTCCCTTTTTCTTCCTTTCTTCTCCTTTTTCTTCCTTTCTTCTCCTTTTTCTTCCTTTCTTCTCCTTTTTCTTCTTTTCTTCTCCTTTTTTTCCTTTCTTCTCCTTTTTCTTCCTTTCTTCTATTTTTTTTCCTTTCTTCTCCTTTCTCTTCCTTTCTTCTCCTTTTTCTTATTTTCTTCTCCTTTTTCTTCCTTTCTTCTCCTTTTTCTTCTTTTCTTCTCCTTTTTCTTCCATTCTTCTCCTTTTTCTTCTTTTCTTCTCTTTTTTCTTCCTTTCTTCTCCTTTTTCTCCCTTTCTTCTCCTTTTTCTTCTTTGCTTGTGCTGGCCGGAGTGTTGGGGAGGAGGGGGCGTGGGGCTTACCAGCCGGAGGTGTCGAGGGCGCACGGCGAGGAGCACGGCGGCGCGCGGCGAGGAGGACGGGGCAGCGCGCGGCGAAGAGGGCGGCCCGCGGCGAGGAGGACGGCGGCGGCGAGCAGGACGACGGTGACGGCGAGGAGGACGGCATGCGGCGGTGAGTAGGACGGCGGGCAGCCTGACGGCGTCGTCGAGTTCGTCGCTTGCCGCGCCGGGCAGGAGAACGAGAGGAAGAAGAAGAGAAATGGACGATTTGTGTTCGAAATTTTCTAACTCCCGCTTATACAGGTGGATCTTTAGTCCCGGTTCGGGGCTCGATCCGGGACTAAAGACCCCTTTAGTCCCTGGTGGAGCCACGACCCGGGACTAAAGGCCCTTTTTCGGGTAGACCAAAAGGCGGGAAGTAGGGGCCTTTAGTCCCGGGTGGAGCCACGCCCCGGGACTAAAGGCCCTCTTTCGGCAGACCAGAAGGCGGGAAGCAGGGGCCTTCAGTCCCGGGTCGTGGCAAGAACCGGGACTAAAGTGTTGCCTATATAAACCCTCGCCCGTGCCCACCATATCCCTATTTTTTGGTTGTTGAAGTGTGACCATGCCATGCTCTTGCCACTCTAGTTCATGCACATGACGTGTTCGACGAAATGCCCGAGCCACTCTACTTAAGCTTTCTCCTCGAAGCTCGACCTCCAAGCTCCATTTTCCTTAATATTTGTCTAGGTTTGGCCGTGCACCAACTGCGAGCACCACCGTGGTGAGCCTCTTGTTCTTATCTTCTTTTTAAAATCAAAAAAATCTTACTTGTATGATTTAGATACATACTTGTATAAATTACTCACTATCATTATTTTTTGTTATTATATGGTGCGATGGTTTTGGTATCCGCCTCCGTCGGCCCTCGTCCTGTCTATGATTCGGATGTGGTATATATATTATCTTTTATAACTATTTGTTTTATTTAGTGTTTATGACAATTACGACGACCAATGTGACATATATTTTTTTAATCAAGGAGGTATGTGAACCGGAAATTCCAACCCACATTAAAATTCTTGTCGAGAAGTTAAATTTGGTTGAAAAAGAAAACAAATACTTGAAGAAAAAATTGAAAATAATTGAGGATAAGAATATGGAACTGGAGTTGCATCTCGCCGATGTCATCGATGATCGCAAGATGAAGATCGATGCGATGCGGTTGAAGATGGATGCAATGCGCTTGAAGATGGATGAAATGCGCTTAAAGATTAGGAATATTAGAAAATATGCCATTGATAAAGAGGGTTGGTATCATTATGCTGTTGGGTCAATTGTTACCTTAGTTGCGATTTTGATCGCGTTTGTTGTTGCATTTAAATGTTCTACATAGTTGTATGTTGTTTTATGAGAGAACTTTATGTATTTATTTTTTGCAATAATAACATTTGATCACTACTGTTCTTTGGCTTTAATGTGATGATGAACTTTTATTAATTTGGTCATATGTTCTGCAATGGTTTTTTGATATATTTAATTTCATAATAGAGATGAATCGCCAATGATAATATTTCATTTCATAATATGGTTTTTTGAACTCCATACTTTCTGTGTGTTCAGAAATTTCTGACTTCTTTTGGTATATTTCGTGCATTTACTTATTTTTTTGACCTAGTTGACCCTGAAATTGAAAAGCACTACAAATGAACTTTGAAAATGTTGAAAGTTGGCATGCTATCATCATTTCACCCACATAGCATGTGTTAAAAAGATGAGAGGGCTACGACAAAAACTGGATGCACTTCGTGTACAAAACGGAAAATCTCTCTCGAAGTATCAAGGTTTCGAATGAGAACTCATCTCTTACAAAGGGATTTCATTTTTTTCAACTTATTCGAACTCCATACTTTTTGTGTGTGCAAAATGCACCATTCAAAGGCACATCACAAAATTTCAACAATTTCTGACTTCATTTGGTATATTTCGTGCATTTACTTATTTTTTTGAGCTAGTTGACCCTGAAATTGAAAAGCACTACAAATGAACTCTGAAAATGTTGAAAGTTGGCATGCTATCATCATTTCACCCACATAGCATGTGTTAAAAAGTTGAGAGGGCTACGACAAAAACTGGATGCACTTCGTGTACAAAACGGACAATCTCTCTCGAAGTATCAGGGTTTCGAACAAGAACTCATCTCTTACAAAGGGATTTCATTTTTTTGAACTTATTTGAACTCCATACTTTTTGTGTGTTCAAAATGCGCCATTCAAAGGTACATCACAAAATTTCAACAATTTCTGACTTCATTTGGTATATTTCGTGCATTTACTTATTTTTTTTGAGCTAGTTGACCCTGAAATTGAAAAGCACTACAAATGAACTCTGAAAATGTTGAAAGTTGGCATGCTATCATCATTTCACCCACATAGCATGTGTTAAAAAGTTGAGAGGGCTACGACAAAAACTGGATGCACTTCGTGTACAAAACGGACAATCTCTCTCGAAGTATCAGGGTTTCGAACAAGAACTCATCTCTTACAAAGGGATTTCATTTTTTGAACTTATTTGAACTCCATAATTTTTGTGTGTTCAAAATACACCATTCAAAGGCACATCACAAAATTTCAACAATTTCTGACTTCATTTGGTATATTTCGTGCATTTACTTAATTTTTTTGAGCTAGTTGACCGTGAAATTGAAAAGCACTACAAATGAACTCTGAAAATGTTGAAAGTTGGCATGCTATCATCATTTCACCCACATAGCATGTGTTAAAAAGTTGAGAGGGCTACGACAAAAACTGGATGCACTTCGTGTACAAAACGGACAATCTCTCTCGAAGTATCAGGGTTTCGAACGAGAACTCATCTCTTACAAAGGGATTTCATTTTTTTGAACTTATTTGAACTCCATGCTTTTTGCGTGTTCAAAATGCAGCATTCAAAGGCACATCACAAAATTTCAACAATTTCTGACTTCATTTGGTATATTTCGTGCATTTACTTATTTTTTTTGAGCTAGTTGACCCTGAAATTGAAAAGAACTACAAACGAACTCTGAAAATGTTGAAAGTTGGCATGCTATCATCATTTCACCCGCATAGCATGTGTTAAATAGTTGAGAGGGCTATGACAAAAACTGGATGCACTTCGTGTACAAAACGGACAATCTCTCTCGAAGTATCAGGGTTTCGAACGAGAACTCATCTCTTACAAAGGGATTTCATTTTTTTGAACTTATTCGAACTCCATACTTTTTGTATGTGTAAAATGCACCATTCAAAGGCACATCACAAAATTTCAACAATTTCTGACTTCATTTGGTATATTTCGTGCATTTACTTTTTTTATTTTGAGCTAGTTCACCCTGAAATTGAAAATCACTACAAATGAACTCTGAAAATGTTGAAAGTTGGCATGCTATCATCATTTCACCCACATAGCATGTGTTAAAAAGTTGAGAAGGCTACGACAAAAACTGGATGCACTTCGTTTACAAGACGGACAATCTCTCTCGAAGTATCAGGGTTTCGAACGAGAACTCATCTCTTACAAAGGGATTTCATTTTTTTGAAATTATTTGAACTCCATACTTTTTGTGTCTGCAAAATGCACCATTCAAAGGCACATCACAAAATTATCAACAATTTCTGACTTCATTTGGTATATTTCGTGCATTTAATTATTATTTTTGAGCTAGTTCACCCTGAAATTGAAAAGCACTACAAATGAACTCTGAAAATGTTGAAAGTTGGCATGCTATCATCATTTCACCCACATAGCATGTGTTAAAAAGTTGATAGGGCTACGACAAAAACTAGATGCACTTCGTGTACAAAACGGACAATCTCTCTCAAAGTATCAGGGTTTCGAACGAGAACTCATCTCTTACAAAGGGATTTCATTTTTTTGAACTTATTTGAACTCCATGCTTTTTGCGTGTTCAAAATGCAGCATTCAAAGGCACATCAGAAAATTTCAACAATTTCTGACTTCATTTGGTATATTTCGTGCATTTACTTATTTTTTTTGAGCTAGTTGACCCTGAAATTGAAAAGAACTACAAATGAACTCTGAAAATGTTGAAAGTTGGCATGCTATCATCATTTCACCCGCATAGCATGTGTTAAATAGTTGAGAGGGCTACGACAAAAACTGGATGCACTTCGTGTACAAAACGGACAATCTCTCTCGAAGTATCAGGGTTTCGAACGAGAACTCATCTCTTACAAAGGGATTTCATTTTTTTGAACTTATTTGAACTCCATACTTTTTGTGTGTGCAAAACGTACCATTCAAAGGCACATCACAAAATTTCAACAATTTCTGACTTCATTTGGTATATTTCGTGCATTTACTTATTTTTTTGAGCTAGTTCACCATGAAATTGAAAAGCACTACAAATGAACTATGAAAATGTTGAAAGTTGGCATGCTATCATCATTTCACCCACATAGCATGTGTTAAAAAGTTGATAGGGCTACGACAAAAACTGGATGCACTTCGTGTACAAAACGGACAATCTCTCTCGAAGTATCAGGTTTTCGAACGAGAACTCTGGATGCACTTCGTGTACAAAACTGGCTGACTCTTGGAAAGTACATATAGTCGAAGATGGTGGCCTGGCCAAACAGTACAGCTCATCTCCAACGGTGTCGTCATTCATGAGATGTGTCTGCAACCAACTGCCGAAAGTCTTCTCGTGTTCCCCTTTAATCCAAGAGTCAGCCTTCCCCGGGTTTTCGGAGCGTAGAATATTCTTGTGTCTCACGATATACGGAGCCACCACGGTGGAATTGTGTAGAACTGTGTAGTGTACTTTAGAGAAAGAATGTCCGTCCATACATACTTTTGCTTTCCTTCCTAGTGTGCCTTTTTCTGTCAGCCTACCCTCATACCGAGATTCAGGAACACCAATCGGCTTAAGATCAGGAAGAAAGTCCACACAAAACTCAATGACCTCCTCTATTCCATAGCCCTTGGACATGCTTCCTTCTGGCCTAGCACAGTTACGAACATATTTCTTTAAGACTCCCATGAACCTCTCGAAGGGGAACATATTGTGTAGAAACACAGGACCGAGAATTCTAATCTCTTCGACTAGGTGAACTAGGAGGTGTGTCATTATATTGAAGAAGGATGGCGGGAACAACAACTCAAAGCTGACCAGACATTGGACCACATCAATCTGTAACCCTGATAGACTTTCTCGATCGATTACCTTCTGAGAAATTGCATTGAGGAATGCACATACCTTCACAATTGCCAGGCGAACATTTTCCGGTAGAATTCCCCTCAATGCAACCGGAAGCAATTGCGTCATAAGCACGTGGCAGTCATGAGACTTTAGGTTTTGGAATTTTTTGTCTTTCATATTTACGATTCCCTTTATATTCGACGAGAAGCCAGTCGGGACCTTGATACTGAAAAGGACTTCAAAGAAGATTTCCTTCTCTTCCTTAGTAAGAGCATAGTTGGCACGCCCTTGAAACTGCCCTGGATGCAAGCCATCTCTTCCTTTATGATGTTCCAGGTCCTCCCATGATTCCAGTGTATCTTTTGACTTCCCATACAAGCCCAGGAAGCCTAGAATATTCACGCAGAGATTCTTCGTCAGGTGCATCACGTCGATTGCCGAGCGGACCTCATGGACTTCCCAGTAGGGTAGCTCCCAAAATATATATTTTTTCTTCCACATGGGTACGCGCTTATCAGGGCCGTTAGGAACAGGTTGGCTGCCAGGACCCTTTCCAAAGATTACTTTTAAATCTTTGACCATATCAAATACTTCAGCACCAGTACGGATGACAGGCTTCCCCCGGGGCTCTGCCTTGCCATTGAAATGCTTGCCTTTTTTTCTTTAAGGGATGCTTGGGCGGAAGAAAACGACGATTGTACGGATACACATTCTTCCTACAGTTGTCGAGATATATTCTGTCTGATCCAAACAGTGCGTGCATGCATTGTATCCCTTGTTTGACTGTCCTGAAATGTTATTAAGAGCAGGCCAATCATTGATGGTTACGAAAAGCAACGCTCAAAGGTCAAATTCCTCTTGTTTGTGCTCGTCCCACACACGTACACCTGGTTCAGCCCACAGCTGTAGAAGTTCATCAACTAATGGCCTTAGGTACACATCAATATCGTTGCCGGGTTGCTTTGGACCTTGTATAAGCACTGGCATCATAATGAACTTCCGCTTCATGCACAACCAAGGAGGAAGGTTGTAGATACATAGAGTAACGGGCCAGGTGCTGTGACTGCAACTCTGCTCCCCAAAAGGATTCATGCCATCTGTACTCAGACCTAACCATAAGTTCCTTGCGTCAGCTGCAAATCTCGGGAATTCTCTCTCGATTTTTCTCCACTGCCGACCATCAGCGGTGTGCCTCAACTTATCGTCTTTCATACGATCTTCCATGTGCCATCGCAACAACTTTGCATGATCTTTATTTCTGAACAGACGTTTCAACTGTGGTATTATAGGAGCATACCACATCACCTTGGCAGGAACCCTCTTCCTGGGTGCCTCGCCCTCTATATCACCAGGGTCATCTTTTCTGATCTTATACCGCAATGCAGTGCATACCGGGCATTTATCCATATTCTCGTACTTCTCACCGCGGTAGAGGATGCAGTCATTAGGGCATGCATGTATCTTCTGCACGTCTAATCCTAGAGGGCAGACAAGCTTCTTTGCTTCGTACGTGCTGGCGGGCAATTCGTTCTTTCTTGGAAGCATCTTCTTCATCAGTACCAGCAACTTTTCGAATGACGAGTCAGTCACACCGGTCTCTGCCTTCCACTTCAGCAATTCCAGTGTGCTACCCAGCTTCTTCTGGCCATCTTCACAAGTTGGGTACAACAATTTGTTGTGGTGCTGTAACATCTGCTCGAACTGCAACGTCTCCTTTTCTGTGTCGCAACCTCGCCGTGCATCAGAAATGACCCGGCCAAGATCATCAGCGCGCTCATCTGGTTCCCGTTCTTCATCATGATCTTCTTCTTCATTGTCTTCCATTGCTGTATCAGCATACTCAGGGAACATAGATCGGTAGTTGTCATCATCGTTCTCTTCTTCTTCATCGTCGTCTTCCATCATAACCCCTCTTTCTCCGTGCTTGGTCCAAACATTATAGCCCGACATAAAACCGGACCGAAGCAGGTGGCTCTGAATGAATCTTGAGGAAGTGTAATCCTGCTCATTCCGACATTCAACACATGGACAAAACATATAGCCACCACCATGCTTGTTCGCATCGGCTGCATCTCGAAAAGAATGCACGCCTTCTCTGTAAGAGGCTGTGCGTCGATCACCGTACATCCATGGATGGCTCATCTGTGTTATACGACAGTATATCAAATACAATCACGATCCTAAAAATTAGTTCCGCACGGTATAAACGAGGAAATATAGTTGCTAACCTTTTAGAATAAGTAGAAATAAAGAGGTAGAGGTTTAAGCGTGTCTCAGGCATCTCATATCGTAGTTGTGTTCGGTGAACTGAAACAGCATGACATGTATCAAAAATATGATGATCGGTGGCTTTTCCACAAATACCATGTCAGCTCAATATGATCATGCAAAGCATTATGATGTTGGACGAACTAGTCATGTGAAGTGACGACGGCATTTGCTTGGCAATATATCTTAGAATGGCTATGGAAATTACATGATAGGTATATATGGTGGCTGTATGGAGCAGGATATAAAAATGTTTATTCGCAATAGAGTGTTTCATGTCACGGGGTTTGGATGCATCGACGAAAGTTGCACCAATCCTCAAGGTGAGAACGAGCGATGCACCGTACCGAAGAGGCTAGCAAATATGATGAGGTGAGAGCGTGTATGTCCATGATGTCACATTAGTCATGAAGAACTAATATACTTATTGCAAAGTTTTATTAGTTTGAGAAAAAATCAAAGTACTACTCGCATGCCCCCAGGGAGAGGGTTGGTAGTAATTAACCATCGCGCGACTCTTACTCAAAACAACATTAGGATTTCAACGAGGAATAGAAATGCTCACACATCATCAACATGCCCTTTTAATTTTTGAGATGAACAAGATGTTTAACTTGTCTTAATATCGACACCTATCTGAACTGATAATAATACACTCACACCTTTTTCATATCACCACATCAATATCATTAACCCACAATTTCTCTATATGAGCTACATGATGGTTTTTATTATCACTCATTGAATACTCATTATTTTTGACCCATACAAATTACTGTCACTATTTTTCCAGCTCTAAAACAAATATAAGTTAAGATTGAGAGTATAATATTTCTATAAAATCTACATGCCACCGTGCTCAAAAATATATAAGTGAAGAACTAGAACAACTGCTAAGCTCAAAAGATATTGTGATTATGTGATATATCTCTCAATTAGGTGTGTCCAGCAAAAAATTATGGAGGAAAAACGAAGGTAAAATCAAAAAAAATAAAATGACATTCCGAGCAAAACTAATATCATGCGATGAATAAAATTATAGCTCCAAGTAACATACCGATGGATTAGATGAAAAGAGGGGATGCCTTTCGGGGAACCCACCAATCATAGACGCTTGAGTCTTCCTAGAATATTACATTGGTGCACCTTGGTAATCCCCAAGCTTAGGCTTTCCTGATCCTCTATCCTTTCTCCATCGGGACAATACCCAAAACATGAAAACTTCAATCACATAAATCTTAAGAAAACTTGGTGAGATCTTTTAGTATAAGCAACATATAAATTACTTTTAGGTGCTGTTAAAAATTGATTATTATTTTATTTTGGCATAGGGTAATGTATATTAACTTCTCCATGGCTTATCCCCCCCAATACAATCCATACCATCATTGAAATAAACAAACTACACATGCAAAAACAGAATCTCACTAAAATACAACAGTTTATAGTAGTGTGTAATGAACCTATACTTATGTGTGAGGAATTTGTATATAAAAACTTTATAAAACATTCAGCTTAAAAAGACATTCTAGTAAAATCAGAGAAGTTCTACACTGGACGTTGAAGTTTCTGTTTTTGCACCATATCAATTCTACTCATCATGCAAATCATCTCAAAGGGTTTACTTGGAACGAACTCTAATTAAAATATAAAAACACAATAATTAAATATTAAATAATCATGTTATCACACACTAACAGAAATTTAAAAAGCCAAAATTAAAGATAACTATTTGGTTGTCTCCCAACAAGCGTTATTGTTTTACGCCCCTAGCTAGGCATATTGCATAGTTTGAAGTGTTGGATCCCTTCATATCTTTCAAAATTAGTTCCTAACAAAATTTACTTAATAAACAACCTTTGTGCAACCTGGTGGAATCATGCAAGTATGCATAGGAATTTATACAATCATTGCTAACTTTACTGTCATCTAAGGGTTCTTCATATAAGACATGGATTTCATCACTAATAGGTTCCCCAATAGTGTTTTCTTGCCAATCTTCACTAAACCCTTCATTAATTCTTCAGGAAACACATTACTCCTTATATACATATAAAATCAGTGATGGTCATTAGATTCTAACCTACGCATAGCATTTTTATTATGGAGGATAGCTTCTATGGGAGGACACTCAGATATTATTCCATAGAAGATCAAAAAATTCCTTTGCCTCATGCAAAATATAATCAAATTCATGTATAAGGATGGTGGTGGAAAATTCCTTAATCTCGGGATCATCAAGCTAGGGAGTCCCAAGAATATCTTTTGAAGCATAGGATGGAGATGCACAAATTTCCTTTCCATTTTCAAAATAAGCATAGTTAAACAATCCACATAACATTTTTTATCAAGTATATATCTTTTAACAAGTGGGGAAGCTAAAGAATACTCCAAGAATCTTTGGATGATATTCTTTCCAATAATGTTCCCACTACCCACATGATAAATTTTAGAATTTAGGGTTGTGTGAGTGTTAGTAGTAGGGAATTGGTCCATAGGACGGTCATGAGTGGGATCAAAAAAATTAATCCCGCTTCATCCAAGTTACTAGTGCTATCTTTACTACCCTTTTCAATGTTAACTTTCTGAAATTCAGACATGGTAGCAACTTTCAAGCAAACTAGAGAGCGAAGATGCAATCTAGTGACAAGGTAAGCAAGCAAAGATAAATATTAATGTATTTTTTTAAGAGATAAACTAAATATACCAGCAAATAAAAAGAGTAACAAGTGAATGAAATTTTCTGTGTAGTTACTTGGTAGTTGTTGATCAAATTCCTCGGCAATGGCACCAGAACTCCTTTTTGATACTTGTGATCTGCGTTGGATTTTTCGTGAAGAGGAACGGGTTACCGCAGCACAATGTGGGTAAGTATTTCCCTTAGTTATCAAACCAAGGTTTATCAAACCGATAGGAATATCAACCACAACTGTCTTCAATGGACGCACACAAAAGAACAAACAACTTGCACCCAATACGGGCAAGAGGTTTGTCAATCCTCTTGTCTTGTTATTTGCGAGCAAGTGAGGTATGTAGATAATTGTAGATAGCTAGATAAAATAAAAACAAGTAAATGCCAGCAGGGAATGAAGGTTTTATCAATAGGTTGTGAATAGACCCGGGGGCCATAGTTTTCCCTAATGGCATCGCCCATGAAAAATAGCATACGGTGGGTAAACAAATTACTGTTGGGCAATTGACAGAAAAGCAGATAGTTATGCGATATTCACGGCAATGATCATGCGTATATAGGCATCAGATCCATAAACTAATAGGCTGGCTCCTGCCTGCACCTATTACTACTACTCCACTCATCGACCGCTATCAAGCATGCATCTAGAGTATTAAGTAAAACATAGTAATGCATGGCGAACAATTACATGATGTAGACAAAGTAAACCCAAGCAACACGAATAAACCCCATCGTTTATCCTTAATAGCAGCAACACAAAGATGCATCTTGTCCCCTTTTGTCACTCGGATAAAGAAATTCACCAGGTTGAAGCTACCACAACCCCCCTCTCTCACCGAAGAAATATCGATCTAATTGGGCAAACTATTTCAATAGATCGGAGAGCATTATGAAGCTATCATAGTCATGCACATAAGAATAATATATATATTCAGAGGAAACTCAAATATTTGTCATGAATAATCTGAACATAAACCCACAATTCATCGGATCCCAACAAGTACATCGCACAAAAGAAATTACATCATATGGATCAAAGGGAAGATGCGATGATCATTGTATTAAAGATGTAAGAAAGAGAGATGGCCATTTAGGTACTACCATGGACCCGTAGGTCTATGGTGAACTACTCACACATCATCATGAGGGTAGCAAGGTTGATGAAGAGGCCTTCCGTGATCAATCCCCCTCTGAGTGGGTGCCGGAACGGACCTCCAGATGGCCTCCCATAGGAACAAATGCTTGCGGCAGCGTAAAAAGTGTTTCGGGACTCCCTATGGTGTTTTTGGGGTAGATGAGAGTTTATAAGCCAAAGAATAGAGTCGGGAGGGCCGCGAGGGAGGCACAAGCCATTAGCCCTCCCAGGCCGCATCATGCTGGCTTGTGCGCCCCTCATGTGTCCTCTAGCCTTCTTCCGATGCTCGTTGGTCTTCTTTTGGTCCAGAAGAAAATAGAAAAATGTTTCAGCGCAATTGGACTTGTTTTGGTATGGAAAACCTCAAAAGTGAAAAACACGCAAATAAATAGCCCAAAAGTATTCTAGAATGATAATATATACGTATGGAATAATCAAAAATTATATATACGTTGGAGATGTATCATCACCCACGTGGAGCAAGGTTTCTCCATGCCCCCGCACCCCTTTTTCCGCGCCTTCCTGGACTTCTTTGGTGTGCAGATTTATCACCTTTCCCCCAATGTCATTTCATAATTAGATGCTTTTGTGACCTTGCGTGAGAACTTCCTTGGTTCTAATGCACATTGGGGATTGTTCAAACATTTGTTCACATGACGAGTGATGACGGTGAAGAAATCCTTTCGGTCGGCAGGGAGACAAATATAGTGCAACCTTGCGGGGGCTTAGGATCCAGTTCAGAGGGAAGAGTAGCTTCCCTCAAATGTATTTTCCTGATTTTGTGAAGGGTTGGTAGGATTCCTCGTTCTACTGCCACAATGTCTGAGTCGGCGTGGGCCAGCCAGGTCTCCCATCCTATTCGGCTGAGAGAATTCAGTCAGCTCCTTTCTTGACCGTGTCAAAGAAGGAGAAGGTAGATGTGGACATCCTGATGATTGGTTTGGTAGCATTAGAGTGGACGAGTGTCAATGGGATGGACCTTTTGGAGGTCTTCTTCTAGTGGAAGATCCAGCCCCTCTAGGCCATTGCCTGCCCCACTTGGATGTACGAGGGGTCGAATGACCCAACCCGTGTTCACCCGGAGGAGCTCGGGATGGATGGGCTGGAGAATAAGCTTAAAGTTATCACCCTAGTGTGCGACAACCCTAGGGGCACCAGGCTAGTGCCCCCTTCTCACTGGAGAACCAACTGAATGAGCTAACCTCCTATTCATTCCGTTTGAGTGACTTTTGTTGTTGTAGACTTCTCTCATTGCTCATGAACTGGTTTTCTTCACTCGACTGGTCTTTACGACGATGATCAGCTTGGTGCCAGCTGTCGATCATACGCCAATTGATGTTGCAAGTGACCCCGACCAGCCTGAGAGATCGGGAGGCAATGATGACGATGATGAGGAGAGGAGTACGAGGAGAGGGACGACGACGTCGAGCACGGGGACGAGGCAGAGATATCCCCGTATGATGAAGTCCTCGCCGAGGCTCACACCAAAGTGTGCTAGGACTTTGTAGTCCGTACTGGCAGCGCGTAGACCCCGAGTGTCGCTACGCTGACCGTGTCGGATGCGCCAACTTGCAGTCCCAAACGGGGATGGAGCGAGCCCGCAATATTGCCTAAGAAAGCTGCCAAGTAACTCAAGACTACAACCTCCAAGCCTCGGAAGGCTGTCATCCCGTGCATCAAGGTGGATATGCGAGTGGCCTTGCCATAAGTATTTTCGTCGAATAAATATATTTTATGAATAATGTTTCGCGATAGATGGTAGTAACATTTGCCTCTAAACGTCTTCGATGTAGAGCCGATACTTCGTTCGCCTCACTTGAGCCAAAGGCTTTGGATAAGAGTCAGGCTGACGCCAATGTTGCGTCCTCCAAAGGTAGTACTTGAACTCATTCGTGTTTCATTCGGGCCTTGTGATTTCCATTTGTAATTGGTTGTCGAGTGCCTTTTGCCATTTGCAGGACCGTGCTATGTGATCCAGCTTGATCTGCTTAGTCCTACGGTCGTCAAGTATGTGGTGGTGGAGTACGCCACTCCTGGCTAAGTGACTAGGCCGTCAGCTGTCAAGGTTATGACTCCCTCGCGAGGCACCAGCTCGACTAGAGCATCACTCGGAACTGGTCTGACTGTCACGCTGCCAACTCCTCCAATGACCAAGATCTTCTAGCTGCACCATATCCTAGAGGACCAAGAAGGTGGGTGCAAGGAGTCCTTAGCCAAGCTAGGGTTGATGGTCCGAAGACTAAAAGAGGCGGATGACGCCAGCAAGGTCTTGGAGAAGAGCGTTTGGGTAAGTTCCCTTGTGAATGTCAATCTCAGTCAGGAGTTTTCTCTTTGCATTTTTCTTGTTTTTGATCCCGAGTGGGTTTGCACACAGCACACCCATAGGGTCTTCTCGTCCAGTGGGGGCTCGCTGAGCGCATGCACTGGGTGTAGTCACCGACACTGTCGTCAACTAAATCAGTAGGCGGTAGTCATAGTTGTTATTTTGACTTGAGATACATCAATACGGTATAGGGCCCTTTGTCCCTCTCGTCATCCTTCCAGTGGGGGCACGTTGAGCGCACCTAGTGGGTGTAGTCCGTGAGATTGTCATCGGCTAAAGCAGACGACAGTAGTCTTACAGTTACCATTACTGAATTTTGCACAATTTTGTTTGCTATTGACGGAATGTTTTTGGGCTTGGGAGCCACTATGATGCCTTGGAGAAGGAGGTGCAGGACCTGCGCCTCGGCCTTAATGCCGAAAGATCTAGGAGTGAGCGCCCGGAGCAGGAGAAACACTCACTCAAAGGTAAATATTTCCCATCCGACTATGTTAAGATTTGATATGTCTCCCCATCCAACTAAGCTTATTTTTCTAGATCAACCTGCTAAAAGGTTGAAGACTTCTATTTATTTAGTTACCATGAAGTAGGCCCTCGAGAAGAGGGATGAGGATGTGGCGTCTGCCTAGAAGGAAGCAAACCAGAAGACCAAGGCGGCTCACGCCAAACTCAAATTAGTCGAGAAGCTCGAGGAGCAGAAAAACTGTTGGAGGTTGCCACGAAGAAGTCTGCTGAAGAACTTACCGATCTAAAGACGCATTATGCCGAGTGGGAGAACAAGCTTGAGCAGGTCACCGCCAAGAAGCTCGAATTGGAACACTTACCCGAGGACTTTGGCAAGGAAATGAACGAAAATATTAAAGGTATGCCTTAAATCTGAATAATCCCTTGCAATATATTCACAATTTTTCGAGTGATCCTTTGACTCCTGCTATCCATACTTTTCCTTTAAACTGAATGCAGTTTTCATTTGCTTTGGCTTCATTTGAATTTTGAGTCTTTGAATGTTTAGGGGGTTCTCGCTGGGAGTACCGCAATACTTAGGCGGTCGTTTGATCGCAACTAAGTTCTCGAGTGTGATTACTGTTCTCATTTGGGATAATCTGGGCTTAGACAAAAGAAGGTTCGCAACTAAGCCCCCGAGCAGGGACGGTGTCCTTACTTGGGGCCGGTTTTATCATAGCTGAATTTGGATTCGCAACTATGAAATGAAGGTAGTCCCTTCAGATCAATCATTGTGTTGGTCATCTTGGCACCCGAGTGAAGATTGTGCCCTCATTCGGAGCCGTTTTCACTTAGGTAAAAGGAGGTATGCAGCTAAGCCCACGAGCGTGGAGGTCATCCTCACTCGGGGTTCCTTCGGACCATTGATTGTCATGTTCATCTTGGCACCCGACTGAGGAGCGTTCCCCCATCCGGATCCGTTTTTACTTAGGCGAAAGCAGGTTCCCAGCTAAGACCCCGAGCATACAGGACGTCCTCACTCGGGGAAGTTTTATCTTAGGTGAATTAACGTTCGCGACTAAGAAATGAAAGTAGTTCATGCAAACTAATGATGGTTATGTCCATCTTGGCTCCCGAGTGAGGGTCATGCCCTCATTCAAAGCTGTTTTTACTTAGGCAAAAGCAGGTTGGCAGCTAAGCCCCCAAGCACGGAGGACGTCCTTACTAGGGTAAGGTCTTATCTTAGGCAAATTCAGGTTGCCTGCTAAGATATGAATGTAGTTCCTACAAACTAATGATGGCCATCTCCATCTTTCCTCTCTAGTGAGGTTCGTGCCCTTATTCAGAGCTGATTTTACTTAGGCGAAAGCAGGTTAGTAGCTAAGTCCGCGAGCATGGAGGATTTCCTCACTCGGGGCAGATTTTATCTTAGGCGAAGTGAGATTTGCAGCAAAGAAATGAAGGTAGTTCCTGCGAACTAATGATGGTCATGTCCATATTGGCGCCCGAGTGAGGGTCGTGCCCTCATTCGGAGCCGTTTTTACATAGGCGAAAGCAAGTTCGCAGCGAAACCCCCGAGCATGGAGGACATCCTTGCTCGTGGCAAGTTTTTGTTGGAATTATGCCCTAGAGGCAATAATAAATGTATAGTTATTATTATAATTCCTGTATCAAGATAATAGTTTATTATCCATGCTATAATTGTATTGAATGAAGACTCATTTACATGTGTGGATACATAGACAAAACACCGTCCCTAGCATGCCTCTAGTTGGCTAGCCAGTTGATCGATGATAGTCAGTGTCTTCTGATTATGAACAAGGTGTTGTTGCTTGATAACTGGATCACGTCATTGGGAGAATCACGTGATGGACTAGACCCAAACTAATAGACGTAGCATGTTGATCGTGTCATTTTGTTGCTACTGTTTTCTGCGTGTCAAGTATTTATTCCTATGACCATGAGATCATATAACTCACTGACACCGGAGGAATGCTTTGTGTGTATCAAACGTCGCAACGTAACTGGGTGACTATAAAGATGCTCTACTGGTATCTCCGAAGGTGTTAGTTGAGTTAGTATGGATCAAGACTGGGATTTGTCACTCCGTGTGACGGAGAGGTATCTCGGGGCCCACTCGGTAATACAACATCGCACACAAGCCTTGCAAGCAATGCAACTTAGTGTAAGTTGCGGGATCTTGTATTACGAAACGAGTAAAGAGACTTGCTGGTAAACGAGATTGAAATAGGTATGCGGATACTGACGATCGAATCTCGGGCAAGTAACATACCGAAGGACAAAGGGAATGACATACGGGATTATACGAATCCTTGGCACTGAGGTTCAAACGATAAGATCTTCGTAGAATATGTAGGATCCAATATGGGCATCCAGGTCCCGCTATTGGATATTGACCGAGGAGTCTCTCGGGTCATGTCTACATAGTTCTCGAACCCGCAGGGTCTGCACACTTAAGGTTCGACGTTGTTTTATGCGTATTTGAGTTATATGGTTGGTTACCGAATGTTGTTCGGAGTCCCGGATGAGATCACGGACGTCACGAGGGTTTCCGGAATGGTCCGGAAACGAAGATTGATATATAGGATGACCTCATTTGATTACCGGAAGGTTTTCGGAGTTACCGGGAATGTACCGGGAATGACGAATGGGTTCCGGGGGTTCACCGGAGCGGGGCAGCCCACTCCGGGGAAGCCCATAGGTATTTGGGGGGGTCACACCAGCCCTTAGTGGGCTGGTGGGACAGCCCACCAAATCCTATGCGCCAAGGAAGAGAAAATATCAAAGGAAAAAAAAAAAAAGGGAGAGGTGGGAAGGGGGAAGGACTCCCTCCCACCAAACCAAGTAGGACTCGGTTTGGGAGGGGGGGAGTCCTCCCCCCTGGCTCGGCCGACCCCTTGGGGTTCCCTTGGACCCCAAGGCAAGGTCTCCCTCCCTCCTCCTATATATATGGGGCTTTTAGGGCAGATTTGAGACGACTTTCTCACGGCTGCCCGACCACATACCTCCATAGTTTTTCCTCTAGATCGTGTTTTTGCGGAGCTCGGGCGGAGCCCTGCTGAGGCAAGATCATCACCAACCTCCGGAGCGCCGTCACGCTGCCGGAGAACTCTTCTACCTCTCCGTCTCTCTTGCTGGATCAAGAAGGCCGAGATCATCGTCGAGCTGTACGTGTGCTGAACGCGGAGGTGCCGTCCGTTCGGTACTAGATCGTGGGACTGATCGCGGGATTGTTCGCGGGGCGGATCGAGGGACGTGAGGACGTTCCACTACATCAACCGCGATCTCTAATCGCTTCTGCTGTACGATCTACAAGGGTACGTAGATCACTCATCCCCTCTCGTAGATGGACATCACCATGATAGGTCTTCGTGCGCGTAGGAAATTTTTTGTTTCCCTTGCGACGTTCTCCATCAGTTTTATCTTACATGACATCAGATTTGCACTAAGAAATGAAGATAGTTCTTGCAAACTAATGATGGTCATGTCCAACTTGGCGCTCGAGTGCGGGCGTATCCTCATTCGGAGACGTTTTTACTTAGGCAAAAGTAGGTTCGTAGCTAATCCCCCGAGCATGGAGGACGTCCTCACTCACGGTAGGTTTTATCTTAGGCAAAGTGAGGTTCGCATCTATGAAATGAAGATAGTTCCTGCAAACAAATGATGGTCCTGTCCATCTAGGCGCCCGAGTGAGGCTCGTGTCCTCATTTGGAGCCGTTTTTACTTAGGCGAAAGCAGGTTCACACCTAAACCCCACAGCATGGAGGACGTCCTCACTTGGGGCAAGTTTTATCTTAGGCGAAGACATGTTTGTATCTAAGCTTTTTTTCACCCACTCGGGGTAATAAGGGGTATTTCATCGGAGTGAAAACTTTGAAAAAATGTGAAGAAAGAAGACACTTTATTCATTAAATCATTCGGACTCATTTTAGGAATGAATATATATGTTCTACGTGTAGAACTTGCGGAGGACGTCCGCGTTCCACGTTATGGGTTCTTTTGTACTATTTTGGAAGTTGTAAAGTTGTTAGGCTCCATTGTGCACGACTTTGGAGATCGCATAGGTTCCTTGCCACAGAGGCGCCAACTTCTGGGGTGTTTGCTTGTCCAGTCGGAGGACCAGGTCACCTTCCTAGAAGGCTCGCCCTCTGACTTGCTTGTCGTGATAGGGCCTCTGATCTTGCTGATATAGTGTAGATCGAATGAGGGCTAGTTCTCTCTCTTCATCTAGGAGATCCAGAATGTCCTGACGTGGTGCCTCAGCTTCAGCTTCGTTATATTTTCCACTCACGGGGAATTGTGATGTAAGTCACTTGGCAAAACGACTTTAGACCCGTACACCATGAGGGAAGGAGTACGCTTGGTGGAGCGATTAGGGGCCGTTCGCATGCCCATAGAATGAACGGCATCTCTTCGACCTAAGCACCTGCTGCATATTTTAGATCCCTCGTCATTCGCATACAATTTGCCCGCTCTGCTTGTCCGTTCAACTATGGGCGAGCCCCGAAGGCATAGTTAACCCGAGTACCCTGGGAGTAGCAGAACATGCAGAATTCATCTGAGTCGAAGTTGGACCCGTAGTCGGTGATGATATCGTGTGGAACTCCAAATCTAAATATAATTTTCCGAATGAAACTGATGGCAGTTGCTGAGTCCAGCATTTTGATGGGCTTCAATTCGACCCACTTGGTCAATTTTACCACTACTACTAGCAGATGGTTAAATCCACTCGACCCGGTCCATAGGGGGCGACCATGTCGAGACCCCATAGGGAGAATTGCCAGGTGAGTGGAATTATCTTCAATGCGGATGTAGGCTTATGTGACTGATTCTTGTAAAACTGGCTTCTGACACATAGCTCAACCAGGTCTCTCACTGCCTCATTGGCGTTGGGCCAATAAAAAGCCAGAAGGATTTGGCAACCAGCGTCCGAGAGGATGCGCAGTGGCCACATGTTCCCAAGTGAATCTCTTGCAAGACTTGTAGCCCTTCCTCTGGGGATATGCATTTCTGACTGACTCCCGTAGCACTTTTCTTGCATATCTTATCTCTCAATACTTCAAAAGCTATCGATAAAAGCACAATTCAGCGGGCTTCCTCTTCGTCTTCTGGGATCTCTTGTCGGAGCAAGTATGCTAGGTAGGCTTGAGTCCACTCGGGAGTGATTACTAAGATCTCCTGGACTAGGTCGAGCACAGCTGGGATGTTAATCTGGGTCTGATTTGAAGGACCGACTGTCAATCGAGGCTCCTCTGCGAAAGGATCTTCTATAAATCAGGGGACGCGCAGATGTTAAAGGAACACGCCCTTTGGAACTACTCGCCGAGTGGATCCAATCTTGGGTAGGTCATCCGTCATGTGGTTCTTGGCTCGGGGCGCGTGATGCAACTCCGAGCCTTTGAAATTCTTCTCCAGCTTCCTGAATGTGTTGCAGTAACCAGTCATAGCCACACTCCAAATGTTCCACTCTTTCATCACTTGATTAGCGATGAGGTCCCAATCATCGTAGACCATCAAATGTCGGATGTCTAGTGAGATGGCCACACGGAGCCCGTACAGGAGGAATTCATACTCGGCCTCATTGTTAGATGAATCAAAGTAGATCTGGAGAACGTAGCCCAGGTGGTTTCCCCTAGGGGATATGAGAACCACTCCAACCCCCAAGCCATGGAGCATCTTGGATCCATCGAAGAACATAGTCCAATGCCCGGGAATGCTTGGGGTTGGCTGCTCTTGCTCCTTCCATTCGGCCGAGAAATCAACCACGGATTGGGACTTGATTGCCTTCTTGCCTTCGAATTTGATCTCCAACTAGAGGAGCTCAATTTCCCATTTAGTGACTCGGCCCGTAGCGTCTTTGTTATGCAGGATTTCCGACAGGGGGTAATGCTGATAATTGTGATTGAGTGAGCTTGGAAGAAATGAACCACCTTCTTTACTGTCAGGTAGATATCGTAGACCAAATTTTGGTAATGTGGATACCTTTGTTTGGAGGGTGTCAAGACTTCTGAGATATAATACATGGGTCTTTGAACCTTGTATGATTTTCCTACCTCCTCATGCTCCTCGGTGAGGACGGTGCTGACCACTTGGCTGGTGGCTGCAACATACATGAGCAGTGGCTCCCGGTTGCCCGGACCAACTAACACCGGCTAGGTGAAGAGTAAGCCCTTGAGTTGATCGAATGCGACTTGCACTTCAAGGGTCCACTCGAATCTATTTAATTTTTTCATCAATCGGTAAAGAGTAGTGCGTTCTCACAGAATCTTGAGATGAAATGGCTCAGGGCCGCAAGACAACTAGTAATCCTTTGCATATCATGTATGTGCCCTTGCCGTTTCATTTTGACTATAACACTAGTTTTGTCGGGGTTAGCATCGATACTTTGCTCACAAATGAGGAACCCGAGTAACTTGTCGATTGGCATGCTGAAAGTACACATGGCCCGGTTGAGCTTGATCCCGTAGTGCCGCCGGTTTGCAAAGGTTTCGGTGAGATCATTCAGGAGGTCGGAACCATTCCTAGACTTGACCATGATATCATTCATGTATACCTCCATGTTTCGACTAATTTGCTCTTGCAAGCATTTTTGGATCATGCGCTCGAAGGTAGCTCCGGTGATTTTAAGGCTGAATGGCATTGCGATATAGAAAAAACACCCGAATGAGGTGATCAAGGCCGTTTATATTTCACCCCTCTCATACATTCGGATCTGGTGGCATCCGGAGTATGCATCCAGGAACGACAAGCGTTCACATTCGGCAGTAGAATCTACAGTCTGATCTATGTGGGGTAGGGGGAAATGATCTTTCATTCAGGACTGATTGAGGTGCTTGAAGTCAATACACATACGGAGTGAATTGTTCTTCTTGGGCACCATGACCACATTCGCTAGCACCTCGGACTGGTAAACCACGCGAATGAAATCAGCAACTAGGAGCTGAGTGACCTCCTCGCTAATCGCCTTGTGCTTCTCCACACAGGAATGATGCAGGTTCTCTTTGAAGGGCTTGACCTTGGAGTCCATTCGGAGGCGGTGCTCAACCAGCTCTCTCGAAACACACGACATGTCATATGGCTTCCATGCAAAGATGTCCGAGTTCTCACGAAGGATCTGGTTGAGCTCGGCTTCCTATTTTTCTTTGAGTGATGTGAATATGTTTGTCGTTGGAGTCAAATCGTCGGGGTGAATGTGCACCTGCTTGGTCTCACCGGCCGACTGAAAGGAGTAATCAGTACCTGGTCACTTCACCTTGAATAAGTCGGCGGCGTCCACCGTCTTCTTATACCATCGAGCTCGACGGGGAGGACTTGCTCGTTGGCAATTTTGGAGCCGTGTTGGAGGCACTCCTCGATGATGTTCCGATTGCGAGTCACAGTAATTACGCCTCTTGTCCCTAGCATCATAATCTTAAGATGCACGTAATACGGTCTTGCCATGAAACGCACATATGCGGGCCTACCCACGATGGCATGATGGGCACTGTGAAAGTCTACCACCTCGAAAGTTAGCCGCTTCTTCCTTTAATATTTTCGCCACCGAATACAATGTTCACGGTGATTTGGCCGACTGACTCGGCCTTCTTCCTCGGGATGACCCCGTGGAAGTTCATGTTGCTCTTGCCCAGTTGGGACAATGGAATGTCCATTGCCCTAAGTACGTTGGAGTAGATGATCTTGAGGCCACTGCCCCCATCCATGAGGACACTACATAGAGAGACCCCATTGACAGTTGGGACAACAACTAGCACATGCCACCCACGTGTGGCAATATGGGCCGGGTGGTCGGACTGATCAAATGTGACGGGCGTCTCCGCGCAATGGACGTACTTTGTGAGAGTCGGAACCGCCATATTAACCTCCCAATCAATAACCTTCAATCATCCCTTGCTATCGACATTGGCGAGTATCTTGAGGACTTCTTCAACATTCGGATACCCTCAGGCACCCTCTTTTTCCTCGTCGTTGTCCTTTTCCCTGGAGGGTTCTCTGCCCATCTCTTGCCGGGGCAAGCGACAATCTCGAGCCGAAAGCTTGGGACAAATGGGATTGCCATCGTCGTCTCTTTTGGTGTGGATCTGGCATGGCTGATCCAAGAGGTCGCCCTTGGGCTCAGGCTTCTTCTTGGCCGCCAAGTCCTTCATCTTATTTTGCTTGGATTTTCACTGGCCTTGTCCGAGGACAGCAGCGACTTCGGCCTTACCCGATGCGTCGGCCTTCCGCTTCTTCTTCTTCACTTTGTTGCCCCCCGAATGAGGGGCATCACCGGCACGGCCCTTGCCGCTATGGAGGTGGTCTTCTTCTTCGTTGTTCGCATACCGATTGGCGATCTCCATGGCGCAACTCAGGGACAGATCTCCCACTCAGCCAAACTTCAAAATGAGCTCCCTGTACCGAGTGCGTGGCTTGAAAGCGCACATGGCCTGGTGCTCAATGACGTTCTCCACGGTGTTGTGCAACATGGTCCATTGCTGGATATACTCGTGGAGAGTTTCATTGCACTTCTGGATGCAATTCTGCAACTCCGTCACACCACCCAGGAGCATATAATTGCCCTCGAATGTTTTGACAAACGCTTGGGTCGGGTCCTCCCAAGTGTGGATACTGCTAGTGGACAGTTGATTGAGTCATACCCTCACCGACCCCTCCAGCATGAGGGGTAGGTGCTTCATTGCAACGAAGTTGTCGCCGCTGCCAATCTAGACGGCCACTCGATAATACTCAAGCCAAGTTTCTGTCTTGGACTCACCATTGAATTTTCTAATCCACGTAGCCAACCTCTAGTTGCAGGTGATTTTTGACTTGCGAATGTGCATGATGAAACACTCCAGGCCAGAGATGCCTCGCCCCGCTCTTTGCCCGATTGATCACGTTCTGCATGATAATGGACCTCACATTGGGCAGGGGAGCACGATGGACGGCATCCCCATAGCCTCTGTGCCGATCAGGGTTTCACCTGCGGTCATAGGGTCGGTGTCCGAGTGAACCACTCCTCGAAGGAGGTGTTCTATTGCGAATCTGATTGTTGCGCCTCCGATCCCCATATTGGCCTCTCGGAGGATTAAGGGTTCTTCGGTGCTTCCCACGTGCGTGGGGGCTATGAACTGACTACACTGTATCTGCCCGAACGGACTTGTTGTGGATACAGTAATGTGATTGGGATACCGCAGAATTCTACTGTAGAGCAGTCCTAAGCAGAGTCTGGATCTTCTGAATGCCCTCTCTAGCTACGGAATCACTCAGTTGAATGTATTCAGTGATTTGATTGGAAGGAGTCAAGTTTTGTAGATATGTATGCTTCACGTGAATGTTATGTTGGCACTCGTTCGGAACAACTCCATGCGGTTGCGACTGGAGCTTGGCTGATCTCCTACCGCTCGGTCGTCGAGTGACCGTTGGAGCCGCTCGAGTAGCTCGCGCTCAGCCAGAGTGGCTTGGCACACGTTCTCTAGGGCCATCTCCTCTGGAGTGTTCCCGGTGATGGGGGTAAGAAGAGCATGCTCATTCCTATGTCTGAGCTCCTCCCGCTGTTGCTCATTGAGCGGTTGTGGGACGTAGAGATTGCAGTCAGCATTGTGATGATCACCTCCATCGTGGTAGTGGGAGTCACCCACTGAAAAACCAAGAGCTCCTCCCCTGGTTCTGTCGTCCATTAGGATCTCTTTTGTATATTCACTGCTCTCGTACCCGAACTCGCCGAATGAGTCGTCGCCTGATGAAGGGAAAGGCTAAGAGTGAGCTCGTCTCAGTTGAGCATGGCCACTTGCCCTGATGTGGCTTGAAGAGCCACTGTGTGCTCGGTCCAGCACTGTAGCCATGAGCGCCCGGAGCGCTTGCGACGAATCGCAGAACGATGTGGGTGTGTCGAGAGGTACATCACCGACGGTTGCCGAATGAGGACCGCATGCTCCACCGCGCTGAAATGCATTGCACCATGGGCAGGCAATGCATAGGTATCCAATGGTGCATCCTGCAACCATGCCGAATCGTCAGTGGTGAAGCTGAGGGACCAATAAATGATCTCGCCGCCAAGTGTTATCATGATGACAAAAATGATGGAAACTCCAACCGCACCAAAATTTTCTAGACGTGCAGCCCCATGGTGGGCGCCAACTGTCGAGGGTATAAGCGTGACAATAGTACGAGGGGTATGAATGAAGGGCGGAGCCTAGTTATGGTGTAGTTGTAACACTCAAATGTACTAGTTTAGGCCCCACTCGGGATTGGTAAAGACCCTACGTCTCAATCCCGGAGGCTTAGTGTTTCTTATGGGGGGTGTGAGTACACCGAATGCTTAACACCTGTCCAGGATCACCAGGGCAACTTATATAGAGTTTTCTAGGCCCACAACATGCCATTACAAGGGCATTAAATGGCTATAAGTACGGGAGTTGCTAATAATAACAGCTCTAACTATGGCGATATTGGTAACATCAGTTTTCACTATGCTTTATATGATAGATTAAGTCCCTGGCCGTTGCCCTCCTTCGGTCACCCGTCCTTTATATTCGTCTGAGAGTTTGCGACCATCCAACTGACCGGAGATAGTCCGAGTGACTTTGCTTGTCCGAATGAGGCTTAGATAGCATCGGTGGCCTTGGGACTTTAATGACCGTATGGAGCCCTAGGTAGGCCCTGGATAGTAGGTCCTTGGCCCTACCTGAGAGGCAATGTTAACACGAGCCTCCTCAAAATGTTAAGGAGCTTCGAAGCTTCCTCGGGCTTGCAAGCAACTATAGAAGATTCATGGAGAACTTCTCAAAGATTGCTAAGACTTTTTCCAACCTTCTCCACAAGAGCGTCAAATATGTTTGGACTACTGAGTGTGACGTTGCTTTCAATACACTCAAGGAGAAGATCACTTCAGCTCCTTTTCTTGCTCCTACCTATGATTCCAAACCATTCCAAGTATTCTATGATGCATCTTTGCAAGGACTTGCTGGTGTTCTCATGCAAGACAAGAAAATGGTAGCTTATACCTCTCATCAATTGAAGCCAAGTGAGAAGAACTACCCCACTCATGATCTTGATTTGGCGGCAGTTGCCCAAGCCTTGGTAACTTGGAGGTATGTCTTGCTGGGAAGACAACTGGAAATCTAGACCGACCATGAGAGCTTGAAATATATCTTCACTCAACTGAATCTCAATCTTTGTCAAACACATTGGGTGGAGATGAACCAAGAGTACAATCCAAGCATTGACTACACTCCAACCAAAGCAAATATGATTGCAGATGCTTTGAGCAGAAAGGCTTAGTGCAACGATCTTATTCTCAAGCCATTCCATTCTTATGTTTTTGAGTCATTTAGGAAAGAGGGAGGGAACTTGAGCTTTGTGGTGCGGTCGTAGACTCAACAATAGCCCTTTCTGAGACCGTAAAACTTAAATGCAGAGAACCTCCAAAGTTCAAGCAGCGACTAAACATTGTAATTCATGGTAGAAGAGGTCCGGTCATGATGCACACAACATTAACAATAAAAAATGCATGAGAATGAAAATAGTGCTCTCGAGAAATGTGCTTGTTTGAGAACTTAATGACTCAGTAACAAAAGTGAGATAACATAAAACTAAATAGATAGGCCCTTCGTAGAGGGAATCATGGATTTCCAGAGGTGCCAGAGCTTATAGCTTAAATTAGAGATAAATATAATTTTGGAGGGTACACCTTTCTTGTCAACATTATGACCAAGAGTTCTCAATATCTTCCATGCTGAACAAATTAGCGATGGTTCCCAAGCGATAAAATTAAAATTTACCCCCCCCCCTCCACCACCAAACAGAAGCCATGGCTAGCAGAATCCTTGGGTACCCTCCATACAAACAACAGTCCGGGGAGTTTTGTATAATTATTTGCAAATTTGATCATGGGACTGGGCATCCCGATTACCGACCCCTCTCGTGCAAGGACGAGTGAATAAACACTCATCATGAGAATAACCCGCTTAGCATGGAACATACTGACCACCCCGTGTCTCTCCATGAGTGGTACGGGCACACAAAATAGATGTTCATTTTAATTTTTGAGGTGGCACATGCAAATTTAATTGGAACAGCAGAGTAATACCTCATATAGGTAGATATAATGGACTCATCGAGAATAACTTTGGTTTAAGGATTTTGATGCACAAGCAGTATTCCATCTTAGGACAGGTGGAGGCTAGCAAATAGGTTGATAACCGACCATCTGGAGAGCAAAAGCGGTCATAGTCATCTGTTGTGAGTAATAAACATTGAATACTAGCATGAGTAGCATATAAACACCATGAGGATAAATTTCGTGGAGGCTATGTTGGTTTTGAATGAACTACACGCATGAACGTGTGCCAAGTCAACCCATTCGAAACATGGAGAGGAGGATACCATATCATCATACTACATCACAACTATTTTAATACATGTTGACATCTAAAATAAATTATTATCCACTCCTCGCTACTAAAGCATGTCATGGGCAACTATAATATATAATTGTCATCATAAACATGTTCAATCATAAAATGTTGAATCATGGATACTAAGATAAACATATTTACAAAAACGAAAACAAGTTGAGTTCATAGCAACCTTTCTTTGCCCCAATCACTTCATCATATATCGTCATTATTGCCTTTCACTTGCACGACTCAATGATATGAAAATAATAATTGTGCTGGAATCTACAAATTTTACTCAAAGGAGAAGACAAGGTAGTATGGCATCTTTATTAAATCAACAATAATGCATATGAGAGCCACTCAACATTTTCATCGTGGTCTTCTCCTTACTATAAATCAAGAAAAGAAAAGAATTTTAGAGAAACGTATTGAAATATTTTTGGAGTTTTTAGTATTTCCTGATGAAAACAAATTAACAAAGGAAAAAAAATAGAAAACTATTTACACGAGAAAGCTCCAAACAAGCGAAAGAAGAAAAAGAAATCGTTTTGGGTTTTCTTTTAATATAACAACTAATTAAACTAGAAAGAAAATCCGAAAACAAGCGAAAAATGTTTTGGATTTTCTAAATGTTTTTCAAACACATAAGAAGAAAGAGAGAAAAAAACATATGACATAGATAACACAAATGAAAGAGGATGAACACCGACAACTGGAATGAAATGTGTGAACATGAATGTAATGTCGATGGAAATACGAACTCCCCCAACATTAGGCTTTTGGCCTAGGTTTGTAATCACCATTTTTAGTAGCCCTCTTTTCCCATGTGAAAGTTCTAAGGAGGCAGCACCCGAGCGTCCCGCTCCTAGGGAGCCCCCTCTATTGCTGTCTATGCATTCTGGTAGGCAACAATGTCCTCTCGTAGGATGGTATATTTGTTTCACGCATAAGAATCAAACAAAACAGGTGTAGGCAACAGAATAATGTCATGAGTGTTCTCACTGAAGACAAAATTATAACGGATGTGATATGGTGGCTCGGGATCATTGATAAAGTGGTGAGCTATAATAGACCGGTGATATAAATAGTCTCTAGGGAATAAGTAATCATGAGGGTGTATAGCAACACTGAAACATATTTCCAAGCGAATAGCGAAAATACCACCATGATTATTACCCTTAGTCCTGTGGGCGGCATGCGATAATGGCCCCAAGGTTATAAGTAGTGTCATTATGAAGTGCTCGGCATAGAATGGAAAGGTCAGGGGCAGTGAGTATACTACCTTTCTCTCTAGCAGTCAGGCATTTCTTTATGAATAAAGCAAAGTAATGCACAGAAGGAAATTGCAAAGTAGTGGCAGTAGCTTTCAACATGCCCCTTTCGTCTCCCACGGTTAAGGTGCACAGGAAACCATAAAACTCCGTTGGTCTAGGCTCTCTTGATTCCCCATCAGTAGTGATCAAACATATCTCCCAGAATTTAGTAAGAGGTATCTGACTGTGGGGACCCCGACTTACGAGTCGAGATCACCGAATGTACGTGCTCATTGATCCCAGAGATCAATGCTCACCGAACACACAGATACTGAATATTAAGAGTCTTACACCCATACCTACCATTTGATACAATAAATGACCATTGCGGTCAAGTCTTACATATATAGGGCATTGAGGGCCAACACACCAAACTGGACCAATAGCGGAAATATTGGTCGAAAGCTTGAATCCATGCCATCAACCTTAACCTATAGGCATTTTGACTGGGAAGCGTCCTAGCTCGCAAGAACGTTACCGAGTTACTCTTCACCCAATCTTGTTCTCTCATACCTGGTCAATGAAATAACCAGTGGCAAGCCAATGAGTACTTTGAATGTACTCGCAAACAGCCAATGTTATGGATAACTCAGTTGGTACACCAAGAAGTAATATGCAGTATTGGTGGATAGCAGCTGACTGTAAATAAACATGATCATAGGTGGATGTGCAACATAAGATAGATGGTATTTAGAAGAACATGTTACAGATATCAATATATCTGCTGTGGGCTGAACACTCCGGGTTCACCCGATATGTCAAGTCACCAAACTTGGTCATATCAACTCTTTCTCAGATAACGCCATTAGACACACACACACACACACACTTGGTTTATGCGGAAACGATTGGACGTAGTTTAAGCAGCACCACCCAACTGTCCTTGACCGTGGACATGGCTATTCAAATAGTTTTACACCCTGCAGAGGTTGAACGCAGTACCCACGAGATCCGGGAAACTTCTATGTCATCCACGACTCGCGGTATATAACATACCCGAGGTAAGTACCCAATCAATGCATTTCCCCTGACAATACTACACAAAGAGGTCCACTCGATTGGTACCCAGCCCACATGATGTGCGTCTTACAAGCACCGACTCTGGACAGTATCATCCATGCGGGGACGAACGGTTTACCCGGAACACGTAAAAACGGCATAGTCTCCCTACCTGGCACGACCCCATCATGAGAGTGACCACACATCACTCCCACCACTAGTAATGTGGCTCTTTGCTAGCACCGACTAGAGTAATCAACAAAGCCTCGTCCCATAAAGGGGTAACGTGGTCGCACATGTAAGGTTCGGACGGTCGACACATCATAAATCTATTCCCATTTCCGAAACCACTCACACCAAAATACCCAGTGCACCACTTCACCAAAAGTGGCCACCTAACTCATCATCACCTTCGGCATTAGTGGCACATGACGGGCTTTTCATAAACCTTTAATTTATACCATCAACATGCTCATGCTTCTACTATGCTTAGCTCTACTTCTCAACATGATATTAGTGTGATCCTCATAGGTGGTAGGATCATGCTCAAAATGCAAGTGCACCAGAGGAGCCATCGGTAACATCATATCGATGATTTACCGAATACTTATGATCATATGCAACGGGAGTATTTGCTTTACTAGCATGCAATATAACTTATGCTCAGATATGGTCAAAGGGCTGCTTGCCTTTGCTCACATAAGTCCTCGGGGTCTTCGAGGTCTTCCGGTCCAACTCCGAGTACTCCGTCTACCCGTCACTATTGTTGAAAACAACCATGGTAAGCCACACACCAAGCAGAAACAAAAGTTCTATAAAAATGGAAGTTATATTTTTCATGCACCTCTCTGGTCATAAGAAAAATACCTGAAGCTTGCCATAGGAGATTTGGATCGTCAAGGATTTTGAATGGCTGAAAAAAGGAATAAGTGATCCTTAAAGAAGCCAACAGAAAATATCAGGATAAAAATGAGTGGAGGTACTCATTTAACAGAGAACAATTTTAGAAACATTTTGAAAGTTATTTCACTAGATTTGGAGTTGGCATGGATATCCTATGGATTTTTGAGTATGGAATAAATAGGAGTAGGAACTATTTATTTTAGTGCAACACAAACAAGGCATATAAAAATGTTGACTAGGGCTAGAAACATAGTGCAAGATATAAGAAGGCTCTGGAAATTGGAACCACACCATTTGGAGTTGATTTGGATGCTATAGGGAATTTACAAAGTGGGGTTTAAAATATTCAAATGGGCATTTGAATGTAAATTCCCATAGAAAGCCTTCTGGAAAAATGTGGAATGCAAATAAATGGATAGGTCTTGATTTTAGGGACCTGCAGAAATTTGAATCAATGAATTTGGAGGTCAAATGGATTTTTGGTGGAATTTACAAGTTTCTAGTAAAAGAAAAATACAAAAAGGGGGGTTTCACCTTGGAGCTATGTTGCGCTCAGGGTGATAATTAAACATATGGGCTGGCCCGGCAGCTCGGCCAGGGACAAACTGGCCACGCCGGAGGCGCCTCGCAGTGAATATGCCTTCTGCGCGAGGAGGCGGCCTCCGGTCTGGGTGGAACCACTAAACGGGGCAGGGCCACCCGGCAACTCTCCCCCCATTCATGGACATGCGGGGTCTACCACTGACAACATCTTGATCCTCCAGCTGCGCAGAGGCAGAGGAGCTCGACGAGGCGTGCCAGCGCTACAGGGCCCCGTTCCCGCCGGTCCTGCCACCGGGGCATTCGTGGGACCGAGCCGCACCTCCCTGGTCGCCTCCCTACTGTCGGGGGGAACTGGACCAAAGGAAGCACCGGTTGCAGCGGCCCTAGCAACGGCGGCCGCGGAGGCGGCAACTTCGGCCACCTAAAGAAGGGCAGGGAGACCGGGGAGGCTGCAGGTGCTCCTGGGGCACTTCTACACAGCCGAAGGAGGAGAGGAGCGGGGCTGGAGAGCCCGGGCGAGAGAATGTCTGAAGCTGGCCATGGCGGCCATGAGAGGAGAGGAGGGAGCTTGGGAGGAGAGGAGGCTGAAGGGGAAGCTCTCGAGGTACTCAAGGGAGAGGGGGAGAGATGCAAGAGCAGTAGAGGCTCGGGGGAAGAGGTAAAATGGAGGGGGCTAAGGGTGAGATCGAGGGCTCTCGGAGCTCTCTGGCATACGAAAATACACGCGTCCCTGGGGCGCTTTGGAGGCTAGCCGGCGTCGGGAAGAGCTTGGACCAGTCAAGGGAGATGCCCTGGTGCTCTAGGACACGATGCAATGACTCGATACGTCTTGGAGCAAGGAAACAAGGTGAAGAGCATCGTTTCTGCATGTTAGGGAGGTGGTCACCACCCCACTTGATGTCCTGGGCCTCCCTTGGCCAGGCCAAGGTGTCACGCATGCAAGGCATGCCTGCCACAAAGCATTGGTGGAGTTTGAACCAAAGAGGAGCATTGTAGACTGGGGTGTGACTTCCATTAAGTTTGTAGCATCAAACTTAAGGCTGGAAATGAGGGTGCTTAATGGAATGATCTCAGGATGGGACCTTGTCTGGCATGCTTGTCTATGCAAGGACTACAACACTTCCAAGTTTGAGCTCAAGCAGAGGAAGGTAGCTAGTACTTGTTGTACAAGTATACATTTTAGCCAGAATTCAACTTGTAGATGTGCTGCTCATTTTCCCCTCATGAGCATGCCATAAGTTGGTTTGAAATGATGCCTTGGGATGCTAGGGACCCTCTAGAAATAGGTGGGGGCTTTGGCTTAAGAAGAAGTGGGGCAAGGGGGGTAGAAATGGTCATCCTAGGGTAAAAATGAGGAATAGTTACGTGTAGTCTCTCTCCAATAATTGACGAGAGGCATGGAAAAGCTATTGTAGGAAAAATGTAACTATATAGAGCTTCGGTAGAAATTTGAGATCAAGGGTAAATGTGGAAGCGGGCAAAGAAGTCAATTTGGTGAGTGCACACAAGGTGTTTGATAAGTGTCAGGGCAACCAGATGGACTTCAATGTATATGAAACATAACATGATCAACTAATAGATGAAAATCTTGGACACCAAATTTGGGATTCGTTGGAGAAGTTTTCCGATGTAGACTTGGAAAACCCATGAAATGGGCAAAAATGGCTTTCTACTTACAAAGCTTTTCAAATCAATTCCCACAAATCCAATATTTGGTGTGGCGGCATTATTTGAGCATTAAGGCATGCACAAAATGTTTGGGGTCAATTGGAGAAACTTTATAATGTAAAGTTTCCCAAAGTCAGAAATCAACAGAGAGAGTTTTCGGGGGCTTGGTACAAGTTCTTCTATTTTCCTTGATGCACCACTTGGTGTGGATGCATTATTGGAGTACGAGAACATGTCTACCAAATTTGAGCACAATTGGAGACACTTGACAATGTAGAGTTGCTCAAATTTGGATATGGACATATAGGGTTTTAGAATAATTAGGAGAGTCAAACAAATTTGGATTGAGATTAAACTTGGCAAGATCATCACATATATCATATTTGACATGCTAAAATGTTAGTGGAATTTATAGAGAATATTTCTTATATAAATATTCCAAAAGCTCGAAATAGACAGGAAAGGTTTTGAAGGGGTTTGCCCAATGTTTTGAACATGACCATGTGCTCAAACTCATATATATGGAATATATATGTCCACTGAGTTTCCCTAAATTTTCTTAAATATTTTGAAAGCAATAAAAATAACTTTCCTTCATAAGAGACCATTTCTGGTCTCACATGAAGACATTTAAATAAAATAGTGAAATAACTTTTAAAATAATAATACTGTGGTTATGGGAAGCCATTTTGATAATGAGTTCTATATAAAATAATTGGTGCAAAATAAATTCCCTAATTTGAGGACTTGTAGTGAAAAAATCATCTCACGGGTTTGAAAGCTTAATTCAAAGAAATGCTTTTTTGGTGAAAATAATATTTGGTAAAAATAGTTTATGGTCCTAAACACATGGCATGATCATTAGGCAGGAGTATTGGGCTAAGGAGGTGAGTGTGGAGAGTAACAAGAATTATTGAAAATCAAACACAAGCATACAAGCAAGCAGGCAAACAATAGTCACTCCAAGCATCACAAGCATTCACAAAAAAATTAATTGGTCCTAATTTTTGAAATAAGTTAATTAGCCAGGAAAGCTAAATACAGGGTGCTACACCGACAGGTTTCAGAATACAAATTAAAATGCACCGTAGGAGGTCCGATCCTATTCAAGAAATGGAAGTTTTGCACAAAGGAATTCGTAAGGATGTGGTGTTGGTCACACTCATCTGCGAGGAAGTTGGCCAGCCCAGCATTTGCAATGAATTGGGCGAATTCTTAGTAGAACCCGACTTCATTCATGAAATCATTGTGCGTCCATTCGCACAGCCGGACCTTCGTCATTCGCAGAGTTTTGAGATTGTTGTCCTATGATCCCCCAATGTCTCCCTTGGCATTTCTTTTGTAGGAAAACCTCTGGAAGATATCCTTTTTTCCTATGAACAAATTTCTGATATTTTTGGGCCACAAAATGATATCAATAAAATGCTACCAAACTCATAGCAACTACACATATGGATGTGTAGAGGCTATATTAAGCATTAAAACTATTTGGAACTCATAGAATCCAACATGGAAACTCATTGTCAGAAGCACCAAGAGCAGCTAACTACTCAAAATATACACCACTAGAGCAAAAACTAATTGGAACAATGGAGGAGTCACATACCAAATAACAATCCCCCAAAACAGTTTCAGAAATGGAGCTTCGTGCAAAGACATCAAAAATATCAGCTTTGGGAGGAAGAACACGAGAGAGAGAGAGAGAGAGCTACAGGGATTTTTTCCGGGAGGTGGGTCATGAAGTGAGCTAAAAGATTGAGTAAGTGGATGCTCGTGGGTCCCACTACCCATCAAGGAGCGCGTGGTGGGTGTGGCGCACCCTGGTGCCTAGTGGGCACTTGGGGGCACACCAAACTGTGGTGTTTCAGTACCATAAATTCTCAAATATTTAGAAAACAATCGTGTTATAATTTATCACATTCTGAGCACTTTTATTTTTGGGATATTTTTTATTGCACAGATAATACAGAAAATAAACATGGCATTTTATTGCATTCAACTAGAAATAACAAAAAAAAATTACATGTTGGGGAACATTGCATGGGAAACAAAAAATTCTTACGCACACGTAAGACATATCGATGGTGATGATCATCTAAGTGAGGGGAGGGTGCATCTACATACCCTTGTAGATCGATAAGTGGAAGAATATATAACTTAGTTGAAGTCCGTACGTGCATCTACATACCCTTGTACATCCAAATTGAAGTCCGTACCACGATTTCATCACGAACCGTCCCGCAATCCCATCACGATCTATATTGATTTAGTGCCGAACGGACGGCACCTCCGCGTTCAGCGCACGTGCAGCTCGATGATGATCTCCGCCTTCTTGATCCAGCAAGAGAGACGAAGAGGTAGCTGAATTCTCCAGCAGCACGATGATGTGGCGGCGATGGTGGTGGATCTAGTCTGGCAGGGTTTCGCCATACCGTACCGAACTAGCTACCGGGTGTCACGAAGTGGTGGAGGGAGAGAGGGTTGCGCCTTGCCTTCAGGTGCCAAAAGCCTCTCTCACATCCATTATATATAGGAGGGAGGGGAGGGGTTGCTCCCTAGGGCAAGGCCCTAGGCTTCGGCCAAATCCAAGAGGAGAGGGAGGAGTCCTCGTCCAACACAACTTGGAAGGAGTCCTCCTTCCCAATTCGCTTTTGGCCCTTCGTTCTTTTCTCCCTTGGCCGAAATAGCCTCTTCCGGCAGTCCACCAGCCCACTAAGGGCTGGTGCGCCACCCTTGGGCCTCTTTGGTTCTCCCCCGGGTGGGTGGCCCCTCCTAGTAAAACTCGAGAACCCATTCGTCACTCCCGATACTTTACCGCTAATGCCCGAAAACCTTTCGGAAGCCAAATGGATACTTCCTATATATAAATCATCCTCTCCGAAATATTTCGGAAACCCTCGTGATGTCTCGGATCTCATCCGGTAATCTGAACAACCTTCTGTTACCAACATCAATAATTCAACTATACCGAAACATCACTAAACCTTAAGTGTGCAAACCCTACGGGTTCGAGAACTATGCAGACATGACTTGAGACACTCTCCGGTCAATAACCTATAGTGGGACCTGGATGCCCATATTGGCTCCTACATATTATACGAAGATCTTTATCGGTTGAACCTCTATGTCAAGGATTCAGTTAATCCCATATGAGGTCCCCTTTGTCCTTCGGTATATTACTTGCCCTAGATTCGATCGTTGGTATCTCTATACCTAGTTAAATCCCGTTACCGGCAAGTCTCTTTACTCGTTCCATAATACAAGATCCCGTGACTAACTCTGTTGTCACATTGCTTGGAAGGTTTATTGTGATGTTGTATTACCGAGTGGGCCCCGAGATACCTCCCCCTCACACGTAGTGACAAATCCCAGTCTTGATCCACGCCAACAAAACAGACACGTTCGGAGATACCCGTAGAGCACCTTTATAGTCACCCAGTTATGTTGTGACGTTTGATACACACAAGGTATTCCTCCGGTGTCCAGGAGTTGCATGATCTCATGGTCATAGGAACAGATACTTTGACATGCAGAACATAATAGCAATAAACTAAGACGATCATATGCTATGTTCATACTTTGGGTCTTGTCCATCACATGATTATCCTAATGATGTAATCCTGTTATCAAGTGACAACACTTGTCTATGGCCAGGAAACCTTGACCATATTTGGTCAATGAGCTAGTCAACTAGAGGCTCAATAGGGTCAGTGTGTTGTCCATGTATCCACACGTGTATTTGAGTTTCTAATCAATACAATTCTAGCATGGATAATAAACGATTATCATGAACAACAAAATATAATAATAACAAATTTATTATTGCCTCTAGGGAAAATTTCCAACAGTCTCCCACTTGCACTAGAGTTAATAATCTAGTTCACATCACTATGTGATTGTAATGAATCTAACACCCAAGGGGTTTGATCATATCTTGCTTGTGAGAGACGTTTTTAGTTAATGGGTCGGAATCTTTCAGATCCGTGTGTGCTTTACAAATCTCTATGTCATACTATAGATGCTTCTACCACGCTTCACTTGGAACAATTCCAAGCGACTTTTCCACTATATGAATCCGGTTTACTACTTAGAGTTATCCTGATTAGTGTCAAAGCTTGCATCATTGTAACCCTTTACGACGAACACTTTTATCACCTCCATAATCGAGAAAATTTCCTTAGTCTACTATTTACTAAGGATAAATTTGACCGTTGTTCAGTGATCCATTAGTGGATCACTTTTTTAACCCCTGACAGATACATGGCAAGGCACATATCAGATGCGGTACACAACATAGCATACTATAGAGCCTATGGATAATGCATAGGGGATGACCTTCGTCCTTTCTCTTTGTTCTGCAGTGGTCCGGTTTTGAGTCTTACTCAATACTCACACCTTATAACACAACCAAGAACTCTTTCTTTGACTGATATTTTTTGAACTTCTTCAAAATCTTGTCACGGTATGTATTCATTTGAAAGTTCGATTAATCCTTCTAATCTATCTCTATAGATCTTGATGCTCAATGTTGAATTAGCTCAATCCAAGTTTCCTTTGAAAAACTCCTTTCAAACAACCCTTTATGCTTTCCAGAAATTCTACATTATTTCCGATCAACAATATGTCAACCACATATACTTATCAGAAATTCTATAGTGCTCCCACTCACTTTCTTGGAAATACAAGTTTCTCATAAACCTTGTATAAACCCAAAAACTTTGATCATATCATCAAAGCATATATTCTAACTCCAAGATGCTTGCTCCAGTCCATAGAAGGATCGCTGGAGCTTGCATACTTGTCAGCATTCTTTAGGATCGACAAAACCTTCTCGTTCTATCACATACAACCTTTCCTCAAGGAAACCATGGAGGAAACAATATTTTGACATCCTATCTGCAAGATTTCATAAATACTGTAGGAACTGCTAACATAAATCTAACAGACTTCTAGCATCGCTACGAGTGAGAAAGTCTCATCATAGTCAACTCTTTTGAACTTGTTGGAAACATATTTGCAACAAGTCGAGCTTTCTTAATGGTGATTTTTCACCATCATCGTATGTCTTCCTTTTAAAGATCCATCTGTACTTAACGGTCTTTCGACCATCAAGTAGTTCTTCCAAAGTCCACACTTTTTTTAATACATCAATCCTATCACGTATTTCATGTCATCGAACCATTCATTGGAATCCAGGCCCACCATTGCTTATCCATAGCTCGTAGGTTCATTGTTATCCAGCAACTTGACCTACGAGATAGGATAACCATATCACTCTGGAGGAGTACGTTTCCTTGTTGGCCTATACGGTTTGGTAGTAACATGATCCGAAGCTTCATGATCACCATCATTAGCCATCCACTTCAACTAGTGTAGGTGCCACAGGAACATCTTCATGCGCCTGCTACTCATTGGTTGAAGTGACAGTTCAATAACCTCATCAAGTTTCCACCATCCTCACACTGTATTATTTTGAGAGAAACTTCTGCTCCAGAAAGATCCCGTTTCTAGAAAACAAACATTTTGCTTTCGAATCTGAGATAGTGTGGGGACCCCGACTTACGAGTCGAGACCACCGAATGAACGTGTACAGTGATCCCATAGATCAATTCTCACTGAACACACAGATACTAAATAACAAGAGTCTTAATCAATGAATAACGTCTGATACAAATAATGACCATTATGGTCAAGTCTTACATTGATAGGGCCAAGAAGGCCAATCACACCAACTCGACTACTAGTGGAATTTTGGTAGTAAACATGAACCGGTGCCATCAGCCTTCACCAATAGGCATTCTAACTGGGAAGCGTACTAGTTCGCGTGTCCGTCTCCAACGTCGAATTCTTCTCCATATTTCGCTTCCTCCATGTTTGGTCACTAAAATAACCAACGGCAAGCCAATGACTACTTTGAATGTACTCGCAAACATCCCATGATGCGGATTATGCAACTGAAGGTAATATGAAGCGTAATGCAGCCTTTGTGGAAAGCAGATTTTATAAATGCATAATCATGGTCAAGTATTTAGATGGTCATGCATCGCTAGTAAGAGGTAACTGATACGACCATTTTGCATCATGCTTTCATGTTGGTATTTATTGCTTTATGGGCTGTTATATTACTTGTGGTACCATATTTATGCCTTTTCTCTCTAATTTTGCAAGGTTTATTTGAAGAGGGAGAATTCAGGTAGCTGGAATTCTGGACTGGAAAAGGAGCAAATCCTAGTCCACTATTTTGCACATCTCCAAATGCCCTGAAAATTTACGTGGATTTTTTTGGGATTATATAAAAAGTACTGGGCGAAGGAAGTACACGAGGGGGGCTGCTAGGGCGCCACAAGTCCTGCCACCGCCACCACCCCCCTGGTGGCGGAGTGGGGACTTGTGGGCTCCCTGACGGCCCACTAGCCCCCCTCTTTTTCTATATGAAGGGTCTTGGTCCAGAAAAAAAATCATTCGGGAGCTTTTTCGTGGTTTCGCCGCTGCCACGAGGCGGAACTTGAGCAGATCCAATCTAGAGCTCCGACAGGACGATCCTGCAGGGGAAACTTCCTCCCCGAAGGGGGAAATCGTCGCCATCGTCATCACCAACACTCCTCTCGTCGGAGGGGTGGCATCTTCATCAACATTTTCATCAGCACCATCTCCTCTCCAATCCCTAGTTCATCTCTTTTAACCAATCTTCGTCTCGCAACTCCGTTTGGTACTTGTAAGGTTGCTAGTAGCGTTGATTACTCTTTGTAGTTGATGCTAGTTGGATTACTTGGTGGAAGAGTTTATGTTCAGATCATTGATGCTATGGTTCAGATACCTGAGGACATGGGATAAGTCATGTTAGTAATAGTCATGTGAATTTGATATTCGTTCGGTATTTTCATATGTTGTATGTTGTCTTTTCCTCTAGTGGTGTTATGTGAACGTCGACTACATAAAACTTCACCATATTTGCGCCTAGAGGAAGGCATTGGGGAGTAGTAAGTAGATGATGGGTTGTTGGAGTGACAGAAGCTTAAACCCCAGTCTATGTGTTGCTTCGTGAGGGGCTGATTTGGATCCACTAGTTTAATGCTATGGTTAGACTTTGTCTTAATTCTTCTTTTGTAGTTGCGGATGCTTGCGAGAGAGGTTAATCATAAGTGGGATGCTTGTCCAAGTAAGGGAAGTACCCAAGCGTCGGTCCGCCCACATATCAAACTATCAAAGTAACGAATGCGAATCATATGAACATGATGAAACTAGCATGATAGAAATTCCCATGTGTCCTCGGGAGTGTTTTTCCTCTTATAAGACTTTGTTCAGGCTTGTCCCTTGCTACGAAAGGGATTGGGCCACTTGCTGCACCGTTGCTACTACTTGTTAGTTGTTACTTTTTTCTTGCTACGTTTCACCTCGCTACACAATCACTTGTTACCGCTACTTTCAGTGCTTGCAATTATTACCTTGCTGAAATCCGTTTATCAGAGCCTTCTGCTCCTCGTTGGGTTCGACACTCTTACTTATCAAAAGGACTACAATTTATCCCCTATACTTGTGGGTCATCAAGACTCTTTTCTGGCGCCCTTGCCGGGGAGTGAAGCGGCTTTGGTAAGTGGAAATTGGTAAGGAAACATTTATATACTGTGCTGAAATTCATTGTCACTTGTCACTATGGAAACTGTTTGTTTGAGGAGTTTGTTCGGGGTATCTTCACCATGAACGGAAGTACGAGGAGTTGTTCCTCAACCTGAGGAACCTACTGAAAATATCTTTTATGAAATTCCTTCGGGTATGCTTGAGAAACTGCTCGCTAATCCTTTCACAGGAGATGGATCTTCACATCCAGACTTGAATCTGATCTACGTAGATGAAGTTTTTGGTTTATTTAAGTTTGCAGGTTTGCCCGAGGATGAGGTAAAGAAGAAAGTCTTTCCTTTATCTTTGAAGGATAAGGCGTTGACATGGTATGAGCTATGTGATTATACTGTATCATGGGACTACAATCGGTTGAAATTGGAATTTCATCAAAAGTTCTATCCTATGCATTTAGTACATCGTGATCGGAACTTTATTTATAACTTTTGGCCTCGTGACAGGGAAAGCATAGCTCAAGCTTGGGGGAGACTTAAATCAATGCTATATTCATGCCCCAATCATGAGCTCTCGAGAGAAATCATCACTCAAAACTTTTATGCTCGGCTTTCTCATGAAGATCGTACCATGCTTCACACTTCTTGTACCGGTTCTTTTATGAAGAAGGATATTGATCACAAGTGGAATTTATTGTAGAGAATCAAACGCAACTCTGAAGATTGGGAGCTGGAGGAAGGTAAGGAGTCAGGTATGAATTTCCAGTTTGATTGCGTTAAATCTTTTGTTGAGACAAACATTTCTAGAGATTTTAGCGCTAAGTATGGACTTGACTCTGAGATAGTAGCTTCTCTATGTTAATCTTGTGCTGCTCATGTTGATCTTCCCAAAGAGAAGTCATTTAAACATCATCCTCCTGTAGAAAGCAGCATAGCCAAAACCAATCTAGTTCAGGAGAAAGTCATTGCTTTTAGTGATCCTGTTGTTCCTGGTGCTTACACTGAGAAACCACCATACCCTGCTAGGATAAAGGATTATTCTAAAGCTCCAACTGTGATACGTATGGGTTACATTAGACCACTTGCACCCCCCTGAGGAGATTAGAGTTGAACCTAGTGTTGCTATTATCAAAGATCTCTTAGCAGAAGACATAGATGGGCATGTTATGAAATTCTGTGAGGACATCGCCAGAATTGCTAAACCTCACGCGAAAGACAAACACGGACCTGTAGTTGGCCTGCCCGTTGTTTCTGTCAACCATGGTTTATGTGATATGGGAGCTAGTGTTAGTGCAATACCCCGTTCTCTATATGATGAAATCAAAGATGAGATTGCACCTGCTGAGTTAGAACCCATTGATGTCACTATTACGCTAGCTAATAGAGACACTATCTGCCCTCTAGGAATTGTGAGAGACGTAGAAGTCCTGTGTGGTAAGACGAAGTATCCTACTGATTTCCTCGTCCTTGGTACTGCACAATATAGATTTTTCCCCATCATATTTGGTAGACCCTTTCTCAACACTGTCAATGCTCACATTGATTGCATTAAGCAGACCGTCACTATTAGTTTCGAGGGTGTGTCTCATGAATTTAACTTCTCCAAGGTTGGAAGACAACCCCATGAAAGAGAGTCGTCTGGTAGAGATGAAGTCATTGCTCTTGCCTCTATTGGCGTACCTCCTACGGATCCTTTAGAGCAATATACGCTTGAGCATGAAAATGGTCTGCATATGGAGGACAGAGATGAGATAGATAAAATTGTCTTAGAACAATATCCTATTCTCAAGAATAATCTGCATGTTGAACGGCTTGGGGATCCTCCCCCAATAAACGGTGATCCTGTGTTCGAGCTTAAATAGTTGCCTAATACTCTTAAGTATGCCTATCTTGATGAGAAGGAGATATATCCTGTTATTATTAATGTTGTCCTCTCACAGCACGAAGAGAAGAAGTTACTAAAAACTCCGAGGAAGCACCGTGCTACAATTGGATATACTCTTGATCCTGACTCTATGTCAGCACAAGATTAAAACTGATCCTGACTTCAAGCCAGTTGCAGATCATCAAAGGAGAATGAGTCCTAAGATGAAAGAGGTCATTAGAAAAGAAATATTAAAGCTTCTGGAAGCAGGAATCATTTATCCCGTTGCTCATAGTGATTGGGTAAGTCTAGTACATTGCGTACCTAACAAGGGTGGTATCACCGTTGTCCCTAATGATAAGGATGAACTAATCCCACAAAGGATTATTACCGACGATAGAATGGTGATAGTCTTCCGGAAACTGAACAAGGCAACCAGGAAAGATCATTATCCTTTGTCGTTTATCGACGAAATGCTAGAAAGGCTATCAAAACACACACACTTCTGCTTTCTGGACGGTTATTCAGGTTTCTCGCAAATACCTGTTGCACAATCTGATCAGGAGAAAACCACTTTCACCTGCCCCTTCGGTACCTTTGCTTATAGACGTATGCCTTTTGGCTTATGCAATGCACGTGCGACCTTTCAAACATGTATGATGGCTATATTCTCTGACTTTTGTGAAAAGATTGTTGATGTTTTCATGGATGACTTCTCTGTTTACGGGTCTTCCTTTGATGATTGCCTCAGCAACCTTGATCGAGTCGTACAGAGATGTGAAGAAACCAACCTCGTCTTGAATTGGGAGAAGTGCCACTTTGTGGTTAATGAAGGTACCGTCTTAGGACACAAAATTTCTGAGAGAGGCATTGAAGTTGATAAGGCTAAGGTTGATGAAATTGAGAAAATGCCTTTCCCCACAGATATCAGAGGTATACAAAGTTTCCTAGGTCATGCTGGTTTCTATAGAAGGTTCATTAAAGACTTCTCTAAGATTTCTAGGCATCTTACCAACCTCTTGCAGAAGGATGTTCCTTTTGTTTTGGATGAGGATTGTGAGGAAGCTTTCGAAATACTTAAGAAGGCTATGATAACCGCACCTATTGTTCAACCACCTGACTGGAACTTGCCCTTTGAAATCATGTGTGCCGGTAGTGATTATGCTGTTGGTGCTGTTCTAGGACAAAGAGTTGACAAGAAGTTGAATGTTATTGACTATGCTAGTAAAACTCTAGACAGTGCCCAAAGAAACTATGCCACTACGGAAAAGGAGTTTTTAGCAGTTGTGTTTGCATGTGAGAAGTTCGGATCTTACATAGTTGATTCCAAAGTCACTATTCACTCTGATCATGCTGCTATTAAGTACCTTATGGAGAAGAAGGTCGCTAAGCCTAGGCTAATCAGATGGGTTCTCCTGCTACAGGAATTTGATTTGCACGTCGTTGACCGAAAGGGTGCTGATAACCGTGTAGGAGATAATTTGTCTAGGCTAGAGAATGTCCTTGATGACCCACTACCTATTGATGACAGCTTTCCTAATGAGCAATTAAATTTCATTCGCACTTCACATAGTGCACCATGTTATGCTGGTTATGCAAACTATATCGTAGCCGAATACATACCACCCAGTTTCACCTATCAGCAAAAGAAGAATTCTTCTATGATTTGAGACACTACTTTTGGGATGATCCTCACCTTTATAAGGAAGGAGTAGATGGTGTTATTACACGTTGTGTGCCTGAACATGAACATGGGCAGATCTTGCAGAAGTATCATTCCGAAGCCTACGGAGGACACCACGCTGGAGATAGAACTGCCCATAAGGTATTGCAATCAGGTTTCTATTGGCCCACTCTCTAAAAGGATGCCCGTAAGTTTGTCTTGTCTTGTGATGAATGCCAAAGAGTAGGGAATATCAGTAAGCGTTAGGAAATGCCTATAAACTATTCACTTGTCATTGAACCATTTGATGTCTGGGGCTTCGATTATATGGGACCTTTCCCGAGTTCCAATGGGTACACTCACATCTTAGTTGCGGTGGATTACGCTACTAAGTGGGTATAAGCTATCCCCACTGAAAATGCTGATCACCACACCTCTATTAAGATGCTTAAAGAAGTCATTTTCCCAATATTTGGAGTCCCTAGATATTTGATAACTGATGGCGGTTCACACTTCATTCATGGTGTTTTCCGCAAGATGCTCGCTAAGTATGATGTCAACCATAGAGTTGCATCTCCTTATCATCCTCAGTCTAGTGGTCAAGTGGAGTTGAGTAATAGGGAGATCAAATTGATCCTACAAAAGACCGTTAATATCTTTGGCATATCTAGAGCATGTCTAGAGCATATCTTCGGCATGTCACGGCATGCTGGCAATCTCCGGCGCATCTTGGTCGTGCGTTGAGTGTTTGGGAGATGGGGTAGATGCTCCTTCAGTGCTAGAAACAGGGAAGAATCAAGATGGCCAAGGGGAGAGATTTAAAGTGGTGCTGCCAGCATTGATTCAGGAGCTAAAATGGAGATTTTGGCTCCCTATCATTGAACCAGTGTTGGACCTCTCGTCTGTAGTTGAGGAGGGGCACAGGCCATCCGTGACAAGAGTTTGGAGTGAAGGGAATAAGTGTGGTGGTGGCTAGATGTTGTTTTCCAAATCTGGCAGAAGGTGTTTGATGCATGTTCGGGGAAGTTAGCCTCCTCCAAATGCATTGAAAGTGAATAGGATTTGGTTTTAGGTATAATTAGGAGGCTCCACCAAATTTGAGCTCCATTGGACAAGTTTGACAATGTAAACTTGAAAATACACACAAATGGGCAGATCTGAATTCTTGTGAGAAGATGTGAGAAAATCAATTCCCTCAAATCCAAATCTTGGCATGATCTCCTTATTTGGGATATTCAGCGCTCCTGCAAAGTTTGAGACCAATGGACCAACTTGGCAATGTAGAGTTGCTCCAACTTGATTCTGGACAAAGAGGTTTTCTAAACTATTTGGTGAATCAGATCACCTAGGATGGAGGTGAAACTTGGCATTATCACCAAATATGGCATGTGGGATATGCTATAATTTTCTAGGAATTTAGTGAGAATATTTCCTTTGGAAATATTTAGAAATGTCAAAACAGCCAAAATTGGTTTTCAAAGGTTTGGTCAAATATTTTGAATAGTACTAGGAGTTGAAACTCTTATGTATGGAAAATATATGTCCTTTGAGTATTACCAAATTTCTCAGATTTTTCTAAGGTAGAAAAATAATTTTTCACCTAGAAATACCATTTCTGGCCTTAGAAAAGGACATATAAATAAAAGGGATTTTTATTTTTGTGCCCTTGGTTCATTAGCTCTACTCTTTCATCCTCGCGCTCTTAACTTTTGCTTACTTTTCCCCACTCCTTTGCGTGAAACCCTCAGAATTGGTCACATCGGACGTTGCCATCGGGTCAATGCTTTGACCGTTAACTCTAACGAGTGGGGCCACGTTAGACTGTGTCGCCCATTGGACCTGACAATTGGCGCCACATCGAATGATGCCGCTATTCGCTCGTTGGGCCGTGGTTAGATTGTTGGGCCCTGCGCGCGCCGTAACGACATGAGCCTGCTATGCATGCACGGAGCTAGCCCACCACGATGCGCTCACCTCCCCTGTTTCTGCACACGAGCCACCACGTACGCTGACCGACCTCTTTTTGATGCTAGCCGCCACGGACGCAGGGACGGTCGCTGCTGGGCCCTGCGCGCGCCGTAACAACATGAGCCTGCTACGCATGCACGTATCAAGCCTGCCTCCATGCGCTGATGCCCGCAGCCACGATGCACTGCTCTCCCCTCTTTGTGCACACGAGCTATCACGTACGCTGACTGGCCTCTTTTTGCATGCTAGCCGCCACGGACGCAGGGACGGTCGCTGCTTCTGGTTCATCTCATGTCATACACTTGTCTCCCCGATCCACTCGCATCTATTCAACTTGGCAATTAAAGCTATGCATGCGCGACATGAACCGCCTGCCTGCCTGCGAGCATGCGGCGATGCGCCCCGCCATGGATGCAGCCTTCTTGTGAGCCGCCACGGGACACAGCATCTGACGCCTCCTCAATCGATTCACAGTTTACACCGTCTCAGCTTTTGACCACCGCAACATCAATTCAGCATGGCAATTAAACTCTAGGGCATACCGATCGACGAGCGCCGCCATGATACCGAAGCCTGCTGTGCATGCCATGTGATCGAGCTAGGCTGCCTGCATGCGCGCCGTCACAGACGCAGCGACAGTCGCTGCCACTGGTTCCTTTCTTCTCGCACGCGTCTCCACCTTCCAAGTGCCATAGACCAAGGCTAGGGTGCAATGCTACGTTTAGGGTTAGGGTTTAGGTATTTTAGGATTTAGGGCTTTGAAGCATCAACAAAAAGCAGGTAATATATTTTTTTAAGCATCAACAAACATAGCTCAGAGAGCATAATAACGAAAGCATACATGTTGAAGCATCAACAAACATAGCTCAGATAGCATAATAACGAAAACATAAAATATAGGGAAACCGACGATATATATCCTACGTACTTCCTAGTGCACTATGCGTCTTCGTAGTTGGAGATGGCTTGATCCGCCTGCGTCGGAGCCTGGTCCTCCTGGGCCACCACCTGTGCCTCCTCCTGCGCCGCCCATGCTGCCTTCATCTGCTGCTGAAGAAGACGTCGGGCCACAGATAGTAGACCGGCGGTGCCTCCACTTCCGGCTCCTGCGGCAACGGCTCCACGTCCCGCTCCTCCAGTGGCGCCTCCACCTCCGGCTCCAGCGGCGGCGCCTCCACCTCCAGCTCCTATGGCGCCGCCTCCTTCTCCGATGATGCCTCCACCTCCGGCTCCTGCCGCGGCGCCTCCTCCTCCGACGCCTCCTCCTCTGGCTCCCCGAAATCCTCTAGAGGTAGCCTCGCTTGCCTCCAGATTTGGGCCCGCTGAAGGAGGTAGAGACGTTCTTCGATCGTGTAGTACTGGCGGCGTGGTGGCATGGCTGATGGGCTGGGAGAGGGGAGTGCTCGGGTCCCGGCAGGAAAACGGAGCAGGCGAATGACCTACGCTTGGGGAGGGGAGTGTCCGTCCGGCTTAAATATCCATTGTAACCTAAACCCTAATCCGCCCCGTTTTCACACCCACCGCGGCATCAGGAGTGTACACGGATGGGAAACTATGGTTGGTTTGATGAGTGGACTGTGATCATGGTCAAATGTGAAAGAGCCAGCACATTCACACACGATCCAAAAAACGATGCAAAAAACGATGCGAAAAAACGATGCAAAGAAAATGACGCAACAAACAATGCAAAAAAACGACGCAAAGAAGACGCAGAAAAGCGATGCAAAAAACGATGCAAAAAACGATGCAAAAAAACGATGCGAAAAAACAATGCAAAAAAACGATGCGGAGTCAGTGGTGGGCGAGCGCCCACCGACTTCCTTCTAGAAGACCACATCCAAGGGCTATCGCTTGGTGCAAGGGTGTGATCGGACGGCTGACGTTGCGAGCTAGGGTTAGGCGAAACCCCGCGGGGTTTAGAGGGGTTTTGAGCTGGTCAACGGGGTTATGAAAGCTTTGACTGAGCATAACTAATTTTTAAAAGTAGAAAAAATATGAAACCTTCGCCGTTCGTTGTTTTATAAAAGACACTAACGAGGAAAAATACTAAACTTGGTCTATGGTTATTTTCATGAAAAAACCCTAGCTGGCACGACAAATGAGCACCATTAATTAAAAAAAAATCAAAAAATATAAAACCTGCGCACAATGTTGTCTTATGTGACATGTTACCAACCAAAACTCATAAACTTGGTCTATGGTCATTTTCATGAGAAAACCTTCACAAATATGAGCTATCACCTACAATATTTCATAGAGTTCAAGGAGATGAGGTAGGGTTACCTTCTCTTTTTGAAAAAATTAAAAAAATCAAAAAAATCACCAAAGATTTATTTCAAAGTGAATAAGAAGGATCTGAACTTAGTTTTACATTTTCATGTTTAAACGTGTTTTTAATAGATTTATATTAAAGCATATTTTTCAAAAGAAAATGTAAAAATATGAAGATTAATTCAAAAAATAGTGAGACTTCGAATCTACACTGTATAGATTGAATAGGTGTTAATAACAAACATTTGGCTCATTTAGAGTAGGTCCACAGAAACTTTATTACAAATGGGGATGTTTACCCTAGCCTGGGAGCTCATTTGGAGCACATTTCTCAAATTGAAATTTCTTTGACATCCTCTAAATCACCTCAAATTTTGCACACATGATCTCCTATACAAACATAGGTAGTTACACTAGATAGTTTGCCAAGGTTTTTTTGCAGCATGTCTAATCAGTGAAGCAACACTGAAACAACATGTGTGATCATTGCAACACCTAAACTCATAGCTCACAACATCTAAACAAAAGTAACCATACACCACAGGGAAATTTAAGGACACAACATCTATCATCATTTTCATGAGAAAACCTTCACACATATGAGTTATCACCTACAAGATTTCATAGAATTCAAGGAGATGAGGTAGGGTTACCTTCTGTTTTTGAAAATTTGAAAAAATCAAAAAAAATCACCAAAGCTTTATTTCAAAGTGAGTAAGAAGGATCTGAACTTACTATTGCATTTTCATATTTTAAACGAGTTTTTTAATAGTTTTTATATTAAAGCATATTTTTCAAAACAAAATGTAAAAATATGAAGATTAATGCAAAAAATAGTGAGACTTCGAATCTACACTATATAGATTGAATAGGTGTTAATAAAAAACATTTGGCTCATTTAGAGTAGGTCCAGAAAAACTAGATTAACAATGGGGTTGTTTACCCTAGCCTGGGAGCTCATTTGGAGCACATTTCTCAAATTGAAATTTCTTTGACATCCTCTAAATCACCTAAAATTTCGCACACATGATCTCCTATACAAACATAGATAGTTTGCCAAGGTTTTTTTTGCAGCATGTCTAATCAGTGAAGCAACACTGAAACAACATGTGTGATCATTGCAACACCTAGACTCGTAGCTCACAACGTCTAAACACAAGTAACCATACACCACAGGAAAATTTGAAGGACAAAAAAATATAGATAGCATAATACATTACTACTATAGATTCAGTTCATCACATCATAAACAACCACATTCAGTTTACCAAAAGTAACCCACAAGATAAAGATAAAACATGCTGCCCGCTGATCATGTAGTCCTCCCCGCGAATGGCTACATCCTCTGCATGAGACACAAGGTGATCGAAGCATCCATCCTTTGGCTTTGGCTTGGTGGTGCAGTAGGGGCAACGCCACTTCTTGATCTTGCGGTTGTAGAAGGAAGCAATTCCCTTGGCCTTTATTTTCTCCACCTCCTTCGTTGTGAAGGACGCGAAGTTGCCCTTGTACACATCTTCTCCGTAATCATATTGCACACATGAATGAATTGCATTAATACATTATCGATTCATATACACCATGTCGAAGGAACTAAATGAACAGTCTAAATTTCAAATAGGCTTACCTCGTAATCTTCGTCGTCACTATACTCTGGATCGTACAGGTCGAACCCAGCAAAGGTTGGCTTTCTCTTTTTCCCCCATCCATCATCCTCCTGAATATACAATTACATCCATCGCTAGTAAATACAGAAGCCAATTGAAAATTTAGGGATGCACACATGACACATTGATCATAGGGCTAATATACTATGATCATATTTGCATTTTCCATTGTCATGCACACAAATTGAACAACAGAACTAATATAACTACATATTGTGGACAAATTTATATACTAATGAAACAAATAACTTCTTAATCAATGGATTCCATTTGGGCATATGGCATTCAAAACACCAATATGCGTAGCATTCAAAAACAAATCTAATAGGGACCCAATCTAATAAGCATACAAGTCTGTAGCATTAAAAAAACAAATTTGTGTAGCATTAAAAACAAATATAATAAGCATACATATGTGTAGCATTGAAGCACACAGATCCCTATCTCTCATACAGATCTATCTAGCATTTTTGCAACCAAAAAACCCCCAACCCCCATATAGAAAACCCCGGCCCATCCATCAAACCAACTACTCTAACCATTTGTACTACCATATGAATCACAATCTAACCAATGCCACTAACTCTACAAGCTAATATCCTAAATATTGCAACTAACAAGCACGTGCAAATACCTCCTCCTTCTCGCCAGGTTGCGCATCGGTGGTATCGGGATGGACTGCGCCGCTCGACGCCGTCACCGTCACATTCTGCTCCGGCAGCACTAAAGCAGAGACTGCCACCTCCTTCTCCACATCCACAGCAGTTGCGAGTTTCCCCGCATCGTGGTGGACGCCACCAACATCCTTCGCTTCATCTGCGGTCACCGTGCCCTACAACTCCACTACATCTTTGGCCACTGCACCGGCGTCGCCATGAGCTTCCGCCATCGGATAGATGGAGGCGATGAAGGTGAGGAAGAGGATGCGGTGGGGTACAGCGAGACGGTGCGGTGGAGGCAGTGGAGGAGGGCGAGATGATGTCGGTTGGGGAGAGGAAGATGATGCGGAAGGGAGGGGATTAGGGGGAGATTCTAGGGGCGATGCACTGGGAGGTGGTTCCCCCTCTTTATACGATGGGACATTTCAGGCATGTCCCATCGACACGTGCTACCCCACGACCACGGTCAGTTGCATGCACCCACGTATATGAATACGACTGAACGGTCAACATACGAAACCACTATACGGGTAAACGGTCAAAGGTGGACTCGGCCCTATGCGGCCCCACTCGTCAGAGTTAACGGTTAAATCACTGACCCGACGTCAACGTCCGTCGTAACCTGTTCTGAGGGTTTCAAGCAAGGGAGTGGGGAAAAGTGAGCAAAACTTAAGAGCGTGGGGATGAATGAGTGGAACTAACGAACGAGGGGCACAGGAATAAAAATCCCTAAAGAAAATGGGAAAATGACTTTAAAATAATCATTTTATGGTTTCGAAGAGTTATATTAATATTAGAGTCAAAATACAATCGTTGGGTGAAGGCACTCCCTTAATTACACGGACTTGTAGTGCAAACCCCAAGGCAAGGTTTTGGTTTACCAAAATTATTAAAAAGGATTTTTGTGGAAATAATACTTTAAAAAACTGGTTCTAGAGATCTACTCATAAGCACACATTCAACAATGGCAATCAAGGCACTCATGGCCTTCACTTCAAAAGTTTTAATTTATACCTAATTTTGAAAGAAAGACAAAGTGAGATAAAAACAGGGTGTGACACACAGGAGGTATACCCAACTGTTTTGGGTGTCCTATGAAGATGCATTTATCCGCTTTGAGTTTGAGCTTATCATGCTGAAACTTTTTCACATAAGCATCGCAGCCCCAAACTTTTAAGAAATGACAGCTTAGGTTTCTCCGCAACCATAGTTCATACGGTGTCATATCAACGGAAATAAGTGGTGCCCTATTTAAAGTGAATGCAGTTGTCTCTAATGCCTAACCCAAAAAATCGATAGTGGTAATTCAATAAGAGACATCATAGTATGCACCATATCCAATAGGGGGCGGCTATGACGTTCGGACACACCATCACACTATGGTGTTCTAGGTGGCATCAGTTATGAAACAATTTTCACATTGTCTTAAATGTTTACCAAGCTCGCAACTCAAATATATATTTATCTCTATGATCACATCGTAGACATATTATCCTCTTGTCATGACGATCTTCAACTTCACTCTGAAATTGCTTGAACTTTTCAATATTTCAGACTATGTGATTCATCAATCAAATACACTTGCATATACTCAAATCATCAATGAAGTAATAACATAACGATATCCACTACGTGCTTCAGCACTCATTGGACTGCATACATTAAAATGTATTATTTCCAACAAGTCACTTGCTCGTTCCACCTCACTGAAAACGTGGCCTTCAGTCATCTTGCCCACGTGGCATGATTTGCATGTCTCAAGTGATTCAAAATCAAGTGAGTCTAAAAAATACATCTGCATGGAGTTTCTTCATGCATTTATAACAATAGGCATGGTTCACGTGACTCAAACGATTAAAAACTGAGTGAGTCCGAAGATCCATCAACATAGAATTTCTTCAAGTGTTTTTTATATCAATATGACTCAAGCGGCAGTACCACAAATAAGTGGTACTATCATTACTACTTTGTATCTTTTGGCATCAATATTATGAACATGTGTATTACTACAATCGAGATTCAGTAAACCATTCATTTTGGGTGGAAGACCAATGAAGGTATTATTCAAGAAAACAGAATAACCATTATTCTCTTTAAATGAATAACTGTATTGCAATAAATGTTGGGGAACGTCGCATGGGAAACAAAAAATTTCCTACGCGCACGAAGACCTATCATGGTGATGTCCATCTACGAGAGGGGATGAGTGATCTACGTACCCTTGTAGAACGTACAGCAGAAGCGTTAGAGAACGCGGTTGATGTAGTGGAACGTCCTCACGTCCCTCGATCCGCCCCGCGAACAATCCCGCGATCAGTCCCACGATCTAGTGCCGAACGGACGGCACCTCCGCGTTCAGCACACGTACAACTCGACGATGATCTCGGCCTTCTTGATCCAGCAAGAGAGACGGAGAGGTAGAAGAGTTCTCCGGCAGCGTGACGGCGCTCCGGAGGTTGGTGATGACCTTGTCCCAGCAGGGCTCCGCCCGAGCTCCGCAGAAACGCGATCTAGAGGAAAAACCGTGGAGGTATGTGGTCGGGCTGCCGTGGAAAAGTCGTTTCAAATCAGCCATAAAACCTCCGTATATATAGGTGGGAGGGAGGGGGCCTTGCCTTGGGGTCCAAGGACCCTCAAGGGGGTCGTCCGAGCCAAGGGGGAGGACTCTCCCCCCCCCAAACCGAGTTGGACTAGGTTTGGTGGGAGGGAGTCCCCCTTCCTTCCCACCTCCTCCTTTTTTTCTCTCTTGATTTTCCTTCCCTTGGCGCATAGGGCACTTGTGGGCTGTCCCACCAGCCCACTAAGGGCTGGTGTGTCTCCCCAAAGGCCTATGGGCTTCCCCGGGGTGGGTTGCCCCCCCCCCCCCGGTGAACTCCCGGAACCCATTCGTCATTCCCGGTACATTCCCGGTAACTCCGAAAACCTTCCGGTAATCAAATGAGGTCATCCTATATATCAATCTTCGTTTGCGGACCATTCCGGAAACCCTCATGACGTTCGAGATCTCATACGGGACTCCGAACAACATTCGGCAACCAACCATATAACTCAAATACACATAAAACAACGTCGAACCTTAAGTGTGCAGACCCTGCGGGTTCGAGAACTATGTAGACATGACCCGAGAGACTCCTCGGTCAATATCCAATAGCGGGACCTGGATGCCCATATTGGATCCTACATATTCTACGAAGATCTTTATCGTTTGAACCTCAGTGCCAAGGATTCGTATAATCCCGTATGTCATTCCCTTAGTCCTTCGGTATGTTACTTGCCCGAGATTCGATCGTCAGTATCCGCATACCTATTTCAATCTCGTTTACCGGCAAGTCTCTTTACTCGTTCCGTAATACAAGATCCCGCAACTTACACTAAGTTACATTGCTTGCAAGGCTTGTGTGTGATGTTGTATTACCGAGTGGGCCCCGAGATACCTCTCCGTCACACAGAGTGACAAATCCCAGTCTTGATCCATACTAACTCAACTAACACCTTCGGAGATAGCTGTAGAGCATCTTTATAGTCACCCAATTACGTTGCGACGTTTGATACACACAAAGCATTCCTCCGGTGTCAGTGAGTTATATGATCTCATGGTCATAGGAATAAATACTTGACACGCAGAAAACAGTAGCAACAAAATGACACGATCAACATGCTACGTCTATTAGTTTGGGTCTAGTCCATCACGTGATTCTCCGAATGACGTGATCCAGTTATCAAGCAACAACACCTTGTTCATAATCAGAAGACACTGACTATCATTGATCAACTAGCTAGCCAACTAGAGGCATGCTAGGGACGGTGTTTTGTCTATGTATCCACACATGTAAATGAGTCTTCATTCAATACAATTATAGCATGGATCATAAACTATTATCTTGATACAGGAATTATAATAATAACTACATTTATTATTGCCTCTAGGGCATAATTCCAACAGTCTCCCACTTGCACTAGAGTCAATAATCTAGCCCTCACATCACCATGTGAATTACATTGTAATAAATCTAACACCCATACAGTTCTGGTGTAGATCATGTTTTGGCCGTGGAAGAGGTTTAGTCAGCGGGTCTGCTACATTCAGATCCGTGTGCACTTTGCATATATTTACGTCCTCTTCCTCGACGTAGTCGCGGATGAGGTTGAAGCGTCGTTTGATGTGTCTGGTCTTCTTGTGAAAACGTGGTTCCTTTGCTGAGGCAATGGCACCCGTGTTGTCACAGAACAAGGTTATTGGATCCAGTGTACTTGGCACCACTCCAAGATCCGTCATGAACTGCTTCATCCAGACACCCTCCTTAGCCGCCTCCGAGGCAGCCATGTACTCCGCTTCACATGTAGAATCTGCTACGACGCTTTGCTTGGAACTGCACCATCTTACTGCACCCCCATTAAGAATAAATACGTATCTGGTTTGCGACCTAGAGTCGTCCGGATCTGTGTCAAAGCTTGCATCGACGTAACCTTTTACGGCGAGCTCTTCGTCACCTCCATACACGAGAAACATCTCCTTAGTCCTTTTCAGGTACTTCAGGATATTCTTGACCGCTGTCCAGTGATCCACTCCTGGATTACTCTGGAACCTACCTGCCATACTTATGGCCAGGCTAACATCCGGTCTAGTGCACAACATCGCATACATGATAGAACCTATGGGTGAAGCATAGGGGACGGAGCGCATATTCTCTCTATCTTCATCAGTTGCTGGGCACTGAGTCTTACTCAATCTCGTACCTTGTAAAACTGGCAAGAACCCTTCCTTGGACTGTTCCATTTTGAACCTCTTCAAAACTTTATCAAGGTATGTGCCTTGTGAAAGTCCTATCAGGCGTTTTGATCTATCCCTATAGATCTTAATGCCTAGAATGTAAGCAGCTTCTCCTAGGTCCTTCATAGAGAAACTTTTATTGAAGTAACCTTTTATGCTCTCCAAAAACTCTACGTTGTTTCCAATCAGCAATATGTCATCCACATATAATATTAGAAACGCCACAGAGCTCCCACTCACTTTCTTTTAAATACAAGATTCTCCAACCACTTGTATAAACCCAAATGCTTTGATCACCTCATCAAAGCGTTTGTTCCAACTCCGAGATGCTTGCACCAGTCCATAAATGGATCGCTGGAGCTTGCACACCTTGTCAGCATTTTTAGGATCGACAAAACCTTCGGGTTGCATCATATACAACTCTTCCTTAAGGAAACCGTTAAGGAACGCCGTTTTGACATCCATCTGCCAGATTTCATAATCAAAAAATGCAGCTATTGCTAACATGATTCTAACGGACTTAAGCATCGCTACGGGTGAGAAAGTCTCATCGTAGTCAACTCCTGGAACTTGTGAAAAACCCTTTGCCACAAGTCGAGCTTTATAAACGGTCACATTACCGTCACCGTCCGTCTTCTTCTTAAAGATCCATTTGTTCTGAATAGCCTTGCGGCCCTCAGGTAGTATCTCCAAAGTCCACACTTTGTTCTCATACATGGATCCTATCTCGGATTTCATGGCTTCTAGCCATTTGTTGGAATCTGGGCCCACCATTGCTTCTTCATAATTTGCAGGTTCATTGTTGTCTAACAACATGATTGATAAGACGGGATTACCGTACCACTCTGGAGCAGCGCGTGATCTCGTCGACCTGCGTGGTTCAACAGAAACTTGAACTGGAGTTTCATGATCATCATCATTAACTTCCTCCTCAACCGGCATCGCAACGACAGAGGTTTCCCCTTGCCCTGCGCCACCATCCAGAGGGATGAGAGGTTCGACAACCTCGTCAAGTTCTATCTTCCGCCCACTCAATTCTCTCGAGAGAAACTCCTTCTCGAGAAAAGCTCCGTTTTTAGCAACAAACACTTTGCCCTCGGATTTGAGATAGAAGGTGTACCCAACTGTTTCTTTTGGTTAACCTATGAAGATGCACTTTTCCGCTTTGGGTTCCAGCTTTTCAGGCTGAAGCTTTTTGACATAAGCATCACATCCCCAAACCTTAAGAAACGACAACTTTGGCCTTTTGCCATACCACAGTTCGTATGGTGTCGTATCAACGGATTTTGATGGTGCCCTATTTAAAGTGAATGCAGCTGTTTCTAATGCATAACCCCAAAATGATAACGGCAAATCAGTAAGAGACATCATAGATCGCACCATCTCTAACAAAGTACGATTACGACGTTCGGACACACCATTACGCTGTGGTGTTCCAGGCGGTGTTAACTGCGAAACAATTCCACATTGTCTTAAGTGAGCACCAAACTCGAAACTCAGATATTCACCCCCACGATCAGACCGTAGGAACTTGATCTTCTTGTTATGATGATTTTCCACTTCACTCTGAAATTGCTTGATCTTTTCAAATGTTTCAGACTTGTGCTTCATCAAGTAGACATAACCATATCTACTTAAATCGTCAGTGAAGGTGAGAAAATAATGATATCCGCCGCGTGCCTCTACGCTCATTGGACCACACACATCGGTATCTATGATTTCCAACAAGTCACTTGCACGCTCCATTGTTCCGGAGAACGGAGTCTTAGTCATCTTGCCCATGAGGCATGGTTCGCACGTGTCATGTGAATCAAAGTCAAGTGACTCCAAAAGTCCATCAGCATGGAGTTTCTTCATGCGCTTTACACCAATATGACCCAAGCGGCAGTGCCACAAAAATATGGCGCTATCATTGTTTACTCTAACTCTTTTGGTCTCAATGTTATGTATATGCGTATCGCTATCAAGATTCAATATGAACAATCCTCTCACATTCGGTGCATGACCATAAAAGATGTTACTCATAGAAATAGAACAACCATTATTCTCAGACTTAAAAGAGTAACCGTCTCGCAATAAACAAGATCCAGATATAATGTTCATGCTCAACGCTGGCACTAAATAACAATGATTTAAGTTCATCACTAATCCCGATGGTAGCTGAAGTGACACTGTGCCGACGGCGATTGCATCAACCTTGGAACCATTTCCTACGCGCATCGTCACTTCGTCTTTCGCCAACCTTCGTCTATTCCGCAATTCCTGCTTCGAGTTGCAAATGTGAGCAACAGAACCGGTATCGAATACCTAGGCACTACTACGAAAGCCGGTTAAGTACACATCAATAACATGTATATCAAATATACCTGTTTTTTCTTTGCCCGCCTTCTTATCTTCCAGATACTTGGGGCAATTGCGCTTCCAGTGACCCATACCCTTGCAATAGAAACACTCTGTTTTAGGCTTAGGTCCAGCTTTGGGTTTCTTCGGCGGATTGGCAACAGGCTTGCCGCTCTTCTTCGAATTGCCCTTCTTGCCTTTGCCATTTCTCTTGAAACTAGTGGTCTTGCTCACCAACACTAGATGCTCTTTACGGAGTTCAGACTCTGCGACTTTCAGCATCGCAAACAACTCGCCGGGAGACTTGTTCATCCCTTGCATGTTGTAGTTCAACACAAAGCCTTTATAGCTTGGCGGCAGTGATTGAAGGATTCTGTGAGTGATAGCTTCTTGCGGGAGTTCAATCCCCAGCTCAGCTAGACGGTTTGAGTACCCAGACATTTTGAGCACATGTTCAGTGACAGACGAGTTTTCCTCCATCTTGCAAGCATAGAATTTATCGGAGGTCTCAGACCTCTCGATCCGGGCGTTCTTCTGAAAGATAAACTCCAACTCCTGGAACATCTCAAATGCTCCATGACGCTCAAAGCGACGTTGAAGTCCCGGTTCTAAGCCATACAAGACTGCACATTGAACTATTGAGTAGTCCTCCTTACGTGCTAACCAAGCGTTCTTAACATCCTGATCAGCCGTAGCGGGTGGTTCATCTCCTAGCGCAGCATTAAGGACATAATCCTTCTTCCCAGCTTGTAAGATTAGCTTAAGATTATGAGCCCAGTCTACAAAGTTGCTTCCATCATCTTTCAACATAGCTTTCTCTAGGAACGTATTAAAATTCAGGATGACTGTCGCGTGAGCCATGATCTACAACACAAATATATTCAAAGTGGACTTAGACTATGTTCAAGATAATTAGAGTTCAACTTAATCAAATCATATGCTGAACTCCCACTCAAAAAGTACATCTCTCTAGTCATTTGAGTGGTTCATGATCGACTTACACTATCCCAAGCCCGATCATCACGTGAGTTGAGTATAGTTTCAGTGGTAAGCATCCCTATGCTAATCATATCAACTATATGATTCATGATCGACCTTTCGGTCTCATGTGTTCCGAGGCCATGTCTGCACATGCTAGGCTCGTCAAGCTTAACCCGAGTGTTCCGCGTGCGCAACTGTTTTGCACCCGTTGTATGTGAACGTTGAGTCTATCACACCCGATCATCACGTGGTGTCTCGAAACGACGAACTGTAGCAACGGTGCACAGTCGGGGAGAACACAATTTCGTCTTGAAATTTTAGTGAGAGATCACCTCATAATGCTACCGTCGTTCTAAGCAAAATAAGGTGCATAAAAGGATTAACATCACATGCAATTCATAAGTGACATGATATGGCCATCATCACGTGCTTCTTGATCTCCATCACCAAAGCACCGGCACGATCTTCTTGTCACCGGCGCCACACCATGATCATCCATCAACGTGTTGCCATCGGGGTTGTCGTGCTACTTATGCTATTACTACTAGAGCTACATCCTAGCAAAATAGTAAACGCATCTGCAAGCACAAACGTTAGTATAAAGACAACCCTATGGCTCCTGCCGGTTGCCGTACCATCGACGTGCAAGTCGATATTTCTATTACAACATGATCATCTCATACATCCAATATATCACATCATATCGTTGGCCATATCACATCACAATCATACCCTGCAAAAACAAGTTAGACGTCCTCTAATTTTGTTGTTGCATGTTTTACGTGGTGACCAAGGGTATCTAGTAGGATCGCATCTTACTTACGCAAACACCACAATGGAGATATATGAGTTGCTATTTAACCTCATCCAAGGACCTCCTCGGTCAAATCCGATCCAACTAAAGTTGGAGAAACCGACACTTGCCAGTCATCTTTGAGCAAAGGGAGTTACTCGTAACGATGAAACCAGTCTCTCGTAAGCGTACGAGTAATGTCGGTCCAAGCCGCTTCAATCCAACAATACCGCGGAATCAAGAAAAGACTAAGGAGGGCAGCAAAACGCACATCACCGCCCACAAAAACATTTGTGTTCTACTCGAGAAGACATCTACGCATGAACCTAGCTCTGATACCACTGTTGGGGAACGTCGCATGAGAAACAAAAAATTTCCTACGCGCACGAAGACCTATCATGGTGATGTCCATCTACGAGAGGGGATGAGTGATCTACGTACCCTTGTAGACCGTACAGAAGAAGCGTTAGAGAACGCGGTTGATGTAGTGGAACGTCGTCACGTCCCTCGATCCGCCCTGCAAACAATCCCGCGACCAGTCCCACGATCTAGTACCGAACGGACGGCACCTCCGCGTTCAGCACACGTACAGCTCGACGATGATCTCGGCCTTCTTGATCCAGCAAGAGAGACGGAGAGGTAGAAGAGTTCTCCGGCAGCGTGACGGCGCTCGGGAGGTTGGTGATGACCTTGTCCCAGCAGGGCTCCGCCCGAGCTCCGCAGAAACGCGAGCTAGAGGAAAAAACAGTCGAGGTATGTGGTCGGGCTGCCGTGGAAAAGTCGTCTCAAATCAGCCCTAAAACCTCCGTATATATAGGTGGGAGGGAGGGGGCCTTGCCTTGGGGTCCAAGGACCCTCAAGGGTTCGGCCGAGCCAAGGGGGAGGACTCTCCCCCCCAAACCGAGTTGGACTAGGTTTAGTGGGAGGGAGTCCCCCTTCCTTCCCACCTCCTCCTTTTTTTTTCTCTCTTGATTTTCCTTCCCTTGGCGCATAGGGCACTTGTGGGCTGTCCCACCAGCCCACTAAGGGCTGGTGTGTCTCCCCAAAGGCCTATGGGCTTCCCCGGGGTGGGTTGCCCCCCCCCCCCCCCCCGGTGAACTCCCGGAACCCATTCGTCATTCCCGGTACATTCCCGGTAACTCCGAAAACCTTCCGAGATCTCATACGGGACTCCGAACAACATTCGGCAACCAACCATATAACTCAAATACGCATAAAACAACGTCGAACCTTAAGTGTGCAGACCCTGCGGGTTCGAGAACTATGTAGACATGACCCGAGGGACTCCTCGATCAATATCCAATAGCATGACCTGGATGCCCATATTGGATCGTACATATTCTACGAAGATCTTTATCATTTGAACCTCAGTGCCAAGGATTCGTATAATCCCGTATGTCATTCCCTTTGTCCTTCGGTATGTTACTTGCCCGAGATTCGATCGTCAGTATCCGCATACCTATTTCAATCTCGTTTACCGGCAAGTCTCTTTACTCGTTTCGTAATACAAGATCCCGCAACTTACACTAAGTTACATTGCTTGCAAGGCTTGTGTGTGATGTTGTATTACCGAGTGGGCCCCGAGATACCTCTCCGTCACACGGAGTGACAAATCCCAGTCTTGATCCATACTAACTCAAATAACACCTTTGGAGATAGCTGTAGAGCATCTTTATAGTCACCCAGTTACGTTGCGACGTTTGATACACACAAAGCATTCCTCCGGTGTCAGTGAGTTATATGATCTCATGGTCATAGGAATAAATACTTGACATGCAGAAAACAGTAGCAACAAAATGACACGATCAACATGCTACGTCTATTAGTTTGGGTCTAGTCCATCACGTGATTCTCCCAATGACGTGATCCAGTTATCAAGCAACAACACCTTGTTCATAATCAGAAGACACTGACTATCATTGATCAACTGGCTAGCCAACTAGAGGCATGCTAGGGACGGTGTTTTGTCTATGTATCCACACATGTAAATGAGTCTTCATTCAATACAATTATAGCATGGATCATAAACTATTATCTTGATACAGGAATTATAATAATAACTACATTTATTATTGCCTCTAGGGCATAATTCCAACAATAAACACAATCTAATCATGTATATGCTGAACGCAAACACCAAATAACAATTATTTAGGTTCAACACTAATCCCGATGGTAGAGGGAGCGTGCCATGTTTGATCACATCAACCTTGGAAATACTTCCAACAATCATCGTCACCTCATCTTTAGCTAGTCTCCGTTTATTCTGTAGCTTTTATTTCGAGTTACTAACACTTAGCAAGTGAACTCGTATCTAATACCCCGGTGCTACTAGGAGTACTAGTAAAGTACACATCAATATCATGTATATCCAATATACTTTTGTCGACATTAAGAGCCATCTTATCTACCAATTAACTAGGGTAGTTTTGCTTTAGTGACTGTTCCCCTCATAATAGAAGCACTTTGTCTCGGGTTTGGGTTCAACCTTGGGTTTCTGTACTAGAGCGGCAACTGCTTTTCCATTCATGAAGTATCCCTTCTTGCCCTTGCCCTTCACGAAACTAGTGGTTTCACTAACCATCAACAATTCATGCTCCTACTTGATTTCTACTTTCGCGGTGTCATCGCGAATAACTTAGGGATCACCTTGTGTATCCCTGATATGCTATAGCTCATCACGAAGCTCCATTAGCTTGGTGGCAGTGACTTTGGAGAACTATGTCAATCACTATCTTATCTAGAAGATCAATTCCCGCTTGATTCAAGCGATTGTAGCACCCAGACAATCTGAGCACATGCCCAATGATTGAGCTTTTCTCCCTTACTTTGCGCGCAAAGAATCTTGTCGAGGGTCTCATACCTCTCAACATGGGCACGAACTGAAATCCCAATTTCAGCTCTTGGAACATCTCATATGCTCCGTAACATTCAAAATGTCATGAGTGCCTCAATTCTAAGCGGCAAAGCATGACGCATTGAACTATCATGTAGTCATCAAAAATGTGTATGTGAGATGTTTGTAACATCCACAGACGACACTTGTGGTTCAGCGCACCGAGCAGTGCATTAAGGACATAAGACTTCTGTGCAACAATGAGGACAATCCTTAGTTTACGGACCCAGTCCGCACTATCAACTTTCAACTAAGTTTTCTCTAGGAAGATATCAAAAAAAGTAGAGCTACAACGCAAACTACAACATAATTTGCAAAGACATTTTGACTATGTTCATGATAATTAGTTCAATTAATCAGATTACTTAAGAACTCCCACTCAAATTGACACCCCTCTAGTCATTCGAGTGGTACATGATCCAAATTCACTAACTCAAGTCCGATCATCACGTGAGTTGAGTTTTAGCTTCAATGGTGAACATCTCCATGTTGATCATATCCACTATATGACTCATGCTCGACCTTTTGGTATCTTATGTTCCGAGGCCATGTCTGTACATGCTAGGCTCGTCAAGTTTAACCCAAGTGTTTGATAGCTCTGCAACGTATCTATAATTTATGAAATATTCATGCCATCTTTACAATAATTTTATATGATTTTGGTATGATTTGATTAGAACTAACCTGAACTGACGCTGTTTTCAGCAGAACTACCGTGGTGTGTTTGTTGTGCATAAATAAAAGTTCTCGGAATGGGCTGAAAATTTACGGAGAATATTTTTGGAAATATAGAAAAACCCTGGCGAAAGAATCAACCAGAGATGGTCCACCACTTCGCCACACGCCAGGGGCGCACCCCTATCTTGTGGGCCCCTCGGGCACCACCTTGACGTGAGACCGATGCCAAATATTCCTATTAATCAATAAACCTCTAGAAAGAAACCTAGATTGGGAGTTCATCCGTCGCAAGCCTCCGGAGACATGAAAAACCAATAGGTGGCCGGTTCCGGCACACTGCCGGAGTGGGAAACCATCACCGGAGGCCATCTTCATCATCTCGGAGGTCTCCATGACGAGGAGGGAGTAGTTCACCCTTGGGGTTGAGGGTATGTACTAGTAGCTATGTGTTTGATCTCTCCCTCTCTCATGTTCTTCAGATGGCACGATCTTGATGTATCGCGAGCATTATTAATAAAGATGAATCGTATGGAGTTTTCCCCTCTCTATCTTCTTGTGATGAATTGAGTTTTCCCTTTGAAGTTTTCTTATTGGATTGAGTCTTTAAGTATTTGAGAACACGTGATGTATGTCTTGCAATGGGATATCCGTGGTGACAATGGGGTGTTTTATTGATCCACTTAATGTATGTTTGGGTGGTCAACTTGCGGATTCCGTGTAATGCCCCAAGTGTGTAACTTGCCTTATTTGGAACCTTCTGTATGTGGGTCCAGCTTGTCATTGTCATGGTAGATAAATGCATGTGTTATTTCATGTGATGCTTACCTTGTCCTGTTTCCTTTTGCATGCATGCATCCATTCCATTCATCCATGCCTCTTCGTATTTGTTGTTCTTGTGATCCATTTTGTGGTGTGCCATGAGATGTGATGATGATATGTGAAGTGATGTGGGTGTTATTTGAAAGTAGGAAGCATCTATGTTAGTTTGCAATAGGTTTTAAAAACTCCCCTTCTCTATTTTCTATAAGCTCAAGATTCACTTGCTCCAACCCTGTTTCAAAAATGATCATGTTTTAGTATGAGTTGAGGTGGATGTGATGCTATGTTTTTAGTGTTTTTAAACTTTGTTTGAATGGTGCAAATATTCACAAAACATATGAATTAATTTTGTTTCATAAATATTTAAAGGCTCCAAAAATTCCTTTCATATTTTATTTAAATAGGTCATAATTCCTTATGACCAGGGGCATTTTTGTTTTATTTTTAACTTCAACAGTGTTGCCTATGCTTTTGTTTTGCCTATGTTTGTTTTGTAAATAGAAAACCCAAGTGGGTTTTCTTTTCTCTATCTGGCGCCTTCGAGTGGGCTTTCTCCCACTAGCCGTCCCAACTTCCTCTCGCGCGCCAGCCTTTCCCTGTAGACGACGTCTCCTTCCTCTTTTGCCTTTCCGTCAGTCTTCTTCAGAGACAGGGCGCCAGAGAGCACGCCGTCACGGACGTCGAGGCCGCGCGTCCCTCGCCTCCTCCTCCTCCTATAAATAACCCTTGGCATCCGTGCAAGGCCTAGGGTTCCTCCAAGCCGCCGCCACTTCTTTCCCCATCTCCTCCTCCCTCTAACTCGTCGGCAGCTGGTAAGCGCGCGCCTCCTCCGCCATGGCCGAGACGTGAGAAGCTCCTTGCCGTCGCTGTCATGCCCCTGCGTCCTGTCCAACCCTTGGGCGGCACAGGGACCTCCACGGGACCCGTTCTCGCAGCTAGGAGGAGCGGATCGGGTCTGCTTCCCCTACTTCGACGATGACTACTTCCTCTCCGACGATCTTCCCCGCCACAGCTTCATCCACTTCTTCCTCTACCTCCTCTTCGGTAGGCACGATGTCCTCGTACAGTGGGTGAGCTAGCATTTTCCTCCCCCTTCCCTGCCGCCAGATCGTGAGTAGGAACCCGTAGTCGCGCCGTGTTCTTCTCTCTGTCGCCGGCGCCGCCGTGCGTCGTGGAGCCGTAGCAGTAGGCCTTCCCGTGGCGGGTTTAGTGTAGAAATGGAACCTTGGGAGCCCCTTCTCCCTTCCATCGACGAGTTGTAGACCAATTTGTAGTAGATCACCGGCGTGGTGCTTCCCCTGTTCTGGCCACCGTCGGGCAGAGGAAGGAACAGAGGGGTTGCTCAATAGAGTTTCCTCCTTTACTCTGTTAATATCCAAGAGCATAGTAGAGTGGTAGGTGGGTTTTGTTGCATCAGGTGGTGCTGGGTTCGAGTCCTGCAGCGCACAACCCTTTTTGTATTTTATATCGGCACAGTAGCATCAGTAGTAGGTTTACCCTGCTCCCTTCCTTTTTTGGTCGAGCCAGTGCAGGCTAGCCAAGTGGTGCTAGTGTTGGGGGTGATCTAGGGGCACGTGGATTCGATTCCTCCCAAGCCCTTTTATCTTTGTTTGCCTATTTTATTTTTCTGTTTTTATTTTGCTTGCTAGATAGTTGTTGTGGTATGCTTGGACACCTTCTGAGTATTTTTTACCTCACAACCAGTAGGTTGTCTCTAGTTATTTTGCTAGCATGTGTAGGAAAGCATGTGTAGGTATTTGTGTGCTAGTGTATGTGGAGCAAGCCACCATATATGTGTGTAGGTGATGCTAGCATATTGTGTGTGCAAGCATCTATATGCATGTGTGCTTGTGTGGTGCAAGCACCCAAGGAGTGTGTAGGTGCATGCCAACATGTGCATGTGAGTGTGAGATTTCCATGTGGAGTTGTGTGTGTGTGTGTGTGTCACCCACATGCCCAAGGCCTGGTTTGCCTTGATAAGCACTTAGGTGCAAGCTTGTATGTGTAGGTGTAGGAATGCATGTTGTGAGTGTAAGTAAGTGTGTGTGTGTTTAACTAGCATGTGTAAGTGGTTGATATATGTGTGCTTGATGTGTGTGTGTGGTGTGTGGTGGTGTGCTATGGCACATGGACATGAGGTCTACCCATCATGCGCACCAATGGAGTGATGAGTGTGTGCAAGTGCATGTGTAGGTGATGATCTAGTGAGAAGCATGTGGTATAGCACTATTTACCTCTATGTGATTCCATGTATATTTTCTTCTTGGCTTTGTGCCCATTTGTTCTATGCAAGTACCTAGGTATTATATATGTTTGTGGGGTATAATCATCCCAGGAATCCAATGGTGGAGTCATATTCCACATTGGAACACTTTCTGGGAATGTTATATTTCTGTTTTGTCCAATGTTTAGAGCTTGGTTCCATGTGATGTGATGAGCCCAAGAGGTTGATTCCTTGTTGTGGCAGTAGAGGGTGAACCCCTATACAACATGGTGGTGTTGATTCATGCTTAGGAGTTTATATGTGCAAGTTGTGCTTAGTCAAAGCAGGCATGTGGCTGAAAACTTCACCTTAGTGAAAATCTGTGATTTTCACTAAGTCTTAGAAACTGCTGTTATTTTCTTCCCTTGTAGTTGTACTTGCAAAAGTTCATGTGTTGGGAATCAGCCCTTGCAATCAACTGGAAAGTTGTAGCTTTTATGTTTGTCTAGCTCTCTGTAATTTTCATTCCATTTGACTCCCTGTATATATTGTTTTGGGTGTTGTCAAAATGCTTCAGAGCATATACAGCTAGTGAGAATATTTTTGTCCAAGTTAGCAGCTGTAGATCTTTTTGTGTGTAACTCCTTTGTATTATCTTTTGCTCATGCTTGTAGAGATTTTGAATAGCTTCTGCCACATATCTTATTTGGCACATTTCGGTGGATGTAGGTGCTTTGCATGTAGCTCTCAAACTGCTATGATGTTGTTTAGGACAGAATGTATAGTTTTGATGTTTTGATGCTTGTGAGTGCATAGTTGATGGTGTTGTGAGATTCCTTGAACCACCCCATACATACTTGTTTGTTTTGTGATTTGGCAACCTGGGAGGACCAGAAGTATGCCATTGGAGTGTGTTGTGATGGATTTGATCCGTAGGACTCCATTTCTTGTTTTGTTGTTTCCGGTTGATCCATAGCTCCGTTCGTAACGTTCTTTATATGTTTTTGCATCGTCTTCACGTGATGCATCTGTTCATGTCATCTTCCTGCATGTCAATATAGATTAGAGTGAAGTTCTGTCCAGAAGTTTGTATTATCTTCTCATGCATGTGTAAGTGTCTAGAATAGAGATGCATGTTCATTCTCATCTCATGCATCATGTGTTTGTTGCATCATGTGGTGTTGTTGTTCATTGGATGCTATTTTTATGTTGGGTAGCACCGGGAACAGAGAGCAAGTACGTGGATCCGGGAGAGTACGTGCAGGACGAACAAGAGCAGTTCCAAGTTGAGGACATCACAAGCAAGATGACATGACCTTGATACCATCTCTAGTCTTGTTGTGCCTAGATTCACGATTCCTTCGTCATATGCTCGCTGCCTACCACTGAGATAATTGCCTTCTGATATTTCCATGAAACCCAAACACTTTCCCCTCCTAGCAAATATTGAATGGCAAAGTAGGCTTCATTAGCTTCTAATGTTAGCGTTGCTAGTTACAGGTGCAATTGTCTCATGTGATAACATGAGTTTGACATCATTATGTTAATTCTGTTATTTAATTAATGCACCTATATACTTGGTAAATAACGTAAGGCCTAGCCTTTTGCCGGGTGTTTTGTTCTGTTATTTCCGCCATAGTTTCCGGCTACCGGTGTTTGATTCCATAACTGATCACAACTAACACGTTCGGGGTTGTTATGGGGACCCCCTTGATATATCGTGTAGTGATAAGACTTGTCCGGCAGGACCCAACATTGGTTTTAGTCTGCTAATCACTTAATAATAATGTGCATAGGGAATAGCTACCCCAAGGAATTAATCAACAACTCGGGCCAGTGCTCCTCATGAGTGTTGGTCCAAAATGGACAGACTGCGAAGCCACCACAGGGAAACTTGAGGTTTGGCTCCTGTAGGCTTTTCCCTCCGTCGTGTCCTGAGACTGAGATACGCGGCTCTTATCAGGGTCGTCAACATGACGGGAGGTTGTGCTAGATTTGTCTTACCTTAGCGATATATCTTGCGTATAGGAATCCCGGTGAAGCTTTGGTTCTCCCCAGAGTTGAGGTTTTCCTCTAAGGAATCCGACGAGATCACGAGATTCGTGATAGAGGATTACTTTGCGGCCCATGACCGTTTGTGATGGACTAGTTGGAGCACCCCTGCAGGGTTTAATATTTCGTAAAGCCATGACCGCGGTTATGTGGCAACTTGGAATATTTGTTAACATCCGGTTATAGATAAGTTGGACTAATTCTAATAAAATTGCCAACCGTGTGCGTAACCGTGACTGTCCCCTTCGAAGACCTCTCTTCGAACGGGAACACAGCGGGGTTATGTTTGACGTAAGTAGGTGTTAGGATCACTTATTGATCAGCTAGTCTTCGCCCGTTAGTATAGACCACCATCATGAACTTGTTCTTCGTAAGTTAGCCACAATAAAGCTTAGGATGCTACAACCTAAACACTGAACCTTCCTTACCTAATAACTTGACTAGTTCTGGAACCAAGGTCATAGATTGCTGAGTCCCTGTGGCTCACAGATTACTTCAACACCCCAACAGGTACAGGTACGCCCAACACAGGTGATCCCGATGGCACGCAGCTGGCGTGGCAGTACGATGAGGAGAACGACCGCCTGTACGTGAACTATCCAGAAGACTGAGGCATGGTCGTGATCGTGGGCAAGCATGCAGGGTAGCATAGCCTTTTCTCATGTTATGTAGTCCGTAGTAGAACTACCTTCTCTAGATGAATGTGTGATGTAAACTCTCATATTATCTATGAGATGGAAAACGATTCCCTATTTGTCATTCTTTATTATGTATGTGCTATGTTATCGTGCTTGCGAAACGCTTAGATGCACTTCTGTCCATTTTTGGGGCCTCGTTCCCTAAATCGGAAAGGACCGCATCTTAGTCGTTACATTCCGTGACCTTGGGAATCTATGCATTGGGGTTGGCACATGTTGTCGTCTTGACACTCCGGTAGAAACTTTCGGGCACTCTTCGAAGTTCTTTGTGTTGGATTGAACATGATGAATCAGAAATTGTGTGATGGATATCATATAATAAAACCCATGGGTACTTGTGGTGACATTATGGTTTTCTTTGATTTGTATTTTAAGGTGTTACTTTAGTACGAACTCTAGGGCTATTCGTGACACTTATAGGGGTAGCTCATAAGATTGATCGAAAAAGATAACTTTGAGGTGGTTTCGTACCCTGCAATAATTTCTTAGTTTGTTCTCCGCTATTTGTGACTTTGGAGTGAACTCTTTGTCGCATGTGAGGGATTTATATATGATTCAACTATGTTGGTATTGTTGGGAGAACTTGCACGAGTGAAAGTAACTAGGCCTTGTTTCCAAGCATTTATACATCGTTTTGCTCGTTGTTTACTATTTGTTACCTTGCTGTTTTTATATTTTCAGATTACAAAAACCTGTTTCCACCATCCATATTACACTTGTATCACCATCTCTTGCCCGAACAAGTGCACCTATACAATTTACCATTGTATTGGGTGTGTTGGGGACACATGACACTCTTTGTTATTTCATTGCAGGGTTTCTTGAGAGAGACCATCTTCAGCCTATGCCTCCCATGGATTGATAAACATTAGGTCATCCACTTGTGGGAAACTTTTTATTGTCCTACAAAACTCTGAGCTTGGAGGCCCAACACGTCTACTAGAAGAAGGTTGTGTGGTAGACATCAAGCTCTTTTCTGGCTTCGTTGCCGGGGAGGTGAGTGCTTGAAGGTATATCTTTAGATCTTGCAATCAAATCTTTTAGTTTCTTGGTTTTCACTAGTTTGGTTTTATAATAGAAAACTACAAAAAATGGAATGGAGGTTGCCTCATATGCTTCATCTTTTTAATATCTTTCGTGAAAATGATGGAAGGGAAAATTGTGCTCAAGTGTTAGAAGAAGAAGTTATTAAAATGTTCAGCACTAAATCTTTGAGTGATGAGAATGCTAGCAATATCGTTAAAATGAATTCTAAGAATATTCATTATGCTAATGATATGCAAAGCCACAAGCTTGGGGATGCTATGCTTGATGAATATGGTATTTTTAGTCCCCCGAGTTTTGATGAGCAAATCTATTATGATGATAGCATGCCTCTTATGTAAGATGATTATTGCGATACCATGTATGCTATAAAGAGTTATAGTAACCATGAAACCTGTTATCATGATTTTAATATTCAAAGTGGTTATGTCAATCAAGTACCTCATGATAGTTATTTCGTTGAGTTTGCTCCCACTATTATGAATGAGAAGAAGTTTGCTTATGTGGAGAGTAATAAATTTTCTATGCTTGTAGATCATGAAAATAATGTTGTATGTGATAGTTATATTGTTGAATTCCTTCATGATGCTACTAAAAATTATTACGAGGGAGGAAGATATGCTTGTCGGAATTGCAATAATATCAAGTTTCCTCCCTGTGTGTTCAAAGGTTTGAAGTTGTGCTTCTTTTGCCTTCCTATGCTAGTTGATTATTGCTCCCATAAATTGTTTGTTCACAAAATCCCTATGCATAGGAAGTGGGTTAGACTTAAGTGTGCTTGTCGTGAGATTCATGATGCTCTTTTGCATGTTATAATTATTATTCCTATGTGAGCATCATTGAAATCATGCCTAGCTAAAAGACATTAAAGAAAAGCGCTTGTTGGGAGGCAAACCAACACTTTTACTTCCTATTTTTTGGTTTCCACATGATTAAGCTACTGTAGTAATCAAGTTTTATGCCTTTTAGTTCAATAAAGTGCCAAGTAACGCCTTTGGGATAGTGCGGATGATAGTTGAATTGATTCTGTGCAAAAACAGAAACATTTGCTCTCAGTCCAGGAATTTTCTAAATTCACTAGAACGCCCTTTTGATCTGAATTTTGTACACATGATTGATATACAAATTTCCTGGATATTACTAATTTTTCAGAATTGTTAGAGACAGGGAAGTATGGTTACACTATAGAACTTCACACACTGTTCTGTGTTTGTCAGATTCTGTTTTGCATGCATAGTTTGCTTGTTTTAGTATTACCATAGCTTATAATGAGTGATATAAATTATGGGAATAGTAGAATATAGTATTTTTTATTGCGGGAAAAATTATGAATCTTGTCTTGATAGTACCTAAGTGAATGATCATTATTTATTATACTAACCCATCTCACGAAGTTCAGTTAAGTTTTGTGTGATTGAAGTTTTCAAGTTTGGGGTGAGACACTGATATGAGGAAAATAAGGAGTGATAAGAACCTAATCTTGGGGATTCCCGAGGCACCCCCTAGGTAATATCCAAGGAAGACTCAAGTGCCTAAGCTTGGGGATGCCCTGGAAGGCATCCCCTCTTTCGTCTTCAACATTATCGGTATATCTTACTTGGAGCTATATTTGTATTCGTCACATAATATGAGTTTTGCTTGGAGAATTATTTTATTTTTTGTTCTCTGTTAGGTGTTATTTATATTATTTTAATAAAAATTTCAAATAATTGCATTAGGATGCTTGCATTGCATGCTTTGATTGGTGTTGTGTAAAAACATAAACTGGTGTTGTAGTGTTTGCATTTTGATATTTTACTAGAATGTGAAAAGTTTCTGAACTTTTTACACAGTGTTTTCATATAAATTTTATAGCATGTCCTAAATGTTAATAATTTTTTGAGTTACAGAAGCTATAGATTGTTACACAGTGTTTGAAAAGTTTCTGAACTTTTTACACAGTGTTTTCATATAAACTTTTTACATTGTTTTCATAAATGGCTATAGATTGTTCTGTTGGAGAGATTGTTGTCATAGTTTTGTTATCTACTTATCCTATAGTTTCCATAGCCTATATTGATAGATATAAATTGTTTAAATGATAGTAAACAAAAGATGATGTTTGCAATTATTATGTAACTTGTCATGGCAGTGCATAAAGAATTGATTTATTATTATGTGTGCTAAGCTATCTCACGAGTTCTTTTCAAGTTTTGTGTGGATGAAGTTTTTGAGAATAGGTGAAACTAGGATACAAGAGGATTGAACAAGATACAAAAGCTCAAGCTTGGGAACGCCAAAGGTACCACAAGTAAATATTTCAAGAACTCTCAATCATCTAAGCTTGGCAATGCTACGCATCCCACCTCTGTTCGTCAACTATCGGTTAGCCTATGTTGAACCTAAATTTTTATTCGTTCACATGATGCGTCCTATTCTTCGAGTACTATTTTTGTTTTGCTTGATCTTTAAATAAAATACTCAGATCTGAAAATATTTATTAAGAGAGAGAGAGAGAAAGTCCTCACATAGATACTTAATTGTTTGACTACTCATTGATCTTCACTTATATGTTTTGGAGTAGTTTTGTCATTTACTTTCGTGGTTCACTTATATCCTATGAGTAAATGGTTGAGTGAATTGAATATCATAAATCCGAAATTAGATATGCTTCATATATAGTAATGACTTCACACATAATAAGTATAGGTGGTAAAATTTATTGAAAGTTAGCAAACACCGCATTGGTCACTTGAACAATTCATGAAGGAAGAGAGATTACACATAAATATACCATCTTGGACATCTTCTATGATTGTGAGCTCATTAATTATTTTCAAATTTGACTAAAATAGTTATAACTGGACAAGGAAGACAACTTAATGAGTTATATTTGGGTATATTTGTATAGACGTTATATTGTTATGGATCCTCCAACATGTTGTGCTTGCTTCTAGCACTACTGGAATTCAGTTATTTGTCGTCTGCCAGATCTTTGCCGTCAGCTGGTGGATGGCAAAGAGAGTCTTTGCCGTCAGCTGCCATAAAGCAGATGGCAAAGAATTGGTAGATGGCACAGAGGGTCTTTGCCATCAGCTGCCGTAAAGCACACGACAAAGAGCCGCACAGCAGACGGCAAAGCGACAGCTGAGCCCCACCTTTGCGTCTTCTTTGTCGTCTGCTAGCGGACGACAAAGTGTCCTGAAGCAGACGGCAAAGAGGCTAGGCTCTTTACCGTCCACCAGCACACGGCAATGCACTAACGGGTACTAACGTCCGTCCCGCCCCCACCCCGGCTCCTCACTCTCACTCACACACTCCCACTCCCACTCCCCTCTCCCCCCGACGCCCACCGCTACCACCCCCGTGGCCACCGTCGTCGTCGTCCCACCGCCCCAAACGCGCTGCCGCGCCAACGCCCCTGGCGCCCCGTCGCCCCCCACTCGCCCACCGCCCCCGTCGCACCGCAGCCCCAGTCACGCCCATCCTCCCCAACCCCCCGGCGCCCCACCGACCCCAACGCCCCATCGTCCCCACTACCAGCCGCCCCGGCGCCCCGCGCGCCCCCGCCGGTGAGTCCGCCCGCCCCCGCCGTCCGGCCAACCCTATTTTTATGTTGTTTTTACTTTTTATTTATTTATGTTAAATTAGTTAGGTTAGTTTTTTAGTTTATTAGGAAAACATGATGCCGGGGACTGCTACTTGTGGAAGATTTTATTAGGTTAGTAAGTTTTTTAGTTAGGTTAGTTTTCAACTAGCCTATATGTTCGGTTAGTTAGTTAGCTTGGTTTATTAGGTTAGTTAGGAGATTTCGAAGCAATGTCCAAGGCTGCTACTTGTGGAAGCAATGTTGCTCTTAGTTGGTGTAGATGGGACAACATTGCTAACCAAGACATCGAACCACTGAGATGCATTCTTTTTACCCCCGACTTTTCCTATGAGAAGAATCAATTATAACACGTTCATGTAAAAACTATGGTGTTAGAACTAGACAGAAGCAAGTAACTTTTTTTACCTTTTCTTTGTTCCATTTGTAGGACAACCAGCTTCTCTATCTCCTACCTCTCCACATTTTTTGCATTTGTTCAAAGTCCCCTTCCTTGATCCACCTTCCCACCATTGCTTGAACAATTGGTGTATGACAAATGGCAGAATTTTTCCATAAAATATTTCTCCAATCATTCTTCTCTTTCTAAATAGGTCCATAATCATCTCTCTTATCTTGTCAGCTAGCTGAACAATAGGCAAGTCCTTGATATCCCGCACCCAAGCATTAAAGCACTCACGCTGCTTAGCTTGAGGAAATACCTTTTTAACAGCATTTTCAAGACCCTTGCAAGCATCAGTACAAACAGTCAATACCGGTGGGTCTCCTAATGCCTTCTTCACTTGATTCATGAACCAAGCCCACTTGTCCCCATTTTCAGACTCAATAAAGCCATACGCCACCGGAAACACCCAATTATGACCGTCCAAAGCGGTGACTACAACTAGCTGACCATTCCACTTGCCTGTTAAGTGAGTTGAATCTATGCTAATATATGGCCTACATCCATTCACAAAACCATATATGCAAGGCTTGAACGCAATAAATAGCTTGCTGAAATGTACTTGACCTTCAATTGTGGTGGTATCAATCTCAAAAATACTTCCTAGAGAACGCAATTCTATCAACATCCGAAAACTTTCTTCCCAACTCCAATATAAGCTAGTTGCTGCCCTTTGCCGGCCTTTCCACACCGTGTGATAGTCAAGTGTGACATGATGTTCCTCTTGCAAGTCTTTTAGTATCTTCACAGCAACAACGATTGGATCTTTCTTCAACATAGCCGCTGCCCTATCAGCCACCCAAGATTGAGTTATCATACTTGTCACTTTTCCACTTGTTGAACAACAAATGTGCTCAGTTTGATGCTTCACAACCTGTAGCAAAAAAAAGGCACAAAATATGAAGTTTATTATCATGACAAACAATATAAAGGAATAAGAATAGAAATCACAAAAAATTTATTACCATCACACAATTTTCGTCCCTCTTCCAACTAGCACTTAAGAACCATTTGCAAGGGTCACCTTTTATGGATTCGGCTATGCAAAAACCCCGAAACCTTTCCGGCTCATTTTTTAGGTCATATATTTGTGTTAGGTCGTATATTTTTCGATTTTATTAATGAACACAAAATATTTGTGTTGATCGGGTGGATTTACATGTGATAGTTGTCTCGTTGTTGTGAGGTCTGTTGTGCGAAGACCTCCCCGTGCGTTCTACGAGCTCCGCCCCTGCATTCGTGGGTGAGTACAAATGGCATCTCCTCCTTGCCCCTTCATTTGTTGTGCGTCGGTCTTCGGATGAAACTTGCTAGATATAGGTAATTAAATTAATTTATCAGTATGTGTGACCAGTATGCGTCTCCTGTTCGAAAGGGTTACAGTTATAAATATGCATGCATTTGCATATATTTATAACCATGATTCTTCCGAATTGTCCAACGTTATCCATGGACAGCCATATGCTTTGTTCCGGATGCTATTATCGGGTGGGATTAGGACTTATCTTTACCTATTAGCGTGTAGGTTGCATGGACGTAATAAAACTAGCGAACTTCATTAACTGATGAATATATATGCTGAATTATATATATAAATATATTTCTTGTGTGTTTAGTGGCTAGGCAAGATGAGTGATCGTGCGTGGATGTACACCGGTCACCCTAGTCAGAAAGAGATGATGAAAGAATGGTTTCTAAAAAACAAGGAGTTTGTGAAAGCCGCATTTCCAAATGGCCAGGAAACAAACTGGTGCCCTTGTCCTGGATGCGACAACTATAAAAAGAGGACAGAGGTTTTAATGAATAAACACCTGCAGAGGAGGGGTTTTAAGCCAAATTATATGGTTTGGACATTTCATGGTGAGCCTATACAACGCACCAGAGCTGAGGTGGTTCATCGACGCACCGACGAGCATGGTACCGGGATCGAACACATGGTGCAAGACTTTGATGATGCTCGGGATTCGGAAGGCGAGATGGAGGAATCTGCAAAGGCCTTCTATGAAATGTTGGAGTCTTCAATACGTCCTCTCCACAAGCGCACTGAGCTTTGTCAGCTAGATGCCATTACACAAGTAATGGCTCTGAAGGCTCAATTCAACTTGGGAAGAGAATGCTTCAATGAGATGATGACACTATTTGGACGCTTTCTACCCAAAGGCCATGTCATGCTTGCAAACATGTACCAGTCGTACAAAATACTTCGTGTACTTAAGATGCCCTATGAGAAGATAGATGCATGTGAGAAAGGATGTGTCTTATTTAGGCAGGAGTATGCACACATGGACTATTGTCCCAATTTCAAGTCTTGCAGGCATCTTGTGGTAGACAACGGTATGGGTGAGAAGAGGCAGACCAAAATTGCAGTTAGTGTTCTTTGGCATATGCCAATCATATCAAGGCTTCAACGACTTTTCATGGTCGAAGAGACAGCCAGACAGATGAAATGGCACAAAATGGGCAAAAGAACCGAACTAGATGTGGATGGGAATAAGATGGCGGTACACACATCGGATGGGGAAGCGTGGAAACATTTCGATGGATTTAATCAGGATAAAGCGGCAGATCCAAGGAATCCTCGAGTCTGCATTGCCACGGATGGTTTTAATCCCTTCGGCATGACGGAAACCCAATACAGTTGTTGGCCTGTATTTGTCATTCAACTCAATCTCCCCCCCCCCCGGGGCATATTATGCAAAGAAAGAACATATTTCTGACGTTGATAATTCCAGGGCCCAATTATCCGGGGAAGAATATGAATGTGTACATGTAGCCTCTAAAGGATGAATTGCAAGAAGCTTGGAATAGTGGGGTCAAGACATACGATTCCGCTAGAAAAGAAAACTTCAAAATGCATGTGTGGTACATGTACTCTATGCATGACTTGCTGGCCTATGCGCTATTCTATGGATGGTTTGTGTGGAAGGTTCCCGTGCCCCACATGCAAGGCAGCTCTTTAGTTTCATTGGTTGCAGGAGGATCGGAAGTATTCTTGCTTTGAGTTGCATAGACAGTTCCTCGATCCTGACCATCAGTTCAGAAAAGACAAGAAGAACTTTACCAAAGGTAAAGTTGTTAAAAACATGGCACCACCTACGTCAAAAGGCAACAGATCCTGGATCAGTTAAACGCCCTCGAGCCTGATCCAGAGCGTCCACGGTATTTCAAGGGGTATAATTCAAAACACGCCTAGACTCACGAGACATGCTTGTGGGACCTGCTTACTTTACAGACATCCTTCTTCCACACAATATCCACATGATGGACACTGAAAAGAATATCGAAGAGGCTATTTTTGGTACATTGTTCAACATAGATGGGAAGACAAAGAATAATACTAAGGCTAGAGTTGATCAAGAGACCCTATATCATAGACCGTTACAATACATGCGAGAATTCAAAGGAAAGCGGAAGTGGTCGAAGCCAAGGGCCTCGTTCAATCTTGGAAGGCCAGGTATGAGGGAAATTATCTTCTGGGTCATAATGCACTTGATGTTCCCTGATCGGTATGCAGCGAATCTAAAGAGGCGAGAGAGTCTTGAAAAAATAAAAATATTTGGTCTCAAGAGTCATGATTGGCACATATGGCTTGAGCAGGTAATGCCGGTGATGTTACGTGGCTTTATTCCCGAGGATGAATGGCTAGTACTGGCAGAGATTAGCTATTTCTTCTGTGTTCTTTGTGGGAAAGAATTGTTGCTTGGCGTGGTAGATGACATGGATGAGTTTGTAGCGGAGTTTCTACGCAAGTTAGAGAAGATCTTTCCGTCGGGCTTCTTTAATCCAATGCGGCATCTGATTTTGCGTGTACCGACTGAGGCAAGATTGGGTGGGCCCGTGCAAAATCGTTGGTGCTATGCAACTGAGAGGATGCAGAATAAACTTCGAGCTAAATGTAAAAATAAGCATATAATTAAAGCATCGATGTCAAAGGCATTCATTACTGAGGAGGTGGCAAACTTTGTGACAACACAATACGAAGCCAAAAATCATCATTTGCATAATTCGAAGCCTTGGTACAATGATGCAGACCCTAAAAAAGGTGGATACAACCTTAGCCTATTCAAAGGGAAGGTCGCACCAGCCGGTGCTAAGAAACCAATAACGTTGGATGTCGAAGAATGACGGAATATTTCGTTGTATATCTTCAACAACCTAACAAAAGTGCGGCCGTATATCGAGTAAGTTCTCGTCACATTTTTCCATAACTTATAATTCCTTTGAACTGTTCTTATTCCCAGATATTTCATACAGCCGATACGTCGCCGAATTCTCGGATGGAGCAGTGATCCAAAATGATTTCGTCGAAGAGTATGAGCTTCTGGCAACGCATGGAGGCGGCTATCCCGGTTTCATCTCTTTGTTCAAATCAACGGTAATTATCAACAATGGACCATTTCGTTTCTTGGTCTAACTTGCGGCTAATGCAACAATAGTTTCGTACGAAACTTTTAGGCTAATTTAGAGTCTATGGACGCCGAATTGAGACAAGCCACTAATAGTTTTGACTATAAGGTCCGTTCATTTGAGAAATACAACATCAACGGGTATCTCTTTCGTACCTTTGGCAAAGAGCTATCTATGCCCGACCGGATATCTACAAATTATTGTGTCTCTGCTATCGGCGAAGGTGGTATCGAGTATTATGAAAGATTTCAAGCAATTTATGAACTTCAATTCTATGGTGAAAACCCACCGAACGTCCTAGTGTTCAAATGTTATTGGGTCTAGTCGAAGGAGACTAGAAGGACTCACGAACATAAAGGACTAGTCGAAATCAATCCAAACACCCATTTAGATATTCCCGATGTCTATATTATGGCTCAACCGGCGACCCAAGTTTTCTATCTACCGTGGGCATGCAAAACTGATAAGACTATGGAACGTTGGTATGTTGTTTATGAAGTGCCGCCACGTGTTAGACCACCTCCCCCAAATGAACAGGATTATGAACCTCACATTAACTCAGACACATATGACGGAGAATTCTTCCAAGAAACACGTCTTTCCAAGAAACGTTTCAAGAACCGCCGTGCTTCACCCCCGAACATGGAAGTATACAGCGGCAGTGAATCCGACATCCCCCCTGAGCTGGAACCAGCAGAGCTAGAACTGGAAGAGGTTACTGATGCGGATGACCTGTCAATGCTTCACCGATTACAGAAAGCCCTTCCACAACTTCATGTTGTTGAACCCGATGAACACCTCATTCATGAAGACATGCGTGATAGTGATGATGATGATGCATTTATTGATGATAATTATTAGCTTGTAATATTCCCAACTTAAATTATATATGTACTTATCATTATTCATGATAGTTATTCATTTTTTTATGTTGTACTAATTTCTTCTGATCTTTATCATGGCAGGTCAGCACGTGTTGAAAGATGGTGGGCGCATGGCCAAATCGCTCGACTGGTTCTTCTTCGTCGGCCCGCACGAGGGGTGGTACTTCCGTTCCACCCCTATCTCTCCGTAGAGGCTTGGTAGACAGTCTGACGACACCACCTGTGGTTGCTTTTTCATCGGCGGCATTGCCCACTTGGAGAGGTGCTGGATGGGTAGGGAAGAAGGGGATGGGTACAGGGAGAGGTGGTGGTCGCGGAAGATCTAGGCGGACTGTTGCGCCGTCCTCGCCACCACCACCAACTCATTGACCCGATCACAGGAGTACTATGGTTGACCTGTTCGTGGAGGAGGCTACGGGGACTCCGGTCCAGGCGCCTCGGGTGGACGGGCATTCGGCCCATGACACTCCGGTCCAGGATCAGCCTTGGGTCGAGGTGTGTTCATCCCACAAGACTCCGATTCCTGAGGCTACATCCCAGGAGACTCCTGCCACACAGGCGTTGGCCGACGTGGAGATGTCCGGATGGGTTGCCTGGCCGGATTGGACCGAGGTGCCGGATTGCACCGAGGGTCGGGTGGCTGTTCTGTTGATGGAGGGGACGAGTTTACGGATAGTGAGCGCAACGTGCAGGTGGACGGGGCCACCGTGTACAAGCTTGGTAGTACACATCTCCCGGTCGTGCCGTCTACCCGCGAGCAGAGGCCGATGATTAAGCCTGAAGGCGATAGGTAAGTACATTTACTCTTTTTTTAGCTTTTGCCTTCAAGTTTCTTCAAATATCTAATGCGTTGACGTTATCATACTGCAGGGGATGGGCACACCTTCGTGGAGTCCACAAGCCGAACAACGTCCTTCGTATGCTTTGCCGGACAAATTTTCCAGGGTTTGTCACGTTGCCTCGTGAGGGTCAGGATCGTACACTAGGATTTTCCTCGGAGCACTACCAGGCTGCGGAGGCCCCACCGGAGGAAATTATAGATGGTGTCTTGTGCCACACGAGGGCCGAGATGGTGATCAAGAGCTTTTGGGTAACTTATCCTTTTACACAATCTAAAATTAACAATATAGGTAATTATTGTACTAATCGGTGTTGTCTCGTTTGATCGGAGACCTTCTATAGGTGTGACGAGGGATATGAGGAGGAGGCGGACAAGGTTCTTGAGGCCGAGTGTAGGCGGTTATTACAAAACTTACGCCACAAGGCTCGGCCGCAGGCTATTTGAGACTAATACGCCACATGTGGTATTAAGAAGCAGAAGAAGGAGTGTCCCGGAAAGTATCTAAAGAAGGAGCAGTACATGAAGGTAATTACCTATTCTAAAGGCCTTCTACGTAGTTTTCTTGATTTGATTCATAGGCGTAGCACTCAAGATTGTTTCTAATAACTTATAGGTGCCCCCGAGATGGTGTGCGGATAAGATGGATTGTTGGGAGGCGTTGGTGGATGAGTGGTGCACAGGGAACTGGCGAACCATCTACGACAATGCGAAGGATCGGCGTAGCCAAATGGTTGTTGTGCCACACCATCAAGGCAGCCCCAACTTACTTTAGCTCGGATGAAACTGGGTATGCGGTTTGCTTCATGATTCATGAAATTCATTCTTCATGCTAGCTTGATCCCCTTACTAATAATTTGTTCCTCTCTTTTAGGCGCATCACAATAAGACAGAGATGCCACACTTGTACGACCTTTATGGCATGGCCCATAGTGCCTCCTACAAGAAGGCGAAGGCATTCTCTGAGTCTGACCTGGATGATCTAAATAACTTCACCAACATATCATCCCACCACAAGCTCGTGACATACAGGGACACGAGGAAGGATAGGAAAGGGGAGGAATTTAACCCGAGCTAGGAACCTTTGGATCGAGAGTTGGTGATGATATCTGGTGGCGGGAGGCCCCATGGCTTGATAGCCATTGGAGATGTAATAATACGTTGTCCACTCACTCTCCCGAAGATCAAGGCGCGCCAGTCGAGCTCCAGTCCTGAGATAACGCCTCGTCCACGACCAGTCGATCTTGCCATCGAGGTTAGTTGTACGGACTCAGAAAACTTTCATCCATTTCATTATGTGTGTGACCATCGATCATTATTGTGGTAACGAGGAATGGTGTTGCAGGCTGCTCTTCAGAAAGAAAGAGCGGCAAACCAGGCTGCTCTTGAGAAAGAGAGATTGGCAAGCTAGGCTGCTCTTCAAGCTGCTCTTGAGGAGAGGGACCGGACCACCACACAAATGATTGACGAGGAGAGGGCCCGGAATGACATGGGTCAACGGGCCCTGTACGAGCTTCTTGTGGTAAGTTTTTTTTACATTAGCCTAATCATGTGTGTAATGTTTGTTTCATTACTAACTAATACGACCGACTCTTCAGAGTCTGTCGAGAAGAACGGTCAAGTCCCTCCGTCGATGCCCGTCTTTTCTGCGACTTTCATTTGAATGGTCATTATAAACTAGTATTAACAATTGAGTGTCATCATGCTAACTGAGACATTGCAAAATATATTTTTTGCAGAATAACTCTCGAGTGGCAATGCACGACACTTCTCAAGGGAAACCGTCTCCAAACGAAGCCGACGCGAGCAACCCTCGTGTTTATCCTCCTTGATGACCACGACGGTACGTTTTCTCTAGTTCATTTTTGACATAATTAGATAATTTAGCTCTAAGAAGATGAGAAGAGGAGAAGAAATAGGAAAAATTAAAAGAAGGATGAAGAAGAAGAAGAAGAGAATAAGAAGGAGAAGGAGGAGGAGGAGATGAAGGAGAAGGAGGAGGAGGAGAAGAAGAAGGAGGAGAAGGTCCTTCTCCTCCTTGTCCTTCTTCTTGATTTCTTCTTCTTCTCCTCCTCCTCTAAAATGACATATTTAACCCAAGTTAGCTCGAAAACGACACATAGTTTGCTTGGCTTCCACCTAAATGACATAATTAGCTTAGTTAGCTCCAAAATGACCTATTTAATAAAACAATGACCTATACTTAGCTAAGTTCTCTCCTAAATGACATAATAAGACTTACGTAGATCCAAGATGAGTTATTCCCCCTAGCTTAGGTATTAAATAGCCTATAATTAGCTTAGCTAGCTCCAAAATGGCTTAATAAGCATAGTTTGCTCCGAAATGACCTATTTTACCCAAGTTAACTCCGTAAGGACCTATAGTTAGCTAGGCTTCCACCTAAATGACATAATTAGCTTAGTTAGCTCCAAAACGGCATATTTAATAAAAATGACCTATACTTAGCTAAGTTCTCTCCTAAATTACATAATAAGGCTTACGTAGTTCCAATATGACCTATTCCCCCTAACTTAGGTATAAAATGGCCTATAATTAGCTTAGCTAGCTCCAAAATGGCTTAATAAGCATAGTTTGCTCCGAAATGACCTATTTAACCCAAGTTATCTCCGAAAGGACCTATAGTTAGCTCGGCTTCCACCTAAATGACATAATTAGCTTAGTTACCTCCAAAATGGACTATTTAATAAAAATGACCTATACTTAGCTAAGTTCTCTCCTAAATGACATAATAAGGATTACGTAGCTCCAAGATGACCTATTCCCCCTAAGTTAGGTATAAAATGGCCTATAATTAGCTTAGCTAGCTCCAAAATGGCTTAATAAGCATAGTTTGCTCGGAAATGACCTATTTTACCCAAGTTAGCTCTGAAAGGACCTATAGTTAGCTAGGCTTCCACCTAAATGACATAATTAGCTTAGTTAGCTCGAAAATGGACTATTTAATAAAAATGACCTATACTTAGCTAAGTTCTCTCCTAAATGACATAATAAGGCTTACATAGCTCCAAGATGACCTATTATTCCCCTAACTTAGCTAATAAATGGCCTATAATTAGCTTAGCTAGCTCCAAAATGGCTTAATAAGCATAGTTTGCTCCAAAATGACCTATTTTACCCAAGTTAGCTCCGAAAGGACCTATAGTTAGCTAGGCTTCCACCTAAATGACATAATTAGCTTAGTTAGCTCCAAAATGACCTATTTAATAAAAAATGACCTATACTTAGCTAAGTTCTCTCCTAAATGGCATAACAAGGCTTACGTATCTCCAAGATAACCTATTCCCCCTAACTTAGCTATTAAAATGCTTATAATTAGCTTAGCTAGCTCCAAAATGGCTTAATAAGCATAGTTAGCCCCAAAATGACATAATAAGCTCAAAACGGCATAAGAAACTTGGTTAGCGCATGAATATTGTATACTTAGCTTGTTTTCCTCTAAAATGACATAATTAGCCCATTTAGCTCGAAAAATACATACTTAGATAATTTAGCTCCAAGAAGAGGAGAAGAGGAGAAGAAATAGGAAAAATTAAAATCAGGACAAAGAAGAAGAAGAGAAGAAGAAGGAGAAGGAGGAGTAGGAGAAGAAGGAGAAGAAGAAGGAGAAGGAGGAGAAGACCTTGTCCTCCTTCTCCTTCTTCTTGTCCTTCTTCTTCATTTCTTATTCTTTCCTCCTCCTCTTCTTTCTTCTCCTCTTTCTTATTCTCCTTACCTTATTTTCCCCAACAATGACATAATTAGCTCATTTAGTTCCAAAAAGACATTATAAGCTCAAAATGGCATAAGAACCTTGGTTAGCTCATTAATATTATATACTTAGCTTGCTTTCCTCTATAATGAAATAATTAGCCCATTTAGCTCCAAAAAGACATAGTTAGCTAATTTAGCAACAAGAAGAGGAGACGAGGAGAAATGAAAAGGAAGAAGAAAAAGAAGAAGAGAAAAAGAAGAGAAGGAGAAGGAGAAGAAGGAGGAGGAGAAGAAGGAGAAGGAGGAGAAGAAGGAGAAGGAGCCCTCCTTCTTATCCTTCTTGTTCTCTCCTCCTTCTTCTCCTTGTTATTCTCCTTCTTTTTGTCTTCTTCTCCTCTTCTCCTCCTCCTTCTCCTTCTCCTTCTCCTTCTCCTCCTCCTCCTCCTCCTCCTTATTCTTGTTTTTCTTCTCCTTCTTCTCTTCTTTCTTCTTGTCTTTCTTCTTCAATTTAGCTTATTTGTGATATATATGTTGTTGTTCTTCTTCTTCTGACTTTCTTATTCCCATTTTGTATATTGGATGTACTACATGCATGGAAGCTGGCATTGGAGTGCTTTAGTTCTAGTTCTCATTTGAGTTGATGAACAATGTGGAACTATATGTATATGTATATATGGATGAACAAAATATGTGGATCTATATGTATATGTATATATGGATGAAACTTTGTATGTGTTGGTTCTTTCGATATATGGGATGTACATTGATGAACAAATGGCATTGATAAACTTTATATGTATATCATATATGTGCTATGAATTATATATATGTGCTGTGAAATAGAAAAAATAAACAAAAATGTGACAATATTGGATCTTTGCCGTCTACCACCTCATGGCAAAGGCCTTTGCCATCAGTAGGCTGACGGCAAAGGTGCCTCGTGGCAGCCAGCTGTGCAACCTGGGCAGCAGCAGCTGGCCATATGGGCTCTTTGTCGTCCGCTGCCTCGGTAGGCTGACGGCACAGAGGTAGGGAGGGAGACGGCAAAGAGGGGGAGGGAAGGAGATGGCAAAGAGGGGGAGGGAAGCAGACGGCAAAGCCTCCGTTAGCCCTAACGGTGGCGTCGCCTGTCGGCTGCCATCTCAAATTCTTTGCCAACTGCTCAATGCCTGATATTGACAGCAAAGAGCTTTGTCGTCCGCTTAGGGTAGGATGATGGCAAAGAAGCTAGAATGTCGTCGTAAGCTGACGCAGAATCTTTGCCGACAGGTGTTCTCTTTGCCGTCTGTGGATTGATCAATTCCGTCAGTGGATTCGTCGTTGCCGTCTGTTATGGTAGACGACAAAGAAGTTGATTCCTGTAGTGTTTAGTTAAATTATCTTTTTACACAATCTAAAATTAATAAGATAGCTAATTATTGTACCAATCTATGTTGGCTCGTTTGATTGCATACCTTCTATAGGTGTGAGGAGGGATATGAGGAGGAGGCGGCCAAGGTTATCGAGGCCGAGTGTAGGCGGTTATTACAGAACTTACGCCACAAGGCTCGGTCGCAGGCTATTCGATACTACTACGCCACGCGTGGTCTTAAGAAGCACAAGAAGGAGTGCCGCGGAAAGTATCTGAAGAAGGAGCAGTACATGAAGGTAATTACATATTCTTAACGCCTTGTACGTAGTTTTCTTGATTAGATTCGTAGGCATAGCGCTCAAAATTCTTTCTAATAACTTATAGGTGCCCCCGAAATGGTGTGCGGATAAGATGGATTGTTGGGAGGCGTTGGTGGATGATTGGTGCACAGGCAACTAGTGATACTTCCACGACAATGCAAAGGATCGGCGTAGAAAATGGTTGGTGTGCTACACCATCAAGGCAGCGCCAACTTACTTCAGTTCGGACGAAACTGGCTATGTGTTTTGCTTCATCATTCACGCAATTCATTCTTCATGCTAGCTTAAGGCCCTTACTAATACTTTGTTCCTCTCTTTTAGGCACATCACAATAAGATGGAGATGCCAGAGTTGTACGACCTTTATAGCATGGCCCATACTGCCTCCTACAAGAAGGCGAAGGCATTCTCTGAGTCTGACCTGGATGACCCAAATAACTTCACCAACATCTCATCCCACCACAAGCTCTTGAAATACAGGGACACGGGGAAGGCTTGGAAAGGGAAGGACTTTAACCCGAGCCAGGAACCTTTGGATCCAGAGCTGGTGATGATATCTGGTGGCGGGAGGCCCCATGGCTCGATAGCCATTGGAGATGGGATAATACGTTGTCCACTCACTCTCCCAGAAATCAAGGCTGGCTAGTCGAGCTCCCGTCCTGAGTTAACGCCTCGTCCACGGCTAGTCGATCTTGCCATCGAGGTTAGTTGTACGGATTCAAAAAACTTGCATCCATTTCATTGTGTGTGTGGCCATCGATCGTTACTGTGGTAACGAGGAATGGTGTTGCAGGTTGCTCTTGAGAAAGAGAGAGTGGCAAACCAGGCTACTCTTGAGAAAGAGAGATTGGCAAGCTAGGCTTCTCTTCAGGCTGCTCTTGAGGAGAGGGACGGGACCATGGCTCGGTTGATTGAGGAGGAGAGGGCCCGAAATGAGGCGGCTCACCTGACCATGTACGAGATTATTGTGGTAAGTTTCTTTTTTACATTAGCCAAATCATGTGTGTAATGTTTGTTTCATTACTAATTCATATGACCGACTCTTCAAAACCGAATGTGCAGTCTATGTATGAGAATATCGGTTAAGCCCCTCCGTCGATGCTTGTCTTCTCTGTGATTGGCACGGTGAGTTTAATTTCAATGGTCATTATAAACTAGTATTAACAATTGAGTGTCATCATGCTAACTCAGACATTGCAAAATATCTTTTCTGCAGAATAACTCCCGAGCGGCATCGCACGACCCTTCTCCAGGGAAACTGTCTCCAAACGAAGCCGCCGCAAGCAACCCTGGTGTTTTTCCTCCTTGATGACCACGACGGTAAGTTTCCTCTAGATCATTTATGACATAATTAGCTAGTTTGTCTTAGTTAGGTAAAAACACCATAACAACTTTGGTTAGCCCATACTTAGCTAATTTAGCTCCAAAATGACATAATAAGCTCAATTGCAATAGGAAAAATGAAAAGAAGGAAGAAGAAGAAGAGAAGAAGAAGAAGATAAGAAGAAGGAGAAGAAGAAGGAGGAGGAGGAGAAGAAGGATAAGGAGCCCTCCTTCTTCTCCTTCTTCTTCTTCTCTCCTCCTTCTTCTCCTTCTTCTTCTCTTCTTCTTTTTCTTCTTCTCTCCTTCTTCTTCTTTTTCTTCACCTTCGTCTTCTCTTCTTGCTTCTTCTCTTTGTTCTTCTACATAGACTATTTTCCCCAACAAAAACATACTTAGCTAATTGTCCTCCAAAATGAATTAATTAGCTTACTTAGGTAAAAACATCATAAGAACCTTGGTTAGCTCATTAAAATGACTAATTTAGCTCCACAATGACATAATAAGCTCAAAATGGCATAAGAACCTTGGTTAGCTCATGAATATTATATACTTAGCTTGTTTTCCTCTAAAATGACATAATTAGCCCATTTAGCTCCAAACAGACATACTTAGCTAATTTACCTCCAAGAAGAGGAGAAGAGGAGAAATGAAAAGAAGGAAGAAGAATAAGATAAGACGAAGAGAATGAGAAGGAGAAGAAGAAGGAGAAGGAGGAGAAGAAGGAGGAGTCCTACTTCTCCTCCTTCTTCTCCTTCTACTTCTCCTTCTTCTTCTTCTCCTCCTCTGTCTTCTCCTCTTTCATATTCTCCTTACCTTATTATCCCCAACAATGATAGAATTATCCCATTTAGCTCCACAAAGGCATACTTAGCTAATTTAGCTCGAAGAAGAGGACAAGAGGAGAAGACAGAGGAAAAATGAGAAGAACGAAGAAGAACAAGAAGAGAACAAGAAGAGAAGAAGGAGGAGGAGGAGAAGAAGGAGAAGGAGCCCTCCTTCTTATCCTTCTTCTTCTCCTCCTTCTTCTCCTTCTTCTCCTTCTTCTTCTCCTTTTTCTTCTCTTCTTCTGTTCTTGTTCTTCTCCTCCTCCTTCTCCTTCTCCTTCTCCTCATCCTCCTCCTCCTTCTTCTTCTTTTTCTTCTCCTTCTTCTTCTCTTCTTGATTCTTCTCTTTCTTCTTCTATGTAGCTTATTTTCCCCAACAAAGACATACTTAGCTATTTATCCTCCAAAATGACATAATTAGCTTAGTTAGGTAAAACATTATAAGAACCTGGTTTAGCTCATTAAAATGACTAATTTAGCTCCAAAATGACATAATAAGATCAAAATGCCATAAGAACCTTGGTTAGCTCATGAATATTATATACTTAGCTTGTTTTACTCTAAAATGACATAATTAGCCCACTTAGCTCCAAACAGACATATTTAGCTAATTTAGCTCCAATAAGAGGAGAAGAGGAGAATTGAAAAGAGGGAAGAAGAAGAAGAAGAGGAGGAGAAGAGAAGGAGAAGGAGAAGAAGAAGGAGAAGGAGGAGAATAAGGAGAAGGAGTCCTACTTCTCCTCCTTCTCCTTCTTCTTCTCCTTCTTCTTCTCCTTCTTCTTCTTCTCCTCCTCTTTCTTATCCTCTTTCATATTCTCCTTACCTTATTTTCCCCAACAGTGACCTAATTAGCCCATTTAGCTCCAAAAAGGCATACTTAGCTAATTTAGCTCGAAGAAGAGGACAAGAGGAGAAGAAAGAGGAACAATGAAAAGAAGGAACAGTACTGAAATTTAGAAATTTGCCGTCTGCCATGGCAGACGGCAAAGGGGGGAACCACGGACGGCGAAGGCTTTGCCGTCGGTCAGCAGACGGCAAAGTAGACGGCAAAAAAAATCCGGTGAAGAGGTTCTTTGTCGTCTGCTTTTTTAAAGCCGATGGCAAAGAATCTTTGCCATGAGGGGGCAGACGGCAAATTAAATGGGACGGCAGATACACCAACGGTCCCATTAAGTGTTAACGGCAGGCCTCCTCTCTTTGCCGTCTGCCCTCCCCCCTTTGCCATGAGGGGGCTGACGGCAAAGGGGGGAATTAAGCCCCTCTCTCTCCCCTCTTTGCCGTCTCCCATCCCCCCTTTGCCATGAGGGGGCACACGACAAAGGGGGGAACCAAGCCCTCTCTCTCCCCTCTTTGCCGTCTGCCATCCCCCCTTTGCCATGAGGGGGCAGACGTCAAAGGGGGGAACCAAGCACCTCTATCTCCCCTCTTTGTTGTCTGCCATCGCCCCTTTGCCATGTGGGGGCAGACGACAAAGGGGGGAACCAAGCCCTCTCTATCCCCTCTTTATCGTCTGCCATCTCCCTTTGCCATGAGGGGCAGACGGCAAAGGGGGGAACCAAGCCCCTCTCTCCCCTCTTTGCCGTGTGCCACCCCCCCCTTTGCCATGTGGGGGCAGACGACAAAGGCGGAACCAAGCCCCTCTCTCCCCCCTCTTTGTCGTCTGCCATACCCCTTTGCCATATGGGGGCAGATGGCAAAGGGGGGAACCAGCCCCTTTTTATTTTATTTCTTATTATATCCAGCATTTTTCACAATAATCGGGATATATATATATATATATATATATATATATATTTGACATAAATAAATTTGTTTCCGTACTCATAACCATATTAAAATAACTTTCATCCATAGTACATACATATTATGCAAGTTCCATCCGTACGAAACCATATATTACACAAGTTTCAGCCACATGCATACAAAGTTCATATATACCCATATACTACAATAGTTTCAAGACAAGCTTCCGTGAAGCCATGGTACAATAAATCATCTTCAAGCATTCCATCAATATAATCCAAGCTTCCCGTGAAGTGAATGTAACTTGCAAAATGACAAATAAGAAAGTAAGAAGAATAATACTAGATGAAGAAGTAGATAGGTTATATCGGAGAGAAATTAGCTAAGTATAGGGCATTTAATAGCTAAGTTAGGTGGAATAGGTCATCTTGGAGCTACATAGCCTTATTATGTCATTTAGGAGAGAACTTAGCTAGGTATAGGTCATTCTAGAGCTAACTTGGATAAAATATGTCATTTTGTAGCCAACTATGATTATTAATCCATTTTGACCTTATTATGTCATTTTGGAGCTAAATTAGTCATTTTAATGAGCTAACCAAGGTTCTTATGATGTTTTTACCTAACTATGCAAATTATGTCATTTTGGAGGATAATTAGCTAAGTATGTCTTTGTTGAGGAAAATAACCTACGTAGAAGAAGAAAGAGAAGAAGCAAGAAGAGAATAAGCAAGAAGAGAAGAAGAACGAGAAGAAAAAGAAGAAGAAGAAGGAGGAGGAGGAGAAGGAGGAGGAGAAGGAGAAGGAAGAGTAGAAGAAGGAGAATAGAAGAAGGACAAGAAGAAGGAGAAGAAGGATGAGAAGAAGGAGAAGGAGCTTCTCTCCTCCTTCTCCTTCTCCTCAATTAGGTGGAGCCTAGCTAACTATAGGTCATTTCAGAGCTAACTTGGGTAAAATGTGTCATTCTGGAGCAAACTATGCTTATTAAGCCATTTTGGATCTAGCTAAGCTAATTATAGGCTATTTAAGACCTAAGTTAGGGGGAATAGGTCATCTTGCAGCTACGTAAGCCTTATTATGTCATTTAGGAGAGAACTTAGCTAACTATAGGTCATTTTTTATTAAATAGGTCATTTTGGAGCTAACTAAGCTAATTATGTCATTTAGGTGGAAGCCTAGCTAACTATAGGTCGTTTCAGAGCTCACTTGGGTTAAATATGTCATTTTGGAGCTAACTATGCTTATTAAGCCATATTGGAGCTAAATTGGCTAATTATATCATTTAGGTGGAAGCCAAGCTAAGTATATAATATTCATGAGCTAACCAAGGTTCTTATGCCATTTTGAGCTTATTATTTCATTTTTAGCTAAATTGGTCATTTTAATCAGCTAACCAAGGTTCTTATGATGTTTTCACCCAACTAAGCTAATTATGTTATTTTGTAGGATAATTAGCCAATTTAGTCTTTCTTGGATGAGTCTAAGCTACGTAGAAGAAGAGAAAGAGAAGAAGCAAGAAGAGAAGAAGAAGTAAAAGAAGAAGGAGGAGGAGGAGGAGGAGGAGAAGGAGAAGGAAGAGGAGAAGAAGAAGAAAAGAAGATGGAGAAGGAGAAGGAGGAAGAAGGAGGTAGAAGAAGGAGAAGGAGGAGCTCCTTCTCCTTCTTCTCCTCCTGCTCCTTCTTCTTATCCTTCTTCTTCTGTTCTTCTTCTTCTTCCTTCCTTTCATTTGTCCTCTTTCTTCTCCTCTTGTCCCCTTGTTTGGGCTAAATTAGCTAAGAATGCCTTTTTGGAACTAATTATGTCATTTTGAGGATTATTTGCTAAGCATAGGTCATGTTTTATTAAATAGACCATTTTGGAGCTAACTAAGCTAATTATGTCATTTAGGTGGAAGCCTAGCTAACTATACGTCATTTGGGAGCTAACTTGGGCAAAATGTGTCATTCAAGAGCAAACTATGCTTATTAAGCCATTTTGGATCTAGCTAAGCTAATTATAGGCCATTTAATACCTAAGTTAGGGGGAATAGGTCATCTTGCAGCTACGTAAGCCTTATTATGTCATTTAGGAGAGAACTTAGCTAACTATAGGTTATTTTTTATTAAATAGGTCATTTTGGAGCTAACTAAGCTAATTATGTCATCTAGGTGGAAGCCTAGCTAACTATAGGTCGTTTCGGAGCTCACTTGGGTTAAATATCTCATTTTGGAGCTAACTATGCTTATTAAGCCATATTGGAGCTAAATTGGCTAATTATATCATTTAGGTGGAAGCCAAGCTAAGTATATAATATTCATGAGCTAACCGAGGTTCTTATGCCATTTTGAGCTTATTATTTCATTTTTTAGCTAAATTGGTCAATTTAATGAGCTAACCAAGGTTCTTATGATGTTTTCACCCAACTAAGGTAATTATATCATTTTGTAGGATAATTAGCCAATTTAGTCTTTCTTGGATGAGTCTAAGCTACGTAGAATAAGAGAAAGAGAAGAAGCAAGAAGATAAGAAGAAGTAAAAGAAGAAGGAGGAGGAGCAGGAGGAGGAGAAGGAAGAGGAGAAGAAGAATAAAAGAAGAAGGAGAAGGAGAAGGAGGAAGAAGGAGGAAGAAGAAGGAGAAGGAGGAGCTCATTCTCCTTCTTCTCCTCCTTCTCCTTCTTATCCTTCTTCTTCTCTTTTTCTTCTTCTCTTCTTCTTCTTCCTTCCTTTCATTTTTCCTCTTTCTTATCCTCTTGTACCCTTCTTCGGGCTATATTAGCTAAGAATGCCTTTTTGGAGCTAATTATGTCATTTCGAGGATAATTAGCTAAGTATAGGTCATGCTTTATTAAATAGACCATATTGGAGCTAACTAAGCTAATTATGTCATTTAGGTGGAAGCCTAGCTAACTATAGGTCATTTCGGAACTAACTTGGGTAAAATGTGTCATTCATGAGCAAACTATGCTTATTAAGCCATTTTGGATCTAGCTAAGCTAATTATAGGCCATTTAATACCTAAGCTAGGGGGAATAGGTCATCTTGCAGCTCGTAAGCCTTACTATGTCATTTAGGAGAGAACTTAGCTAACTATAGGTCATTTTTTATTAAATAGGTCATTTTGGAGCTAACTAAACTAATTATGTTTTTTAGGCGGAAGCCTAGCTAACTATAGGTCGTTTCGGAGCTTACTTGGGTTAAATATGTCATTTTGGAGCTAACTATGCTTATTAAGCCATATTGGAGTTAAATTGGCTAATTATATCATTTAGGTGGAAGCCAAGCTAAGTATATAATATTCATGAGCTAACCAAGGTTCTTATGCCATTTTGAGCTTATTATTTCATTTTTTAGCAAAATTGGTCATTTTAATGAGCTAACCAAGGTTCTTATGATGTTTTCACCTAACTAAGCTAATTATGTCATTTTGTAGGGTAATTAGCCAATTTTGTCTTTCTTGGACGAGTCACATTGAAGAAGAGAAAGAGAAAGAAGCAAGAAGAGAAGAAGAAGTAGAAGAAGAAGGAGGAGGAGGGGGAGCAGGAGAAGGAGAAGGAAGAGGAGGAGAAGAAGAAAAGATATTTGAGAAAACGTGAAGGCAAAAGGTTAAATAAGAGTAAATTAACTTACTTGTCCCCATTTGGCCTAATCGACCACCTCTTCTCGGGGGTCGCCGGCACGAGCGGGAGCCTCGAACTACCACATAGGTAGACGGTAGCCCCCTCACCCAGCTCCTCGTCACTACGAGCATGGCCACTTGGCTCAGCCCAGGTATCCACTGGGTCTCTGAGGACGTACCCTCATCCCTGCTTTGCTCCGGAGTCGCCTGGAACGAAGCCTTTGGGACACGAGTTTCGTGGGCCGAAGGGTCGTCGACCTGAGGCTCATCGTCCCGAGGATCGTGAACAGGAGACCGTGTAGCCTCCACCTGAGACAAATAAACCCTAGAAGTCCTGTGCTTAGGTGAATCAGCTTGGGGTGGTGGCGGAGACCATGTAGCCTCCACCTCATAAGGCGTGGCAGCCACCGCCCTACCTCTCCAGCGGCCACGTGTACTTTTAGTACAACATAAATACCAACAGGAGTAATAAAATGTATATAAATACCAATATGCATACAACATGAGTACAACATAAATACCAACATGAATACAACGTGTACCATTAGCACCTCTCGGCTTCGCGGGGGGTCGACCTCCTCTCACGGGGGGCGCTCCTTGCATAGTAGAGAGCAACACTCTCCGAAGAGGCGAGGCAGGAATGGAAGTACCCATCCCATCACCCGCTGACGAAGAAGGAGCCGCTGCGTGCTTTCGACCCTTTCCCACCATCTTTCAACACATATCATGACAAAGAGTAAATGAAATTAGTACAACATAAATACCAACACGAGTAATAAAATGTATATAATTTAAGAGTATCATCGTCATAAATACCAACATGACTAATAAAAATTGAATACCTAACATGAACTCAAAATTTGTATATAGTATAATAGTTGAATACCTCACATGAACTAATAACAATCGTGCTCGTCTATATATGCTTCGGGGTCAATAAATGCATCATGATCATCACTATCATCAATAAATGCATCATCATCATCACTATCACGAAGAACATGTGGAAGGCCACCATTATGTAATCGGTCAAGAAGTGACAGGTCATCCGCAGCAGTAACCTCTTCTTTTTCCAGCTCTTCCTATTCGGGTTCAGGGGTTAAGACGGATTCACCGTCGCTGTATACTTCAATGTTCTGGGGTGAAGTAGAGCGGTTCTTGAAACGTGTCTTGGACATACGTGTTTCTTGGAAGAATTCTCCTTCATATGTGTCTGGGTTAATGTGAGGTTCGTAATCCTCTTCATTGAGGGTAGTTGGTCTAAAATGTGGTGGAACTTCATAAACAACATCCCAACCTTTGAGATTTGGATCAGTTTGGCAGGCCCATGGTACATAGAAAACTTGTGTCGCCTGTTGAGCCGTAATATAGACATCGGGAACATCTAAGTGGGTGTTTTGGTTGATTTCGACTAGTCCTATATGTTCATGAGTCCTTCTAGTCTCCCTTGGCTCAAACCAATAACATTTGAAGACTATGACGGTCGGTTGGTTTTCACCATAGAATAGAAGTTCATAAATTGCTTCAACTCTTCCATAATACCCGGCGCCTCCTTCGCCAATAGCAGAGACAAAACAATGTGTAGTCTTTAGGTCGGGCATAGATAGCTCTTTGCCAAAGTTACGAAAGTGATACCCGTTGATGTTGTATTTCTCAAATGAACGGACCTTATAGTCAAAACCATTAGCGACTTGTCTCAACTCGACGTCCATAGACTCTCATCAGCCTACAAGTTTAATACGAAAGAATGGATGCATTAGCCGCAAACTAGACCAAGAAATCAAATGGGCCCTTAATGGTAATTAATTACCATTTGTTTGAACCAAGATATGAAACCGGGATGGTCGCCTCAATGCTTTGCGAGAAGCTCATACTCTTCGACGGATTCCTTTTCGATGACCGCTCCATCCGAGAATTCGGCGACGTATTGACTATATCAAATATCCGGGAATAAGAGTAGTTCAAAGCAATTAGAAGTTGTGGAACAATAATTTACCGAGAACTGACTTGATGTACGGCCACACTTCTGTTAGGTTGGTGAAGATATACAATGAAATGGTCTGCCATTCTTCAACATCCAACGATTTCCCTTTCGAAGCACCGGATAGTGCGAGCTTACCTTTGAATAGGCTGAGGTTGGATCGAACTTTTTTTGGATCGCCATCATTGTACCGAGGCTTCGGGTTATGCAAATGATGATTTTTGGCTTCGTAGTGTGCTGTGAGGAAGTTTGCCGCCTCCTCAATAATGAATGCATCGGCCATCCATGCTTCAATTCTACATTTATTTTTACACTTAGCTCGAAGCGTCTTCTGCATCCTCTCAGTTGACTAGCACCATCGATTTTGAACGCCCCCCCCCCCCCATTCTTGCCTCGGTCGGGAGATGCAAAATCAAATGTTGCATTGGATTAAAGAAGCCCGGTGGAAAGATCTTTTCTAATTTAGAGATCAACTCCGGCGCCAACTCTTCCATTTCATCTAGCACGCCAGGCAATAGTTATTTCGCACAAAGAGAATGGAAGAAATAGCTCAGCTCTGCCAGTACTAGCCATTCATCCTCAGGGATAAAGCCACGCAACATCACCAGCATTACCCGCTCAATCCATATGTGCAAATCATGACTCTTGAGACCAAATATTTTCAATTTCTCAAGATTCGCTCCCCTCTTTAGATTCGCAGCATACCCATCAGGGAACATCAACCGCATTTTCACCCACAATAGCATTTCCCTCATAGCTGGCCTTTCAAGATTGAACCATGCCTTTGGCTTCGCTATGCTTTGCTTTCCTTTCCGTTGTCGCAAGTTTTGCAACGGTCTATCACATAGAGCCTCCAGGTCGATTCTAGCCTTAGGATTATCTTTTGACTTCCCCTCTATGCCGAACAATGTACCAAAAATGGCCTCCGCAATATTCTTTTCAGTGTGCATCACGTCGATGTTGTGTGGGCAAAGGAGGTCTTTCTAGTAAGGCAGATCACATAAGCATGACTTGTGAGTCCAGGCGTGTTCCTTATTATTCCCTTTGAAGTATCCTGGACGCAAAGGATCAGGCTCGAGAGTGTTTAACTGATCAAGGGTCTGTTGGCCTGTCAACGCAGCTGGTGCGGTGTTTTTGACAACTCTACCTTTGATGAAATTCTTCTTGTCTTTTGTGAACTTATGGTCAGGATCCAGGAATTGTCTATGCATGTCGAAGCAAGAATACTTGCGACCAGCCTGCAGCCAACAGAACTGAAGAGCTGCCTTGCATGTGGTGCACGGGAACCTTCCATGCACACACGAGCCAGCGAATAGCGGAAACGCCGGATAATCATGCGTCGAGTACATGTACCACACATGCATTTCGAAATTTGTTTTGGTAGCCACGTCGTACGTCTTGATCCCATTATCCCAGGCTTCTTGCAACTCATCCTTAACGGCTGCATGTACACATTCATATTCTTCCCCGGATAGTTGGGCCCTGGAATTATCAACGTCAGGAAAATGTTCTTTCTTTTCATAATCTCTCCGGGTGGCAAATTTAGTGGAATGACAAATACAGGCCAACAACTGTATTGTGCTGCCGTCATACCATACACCTTGAACCCATCCGTGCTGATGGCAACTCTAGGTTGCCTTGGATCTTCCGATTTATCCTTATGTAATGCATCGAAGTGCCTCCATGCAAAACCATCTGAAGTATGTACCAACATCTTGTTCCCATCCGCATCTAGTTCGGTTCTTTTGCCCAATTTGTGCCATGTCATCTGTCTGGCCGTCTCTTTGACCATGAAAAGACGTTGAAGTCTTGGTACGATTGGCAGATACCGAAGAACATTAATGGAGATTTTGGTCTGATTCTTCTCACTCATACCATTGTCTACCACAATATACCTGGAAGAATTGCAAATGGGGCAATAGTTCAAGGCCGCATACTCAAGCCTAAATAAGGCACATCCATTCTCACAGGCATGTATCTTCTCATAGGGCATCTTAAGTACACGGAGGATTTTCTCTGACTAGTACAGGTTTGCAGCCAGTACATGGCCTTTGGGTAGAAAGCGTCCAAATATTGTCATCATCGTGTCGTAGCATTCTCTGCCTAGGTTGCATTGTGCCTTCAGAGCCATTACTTGCGCGATGGCATCCAGCTGACAAAGCTCAGTCTGCTCGTGGAGAGGACGTTTTGAAGACTCCAACATTTCATAGAAGGCCTTTGCAGATTCTTCCATCTCATCGTTGGAATCCCGAGCATCATCAAAGTCTTGCACCATGTCTTCAATCCCGGTACCATGCTCGTCGGTGCGACGACGAATCACCTCAGCTCTGGCACGTTGGTCAGACTAACCATGAAAAGTCCACACCATATAATTAGGCGTAAAACCCGACTTCTGCAGTTGTTTACCCATTTCAAACTCTGTCTGCTTTTTCCAGTTGTCGCAGTAGGGACAGGGGCACCATGTTTTTTGCTGTCCATTTGCAAATGCGGCTCTCACAAACCCCTGGTTTTTGTTAACAATTTATGGGTCATGTCTTTCTGACTAGGGTGAAAAGTGTACATCCAAGCACGATCACTCATGTTGCCTAGCTACCTATGGGGGCACCAGGAATAAATATATAATTCAACATCTATATTCATACGCTAATCAAGTTTGTCAGTTTTATTACGTCCATGCAACCTATACGCTAATAGGTAAAGATACGTCCTAATCCCACCCGAGTATGTGTAGATTGGGTTCGTTTTCCCATGCTCTGCTCAAGATGCGACACGGAATTTCGGCAGCACCTCCCCGTTGTTCGCCTGATACACGTCTCGGCAATAAGCAGAGCGGATGTGTACCCGGAGAAGAACAGGGAGGCACTGACAAAATTCTGCATCGGATCTAGAGCACAGCATACGGGAAAACGAACCCAATCTACACATACTCGGGATGTCCATGGATAATTTTGGACATTTCGAAAGGATGGCGGTTATAAATATGCAAAGAAATTCATATTTATAGATGTCGCCCTTTCGAACGGGAGACGCATACTGGTCACGTATACTCTTGATTGAAGAAACCTATAGCTAGCAAGTTTCATCGGCACGAAGACCGGGACAGAGAAAATTAAGGTGGTAGGAGGAGAAGTCATTTGTGCTCACCAACAAACGCAAGGGCGGAGCTCGTCCAATGCACGTGGAGGTCGTCGAACAACTGCACATTGAAATTCACACGATCAACACAAATACGATGTTTTTATTATTAACATAACTATGTGACCTAACTCATAACTATGTGGGTCAGTGTCGTCGGGGGTCGAGGGTCACTGGCGTCGGAGGTTGGGGTCTTTTCGGTCAACAAGAGGCCGAAGAGGTGTCGGGGCTCGGGAGTTGAGGGTCAGTGGCGTCGGGGGTCGGGGTAGGGGGTCGGGGGTCGAGGGTGAGTGGCGTCAGGGGTTGTTGAGAATATTATGGTTGATAGGGATGTTTCAAAATTTCATTTATTTGTCCGGTGGAAGCACACACACCACAACATAGTGCACCGGTTAATTTGACCTCCCACTAATTAACTAACCTACATAATCTACCACTAAGTAACTAAAAAAGAATCTAGCTACTACTAATTAACAAAACAGAATCTACCACTAAACTACCTACTAAATCTACTAATTAACAGAATCTACCACTAGTCAACACTCGGTCACATTCTGGCAACTGATGAAAGAGGAGTTGGGCGTGATGGTGGCTAGTCCATCGGTTAATTTGACCTCCCAGAAGGCTCTCTCATCTTGGTTGCTTGAATGGTTGCTATGGCTCGCAAGAAACAACACAAGGGAGGGGCAGAAGCTGCAGCAGCCACATGAAATAATAGATTCTCTGAAGGTGCAGCTGTCAGATTAGAAAGCAGCGAATGAGACAAGCGTGTCATAGCCAGAGCCAAAAACCATCCAGAAATGGGAGCCTCCTGTCAACGAATGGGTAAAAATAAACTCCGATGGCGCGGTCTCGAAGCAAGGAACAAACTGTGGTGGTGGGGCAGTATTCCGGGATCATAATGCGATATTCTTGTCCGTAGTTAGCCATTTCTTCCCAGGCATTGCTGATCCCGAAGTGGTAGAAGCGTTGGCGTCTAGAAGGGCACTATAGGTGGTTGTTGGTCCTAACATCCAACGAGCACATTAGGAACTGGATAGCAGGGCACTGGTGGTGAAGATTAATCATCCAGATAGGAACTTGTTTGCTGTCAGGCCTTGGTTACAAGATATCAAGACAATGCTTAATTCTTTCGATGAGTTCAAGGTTAGTTGGATTTGTCGTTCAGGTAATATGGCCGCGCATAAGCTAGCTAGGGTAAGTGCAGGGGAGCTTCGTAGTGAAACTTGTCTGCTGTCGGGCCTTGGGTACAAAGAATCTACTAATTAACTAACTAAATATAACAGCTAACTAAACTACCAACTAACTAAATAGAATGTACCAACTAACTAAACTACCACTAGATCTACTAATTAACTAACCTACAAACTAACAACTAACACGAACAAGATCCAAAATTTGAATGGGCATTACCACTTACAACTAACCTAATTAACAATAGGTAATTAACAACTAACCTAAATAACCGAATTAACAAATTATACGAAAAAGGAAAAAAAATAGGGACTCACGGGAGGGGGCGGCCGGGCGGTGGGGACGGCGCAGGGAGGACAACCGTAGAGGAGGAAGGGGCAAGGGGAGGAGGCGGTGCGATGATTGGAAGGGGTAGTGGTGGAGGAGGGGCAGCACGGTGGTGGAGGAGGGCGCGGTGGTGGATGAGGGGGCGGCGCGGCGCGGCCTCCTTGGGCTGGAGCAGCGGGACGACGGGGCGGCACGGAGGGACGTCGGCGCGGAGGGACATCGGCAGGCGGAGGGACGTCGGCAAGTGTAGCAGCAAGACGTCGGCGCGGAGGGACGTTGGCAGGCGGCGCGGGTGCCGGACGTTGGGATTCGAGCAGTGGGACGTCGGCAGGCGGCGCGGGGCAGGATGGGGGATTCGAGTAGATGCACTAGGGCTACGTGGGAATTGGCGGTTGGAGGGGCGGGCGTGAGTGTGGTTGTTGGGCCGCCCCTTTGCCGTCCACCGTGCTCCCAGGCACAAGGCAAAGGACTCCCAGGCAAACGGCAAAGGGGCAGGGTGGGGGAGGCATCGGGTGGGGGCAGCCGTTAGTGTGGTTGGTGGGCCGTCGTCCCCTTTGTCGTCTGCCGTGCTCCCAGGTGGACGGCAAAGGGGTTCCGGGCAGACGGCAAAGGGGAGGGGAGGGTGGGGTGAGGTTTCGGCTATTTGGGGGAGGGGGCTTTGCCGTCTGCCCACCCTTTGCCGTCCGCATAGGGCTTCTTTGCCGTCTGCCAGCGGATGGCAAAGAGGTGGCCCACAGCAAAATAAACCTTTGCCATCAGCCATCTCTTTGTCGTCAGCACTGTGACAGCTGACGGCAAAGAGTACCTTTGCCATGCGTCAGCAGACGGCAAAGGCCAGGCAAACGACAAAATTCTGAATTCCAGTAGTGGAAGAAGAAGAAGAGAAGAACAAGGAGAAGGAGAAGAAGAAAGAGAAGGAGCCCTCCGTCTTCTCCTTCTTCTTCTGATTCTTCTTCTCTCCTCCTTCTTCTCCTTCTTCTCTTTTTCTTTTCTTCTCCTTATCCTCCTCCTCCTTCTCCTTCTCCTTCTCCTCCTCCTCCTCCTTCTCACTCTTCTTTTTCTTCTCCTTATTCTCTTCTTGCTTCTTCTCTTTCTTCTTCTACGTAGCATATTTCCCCAACAAAGACATACTTAGCTAATTATCCTCCAAAATGACATAATTAGCTTAGTTAGGTAAAAACATCACAAGAACCTTGGTTAGCTCACAACTTAACTAATTTCGCTCCAAAATGACATAATAAGCTCAAAATGGCATAAGAACATTGGTTAGCTCATGAATATTGTATACTTAGCTTGTTTTCCTCTAAAATGACATAATTAGCGCATTTAGCTCCAAAAATACAAACTTAGCTAGTTTGGATCCAATAAGAGGAGAAGAGGAGAAATGAGAAGAAGGAAGAAGAAGAAGAAGAAGAAGAGAATAAGAAGAGAAGAAGAAGGAAAAGAAGAAGGAGAAGGAGGAGAAGAAGGAGAAGGAGTCCTAATTATCCTCCTCCTCCTTCTTCTTCTCCTTCTTCTTCTCCTCCTCTTTGTTCTCCTCTTTCATATTCTCCTTACCTTATTTTCCCCAACAATTACATAATTAGCCCATTTAGCTCCCAAAAGACATACTTAACTAATTTAGCTCGAAGAAGAGGACAAGAGGAGAAGAAAGAGGAAAATGAAAAGAAGGAAGAAGAAGAAGAGAATAAGAAAAGAAGGAGGAGAAGAAGGAGAAGGATCCCGCCTTCTTCTCCACCTTCTTCTCCTTCTTCTTCTCCTTCTTCTCTCTCCTCCTTCTTCTCCTTCTTCTTCTCCTTCTTCTTCTCTTCTTCTTTTCTTCTTATTCTCCTCCTTCTCCTTCTTCTCCTCCTTCTACTTCTTCTTCTCCTTCTTCTTCTTTTCTTCTTCTTCTCCTCCTCCTCTTTCTTCTCCTCTTTCCTATTCTCCTTACCTTATTTTCCCCAACAATGACATAATTAGCCCATTTAGCTCAAAAAGGACATAATAAGCTCAAAATGGCATAAGAACCTTGGTTAGCTCATGAATATTATATACTTGGCTTGTTTTCCTCTAAAATGACATAATTAGCTTACTTAGGTCCAAAATGGCATAAGAACCTTTGTTACCTCATAAATGTCAGATAGTTAGCTTATTTCCATCCAAATTGACATAATTAGCTTAGTTAGGTCAAAAATGGCATAATAACCTTGGTTAGCTCAAAAAGGTCATATACTTAGCTTATTTTCCTCCATAATGACATAATAAGCTCAAAAACGTCATATATATGTTGTTGTTCTTCTTCTTCCGACTTTCTTATTCCCATATTGCCGATTGGATGTACTACATGCATGGAAGTTGGCATTGATGGAGTGCTTTAGTTCTAGTTTTCATTTGAGTTGATGAACAATACGGAATTATATGTATATGTATATATGGATGAATAGTATATGTGGAACTATATGTATATGTATATATATGGATGAAACTTTGTGCTATGAATATGTGTTGTGACCTATATATGTGCTATGAATTATATGTGCTATGTATATGTATATGTGTTGTGACCTATATATCATATATGTGCTATGAATTTTATATATATATATATATATATATATCTGTGTGTGTGTGTGTGTGTGTGTTGTGAAATAACAAAAAAAAATGTGACAATATGGGCTCTTTGCCGTCTGCGGGCTGATGGCAAAGCCTTTGCCATCAGGCAGCGGACGGCAAAGGTGCCACGTGGCACCCAGCTGTGCAACTTGGGGCAGCAGCAGCTGGCGCATATAGGCTCTTTGTCGTCCACTGCCTTGGGTGGCAGTCGGTACAGTGGGAGGGAGGCTGACGTTTAAGGGATGACAAAGAGCCGGCTCGCCCAACTATGTGTTGGCCCATATAAGCAGACGGCAAAGAGAGGGAGGGAGGCCGACGACAAAGAGAGGGAGGGAGGCGGACGACAAAGCGAGGGAGGGAGGCTGACGGCAAAGAGAGGGAGGGAGGCAGACAACAAATCCTCCGTTAGCCCTAACGGAGGCGTTGCCTATCGGCTACTGTCTAAACATGTTTGTCGTCTGCTCGGTGCTAGAGGCTCACGGCGAAGACCTTTGTCGTCTGCTTAACAAAGACTGACGGCAAAGAAGGTGATATGCCATTGATAGTAGTTGTAGGAACTTTGTCGACGGGAGGCTGACGGTAAAGACCTTTGCCATCGGTGGAACACCTCTTTGTCGTCCGTTATGGCAGACGGCAAAGAGTCTAATTCCTGTAGTGCACCTCATACTAGCGAAAACTTCCGCATCAAGAAGAAATACTACTTGTGCATCCAAACACCCTTAAACTAATTTTTCCATGGGAATCCACAATACCTACCTACGAATTGAGTAAGATCCTTCAAGTAAGTTATCATCGGTGCAAAAAAGTTGCTCCTAAATATGTATGATCTTTATTGTAAGGGAAAATAAGTGGCCGAACTTGTGATGGTAGAGAAATAAAAGTGATAGACTGCATAATAAAGGTTGCTATCACAAAGGGCAATACAATGTGACGTTCCTTTGCATTAAGGGTTTGCACATCCAAAAACAAAAAGCGCATGACAACCTCTGCTTCCCTCTACGAAGGGCTTATCTTTTACTTTCTAGTACTTACCTTTATCCAAGAGTCATGGTGATCTTCACCACTTCCTATATTTCGCCTTTTTCTCTTGGCAAACGTCATGTGTTGGGGAAGGATCTAGACATATATATCCACACAAATATATTTGAACATGAATTATTACTGTTGACAATTATCTATATAATAAATAAGTTGGGAGGCGAAACATTAAGCCCCTATCTTTCTTTGTGTTCGATGGATGCTATTTGTTCTTAAAGTATGCTTTGAGTGTCAATAATGATGGAAGACTATATGATAGTCTAGTATGTGGAATTTGCTAAATCAAAGCTCTTAGATAGACCCTTCCTGAAAATAAGATGAACTGGAATTGTTCGATGACTAGGATTATGGTTTGTTAGTTTTCAAGAAACTTTTTGGTCTATACTTTAATATGTGAATAGCTTGTTACTTGATCATGAGAAGTTTTACAAGATGAGCTACTGATTATGGATTATATTGATGCTAGAAAAAGTGATTGGAAGTATCATTCCTCAAACTTGTGCACTTGCTAGCATTTACACTTCCTAAATTATTTCTTTTATCATTTACCTACTCGAGAACGAACAGGAATTATGTGTGGGGATGCTGATACTTCTCCAACGTATCTATAATTTACGAAGTATTCATGCCATGTTTACAATAATTTTATATGATTTTGGTATGATTTGATTAGAACTAACCCGGACTGACGCTGTTCTCAACAAAAATACCGTGGTGTTGTTTCTGTACAGAAATAGAAGTTCTCGGAATGGGCTGAAATTTTACGGAGAATATGTTTGGAAAATATAAAAAGTGTAAGTGCATCTAGTGCCCTTAGTGATTTTGGTGGTTCGAAGACTTATAGGTTAAGTATCTAATGTGTTTATGAGTGTACACATGATCTATAAGTCGCTGAGGAGTTTGACTTATACGATGAATATCGACCCCTAAAAATGTATATCTTCAACTAAAGAAATTGGTCTTATGCTGAAGACTTTGATCACGAAGAAATTGCAATGAAATTGATACTCCCCATGAAGATATTGAAGATGTCGAATTCGGTGTGTCCTGAAGAAAAACTATCCGAAGACTTTGAAATTGATACTCCCCATGAAGATTTATTCTTTATATTTCATTTTCTTCACTCTTGAGTCATAGGAACACTATACTGTTAAAGGGGGTCGAGGTAACACTATGAAATGAATTTCCTCATGATGGTCAACCCAAGCCTAATCCTACAAAAGCCTCAAGTGAGGAATATGAGAGACATGAGGACTCTCACAGTTGAGGGTCCCGACCGTTGCCGCGATTCACGCCACCTCACAGATCTTATCCACACCAACGGTCATAATATTTAAGGCCATTTATGTTAAATCATGTCGGTATGCTGCCAGGCTATAAATAGCTGCCCCCACAACCATTAGTTGGTTGGCTGCTCCGCAAGAAACTGACACTTGTCATTTAGAGCAACCCAAATTCCTCAGAGTCTTCGAGACTAAATCATCAGTGAGGAAATACCCGAAAGACCAAACCACAAACCAAAAACCAAGTAATTGAGCATCACTGAAGAATTTGTTCCTGTGTGGAACTGAAGCCTTTTACCTCTGAGGACTATGCATCCTCCATACGGTTAGGCGTCATGGTCTAGAGCAATCCAGCAGTCAATTGTGGATCACCAGGTGACCAAGTTTGTGAGGGTTTGGAAGTCTGCCCTGAAGACTTACCACGAGTGTTGAGTGAGGACTGTGTGTTCTTAGCTCAAGGAGAATACGGTAGGGACTGTGTGTCCCAGGATTGTGTGTCCTTTAGTTTCAATACAAAGCCTCTCCAAAGCAGACGTACGACTGTCACAGCAGTTGGAACTGGGTCATCAACAACTGTCTCCACTGTGATACGGGTTCTTTCAACTCTTTCAGTTCCTCAATATTGTATGTTGAAGACTTTCATTGTCTCTGTTTGAAGAATTTGCTGAAGACTTTATCTGAATTTCCTCAAGCTCAAATTCTTCACACCCTTTAATCCTCACTTGCTTACTCTGTGTCTGCATACTGTGCAAACTGTTTTTCATAATCCTCATCGAGAAAACTCATGTTGTAATACTTTGCACTTCTGATCCTTTGTTGTTTCCGCTGCAAGTTATTCATGAGTGAGGAATTTCCTCAAAAGGAATTTCCTCACTTATGAAATTCTAAAAATCGCCTATTCGCTCCCTCTAGTCGATATAACGCACTTTCAATTGGTATCACAGCAAGGTAGTCCCTTGTTCTGTGTGATTTTGGTTTAACCACATGGAGTTTTAGTTACGTCGACTGCAGGCATGAACAAGGTTACTGCAGGATGTCCTACCTGCGAAGGAAAGAAATTTCCCTACTGGAAGATCAAGATGCAGATGCATCTTCAAGCTATTGACAATGATCTCTTGTATATTGTGGAACATGGTGTTCCCTCCATCGCTGCTATTGTCTCTGCCGCTGATTTGAAGAAATTCAACCAACTTGACTCTCAAGCGAAGAATACCATCTATGGCCATCTGAGCAAAGGTTAGTATTGCAGAGTAAGTGCTATGGGCTCAGCAAAACAAATTTGGGATAGGTTGTCCAAAGGCAATGAAGGAATATCAACTCAGTGTGACTCTCGTGTTGATGTTCTTCGCAATCTCTTCAATCCCTTCAAGAGGCTTAAAAATGAAAGCTGCCAAGATACCTTTGATCGCCTCACTGACATCTCAAATGAACTGCAACCACTAGGAGGTCGGGACATTACTGTCCATGAAGTTGTGAAGAAACTGCTAAGATCTTTGGATTCATCATTTGATACACTGGTTCTGATGATTCAAGAAAGATCAGACTACAAGATGCTTGATCCTGCTGATATACTCGAAAGACTCAATACTCATGAATTGCAACAGGAAGAAAAGAGAGATCTATATGGACCAAGCTTCTCTAGACCTCGTGCACTGAAGGGCAAAGCAATTTCCTCATCCGAAGAAGAAGGCTCAGATTGCAGCATTGGTGATTCTGAAGAACTTGGACAGGAGTTTGCAATGCTCGTGAGGAAATTCCAGAAGTTTACAATATGTGGCCAGTTTGGTAAATCTTCAAGAAGAGATATGAGGAAATCAGAATCTTCATCTGAGGACTAAAAAAAAGAACCTGCCACAAATGCAAGAAATCATGTCACTATATTGCTGATTGTCCTCGCTACGTGAAGGAATCAAAGAAGAAGAAATACAAGGATGAAAGTTTTGATGACTCGAAGAAAAAGAAGAAACCTTCAAAATCCTCATCCTCAACGTGCTCATCGCACAAGAAGACTAGTTTTAGAAAGGCTCGGGCACTTATTGGCAAGGAAATGGATTCTGAGGAAGAATTTGAGGAATCTGATGAAGAGGAATGTTCTGAAGAAGACTCAGAGTCTGGTGTGGCTAGTCTTGCACTCGCTACCACATTCGTCACCAAGTCAATCTTCAACCTTGAAGAAAAGGACAACGCCATCTACACTGATGACTATGTTGATGACTTTGCTCCAACCTATTGCTTCATGGCAAAAGGTTCAAAGGTATCGAATGACACTTCCTCCTCTGATTCAAGTGACTATGAACCTGATGATTATAAAAAACCCAGTTACAACAAACTTGCCAACATTGCAACTAAACAACAAACTGCCCTTGAAAACCATCAGAAACTGCAAGACAGAAGCGATGACCTGCTGAATCATGAAATGAATCTTACCCAAATCCTCACTCAAGATATGAAAAGTCTTCAGTCCAGATTTGATAATCTTTAAGATCGTTATGGCACACTCTTGGCTAATCATGAGAAACTTTCCTATGAATTTCTTCAAAGGAAACTTGATCTGGAGAAGTTCAGGATGTCTCATGATGATCTTCGATTGGAAAATGATTCATTACTTGCTCAACAGATCAGTGCCGCTCTGGTGGAATTCATTCCACCATGTCTCAAATGCATCGAATGTGAAACTACCAATTCTTCACCAGAATCATCAAATGCTTCTTATGTTACAAATTCTTCAACTGCTCAAGTGGCATCAAATTCCTCACTTGAGGAAACCTCAAATGTTACTAACAAAAATGCAGGACTGAAGGAATTGTATGTGACAGGTGATACGTCTCCATCGTATCTACTTTTCCAAACTCTTTTGCCCTTGTTTTGGACTCTAATTTCCATGATTTGAATGGAACTAACCTGGACTAACGTTGTTTTCAGCAGAATTGCCTTGGTGTTATTTTTGTGCACAAATGAAAGTTCTCCAAACGTCCTGAAAATTTACGGGGAGCACTTTTGGAAAATATCAAAAATATTTGCGCCAAGCTCCACCTCAGGGGGTGGGCCAGTGGGCCACAATCCCCTGCTCCGCCACCCCCCCCCCCCCTGGTGGCGGTGGGCAGGCTTGTGGGGCCCACAAAGCCCTGCCGCCCCCAACTCCAGCTCTATAAGTTGCCTTTCATCCCAGAAAAAATAAAAAGAGAAGTTTTCGCTGTGTTTATGATATGGACGCGCCGCCACCACCAGTTCTTCCTCTGGAGGGCAGATCTTGAGTCCGTCTTGGGCTCCGGAGAGGGGAAATCGTCACCATCGTCATCATCAACCTTCTTCCCTCTCCAATTCCATGAAGCTCTTCGTCGTTCGTGAGTAATCTATTCGTAGGCTCGCTGGGCGGTGATGAGTAGGATGAGATCTATCATGTAATCAAGTTAGTTTTGGTGGGGATTGATCCCTAGTATCCACTATGTTCTGAGATTGATGTTGCTACTACTTTGCCATGCTTAGTGCTTGTCACTAGGGCCCGAGTGCCATGATTTAAGATCTAAAATTATTATGTTGTCACCAATATATGTGTGTTTTAGATCCGATCTTGCAAGTTGTAGTTACCTACTATTTGTTATGATCCGGCAACCCCGGAGTGACAATAACCGGAACCACTCCCGGTGATGACCATAGTTTGAGGAGTTCATGTGTTCAGCAAGTGCTAATGCGTTGGTCTGGTTCTTTATTAAAAGGAGAACCTTAATATCCCGTAGTTTCCTTTTGGACCCCGCTGCCACGGGAGGGATGGACAACAGATGTCATGCAAGTTCTTTTCCCTAAGCACATATGACGACACACGGGATGCATGCCTACATCACATTGACGAACGGGAGCTAGCCATATATCTCTCCGTGTTATAGCTGTTGCATGATGAATATCATCCAATTAAATCACCGACCCATTGCCTACGAGTTTGTCCTACTGCTGTTGTTACTTGTTTTGTTCTGCTGCTGATACTACTGTTGCTACTGCTGTTACATGTTTTGCTCTGCTGCTGCTACTACTGTTGCTACTATTATTACTTGTCTTGCTCTGCTGCTACTGTTGCTACTACTGTCGCTTGCTATTGTTGCTACTTGCTACTTCTGTCACTACTGTTGTTCCTTGCCACTGCTATTGCTCGTTACACTGCCGTTACTCGTTACTTTGCTATTACTACTGTGCTTGCAGATACTAATCTTTCAGGTGTGGTTGAATCTGACAAATTCAGCTGCTAATACTTGAGAGTATACTCTCACCTCCTGTGGCTTATCAACAAATTGGGTCGAATACTCTACCCTCGAAAACTGCTGCGAACCCACGCGCTCGTGGGCCATCAACAACATTCTTCCAGTTTCATTTGTCGGGGAGTGCTAGCAGCATTCTTCTAGTCCCGTTGCAGGAGAAGGTTTGTTGTCATCAGCATTCGTCTAGCTAACGCCAGAGATTGCAAATCAGCATGTTTCTGGCGCCGTTGTCGGGGAGTGCTAGCAGCATTCTTCTGGTGCCGTTGCAGGGGAAGGTTTGTTGTCATCAGCATTCATCTAGCCATTGCCAGAGATTGCAATCAGCATTTTTCTCGCGCCGTTGCCGGGGAGGTATTGCTATATTCTCTGTGTTACTTGGGATTTATATTTGCTGATCACTATGAAGAATCTGAAGGATCCGAAGACCAAACTCTTGCCCTCAACTACGAGGGGAGGTAAGGAATTGCCATCTAGCTGTGCACTTGATTCACCTTAAGTTATGAGTAAGTTTGCGACATCACCTCCTGCTAGAAATCTTGATATGTCGCCTGTGCTGATGATGCTTGTGATACTACTGCTAGAGATGCTATGCTTGATACTATGCCTGATGATGTTATGCTTGATACTGCTAGAGATGCTATGCTTGATACTATGCCTGATACTGCTAGAGATACTCCTTTGCCTGATGTTCCACTAGGAGTGTTCCTTGATGCTCATATTGCTAGAGTTACTGCCAATGCTCGTGATGCTTCTGAAACTGCCGATACTATTGAGATAGAACCTGCTTTTGCTCCTGCTAGACCTAGCTCTCCTAGCTATGAATTGCCTGATATACCTGAGGGTTACGTTGTGGAGGGAGAGATAGCTGAGGATTTGCTTGCATGTAAGGATGCCTATGACGCTGAGAAATTACTTCTCAAGTGGAAGGAAAAATCTCGGGAAGCTAGGATGAAAAATGACCCAAAGTTTGCCATTTCGCCTATCTTTGTCACCGATAAGGATTATGAATTCTCTGTCGACCCTGAGATAATCTGTCTAGTCGAATTTGATCCTTTTCATGGTTATGAGTCTCAGGCGGTCATAGCCCATCTTGCTAAACTAACCGAAATACCAACCTTTTCACTAATGAGGAGAAGATCCGTCGCTACTATATCCTTAAGCTGTTTCCTTTCTCTCTAAAGGATGACGCTAAAGTCTGGTTCACCTCTCTTGCTCCTGGATGTGTGCGTAGTCCCCAGGAGATGGTCTATTACATCTGTGAGAAATATTTCCCTCCCCATAAGAAGCAAGCTGCCTTGCAGGAAATATACAAATTTCCTCAACTCCAAGAAGAGAGTCTTCCACAAGCTTGGGGGAGGCTCGTCCAGCTACAAAATGCTTTGCCTGATCACCCTCTTAAGAAGAACGAGATACTTGATATCCTCTATAACGGACTTACCGATGCCTCTAGAGACCGCCTAGATAGTTGTGCCGGTTGTGTTTTTAGGGAACGAACTGTAGAACAAGTTGAGACTCTACTGAATAACCTCTTGATCAACGATAATGCTTGGACTATTCCCGAACCACCTTCTAAGCCTACTCCTTAGAAAATAGGTATTCTATTCCTTAGTCCCGAAGATATGCAAGAAGCAAAGAAATCTATGCAAGAGAAAGGCATTAGATCTGAAGATGTAAAAAATCTACCACCTATCAAAGAGATCCATGGTCTCGATAACCCGATACAGGTAATGGAAGTGAATTCTCTACGTAGGTTTGACGAGAGTGATATTCCTTTTGATAAACCTGCTAGCCTAGGCTTTGATGAATTTGACAACTTTGTTGCCAAACAACAGAGTTTCAATGATTGTGTTAGCAGACATTTGGAACAAAGTGCTCGTATGCTTAGCCGTTTAAGTGCTTGCGTAGACAGAAATGTCAATGCTCTGAAGCTTCTGAGTAAACATGCCTCTATGATTACTACTCAGGTAGAACAAGTACTTAAAGCTCAGAATGACCTGCTCAATGAATTAAATGACAACTCTGTCAGAGTCATAACTAGAGGAGGCAAAATGACTCAGGAACCTTTGTATCCTGAAGGTCATCCTAAGAGAATTGATCAAGATTCTCAAGGAATCAATGCTGATACACCTAGTCATCCTAAGAAGAAGAAGAAGGATGATAGAAACCTGCACGCCAGTTCACCGAATACTGTCACACTTGAAGGACCTAATGATATTTTTGTGTCTAATGCAGAAACACAATCAGGTGATGAACAAGAACCTGGTGACAATGTGGACAGCAATGTTCGTAATAATGCTCAACCGAGCCATGATGAGGATCTGGAGATTGAACCTACGGTTAATCCTGATAATCCACAACCTAATTAATACAATAAGAATGACTTCACTGCTAGGAAGCATGGTAAAGAAAGAGAGCCATGGGTTCAGAGACCTATGCCCTTTCCTTCTAAGCCATCCAAGAAAAAGGATGATGAAGATTTTGAGCGCTTCGTTGAGATGATAAGACCCGTCTTTCTGCAAATGCGGTTAACTGATATGCTCAAGATGTCTCAGTATGCCAAGTACATGAAAGATATCGTGACTAACAAACGGAAGATACCAGATCTTGAGATCTCCAACATGCTTGCCAACTACACTTTCAAAGGTGGAACTCCTAAGAAACTTGGTGATCCCGGAGTGCCCACTATACCTTGCTTTATTAAAGGAAACTACGTAAGAACTGGCTTATGTGACCTCGGAGCCGGTGTTAGTGTTATGCCACTCTCTCTTTATCGTAGACTTGAATTGGATAAGTTGACACCCACTGAAATTTCTCTGCAAATGGCCGACAAATCAACTGCTTTCCCTATAGGCATTTGCGAGGATGTGCCTGTTGTGGTTGATAACACCACTATCTTAATAGACTTTGTTATCTTGGATATTCCTGACGACGATGCCATGGTTGTCATCCTTGTAAGACCCTTTTTCAACACTGTAGGGGTTGTTATATATTGCAACAAAGGCAATGTCACTTTCCATGTCAACGGTAATGAGCACACGGTGCACTTTCCGAAGAAACGATATCTAGTACATTGCATCAATGCTATCGAAAAGACTTCATCGATTCTCATTGGGAGCTTTGAATGCCCTATTCCTCGTGCCAAGATGAAGTATGATTTGCTTGTTGGGGAGATACATATCCCCATTGAGGTGACTTAGTGGCTATTCGAAAATTCTCCGTTCTCCCTTGCGATTCGAGAAGATTTTGTCATAAGGACTTGATCAATCCCATTGACGGATTTCTTTCGATGACCATGAAACAGATGAATCAAGGAGTCACATACCTCTGTTTTAAGCTTTCTTTTTCTTTTTCTTAGAAGAAAAATGATAGAATTAGTTTTTCCTGTTTTCTGATTTAGCGTCCTGGAGAAAAATACCTCGAAAATAAAAGTTCTCCGATGGTCCTAAAAATTTAGTATGATTTTTTCTAGAATTTTTGAAAATTTCTGGGCCTAAGAGCTGGCCTGGGGGGCACACCTATGGGACACAAGCCCTCCCACCGCCACCTACCCACGTGGTGGCGAGGTGCAAGCTTGTGGGGCCCACAGGCACCCCCTCCACTCGTTCCAGCTCCCAGCCTCTTCTTCCACCTCCAGAAAAAATGTTTCGCAGCTCAAACCCGTGTTCTTGCTCATTCGGCTGTGATTTTCGATCTCCTTGCTCAACGCACCATTCTCCGAACCGTTTTGGGGAAATTACTCCTTGGTAAGTGACTCCTCCATTGGTCCAATTAGTTTTTGCTCTAGTGCTTTATCCTTCGCGTATTCTTGCTACCTTGGTGACCCTGTTCTTGAGCTATAAATGTTGATTTTAGCTGGTTCCAAGTAGTTTTAGCGCGTGATACGGTCTCTAGGCACTAGTAGGAGTAGTTGCTACAAGTTGGGTTAATCCTTATTTACTTTTCTTTCGAAGTCTCCAAAAATTTCAGAATTTTTCGGAGCTAGAAAAAAGAAAAGATGAGGAGGTTCTTGAGAGGCTCTTCAAGGCGTAACCACAAGGAGGATGAGAAGAACCACCCCAAGTACGTAGTCCCTCGAGTCACAGAAGTTCGAGCGTGCGAGTGGCCAAGTGATGATTTTTTGCGCATCGCCGGACTTTATGAAGACTTTTATTACTTGGTGGAGAACGCAGGTCTTACTGCGTTCGTTGAAGATAAGTGCCCACAATATCTCCTCCTCACCAATATTTTCGTTCAAAGTTTCAACTTTTATCCGAGGAAGAATCCTCCCATGGTTGAGTTCATGATATACGATGTCCCCCAGTGCATGACGCTACAGGATTTTTGTAATGTATGCAAATTACCTTATGTTTGGGATATCCGTGACCCTCGTCTGCGGGACTTGGAGGATTTTATTGGTTCTATTGCTGTTGGAGAGGAGAGAGGAGTGTCTCGCGCTAGAATTGCTAGCATACATTTTCCCGTGCTTCGGTACTTCTCACTATTTGTGGGAAAATGTTTGATTGGCCGTGGGGAGGCTGGATCACTTAGTTCTCCAGACCTTGCGGTTTTGCGCGAAGGCCTTTATAATGATAATACTTATAGCTTGGGTGCTATAGTAGCTCAACGGTTGAACCTGAACCGTTCTAAAGGTGTTGTCTATGGAGGTATCTATGCTACCCATCTTGCCAGACACTTTGAGATACCCATTAGACTGGGAGAGGAAGGAGAGTTGCTTCTCCTTGAGAGATATCTGGATTATGACAGCATGGTTCGCCATGATTTTCTGGATAGAGATGCTAGTAGACGGATGATTTATAACCTGGTGTTTAGTCATGGTACTCGAGATACTATTACTTTGCCTCCTCCTTCTTTGTTTGATCTTCATGTAGGCAAGTACACTATTATGCCCGCGGCCATCTACGCATATTGGGGCTTGGCCCAACCACAGGCGCCCGTGCCCGAGCCGCCAGTCGAGTACCAGATGCGAGTTTATCAGTGGGAGCCAGAGGAGCTCACACAACAGTGGCATCCACAATCTGCTCCAGAGTATCCTGGAGCTGGTTATTTCCCACCTTGGGAGAAGACCAAGCTAGGCCAAAAGCCTAAGCTTGGGGGAGTACGTGTTCTCACCATCTTTACATTCATGCTTATGCTTTCACTTTGTCAGCCTGTGTTTACACTTTGCCACTGTATTATCCATGCTAGTTTCTTTTTATTTTCTTGTTTTCTTGTTTTGTGTCCTTTTGAGAAAACCCAAAAAAAAATTTCTTTCTTCTTTTGCTTGTTGGGAGCATTCCCGTGTAAATAGTTTTCTTTTTCTTTGTGTCAAGGTAGAAGATATTGGTTACAATGTTTATTGGTTCTTGCATGCTTACCTGTTTAGCTTTCAAAGAGACATATTACTTTGTCTTCTCCTTTGTGTTTGCCTGCAGATTCAACTTAGTCCAATGCGCTTATTATCGTTCTCATCGTTCGATCGTGCAAATGAAAGGCAACAATGATGATATATGATGAAGTGACTCAAACTGAAAAGCTGGTATGAACTCTATCTATTTTGTTTTTGTAATTATGACTAGCTTTTCGACCCAGATTTAGCTTTGTTGTGAGAGAACCATGTTTGCTATGACAACTTAGAGATCATAGTTTCTGATGCCATGCTTATTTAGCTGAGAGCTTATAATGGTTTGTCTTGAATGCCAACATATATTTTGAGATGACTATGATGTAGTATGATAGGATGTTATTCTCCTTTGAATGTTTCAAGTGGCTTGACTTGGCGCATGTTCATGCATGTAGTTGAAACAAAATCAACATAGCCTCTACGATGTTCATGTTCATGGTGCTTTATATCCTATTCATGCTTGCATTCAATGTTAGTCAAACTCATTACATCTTGATGACTGTTGTCGCTCTCTAGTTGGTCGCTTCCCAGTCTTTTACTAGCCTTCACTTGTACTAAGCGGGAATACTGCTTGTGCATCCACTCCCATAAATCCAAAAGTTTTTCCATGAGAGTCCACCATACCTACCTATTTGCGGTATCTACCTGCCGTTCCAAGTAAATTTGCATGTGACATTCTCTAAACCTTCAAGAAATAAATCTGTTTTGCATGCCCGAACCGCTCAAGTGGTGACAGAGGGCTATTGGTATCTTCCATGCTAGGAGTGTTATGCTCGACCTGTGTTTATTCACAGTCATTCACGAGAAAGGGGACGGTAATTGGAATGCCCAGTTCCACGCTTAAATCGAAAACATAACTGTAAAACAAGACTCCCCCCGGATTGATGTTAGTATAGACGATACCCGAGGATTCGGCTAGCCGTGGAGTGTGATTGATTGTTGGTGGGGGAGTTAAAACTTTACTTTTTTGTTCGGGAACCGCCTATAGCATGAGTAGCATGGAATATATTGAGAACTCTTGGGCATTGCATTGACAATGAAAGCATACCACCCAAAATTATTATCTCTGTTTTCAAAGCTTGAGCTCTGGCACCCCTGCAAATCAATGCTTCCCTCTGCGAAGGGCCTGTCTATTTATTTTCCTGTTGAGTCATCCTCCTCTTATATAAGCACCAATTAGAGAGCACCTCTGTCATTTTTATGCTTTGCTTTTGATTGATATTGAGTATGACTATGACTGGATCTTCGTTGCTATGAATTACAATGATTAGTGAGCCCTTGATCTTTGAAAGTGCTCTGCATTTATGTTTTGCGGTCTCAGAAAGAGCTAGCAAGATACCACCTCTTCATATTGCTTCATGCTTGTTTTGATTTAAGTGTTGGTATTTGAAACTCATTATTACTGGCTCGTTAGCTGATTATGCCATTGATATTAGTTTATCGTGAGACCTTTGTGTCATTTGCTTATGTGGTTAACTTGTGATCTTGCTGAAATTCTGGTTATGAGTTAGACATAGTTGCAACAACAAGATCAAACAGAGTTTGTCAAAGTTTTTCTATCTCTCTCAGTTTGTCAACTGAGTTGCTTGAGGACAAGCAAGGTTTTAAGCTTGGGGGAGTTGATACGTCTCCATCGTATCTACTTTTCCAAACTCTTTTGCCCTTGTTTTGGACTCTAATTTGCATGATTTGAATGGAACTAACCTGGACTGACGCTGTTTTTAGTAGAATTGCCTTGGTGTTATTTTTGTGCAGAAATCAAAGTTCTCCAAACGTCCTGAAAATTTACGGGGAGCAGTTTTGGAAAATATCAAAAATATCTGCGCCAAGCTCCACCTCATGGGGTGGGCCAGTGGGCCACAAGCCCCTGCTCCACCACCACCACCCCGGTGGCGGTAGGTAGGCTTGTGGGGCCCACACGGCCCTGCCGCCCCCAACTCCAGCTCTATAAGTTGCCTTTCATCCCAGAAAAAATAAAAAGAGAAGTTTTCGCTGCGTTTACGATACGGAGGCGCCGCCACCACCTGTTCTTCATCTGGAGGGCAGATCTGGAGTCCGTCTTGGGCTCCGGAGAGGGGAAATCGTTGCCATCGTCATCATCAAGCTTCTTCCCTCTCCAATTCCATGAAGCTCTTCGTCGTTCATGAGTAATCTATTCGTAGGCTCGCTGGGCGGTGATGAGTAGGATGAGATCTATCATGTAATCGAGTTAGTTTTGATGGGGATTGATCCCTAGTATCCACTATGTTCTGAGATTGATGTTGCTACTACTTTGTCATGCTTAATGCTTGTCACTAGGGCCCGAGTGCCGTGATTTCAGGTCTGAAATTATTTTGTTGTCACCAATATATGTGTGTTTTAGATCCGATCTTGCAAGTTGTAGTTACCTACTATGTGTTATGATCCGGCAACCCCGGAGTGACAATAACCGGAACCACTCCCGGTGATGACCATAGATTGAGGAGTTCATGTGTTAACCAAGTGCTAATGCGTTGGTCCGGTTCTTTATTAAAAGGAGAACCTTAATATCCCGTTGTTTCCTTTTGGACCCCGCTGCCACGGGAGGGATGGACAATAGATGTCATGCAAGTTATTTTCCCAAAGCACATATGACGACACATGGAATGCATGCCTACATCACATTGACGAACGGGAGCTAGCCATATATATCTCCGTGTTATAGATGTTGCATGATGAATATCATCCAAACAAATCACCGTCCCATTGCCTACGAGTTTCTCCTACTGTTGTTGTTACTTGTTTTGCTCTGCTGCTGCTACTATTGTTGCTACTGTTGTTACTTGTTTTGCTCTGCTGCTGCTACTATTGTTGCTACTACTGTTACTTGGCTTGCTCTGCTGCTACTGTTGCTACTACTGTCGCTTGCTACTGTTGCTACATGCTACTGCTATCACTACTACTATTCCTTGCCACTGTTATTGCTCGTTACATTGTCGTTACTCGTGACTTTGTTGTTACTACTGTGTTTGCAGATACTAATCTTTCAGGTGTGGTTGAATCTCACAAATTCAGCTGCTAATACTTGAGAGTATACTCTCACCTCCTGTGGCTTATCAACAAATTGGGTCGAATACTCTACCCTCGAAAACTGCTGCGAACCCACGCGCTGGTGGGCCATCAACAACATTCTTCCAGTTTCATTGTCGGGGAGTGCTAGCAGCATTCTTCTGGTGCCGTTGCAGGCGAAGGTTTGTTGTCATCAGCATTCGTCTAGCTAACGCCAGAGATTGCAAATCAACAGGCATGTACAAAAGTCTCAAAGGGCATCAAATCCTTTGCGATGTGCTCAAAAATAGATATTGAATAGGAACCCAAGGAAAGAAGGAATTGCCTTTGAGAGGAAATTGAATGTTGATGGATCATACTGGAAACCTGAGCAGTATCCCAAAACATCATGGTTTGCTGCTAAAGGACGTCCTATAGATCCATCCAATCTAAAAGGCTTTGCATGTGAATTATCCTATTCCTAAGATGAGTCATTTGACTCCAACTATAAACTGTTCAAAAATTAATCTGGTGAAGTATTTGCTCGATATGTTGGAACTAACAACAGGAATGGACCACGTGTGAGGAAAATCAGGGTCCCCAAAAGTTGTTTTCAAATCTTTAGGTGAATGTCCTCATGACACTACCCGTGAAGAATCTGAAACCCAGATCAAATTCCTCAGGTGGACCAAAGTCTTCAAGAGGATCAAAATCCTCAACTGGTCAAAACTATGCTCGTACTCGTGATAATGCTTCTGATATGCATGGAAACTACAAGGGATATGAATATGAGGATTACTCCTCAAATCATTATGTTCATAAATCCTCAAAGAACATCTCTGCCAATTCATTTGAGTACTCTAACCCACCTACTATGAAAAGAAGTGCATTAGCTTCAATGCCCCCTTTCTCATATGGTGCTCACAGGATAATGAACTCTTTGCCACCCCTTCAGATGTGGGTGGTGAAGAAATTGAACTAATCACTTCTGCAAATTAGGTCTCGAGATGAAAATCATCATCTGAAGAATTTGCTCGAGACCCGAGGAAAATGCTTGATTGGTCGTATGCTAATATTGATGAAATGATAACATTTCACACATCCTAAAATTTACTGTTTATGATGAAATTCCTATCTGATGAAATTCCTATCTGATGAAATTGATATCATATTCTTCAAGTCTGAAGCATATGAGATGGTAAGCTATACTAATTCATCTGAACAATGAAAAACCCAAGAGTACTAAGTGGGTTCTTGATAGTGGCTGCACACACCACATGAATGGTGACAAAAGCTTGCTTATGAATATGCCACTGACTCCATCACCACTGAAGCAAATCACTTATGCTGAAAAAGGTAAAAGCAAGGTATTGGGACTTGGCAAAGTGGCTATTTCCAAGGACAGGCACATGACAAAGTTATACTTGTTGAATCCCATTGGTTTAACCTCATGTCAGTCTCAATGCTTTCTGATCTTGATATGGTTATTATCTTGGGAAAATATAGATGTGTTGTCATCATGGAACCTCACAGATCCAAAGTCTTCGAAGGTGTTAGGAGAGGAGATTTGTACATTGTTGATTTTTCCACAGGCCCTCAACCAGCCACATGCCTACTAGCAAAAACCTCAGAAGGCTGGCTATGGCATCGAAGACTTGGTCATGCAGGCATAAGGAATTTGCACATGCTGGCTAAGAAGAAGCATGTCATTGGCATCGAATCGGTCAAATTTCTCAAGGACCACCTCTAGGGTGCTTGTGAGTCTGGAAAAATGACCAGATCCAAACACCCCTCGAAGACCATCATGACTACTACTCGGTCGTTTGAATTGCTTCACATGGATCTATTTGGACCCTCTCATTATGCCACTCTAACAAATGCAACATCTTTATACAGCTTTGTCATAGTTGATGATTATTATAGATATACCTGGGTGCATATCATTCTGTATAAAACTGAAGTGCAGGAAGTCTTCAAACGATTTTCCTCAAGGGCCTCGACGAACTTCGGCGTCAAGATGAAAGACATCAGGAGTGATAACGGGACAGAATTCAAAAACACTGGTCTTGATGATTATCTTGATGAACTTGGTATTACTCACGAATTGTCTGCTCCTTATACTCCTCAACAGAATGGCGTCGTTGAAAGAAAGAACAAGACTCTGGTTGAAATGGCACGGACCATGCTTGAAGAATATCAGACTCCTCGTCGTTTCTGGCATGAAGCAATCAACACTCACTACCAGAAATATGCTCATACATGACGTTTTTTAAGACGTCGTTGATGAATTCATCATAAATCTATGACGATTTCATCTGAGATTGTCGTAAACTGTTTGAGGGGATCAAATCTACATATAAATTACAATGATGTGAGTCAAAAACGTCGTAACCGCATAAGATGAGATCGTCATAACTTTTACGACGATTATAAAAATGTCGTAACATGTTCTAACTATGTTGACATGTCGCTCGTGGGTCCATTCTATGTCACGCGCCAAACCCGCCTAGTTTGTGAAGCAACCTACTATTCTGTCATTCCAAAAATTCTCGAAAAAATCTCATAAATACTTTTGATCATATATTCCTCAAATATGTGAAAACTCTTCCTTCCATAGTTCAAAAATAATTCAGCAATATTCATTTTCCTATTCTGTTCAGAATAGCACTTTGTGAAGGAAGTGCTATTTCGGTTTTTTGATTTACCTCAAAATTGTTGGGCACTCTTTCCTATCCAAATCATTTACTCATGAAAACTTTCGTAATCATTTGCCTAGTAAATCTTTCTCAGCAAATTTCCAAAGTTTGTGTTCAGCTGACAGCTTTGTGAAGGAAGTACTAGCTAGGAATATCCTGATGAGTTGATTTTTTTGCACATCTTCTATATGCCAAACCATAGCTCTCCACAAAATTTCAGCCACATGTAACAATCCATGTGAGCTCAGCATCCAATCTTTGTTTCTAGTAATATTTTCAGTTTGTGAAGCAACTACATTTTATATTGCGTTATAGTTGATGAAAATTTACCACAGAATAAAACTTACCATATAACATAACTCCACCAAATTTTAGCTCATTTAGTTCGGTCAGTTTCCGTCAATATTTTTCCCAATATTCTGTTGAGTAGAGAGCATTGTAAAGGAAGTACAATTTTTGTTTATCCAAAATTTATGAAATTATTACAGTGCCTTAATGTGCCTAAGTTATTATCCTCCTCCAAATTTCAGCTTAATCCAATCATGTATGTGACCCAGTTTCAATTACCATTTTTTGTCTTGATTAACACATTGTGAAGGAAGTGTCACTTTGGCATGTCCAAATGGTATAAAAAATTTATAGTGCCTTCATATGCCTAAATTAGCATCATACACCAAATTTCAGCTCAATACATTCATTCATTTGATCCGAGCTTCAACATCCATATTTCTGCACAGTGTGGTACTTTGCAAAGCAAGTGTCACCTAGGTTCATCCATTTGAGCTAAAAATTTGCCAAGACAGTGTCCTTAGTAGATGATCATCCTCATCCAAAATTTAGGCCCATTGTCTATGTGCATTTCCCGCACCGCTAATCAAACACTTGGCAGCTAATTCATGTTTGAGCTTAGCTCGGTCTTCTCGTGAGATTCTTCTATTGTATTCTTCTTCCTAACACCTATCGAGGGATTTTCCAACCCACTAGACATGCCTATTCCACCCCGAACGCGTGGCAACACAACGGTCAGGCGGTGACCACGTGGCTGGCATGCAAGTTTACGCGCTCTGGAGTTGGGGCCCTCGACCACCTTACGAACCTCGACGTCAAGACACCACACCATGTATTTATGATTAAATAGATTCTTATGTACCTATAAATGATTTTTGGAGAAAATAAATATCAAACTATAATGCAGCTGCAGTTCAAATTTGACCCGCTTCTAGCTGATTCGATGAAAATTTGTCTTTTTCACGAGAGGTGGATAAAAGCTTTTAACACCCAACCATTTTGTCAATTGTAAATTAAATGTGTTCTAGTATTTTAGAAAAATGATTTGGTACAATTTTGAAACAAATATATGATAGGTCCTTCACAAAAAAACTCATTTTCAACATCTGAAAAATGGAAAATGGAAAATGAATTTTACATACAAGGAAAATGAAAACTTCCGTAATCAACGTTGTTTGCCATTCCAATACTCACCCTTGTGCATAATATTAGATCATTTGAACAAACTTTGCAATGAATGTGGCCATAAGATTGATCATTTTGCTTCAAAACCATGAATCTTCACACATGATAGCCATTTCTGAGAACACTTTTTAAAAATAATTTCCTTCTTACGAGTTTATTACTTTTCCTGGTAAATTTGTCACATATAATGACACAATGCAAAGATTTTCCATTTTTTGGATTTTTTTGAATTTTTCATGGCCATTTCAAAATGCGGTCAGAACGACGGGTATGGCCGTTCCTAGCTAGTGGTTGAATATTGGAAATTTTTTGATGTTTCTATCATTAAATAGATACTTTTGTACCAATAAATTATTTTTGGGAAAAATAAAAAGCAAACTATGAGGGAGCTGCAGTTCCAATTTGACCCGCTTCCACCTGATTCGACGAAAATTTGTCTTTTTCACGAGAGTTGGATAAAAGCTTTTGACACCCAACCATTTGGTTAATTGTGCATTTAATATGACCTAGTATTTTAGAAAATTGACTTGATCCAATTTTGCAACAAATATATGGTAGATCCTTCACAAAACAACTCATTTTGAGCCCCTGAAAAATGGAGAATGAATTTTTCGTCCAAAGAAAATGCATAGAAGTTGGTTATTATCCATCAAATGTGGTATAACTTGAGTGAAAATTTTAGTGGTGCATTTTGTAAAATATTATTGGTAGTTTCTTCATAAATCTTCATTGTTTTTAGCATTTAGAGATTATTTTAAATGACGCATGTCTCGACCAATCAGAATAGAGTCCACGGATCACCCTATTGTAAACGATCTCAGCCGTCCAAGTCGTACAAATCCAAAAGCCCACATCCCCTCACTCTCTAACCCACCCAGCTCCTCTCTCTCACCCGCGCAACGAACCCTAGCACATCCAGATCGAACACCCATCTTCCCTCGTCCCCATCTCCTCGCCGCCGCCGCCACCTCCTCCCCGCCCCCTCACGATCCCCACGTCCTCCCACGCCTACTCCGGCTTCCATGTCGCCTGGCTCCGCTCCCGGCCTCCCCCGATGTCGCGCGACCTCTTCTGCCTCCGTGGATGGTTGTTGGGAAAGGCGCTGAGCCCGTTGTCCGGTCGCCTGGTCGAGGCGTGGGCGGCCACCTCGGGGCTCGGGCCCAACATCAAGGCACTCAAGACGGAGCTCCTCTACACGCAGGCCATGGTCGACAACGCACGCGGCAGGGACATCCACAGCCAAGCTTTGGGAGAGCTGTTATAGAGGCTGCGGGACCTGGCATACGGCGCCGACGATGTGCTCGACGAGCTCGACTACTTCCGCATCCAGGACGAGCTTGACGGCACCTTCGAGACCATTATCATGCAGGTGTCCACCGGCCCTGCTCCTCAACCTCATCGCCTTCGGCCTCGCAATCGCCGCCGAGCAGCACCGCAGCAAGGTAAGCCCCTGCAACTGCATGCCCAGAAGCTCGCTCGCTCGCCTGATCTCGCAACCTCCCTGGCCATGCTAGTTAATTAGTCGACGCAAAATGGTGTGCAGGCCACGGTGGCGCCGGATCTGGCCAAAGGAGTACGACTACTGCGTCTATGACTCCGACGTCGCCACCGGCTATGGCGTCGGTGCGCTCCTCCTCCTCATCGCCGCGCAGGTCATCGTCATGCTCGCCATCCGGTGCTTCTGCTGCGGGCGCGGGCTCAAGCCGGGGTTGCTTCTCCTCTTCTCATGGTAAACCATATTTGTTATGCTTACGTTACCATCAAGTATCATTTCCTTTTCTCTGCTCTTCGGGACGGGGTTGCTTCTCCACTTCTGACATTTGTGGCCATTAGTCCAGTTTTCTGCTTTTACAGAACATTTGAGATTCATTAGATCTAAGAACCCTGTGGTCTGAATTTACTGATGGGGCTCAAGCCTCACTTTAGACCTCACTCACTTTAGATCTGAAGTGAGGTCGAGGTTCGGATTCAGATTTCTCTCTCTCTCTCTCTCTCTCTATGTGTGTGTGTGTGTGTGTCTGGATTCTGCTGCTGATTCGTTTAATGTTGGGTTGGCTATCAATTTCAATCTAAGAAATAAGTGACGTGTTGCCTTCTAAACTAGGTGCGCTCTGCGGCCTAATTTGGTTAGCTTGGAAGGATGATAGGATCAAAATTTACCTTGCTCGGTAGTATTTTCCAAGGCTATATAGTTAACAGGGTGGACGTATCTACGAGAATAAAATGCATCACAGACGAACTAAAGTCCTTGTGTGCTAAGGTCTCCACCATTCTTGGCCTAGAGTTGTCCGCCTCAGTCATTGCAGAGCTACGGTTATTGGGTTCTTTGATTTGGTACATTAGCTGTAATATCCATAGACTAACCATGTAATATCCAAGTTGAGTGCATGATCTATAGAAAGAGCATCACCATGGAAAACTTAGTTCGTTAATTGTTCCTGAGCTAGTTCGTTGACTGTTCCTGAGCCAAAGGTTGAGTCTTGTTAAATAAATAGTGAAATCTGCCACAGCTATGTTCATAATCAAATCTTCGCACCACTAATTCAGCTGCAAGCCTGCAACTGAGAGATCATTATCTGTTATGCTATTGTTGTACAATACGCACAAACACGGTGTTTCCATATGTGAGAATTTTTTAGTGAAGAGTATTCTTGATGCAGGGTGACAGTCCGCCCTGAAGAAGAAGATGTTCTCTACACGTCGCCTACCTGCGCATCGCCACCCCCATTGACTAGCTCCACCGCATTGCCGCGCAGATGGCCACGCGCGCCCCGCCGCCCTTGCCCCCCGCTGGCGCTCCCTCCGGCGGCAAGGAGCTCGACCTCTTCTTGGTGAGCTACTAGGAACAATTTCTCGTGACCAGAGGTGGGGTAAACAGAGAAGGCAGAGTAGTAAGTGCACAGTTTTACAATGGCAAGTAGACGATTCTGTACTTGCCATTGATGTATGTGCTAACAACACGGGGTTTGTATTGTATTTTGACTAATATATGCATTTTTCGTAAGTACATTATAGCATTTTTTTGGGGTAATTAGTGCAACCTACCATGGTTATTGTTTGAAGTTGAGAAATTTGTTACTGTATACTAAATAATTTAAAAATAATTTGACAAAACAACAAATATACAGGGTGCTCAACATGTTCTATAACTGTAGAAAGATGTATGAGTCAATATGAAATTCACGACATGATTTCAACTTGTAGCAGCAGTCTTATTATAGCAGAATTTATTTATTTGTGAAAGCACGTTATTTAACCAGGACCTGCACTTGTGCCATGCATATTCATATTGTCTCTATTGTCTTGTATGACTATCTCATTTTAACTAGCTTAGCCAAGAAAGCACGGTACTACCTGAAATCTGTTTATCATTCTATAAAGAATTGTCCTTCACTCCTTTACTCCTGTTAATTATGTTGAATGGTGTGGTACCATGTCTATGCGCGCACAACTTCCTCTCAAAAAAAGAACTAAGTGTCTGTCTCTCTCACTTTTTCTTGTATTTCTTTTAGAGTACATAAATGTTCGATCCATGTAAAATAAATACTTGTACATGCGCACAACTTCCTCTCACAAAAAAGCTAAGTAATTGTTTGTAGCACGTTTGTTTTCTTTCTTGTTTGAGAAATCTCATATTTGTTTGCTTGGCCGGAAAATTGTTTGCTTTCTACTTTGAGAAATCTCATGTTTGTTTTCTAGGCCAGAAAATAGGCAGCTCCTAGCCTCGTTAGCCCCATACACTTACTGTTTGTTCGGTCTATAACAAATGGCCAAAGCAACTGCTGCTCCTATTGCACTTTCAGTTCTGTGATGTGTGTTTGTTACTTGTCACTTGTAGGCTAACTTGATTATACTTTCATTTAACACACTTTTCTGTTGGTCGGGCCACTTATGATTCCATTGAATGTTGAATTGTATTTGAAGCTTTTCATACTTGAACCTCGACTTTTATCATGCTTCACTCCCTGCTGGCTTACCATTTCTTCGGAACAAACAGGAACTTGACATTGTGATTGTGAAGGCCACCAACCACATTGAGCATCCATCGAAGGAGAAGTACATAAGAGGTAATGGTTTATCCCGTATCTTAATTGAACCACTACGAACGGCTGAGTGTTTCATCACTATTGCACTATTTGCTTGATGTGAAGTGTCCATTAAAAATGCATTCTTTGCATTCTTTCTTCTCAACACAAAATATGTGTAGATAAAATTGACTTGTGGTTATATTTTGTTGCAGTAGAACAGATAAATCATTTGTGATGCTAAGGATATTTTTAACATCATCTTCAGGATGAACACAAATCTTTTTCTTTCTAATATTTTTTATATTTATTTCCTTTTGATTGATTCATGTGCAGTGTAATGTTCTTGTAGGATGACAAGTTGTTGCATCTCGAGCATGTCTCATAGGAGAGTGGAATGAAGTCCATTGTAGTGTTGGGATAGTAGCAGATGTGCCATTGTTCTATTGTGTAATTTTGTTCGTTCTTGCTATATTCCTGTTTAAGGAAATGTATTGATGAGATGATTTATTGTGTTATGTAAACCTGGGAGATGTATTATGTGATGTTATATGATGGATGATTTTAATTCGACTTGAAGTTTTCTGAATTTGAATGTGAAATATTGTTGGATTTAATATTGGACAAATAATTGGGTTGAAAAGGCCCAACAAATAGAAATGAAACCAAGTTCTCGAACAAAAAGTTGCTGAATTCAAAAATGAAAAAAGGCCAAAACTGAAACTGGATCAAATGTATCTGGGCATTAAAATGCTAGGGACCAAATTATAATTATAGAAAAATTTGAAAAAATAATACGAAAGTGGTTGTAAATAGGCTAAGGCCCCAAAAGAAGCCCAATAAGAAAAAACCCAGAAAAAGAAAACCAGCCCATGTGATCAATTGAAATGGGTTGGGCTGATTTCAACCATGACGTTTTGATTTCGTCGTAATTTTGCCACGTAGTACGGCCACGTAGGACTGGGTTTGATTGCCAACGATGATTTAGGATCATCGTAAAGGTTACGACAATCCAGGAATCGTCGTAAAAGTTACGACGATTTTGATCAAAACGTCGGTGATGTTCATTTGTGACGCTCCGTTTTCGACGCTTGGTTTTTCGCCATGAGATCGTCGTAAATTAAAAACTGTGACCATGTAGCGACGGAAAAATAGCGTCGTGTATTAGCATATTCCTTGTAGTGACTTCTTGCCATATCATCAACAGGGTATATCTTCACAAATTCCTCAAGAAAACTTCATATGAACTCCTCACTGACAAGAAACCCAATGTAGGTTGTTTCAAAGTCTTCGGTGCAAAATGCTGGATTAGAGATCCTCACCATAGTTCAAAATTTGCACCTAAAGCACATGAGGGTTTTATGCTCGATTATGGAAAGGACTCGCACACCTACAGAGTCTTCAACAACTATCACAACAAGGTTGTTGATAATGTAGATGTGTGGTTCGATGAAACTAATGGCTCACAAAGAGAGCAATCACCCCATGAACGAGATAAATTATCTCCTGAGGAAGCAATCAAGTTCAAAGCTATGGAAGACATTGTTCCTACTGAGGAAATTGCTGAAGAAATCATTCCCAACACTAATGAAAATCAAGAAGATGCTCCTGAGGAAATTGCTCCAGAACAAAGTCCTCAGCCCAGACAAAATACTCAACCAGCTCATCCGAGGATTGCAAATGAAGTAGAACTTCACAAAATCCTCGATGATATCAACGCGCCAGCCATGCAAGATGAACTTCTTCAATTCAAGCTAAATGACGTGTGGGAGCTCGTCAAACAACCAGATCGTCGCAAGCACAATATCATCGGCACCAAGTGGATTTTCTAAAACAAGCAAGATGAGCATGGTCAAGTGGTGAGGAATAAGGCATGACTTGTAGCCCAAGGCTACACATAGGTTGAAGGAATCGATTTCGATGGAACTTTTGCACCTGTTGCTAGACTTGAAGCTATTCGAATTCTACTTTCTTATGCTAATCATCATAACATTACTTTATATCAAATGGATGTGAAAAGTGCATTCCTCAATGGTAAGCTTGAGGAAGAAGTATATGTTGCTCAGGCCCCAAGTTTTGAGGATCCGAAGAATCCAGACAAAGTCTTCAGACTCAAAAAGGCACTCTATGGCTTCAAGCAAGCCCCTCGGGTGTGGTATGATACATTGAAGGAATTCCTCATAAAGAAAGGCTTCAAACCTGGTTCACTCGATCCAACTCTTTTCAAAAAATCCTATGACAATGAACTATTTGTGTGCCAAATATATGTCGATGACATCATATTTGGGTGTACTCAGAAACATTACAGTGATGAATTTGCTTACATGATGAGGGAAGAATATCACATGCCTATGATGGGGGAGCTAAAATTCTTCTTAGGTCTTCCAATTCGTCAGCAACTCAATGGCATCTCCATTCACAGGACAAATACCTCAAGGATGTTCTGAGGAAATTCGACATGCATGAATGCAAAGGCACCAAGACTCCCATGCCTACCAACGGCCACCTCTGCACTAACAAAAATGGTAAATATTTCGATGAGCGGGTATATCGCTCAATGATTGGATCTTTATTGTATCTGTGTGCATCCAGGCCAGATATCATGCTTAGTGTTTGCATGTGTGCTTGTTTTCAAGCAAAACCGAAGGAATCACACCATAAGGCTGTGAAGCATATTCTTCGATACTTAGCTCACACACCAACACTAGGATTATGGTACCCCAAGGGCTCAAATCTTCATCTCGTGGGATATTCTGATTCTGACTATTCTGGTGACCGTGTGGATCGCAAGTCAACTTTTGGTACTTGTCCTTTCCTCGAAAGATCATTAGTCTGCTGGTCCTCAAAGAAGCAGAACTATGTTACTGTCTCCACTGCCGAAGCTGAGTACATTGTTGTTGGATCCTGTTGTGCTCAATTGTTATGGATGAAGCAAACCCTCAAGGACTAAGGCATCAACATGAAGAATGTGCCTCTCTACTTCGACAATGAGAGTGCAATCAAGATTGCACACAACCCGGTACAACACTCGAAGACTAAGCACATACAGATTCGTCATCATTTTCTTCGGGACCATGTCCTCAAGGGCAATAACATCATCGACCATGTGAAGACTGACGATCAACTAGCAGATATTTTCACTAAGCCCTTGGATGAGAAAAGGTTTTTCAAGTTGAGTTGTGAGCTAAATATCTTAGAGTCTTCAAATGTTTTGTGAAAACATGCACACATCTTAATACTTATGCAAAATTGATGACTTAGATGTGGAACAGACGAAGAATTGATTTTCTTCAATCAATGAGGAAATTAATGAAGAATCTTGTTCTCAGGGCCCTACGACAATTGTACGCGGCACCTAAAATCATCATTCTTATACGGTGGGTCACGCCACCACCCAACTTTGAAAACCTTCAAGCTGTTTTTCTTCAAAGTTGAAATTCATCAACCTCACACTTTGTCACAAAATCCTCAAGTTTTTCAAAATCTTAAAAACACTTGATGATTTTCATTTGCTTATATATATATATATATATATATATATATATATATATATATACTGTGATTCCAAAGTCCTCGACGGCATTCACTTATAGTTATTTCTTCAATTTGATATTTCATCTAAGTGAATGTGATCGGACCCTACTCCCCTCTATGCTATACTCAACCCAGTCTATTCAATTCTTCATATGCGTTCTACTTGGAACTTTTTTCAAAATCCTCACTGTGTCCTTGTCAGCTGAGGATTTTGCAACGAAATTCTTAAATCTCCAAAAATAAATTTGACAACGTTACAGAGTAACTGAACACACTTCCCACACTAGCGCAAGCACGATCTCCACCGCTTCTATCGTGGGCTAGATGTGTCGTGCAGAGATGAACAACAAAGGGAAGTTCGGTCCTAAAGATTCACTCGAACAGTTTTCGACCTGAGCTATAAATAGGTCCTTAACCCCTTAGTTAAAATACTTCGACCTCTCTTCATCTCTCCGCTCGAGCTCAAACCTAGTGCCACCGCTAGCAATCTCGTCGCCGGTGAGCAACAGCTTCACTGCCTCGACCTCGCGGTTGTCGAACTCACGCCGGAATCGGAATATCTTCATCCGCCGCCACTGTAGGTGTCTTCTGACGCCAAGTTACGGTGCAACAGACCTGAACCAAAGAGCTTCTCACTTTACTGCTTCTATTCTTCGTGTTCTTCACTCAGGATAATTAAAATCTTATTTTACTGCCCCTATTGATCTACTATTTCACCTTAGATTCGAAAAATCTGTTTTTCCTTAATGGTTGTCAGCTTCGCACACTCAATTCCTCAAACACTTGATGAATTTCACTAAGCCACTAAAATCTATATGTGATTTCTCAATTGTGTAAATTCTCAAATCTGCACAACTCTCGAACCCAAGATCATAATGCTTAGTCAAATTCCTCAACCCACTGGTCAAGTTCCTCAACTTCTAAAATTTTAATTTCTTCAAATCTGAGAACGCATATGACCTCTCCAAATTCCTCACGCCCATACTCTGTTCAGAGGTACAAAATGTTAGCTGATGAATCTCTAGGTTCTCATCAACTTAACTCATTTGCAGCGTTCCTCGAAGAAACTTTGCGAGGGTCATCAGAATCTTCAAGAGTACAAATTCCTCAGCAAAAGCATTAGTTGAAGAAAATGGAAGATGACAGAAAGCAAAAGGGTGGAAAGAAACTTGAACAGAACACTGCAGTTGATATCCCTGAGGATATATACGCTGATTACTGCATGCCAGCTGAGGAAATACATGGAAAAGAACCCATGCCGAAGCGGAAAATTAGGCTTCAAAAAATAGAATGCAGGTGGACCAAGGAGTGGAAGGAATATCGCTATTTCACTCCAAAGTATGCGAAGAAATTCGCCCTCAAACCACCTTGAAAGAGGCCTCCTCTTGGTAATCAATAGGTTGCACATCCCTCAGGCATCAAAACAGTTGAGGATTCCCAATAGGTTGCACATCCCTCAGGCATCAAAACAGTTGAGGATTCCCCTGAGGAGAAAGACAAACACTTGACTAAACTTCAGAAGAAAGTAGAAGCTGCAGTGAAGAAATTCAATGAGGAATCTGCTGCTGCCACTCCAGCCACCTCTTCTGCTGCCGAAGCTTCTGGTACAGCCATTCCTCAAATGATGATTGTGCCAAAGAAAGCCAAGGCCTCAGTACCTAAAGAGCAATTGCCTCAGAAGGCTGCACCAGTGCCAAAACCTTCAACAGCAACACATGCCTCAATGCCTGAACAAAAGCAGATTGTCAAGCATCAGCCTGCTCATTCTAGCTCTTCTGTGCCATCTGTCACGAGCTCTGTGACAAAGTCTTCACCAACACTTCTGAAGACTAAAATAAATGTTGGAAGAGGAATCAGACCCAGCCCAAGCAAAGTCATCAACATCCCCTCTGCATCAGAAGGGAGTGAAGAATTCAATGACGAAACTCTTCAAGCAATCATCAGAAACAAGCAGGAACGAGTTGCACATGCCTCAGGCAGCTCTATTCCTCTTGCCATGGACCCCAAGGTTCTGCTGGATTTCATCAATGTCTGGTATGAAGACCCAACCACTCCCATTGATGATTTATAGCTTCCCCTTGGTCTCAGCCACATGGTTGCCACATTCATCAATGAGTCAAAATGGAAAGAGCAGCAAGCCAAGCAAGCAAAGGCTACGAAACTGAAGAAGGAGAAATTCCTCAGGCAGAATCTCCTCAATCTGACGCCTGAAGCTCTTGTGTCCACCCAGGATGAACTGAAGACTTTGACTGACAAGTACACAAATCTATCTGATCGTCAAAGTCTCAAGGTAAGTTTCATCAAGTTTGCAATTGATGCAGTTGATGAATACAACAAGAAGGTTGCTCCTCCTGTGAAGCAAAAGCTACCTGCCTCCAGCTATTCGATTAAGCTGACCAAAGAAGATGAAGCTCGTGAACCTATTACTGAGGAAATGCATCAGGATACTCCAGCTGATGAATCTGCTCCAGCTGATGAAAATGCGCCAGCTAAAGAAAATGCTTCAGCTGAGGAAACTGCCAGGACTGGGACTACACCACCTCCTGAAGAAAGAATTCCTTCACCTCAACCCTCAAAAGAGAATAAGATGGTTCCGTCTGCATCAGACGTGAAGAAGACCAAGGCTGAAGAGAAAGAAGCAAAGAAATGAAAAGCTTCAATGACCTCAGAATCATCACAGGCCAAGCGCCCAAAGGTCACTCAGACAGAGTCTTGAACTGCCCAGTGGATGCTACACCTCTGAATGTAGCTCCACCCTATGCACTTGTTCCCTTCGGAATTGACTATGTCATTCCTGAAGAAGATGAGGAAATGAAAGATGTTGAATCTGAAGAAATCCTGGATGAGTAAATACAAATTGGTGATATTCCTCAGTCCTCCATTCCTCAAAAGACATCTGATGATTTTGATTGCACCACTCCTATTTTCCATGATTAGTTCTCGGATGATACAACCCAAGTCCCTCCTACCCCTGCTGCAAAAGAATTACTCAATGGATCTAATGGGAAGACCATATGTGATGAATCTACTCAAGGATCAGCTGCATGAGCTGGAGATTTTGCCTCCTCCACCAAGCAAATTCCTCAAGCTGAGGAAAATCCTCCACCTGAGGAAAAAGGTCAAAATGAAGAAAATGCTCCAGCACCTAACACCAAAACTGATATTGTTGTGGTCAACACAGAAATAGCAATGATAGTAGCCCCTCTTCAAGAACAGCAGCATAATCTTCAACTGCGGCAACATCATCCTTTGTCAAGGAAGCCAAAGTTTCAAAAGGAAGCTTACTATGAAGAACGGATGTACTTCACTAGTGCAAATCCATATGATAATCTTCGCATCAGGCATTGGAAATTATATACAAGGACTCAGCTCAACTACTCTGCCTCTGTGCTCTGTGGGAGGAACAAAATATTTCAACACAAGCATATTCCTCATGTTGACATGGAAGAAATTTCTTGCTTCGTTCCAGTCCTCAATGGTCTTCATGAAGCTGGATTGTTGCCTCTCTGTACTAACATAGGTGACTGGAACAGTGACATAATTCTTTAGTTTTACGCTACTTTGCATTTCTCTGGAGACCCGAAAGATGTCAACACTTGGGTATTGGACTAGATGACTCAGCACACACATTACAAAGCACCAGCCACTGAATTGCTTCGTGCGCTTTCTGTCTCAATTCCATCGGAAAATGTCGTGCTGATGTATGATGAAGGGGAGTTGCCCAACATACTGATGGAAGTCCTCATGAAACCTTTGGCCAAGGATCAACCTCCAAGAACTACATTTCTTGTTCAAGACTTCAAGAATGAACTAGGAACTGTCTACAAGATCATGTGCAATGTCATCACTCCAATCAAAGGCCATGATGATGAAGAAGATGTTGTAGGCATCATGAAGAATATCCTCTTCAACATCATCCATGGCATATCAATAAACCTTCACGACTATTTCCTGAGGACTCTGGCTGATAATGTTGTGTCTCCCTTTGACATGAAGATTTATGCTCCTTGGATCATGAGATTCATCAAAAGCAGGTCAGGCATCAACGAGCTTACTGATTTTCCTAACCACATTGGGTATCTACGGCCTGTCAGAGTCATCAAGAAAACTTATGAGCCAGTTGAAGGCAAAGGAAAATCTTTCATTGATGAAGGAAAAATGCCCCTTGATGGCCAGTTCTGTGAAGCACAGTCATATTCTTCATATGATGACACTGCTACCCAACATCCACCAAGCCATGTTTCCCCATGAGTGGTGAATAACAGAGAGCTTCTCCTGAGTGTTCATCAGAAGGCCGATCACAATCACAAATGGGTAAAACGTCAATTCTGTGCCATTGTGAAAACCCTCAACGCTAGTCAGAATGAAGTGAAGAAAAATCACTACTCTCTTCATGACGTGTTTGATCGTACCTGGGCCACCTTGGCTCATTAGAAGACTCAAGAAGAACTTGATGAATTGGAGTTTACTCAGGACTTCGACTGGTTGTGGCCTCCCAAGAAGAAATTCAAGCCAATACCAGTTCCAGACCTTGCGGACAGTTCTTTTTCTTCATTCCGCACTGCAGAGTCTGATGAAGAAACAAAAGACACTACTACTGGACCAAGGAAGAAGCCCGTCGCCAAGAATCCTCACGCCTCTTCATCAGCCAAGAAGTGGAAGTCTTCATGGGGTGTTAGTCCTCAATTTTGTCCCTTTTCAACACTTGATGACAGAGGGGGGAATCTGAGTTAATCTTCATGCGGGATATATTTTGGGGCTTATGAACTTTATTAAGTTACAAACTCTTGGTTCTTCTGAAGTGTTTTATGTAATGAGTTGTAACTTAAGCTCGATTGTACTCTCACGCTTTTGAATGTTTTTCTTCGCATGCTTATTCCTCATTATATTAATGCACGCATGCTGAAATTCGTGAGATGCATTTTCAAATTCCTCATTTTATATGTCAAATGTATGCATGATTACAAGATACAGGGGGAGATCTCCATGATATAAATCATCAATGTGCATCTGCTGTGAAAAGTAACTTCCTCAAAGTATGCACATCTTGAGGGGGAGTCTCTCAGTATCTTGTTTTCAAATTCCTGAACTGAGTATTTACACTTCATATCTTTATCCCCGTTGAAAACTTAACCTAATTGTCATCACCCACCAAAAAGGGGGATATTGTAAGTGCATCTAGTACACTTAGTGATTTTGGCGGTTTGAAGACTTATAGGTTAAGTATTTAATGTGTTTATGAGTGTACACGAGATCTATAAGTCGTTGGGGACTTTGAGTTATACAATGAATATTGACCCTTAAAAATGTATATCTTGGGATGAAGAAATTTGTCTTATGCTGAAGACTTTGATTGCGAAGAAATTGCGATAAAATTGATATTCCTCATGAAGATACTGAAGAAGAGGAATTCGGTGTGTCCTGAAGAAAAACAATCCGAAGGATTTGAAGCATGAAGATTTATTCTTTCTGTTTTATTTTCTTCACTCTTGAGTCATAGAAACACCGTACTTTTAAAGGGGGTCGGGGTAACACTATGGAATGAATTTCCTCATGATGCTCAACCCAAGCCTAATCCTACAAAAGCCTCAAGTGAGGAATATGAGAGACATGAGGACTCTCACAGTTGAGGGTCCCGACCATTTCTCTGATTCACGCCACCTCACCGATCTTATCCACACCAACAGTCATAATATTTAAGGGCATTTATGTCAAATCTTGTCGGGATGCTCCCAGGATATAAATAGCCACCCCCACAACCATTAGCTGGTTGGCTACTCCACAAGAAACCGACACTTGTCATTTAGAGCAAGCCAAATTCCTCAGAGTCTTCGAGAGTAAATCATCAGCAAGGAAATACCCCAAACACCAAACCACAAACCAAAAAACAAGTAATTGAGCATCACTGAAGAATGTGTTCCTGTGTGGAACTGAAGCCTTTTACCTTTGAGGATTGTGCATCCTCCAGACGGTTAGGCGTCATGGTCTAGAGCAATCCAGTAGTCAATTGTGGAACGCCAGGTGACCGAGTTTGTGAGGGTTTGGAAGTCTGCCCTGAAGACTTACCACGAGTGTTGAGTGAGGACTGTGTGTCCTTAGCTCAAGGAGAATACGATAGGGACTATGTGTCCTTTGGTTTCAATACCAAGCCGCTCCAAACCAGACGCACGACTGTCACAGTAATTGGAACTGAGTCATCAACAACTGTCTTCACTATGATATGGGTTCTATTTCTTCAACTCTTTCAATTCCTCAATATTGTATGTTGAAGACTTTCATTGTCTCTGTTTGAAGAATTTCCTGAAGACTTTCTCTGAATTTCCCCAACCTCAGATTATTCACACCCGTTAATCCTCACCTGCTTACTCTGTGCGTGCGTACTGTGCAAACTGTTTTTCATAATGCTCATCGAGAAAACTATTGTTCTAATACTTTGCACTTCTGATCCTTTGTTGTTTCCGCTGCAAGTTATTCATCGGTGAGGAATTTCCTCAAAAGGAATTTCCTAAGTGATGAAATTATAAAAATCACCTATTCACCCCCCCCCCTCTAGTCGATATAAGCACTTTCAAAAAGTACTGGCGAAAGAATCAATCGGAGGGGGTCCACCACCTGGCCATAAGCCAAGGGGTGGCTTGACGTGAGAACGATGCCAAAAATTCCTATAAATCAAGAAACCTCAAGAAAGAAACCTAGATCAGGAGTTCCGCCACCGAAAGCCTACATAGCCACGAAAAACCAATCGGGCACCCTGCCGAGGGGGGAACCATCACCGGAGGCCATCTTCATCATGGCGGTCTCCATGACGAGGAGGGAGTAATTCACCCTCAGGGCTGAGGGTATGTACCAGTAGCTATGTGTTTGATCTCTCTCTCTCTCTCTCGTGTTCTTGAGATGGCACAATCTTGATGTATCGCAAGCTTTATTAATATAGATGCATCATATGGAGTTTTCCCCTCTCTATCTTCTTCTGATGAATTGGGTTTTCCCTTTGAACTTTTCTTATTGGATTGAGCCTATAAGGATTTGAGAACACTTGATGTATGTCTTGCGATGGGATATCCATGGTGACAATGGGGTGTTCTATTGATCCACTTGATGTATGTTTTAGTGGTCAACTTGCGGGTTCCATGACCTTTGGAATCTATGCATAGGGGTTGGCACATGTTGTCATCTTGACTCTCCGGTAGAAACTTTGGGGCACTCTTTGAAGTTCTTTGTGTTGGATTGAACATGATAAATCTGAAATTGTGTGATGGATATTGTATAATCAAGCCCATGGGTACTTGTGGTGACATTGGAGTATCTCGGTGACATTAGGGTTTTGGTTGATGTGTATCTTAAGGTGTTATTTTAGTATGAACTCTCGGGCTGTTCGTGACAATAATAGGGATAGCTCATAAGATTGATTGGAAAAGATAACTTTGTGGTGGTTTCGTACCCTACAATCATTTCTTCATTTGTCCTCCGCTATTTGTGACTTTGGAGTGAACTCTTTGTCGCACGTGAGGGATTTATATATGATTCAACTATGTTAGTATTGTTGGGAGAACTTGCTGTGACAACCCGAATGCAATTCTTCCCCCCTTTGTAACCTTTCCTTGTATGTCAACCTTGGCATGTTAATGAGATGTGGTAAGCCTGACATTGTGTCATCATCTCATGTGCATCCTTCTTCATGCATTGCATTTTTTTTGTTCTTTTGTTGTTGTTGTGTTGATGTGGGTGAACCTATTGTGATGTACAAGTCTTAGGTGTGGGTGCAACAAGTGCATGTAAAAATCCACAAGTTACACCATGCGAAAACACCTTCTCTTCTCTCTATTTTTAATGTTCTGGCAGATTTAAAAGCTTTCGTATTTCTCCAATAAAAATGTTCTTCCTTTCATGAAAATCTTCTTATTAAATGTGGAGGCAGCCCCAATGTTTTCTTTTATTTTTTTTATTTTGATTATATTTTAAAACAGAGCCTATTCTAAATAAAAATGTTTTAATTGAACTCTTTAAATAATACCCAATTTATTTTTATAAATTGGAGCATTATAATACAAGCCCAACTATATTTTTTTATTTTCTGTTTTCTCATTTTCTTTTAGACTCTAGCATTATTTCAAAAACTAGCTTTATTATTCTTTGCAAAAGACTTTTCTTACGTGAGAGAGAGAGAGAGGAGGCTTAGCAGGTTAGTTCGGTCCAACCCACCTCCGCGTCCCTTCTTCCTCCTCGCTGTCGTCAGCTACGTACGGCACTAGGGAGAGCCACCGATCCATTCTCTTCCTCCATCAGACGGCCCTGGCGCTAGCCCCGAGGCTATATGTAGCCCAACTGTGCCTCTCCAACCCTAGCCTCTCTCTTCTCCCCCTCTCTTCTCCCTCTCGCGCCGTCAGGAACACCCACACGTGCAGCCATCGCCATGGCACCTCCGGTTCAAACTCGACGTCGGCGTAGCGTTGGCTTCCCCACCTTCCCTGTCTGGTCTAGGAGCAATAGATCGTCGGCGGTGTTCCATTTTCGATGGGATCGGGAGCAGGGTATTCTTCGTCGACGTCCATGATAGCAGCGGTCTTCTTCCCCTCCGGTGACATCTTGTGCAGCAGATCGACACAGCGAGCCCCTCCATCGCGCGTCCACCTCTCCTCTGCCTAGGTGAGCCGAAGCACCTCCCTTACATCTCCGCCTACCAATTCCTTATGCAGCCATCGCGCCGTGTAGCTCGTCATCATTGCTCTGTTCTCAAGTTGTAGAGCGGCAGTAGCGCATGCAGGTAGTGCTGAAGAAGCAACAACAGCATGCATCTTGTTGCAGCTACTGCAAGGCTGCGTAGGTAGTGGCAGCCGTAGCAGTTGGCTCAAGCGCATGGCGTCCCCCCCTCCCGGTAGTGTAGTTGTGGCAGGCCAGCATGCACGAAGAGCGCGTCGTGTCGGGTGCCTCTCTGTCAAACAGAGAGGGCGCTTCCTTGACTTTGTCTCGTGAGAGATCCCCCTCAGATCATAACCTCCCTTCCAAGCCCACTAGCAATAGAGCCAGCCGCGTAGTGCTGCGACCTGGGTTCGATCACCAGCGCGCCCCTTTTTCTTCTCTGATGGGATTTTCCCTCTCTAGCATCATAGAGTTGACAGATTCGGAGGTTTTCTTCCCCTAGTAGAGCAGCTACGCGAGCCTAGCCAAGTGGTGGTTGGTTGTGTGTGTGAGAAGGAGGTGCACGGTTCGATTCCCCTTTCTCCCCATTTTATTTTAACACTATGTGTTGCTGAGAGTGCCAATGACAGTGGGTCCAGGGCCCACCTGTAATGCACTAGGGACCCTGGTGAGTATGACCAGTGGGACCCTCCCATGTAGATGTATGTGTGATTTTTTTTATTTGTTTGATGAATTTCCAAATCTGGAATGTTCCTAAAATGGAACTGCCTATTCTGGGATATGCTAAATAGGGCAGGCTCAAGAACAGCTCATGTTCTTGACTATAGGTAGTTTGATCATGTGTACTTTTCTTTTACTATTTGTGGTGCTTTTCTGCATGCAAACATGGCAGTATGATATATGGATTTGGGGTAGAAAATCCCAAGGAATCCAATGGTGGTACTGGAATTTGAATTTGAGCATTTATGTAGAAAGTATACTTGTGGTGAGGTGGCAATAGTTTTTATTTGTGTAGGGTGGTTTGTGTGCATGTTTAGAGGTTGTGCATGCATCATCATTTTCTGGTGTTTATTTGTTGTTTATTTATTTTTGGGTAGCTACTAGGGCCGGAAATGAGTTCAAGGAGTCCGGTGAGTTCGTGCACGAAGATCAAGAATAGTTCCACTCTAAAGAAATCACACGCAAAATGATCGTGACCTTGACACCGTTTCTAGCTTTGTTATCCTTAGTGATTCGTTTCTATCGTTACATCTCCGTTGCCTACCACATGATATATAGGCCATCGAACATAGCCATGAAACCTCAAACACCTCCCCTCCTAGCAAATATTGTTTGGCAAAGTTAGGCTTGCTCACCACTAATTTATTAGCGTTGCTAGTTGCACGTGCCAGCTGGTCCATGTGACAACATGGCATTTCATATCATCCTATTTACTTGCTATCTAATTAATGCACCTATATACTTGGTAAATAGCGGAGGGCCTAGCCTTTCGCCGGGTGATTTGTTCCGTTGTTGCCACCTTAGTTTCGGCTACCGGTGTTTTATTCCATAACTGAGCACTCCTAACATGTTCGGGGTTGTTATGGGGACCCCCTTGACAAATCGTCTAGTGTTAAGGCTGGTGTGGCAATACCCAACTTTAGTGTTAATCTGCTAACCACTTAATAATAAAAAGGATAGGGAATAGCTACCCCGAGGATTTAATCAACAACCTCGGCCAGTGCTCCTCATGAGTGTTTGTCTAAACTAGAGCCACTTGCGGGGGCCACCCGGGGCAACTCGCCGGATTTCTATCCTTCCACTATACGTACTGCTCATCCGTCGTGTCCTGAGAACGAGATACGCGGCTCCTATCAGGATCGTCAACACGTCAGGAGGTCTTGCTGGACTTGTCTTACCTTAGCAATATATCTTGCGCATTGGGATTCCGGTGATACTTTGGGTCTTCTCAGAGTTGAGGTTTTCCTCTAAGGAATCCTACGAAACCGCGAGTTTCGTGGTTGAGGATTACTATGCGGCATGTGGTAATCTGAGATGGACTAGTTAGAGCACCCCTACAGGGTTTAATCTTTCGGAAAGCCGTGCCCGTGGTTATGTGGCAAACATGGATATTTTGTTAACATCCAGTCCTAGATAACTTGAAGTTACTTAAATAAAACTTGCCAACTTGTGTGCGTAACCGTGACTGTTTCTTTTAGAGCTCCTTCTCTGATCGAGAACACAGTGGGGTTCTGAATGACATAAGTAGGCGTTCAGGATCACTTAGTGATAATTCTAGTCTTCAACTGCCTTGCGTAGACCACCATAACTTATTTATGTTCTTCATAAGTGAGCCACCATAAATGCTTACGATGTTGCGAACTCGAACCCTTAACCTTGCCTCACCTATTTAGCTTAGTTAGACTCGATACCAAGGTCATGAGATTGTTGAGTCCTCGTGGCTCACAGATTACTACATCCACCCACAGGTACAGGTACTCCAGACGCAGACATCCCCGAGGACAGCCAGCTGAGGTGGGAGTTCGACGAAGACAGTCGCACACTGTATGTGACGTACCCCGAGGATTAGAGGCGCATGGTCGTGATCGTGGGATTAGCATGATTTTGCCGTTTGTCTTGTTCATAGTCGAACCCTGCCTTATGTGTGAATAATGAATGCTTGTGTGGATTGTAATCTAGCATGTGGCGAATGTAAGCTGAATCTTATACTCATCTCTCTATTTATGTAATGGCAATGCTATCCTGCTTGCGATACACTTAGATGCGACCCTTTCCCCTTTTGAGGCCTTGCCCCCAAATAAGGAAAGTGTCGCATATTAGTCGTTACAAGTTGGTAATCATAGCCTTACAACCATAGCATCCTTTGATTGATCGAACTTGGCCGAGTCGAGTCTAGCAAAAACTATTGTGAGTCTTAGTTATGTCGGAGAGTAGGTTTCTTTTTTCTCCTCTTCTATGCTCTAGTGAGGTTCACGACTTCGGAGATTTTAATTCTACTCCTCTTCTCGCTCAAAAAAATTAGGATCACCCGGATATTTTTGAATCTATATGATACCGATGTGACGGAGTTCTGTCTTGGTGCCTCCTGCTGTGTTGATTTTATTCCAGGGAGTTGAGCTCCAGGGGATTCTTGAGCACATCTTTATCATTCAGATTTCTTAGTATCTCAGGACAGAGGATGTTCGAAATTGCTTCAATACTAGTAGTGGAGAAATAACCCCCACATCCCCACTACTGGTGGAGAGAGATCCGGGGTACTGCCATACCTAGTATCATTGTGATTACGAGGGTCTGAGATAGATGAAGTTCCGAGATTCTGGTTATGTGTTGAGAGATGTGATACACTGGACGGGTTAGTATAGGAGTTGAGTGAAATACTACTCCGTGTATCCGTGGACCAGATTGCATATACAGAAATTTTGGGAGTTCTTAGGAGGGAACTCAAGTAGTTACTCATAGGACAATCTTCCAATAGATGAATGATGTGAGGTTGGGATTCGACATTCAGTGGATTCGTTTGTTCACGGTCATCTTACAGCGGCTCTCGTTGTGTCTTAAAGAGTCCTTGTAGCTTGCTACGACTCGGGGACGCTTCATATGTCGTGTGCACTGCCTTGTACATGATGGCTACTGTACGATAGAACCCGTGCGATCCTATCCACGAAAATATCAGATGGAATCTCTGTCATATATTTGTTCGGAGCAATCCTACCTCATACTTGGTTTACGAGTGGCTTTGAATGAGATGTTGTCGGCAGTTGTTTTCAGGAAGCATTCTTACTAATTTTAGTTCAAGTGCAATTGTTAAGTATTCTTGTTCTGATTTTGTCACTAGGTTTCCGAAGTCCAAGAAAGGCAACGATGCCATCTTCGTCGTCATCGACAAGTGGACCAAAGTTGCTCATTTCCTACCAGTCAAAGAGTCTATCTCGACACCTCAGCTGGCAGAGTTGTATACGTCAAGGATAGTCTCATTGCACTGTGTTCCTATGCTCATTTCTTCATATCGTGGAAGCATATTTCCATCCTCAGACAAGTGGGCAGTTGAGAGAGTCAATCAGATCCTTGAAGATATGCTCAAAGCTTGTGTGATTTCTTTTTTGCATGTAGTGGGAAGATTGCCTACCGATCGCCGAGTTCTCATACAACAAGAGCTTTCAAGTAAGCTCAGGTAAGGCTCCATTTGATATTCTATATGGCAGGAAGTATCATACCTCTCTCAATTGGTCACAGACTGGTGAGCGTTAGATTCTTGGGAATGACGTGATTGCTGAAGCAGAAGAAATGTGTCGTGTCATTCGGGATAATCTCAAAGCAGCTCAGTCTCGTCAAAAGAGCTACTACGACAGCAAGCATCGTGACATGACTTTGATTTTGTATATCTCAAAGTGTCTCCCATGAAGAGCACTCAGCGCTTCGACATCAAAGGATAGCTCGCTCCTCGCTTTGTTGGTCCTTTCAAAATTGTTGGCAAGAGAGGCGATCTTGCATATCAGTTAGAGCTTCCATCCAACTTTTCCAATGTGTGTGATATGTTTCACGTCTCTCAGGTCCAGAGCTGCTTCAAGACTCCAGAGTGCATAGTTGATCTCCAGGATATCAATCTCCAGCATGACCTATCCTACCATGAGCATCCGAAAGCAATACTTGAAGAGACTGGGCACAAAACCCGCAATAAGTCAATCAAGTTCCTCAAAGTTCAATGGTCACATCATTAAGACAAAAAAGCCACTAGGGAACGCGAGGACCACCTCCGTTCTGAGTACCCGGAGTTCTTCCAATCATAGATCTCAGCTCAAGATCCTCTTGTAGCGTGGGAGACTTATGACAACCCCAATGCAATTATTCCCCCCTTTGTAATTTTTCCTTGTATGGCAACCTTGCCATGTTAATGAGATGTGGTGAACCTGACATTGTGTCATCATTTCATGTGCATCATTCTTCATGCATTGCATTTTTTTTCTTATTTTGATGTTGTTGTGTTGATGTGGGTGAACGTATTGTCATGTGCAAGTGTTTGGTGTGGGTGAAACAAGTGCATGTAAAAATCAACAAGTTGCACCATGGGAAAACCCCTTCTATTCTCTCTATTTTTAATGTTGTGGCAGATTTAAAAGCTTATGTTTCTCTCCAATAAAATGTTCTTGTTTTCCTAAAAAAACTTCTTATTAAATGTGGAGGCAGCCCCTCCATTTTCTTTTATTTTTTCTTTTGCTTTTATTTTAAAACAAAGCCTATTCTAAATAAAAAGGTTTTATTTGAACTCTTTAAATAATTCCCAATTTATTTTTATAAATTGGAACATGATTTTACAAGCCCGACTATATTTTTTTTATTTTCTGTTTTCTCATTTTCTTTTAGACTCTGGCATTATTTAAAAAAACAGCTTTATTACTCTTTGCAAAAGACTTTTCTTACCTGAAAGAGAGAGAGGAGGCCCAGCAGGTTAATTCGGTATAGCCCACCACCGCGTCCCTTCTTCCTCCTCGCTGTCGTCAGCTATGTACGGCGCTAGGGAGAGCCGGCGATCCTTTCTCTCCCTCCATCACACGGCCCTGGCGCTAGCCCCAAGGCTATATGCAGCCCAGCTGCGCCTCTCCAACCCTAGCATCTCTCTTCTCCCTCTCTCTTCTCCCTCTCGGGCCATCAGGAACACCCAAGCTGCAGCCATCGCCATGGATAGCTCTGATTCGAGCTCGACATCGGTGTAGCGTCAGCCTCCCCACCTTCCCCATCTGGTCCAGGAGCAAGAGATCGTCATTGGCGTTCCATTTTCGAAGGGATCGGGAGCAGGGTCTTCTTCCTCGACGTCCACGACGGCAACGGTCTTCTTCCCCTCCGGTGACCTCCTCTGCAGTACATCGACGCCGCGAGCCTCTCCGTCGCGTGACCACCTCTCCTGTGCCTCGGTGAGACAAAGCACCTCCCCTACATTTCTGCCTAACCCTTCCTTCTGTAGTCGTCGCCTCATGTAGCCCCGCTCGCGTTGTGTAGCTCGCCGTCGTTGCTCTGTTCTCGAGCTGTAGAGCATCAGTAGAGCTTGCAGGTAGTGGCGAAGCAATAAAAGCAACATGCTGCTCGGTGCAGCTGCAGCAAGGATGTGTAGGTAGTGGCAGCCATACTAGTTGGCTCAAGCGCATGGCCTCCCCCCCCCCCCCCCCCCCGCAGAGTGCAGTTGCGGCAGTCCAACGTGCATCAAAGAGCGTGTCGTCGTTGGTGCCTCTCTGTCCAACAGAGAGGGCGCTTCCTTGACCTTGTCTCGGGAAAGATCCCCCTTGGATCAGAACCTCCAATCCTAGCCCACTGGCAACAGAGCCAGCCGCGCAGCGCTACGACCTGGGTTTGATCCCTAGCGCGCCCCTTTTTTTCTATGCTGGGATTTTCCTTCTGTTGCACCGCAGAGTTCACAGATTAGGAGGTTTGCTTCCCCTAGTAGAGCAGCTACACGAGCCTAGCCCAGTGGTGATTGAATGTGTGTGTGAGAAGGAGGTGCGGGGTTTGATTCCCCTTTCTCCCCATTTTATTTTACTAGTAGGTGTTGCTGAGAGTGCCAATGACAGTGAGTCCAGGGCCCACCTGTCATGCACTAGGGACCTTGGTGAGTAGGACCAATGGGACCCTCCCCTGTAGATGCATGTGTGATTGTTTTTTTATTTGTTTGATGAATTTACAAATCTGGAATGTTCCTAAAATGGAACTGCCTATTCTAGCATATGCCAAATAGGGCAGGCTCAAGAACAACTCATGTTCTTGACTATAGGTAGTTTGATCTTGTGCTACTTTTCTTTTACTGTTTTGTTGTTTTTCTGCATGAAAACATGGCAGTATTATATATGTATTTGGGGTAGAAAATCCCAAGGAATCCAATGGTGGTACTGGAATTTGACTTTGAGCATTTCTGTAGAAAGTCTCCTTGTGGTGAGGTGGCAATAGTTTTTTCTGTGTAGGGTGCTTTGTGTGCATGATTAGAGGTTGTGCATGCATGCATCATTTTGTCTGTTGCACCATCATTTGCTCGTGTTTATTAGTTTTTTGTTTCCTTTTGGGGAGCTACTGGGGCCGGAAACGAGTTCGAGGAGTCCGTTGAGTTCGTGCAGGAAGATCAGGAACAGTTCCACCCTAAAGAAATCACACGCAAGATTATCGTGACCTTGACACCGCTTCTAGATTTGTTATGCTTAGTGATTTGTTTCTATCGTTACACCTCCAGTTCCTACCACATGATATATAGGCCATCGAACATTGCCATGAAATCTCAAACACCTCCCCACATAGCAAATGTTGTTTGGCTAAGTTAGGCTTGCTCAACCACTAATTTATTAGTGTTGCTAGTTGCGGGTGTCAGCTGGTCCATGTGATAACATGGACATTTGATATCATCCTATTTACTTTCTATTTAATTAATGTACCTATATACTTGGTAAATAGCGGAAGGTCTAGGACTTTTCCGGGTGATTTTTTCGGCTGTTGCCGCCTTAGTTTCGCCTACAATTGTTTTATTCCATAACTGAGCGCTCCTAACACGTTCGGGGTTGTTATGGGGACCCACTTGATAAATCATTTAGTGTTAAGGCTGGTATGTTAAGACCCAACTTTGGTCTTAATCTTCTAACAACTTAATAATAAAATGTTGGGGATCGTAGTAATAATTTTAAAAAATTCCTACATATCACCAAGATCATTTAGGAGAAACCAGCAACGAGTGAGGAAGAACATATTCATACCGTTGAAGATGGCAAAGCGGAAGCGTTACTATGAACGAGGTCGATGGAGTCGTACTCGCGGCGATCCAATCCAAACACCAAACATTCGGTGTCTACGCGTTCAACACACCTACAGCCTGGTGACGTCTCCTCCTTCTTGATCCAGCAAGGAGGGAGCAGAACTTGAGGGAGAACTCCGGGAGCACGACGACGTGGTGGCGATGTTGTTTGTGGCTTTCTGGCAGGGCTTCACCAAGCACCACGAATGACGAGAGGTGGAGAGGTAGGGCTACGCCGAGGGAGAGATAGATGTGTGTGTACAACCCTCCCAATACCTACGGTATTTATAGGAGGGAGGGAGAGGGGGGTGTCGACCCCGAGGGAAATCCTAGGTGGTGCGGCAGCCCTAGGAGGAGCAGGGGCGGCGACCTAGGGGGTGGCTTGCCACCCGAGGCAGCCACCACGCCCTAGGGTTTGGCCCTTGGCCTCCTTGTGTGCCTTGGGCCTCCTCCTTTGTCGGATTTCGAGCTCCGCAAAACCGTAAGGATTCGAACTCAGGGGCGTGTATGAAGATCTCTCACAGGCTAATCTCACCTAGCTTGCTACTCGATGAACAAGGAAGAGAACTCACTAGATGGTGAGGAAGACAAAGGACACGACAGTTTGCCCAAGTTCGGGCCGCTGGCAAGCGTACTACCCTACTCCTGCTTTGGTGGATTGACTCTTGTGGAGGTTGGTGGATGAACTCGTACAGTGCTTGGGAGCCTCTGGAGGCTCGGTGTCTTTGCGTGGTGCTAGTGGGTGAATGAATGGCTCGGCTTGGACTGGATCCCCCTCTACGAAGTAACCTACTCTCTATATATAGTGGCAGCCCCGCTCCTCTTCCCTTATCACTTTGGCCGGAACGGATCCCACGACAACCAATTTCGAAGGGGGACAGCGGAACATGCTTCCCCCGTCCAAAAGTGGTCTTCGCATGAAAAGTAACTGCAAGCACTCTAGGGGATGGTTCACGGATGACGTCCGTCCTGCTGCCGGGCGGCCATGGTCTTGTTGCACCAGAATGGAAACCTTTTGGAGATGCCTTGGGAACCCCTCGTATGTCCTTGCCCCCTTTGGTCTAAAGGGAAACTATGTCGCCCTGCTGTCTGCTGCTCGCATGTCCTTCTTCTGCGTCATCCTTGACTCCTGAGGCTGGACCTTGCCTTGGAATATCCGCCGCTCCAGAGGGGTCCTGAGAAGGCCCCCTGCGGGTCTTGATGGTGTTCGTCCTCGCGAGGTTTAGCCCCTCGCGAGGACCTTGTCTTGGGTGGTGTCGGGCCGGTTGGTTTTAGGTTGATGAAGTGGGCCAGCCCTTGCCACAAGTAGTCAGGTCTAGGTACCCCCATTTCCAGAACACCGACAGTAGCCCCCGGGCCCAAGGCACGCGTGGGTTGGCTTCTTGGCAAAGCCTTGAGGGCGGCCTGAAGCGTCGCGGGCCCTATTTACATGCGGGCCAGGCGGCGCACGTGTCCAACAGCCATCTAGTGATGCTCTCGCTCCTCGAGGCATCCGGGGTGTGCTAGGCCACGACGGCATGATCTCCAAGAACCACGCAGGCCATCATTGTTCTCATTGAATGGCAGCGGCGTGGCCTGACCACACCCAACGGCCCTCGTGGACGTGACGCTCGGTGGACAGGTGAAGCGACGTGGGCGGCAACTCTCCCGTAGGCCCACCTCACGACCCTCGTGGGGCACGCGATGCTTGCGCTCCCGTGACGGTTGGTGGTCGTGGTTCGCCTATAAATTTGTCCCGCCCTTGTCAAGGGGGAGGCACTACAATCTTGATCTTCCTCTTTGATTCCTCTCGCTCCACCGAGAATACCTCCCCTCCTCTTCGTTTCTCCATCCACCACGGCGTCTCCAGGAGGCGAACCCGGCAGGGGTAAGCACGCAGCACAGTCCGCGTCCTCGTCGGGCCTCGGGGGCAGCGGCGGAGGGCCCTTTGGACAGCGGCAGAGGGCCCTCGGGGCCTCCGCGCGTCCGTCACCGCTGGGCTCTAGCCGATGTATAAGTCGCTCGCCCGCAGCTCTCTTCCTTTTTATCCCGTCCACTGCTTGGTGCTTGATCTCCCCTATTCTCCAGTGCGCCCTCCTTCAAGAAACCCAATCTTGGCGAGCTTCAAGAGGAGGTGGAGGGGCTGCGGGCCTAGCTTGAGAGCGCCGAAACCGCCCGCCAGAGCGAGTCGGAGGCCAAGGCAGAACTGGCATCGCTGCATCACCAGGTCCAGGAGGCGATCGATGCTATCCAGGCCGCCAAGGACGAGGCGTCGTATGCCCGGCTGATTGCTTGACAGCGCGCCAAGAAGTTCACGGACATCCCTAGTCGGGCGGCGGACGCAACGCGACAATTTGTGGGGGAGGCCCCTGTGTTGCGAAACATGAGGAGCGACGGGGGCTACCTCGCCTTGTTCCAGAAGGTAGTGGAGGCGTTGGAGGCCGGCGTCTCCCACATGGAGGAGGACAGTGTGTCCAGTGCGCGCGAGCTTCTGGGCCTTGCCTTGACGCTCGTCTTCTCCAACCTACGTCGCCTCGTCCCGGACCTCGATCTCCAGCGCGTCGTCGAGCCGGTGCATGTTGCATCCCGGCGTCCTCTCCAGGACGAAGTCCGCCCGCTTGTGGGCGCCCTGGTGGAGCGGTACCTCCAGGTGCCCGCCTCTAGCGAAGAGGAGGACTCTAACGCCGAGCCTGCACGCGCCATGGGTGACATCGGCAGCCCCTCCCCCTAGGCGCCCCTAGCTTCCGCATCCTTCCCATTCGTTGTTCTCTGTTTCCCCTTTCGCTCTTGAATTGGTGGTTTGCTCGTGGGTGATCGTTGCGGCTTGGCTCCTGATCTTAGGGCTCGTAGCTGCCGGAGCCACTGCTCGGGGGTAACGGCGGTCAAGGCCCTCAAGAGGTCCCGTCCTCTCGAGGCGCCGCTCGTGCCGCCGCACACTTGGTCGATGACCTCGTTCCTCGCCGAAGCTGAATCCTTAGGCCCTGCATCCCTTCGTTAGTATGTGCATTTTTAATTTATTGTTATCTTGGCGTAAAACAAAATGACCCCGCCCAGGCTTGCGGGGTGATACGTCTCCAACGTATCTGTAATTTTTGATGGTTCCATGCTATTATCTTGTCAAACTTTGGATGTGTTGTATGCCTTTTATATCTTTTTTGGGACTAACTTACTAACTGAGTGCCAAGTGCCAGTTCCTGTTTTTTCCGTGTTTTTGACCCTTTTCAGAGGAGGATTTTAAACGGTGTCCAAACGGAATAAATCTTCCGAAAAGATTTTTTCCGGAAGAGAAGATACGCACGGGACGTGAGAACCAAGGCAGAAGCCACCAGGGGACGCCACAAGCCCCGTATGCGCGGCCAGGGGGCCGCGCCTAGCAGGCTTGTGGGGCCCCTGTGGCTCGTCTGCCCTAACTCTTCCGCCTATAAATTCCTGAAAAATCCAAAACTGCGCGAGAGATCCACGGAAATACTTATCCTCCGCCGCAAGCTTCTGTCTCCGCAAGATCCCATCTCTGGCATGTTCTGGTGCCCTGCCGGAGGGGGATTTGGATACGGAGGGCTTCTTCATCAACACCATGACCTCTCTGATAATGCGTGAGTAGTTCACCATAGACCTTCGGGTCCATAGCTAGTAGCTAGATGGATTCTTCTCTCTCTTGGATCTTCAATACAAAGTTCTCCATGATCTTCACGGAGATCAATCCGATGTAATCTTCTTTTGCGGTGTGTTTGTCGAGATCCGATGAATTGTTGATTTATGATCAGATTATCTATGAACCTTATTTGAGTAATAGTAGTAGATGCAGAAAGTATTGGTCTACTTGTCTCGGACGTGATTCCTATATGTATGATCATTGCCTTAGATATCGTCATGACTTTGCGTTGTTCTATCAATTGCTCGACAGTAATTTGTTCACCCACCTTGATATTTACTATTTTGAGAGAAGCCTCTAGTGAACACTATGGCCCCGGGTCTACTTCACACCATATTTTCAGCCTTCCACTTTTACTTTGTTGCACTTTCCGCCTTCAGATCTCACTTTGCAATCAATCTTGAAGGGATTGACAACCCCTTTATAGCGTTGGGTGCAAACTCGTTTGTGTTTGCGGAGGTACTCTGGACACTTGTCTTGATTCTCCTACTGGATTGATACCTTGGCTCTCAAACTGAGGGAAATACTTACTGCTCCTGTGTTGCATCACCCTTTCCTCTTCAAGGGAAAACCAACACAAGCTCAAGAGGCAGCAGAAGGATTTCTAGCGCCGTTGCCGGGGAGGATCAAGTTCTAGGTGAAGCTCATCCAAGTAAGTGTCGCAAACTCATCTCTTGCATTTACTTTTTGCCTCTCGTTTTCCTCTCCCCCACTTATGAAAAACAAAAAATTACAAAAATATTTGCCTTTTTGTTCGCCTTTTACGTTCACCCTTTTCTCTCGCTTGCTTTCTGTTCGCTTGTGTGCTTGTTTGCTTGCCGAAGTCACCATGACTGAAAACACCAAACTTTGTGACTTCTCGAATACTGATAATAATGATTTTATTAGTACTCCGATTGCTCCCGCCACTAGTGCGGAATCATACGAAATCAATGCTGCCTCGTTGAATCTTGTTATGAAAGAGCAATTCTCCGGCCTTCCTAGTGAAGATGTCGCATCCCATCTTAATACCTTCATTGAGCTTTGCGATATGCAAAAGAAAAAAGATGTGGATAATGATGTGATTAAATTGAAGCTTTTTACTTTCTCATTGCGAGATCGAGGAAAATTTGGTTTTCATCTTTGCCCAAAAATAGTATTGCTTCTTGGAACAAGTGCAAAGATGCTTATATATCCAAGTATTTTCCGCCGGCTAAGATTATCTCTCTCCGTAATGATATCATGAATTTTAAGCAACTTGATCATGAACATGTTGCACAATCTTGGGAGAGAATGAAATTGATGATTAGAAATTGTCCCGCTCATAGCTTTAGTCTTTGGATGATTATACAAATCCTCTATGCTGGTTTAAATTTCGCTTCTAGAAATATCTTAGACTCTGCCTCAGGTGGAACGTTCATGGAAATCACATTAGGAGAAGCCACAAAACTCCTAGACAATATCATGACAAACTACTCTCAGTGGCACACTGAAAGGTCACCTACTAGTAAAAAGGTACACGCTATAGAAGAAATTAACTCGTTGAGTGCTAAGATGGATGAGTTAATGAATTTGGTTGCTAGTAGAAGTGCTCCTTTAGATCCTAATGATATGCCCTTGTCTTCCTTGATTGAGAGTAGTAATACGAGCTTGGACGTTAATTTTGTTGGTAGGAATAGTTTTGGCAACAAAAATACTTTTAGAGGAAACTATATTCCTAGGCCTTTTCCTAGTAACCCCTCTAATAACTTTGGCAACTCCTACAATAATACTCATGGAAATTACAATAAATTACCCTCTGATCTAGAGAGTAATATCAAAGAGTTTATCAACTCGCAAAAGTTTTTCGAAATACGTCCATAGAGGAAAAACTACTCAAAATTGATGATTTGGCTAGGAGCGTTGATAGAATGTCTATTGATATTGATGCTTCGAAAGTTAGATGTGCTCCTCCCAAGATCAATATGGATGAAACTTTGAAAGCTATGCATGTTTCCATGAGTGAGAGCAAAGAAAGAACAACCCAAATTCGTGCTAGACATGAATGGCTTAAAAAGGCGTGTTCTCGTGATAAGAATCACGAAGATCTTAAAGTGCCTGGTGTGACTCCCATTGAATCTTTGTTTTCTTGTGACAAACCTAACGATGATGGGTCTGGATATGAATCAACTTTGGTTGAAAAACGCCCCAATGATACGGAGTCCATCTATCTTGATGCTAAAAGCATTGAAAGTGGAGTAGAAGATATCAAAACTTTGAGTAGTAATGAAACTACTACTTTGGATTTCAAGGAATTCAATTATGATAGTTTCTCCTTGATTGAATGCATTTCCTTGATGCAATCCATGCTAAACTCTCCAAACGCTTATAACCTAAACAAGGCCTTTACCGATCATATCGTCGAAGCTATGATAAAATCTCTTGAAGAGAAACTTGAGTTGGAAGTTTCTATTCCAAGAAAGCTTCATGATGAGTGGGAACCTACTATCAAAATCAAAATCAAAAACTATGAATGCAATGCTTTGTGTGATTTGGGTGCTAGTGTTTCCGCGATTCCAAAGTCTTTATGTGATGTTCTAGGCTTTAATGAGATTGAGGAGTGTTCTCTTAATTTGCATCTTGTGGATTCTACTGTCAAGAAACCCATGGGAAAGATCAATGATGTTCTTATTATTGCAAATAGGAACTATGTACCTATGGATTTCATTGTGCTGGATATTGATTGCAATCCTACATGCCCTATCATTCTTGGTAGACCTTTCCTAAGGACTATTGGTGCTATCATCGATATGAAGGAAGGGAATATTAGGTTTCAATTTCCTTTAAAGAAGGGCATGGAGCATTTTCCTAGAAATAAAATAAGATTGCCTTACAAATCCATGATGAGGGCTACTTATGGTTTGAGTACCAAAGACGACGATACGTGATTCTATCGCCTTATGCCTAGCTAAGGGCGTTACACAATAGCGCTTGTTGGGAGGCAACCCAATGAATTTATCTTTTTCTTTCTGTTTTTTTGTGTCCACACCATCATAATTATGTTATGATTGTGCATTTTGTGTTTCTTTTTGTGTTTGAGCCAAGCAAAACCTTTATGACTAGTTTGGTGTTGGTTGTTTGATCCTGCTGGAAAAAGACAGAAACTTTTCGCTCACGAAATTATTTTTCATTTTTATCCAGAAAGAGCTTTTGAGTTGATTCTTTTTGCTTCTGGTTGATATGCCTTTTTCCCAGGCTATCTTAAGTTTTAAGAATTTTGGAGGTAACAGAAGTATACGAAGTGTACAGATTGCTACAGACTAGTCTATTTTTGATAGATTAAGTTTTTGTTGTGTTGGTTGCTTGTTTTGATGAAACTATGGATAGTATCGGGCGGTACTAGCCATGGAAAAGTGAGAATACAGTAATCTAACACCAATATAAATAGAAATAAAGATTGCTACAATACCTAAAGAGGTGGTAGTTTGTTTTCTTGTGCTAATGATATCACGAGTTTCTGTTTAAGTTTCGTGTTGTGAAGTTTTCAAGTTTTGGGTGATGTTCTCATGGACAAAGGGATAAAGAGTGGAAAGACCACAAGCTTGGGAATGCCCAAGGTATCCCAAGCCAAATTCAAGGACACCAAAAAGCCTAAGCTTGGGAATGCCCCGGGAAGGCATCCCCTCTTTCGTCTTCAATCCAGCGGTAACATTACTTGGTGCTATATTTTTATTCACCACATGATATGTGTTTTGCTTGGAGCGTCTTGTATCGAAGGAGTATTTTCTTTTTGTTGTGTCACAATCATACTTTCTGCACACCTTTTGAGAGAGACACACAATCATCAAGAATTTGCTAGAATAGTCATTGTGCTTCACTTATATCTTTTGAGCTAGACAATGTTGCTCTATGTGCTTCACTCAGATCTTTTAGAGCACGGCGGTGCGTAACTTGGTAGTTGGATTGTGCTATGAAAGTAGTCCCAAAGCTGATAAGTATCCAAAGAGGATATAATAAAACTTCCATCTTCATGTGCATTGAGTAGAAGAGAAGTTTGATTCCTCCCAATCAGTTTTGAGAAGTGGATTTGGTAATATTAAGAGTTGTGTTAGTAGGGTGTTGTGAATCTAAAAATACTTGTGTTGGAGTTAGTGATTCCCATAACATGCACGTATGGTGAACCTCTATGTTAGGAAGTTGGAGCATAATTGATCTATTGATTGTTGTCCTTTGTGTTGCAGTCGGGATCGCGCGATGGTTTACACCTACCAACCCTTCCCTTAGGAGTATGCGTTTAGCACTTTGTTTCGATTACTAATAAAAACTTTTGCAATAAGTATGTGAGTTCTTCATGACTAATGTGAGTCCATGGTATAGATGCACTTTCACCTTCCACCCTTGCTAGCCTCTCTAGTACCGCGCAATTTTCGTCGGTGCACAAACCCACCATATGCATTCCTCAAAACAGCCACCATACCTACCTACTATGGCATTTTCATAGCCATTCCAAGATATATTGCCATGCAACTCCCACCGTTCTATCTCATGACTTGTGCCGTCACTCTCATATTGCCATTGCATGATCGTAAGATAGCTAGCGAGATGTTTCAACGTCATATGCCAAGCTAGATCGTTGCACATCCCGGTACAATGCCGGAGGCATTTCCTATAGAGTCATCATCGTTCTAAGCTTTGAGCTGTGAGTAAATAAAAGTGTGATGATCATCATTATTAGAGCATTGTCCCATGTGAGGAAATAAAAAAAGAGGCCAAAGTTGCCCACAAAAAAAGAGAGATATGGAAAGAGGCCAAAGAGCCCAAACAAAAAAAGGGAAAAAGGAAAAAAAAGGAGAGAAAAAGAGAGAAGGGACAATGCTACTATGTCTTTCCACACTTGTGGTTCATATTAGCACCATGTTCTTCATGATTGAGAGCCTCTCATTTTGCCACCACCATATACTACTGGGAATCTTTATTATATAACTTCGCTTGTATATTCCAATGATGGGCTTCCTCAAAATTGCCCTAGGTCTTCGTGAGCAAGCAAGCTGAATGCACACCCACTAGTTCTCCTTTTGAGCTTTCACATACTTATAGCTCTAGTGCATCCGTTGTATGTCAATCCTTACTCATTCACATTGATATCTATTAATGGGCATCTCCATAGTCCTTTAATACACCGAGTCAATGTGACCATATCCTCCTTTTTGTCTCACAACCTCCACCACACTCTATTCCACCAAAGTGCTATATACATGGCTCACGCTCATGTATTGTGTGAGAGTTTAAAAAGGTTTGAGAAAGTAAGAGTGCAAAAACAATTACTTGGCCAATACCGGGGTTGTGCATGATTTAAATTAGTTGTGTGAGGATGATGGAGCATAGCCAGACTATATGATTTTGTAGGGATAACTTTCTTTGGCCTTGTTTTTTCAAAAGTTCATGATTACCTTACTAGTTTTCTTGAAGTATTATTGTTTTCATGTCAATAGCAAACTATTGTTTTGAATCTTACGGATCTGAACATTCATGTCACTTGAAAGAAGTTACAAAGGACAACTATGCTATGTAGCATTCCACATCAAAAATTCAATCTTTATCACTTCCCTACTCAAGGACGAGCATGAGTTAAGCTTGGGGATGCTTGATACGTCTCCAACGTATCTATAATTTTTGATGGTTCCATGCTATTATCTTGTCAAACTTTGGATGTTTTGTATGCCTTTTATATCTTTTTTGGGACTAACTTATTAACTGAGTGCCAAGTGCCAGTTCCTGTTTTTTCTGTGTTTTTGACCCTTTTTAGAGGAGGATTTTAAACGGTGTCCAAACGGAATAAAACTTCCGAAAAGATTTTTTTCGGAACAGAAGATACGAACGGGAACCAAGGCAGAAGCCACCAGGGGACGCCACAAGCCCCCTAGGCGCGGCCAGGGGGCGCGCCTAGCAAGCTTGTGGAGCCCCTGTGGCTCGTCTTCCCTACCTCTTCCGCCTATACATTCCTGAAAAATCCAAAATTGTGCGAGAGATCCACGAAAATACTTTTCCGCCGCCGCAAGCTTCTGTCTCCGCAAGATCCCATCTGGGGCATGTTCTGGTGCCCTACCGGAGGGCAGGTTTGGATACGGAGGGCATCCTCATCAACACCATGACCTCTCCGATGATGCGTGAGTAGTTCACCATAGACCTTCGGGTCCATAGCTAGTAGCTAGATGGCTTCTTCTCTCTCTTGGATCTTCAATACAAAGTTCTCCATGATCTTCATGGAGATCTATCTGATGTAATCTTATTTTGCGGTGTGTTTGTCAAGATCCGATGAATTGTGGATTTCTTCCGATCTCTTATATGCATGATTTCATATCCTTGTAATTCTCTTCGAGTTGTGGGTTTTGTTTGGCCAACTTGATGTATGATTCTTGCAATGGGAGAAGTGCTTGGTTTTGGGTTCATACCATGCGGTGACCTCACCCAGTGACAGAAGGGGTAGCGAGTCACGCATCGTGTTCTTGCCATCAAGGGTAAAAAGATGGGGTTTATATCATTGGTTTGAGTTTATCCCTCTACATCATGTCATCTTGCTTAAGGCGTTACTCTTTTCGTCATGAACTCAATACACTAGATGCATGCTCGATAGCGGTCGATGTGTGGAGTAATAGTAGTAGATGCAGAAAGTATCGGTCTACTTGTCTCGGACGTGATGCCTATATGTATGATCATTGCGTTAGATATCGTCGTGACTTTGCGCGGTACTATCAATTGCTCGACTGTAATTTGTTCACCCACCGTGATATTTGCTATTTTGAGAGAAGCCTCTAGTGAACACTATGGCCCCGGGGTCTACTTCACACCATATTTTCAGCCTTTCACTTTTACTTCATTGCACTTTCCGCCTTCAGATCTCACTTTGTAATCAATCTTGAAGGGATTAACAACCCCTTTATTGCGTTGGGTGCAAGCTCGTTTGTGTTTGCGCAGGTACTCTAGACACTTGGCTTGATTTTCCTACTGGATTGATACCTTGGTTCTCAAACTAAGGGAAATACTTACTGCTCCTATGTTGCACCACCCTTTCCTCTTCAAGGGAAAACCAACGCAAGCTCAATTGGCAGCACGGGGTACTTAGCTCGTGGGTTTGCATTGGTCCCTCCCGTAGCTCCTCCTGAGTAGCTATTGGTTTGTACGTGGGATGGGGTGAAGACCCTTTCGACATTGTGTCTGCAAGTCCCGGTCCCGCACATTTCCCTGCCGCCATGAGGCGCAACCCGTTACCAAGGTTCATCCTCACGGGGCAAAGCCCCGGCGCCCCGGGTGCCGACGTGGTCGACACCCGGGTGGCCGAATGGCTTTCCGACCGGTAAGGCACCTGAGGCATGCTGCTCAGGAGCCCCCCTTGACACTCAAGCCGCTCTCGTCAACAGGGCCCGGTCCCGCACATTTCCCCAGCGCCGTTAGGTTCGATGCACTTCACAGGGCGGGGCCTCGCCACTCCTGACACCGACCGGGGCTCCGGGACGGCACCAAGAGTGGCAAGTGGCATTATGACCGGTAAGGCTCCTGAGGCGGATCCCAGGAGCCCCCTTTGGCGCTCGAGCGATTCCGCATTCCGTCCCTTTGATTATCGCCCCAGGGGGCCCTGAGGCCTCCCGAGACACTTGGTGGTGGTATCGTGTTTCGATCCGGACCCCCGAGCTGGGGTTGACCGCTGAAAAATGTTTTCCCCTCGGGTGGAAAGTCCTTGCTTTCATGCTCCTTCGCTCCCTGGGGCGATGCGGAGCATTCAGCTCCTCAGAAAATGTCGTCCAGAAAAGGAGGCTTTAGAGCCAACGAAGCGAGAGAGCGCAAGAGAAAGTTTCCCCACTTATGTTTTTCAAAACATCAACTTTCGAAATTGGCAACTTTAAATCTAGCAGAAGATAGTTCAAGATCCAGGAAGAAGCAATCAAACGCCGCGTCCGGCACCTAAGCTGGCATAGTCATTGGTGGACTGTGTTGGTTCCTTTGCCAGCTGGGGGCATAGTCATTGGTGGACTGGATTGGGTGCCCCCGCATTCTCCCCACCGCGAAGCATGGGGCTTCCACTCGGCGTGGGATGGAACCCTTCCGCATCCTCGGTGGCCCCTGGGCGTATACAGCCTAGGCTCATTACTACGTGAGAGTGTCACCGTAGGGATGTATCTGGGAGGTCGCGAGGACGCTTTGTCCTCGTGAGTGTCCCTAGTCCCGAGGCATAGGTGCCTGATTCCAGAAGTCATTGGTGGACTGTGTTGCTTATCGTGGTCTTCTCCCCAGCGCGGAGCATAGTGCTGCCACTAGGCGTGGGGTGGACCCCTTTCGCGTCCTCGAGGGGCCCTGGGAGTATATAGCCTCGGCTCGTTATTACGTGAGTGTCATGGGATGAAGTAGGTTCCGAGAGGATTGAACGAAGATGCAGTGGTGTGACGGGTTGATGCAGGTCCTGCGCACTCATTCTCCTGAGACCGGTTGAGGGATTTTCTATTGATCTACTGCGGCAGGTCCCAGTCCTGCACATTTCCCTACCGCCATGAGGTGTTTCACGGGGTAAGGCCTTGACCAAGTGGCCAAGTGGCTTTGTGACCGGTGAGGCTCCTGAGGCGCCATGCTCAGGAGCCCCCTTTGAAGTTCGAGCGGCTATGCGTTGCCAAGACCGAGTCCTACACATTTCCCAACCGCCGCTGCATGCGACCGAATGAACGGACGTAGCTATGGGGTCAAGCCCTGCCACCCCTGATAATGACCGAATGTCCATGGACGATATCAAGGGTGGCAGGTGGCCTTGTGGCCGGTAAGGCCCGTGAGGCGCAATGCTCAAGGGTCCCATTTTCATGCTCAAGCGGCCCCCATCTTGTTCTGCTGATTGTGGCCCTAGGAAGCCGCGAGGCCTCCCCAGGTCTCGCGACGGGGCGTCGTGCACCGTCCGGAGCCACCGAGCGAGGGGGTGTAGATCGCTCGAAGATGCAAGCAAGGCAAGATGTCAAGTCGCCGAATGGGTGCAGCAGAAGTTATAGAGACATGAGTGAATGATATGATGGGAAGGGATATGTCGTGAACACTTGAAGTTCCTGCGGTCAGCAAGCACTCCCTGGATGAGTGAATCCAAAAAATTACCTCGCGTAGCTTCTTCGTGTATGAGGGGCGCCTCATGAGGCCCGGCCCTCGGCGCCTGCACCAGCTCCGTGGTTTCTGCGGGTGGCCCACGCCACTTGTGTCTCGTTGCTTCATATGACTTGTCCTCCAGAGGCCTGGGGTCCGGTTTTTCGCAGTTCCTCCGCGGGGGCAGCGGCTGGCGACACGCCCCGCGGCTGAGGGGAGCCTCCCTACCTGCGCCTCGTGGGCCTGGTCCAAGGAGGGGGCCCCAAAGCATTCCTTACTCCTGAGGAAGATAGGCGCACGGGGTGGACGCCTGAGGCTCTTCCTCGTCAAGAGGGTCTGGTGACATCGCATACTCCGGTATGTAAGGCTACATGTAAGCATTCGATCGACCTCCGACGTTCAGCAGCACGACAGTAGCGGCGCCTCTCAGCAGTGGAGGGGGATCCTCTCGACCGTGTTGCTCGAAGATCTTCCTGCGATGGGCTTCCGCGTGAAGTCGCTTGTTCCTGTTGCCACCGTTGGTTGGCCCTTGCATTGCTCGGTGCAGACTCCCCCCTTGATGCCCTGGCGTATCTCCGTTGCTGTAGTTTTCCCGCGCCGACGCCTCCGCCTTCTGATGGCTGCGCCGAAGAGAGCATTCCTGCCTGGCCATCCTAGATTGTCGGGGTCTGACCTAGTCTTGGTGATGCACGCTAGTGTGTGCTTTGATCGTCCCGCCGTTCTCTTCGCACTCCTGGTGGTTGCCGGCATGCTGCGTCTCGAGGCCGGCCGCCGAAATCGGGAGGAGGAGGAGGGAAGCACGAGGTGCGTCTCTCTCGGTCCCGCCCAGCGCGGGAGGGGCCCCATCGTTTGCAGGCTCAGGGACCGGCATGAGGTGCGAGCCCCCGGCGCCTGGTGCCTGCGGCCCCGAAGAAGAGCTGGGTTGGATGGCCTTCTGGGCGATGGCGATCAACTCCATGATGTGGTCTTCCCAGGCGTTGAATCCCCCTTTAGTTGGTCGCTGGCGGAGCATCCCGCTTGCCATCTGCAGCGTGTCATGGGCGCTGAGGTCCCCCAAGTTGATGTGGTGCGTCATGGATGCCAGGGGCGCCTCCCAGCCGCCGTGCGCCTGGGCGGAGTTGGTGGTTTCGGTGGCGGAGACGATGATGATGATCTGGTATGATCCGCCCGGTACCATAACTCCGGTGCACGTGCTTCCAGTTGTCGTGGTATGACGGTTAGAAGCCAGCTCGACAAGGCTCGAGGAAGCTTGTTGGGCGCCGGCCATCGAAGCAGCGGTGCTTAGGGAAGATGAAGCTCGGAGGGGACCTTGACATGCCCCCCAGCTGGCACACCAAATATCGGAATTCGGGCTTTGCGAAACCCTAAGGATTCAAACTTAGGGGCGTGTACGAAGGTCTCTCACAGCCTCATATCACCTAGCTCGCTACTCGATGAACAAGGCACAAAACTCACTCGATGGTGAGGAAGACAAACGACACAGCAGTTTACCCAGGTTCGGGCCGCTGGGAAGCGTAATACCCTACTCCTGCTTTGGTGGATTGCCTCTCGTGGAGGTTGGTGGATGAACTAGTACAGTGCTTGGGAGCCTCCGGAGGTTGGGTGGCTTTGTATGGTGCTAGTGGGTGAATGAATGGTTTGGCTTGGATCGGGTCCCCCTCTATGAAGTAACCTACTCTCAGTGGCGGCCCCGGTCCACTTCCCTTATCACTTCGGCGGGAAGGGATCCCACAGTGGCCAATTTCGAAGGGGGACACGGGAACATGATTCACTATCCAAAAGTGGTCTTCGCCTGCAAAGTATCTGTCAGCACTCTAGGGGTTGGTTCAGGGATGACGTTCGTCCTACCAACGAGCGGCCATGGTCTTGTTGCACAAGAATGGAAACCTTTTGGGGATGCCTTGGGAACCCTTGGTACGTCCTTGCCACGATTGCACTAAAGGGGAAACTATGCCGCCCCGCTGTCCGTTGTTCGCATGTCCTTCTTCTGCGTCATCCTTGACTCCTGAGGTTGGGCCTCGCCTTGGAATATCTGCCGCTCCAGAGGGGTCCTAAGAAGGTCCCCTGTGGGTCTTGATGTTGTTCATCCTCGCGAGGCTTGGCCCCTCGCGAGGGCCTTGTCTTGGGTGGTGTCGGGCCCATTGGTTTTAGGTCGATGAAGTGGGCTGATACGTCCATTTTGCATCATGCTTTCATGTTGATATTTATCGCTCTATGGACTGTTATTATACTTTGTGGTACCATACTTATGCCTTTTCTCTCTTATTTTGCAAGGTTTATTTGAAGAGGGAGAATACCGACAGCTGGAATTCTGGACTAGAAAAGGAGCAAGTCTGAGTCCTCTATTCTGAGCACCTCCAAATGCCTTGAAAATCAACGTGGAATTTTTTGGGAATATATAAAACATTCTAGGCGAAAGAAGTGTCAGAGGGGAGCTGTCAGGGGCCCACAGCCTGGTTGCCGCGGCCTACCCCCCTGGCCGCGGCAACAGGGCTTGTGGGCACCCTGGTGGCCCACTGTCCCCCCCTCTTTTGCTATATGAAGGGTTTCGTCCGAGAAAAAATCAGGCTCGAGCTTTTTCGTGGATTCTCCGCCGCCACGAGGCGGAACTTGAGCAGAACCAATCTAGAGCTCCGGCAGGACGATCCTGTTGGGGAAACTTCCCTCCCGGAGGGGGAAATCGTCGCCATCGTCATCACCAACACTCCTCTCGTCGTAGGGGAGTCATCTCCATCAACATCTTCATCAGCACCATCTTCTCTCCAAACCCTAGTTCATCTCTTGTAACCAATCTCCGTCTCGCGACTCCGATTGGTACTTGTAAGGTTGCTAGTAGTGTTGATTACTCTTTGTAGTTGATGCTAGTTGGATTACTTGGTGGAAGATTTTATGTTCAGATCCTTGATGCTACTCATTACACCTCTGATCATGATTATGCTTATGCTTTGTGAGTAGTTACTTTTATTCCTGAGGACATGGGATAAGTCGTGTTGATAATAGTCATGTGAATTTGGTATTCGTTCGATATTTTGATATGTTGTATGTTGTCTTTTCTTCTAGTGGTGTTATGTGAACGTCGACTACATAACATTTCACCATCTTTGGGCCTAGAGGAAGGCATTGTGGAGTAGTAAGTAGATGATGGGTTGCTAGAGTGACAGAAGCTTAAACCCTAGTCTATGCGTTGCTTCGTAAGGGGCTGATTTGGATCCACTAGTTTAATGATATGGTTAGACATTGTCTTAATTCTTCTTTCATAGTTGCGGATGCTTGCGAGAGGGGTTAGTCATAAGTGGTATGCTTGTCCAAGTAAGGGCAGTACCCAAGCGCCGGTCCACCCACATATCAAACTATCAAAGTAATGAACGCAAATCATATGAACATGATGAAACTAGCATGACAGAAATTCCCGTGTGTCCTCGGGAGCGTTTTCCCTCTTATAAGACTTTGTTCAGCCTTGTCCCTTGCTACAAAAGGGATTGGGCCACTTTGCTGCACCGTTGCTACTACTTGTTACTTGTTACTTTTCGCTTGCTAGGTTTCACCTCACTACACCATCACTTTTTACCGCTACTTTCAGTGCTTGCAGTTATTACCTTGCTGAAAACCGTTTATCAGAGCCTTCTTCTCCTTGTTGGGTTCAACACTCTTACTTATCGAAAGGACTACGATTGATCCACTATACTTGTGGGTCATCAAGACTCTTTTCGGGCGCCGTTGCCGGGGAGGGAAGCGCCTTTGGTAAGTGGAATTTGGTAAGGAAACATTTATATAATGTGCTGAAATTTGTTGTCACTTGTCACTATGGAGACTGTTCCTTTGAGGAATTTGTTCGGGGTATCTTCACCATGAACGGAAGCACGAGCGGTTGCTCCTCAACCTCAGGTACCTACTGAAAATATCTTCTATGAAATTCCTTCGGGTATGCTTGAGAAAATGCTGGCTAATCCTTTTACAGGAGATGGATCATTGCACCTCAACCTGAGGTACCTACTGAAAATATCTTCTATGAAATTCCTTCGGGTATGCTTGAGAAATTGCTGGCTAATCCTTTTACAGGAGATGGATCATCACATCCAGACTTGCATCTGATCTATGTAGATGAAGTTTGTGGTTTATTTAAGCTTGCAGGTTTGCCCGAGGATGAGGTAAGGAAGAAAGTATTTCCTTCATCTTTGAAGGATAAGGCGTTGACATGGTATAGGCTATGTGATGATACTGGATCATGGGACTACAATCGGAATTATATTTATAACTTTTGGCCTCGCGACACGGAAAGCATAGCTCAAGCTTGGGGGAGGCTTAAATCAATGCTATATTCATGCCCCAATCATGAGCTCTCGAGAGAAATTATCACTCAAAACTTTTATGCTCGGCTTTCTCACGAAGATCGTACCATGCTTGACACTTCTTGTACTAGTTCTTTTATGAAGAAGGATATTGAGGACAAGTGGAATTTATTGAAAAGAATCAAATGTAACTCTGAAGATTGGAAGCTTGAAGAAGGTAAGGAGTCAGGTATGAATTTCCTGTTTGTTTGTGTTAAACTTTTGTTGACAAACACTTCTAGAGATTTTAGCGCTAAGTATGGACTTGACTCTGAGATAGTAGCTTCCCTATGTGAATCTTTTGCTGCTCATGTTGATCTTCCCAAAGAGAAATGGTTTAAGTATCATCCGCCTGTAGAAGTCAACATAGTTAAACCCAATCTAGTTGAAGAGAAAGTCATTGCCTTTAGTGATCCTATTGTTCCTTCTGCCTACACCGAGAAACCACCTTACCCTGCTAGGAAAAAGGATTATTCTAAAGCTCCAACTGTGATACGGATGGGTTACATTAGACCACTTGCACCCCCTGAGGAAATTAGAGTTGAACCTAGTGTTGCTATTATCAAAGATCTCTTAGTCGAAGACATAGACGGGCATGTTATCAAATTCTGTGAGGACTCCGCTAGAATTGCTAAACCTCACGCGAAAGAAAAATACGGACCTGTAGTTGGCCTGCCCGTTGTTTCTGTCAAGATAGGAGATCACTATTATCATGGTTTATGTGATATGGGTTCTAGTGTTAGTGCAATACCCCGGTCCCTATATGATGAAATCAAAGATGAAATTGCACCTGCTGAGTTAGAACCCATTGATGTCACTATTACGCTAGCTAATAGAGACACTATCTGCCCTGTGGGAATTGTGAGAGACGTAGAAGTCCTGTGTGGTAAGACGAAGTATCCTACTGATTTCCTTGTCCTTGCTACTGCACAAGATAGCTTTTGTCCCATCATATTTGGTAGACCCTTTCTCAACATTGTCAATGCTCATATTGATTGTGTTAAACAGACTGTCACTGTTAGTTTTGAGGGTGTGTCTCATGAATTTAACTTCTCCAAGTTTGGAAGACAACCTCATGAAAAAGAGTCGTCTGGTAGGGGCGAACTCATTGCTCTTGCCTCTATTGTCGTACCTCCTACGGATCCATTAGAGCAATATCTGCTTGAGCATGAAAATGATATGCATATGGATGAAAGAGATGAGATAGATAAAATTGTTTTAGAACAATATCCTATTTTCAAGAATAATCTGTGTGTTGAACTGCTTGGGGATCCTCCCCCACCAAAGGGTGATCCTGTGTTTGAGCTAAAATAGTTACCAGATACTCTTAAGTATGCCTATCTTGATGAGAAGGAGATATATCCTGTTACTATTAGTGCTCACCTCTCGAATCACGAAGAGAAGAAGTTATTAAAAACTTTGAGGAAGCATCGTGCTGCTATTGGATATACTCTTGATGATCTTAAGGGTATTTGTCCCACTCTATGTCAGCACAAGATTAAAACCGATCCTGACTCTAAGCAGTTGCTGATCATCAACGGAGATTAAATACGAGGATGAAAGAGGTCGTGAGAAAAGAAATACTAAAGCTTCTGGAAGCAGGAATCATTTATCCTGTTGCTCATAGTGATTGGGTAAGTCCAGTACATTGCGTACCCAAGAAGGGAGGTATCACCGTCGTTCCTAATGATAAGAATGAACTAATCCCACTGAGGATTATTAATGGCTATCGGATGGTGATAGACTTCCGGAAACAGAACAAGGCAACCAGGAAAGACCATTATCCTTTGCCGTTTATCGACCAAATGCTAGAAAGGCTATCTAAACACACACACTTCTGCTTTCTAGACGGTTATTGAGGTTTCTCGCAAATACCTGTTGCACAATCTGATCAGGAGAAAACCACTTTCACCTGCCCCTTCGGTACATTTTCTTATAGACGTATGCCTTTTGGCTTATGCAATGCACCTTCCACCTTTCAAAGATGTATGATGGCTATATTCTCTGACTTTTGTGAAAATATTGTTGAGGTTTTCATGGATGATTTCTGATGTTTGCTGTGTATCCCTTGCAACGGCGCCAGAAATAGTTGTGTCGACGGCACCAGGAATCCTTCAGCTGCGGCTACGCCTTAAGGGACTTCCTAGGCAAGTATGCAAAGGATTTCCCCCGTGCCCTTGGAGCCTTGCGTTGGTGTTCCCTCTAAGTGGAAAGGGTGATGTAGCACAGCGACGGTAAGTATTTCCCTCAGTTTGAGAACCAAGGTATCAATCCGGCGGAAGAGTATCTCAAGATCCTGCACAAACACAAAAGCTTGCACCCAACGCTATGAAGGGGTTGTCAATCCCTTATAGATTGTTTGCCAAGTGAGAACTGAAAGCAACAAAGTAACAAAGCAAAGTAAAAGCGGAGGTGTAAACGATGGATGTGAATAGACCCGAGGGCCGTAGGATTTACTAGTGACTTCTCTCATGAAAGCAAGTAGACGGTGGGTGAACAAATTACTATCGAGCAATTGATAGAACCGCGCAAAGTCGTGACGATATCTATGCAATGATTATATCTATAGGCATCACGTCCGAAACAAGTAGACCGATACTTTCTGCATCTACTACGATTAATCCACACGTCGACCGCTATCCAGCATGCATCTAGTGTATTAAGTCCATAAGAACAAAGTAATGCCTTAAGCAAGATGACATGATGTAGAGGGATAATCTCAACCCAATGATAAAAACCCAATCTTTTTACCCTTGATGGCAACTACTTGATGTGTGCCTTGTTGCCCCTACTGTCACTGGGAAAGGTCACCACATGGTAGAACCCAAAACAAAGCACTTCTCCCATTGCAAGAATCATAGATCTAGTTGGCCAAACAAAACCCAAGACTCGGAGATACTTACAAGGATATCAAATCATGCATATAAGAAATCAGCAAAGACTCAAATATATATCATAGATAATCTGATCACAAATCCACAATTCATCGGATCTCGACAAACACACCGCCAAAGAAGATTACGTCGGATAGATCTCCATGAAGATCATGGAGAACTTTGTATTGAAGATCCAAGAGAGAGAAGAAGCCATCTAGCTACTAACAACGGACCCGTACGTCAGAAGTGAACTACTCACGAGTCATTGGAGGGGCGATGATGATGATGAAGAAGCCCTCCAACTCCAAAGTCTCCTCCGGCAGGGCGCCGGGAAGGGTCTCCAGATGAGATCTCGCGGAAACGGAAGCTTGCTGCGGCGGAAAAGTATTTTCGAGGCTCCCCTAATTTTTGCGGAATATTTGGGAATTTATAGGCCAAACACCTAGGTCAGGGGGCGGCCAGGGAGGTCACAAGCCTACCCACCGCCGCCTCCCCCCCTGGTGGCGGAATAGGGGCTTGTGGGCTCCCTGGAGCCCACCTGGCTTGGCCCAAAATCCCCATGGTCTTCTTCCGTTCGGGAAAAAATCATTTTGGGGTTTTTCTTTCGTTTGGACTCCGTTCCAAAATAAGATCTGAAAAGAGTCAAAAACACGAAAAAAACAAGAAGTGGCACTTGGCACTGAATTAATAAGTTAGTCCCAAAAAAGATATAAAAGGTACATAAAACAACCAAAGAAGACAAGATAAGAGCGTGAAACAATCTAAAATTATAGATACGTTTGAACCGTATCAATTTATCCTTTTATGGTTCTTCCTTTGACGATTGCCTCAGTGTTGGGGAATGTCGCATGGGAAACAAAAAATTTCCTACGCGCACGAAGACCTATCATGGTGATGTCCATCTACGAGAGGGGATGAGTGATCTACGTACCCTTGTAGACCGTACAGCAGAAGCATTAGAGAACGCGGTTGATGTAGTGGAACGTCCTCACGTCCCTCGATCCGCCCCGCGAACAATCCCGCGATCAGTCCCACGATCTAGTACCGAACGGACGGCACATCCGCGTTCAGCACACGTACAGCTCGACGATGATCTCGGCCTTCTTGATCCAGCAAGAGAGACGGAGAGGTAGAAGAGTTCTCCGGCAGCGTGACGGCGCTCCGGAGGTTGGTGATGACCTTGTCTCAGTAGGGCTCTGCCCGAGCTCCGCAGAAACGTGATCTAGAGGAAAAACCGTGGAGGTATGTGGTCGGGCTGCCATGGAAAAGTCGTCTCAAATCAGCCCTAAAACCTCCGTATATATAGGTGGGAGAGAGGGGGCCTTGCCTTGGGGTCCAAGGACCCTAAAGGGGGTCGGCCGAGCCAAGGGGGAGGACTCTCCCCCCCCCCAAACCGAGTTGGACTAGGTTTGGTGGGAGGGAGTCCCCTTCCTTCCCACCTCCTCCCTTTTTTTCCTTTCTCTCTTGATTTTCTTCTCCTTGGCGCATAGGGCACTTGTGGGCAGTCCCACCAGCCCACTAAGGGCTGGTGTGTCTCCCCCAAGGCCTATGGGCTTCCCCGGGGTGGGTTGCCTCCCCCCCCCCCCCCCCCCCCGTGAACTCCCGGAACCCATTCGTCATTCCCGGTACATTCCCGGTAACTCCAAAAACCTTCCGGTAATCAAATGAGGTCATCCTATATATCAATCTTCGTTTCCGGACCATTCCGGAAACCCTCGTGACGTGCGGGATCTCATCCGGGACTCCGAACAACATTCGGTAACCAACCATATAACTCAAATACGCATAAAACAACGTCGAACCTTAAGTGTGCAGACCCTGCGGGTTCGAGAACTATGTAGACATGACCCGAGAGACTCCTCGGTCAATATCCAATAGCGGGACCTGGATGCCCATATTGGATCCTACATATTCTACGAAGATCTTATCGTTTGAACTCAGTGCCAAGGATTCGTATAATCCCGTATGTCATTCCCTTTGTCCTTCGGTATGTTACTTGCCCGAGATTCGATCGTCAGTATCCACATACCTATTTCAATCTCGTTTACCGGCAAGTCTCTTTACTCGTTTCGTAATACAAGATCCCACAACTTACACTAAGTTACATTGCTTGCAAGGCTTGTGTGTGATGTTGTATTACCGAGTGGGCCCCGAGATACCTCTCCGTCACACGGAGTGACAAATCCCAGTCTTGATCCATACTAACTCAACTAACACCTTCGGAGATACCTGTAGAGCATCTTTATAGTCACCCAGTTACGTTGCGACGTTTGATACACACAAAGCATTCCTCCGGTGTTAGTGAGTTATATGATCTCATGGTCATAGGAATAAATACTTGACACGCAGAAAACAGTAGCAACAAAATGACACGATCAACATGCTACGTCTATTAGTTTGGGTCTAGTCCATCACGTGATTCTCCCAATGACGTGATCCAGTTATCAAGCAACAACACCTTGTTCATAATCAGAAGACACTGGCTATCATTGATCAACTGGCTAGCCAACTAGAGGCATGCTAGGGATGGTGTTTTGTCTATGTATCCACACATGTAAATGAGTCTTCATTCAATACAATTATTGCATGGATAATAAACTATTATCTTGATACAGGAATTATAATAATAACTACATTTATTATTGCCTCTAGGGCATAATTCCAACAGTCTCCCACTTGCACTAGAGTCAATAATCTAGCCCTCACATCACCATGTGAATTACATTGTAATAAATCTAACACCCATACAGTTCTGGTGTCGATCATGTTTTGGCCATGGAAGAGGTTTAGTCAGCGGGTCTGCTACATTCAGATCCGTGTGCACTTTGCATATATTTACGTCCTCTTCCTCGACGTAGTCGCGGATGAGGTTGAAGCGTCGTTTGATGTGTCTGGTCTTCTTGTGAAAACGTGGTTCCTTTGCTAAGGCAATGGCACCCGTGTTGTCACAGAACAAGGTTATTGGATCCAGTGCACTTGGCACCACTCCAAGATCCATCATGAACTGCTTCATCCAGACACCCTCCTTAGCCGCCTCCGAGGCAGCCATGTACTCCGCTTCACATGTAGAATCTGCTACGACGCTTTGCTTGGAACTGCACCAGCTAACTGCACCCCCATTAAGAATAAATACGTATCCGATTTACGACTTAGAGTCGTCCGGATCTATGTCAAAGCTTGCATCGACGTAACCTTTTACGGCGAGCTCTTCGTCACCTCCATACACGAGAAACATATCCTTAGTCCTTTTCAGGTACTTCAGGATATTCTTGACCGTTGTCCAGTGATCCACTCCTGGATTACTCTGGAACCTACCTGCCATACTTATGGCCAGGCTAACATCCGGTCTAGTGCACAGCATCGCATACATGATAGAACCTATGGCTGAAGCATAGGGGACGGAGCGCATATGCTCTCTATCTTCATCAGTTGCTGGGCACTGAGTCTTACTCAATCTCGTACCTTGTAAAACTGGCAAGAACCCTTTCTTGGACTGTTCCATTTTGAACCTCTTCAAAGCTTTATCAAGGTATGTGCTTTGTGAAAGTCCTATCAGGCGTTTTGATCTATCCCTATAGATCTTAATGCCTAGAATGTAAGCAGCTTCTCCTAGGTCCTTCATAGAGAAACTTTTATTCAAGTAACCTTTTATGCTCTCCAAAAGCTCTACGTTGTTTCCAATCAGTAATATGTCATCCACATATAATATTAGAAACGCCACAGAGCTCCCACTCACTTTCTTGTAAATACAAGATTCTCCAACCACTTGTATAAACCCAAATGCTTTGATCACCTCATCAAAGCGTTTGTTCCAACTCCGAGATGCTTGCACCAATCCATAAATGGATCGCTGGAGCTTGCACACCTTGTCAGCATATTTAGGATCGACAAAACCTTCGGGTTGCATCATATACAACTCTTCCTTAAGGAAACCGTTAAGGAACGCCGTTTTGACATCCATCTGCCAGATTTCATAATCGAAAAATGCAGCTATTGCTAACATGATTCTGACGGACTTAAGCATCGCTACGGGTGAGAAAGTCTCATCGTAGTCAACTCCTGGAACTTGTGAAAAACCCTTTGCCACAAGTCGAGCTTTATAAACGGTCACATTACCGTCCGCGTCTGTCTTCTTCTTAAAGATCCATTTGTTCTGAATAGCCTTGCGGCCCTCAGGTAGTATCTCCAAAGTCCACACTTTGTTCTCATACATGGATCCTATCTCGGATTTCATGGCTTCTAGCCATTTGTTGGAATCTGGGCCCACCATTGCTTCTTCATAATTTGCAGGTTCATTGTTGTCTAACAACATGATTGATAAGACAGGATTACCGTACCACTCTGGAGCAGCGCGTGCTCTCGTCGACCTGCGTGGTTCAACAGAAACTTGAATTGGAGTTTCATGATCATCATCATTAACTTCCTCCTCAACTGGCGTCGCAACGACAGAGGTTTCCCCTTGCCCTGCGCCACCATCCAGAGGGATGAGAGGTTCGACAACCTCGTCAAGTTCTATCTTCCTCCCACTCAATTCTCTCGAGAGAAACTCCTTCTCGAGAAAAGCTCCGTTTTTAGCAACAAACACTTTGCCCTCGGATTTGAGATAGAAGGTGTACCCAACTGTCTCTTTTGGGTAACCTATGAAGACGCACTTTTCCGCTTTGGGTTCCAGCTTTTCAGGCTGAATCTTTTTGACATAAGCATCACATCCCCAAACTTTAAGAAACGACAACTTTGGCCTTTTGCCATACCACAGTTCGTATGGTGTCGTCTCAACGGATTTTGATGGTGCCCTATTTAAAGTGAATGCAGCTGTTTCTAATGCATAACCCCAAAAAGATAACGGCAAATCAGTAAGAGACATCATAGATCGCACCATCTCTAACAAAGTACGATTACGACGTTCAGACACACCATTACGCTGTGGTGTTCCAGGCGGTGTTAACTGCGAAACAATTCCACATTGTCTTAAGTGAGCACCAAACTCGAAACTCAGATATTCATCCCCACGATCAGACCGTAGGAACTTGATCTTCCTGTTACGATGATTTTCCACTTCACTCTGAAATTGCTTGAACTTTTCAAATGTTTCAGACTTGTGCTTCATCAAGTAGACATAACCATATCTACTTAAATCGTCAGTGAAGGTGAGAAAATAACGATATCCGCCGCGTGCCTCTACGCTCATTGGACCACACACATCGGTATGTATGATTTCCAACAAGTCACTTGCACGCTCCATTGTTCCGGAGAATGGAGTCTTAGTCATCTTGCCCATGAGGCATGGTTCGCACGTGTCAAGTGAATCAAAGTCAAGTGACTCCAAAAGTCCATCAGCATGGAGTTTCTTCATGCGCTTTACACCAATATGACCCAAGCGGCAGTGCCACAAAAATATGGCGCTATCATTGTTTACTCTAACTCTTTTGGCCTCAATGTTATGTATATGTGTATCGCTATCAAGATTCAATATGAACAATCCTCTCACATTCGGTGCATGACCATAAAAGATGTTACTCATAGAAATAGAACAACCATTATTCTCAGACTTAAAAGAGTAACCGTCTCGCAATAAACAAGATCCAGATATAATGTTCATGCTCAACGCAGGCACTAAATAACAATGATTTAAGTTCATCACTAATCCCGATGGTAGCTGAAGTGACACTGTGCCGACGGCGATTGCATCAACCTTGGAACCATTTCCTACGCGCATCGTCACTTCGTCTTTCGCCAGCCTTCGTCTATTCCGCAGTTCCTGCTTCGAGTTGCAAATGTGAGCAACAGAACCGGTATCGAATACCCAGGCACTACTACGAGAGCCGGTTAAGTACACATCAATAACATGTATATCAAATATACCTGATTTTTCTTTGCCCGCCTTCTTATCTGCCAGATACTTGGGGCAATTGCGCTTCCAGTGACCCATACCCTTGCAATAGAAACACTCCATTTCAGGCTTAGGTCCAGCTTTGGGTTTCTTCGGCGGATTGGCAACAGGCTTGCCGCTCTTCTTCGAATTGCCCTTCTTGCCTTTGCCGTTTCTCTTGAAACTAGTGGTCTTGCTCACCATCAACACTTGATGCTCTTTACAGAGTTCAGACTCTGCGACTTTCAGCATCGCAAACAACTCGCCGGGAAACTTGTTCATCCCTTGCATGTTGTAGTTCAACACAAAGCCTTTATAGCTTGGCGGCAGTGATTGAAGGATTCTGTCAGTGATAGCTTCTTGCGGGAGTTCAATCCCCAGCTCAGCTAGACGGTTTGAGTACCCAGACATTTTGAGCACATGTTCACTGACAGACGAGTTTTCCTCCATCATGCAAGCATAGAATTTATCGGAGGTCTCATACCTCTCGATCCGGGCGTTCTTCTGAAAGATAAACTCCAACTCCTGGAACATCTCAAATGCTCCATGACGCTCAAAGCGACGTTGAAGTCCCGGTTCTAAGCCATACAAGACTGCACATTGAACTATTGAGTAGTCCTCCTTACGTGCTAACCAAGCGTTCTTAACATCCTGATCAACCGTAGCGGGTGGTTCATCTCCTAGCGCAGCATTAAGGACATAATCCTTCTTCCCAGCTTGTAAGATTAGCTTAAGATTACGAGCCCAGTCTACAAAGTTGCTTCCATCATCTTTCAACTTAGGTTTCTCTAGGAACGTATTAAAATTCAGGATGACTGTCGCGTGAGCCATGATCTACAACACAAATATATTCAAAGTGGACTTAGACTATGTTCAAGATAATTAGAGTTTAACTTAATCAAATTATATGCTAAACTCCCACTCAAAAAGTACATCTCTCTAGTCATTTGAGTGGTTCATGATCCACTTACACTATCCCAAGTCCGATCATCACGTGAGTTGAGTATAGTTTCAGTGGTAAGCATCCCTATGCTAATCATATCATCTATATGATTCATGATCGACCTTTCGGTCTCATGTGTTCCGAGGCCATGTCTGCACATGCTAGGCTTGTCAAGCTTAACCCGAGTGTTCCGCGTGCGCAACTGTTTTGCACCCGTTGTATGCGAACGTTGAGTCTATCACACCCGATCATCACGTGGTGTCTCGAAACGACGAACTATAGCAACGGTGCACAGTCGGGGAGAACACAATTTCGTCTTGAAATTTTAGTGAGAGATCACCTCATAATGCTACCGTCATTCTAAGCAAAATAAGGTGCATAAAAGGATTAACATCACATGCAATTCATAAGTGACATGATATGGCCATCATCACGTGCTTCTTGATCTCCATCACCAAAGAACCGGCACGATCTTCTTGTCACCGGCGCCACACCATGATCATCCATCAACGTGTTGCCATCGGGGTTGTCGTGCTACTTATGCTATTACTACTAAAGCTACATCCTAGCAAAATAGTAAACGCATCTGCAAGCACAAACGTTAGTATAAAGACAACCCTATGGCTCCTGCCGGTTGCCGTACCATCGGCGTGCAAGTCGATATTTCTATTACAACATGATCATCTCATACATCCAATATATCACATCACATCGTTGGCCATATCACATCACAATCATACCCTGCAAAAACAAGTTAGACGTCCTCTAATTTTGTTGTTGCATGTTTTACGTGGTGACCAAGGGTATCTAGTAGGGTCGCATCTTACTTACGCAAACACCACAACGGAGGTATATGAGTTGCTATTTAACCTCATCCATGGACCTCCTCGGTCAAATCCGATTCAACTAAAGTTGGAGAAACCGACACTTGCCAGTCATCTTTGAGCAAAGGGGGTTACTCGTAACGATGAAACCAGTCTCTCGTAAGCGTACGAGTAATGTCGGTCCAAGCCGCTTCAATCCAACAATTCCGCGGAATCAAGAAAAGACTAAGGAGGGCAGCAAAACGCACATCACCGCCCACAAAAAATTTTGTGTTCTACTCGAGAAGACATCTACGCATGAACCTAGCTCATGATGCCACTGTTGGGGAACGTCGCATGGGAAACAAAAAATTTCCTACGCGTACGAAGACCTATCATGGTGATGTCCATCTACCAGAGGGGATGAGTGATCTACGTACCCTTGTAGACCGTACAGCAGAAGCGTTAGAGAACGCGGTTGATGTAGTGGAACGTCCTCACGTCCCTCGATCCGCCCCGCGAACAATCCCGCGATCAGTCCCACGATCTAGTACCGAACGGACGGCACCTCCGCGTTCAGCACACGTACAGCTCGACGATGATCTCGGCCTTCTTGATCCAGCAAGAGAGACGGAGAGGTAGAAGAGTTCTCCGGCAGCGTGACGGCGCTCCGGAGGTTGGTGATGACCTTGTCTCAGCAGGGCTCCGCCCGAGCTCCGCAGAAACGCGATCTAGAGGAAAAACCGTGGAGGTATGTGGTCGGGCTGCCATGGAAAAGTCATCTCAAATCAGCCCTAAAACCTCCGTATATATAGGTGGGAGAGAGGGGGCCTTGCCTTGGGGTCCAAGGACCCTCAAGGGGGTCGGCCGAGCCAAGGGGGAGTCCCCTTCCTTCCCACCTCCTCCCTTTTTTTCCTTTCTCTCTTGATTTTCTTCTCCTTGGCGCATAGGGCACTTGTGGGCTGTCCCACCAGCCCACTAAGGGCTGGTGTGTCTCCCCCAAGGCCTATGGGCTTCCCCGGGGTGGGTTGCCCCCCCCCCCCCCCGGGTGAACTCCCAGAACCCATTCGTAATTCCCGGTACATTCCCGGTAATTCCGAAAACCTTCCGGTAATCAAATGAGGTCATCCTATATATCAATCTTCGTTTCCGGACCATTCGGAAACCCTCGTGACGTCCGAGATCTCATCCGGGACTCCGAACAACATTCGGTAACCAACCATATAACTCAAATACGCATAAAACAACGTCGAACCTTAAGTGTGCAGACCCTGCGGGTTCGAGAACTATGTAGACATGACCCGAGAGACTCCTCGGTCAATATCCAATAGCGGGACCTGGATGCCCATATTGGATCCTTCATATTCTACGAAGATCTTATCGTTTGAACCTCAGTGCCAAGGATTCGTATAATCCCGTATGTCATTCCCTTTGTCCTTCGGTATGTTACTTGCCCGAGATTCGATCGTCAGTATCCGCATACCTATTTCAATCTCGTTTACCGGCAAGTCTCTTTACTCGTTCCATAATACAAGATCCTGCAACTTACACTAAGTTACATTGCTTGCAAGGCTTGTGTGTGATGTTGTATTACCGAGTGGGCCCCGAGATACCTCTCCGTCACACGGAGTGACAAATCCCAGTCTTGATCCATACTAACTCAACTAACACCTTCGGAGATACCTGTAGAGCATCTTTATAGTCACCCAATTACGTTGCGACGTTTGATACACACAAAGCATTCCTCCGGTGTCAGTGAGTTATATGATCTCATGGTCATAGGAATAAATACTTGACACGCAGAAAACAGTAGCAACAATATGACACGATCAACATGCTACGTCTATTAGTTTGGGTCTAGTCCATCACGTGATTCTCCCAATGACGTGATCCAGTTATCAAGCAACAACACCTTGTTCATAATCAGAAGACACTGGCTATCATTGATCAACTGGCTAGCCAACTAGAGGCATGCTAGGGACGGTGTTTTGTCTATGTATCCACACATGTAAATGAGTCTTCATTCAATACAATTATAGCATGGATAATAAACTATTATCTTGATACAGGAATTATAATACTAACTACATTTATTATTGCCTCTAGGGCATAATTCCAACACTCAGCAACCTTGATCGAGTATTACAGAGATGCAAAGATACCAACCTCGTCTTGCACTGGTTAATGAAGGCATCATCTTAGGACACAAAATCTGTGAGAAAGGCATTGAAGTTGATAAGGCTAAGGTTGATGCAATTGAGAAAATGCCTTGCCCCACAGATATCATAGGTATACGAAGTTTCCTAGGTCATGCTAGATTCTATAGAAGGTTCATTAAAGACTTCTCTAAGATTTCTAGGCCTCTTACCAACCTCTTGCAAAAGGATGTTCCTTTTGTTTTTGATGAGGATTGTGAGGAAGCTTTCGAAATACTTAATAAGGCCTTGATAACCGCACCTATTGTTCAACCACCTGATTGTAACTTGCCCTTTGAAATCATGTGCGATGCTAGTGATTATGCTATTGGTACTGTTCTAGGACAAAGAGTTGACAAGAAGTTGAATGTCATTCACTACTCTAGTAAAACTCTAGACAGTGCCCAAGGAAACTATGCCACTACGAAGAAGGAGTTTTTAGCAATCGTGTTTGCATGTGAAAAGTTCAGATCTTATATAGTTGACTCCAAAGTCACTATTCACTCTAATCATGCTGCTATTAAGTAATTTATGGAGAAGAAGGACGCTAAGCCTAGGCTAATCAGATGGGTTCTCCTGCTACAAGAATTTGATTTGCACGTTGTTGACCGAAAGGGTGCTGATAACCCTGTAGCAGATAACTTCTCCAGGCTAGAGAATGTCCTTGATGACCCACGACCTATTGATGACAGCTTTCCTGATGAGCAACTGAATGTCATTCGTACTTCACATACTGCACCGTGGTATGCTGATTACACAAACTATATCATAGCCAAATAAATACCACCCAGTTTCACCTACCAGCAAAAGAAGAAATTCTTCTTTGATTTGAGACACTACTTTTGGGATGATCCTCACCTTTATAAGGAAGGAGTAGGTGGTGTTATTAGACGTTGTGTGCCTGAACATGAACAAGGACAGATCCTGCAGAAGTGTCATTCCAAAGCCTACAGAGGACACCATGCTGGAGACATAACTTCTCATAAGGTATTGCAATCAGGTTTCTATTGGCCCACTCTCTTCAAGGATGCCCGTAAGTTTGTCTTTTCTTGTGAAGAATGCCAAATAATAGGGACCATCAGTAAGTGTCAGGAAATGCCTATGAACTATTCACTTGTCATTGAACCATTTGATGTCTGGGGCTTTGATTATATGGGACCTTTCTCGAGTTCCAATGGGTATACTCACATCTTAGTTGCTGTAGATTACGTCACTAAGTGGGTAGAAGCTATCCCCACTAGAACCACACCTCTATTAAGATGCTTAAAGAAGTCATTTTCCCAAGATTTGGAGTCCCTAGATATCTGATGGCTGATGGCGGTTCACACTTCATTCATGGTGTTTTCCGCAAGATGCTCGCTAAGTATGATGTCAACTATAGAGTTGCATCTCCTTATCATCCTCAGTCTAGTGGTCAAGTGGAGTTGATTAATAGGGAGATCAAATTGATCTTACAAAAGACCGTCAATAGATCACGAAAGAATTGGTCTAGCAAACTTGATGATGCACTATGGGCTTATAGGACTGCTTATAAGAATCCCATGGGCATGTCGCCATATAAAATGGTTTACGGTAAGGCTTGCCATTTACCTCTTGAGCTGGAACACAAAGCTTATTGGGCAATCAAAGAGCTCAACTTCGATTTCAAACTTGTCGGTGAGAAGCGGTTGTTTAATATCACTCATTAGATGAATGGAGGGCCCGGGCATATGAGAATGCCAAGTTGTTCAAGGAAAAGGTTAAGAGATGGCACGATAAAAGAATACAAAAACGAGAGTTCAATGTAGGTGATTATGTCCTGCTATACAATTCTCACTTAAGATTCTTCGCAGGCAAGCTTCTCTCTAAATGGGAAGGTCCCTACGTTGTCGAGGAAGTATATCATTCCGGTGCCATCAAAATCAATAACACGGAAGGTAATTTTCCAAGAGTGGTAAATGGGCAAAGAATCAAGCATTATATCTCTGGTACTCCCAAAAATGTTGAGACCAATATCATCAATATCATAACTCCAGAGGAGTACATAAGGGATGTTTATCAGCCAGTTTCACACCCTGAAAACGAAGAGGTATGTGTTTCGGTAAGTAATTGGACTCCAAAACTTTTCCAATAGGCAATTTTCTCTGTTTTGGAATTTATGGAAAATTAGAAAGAAAAAAAGTAGTCCGGAGAGTGCACGAGGCGGACACAAGCTTGGTTGCCGTGGCCTCCCCCTGGCCGCGGCAACAGGGCTTGTGGGCACCTCGTGTGCCTCCCGGACTCCGTTTTCTTGCGGAGCACTCCTTCTGGTCCAGAAAAAATCATTATATATACGCCCGAGGGTTTTGATCTCCGTATCGCGCAGTTTTCCTCTGTTTTCATTTCGAGCCTGCATCTGTTGCAGATCTAGATTGTCATGACTTCCCCAAAAGTTCCTAAGGACAAGATCTTCGAGAAGGTCATCAATCCCTACCTCACGGAAGTATTGCAGCACCCCCAATCTATCAAGATAAGCGTAGGGATGTTGCACATCCATGATGTTGAGGGGCCTAAGAAGACCGGAAGCGTGAAGACGAGGCGCGAAGCAATGGAGCAGCAAGTCTTCAAGTGCCAAGGGATGGTGGAGCGTGGACTCAACGCCAACCACATGATGATCACGGAGTTCACCAACAATCAGAAGATGGACTCCATTGACATTGGGAAGGACCTCTCCAGGCTCTATGACAGGGTTGATCAACTCTAGGGCCAGATCTATGACCTGCAGAACCAAAACTATGAGTATGAGTATAGATTTAAATCAATACGGTTGGCTGCAGATTTGAGGATTCCGGTGACTCGTTCATCCTGCCATGATGGAGCACTTATGCCTTGGAAGACATAGGATCAATCTCATGTTGCAACTTCACCACCATCACCACCAAAGGAAGACAACTAAGCATTCGTATGGGCAACTCCCTTGGCTTATGCCAAGCTTGGGGGAGTTTCCCTGGTATCATATCACCTTTATATCTTTTGCTTTTACCTTTGTTTTAGTTCTTTCCTTTTTAGTTTTTATTTCTTCTCTTAGTGGAATAAGTCTTTAGTGTTTACTTTGAGTCTTTTGCCTTGTGTCTCCTCCGATGTATTCAAGCTTGCGAGCTATATAATAAAAAGTATCTCAATCAAGGGCTTTGTTTTGTGCCGTGATCAAAAGTATGAAAAGAACGATAGCATGAAAGATCATGAGATGATCTTATGGAAAGTGATAGATTCACATATAACAAGTATGATGATTGAAACTTGTTGAGAATAGACCAACATAGACCTCATTCATTGTTGCAATTAATAAGAAGTAATAAGGAAAGAGAGGTTCACATATAAATATATCATCTTAGACACTTTCTATAATTGTGAGCACTCGCCAAACTATTACATGCTTAGAAGTAGAAGTTGGACAAGGAAGACAACATAATGAATTGTGTTTGCTTAGTTCCAAACAATGTTATATGATTAGAGATCCCTTAGCATGTGACGATTGCTTCCACCTCATATTAGCCAAAACTCCCGCACCAAGTAGAGATACTACTTGTGCATCCATAAACCTTCAACCCGGTTTTCCCATGAGTGTCCACCATACCTACCTATGGATTGAATAAGATCCCTCAAGTAAGTTGTCATCGGTGCAAGCAATAAAAATTGCTCTCTAATATGTATGATCTATTAGTGTGGTGGAAAATAAGCTTTGTATGAACCTGTGATGAGGAAGACATAAAAGCGACAGACTGCATAATAAAGTTCTTTATCACAGGAGGCAATATAAAGTGGCGTTGCTCCGCACTAAGAGGACACGCATCCAAACCTCAAAAGCGCATGACAACCCCTGCTTCCCTCCGCGAAGGGCCTATCTTGTACCTCTACTTTTTCCCCTTGTAAGTGTCATGGTGATTTTCACCAATTCCCTATTTCGTCTTCATCTTGGAGAACGTCATATGCTTGGGAAAGATCTATATTCATATATCAACTTGGAGATGAGTACTTATGCTTTATTATTGTTGACTTTACCCTTGAGGTAAATGGTTGGGAGGCAAAATTATAAGCCCCTATCTTTCTCTGTGTCCAACTGAAACTTTGATACCATGAGTACCCCGTGAGTTGTAACAATTGTGGAAAACAAAAGAGATGATTGAGTATGTGGATTTGCTTTACAAGCTCTTATTTGACTCTTTCTGATGATATGATAAATTGCAATTGCTTCAATGACTATGGAATGTTGTTGGCTACATCTCGGTAAGGTTTTTATTTCATACTTTGCTTTGTGAAGGAATTGTTACTTTCCCATAAGAATCTCTATGTTGTATTGTTGTTCTATGTGTGATCATGATGCCCTCATGTCCGTATTATGTTTTATCGACACCTTCATCCCTAAACATGTGGACATGTTATGGGTCTTGGTTTTCGCTTGAGGACAAGCGAGGTCTAAGCTTGGGGGGGTTGATACGTCCATTTTGCATCATGATTTCATGTTGATATTTATCGCTTTATGGACTGTCATTATACTTTGTGGTACCATAATTATGCCTTTTCTCTCTTATTTTGCAAGGTTTATTTGAAGAGGGAGAATACCGACAGCTGGAATTCTGGACTGGAAAAGGAGCAAGTCTGAGTCCTCTATTCTGCGCAACTCCAAATGCACTGAAAATCAACGTGGAATTTTTTGGGAATATATAAAAAATACTGGGAGAAAGAAGTGTCAGAGGCGAGCTGTGAGGGGCCCACAAGCTTGGTTGTCGTGGCCTACCCCCTAGCCACGGAACAGGGCTTGTGGGCACACTGGTGGCCCACTGGCCCCCCTCTTTTCCTATATGAAGGGTTTCGTCCGAGAAAAAATCAGGGTGGAGCTTTTTCGTGGATTCTCCGCCGCCACGAGGCGGAACTTGAGCAGAACCAATCTAGAGCTCCGGCAGGACGATCCTGCCGGGGAAACTTCCCTCACGGAGGGGGAAATCGTCTCCATCGTCATCACCAACACTCCTCTCGTCGGAGGAGAGTCATCTCCATCAACATCTTCATCAGCACCATCTCCTCTCCAAACCCTAGTTCATCTCTTGTAACCAATCTCCGTCTCGCGACTCCGATTGGTACTTGTAAGGTTGCTAGTAGTGTTCATTACTCTTTGTAGTTGATGCTAGTTGGATTACTTGGTGCAAGAGTTTATGTTCAGATCCTTGATGCTACTCATTACACCTCTGATCATGATTATGATTATGCTTTGTGAGTAGTTACTTTTGTTCCTGAGGACATGGGATAAGTCATGCTGATAATAGTCATGTGAATTTGGTATTCGTTCGGTATTTTGATATGTTGTATGTTGTCTTTTCTTCGAGTGGTCTTATGTGAACGTCGACTACATAACACTTCACCATCTTTGGGCCTAGGGGAAGGCATTGGGGAGTAGTAACTAGATGATGGGTTGCTAGAGTGACAGAAGCTTAAACCCCAGTCTATGCGTTGCTTCGTACGGGGCTGATTTGGATCCACTAGTTTAATGCTATGGTTAGAGGTTGTCTTAATTCTTCTTTTATAGTTACGGATGCTTGCGAGAGGGGTTAATCATAAGTGGGATGCTTGTCCAAGAAGGGCAGTACCCAAGCGCCGGTCCACCACATATCAAACTATCAAAGTAACGAACGTGAATCATATGAACATGATGAAACTACCATGATAGAAATTCCCGTGTGACCTCGGGAGTGTTTTTCCTCTTATAAGACTTTGTTCAGGCTTCTCCCTTGCTAAAAAGGGATTGGGCCACTTTGCTGCACCGTTGCTACTACTTGTTACTTTTCGCTTGCTACGTTTCACCTCACTACACCATCACTAGTTACCGCTACTTTCAGTGCTTGCAGTTATTACCTTGCTGAAAACCGTTTATCAGAGCCTTCTTCTCCTCATTGGGTTCGACACTCTTACTTATTGAAAGGACTACGATTGATCCCCTATACTTGTGGGTCATCATGGGCCAGCCTGGGCCGCAGCCAGGCAAGTCTGGGTACCCCCATTCCCAGAACGCTGACATCATTGACTCGCACCAGCCTAGTAGGGGCTGGTTCCCTTATCTATTCATCCCATGAAGCCCTCCGGGATAGGTGGACCTCCCCGTTGGACCCCCGATACCCTTTCGGTGGTCCCTGTACAATACCAATAAACCCCAAAACTTTTTTGACGACCGAAACTGGACTTCCCATTTATAAATCTTTACTTCTGGACCATTTCGAAACTCCTCGTGACGTCCGGGATCTCATATGGGACTCCGAACAAGCTTCGGTAACCACATATACGATTCCCATAACAACTCTAGCGTCAACGAACCTTAAGTGTGTAGACCCTACGGGTTCGGGAACCATGCAGACCTGACCGAGACATCTCTCCGGCCAATAACCAACAGTGGGGTTTGGATATCCATGTTGGCTCCCACATGTTCCACGATGATATCATCGGATAAACCACGATGTCAAGGATTCACTCAATCCCGTATGCAATTCCCTTTGTCTACCGGTATGACACGTGCCCGAGATTCGATCGTCGGTATCCCTATACCTTGTTCAATATCGTTACCGGTAAGTCTTTTTACTCGTTTCATAACACATCATCTCGTGGCTAACTCCTTAGTCACATTGAGCTCATTATGATGAGGAATTACCGAGTGGGCCCAGACATACCTCGCCGTCTCACGGAGCGACAAATCCCAGTCTCGATTTGTACCAACCCAACACGCACTTTTGGAGATTCCTGTAGTGCACCTTTATAATCACCCAGTTAGGTTGTGACGTTTGATACACCCAAAGCACTCCTACGGTATCCGGGAGTTGCACAATATCATGGTCTAAGGAAATGATACTTGACATTATCAAAGCTCTAGCTGACGAACTACACGATCTTGTGTTGTGCTTAGGATTGGGTCTTGTCCATCACATCATTCTCCTAATAATGTGATTGCATTATCAATGACATCCAATGTCCATGGCCAGGAAACCATGACCATCTATTGATCAACGAGCTAGCTAACTAGAGGATCACTAGGGACATGTTGCGGTCTATGTATTCACACATGTATTACGGTTTTCGGTTAATACAATTATAGCATGAATAATAGACAATTATGAGGAACAAGGAAATATAATAATAACCACTTTATTATTGCCTCTAGGGCATATTTCCAACATAAAAAGCATAGGGAATAGCTACCCCAAGGATTTAATCAATAACCCGGGCCAGTGCTCCTCATGAGTGTTGATCCAAACTAGAGCCACTTGTAGGGGCCACCTGGGGCAACTCGGAGGATTTCTATCGGCCACTGTACATACTCCTCATGTGTCGTGTCCTGAGAACGAGATACGTGGCTCCTATCGAGATCGTCGACATGTCAGGAGGTCTAGCTGGACTTGTCTTACCTTAGCGATATATCTTGCGCATTAGGATTCTGGTGTGACTTTGGGTCTTCTCACAGTTGAGGTTTTCCTCTAAGGAATCCTACGAGACTGCGAGTTTCGTGGTTGAGGATTACTATGCGGCCTATGGTAATTTGTGATGGACTAGTTCGAGCACCCCCTGTCAGGTTTAATCTTTTGGAAAGCCGTGCCCGTGGTTATGTGACAAACATGGATATTTTGTTAACATCCGGTTCTAGATAACTTGAAGTAACTTAAATAAAACTTGCCAACTGTGTATTTAACCGTGATTGTTTCTATCAGAGCTCCTTCTCTAATCGAGAACACGGTGGGGTTATGAATGACGTAAGTAGGCGTTCAGGATCACTTAGTGATCATTCTAGTCTTCGGCCGCCTTACGTAGACCACCATAACTTATTTCTATTCTTCGTAAGTTAGCCACCATAAATCATTAGGATGCTGCAAACTCAAACCCTTAACCCTACCTCACCTATTTAACTTAGTCAGACTCGATACCCAGGTCATGAGATTGTTGAGTCCTCGTGGCTCACAGATTACTACAACCACCCGCAGGTACAGGTACTCCAGACGTAGATGTCCCCGAGAACACCCAGTTGAGGTGGGAGTTCGACGAAGACAGTGGCAGACTGTATGTGATGTATCGCAAGCATTAGAGGTACATGGTCGTGATCGTGGGACTAGCAATGCGAGATAGCATGATTTTGCCGTTTATCTCGTCTATAGTCGGACCCTTTCTTATGTATGAATAATGAATGCTTGTGTGGATTGTAATCTAGCATGTGGCGAGTGTAAGCCGAATCTTATACTCATCTCTCTATTTATGTAATTGCAATGTTATCCTGCTTGCGATACGCTTAGATGTGACCCTTTCCCCTTTTGAGGCCTCGCCCCCAAATAAGGAAAGTGTCACATATTAGTTGTTACACTTCCACTAGTGAAAGTATGGACCCTAGGCCTTGTTTCCAAGCATTTATACAATGCTTTGCTCGCTGTTTACTATTTGTTACCTTGCTGTTTTTATATTTTCATATTACAAAAACCTATATCTACCATCCATATTGCAGTTGTATCACCATCTCTTCGCCGAACTAGTGCACCTATACAATTTACCATTGTATTGGGTGTGTTGCGGACACAAGAGACTCTTTGTTATTTTATTGCAGGGTTGATTGAGAGAGACCATCTTCATCCAACGCCTCCCATGGATTGATAAACCTTAGTTCATCCACTTTAGGGAAACTTGATATTGTCCTACAAAACTCTACGCTTGGTAGCCCAGCACGAGTCTATAGGAAGAAGGTTGTGTAGTAGACATGAGTGTTCCGCGTGTGCAACTGTTTTGCACCCGTTGTATGTGAACGTAGATTCTATCACACCCGATCATCACGTGGTGTATCGAAACGATGAACTGTCACAACGGTGCACAATCGGGGACAACACAATTTTATCTTGAAATTTTAGTGAGGGATCACCTTATAATGCTACTGTCGTCCTAAGCAAAACAAGGTGCAAAAAAAAGGATTAACATCACATGAAAATCATAAGTGACATGATATGGCCATGAATTTGTGCTTCTTGATCTCCATCACCAAAGCACCGGCAGGATCTCCATCGTCACCGGCGCCACACCATGATCTCCTTCATCATGATATCCATCATTGTGCTTCCATCGAGGTTGTCGTGCTAATTATGCTATTACTACTAAAGCTACTACTAGCGATAAAGCAAAGAATCTCCGAGCGCAAAATAATTAAAGACATCCCTATGGCTCCTGTCGGTTGCCGTACCATCGACGTGCAAGTCGATATTTAATTATTACAACATGATCATGTCAAAAATCAAATATATCATATCATGTCTTTGGCCATATCACATCACATGCATACCATGCAAAAACAAGTTAGACGTCCTCTAATTTGTTGTTGGAAATTTTACATGACTGCTATGGGTATCTAGTATGTTCGCCTCTTACTTTCGCAAAGCCACAATGGTGACATGCAAATTGCTATTTAACCTTCTCCAAGGACCGCTTCGGTCAAATCCGATTCAACTAAAGTTGAAAGAACAGACACACGCCAGTCATCTTCATGCAACAAGTTGCATGTTAGTCGATGAAACCGGTCTCTCGTAAGCGTACGAGTAATGTTAGTCCGGGCCGCTTCAATCCAACAATACCGCCGAATTAATAAAATACTAAGGAGGGTAGCAAATGGAACATCAACGCCCAGAAACTCCTTTGTATTCTACTCGAGATGTCATCTACACATAGACCTAGCTCATGATGACACTGTTGGGAAATGTTGCATGGGAAACAAAAAAATTCCTATGCACACGCAAGGCCTATCCAAGGTGATGATCATCTACGAGAGGGGAGAGTGCATCTACATACCCTTGTAGATCGCTAAGAGGAAGCGTATATAACGCGGTTAATATAGTCAAACATCTCCGTGATCCAAATCGCAGTCCGTCCCACGATCTCATCAAGAACCATCCCACGATCCCATCACGATCCATCCCGATTTAGTGCCGAAGGGACGGCACCTCCACGTTCAACACACGTACAACTCGATGATGATCTCCTCCTTCTTGATCCAGAAAGAGAGACGAAGAGGTAGCTGAATTCACCGGCAGCACGACGGCGTGTCGGCGATGGTGGTGGAGCTACTCCAGCAGGGTTTCGCCATACCATACCGAACTAGCTACGGGGTGTCACGAAGTGATGGCGGGAGAAAGGCTACGCCTTGGCTTGAGGTGCCAAACGCCTCTCTCACCTCCACTATATATAGGAGGGAGGGGAGGGGTAGCGCCCTAGGGCAAGGCCCTAGGGCTCGTCCTAATCCAAGTGGAGAGGGAGGAGTCCTCCTCCAACACAACTTGGAAGGAGTCCTCCTTCCCAATTCGGTTTTCCCCCTTCCTCCTTCTCTCCCTTGGCCGAAATAGTCTCTTTGGGTTGGGCACCATCCCACTAAGGGCTGGTGCGCCACCCTTGGGCCTCTTTGGTTCTCTTCCAGTTGGGTGGCCCCTCCCGTAGAACTCCGGAACCCATTCGTCACTCCCGATACTTCACCGATAATGCCCGAAAACCTTCCGGAAACCAAATAGATACTTCCTATATATCAATCTTCCTCTCCGTTCCATTCCGGAAACCCTCATGACGTCTGGGGTCTCATCCGTGACTCCCAACAACCTTCGGTTACCAACATAAATAATTCAACTATACCAAAACGTCACCGAACCTTAAGTGTGCATACCCTGTGGGTTCGAGAACTATGCACACATGACCTGAGACACTCTTTGGTCAATAACCAATAGTGGGACCTGGATGCCCATATTGGCTCCTGAATATTCTATGAAAATCTTTATCGTTTGAACCTCTATGTCAAGGATTTAGTTAATCCCGTATGTTGTTCCCTTTATCCTTCGGTATGTTACTTGCCCGAGATTCGATCATCGGTATCTCTATACCTAGTTCAATCTCGTTACCGGCAAGTCTCTTTACTCATTCAGTAATACAAGATCCCGTGACTAACTCCTTAGCCACATTGCTTGCAAGGCTTATTGTGATATTGTATTACCGAGTGGGCCCCGAGATACCACTCTGCCACACGGAGTGACATATCCCAGTCTTGATCCATGCCAACCCAACAGACACCTTCGGAGATACCTGTAGAGCACCTTTATAGTCACCCAGTTACGTTGTGACATTTGATACACACAAGGTATTCCTCCGGTGTCTCGTAGTTGCATGATCTCATGGTCATAGGAAAAGATATTGTGACATCCAGAAAACAGTAGCAATAAACTGACAGGATCATATGCTATGTTCATAGTTTGGGTCTTATCCATCACATGGTTCTCTTAATGATGTGATCCCGTTATCAAGTAACAACACTTTTCTATGGCAGGAAACCTTGACCATCTTTGATCAACGAGCTAGTCAACTAGAGGCTCACTAGGGACAGTGTGTTGTCTATGTATCCACACATGTATTTGAGTTTCCAATCAATACAATTCTAGCATGGATAATAAACGATTATCATGAACAAGGAAATATAATAATAACAAACTTATTATTTCCTCTAGCGCATATTTCAACAGTAGGGACATAAGGTTGTGATTACTAAATTCATCGACCACATGCCTGTGGAAAGTAATCAATTAATAAGGTTGATCAAGTCTTATTAACAACCACCTTCGATTAGCATGAACCCGGAGAGTCTTCGTAAAACACAATCTTACCTCAACGGGGATATGCATATCCCCAACAGTAAGTATTTCATATTTCTTTTGGGCAGTAAGAATGGGAAGTGGGAAACTTCCAATAACAATTGTCGCAGTCTTTTCAATAACATTAATACCATTCACTTGAAATCGTTTCTTCAGAAAGTGCACACTATTCTCATTACCATTTATATGAAAAGTGGCCTTGCTTTTGTTGCAATCAATAACAGCTCATGCAGTACTCAAAAAGGGTCTACCAAGGATAATCCGCATGTTGTCTCCCTCGGGCATCTAAAGTATAACAAAGTTTGTTAAGATAGTAACATTTGCAACAACAACGGGCACATCCTCACAAATACCGATAGGTATTGAAGTTTATTTATCAGCCATTTGCAAATATATTTCGATAGGTGTGAGTTTATTAAATCAAGTCTTTTATACAAATAGAAGGGCATAACACTAAAACCAGCCCCTAAATCATATAAGGCAGTTTTGACATAGTTTCTTGGGACATTTACATTTGTGCCCCTAATTTGCACCCACTCTCAGATTTGCCCCTAATTTTCAACTATGCTCAAATTGGCCCATCCACCATCAAATCCCCTTATAGAAATACCCTTCTATGTCGTTATCGTCCGGTCAACGGGCTTTGACTGGCTGGTGAATAGTAACTTGGTGAACAGTAAATTTGAAAAATATAGCAAACAAATTTAAAAAAATGAAATTTTGTGGGATCGAAGATACACGTGTGTGCAACGTGCGTGCAATTTGTTTTCCTATTTGAACATTCCAAGAGCTCGTACCAAAGGAAAAAAATTTAATATTGTACGCATGTGAGCTGTAAATTAAAAAATAGCAAAAAATCGAAAAAATAAGAAAAAAATTGGCGTTCAATATGCTTGGGTGTGCAAGCTGCATGCAAAGTTTTGTTATGTTTGGACATTATAGGAGCTCGTGGAGAAAAAACCAAAAATTTGTTTCGGCAAAAAACTTTGAAAAAATGCACTATTTTGTATTTTTTGCTAGAGCTCCTCCCATGCCATTTGATCACAAGAATTTGCACACCCAAGCATCTTGGACGCCAAAAAATTCAGATGTTTTTGACTTTTCTTCCTATTTTTTCAAATTTACTATTCAGAGGCGTACAATTTTAATTAGTTTTCCTTTGGTATGAGCTCCTGGAATGTTCAAATAGCATGAACATTTGCACGCACCTTGCGCACCTGAGTATGTTTAATCCAACAAAATTTTATATTTTTTTGTTTGCTATTTTTTCGAATTTACTATTAATTGAGTTACTGTTCACCGAGACGGTCAAAGCCCGTTGACTGTATGGTAACGGCACAGAAGGGCCTTTCTATAAGGGCACTTGACGGTAGAAGGGCAAATTTGAGCATAGCTGAAAATTAGGGGCAAATCTGAGAGTGGGCGCAAATTAGGGGCACAAATGTAAATGTCCCTAGTTTCTTTTGATAGAGCATGGTATAGTGGGTATTACTAGATCTCCTAAGTTCTTAGGTACTCCATCCTTAAAAGAATAATAAGCAAGCATGGTGGATATTTTATCTTCAGGTACTTTTCTTTTATTAGGGACAATATCTTTCATGTATTTAGCATAAAGGGTCATTTTCAAAATATCAAACAAACGAGTATGCAAAAAGACTGGCCTAAGCATTTCACCAAAGCGTTCAAAATCTTCCTCGTCCTTTTTCTTAGATGGTTTATGTGGAAAAGGTATGGGTTTTCTGAACCCATTGTTTTCTTTCTTTACAGTGTTTCCTAGCAACAAAGACTCTCTTAACATAACGTTTATTCTTAGGAGGTGGGTTATCAAGATCAATAGAGGTTCTATTTCAACATCATTGTCAGGTTCTTTATCATTATCTAGATGAGCATCTACATGTACATCATCATTGTCATTTTCAATATTACTAGGTGAATGTTCATTACCAGATTCTGTTTCAGCATCAAAAACAGAGACACCATTATTATCCTCACAAGGTTTTTCTACCTCACGTTCACTAGAAGTATGCAAAGTCCCATCTGATGACGACTTGATGTATATACTTGTCGCCCCTTGTTGGTTACCCTAAGTGGAAGGTGGAGATGTAGTCAGTAGAAAATTTCCCTTACATGGAGAATGTAAAGTTTATCGAACCACGAGGTGTCTTCCATCCTGGTTAGCAGAAGACGTGGACCTGCACACACAACAAATAACTTTTCTCCCAATGAGTACAGACAGGTTGTCAATCTCTCTGGACTTGTAGTTTGCAAAGGATCAAAACACAAGCGGGAAGTTAATAGTGATTGCAACAAAAAAGTAAAGGACAACGGTAATTGATGGAGGTATAAACAATGATGGTGATATGGACCGCAGTCACATGATGTTCACTAGTGATGTCTCTCTCCCAAAAGACAATAAACAACTCTGCTAGGGTAAACAAATCACAGTAGGTCAATTGACAGGATTTTGATCGCACCACAATGCCAATTATGCTCCTTGATAGTTAGAGGTTCAATAGTAATGGGCGGTACGCCCAGAAAAGTAGACCATTTATTCATTAGCATCAACTTACCAATCATCCACCTTGAGACATTTATCCAGAGCATCTCTCCGGTATTAAGTTGCGAGCCCCACCCAAAGTGTAAATTCAAAACAACGGACCACTGCATTAATAAACTATGCGTAAGGTAAACAATCCTTGCAACCGTGGTCACAAGCACCATTGTTTTCTCCCTGGTGGCAACAAGCACATCCCCTAGTCTCATGTTTTTGTCACTCAAGCTAGACACCGAGGGGCATGAACCCACAATCATGCATAACGCTCCCTCTTGGGGTTACAATCTACTACTTGGCCAAAGCAATAAAAATCAACGAAATACATGTATGAATAACTAAGGAACATATTATAAAAGGATAATCAAATATATAACTCATAAGAATCTGAACATAATCTCATAATCCATCGGATCCCAAAAAACAGAGCATAGCAATAGCAAGAGAATTACATAGATGCCTTGATCATGTAGGGCAGCTCACAAGGACTAACCATTGAAGCATAAGATTGGAGAGAAGACATTACATAGCTACTGGTCATGGAATCATGGTCCAAGGAGGACTACTCACGGCACGTCCGGGAAACGTCCATGGCGGTGGAGAAGCTCCCGGTGGTCAATCCTCCCTTCGGCATGGTGCCGGGAAGAGGTCTCCTGACGCTCCAGATCTCGGAAGCGCTGCGGCGGCGGAACGATGGAGAAATTCGTGATTCTAGAAAGTCTGCGAGGGTTTCCTCTCGGAGCTCTAAATATAGGCCAAAAGAGGGCACCGGAGGAGGTGGGACCCACCCAAGCGACCTCCTAGTGCGGCCGAGGGCCTGTCCATGCCAGCAGGCCGCCTGGGAGGCCCTTGGCCCTCCTTCGGTGATCCAGAAGCTTCTGTTTCGCTGATTTTTATATATTTGTTTTCTAGATTTTTTTGGGCTTAGGAAAATTGGGTAAAAACCCGTGCAAAATAGACATCAGTAGACAGAAACTGGCACTGGGTGCACTGAGTTAGTAGGTTAGTCCAAATATGTGTAAAATGGTATAAAAGTGTAGCAAAACATATAACAATGTCACCCAAAAGATCATGGAACAAGCAGAAATTATAGATACTTTTCGGACGTATCAACATCCCCAAGCTTAATTTCTGCTCGTCCTCGAGTAGATAAATGATAAAACAATAATTTTTGTGGTGACATGCTAACACACATATAAGAACTTCAAAGTAAAGCAAGTAAGATATTCAATTCAAGTCAAGACAATAACAAGCAAGAGTCTATATCTAGTATTGAGTTTAGCAAAGTAAGACCATAAAGGTGCAAGAGCTCTCGTTGTCCGTGACTCGTATGTCTCCAAATGGTGTTTGCGTGCAAGAAATGGGAGATGGGTTGAGATCATAAAATATATTTTTAAATTGAGAACTCAATCTACTAATCCTCACACTTAGTATCCTTCGAATCTTATTTTGACTCATCCCCAGACCACTAGTCAGGCACAAGTCAAAATGATCCTCTCCCTTTCGACTTTGAGCACTCATGCAATGGATGAGCGTAAGCAAGATATGTTGGCACTTAGGATGGCAAATAGAATAATGATGGGGAAGGAAGACAAAAAGGTGTGGAAGTCTCACATCAATGAGCACAACCATAGGCGAGAGAAAGCCAATTGATAGATATGATGTGAGGAGTAGGGATTGCCATGTAACAGATGCACATATGATCTAAGGTAATCTCTCCAATGGAACTAGTGGGGTTGCATCCTACTTGTTTTCTCGTGAAGACGTAGAGCTCATTTGAGGAGGCGCATGATTGGAATATGCAAACCAAGTTCTATAGTGTAAGGGTCCCCACATAGTTATGCATGAATGATAATCTCTATGTAGTACCAATATAGCAATGGAATACGAGTGTGTCTTTAGAAAGGAATAGTAGTGTTGCCCCCTTCTCACTTTTTTTTTTCTTTTTCTCTTTTTTTTAAAAAAAATTGTGGCCTCTTTGGCACTTTCTTTTTTATATCTCATTTGTCCTCTTTGGGATCTTTTGTTTTGTCCACTTTGGGATCTTTTCCTCACTTAAGGGCAACACTCTATGTTTTACATGAATGAAAAGAAAAACCATCACACTTTATAAGAAGTACTCAACATAAAGAGAAGTGAAAACTATCATGATGTATGCAAATGTATGCCTCTGCCAGTGTAGCAGGATATGCAATGATACTAGCGCATCATGTAGCGGTAATGAGGGCAAGGCCCAACTAGCATGCAGCTCTATGATCAAGCAAAAGCATGTATGACATGAATATCAAGTCATGAGATGGTGCATGTTGCATGGCAATGTATCTCGGGAAGGCTATGGAAATGCCTTAGTAGGTAGCTATGGTGGCTGTTTTGAGGAAAGATATAATGCGGCTTATGTATGACAGAGCGTATCATGTCACGGGTTTGGATGCACCAGAGGAGTTTGCACCAACTCTCAATGTGAGAAAGGGAAATGCATGATACCGAAGAGGCTAGCAAAATATGGATGGTGGAAGTGCCAACAATCGAATACTCACATTAGTCCGAAGAACTCATACACTTATTATCGGTAACTCTCTATCTAGTTAGGAAATTCACAAAGAGACAAGTACCCCGAGGAGGAGCGTTTTGGAGTTTGGTTATCCTTGCGCATCCTCGACTCATGGTAACGTGAGGGTACTCTATATATTCCAACCCCTCCAGAGGTTAGCGATCAATTTAGTAGCTAGAGTTCTCAACTAATTTTTAGTTTTTCAAAAACACACGGATTTCCCAAAATACGACACCTATCACTAATAGGTTCAAGCTCTTGACACCAATAGTCCAAACATTACTCAAATCAATACCTCAAAACTATTGCAAGTTACTACTATACTTAAATAGCAACCTCAATTACCTACTCATGCAAGACACACAACTCAGTGCAACGAGCCAACTCTCTAAACAAGATAAGCATGATAACTCAAGAGAGTTCCAAAAGAAACCTAATTAAAGCTCTTAAAAAGATAAGCATGAAAACTAAGAGCTAAGCATGACAGTAGCTACGAAAAGATAAAGAACACACAAAAAGGATAAGCATGAAAGCCTATGTTGTGTTCTAGAGTGGAATGGAGCATGTCTCTCTCCCAAACAAGGTGGGCTAGGTTCCGACTTGTTATGAATAGAAATCAAAACTAAAACAAACTAAAAAGTAAATAGCGAGACGCTCCAATTATAGCACATATCATATGAAGTGATAAAAATATAGCATGGAATTGGACGAACTCATGATTGTTGATAGAGAAGGGGATGCACGGGGCATCCCAAAGCTTAGACGCTTGAGTATCCTTTGAATATTTCTTGGGGTGCATGGGGGCATCCCCAAGCTTGAGCGCTTGACACTCCTTTATCTTCTTTCATCATCTCCCATCGCATACTTGAAAACTCCCTTCATACGAAACTCATCATCAGCTCATTACAGTGGTTAGTTCCCTTCATAAAATAATTCATTACCTGCTGGAAATAAAAATTTCATCAAAAGCTACTGCTTCTTATTAATGCCAAAAGGTTTTTGCAAATAAAAAGTAATCTTAGGATTTGCAAAACAATGAAAACACAAGACATGGCAGAATCTGTGAAAAACAGAACAACGGGTAGTAAATAATTTATTCGGGGCACTTCTGCCGCTCAAATCAAAAAACTCAGAAAATATGACAGAAAGGCAATTATATAGAGCATGGATTCAAAAAAATTCAGATCAAAAGATGATCTGGTGATTTTCGGCGAATTATTTCGTCAAGCAGACATAATCTGTCTCTCGACAGCATGTCACAACTTTTGAACTTTCTTGCAATCGGACGCTATAACTTGGCACAAAGCTTGAAAATAAAGATACAATTATGTTGCTACAGTAGTAACAAACATCAAGACCACTAAAACTGAAAGTAGAAACTCAAAGTAAAGATAACCAGGGTTGTCTCCTTGGAGCTCTTTCTTTATAGCCATAAAGATAGGCTTGAGATTTTAATGACGCTCTCGTAGGAATAAGAGTTGTAGAACAAAAGAGAGCATCAAGAAGCAAATACCAAAAACATTTAAGTTTAACATGCTTCCTATGCATAGGAATATTGAAATAGAATAATGCATTGAAGCATAGAGCAATAAGCATAGGAAGGCAAAACAAGTGCAGCTTCAAAACCTTCGACATAAAGAGAGGGAACATGGTATTATTGAAATATCTAAAAGCATATGTTCCCTTCTCATAAAAAATTTCAGTGGTATCATGAATAAACTCAACAATATAAGTATCACATAAAGCATTGTTACCATGATCCACATGGACTTCATGAAGAGGATAAAACTTGGAGTAAAAAAGAGACTGAATCACTTCCCAATCCCGTAGGTGAGAATCATCTAGTTATCTATACCATTCCAATGCTTTTAATTTCACTGACAAGGCAAATAATTTCCTCATGACTCCATCTCTTGTCAAACGTGAAATCTTAAACAACTCACAAAGTTCTGTAAGTTTCAACAAATGAATACTAGGATTGACTGTTCTATTTCCTGCATAACAATCATTCCTAATTATTTCAATTATCCCAAGTGCTATTTTGAATGGGACACATTTAGTAGGTGGAGGAGACTTCTCCACCACGGATGTGGTAGAGCGGCCTTTCCCAAGCAGCGAACTAAGAGTGAAGTTTTCCATAAGCCTAACTAGTGAAGTCACACAACTTAGTGTTCTTAGTGGAACCCATAGCAACACCAACAAGCAAGAACAAAGCAACTAATTTTTTTGTGGTTTTTGGTATAAGACTCTAAAGCGAAACTAAAAAAGCAAACTAACAAGACTAAAAAACAAAGGTAAAAGATAGTGTGCAACTCCCCTATCTTGAAGACTGGAGTCCCCGGCAATGGTGCCAGAAATTCGCTTGATGACAAGTTGATGTATATACTTATCGCCCCTCGTTGGTTACCCCAAGTGAAACGTGGAGATGTAGAGACTGTAAGGTTTATAGAACCAGGAGGACTCCTAGGCTCGACAAGTAGGTCTCTTCCGTCCTTGTCAGCAGAAGACGTTGACCTACACACACAACAAATAACTTTGCTCCCAACGAGTATAGAGAGGTTGTCAATATCACCGGCCTTGTAGTTTGCAAAGGATCAAAACACAAGCGGGAAGGTAATAGTGATTGCAACAGAAAAGTAAAGGAAAGCGGTAAATGATGGAGGTGTAAACAATGATGGTGATATGGACCAGAGTCACATGATGTTCACTAGTGATGTCTCTCTCCCAAAAGACGATAAACAACTATGCTAGGGTAAATAAATCACAGTAGGGCAATTGACAGGATTATGATAGCACTTCAATGCTAATTATGCTCCTTGATAGTTAGAGGTTCAATAGTAATGGGAAGTACGCCAAGATAAGTAGACCGTTTAGTCATCAGCATCTACTTACTAATCATCCAGCTTGAGATATCTATCCAGAACATCTCTCCGGTATTAAGTTGCGAGCCCCACCCAAAGTGTAAACTCAAAACAACAGACAACTGCATTAACGAACTATGCGTAAGGTAAACAATCCTTGCAACCGTGGTCACAAGCACCGTTGTTTTCTCCCTGGTGGCAACAAGCACATCCCCTAGTCTCATGTTTTTGTCACTCAAGTTAGACATCGAGGGGCATGAACCCACAATCATGCATAACGCTCCCTCTTGGGGTTACAATCTACTACTGGGCCAAAGCAATAAAAAGCAACGAAGAACATGCATGAATCACTAAGGAACATAATATAAAAAGGATAATAAAATATATAACTCATAACAATCTGAACATAATCTCATAATCCATCGGATCGCAACAAACCAAGCATAGCAATAGCAAGAGAATTACATAGATGCCTTGATCATGTAGGGCAGCTCACAAGGACTAACCATTGAAGCACAAGATTGAGAGAATACATCACATAGCTACTGGTCATGGACTCATGGTCCAAGGAGGACTACTCACGGCACGTCCGGGAAGCATCCATGGCGGTGGAGAAGCTCCCGGAGGTCAATCCTCCCTCCGGCAGGGTGCCGGGAAGAGGTCTCCTAACGCTCCCGATCTCGGAAACGCTGTGGCGGCAGAATGATGGAGTAATTCGCGATTCCAGAAAGTCTACGAGGGTTTCCTCTCGAGACTCTAAATATAGACCAAAGGAGGGCACCGGAGGAGGTGGGACCCACCTAGGCGACCTTCTGGCACGGCCTAGGGCCTGGCCGCGCCAGTAGGCTGCCTGGGAGGCCCCTGGCCCCCCTCTTGCACTCCTTTAGTGACCCGGAAGCTTCTGTTTCGCTGATTTTTTTATATATTTTTCTGGATTTTTTTGGGCTTCGGAAAATTGGGTAAAAGCCCCTCCAAAACAGACATCAGCACACAGAAACTAGCACTGGGTGCACTTAGTTAGTAGGTTAGTCCAAATATGTGTAAAATGATATAAAAGTCTAGCAAAACATATAACAATGTCACCCAAAACATCATGGAACAAGCAGAAATTATAGATACGTTTGGGACGTATCACCATCATTTTTATTTTTGTTTTCCTTTTTGGATGGTCTAGGTGCATCAATATTAGTTCTTTGAGAATCTTGTTCAATTCTTTTAGGGTTTAGCTCAAGATAACGTGGCTCCTAAGTCATTTTACCTCATCTAGTAATTACTCTAATAGCATCATGATTCATATTATTTTTCATTTAATTAAAGGAGTTCATTTTGAGATTTAGCAACTTGCTCTAACTCAGTTTGAACCATATAAGCATGTTTACTAACACCCTTGACATCATTAACAATCTAAACAACAAGTCACTTGGTCATTTAATCATATCAGAATTTTGTTTCAGTTGTTTCGTAACATTTGCATTGAAGTGATATTGCTTTATATTGTAATTGTCAAACTCATACAAGCATTGACTAGGATGTTTATTGTGACGAATATCACCTTCATCAAACTTTATAAAAGAATTCACTTCTACCACCTATGGTAGTGTTTCAATACCTTGTATTTCTTCAATAGGTGGTAAATTCTTAACATCGTCAGCTTTAGTACCCTTTTCCTTCATACATTTCTTTGCTTCTAGCATATCTTCAGGAGTGATAAATAACATACCCCTATTCCTAGGAGTGGGTTTAGGCGGTGGTTCAGGAAGTGTCCAATCATTATCATTCTTCAATATATTGTTCAATAATTCCTCAGTTTTTTCAATAGTTCATTCCCTTAAAACACATCCAGCACAACTATCTAGGTAGTCCCTAGAAGCATCGGTTACTCCATTATAGAAGATATATAGTATTTTCATTTTTCTTAAGAGGATGATCAGGAAAAGTAGTAAGTAACTAAAGAAGCCTCCCCAAAGCTTGTGGGAGACTCTCTTCTTCAATTTGCACAAAGTTAAATATTTCTTGTAAGGCAACTTGTTTCTAATGAGCAGGAAAATATTTTTTAGAGAAGTAATAAATCATGACCTAGGGACTACACACAAATCGAGGAGGAGGATTATTATACCATATCTTAGCATCACCCACTAATGAAAAAGGTAACAACTTAAGAATATTGTAATAGCAATTTTTTCCTCATTAGCAAATATGGTGGTTATATCATTTAATTTACTGAGATGTGCCACGATAGTTGTAGTTTCATAGCCATGGAAAGGATCACACTCAACCAAAATATTTAACTCTGGGTCAACAGGGAATTCGTAATCCTTATCAGTAATAAAGATAGGTGAAGTAGCAAACATAGGATCATATATCATTCTACCATTCAAATATTTTTCTTTCAGCTTGCATAGTTATTTCTTAAGATCGCCTCTATCCATAGAAGAAAGAAAGTCTATAGATACTTATCCATCCATAACATAGCCCTCGGGTATCTTAGGCAGTTCATATCTAGGAGCACTAGCTCCAATAGATGAATCAGAATTTCATCGGTTTTAGCATTCTCAATTTCTCTAGCTTTAGCAAGTTGTTCATCAAGAAATTCACCCAGTGGCACAGTCTTATCAAGGAAATTACTAGTATCATCAATAGCATTATTCCTAACATCATGCATAGCAAAAGTGGCATCATCAATTAATTGTGATATATCAAAAACAATAGCAGTTGGTAGTGTTGCAAGTTTACTTAAAAAAGGTGAGTCAAGTGCAGAGCTAGATAACAGTTCCTTACCTCCCCTCGTCTTAGAGGGAACGATCTTGGTTCTATCAACCATAATATTCTTCATAGTGATCAACATATATAAATCCCAACTGCCTCAACAAATATAGATATGCTCCCCGACAACGGCGCCAAAAAAAGGTCTTGATAACCCACAAGTATAGGGGATCACAACTGTTTTCAAGGGTAGAGTATTCAACTCAAATTTATTGATTCAGCACGAGGGGAGCCAAAGAATATTTGTAAGTATTAGAAGTTGAATTGTTAATTCGACCACATCTGGAGACTAAATATCTGCAGCAGAGTGATTAGTAGCACAGTAGTATGATAGTTTGATAGCAAGAGCCACGGTAGCGGTAACAGTACCAGTTTTATAGAAATTGTAACAGTACAAGAAAAAATAGCAACTTAGCAAAGATCAATATGTGAAAAGCTCATACGCATTGGATCGTTGTTAACTTGGATAATATTCATCATTTAATAGTCATAACCTAGGGCAACACAGAACTAGCTCCAATTCGTCAATTTAATATAGGCATGTATTCTGTATATAGTCATACGTGCTTATGGAAAAGAACTTGCATGACATATTTTGTCCTACCCTCCCGTGGTAATGGGGTCCATAAGGAAACTAAGGGATATTGAGGCCTCCATTTAATAGAGAACCAAAACAAAGCATTAACACATAGTGAATACATGAACTCCTCAAACTATGGTAATCACTGGAAAGAATCCCGATTATTATCACCTTGGGGTATGTGGATCATAACATGTAATAGGTGCATATAACTTGCATGGTTGGATGTAGAAAAAAAAATATTAGTGAAAACATAAACGGTTCAGATCTGAAATCATGGCACTCGGGCCCTAGTGACAAGCATTAAGCATAGCAAAGTCATAGCAACATCAATCTTAGAACATAGTGGGTACTAGGGATCAAGCCCTAACAAAATTAACTCGATTACATGTTCAATCTCATCCAACACATCACTATCTAGCAAGACTACGAAGATATTACTCCCTCCCGATGGTGAGCATCGTGAAATTGGTGATCGAGGATGGTTGGTGATGACGATGACGGCGAATACTCCTCTCCGGAGCCCAGAACGGACTCCCGATCCAGCCTCTCAATTAAAAACGGGAGGTGGCGGCAGCTCCATATCGTAAAAAGCGATGAAATTTCATCTCCTATTTTTCTTGTGAAATAAGAATTTATAGTATCCAGATTAGGGTCAGCGGAGCCTCGTGGGCCCCACTACCCACCAGGGCGCGCTAGAGGTGGGTGGCGGCCCTAGTGCCTAGTGGGCAGCCGAGGAACCCCTCCAGTGGGTCTTGGTTCCAGTATTTTTCTTTTATTCCAAAATAATTCTCCAAAAAGTTTCTTCCAATTCCAAGAATTTTTATTTCTGCACAAAAACAATACCATGGTTAGTTTCATTCAAATCACGCAAATTAGAGTCTAAAACAAGAGCAAAAGCGTTAGTACAGGTAGATACAACGGAGACATATTAGTGGTCAAGTTGAGAGAGTCAATCAAATCCTCGAAGACATGCTCAGAGTGTGTGTTATCTCCTTCGGCATGAAGTGAGAATACAACTTCTGTTTGGTGAGTTCTCCTACAACAATAGTTTCCAAACAAGTTCGGGGAAGGCCTCATTCGAGATCCTCTATGGCAGGAAATGCTTGGAAATGACATGACCACTGAAGCTGAACATATGTGTCGTGTAATTCCTGATAATCTCAAAGCTGCTCAATCCTGTCAGCAGAGCTATTATGATAGCAAGCATTGTGACATGACCTTTCAAATCGATGAATTTGTCTGTCTCCAAGTGTTTCCCCTGAAGGGCACTCACGCTTCGATATCCACGGCAAGCTTGCACCATGCTTTGTGGGCCCTTTCAAGATTTTTGGCAAGAGAGGCGACCTTGCCTACCAACTTCATCTTCCTTCCAATTTATCAAATGTGCATGACGTCTTTCATGTCTCTTAGCTCCGCAAGTATTTCAAGACTCACGAGTGCACCGTTGATTTCCAAGACATTGGTCTCCAAAAAGACCTATCCTATCATGAGCATCTAGTTGCTATCCTTGAAGAGACCGAGTGCAAGACTCGCAACAAGTCTATCAAATTCCTCAAAGTGAAGTTGTCCCATCATTCCGATAAATATACCACTTGGTAACAAGAGGACCTTCTCCATTTCGAATATCCCAATTTCTCCCATTCCGAGATCTAGGGACGAGATCTTCTTATAATGGGGGAGAGTTGTAACAACCCAAATGCAACTTTCGAATCTTGTAACCGTTTCCATGAGCCCAAGCTTGTACGCCATGTCATCATTTGACTTGAGTAATAATGGTTTGCTTCATCACATTCACTTGTGAATCATGGCATCATGGCATCCATTTCATTTTGTTGCATCATGATATGTTTGAGTGTAAGTGTGTTGTGGTGATGTGCTTTGCAACTTAGTGGCATGACCTTGTTTGAATTAACTAAAATCAATTCCAAATGAAACCCCTTACTCCTTCCTATTTTATTCTTAATTTTGCAAAGTGTCCCTCCCTGCCATATTTTAATGTTCCTCGTTTTTGTAAAAATCCTAAATATTGCCCTCAAGACCCCTCCAGATTTCATCCTTTTTTAGATTGATTTTGTTAGATTCAGAAATACCTCAAGTTTTAATTTAATTAAAACTTGATTAATTTTTCTTTCACTGAAATATCCAAACCAATTCTATTAAATAGAGGATAATTTTGTGAGTCCAAAACTATTTTTGTTTCACCCATAAACCCCTCTCATTTTCGTTGGGATTTTCTACAAGTTTATTTTCTTTTAAAATGTAAAAAAGAAAACTCACACAGGGAGAGAGAGAGAGAGAGAGAGAGGAGGGCGTAGCCCAGCACGCCCAGCCGAGCAACCCAGCCTGCTTCGCACTCGTGCCCATTGCCTTTTCTCACCCGCGAACCAACTCTTCCCTCGACACGTACGCGACACGTGGTAAAGTTGGTCCCGCATGTAAGCCTCGGCGCTGATTCAACACTAGCCCACCTTTTCATCCTCCTTCAACTCGCCCATGCACATGGTGCATCCGAGAGCGCCTGAGCACCACCTCAGTGTCTCGGCCGCCTACTTAAACCCCTCTATGTCTCGAGGACCCCTAGGGATCCTCTCCTCCGTTCGCCAGCGCCGCCGGGTGAGTTAGGCCACGAGATCCACGACTCCAACCACCTCCCGAGCGCACCCGAGGGCGAGCCAATGGTGCCCCATGAGCATCGTCTTCCCCATCCGAGCATCTTCCACATTGTTTCCTACGTCGACGATGACGACTATGAGGAGCGTGGAGGCTCTACATCACCGACTTCTTCCTCCTCTTCATCTTCGGCCACCCGTACATGTTTGATCGCCAACGTGCTTGACTCCGAACCCCTCTCGGTGAGCCAAGGCCATTAGCATGTTCGGAGTGAGCATCCACTTCGTTCCTCTCCTATAATTTTGCTATTTGTTCGTCGTAGCACCGTTTGCTATGAGAGCACGAACACATCGCCATCGAACCTTGTCTCCGGAAAGGGTTTCGACCATGCCATTGTGCGTACTTGTGCGTAGGTGATCTCCATTGTGTGTAGGATCCACTCTCGCCGTCAAACGCATAGTTTGCCTGTTGTAACCTCGCGTTCGAGCTTGTCGTCGCCGCTTCTTTTCCATGTTGTCTATGTTGCCTCCATTGCCGTTTGGTGGCGTGAGCTGCACATGTAGGTGCGGTTGTTCCTTGTGAGTCGATTGCATCCATCTGCTGCGTGGTTTGGTCATTGGAATAGCTCCAGTGCCTCCACCGCCGTCTACGTTCCTCGTTGGCGCCCTGCCTTGTTCGTTTGTTGTTTGAGTCGTTGACTTGTGGGTCTAGGTGGACGCCAGGGTTATGTCAAGAGGGCTCGATCCCCTCCCTTAACAAGTAACTTATTCTAGCCCGACTGGTTCGACTGAACAAGCTCGATCGCAGCGAACCGGGTTCGATCCCTCATGGACGCAGTGTTTTTCCACCCATTTTTTGCTAAATACGTGTCACTCACACGGAGGCCCCACGTGTGAGTGACACTAATCCTTTCCCTCTTTGTGGTGACCCCAGGGCCCACCTGGCAGTCTAAGTGGCTGGGTAACCCTAGCTATTTGTATTATTTTATATTTTTTGAATTGTATTTTTTGTTTCTCTGATTTCCAAAAAAATGATTAAACTTTCTTAAACTGTTTATGGTACATTTTCCTACACTAACATAGCCATATTATATATGTATTAGGGGTATAAAATCCAAGGAATCTATTTGTTCCATTAGTTTTACCATTTGTGCAAGTTTAAGTGCATGTTATTTTTGGTGTGATGCCATTTTGTTTATGTTGTTTGATTTAATGCATGCACCCTATGAAATAATTTTGAACATGAGATATGCCCTTTGTCATGTGGACTAGCCGCTGGTATTTTTGTTTGCCATGAAAATCCATGTTTAGGTGTTATTTTCTTGTTGCCAACATGCCACAAAAATGTTGTTGTTTTGAGATGCTAAAATAATTCTAATTCTAAATTTTTTTATATTTTCCTGTTGTTTTGCCATGTGAATTGTTATTTATCTACATCTCATTTGTGTTGCTCCCATGGATTGTTTTGCAAAGCATGTCATGGGATATTATTTTTTGCCATTATTTTCCATATATAGGACTCACATCATAGATATTTCTGTTGTCAACCATGTTAATCTGTTTAAAACTACTGCTCTTGCACCCTGTTATATTCACCAAGTCTGAGAATGTGTTTATTTCTGAATGCCTTAGTATGTTAATGCTAGCCATGTTTTTGTGCACAACTAGATAATGCTCATGTTGAAAGAAATGAAGTGCATCGTATAAACTACCATGCTCTAAATTTTCATGCCATGATAATTCGTATAGCATATAAATTTCATGCTGGAAATATGCCTTCAGGTTAAAACTATTTGTGAAAAACTGTTATTTTCACTAAGTCTCTAAATGTTGTTTTATAGTCATGTTGTGAGCTACCTACATATTGATCCATGGCTGTTTTGAGTATGATTACTTTTGATGTCATTAAGTGTATGTTACATGCTACTACCCCATACTTTGTTTGTGAATTTTAGATTCCTGTAACTTGTCATTTTGATGTGTGTAAAATGCTATGTTGCTATTTTTGATAGATTGCATTGCATAATTGTTTTGGACTTTGTGTGAGTTCTATCCATTTTTTCATGATCTTTAGGTCCATTTCACCTAGAATTTCATTTTCAATCCACCAGCATACTTGGAATACAAAGCAATTTCCCATAGCCTCTCTCAATTATGGTTTGATATTGTTTCCTTCCTTACCTTGTCATGAGTGCCCTGATAGTTCTGTAACTCCGATTGCAACGTTCTTCATATGCATTTGCACCACTTTCATGTGTATAATCCATTTTTTCCATGTTCATGCATGTAAAAATGATTAATCTTGAGGTTCTATCTAGAATGTAAATAACCAAATAACTTGCAAGAAAAGGTGACTAGTGTAGGGTTGCATGCCATGTTCAACACATGATCATGCATGATAATTTTTTGTGCATTACACCATGGATGTGTGTTCACTGGATGTTGTTATTTATTTTTTATAGCATCGGGTGATGGGAACGAGTATGAGGAACTTGCCGAGGATGTTTTCAAAGAGCAAGAGTACTATCCCACCGAAGAAGCACAAGGCAAGATGATCATCACCCTTGGTAGCGTTTCTAATTTTGCTATGCCAAGTTGTCTTGTTTCTATCATTATGTCTTGTTGCCTACCACTTGAATGTCAAACCTCCCGAAATGCCATGATAAGCCTCTAACCCCTCCATATCCTAGCAACTCGTTGTTTGGCTACGTTACCGCTTGCTCAGCCCTTCTTATAGCGTTGCTAGTTGTAGGTGCAGGTTGATCCATGTGACAACATGGATATCTCGGGATATCACCATCTTATTGCTATTTAATTAAATGCACATATATACTTGGTAAAAGGCGGAAGGCTTGGTATTTGCTCAGTGTTTTGTTCCTCCTTTGCCGCCTACTTTCCGTTTACCGATGGTATGTTTCATATTGAGTGCTCCTAACATGCTTGGGGTTGTTATGAGGACCGCCTTGATAATTCTTTTTGGGATAAAACTCTTCCGCAAGGCCAAACATTGGTACTATATTTTCTTAGCTACCTAATAAAATGTATAAAGCTTAGCTACACCATGAGTGTTGGTCCTTCTACTTAGCATTCGGCACTGCCGTCTCGGGGCAACTTGAATATCTGGCTATGATCCACTATGCATAGACGGTTGTGTCCTAAGAACATGACATGCGGCTCATATCGAGTTCATCGACACATCAGGTGGTCTTGGTGGATTTTATTTGCCCTTCTCGAATGTATTGTGCACCGGGACTCCGAGGATACCTTGGGCTACCTCGATGTTAAGGTTTCCCATTGCAGCTTATGGCTAGTTTGTGATGGATGATTTGGAGCACCCCTTTAGGGTTAAATCTTTCGAAGAGTCATGCCCGCAGTTATGTGGAAATTTGGAGATTATTTAACACCCAATTATAGAAAACTTGAAGTAAACTCAACTAAAATGCACCAACCATGTGTGTAACCATGATCGTCTCTTTTCGAGGGAGTTTAGAAGTAGAACACGGTGGGGTTATGTTTGAATCGTAAGTAGGTGTTCAGGATCGCTTCTTGATCATATTTTTAGTTTACGTGTGTCATGCATAAATTCTCATCTTATTCTTGTACTCATAAGTTAGCCACCCAAATATATTCTTAGTGTTGCTACAACCTCAACGCTTAACTATGCCTCACCTAATAAATTAATTAGACTCAACATCTTGGGCGATGAGATTGTTGAATCCCTTTGGCTCACAAGTTACTACCACAAACATGTATAGGTATAGACAAGGTTAATCCAAATGATGCTTCCCAGCTCTAATGGTAGTATGATGAGGAGCCTCGGCATATGTATGTCACCTATCCGAACGAGTAGTGGGACCCTTTGTCGTCCTCCTAGGCATAGCGAGATAGATTTCATTTGCTTGTATCGTTTTAGATGTTTGCATGGATGATTGTATGAATTATGTAAGGTAGAATGTGGCGAGTGTAAGCCAACTCATATACTCTCCTATTCTATTCCATGTATGTGCCATGATGTCTATACTTGCGAAAGAAGGAGATGCACTTCTATCCCTATCAAGGCTTTGGGCCCGGATGAGGATAGTATTGTATATTGGGTGTTACTCTCTCTCTTTCTCCCTCTCTCTCACTCCCTTTCTCTCTATCTCTCTATCTATCTATCTATCTTTATCTATCTAATCCCTAATAGCCCTAATATATATTACTCTCCCCCTTTGGCGTCAATATACCGAAAAGATCAAATGATCTAGTACTAATCATCGCTCCGGGCTTGATCCACAGCTGCTGGTGATGAAGTCATGTGGCTAACAGCTCCTACGTGGGTTGATGGGATAGAGAAAAGTTCATGTGTGAATGCATCTAAAGATGCCTACTACATAGGTGGTGTAGACACTAGAGGTGAAACAACAGTAGTAGTTGAGCCTGAAACTGAGTGGCAGTTAGTTGCTCATCTGAATCACTCATTCGTGCCTAAGTGTCCTCCTTAAGCTTCAGCAAATTTGTGGCCGTCTTAGTCACCTTAACTTCAAGAGCGTGGAACTTTGTTTCCATAATCCACTCGAGGCTCTCATGGTTCTTCACAAGGTTATCTATGCCTTGCTCGATCCTTTGAGTAGCTTCAAGAAGATATATCATTTGATCTCTCTTTATCTTCGGTATCTTAACACTATATGTACCTGGCACACGAGTGGTGGTATAAGCTCTCATAGCCTCACCTTGATCTAAGCAACAATAGAGGTAGGATGCACGGGATCCATAGTGATGGTGCCATCATGTAGCTTTGGCTGCAGTGGAAAGTGCTTCCATTCAAGTAGGTAGACGTTATTACCAACTTTGGAGTTGGTAAGAAACTGAATATATGGAGCATAGCCACATGAGCACTTCTGACCAACTATTTTCCTCTTCACGGTCTCAACCATAAGATCAATGATATTGAAACGAAACAATCTGTCCAAGTGGTGGAACATATCAAAGGAGTAGCCATGAATCACCTTGTCGTCTCCAGACTTGGACATCAGGGTGTATCTCATGATAGTGTTTGTAGTGGCAAGCCGTGACAATGAATAGTAGATAGATCCCAACTTGTGTTTAGGAGCATACTCAGAGGAAATATTAGTACACATGTTGGCCATAGAGTTATGGCTCATGTCGGGAGCATGATAAACATCCAAATCACTCTCACTCCATAGGGGCAAGCCAAGCAACCCTGCCTATTCTTCAACTTATGATTCATACCTCACTCCTTCTGTCATCCACTTGATCTTATCATCTGGATTGACAGGTGCAGTGGAGTAGAATTGCATAATGAGCTCGTCATTCCATGCAGTCATCTTGGTTCCGATGAAATTGTCAAGGTCTCATGCATGTTAGGGAAGTTGTATCGGTGAGCATCAATGTAATCCCACTCAACCCATCCCATTTCGCGGTGAGTTGGGCTCTTGTCAAGGAGTGTTGTACCATATAACTCATGTTGCTCCCTGGTGTGGAATATGTAGTCCACGAATGTCCACCTCCTAGTAGCACACTACTCGAATCCAGTTCTTTGTCGTCAGCCAGTTCTTTGCCGTCTGCTGGGTGATGGCAAAGAACCTCTTTGCCGTCAGTTGACACAAGGCAGACGACAAAGGGCTGACTGATGGCAAACATACTATTTTCCATGTGTCGTCCCTTTGTCGTCTGCCACCGGACGGCAAAGAGACCCCGGGCAGACGACAAAGAGGACGGGTGGGTCCCATGTCTGCCGTGTCCGACGGAAGGCAAACTCTGCCATCTGGAGGCCTTTGCCGTCCGTCATGGGGCCCTTTGCCATCGGGGGCGGACAGCAAAGGGGCCGGCCCTATAACGGCCGTCAACCCCCTCCTCGCTCACTGTCCCTCCCCCCCCCCCCCCCCGCCACTGTCTCTCTCCCCTCACCCCACTCGCCCCCGCTGCCCTCCCTCCTTGTAGCCCTCCCCTCCACCTTGCAGCCCTCCTCCACCACCCCCCCGCGGCGACCCCCTCCCTGCGGCGACCCACCCCCCGCGGCGACCCCTCCCCGCGGGGACCCCCTCCCCGTGGCGAGCCCCTCCCAGCGGCGACCCCCTCCCCGCGGCAACCCTGTCACTACGGCCCTCCACCCCCACCACAACACCTCCTAGTGAGTTCATTTTTTTCATTTCATCGCATATGTTAGTTTAGGTTACTGACAGTGTTAATTAGGTTAATATTAGTTTAGGTTAATTAGGTTACTATTAGTTTAGTGTTAATTAGGTTATTGTTAGTTTAGATTAATTAGGTTACTATTAGTTTAGTGTTAATTAGGTTACTGTTAGAAGAGGAGGAGGAGGAGGACGAGAAAAAAAGAATAATAATAATAGTAATAAGATGATAAAGAAGAAGAAGAAGAAGAAGAAGAAAAAGAGTCGAGAGGAGAAGAAGAAAGAAGAAGACCCCGACCCCCGACCCCCCGCCCACGACCCCCGACGCCCGACGCCACCAACCCCCGACGCCCGACGCCACCAACCCCCGACCCCCGACGTCACTGACACCCAACTCTCGACCCCCGACGCCCGACGCCACCAACCCCCTACGCCCGACGCCCCAACCCCCGACCCTCGACCCCCGACCCCCGACGCCACTCACACCCTACTCCCGACCCCCGACGCCCGACACCACTGACCCCCGACCCCCGACCCTCGACTCCCGACCCCCGACTCCACTAACCCCCGACGCCCGACGTCGCTGACCCTCGACTCCCGACGCCACTGACCCTCGACCCCCGACCCACGATGCCCGACGCCACTGATCCTCGACTCCCAACGCCACTAACCCTTGACCCCCGACGCCACTGACCCTCGACCCCCAACCGCCGACCCCCGACCCCCGACCCCCGACGCCACTAACTCCCAACCATGGACCCAAGACACCTCTTTGGCCTCTTGTTGATCGAAAAGACCCCAACCCCCGACGCTAGTGACCCTCGACCCCCGACGACACTGACCCCCGACCATCGACGTATTTAACCTGACTCCCGACCACCGACACCCGACACCACCGACCCTCGACGCCACTAAGCCCCGACCCCCGACACCTCTTCTACTTACTGTTGAACGAGAAGGTGCTTTTCGGCCTTCTAGAGGCCCACGGGGTCATAGTTTTGTAAATTATGAGTTAGGTCACATATTTTCCGATTATGTTAATTCTAAAAACATCATATTTGTGTTGATCGTGTGAATTTCAATGTGCAGTTGTTTGATGACCTCCACGTACGTTGGACGAGCTCCGCCCCTGCGTTTGTTGGTGAGCACAAATGACTTCTCCTCCTACCCCCTTAATTTGCTATGTCCCGGTCTTCGTGCCGATGAAACTTGCTAGCTATAGGTTTCTTCAATCATGAGTATGCATGACCAGTATGTGTCTCCCGTTCAAAAGGGCGACATCTATAAATATGCATTTCTTTGCATATTTATAACCGCCATCCTTTCGAATTGTCCAACATTATCCATGGACAACCCGAGTATGTCTAGATTAGGTTCGTTTTCCCGTATACTGTGCTCTAGATCAGATGCAGAATTTTGTCACTGCCTCCCTATTGTTCTCCGGGTACACATCCTCTCTGCTTATTTCCGAGACGTGTATCAGGAGAACAACGGGGAGATGCTGCCGAAATTCTGCGTCGCATCTGGAGCAGAGCATGGGAAAACGAACCCAATCTACACATACTCGGGTGGGATTAGGACCTATCTTTACCTATTAGCATGTAGGTTGCATGGACGTAATAAAACTGACAAACTTGATTAGCGTATGAATATAGATGATGAATTATATATTTATTTCTTGTGCATCCATAGGTAGCTAGGCAACATGAGTGATCGTGCTTGGATGTACACTGGTCACCCTAGTCAGAAAGACATGACCCATGAATGGTTAACAAAAACCAGGGGGTTTGTGAGAGCCGCATTCGCAAATGGCCAGCAAAAAACATGGTGCCCGTGTCCCAACTGCGACAACTGGAAAAAGCAAACAGAGTTTGAAATGGGTAAACACCTGCAGAAGTGGGGTTTTACACCTAATTATATGGTGTGGACTTTTCATGGTGAGTCTGACCAACGTGCCAGAGCTGAGGTGATTCGTCATCGCACCGACGGGCATGGTACCGGGATTGAAGACATTGTGCAAGACTTTGATGATGCTCGGAATTCGGACGATGAGATGAAGGAATCTGCAAAGGCCTTCTATGAAATGTTGGAGTCTTCAAAACATCCTCTCCACGAGCAGACTGAGCTTTGTCAGCTGGATGCGATCGCGCAAGTAATGGCTCTGAAGGCTCAATTCAACCTAGGCAGAGAATGCTACAAAACAATGATGACGATATTTGGACGCTTTCTACCCAAAGGCCATGTACTGCCTGCAAACCTGTACCAGTCAGATAAAATCCTCCGTGTACTTAAGATGCCCTATGGGAAAATACATGCCTGTGAGAATGGATGTGCCTTATTTAGGCTTGAGTATGCGTCCTTGAACTATTGCCCCATTTGCAATTCTTCCAGGTATATTGTGGTAGCCAACGGTATGGGTGAGAAGAATCAGACCAAAATCCCCATTAGTGTTCTTCGGTATCTGCCAATCGTACCAAGACTTCAACGTCTTTTCATGGTCGAAGAGACGGCCAGACAGATGACATGGCACAAATTGGGCAAAAGAACCGAACTAGATGCGGATGGGAACAAGATGCTGGTACACACTTTAGATGGTTTTGCGTGGAGGCACTTCGATGCATTACATAAGGATAAATCGGAAGATCCAAGGCAACCTAGAGTTGCCATCAGCACGGATGGGTTCAATGTGTATGGTATGACGGCAGCACAATACAGTTGTTAGTCTGTATTTGTCATTCCACTCAATTTGCCACCCGGAGAGATTATGAAAAGAAAGAACATTTTCCTGACGTTGATAATTCCACGGCCCAACTATCCGGGGAAGAATATGAATGTGTACATGCAGCCGCTTAAGGATGAGTTCAAGAAGCCTAGGATAATGGGATCAAGACCTACGACGCGGCTACCTAAACAAATTTCAAAATGCATGTGTGGTACATGTACTCGACGCATAATTATCCGGTGTTTGCGCTATTCGCTGGCTGGTGTGTGCATGAAAGGTTCCCGTGCACCACATGCAAGGCAGCTCTTCAGTTCCGTTGGCTGCAGGCTGGTCGCAAGTTTTCTTGCTTCGACATGCATAGACAATTTCTGGATCCTAACCATAAGTTCAGAAAAGACAAGAAGAATTTCATCAAAGGTACAGTTGACAAAAACATTGCACCCAAGATCACGGGAAGACGAGGAAAGGGGAGGACTTTAACCCAAGCGAGGGGCCTATTGATCCAGAGCTGGTGATGATAGCTGGCAACGAGAGGCCCCATGGCTCGATCGCCATTGGAGACGGCCTTATACGTTGTGCTAGCACTCTCCAGCAGATAAAGGCACGCCAAACGAGCTCCTGTCCAGAGATAACACCTCGTCCACGGCCAGTCGAGCTTGTCATCGAGGTTAGTTTAATGGACTCAACTATCTTTCTGCATTATGTTGTGCGTTGGAACCAATATGATTACAATGCTAACAATGAGTTGTGTTGCAGGCTGCTATTCTGAAAGAGAGAGAGGCAATGCAGGCGGTTATGGCGGACAAGGATAAGGAGATGAGGGAGCTGGAAGAGAGGACGACAGCGTTGGTGGAGGCGGAGAGGGCACGGAATGATGCGTCTAACAGGGACATATACGAGCTCTTCGTGGTAAGTTTCTTCTTCATATTATTTCAAATCTTGCATTTTAATGTCCGTTTCATTAATAACTAAAAAGTTTGACTTGTCGAAACCGAATGTACAGTCTATGTGCAAGAAGACCGGCCAAGTCCCTCCGGTGATGCCAGTCATTAACATGGTGGGGACGGTGAGTTTCATTTCAGTGCAGTGATCTTCAGAGTGTCCTCATGCTAACGACACATTGCAAATGATGTTTGGTGCATAGTATCTCCCGAAACGCATCGCACGACCCTTCTACCGTGGAGCCTTCTCTAGGGCAGCCTTCTCCAGGTGAAACAAGCCAGAGCCACCGTGCTTCACCGTCGTGATGACGATAATGGTATGCTATTTCTAGTGTTTTAATAAAAATTACATATACTTAGCTAGGTTCTCTCCTAAATGACATAATAAGGCTTAGGTAGCTCCAAGATGACCTATTCCCCCTAACTTAGGTATTAAATGGCCTATAATTAGCTTAGCTAGATCCAAAATGGCTTAATAAGCATAGTTTCCTCAAGAATGACCTATTTTACCCAAGTTAGCTCCGAAATGACCTATAGTTAGCTAGGCTTCCACCTAAATGACATAATTAGCTTAGTTAGCTCCAAAACGGTCTATTTAATAAAAATGACATATACTTAGCTAATTATCCTCGAAATGACATAATTAGCTCCAAAATGACAAACACTTAGCTAATTATCCTCCAAAATGACATATTTAACCCAAGTTAGCTCCGAAACGACATATAGTTAGCTAGGCTTCCACTAAATGACATAATTAGCTTAGTTAGCTCCAAAATGACCTATTTAATAAAAAATTACATATACTTAGCTAAGTTCTCTCCTAAATGACATAATAAGGCTTAGGTAGCTCCAAGATGACCTATTGCCCCTAACTTAGGTATTAAATGGCCTATAATTAGCTTAGCTATATTCAAAATGGCTTAATAAGCATAGTTTGCTCCGACATGACCTATTTTACCCAAGTTAGCTCCGAAATGACCTATAGTTAGCTAGGCTTTCACTTAAATGACATAATTAGCTTAGTTAGCACCAAAATGGTCTACTTAATAAAAATGACATATACTTACTAATTATCCTCAAAATGACGTAATTAGCTACAAAATGACATATACTTAGCTAATTATCCTCCAAAATGACATATTTAACCCAAGTTAGCTCCGAAACGACATATAGTTAGCTAGGCTTCCACCTAAATGACATAATTAGCTTAGTTAGCTCCAAAATGACCTATTTAATAGAAAATGACCTATAGTTAGCTAAGTTCTCTCCTAAATGACATAATAAGGCTAACTTAGTTCTAAGATGACCTATTCCCCCTAACTTAGGTATTAAATGGCCTATAATTAGCTTAGCTAGATCCAAAATGGCTTAATAAGCATAGTTTGCTCCGGAATGACCTATTTTACACAGGTTAGCTCCGAAATGCCCTATAGTTAGCTAGGCTTCCACCTAAATGACATAATTAGCTTAGTTAGCTCCAAAATGGTCTATTTAATAAAACATGACCTATACTTAGCTAATTATCCTCGAAATGACATAATTAGCTCCAAAAAGGCATTCTTAGCTAATTATCCTCCAAAATGACATATTTAACCCAAGTTAGCTCCAAAACGACATATAGTTAGCTAGGCTTCCACCTAAATGACATAATTAGCTTAGTTAGCTCCAAAATGACCTATTTAATAAAAAATGACCTATAGTTAGCTAAGTTCTCTCCTAAATGACATAATAAGGCTAACTTAGCTCCAAGATGACATATTCCCCCTAACATAGGTATTAAATAGCCTATAATTAGCTTAGCTAGATCCAAAATGTCTTAATAAGCATAGTTTGCTCCGGAATGACATATATTACCCAAGTTAGCTCCGAAATGACCTATAGTTAGCTAGGCTTCCACCTAAATGACATAATTAGCTTACTTAGCTCCAAAATGGTCTATTTAATAAAATATGACCTATACTTAGCTAATTATCCTTGAAATGACATAATTAGCTCCAAAAAGGTTTTCTTAGCTAATTATCCTCCAAAATGAAATATTTAACCCAAGTTAGCTCCGAAACGAAATATAGTTATCTAGGCTTCCACATAAATGACATAATTAGCTTAGTTAGCTCCAAAATGACCTATTTAATAAAAAATGACCTATAGTTAGCTAAGTTCTCTCATAAATGACATAATAAGGCTAACTTAGCTCCAAGATGACCTATTCCCCCTAATGTAGGTATTAAATGGCCTATAAATAGCTTAGCTAGATCCAAAATGGCTTAATAAGCATAGTTTCCTCCGGAATGACACATTTTACCCAAGTTGTCACATCCCTAACCCTTAAGCAAGTTAGCCTTGTGCTCATGTCTTCTTTGCATTGCATCTAAGAAGTTTCAACAAGAACAACAAAGTGGCAAAGGAAAAACTCAAAACCCTAGCCACTATTTCAAATAAAGGATTTCTCAAACTAGTTAAAATCGATGAACCCAAAATGGCCTCAAGAAATGTTCAAACTTTCTGATAAATCATGAAAGTAAATGAGAATTGGAGAAAACTATTTTCTTGACACATTAAGCATTTTAAATTAATGCAAAAGCCACTGGTTTCAAACTTTAAATTTGAAATCAGAAACTATAAATTTTCAAAAATGTTGAAAACTTTGGAAATGGATGGGAATATTATAACAAATAATCAGGTGTGTCTAAAATAATTTTTACCACCTTTTTGGAGCTGAAATAAATAGCAAAACATTAGTTAACAAAACAGAACAAAACAGAAAAGAAAAAAAGAGGAAGAAAACCTTACCTGTCGCCTAGCCTGGCCCGACCCATCTCCCTAGCTCGTCCCCTCCCTCGCGCCAGTAGGAGCAGGAGGTGGCCGCCGCCTCCTCCGGCGCGGCCACGCACCTGTGCGCCTGCCTGGCCGCCGCCTCGCGCTGGCAAGGCCAGGGATAAGCCCCCCGCGGCCTCCTCTATCCATTCCCAGCGCTAACTCTCTCCCTCCTCTCAGATCTTGCCATCCTCCCTGCTGCCGCCATTGGAGCCGAGCTCGAGCTCGATCCGCAGCACCTCTAGCCATGGGAACCCTCCTCCGAGTAGTCTGTTAGCTCCGCCTCGTCGCCCTGGTCATCTCTGCAGAAGCCGAAGCTTCCCCGAGCTCTGCATCGCCCCCAACGCCATCGCCTTCCACCTCCGGCCGTCGGACCTCTCCCGTCGATTCGCTACCTCCGGCGCATCCCCGAGCCCCTCAACAGCAACATCGGAACCGCCGTGAGCTCGTCGTCGTTTCCCCTCTCGCCCCACGCTCTCCCATGCATCGTAGCCTCGTTCCCCCCAAGGCCGAGAGCTTCTCGCCGCCGGTCATGTCGTCGGCGTCGCTGTGGTGTCTGATCCACGCGCTCGAGCTAGGATTCGAGCTCCTGGAGCCTCCAGGAGTGCGATGAGCCCTCCAGCTGCCCTCCCCGTGCCCTAGAGCCATCTCTCGTAGAAGGCCGAGCTTCGGCCGCCGCTTCGGCTCATCGCCGGCGCCTCTTCCGGCGACCCTAGCCTCCCCTGATGCCCCTGCCAGATCGGCCACTTCACCAGCGTTCCGTAGCTGCAAACCGCGTTCAAATTGGTGTTATGCAGCGCCGATTAGGTCGACTCCGGCGAGCCCTCCGCCGCGGGCTTGGTCGCCGGCGACCACCCTCCGGTGGGCGTCGACGTGGCCGACCATTAGGGCGTAATTGCCCTCCCCTCAGTCGATGTCAGAGGGCCCCACGCCTGGTCAAACCCCAATTAGGGGCTGGTCAGCACGGGATTAGTCCCAGAGAGGCTGACTAGTGGGGCCCCCCTGTCAGGTTTGACCTGAACAGGTCGGCTGACCTGCTGATGTCAGCCTGATGCAATAAATAGAATTTCGAGTATAGAAATAATTCCAGTAAATTGCTAAAACTTGTAAAAATCATAGAAATTAATCTGTAACTCCAATGAAAATAATTTATATATGAAAATGTATCAGAAAAATTCAAGGATTCTGATTATGCCATTTTCAACCATGTTTGAAAAAGTTACAGAACCCTAAATTGTGGAATAAGGAATAATTCAATTCTTATAATTACTTCTTAAATGGAATTTGGAAAATATTCAAATTTCATTATGAATGCAATGATCACACACTGTCCTAGTTACAAATCAGTACCCTAACATGACATCTCATGCATGTTAACATCAAGTTGATCTGAGCATCAGGTCGAATCAATTAAAACGGTATCCGAATACCCCGTTTGAATTGATATTCGAATGTGATTCAAATCAACTCTAAACCTAATACATATTGATTATAATAACTTTTCACCTTGCATTCTCATGCCATGCTCATGCATCATTTTGATTGCATATGATTGTTATTGAATGTTGCCATTCATTTCGGTAGGCTCCGCACCCCCGGATTCCACCGAATATCCGTCTGACGGATATCGTTCCTCCTCTGAGCAACAAGGCAAGCAACCCTTTTGATCATCCCGATAATTCCCATGTTCTTGCTCCTGCACTTATTTATTGCATTAGGATCAAACGCTTCAACTGCTTTTGCCACATTAGTTGAACCCACTTCCTTTGCATGACCTAACCTTGTCATAGTAAATAGCAAAACCTTGCAACCTAGCATACCTGATAGTTGCTTGAGCTATGATGTGTCTTATCCTGCTATGCATGCTATACTTAGAGTTGTGTATGGTCTTTCATCTGGGAGATGAACAGAATTGTGAGAATGTGTTCGGTAAGTAAAGATTGTGCGTTGAACTTGATTTGGTAAAGGTACCGGTGAAAGGCTGTGTAGGAGTACATGGCGGGTTGTTTCATTGGAACCGTCCTTAGGAACTGAGTTCCGTGTATGTCATCCAAGACTAGATACTACCACATGCTGGGCCCTGAAATATGACCCCGCTCGGCCTATTAATCGCGTAGTACTCGGTCCAGGAGTTGCAAGTAGTTTCTGGTGTTTATAGTAATGCTGGAGGCCGTGCATGGTGCTGACCTGAGAGGTGGACCATGATGCGGTAGGCAGTGGCACGGTGTACCAAGTGGCACCCGGATGGTGGGCTTGGGAACCCTGCGCACATCGTTTGAGGCCGTGGCGGAAACCTCGGCCGGACTTCCGTACGGGTTACTCTCAGATAGGCGATAAACCTGGACTAGGTACTAGTGTGGTTAACGGTCGTGGCCGACTCCCTCGCTGGGCTTCCGCTTGAAGGTTGCCGAGGTGCATGACATGCACATGGCGATAAGTGGCGAGAGCGTGTGTGACGAAGTACACCCCTGCAGGGTTATGATCTATTCGAATAGCCGCGTCCGCGGATATGGACTACTTGGAGACATATGTTGTTCATAGATAACTTCAATGGCTACTCATAAAATTGCCAAGATAAGCGTGAGTGTCGTGGACGGAATTTCCGTACGGAGACGGAATGATTCCACGATAGAGTATTGTTGTGGTGTTAGTGGACTCGTGTGCAAGAAATCAAGTTGTCAAAATTATTTAAAAATGCAAGTTGTCTAGCCACGAGTCAAATGTTGGCTTTCCGCATGAAACCCCACAACACCTTTTGATACGTTGCATGAGTAGTTAGTTATCCTAAAGTCTTGCTGAGTACCTTTGTACTCATGTTTGGTTAATACATGTTGTAGAGGTTTCTAATGACCCTAATGGAGGGTTCTTCGTAGACATCGACGACGACAAGTAGCTGGTATCCCAGCTACGATCTGGCCCTACGTCGGCTCTGTAGTATAGTCAGGCCATGTGCCTTATAGTTGCCCTCTCTGTACCCAGACAGTTTATAACTCTTCCGCTGGCTTGTAATTGAATGACTGCTATCATGGGTCGTGAGACCCTTGATGTGTAATATTATGTGTGTGGCTCTTCCGAGCCTCTTAAATAAAGTTTGTATGTTTATGGTTATGTTGTGATGCCATCGATGTATCTATACATATCGGTATGCCATGCGTACGTGTGTCGTACTTGATATGTATGGGGTTCGATTACCTAGTCGTGAACTTTAGTAGCACTCCTTACAAGGAAATGCCCCTTTGTGATCCAACGAGCCTTGGTAGTTCGCTACTGCTCCGGACACAGTGGTTGACCGGCATGTGTCCTTCTTAGCTGCTGTGTCTGTCCCCTTTGGGGAAATGTCACGCGATGTAATGGAGTCCTTGTAGCTTGCTACGACTCGTCTACATTCGCTGATGACCGACACCTGCTTTGTTGGGTCATGTATGTCTGTCCTTGTGCGGTACTGCCACTTTGGTTTATGACTAGACATGTCGATCCGGGTTCTTTGACATTGGATTGCTAGCGGCACCATCGCATACGTGAGTCAAAAGACGCAAACGGTCCCGGCTAAGGTAAGGCTGCAGCCGTGGAGTTAACCGTGCGTGAGACCACAAAGCAATGCGATGTGTTACAGGCTGGATTCCTATGGCTTAGGATCGGGGTCCCGACAGCATTGGTATCAGAGCCTGACTGACTGTAGGATTACTAAGCCAAACTGGTCGAAGTTGAGTCTAGAATTGCTTTAGTTATATATATGGGAATTGTTTGTGGAAGGGAACGTAAGACTCTTGTTCTCTTCTCAAGTTATTCTATTCTGGTCATTCTCGTCTTTTCTGCGGGAATTAAGGACTAGGTTACTCATCTTCTCCTAGCCTCGTGTTTCTGATCGGTAGATTATAGGACTACGGGTCAAGAGACATTGGGTTTCTTCTATTCCTAGGAAAAAGGAAGTAAGTTGATGATCAGAGAGTTGAACTTGATAGTTGAGTGGTTACGCTATTCCATTTTGGGTTGTCTCAAAATTTGTTTTTGAGCATTTACAGCAGTTATGCTGCCCAATTTTGCATTCGGAGCTCTAATGCTTTTGCATTACTCTCTATTACGGATGCCTGGCCGTCCTACTCGTCAGGTGGTACGTCTGACCAGGTGCATTGATGTACCGGGTCATACGGCCATGCTGGTCAGGGTGATGTCGGTGTGCGGTTACTGCTGGTACCCCGAGTACACAATGGAGGAACAGTACCGAGACTTCAACCAGAGCCAGTACATCTGCACTGTTAGGGTATTTCCAAACTACCCTGGAGCGGAGAAGCCAATCCATTGGTCCTATGGGTTGGGGGTCACTGTTGACATGGCAGTATAGGATGCTGCCTACTCAATGCTGACCATTATGAGAGCGAGGCATGCACTGCTGCAGAATTCAGAGTTCTGCTATGTTCCGGCCTCTCAGCCTGGTGAAGAGGGATACCTCACTGGAGTCTATTTTGATTCTTCTATGGAGGATCCACTACTGCAGTCCACTGTTGAGATGCTAGAGAACAGAGACAAGGATGCTCGTGCTCTCCCCATGGAGCTTTATGCTACCCGTGCCCGTCTGTGGACAGCTTTGACGCAGCTGGCACCGGTAGTCCAGACAGGGTATGGAGAGCTGGAGATGCTGAACCCTGTTAGGACCCATCTTCCGGCCCACGTTGACTGGCCAGCTATAGGAGGAGTCACACCTCTTCGGGGACCCCTCTTACCACCAGTCAGGGGACCAAGGCCACATCCGTGTCCTTATGGATCCCAGGGATCTCAGGCTAGAGTGTTTCCTGATCCGCAGGTTGAGCTTCCAGGTCATGGAGGTAAACTCTGTGAGATGTTCTATGCGGATGCCTGAGCTATGAGCGGAAGGATAGCATGGTAGTAGCCGTACGTTCACAGTCCTGCGTGACTTGTGAAGTATGCCTGTAATGTGAAATGAATTCCGGAGGCCTAGATAAATAATGTATAGGAAGCTTGTAAGCCTCTGATGAGTAGTTTCATAATTTCAGTAGTTTGCTCTTCGGTTAAGGTTGTACTGAACTACGTAAGGGTGTGTATGAACCATGGTGTATATATAGCAGTTGCTTGTTACCATGCTGTTCGGATATTCATTTCCGCATTCCGTGTGTTCAGTACATTCTTAATCCATAGTTAGTATTGATATGATATTGGTCTAAGCTATGAGTTTGTTTGTCAGGATGGTGTTCACCAGGTTGAACCGTGCCCCTGCTCATGAGCAAGGTGAGGGTAGTCAAGCGTCGCAGGAAGACCTGCCTCACCCGCCTTCTCTGGTGGAAGTGATGCTTGAGGTAGAGAGAAATAAAAGAGAGACCAACCGACTGTTAGAGCGTATTGAGCAGAATACGGCTCGACGGCCTAGGAATGTCGTAGTGTCCCTCAATGACTTTGTGAAGTTGAATCCTCCAAAGTTTCATCATTCCGTCGATCCCCTCGACGCTGATGACTGGCTGTGCAGCATCTCACGCAAGATTCGCTCTGTGAATGTGTCTGAGGCCGACAAGGTGACCTTTGCGGCATATTTCCTGGAAGGACCCGCCAATCTGTGGTGGGAGAATTTTGAAGCTATGCGTCCTGCTGAAACAGTGGCCACATGGGCAGACTTCAGTGCAGCTTTTCGTCTGCACCATATTCCAGAGGGCCTGATGGACAGAAAGAGAGAGGAGTCATGTGCCTTCACTCAGGGCAAGTTGTCTGTGGATGCCTATAGCCGCGAGTTCGGTAACCTCGCCCTCTATGCAACAGAGGAGGTGTGTACTGACGCCAAGAAGGAAGCAAGGTTTCGTAAGGGTCTGAGCCCTGAGCTCCGTCGTGATCTGCGCCTCCATGAGTGTGCAAGCTTTCAAGCCCTAGTCAACAAGGCGATCAGTGCCGAGACTGGTCATACTGACTTCAAAGCCACAAGGAAGCATTCCCGTGACTTTGGCTCGTCTTCTGGTTCCGCGTTTCCAAAACGCAGGCTGTGGGTTCCAAACAGTTCTCTGCCGCCAAGATACACTCCGAGGCCATCCTACGTGGCGCCTCAGACGAATCAGGCCAACCCTCCAGCAAAAGCTTATGGTGGTCCAGCTAGCAATGCTGCACCACGTGCCAACCAGGTGATATGCTACAAGTGTGGAGAACCAGGGCACTATTCCCGTGAGTGTCCTCGGAATGTGGGTGCCAAGCAACCTGGAAAGTCCGTCGGGCAAGCCAAGTCGGGCAAAGCTTTTTATGTGAAGCCAACTCCTGCACGTGGCCGTGTAAACTATGTGTCAGCAGAAGAAGCTGCAGAGGATCCCGACATCATGCTGGGTACGCTTCTTGTTAATCATCACTCAGCGTCCGTTCTCTTTGACACTGGGTCTTCTCATTCCTTCATTTCAGAAAGTTATGCACAGTTGCATAACATGTCTTTTTGTGATATGCCAATCCCATTGGTTGTCCAAACCCCTGGTAGTAAATGGCAAACCTCTAGGATAACCTATGACAATGAAATTCTAGTAGATAGGCTAGTTTTTCTAGCCTCATTGATAGCATTGAAATCTTCGGATATTAATATCATCTTGGGCATGGACTGGATGTCAGCTCACTATGCCAAGATTGATACTCACTCTAGAAATGTCCAGCTTACCCATCCCTCGGGTGAGATAGTAAATGTCTCCACTCCAGTTGCCAAATGCCAACTCTATTCCCTAAATGCCAACCCTCTTCCGGAACTTGAAGACATTCCGGTAGTCCGTGACTTTCCGGATGTTTTTCCAGAGGAACTGCCAGGAATTCCACCTGACAAAGATGTAGAGTTTGTGATAGATCTTGTTCCGGGAACTGTCCCAATAGCCAGAAGACCTTATAAGATGGCACCCCTGGAGCTAGCCGAACTTAAGAAGCAATTAGATGAGGCTTTGAACAAGGGTTTCATTCGTCCTAGCTCTTCTCCTTGGGCTTGCCCCGTCCTCTTCGTCAAGAAGAAAGACGGAACGGATCGGATGGTTGTAGATTACCGACCAGTTAATCTGGTCACCATAAAGAACAAGTATTCGCTCCCCAGGATCAATGACTTATACGATCAGCTCGCTGGATCCTCGGTCTTCTCCAAAATGGATTTGAGGTTGGGATACCATCAAATCAAGATCAAGAACGGGGACATTCCAAAAACGGCTTTTGTTACTCGTTATGGCCAATATGAGTACACCGTTATGTCCTTCGGTTTAACCAATGCCCCAGCCACCTTCTCTCGGCGGATGAATTCAATCTTCATGGAGTATTTGGATAAATTCGTCGTAGTATACCTCGATGATATTCTCATCTACTCGAAGAATGAACAAGAACATGCCGAGCATCTAAGGCTGGTATTGATGAAACTTCGAGAGCATCGCCTTTATGCCAAATTGTCAAAATGTGAATTCTGGTTATCAGAAGTGACCTATCTAGGCCACGTAATCTCTGGTAAGGGTATTGCTGTCAATCCCGAGAGAGTTCAAGCTGTCCTTGATTGGACTCAACCTGAATCGGTTAAGCAAGTTAGGAGTTTTCTTGGTCTAGCGAGCTATTGTCGCCGCTTTGTCGAGAATTTCTCCAAGGTTGCAAAGCCTCTAACTAAACTCCTCAAGAAAGATAAAAAGTTCGAGTGGACACCACAGTGTGAGCATAGTTTTCAGGAACTGAAAAGACGCCTGACTTCCGCACCTGTGTTGCTACCGCCAGATTTTTCTAAGGACTTTGTTATCTATTGTGACGCCTCGCGACAAGGATTAGGTTGCATTCTCATGCAAGATCGTCATGTGATCGCATACGCCTCTCGACAGTTGCGTCCACATGAGGATAATTATCCCACACATGACCTTGAGCTTGCAGCTGTGGTCCATGCACTAAAAACCTGGCGACATTACCTTCTGGGTAATCGTTGCGAAATATTCACTGATCACCAAAGTCTGAAATATATCTTCACCCAGCCGGATTTGAATCTCAGGCAAAGACGGTGGGTTGAGTTGATCTCGGATTACGACTTAGGGATAACTTACACCCCGGGGAAGGCCAATGTTATGGCCGATGCGCTAAGTCGTAAATCTTATTGTAACAACTTGATGCTACAACAAGGTCAACCACATCTCCATGAGGACTTTCGGAAGTTGAATCTTCATATTGTTCCTCAAGGATTCCTTTCTACCCTGGTGGCGAAGCCTACTCTTAAGGATCAAATTATAGCTGGCCAAAAGCGTGACAAGGGTATATCACGGATCAAGGAGAATATTTTTAGCGGAAATGCTAAAGAATTTTCCATGAACGATCTAGGTGTTGTGATCTTCCAGAATCGTTTAGTGGTTCCTAAGAACCCACATCTAAGGCAGTTAATCCTTAAGGAGGCTCATGATTCTCCTCTCACCATTCATCCCGGTAGTACTAAGATGTATCAGGACCTACGCCAGAGGTTCTGGTGGACTAGGATGAAGAGGGAAATTGTTGAGTTCGTTGCTAACTGTGACGTTTGTCGTCGAGTTAAGGCAGAACATCAAAGGCCTGCTGGCACCCTTCAGCCTCTAGCTATTCCTGAATGGAAATGGGATAAAGTTAGCATGGATTTCGTTACCGGATTTCCCAAGACCAAGAAGGGGAATGATGCTATCTTTGTGGTCATCGACCGTCTTTCCAAAGTGGCTCATTTTCTTCCTGTTCGTGAGAGTATAACAGCTAGCCAGCTAGCAGAGTTATATATCTCCCGAATAGTGTCTCTTCATGGTGTTCCCCTGGAGATTAACTCGGACCGTGGAAGTATCTTTACTTCTCGCTTCTGGGAAAGTTTTCAGAATGCCATGGGGACTCACCTATCTTTTAGCATTGTTTTCCATCCCCAATCAAGTGTTCAAGTAGAAAGAGTGAATCAAATCCTAGAAGATATGCTCCGAGCTTGTGTTATTTCATTCGGTATGAATTGGGAGAAGTGCCTTCCATTCGCCGAATTCGCTTATAACAATAGTTACCAATCAAGTTTGGGCAAAGACCCTTTTGAAGTTCTCTATGGACGAAGATGTCGGACACCTCTTAATTGGTCAGAAACCGGAGAGAGGCAACTCTTTGGTCCGGATATGATCCCGGATGCAGAAGAGCAGGTTCGCATTATTCGTGAAAAGTTGAAAACAGCCCAGTCTCGTCAAAAGAGCCAATATGATCATCATCATAAGGCTGTGACCTTTGAAGTTGACGAGAAGGCTTACCTTCGGGTTACACCTTTGAAGGGTACCCATCGTTTTGGTATCAAGGGCAAGTTGGCTCCTCGTTACATTGGTCCTTTTCGCATTCTTGCCAAACAAGGAGAAGTTGCCGACCAGTTGGAACTTCCTCCGCATCTTTCCAAGGTTCATGATGTTTTCCACGTCTCGCAACTCACGCGTTGCTTTTCGGATCCTATCCGTGAAGTGGACCACGAAACGCTTGATCTCCAAGATAACCTTTCATACCGAGAATACCCCGTGCGTATTCTTGATCAAGCTGAGCATACCACTCGACGTCGAAACCTCAAGTTTCTTAAAGTTCAATGGTCAAATCATTCTGAAAAGGAGGCAACTTGGGAAAGAGAGGATCGTCTCCGACTTGAGTATCCCGCGTTATTCCCGACGACTTCAAAATCTCGGGACGAGATTCTTTTGAGTGGGGGTGAGTTGTCACATCCCTAACCCTTAAGCAAGTTAGCCTTGTGCTCATGTCTTCTTTGCATTGCATCTAAGAAGTTTCAACAAGAACAACAAAGTGGCAAAGGAAAAACTCAAAACCCTAGCCACTATTTCAAATAAAGGATTTCTCAAACTAGTTAAAATCAATGAACCCAAAATAGCCTCAAGAAATGTTCAAACTTTCTGATAAATCATGAAAGTAAATGAGCATTGGAGAAAACTATTTTCTTGACACTTTAAGCATTTTAAATTAATGCAAAAGCCACTGGTTTCAAACTTTAAATTTGAAATCAGAAACTATAAATTTTCAAAAATGTTGAAAACTTTGGAAATGGATGGGAATATTATAACAAATAATCAGGTGTGTCTAAAATAATTTTTACCACCTTTTTGGAGCTGAAATAAATAGCAAAACATTAGTTAACAAAACAGAACAAAACAGAAAAGAAAAAAAGAGGAAGAAAACCTTACCTGTCGCCTAGCCTGGCCCGGCCCATCTCCCTGGCTCGTCCCCTCCCTCGCGCCAGTCGGAGCAGGAGGTGGCCGCCGCCTCCTCCGGCGCGGCCACGCACCTGTGCGCCTGCCTGGCCGCCGCCTCGCGCTGGCAAGGCCGGGGATAAGCCCCCCGAGGCCTCCTCTATCCATTCCCAGCGCTAACTCTTGCCCTCCTCTCGGATCTTGCCCTCCTCCCTGCTGCCGCCATTGGAGCCGAGCTCGAGCTCGAGCCGCAGCACCTCTAGCCGTGGGAACCCTCTTCCGAGTAGTCTGTTAGCTCCGCCTCGTCGCCCTGGTCATCTCTGCAGAAGCCGAAGCTTCCCCGAGCTCTGCATCGCCCCCAACGCCATCGCCTTCCACCTCCGGCCGCCGGACCTCTCTCGTCGATTCGCTACCTCCGGCGCATCCCCGAGCCCCTCAACAGCACCATCGGAACTGCCGTGAGCTCGTCGTCGTTTCCCCTCTCGCCCCACGCTCTCCCATGCATCGTAGACTCGTTCCCCCCAAGGCCGAGAGCTTCTCGCCGCCGGTCATGTTGTCGTCGTCGCTGTGGTGTCTGATCCACGCGCTCGAGCTAGGATTCGAGCTCCTGGAGCCTCCAGGAGTGCGATGAGCCCTCCAGCTGCCCTCCCCGTGCCCTAGAGCCATCGCTCGTAGAAGGCCGAGCTTCGGCCGCCGCTTCGGCTCGTCGCCGGCGCCTCTTCCGGCGACCCTAGCCTCCCCTGATGCCCCTGCCAGATCGGCCACTTCACCAGCGTTCCGTAGCTGCAAACCGCGTTCAAATTGGTGCTGTGCAGCACCGATTAGGTCGACTCCAGCGAGCCCTCCGCCGCGGGCTTGGTCGCCGGCGACCACCCTCCGGTGGGCGTCGACGTGGCCGACCGTTAGGGCGTAATTGCCCTCCCCTCAGTCGCTGCCAGAGGGCCCCGCGCCTGGTCAAACCCCAAGTAGGGGCTGGTCAGCGCGGGATTAGTCCCAGAGAGGCTGACCAGTGGGGCCCCCCTGTCAGGTTTGACCTGAACAAGTCGGCTGACCTGCTGACGTCAGCCTGATGCAATAAATAGAATTTCCAGTATAGAAATAATTCCAGTAAATTGCTAAAACTTATAAAAATCATAGAAATTAATCTGTAACTCGAATGAAAATAATTTATATATGAAAAAGTATCAGAAAAATTCAAGGATTCTCATTATGCCACTTTCAACCATGTTTGAAAAAGTTACAGAACCCTAAATTGTGGAATAAGGAATAATTCAATTCTTATAATTACTTCTTAAATGGAATTTGGAAAAATATTCAAATTTCATTATGAATGCAATGATCACACACTGTCCTAGTTACAAATCAGTACCCTAACATGACATCTCATGCATGTTAACATCAAGTTGATCTGAGCATCAGGTCGAATCAATTAAAACGGTATCCGAATACCCCTTTTGAATTGATATTCGAATGTGATTCAAGTCAACTCTAAACCTAATACATATTGATTATAATAACTTTTCACCTTGCATTCTCATGCCATGCTCATGCATCATTTTGATTGCATATGATTGTTATTGAATGTTGCCATTCATTTCGGTAGGCTCCGCACCCCCGGATTCCACCGAATATCCGTCTGACGGATATCGTTCCTCCTCTGAGCAACAAGGCAAGCAACCCTTTTGATCATCCCGATAATTCCCATGTTCTTGCTCCTGCACTTATTTATTGCATTAGGATCAAATGCTTCAACAGCTTTTGCCACATTAGTTGAACCCACTTCCTTTGCATGACCTAACCTTGTCACAGTAAATAGCCGAACCTTGCAACCTAGCATACCTGATAGTTGCTTGAGCTATGATGTGCCTTATCCTGCTATGCATGCTATGCTTAGAGTTGTGTATGGTCTGTCATCTGGGAGATGAACAGAATTGTGAGAATGTGTTCGGTAAGTAAAGGTTGTGTGTTGAACTTGATTTGGTAAAGGTACTGGTGAAAGGTTGTGTAGGAGTACATGGCGGGTTGTTTCATTGGAACCGTCCTTAGGAACTGAGTTCCGTGTATGTAATCCAAGACTAGATACTACCACATGCTCGGCCCTGAAATATGACCCCGCTCGACCTATTAATCGCGTAGTACTCGGTCCAGGAGTTGCAAGTAGTTTCTGGTGTTTATAGTAATGCTGGAGGCCGTGCATGGTGCTGACCTGAGAGGTGGACCGTGATGCGGTAGGCAGTGGCACGGTGTACCAAGTGGCACCCGGATGGTGGGCTTGGGAACCCTGCGCACATCGTTTGAGGCCGTGGCGGAAACCTCGGTCGGACTTCCGTACGGGTTACTCTCACATAGGCGATAAACCTGGACTAGGTACTAGTGTGGTTAACGGTCGTGGCCGACTCCCTCGCTGGGCTTCCGCTTGAAGGTTGCCGAGGTGCATGACGTGCACATGGCGATAAGTGGCGAGAGCGTGTGTGACGAAGTACACCCCTGCAGGGTTATGATCTATTCGAATAGCCGCGTCCGCGGATATGGACTACTTGGAGACATATGTTGTTCATAGATAACTTCAATGGCTACTCATAAAATTGCCAAGATAAGCGTGAGTGTCGTGGACGGCATTCCGTACGGAGATGGAATGATTCCACGATAGAGTATTGTTGTGGTGTTAGTGGACTCGTGTGCGAGAAATCAAGTTGTCAAAATTATTTAAAAATGCAAGTTGTCTAGCCACGAGTCAAATGTTGGCTTTCCGCATGAAACCCCACAACACCTTTTGATACCTTGCATGAGTATTTAGTTATCCTAAAGTCTTGCTGAGTACCTTCGTACTCATGTTTGCTTAATACATGTTGCACAGGTTGCTAATGACCCTAATGGAGGGTTCTTCGTAGACATCGACGACGACGAGTAGCTGGTGTCCCAGCTACGATCTGGCCCTACGTCGGCTCTGTAGTATAGTCAGGCCATGTGCCTTCTAGTTGCCCTGTCTGTACCCAGACAGTTTATAACTCTTCCGCTGGCTTGTAATTGAATGACTGCTATCATGGGTCGTGAGACCCTTGATGTGTAATATTATGTGTGTGGCTCTTCCGAGCCTCTTAAATAAAGTTTGTATGTTTATGGTTATGTTGTGATGCCATCGATGTATCTGTACATATCGGTATGCCATGCGTACGTGTGTCGTACTTGATATGTATGGGGTTCGATTACCTAGTCGTGAACTTTAGTAGCACTCCTTACAAGGAAATGCCCCTTTGTGATCCAACGAGCCTTGGTAGTTCGCTACTGCTCCGGACACAGTGGTTGACCGGCATGTGTCCTTCTTAGCTGCTGTGTTTGTCCCCTTTGGGGAAATGTTACGCGATGTAATGGAGTCCTTGTAGCTTGCTACGACTCGTCTACATTCGCTGATGACCGACACCTGCTTTGTTGGGTCATGTATGCCTGTCCTTGTGCGGTACTACCACTTTGGTTTATGACTAGACATGTCGATCCGGGTTCTTTGACATTGGATTGCTAGCGACACCATCGCATACGTGAGTCAAAAGACGCAAACGCTCCCGGCTAAGGTAAGGCTGCAGCCGTGGAGTTAACCGTGCGTGAAACCACAAAGCAATGCGATGTGTTACAGGCTGGATTCCTATGGCTTAGGATCGGGGTCCCGACACAAGTTACCTCCGAAATGACCTATAGTTAGCTAGGCTTCCACCTAAATGACATAATTAGCTTAGTTAGCTCCAAAATGGTCTATTTAATAAAACATGGCCTATAATTAGCTAATTATCCTCGAAATGACATAATTAGCTCCAAAAAGGCATTCTTAGCTAATTTAGCCCGAAGAAGTGGACAAGAGGAGAAGAAAGAGGAAAAATGAAAAGAAGGAAGAAGAATAAGAGAAGAAGATGAAGAGAAGAAGAAGGACAAGAAGAAGGATAAAAAGGAGGAGAAGAAGGATAAGGATCTCCTCCTTCTCCTTCTTCTCCTTCTTGTTCCTCCTTCTCCTTCTCCTTCTTCTTTTCTTCTTCTTCTCCTCTTCCTTCTCCTTCTCCTCCTCCTCCTCCTCCTCCTCCTTCTTCTTTTACTTCTTCTTTTCTTCTTGCTTCTTCTCTTTCTCTTCTTCTACGTAGCTTAGACTCATCCAACAAAGACTAAATTGGCTAATTATCCTACAAAATGACATAATTAGCTTAGGTGAAAACATCATAAGAACCTTGGTTAGCTCATTAAAATGACCAATTTAGCTAAAAAATGAAATAATAAGCTCAAAATGCCATAAGAACCTTGGTTAGCTCATGAATATTATATACTTAGCTTGGCTTCCACCTAAATGACATAATTAGCCAATTTAGCTCCAGTATGGCTTAATAAGCATAGTTAGCTCCTAAATGACATATTTAACCCAAGTGAGCTCCGAAACGACCTATAGTTAGCTAGGCTTCCACCTAAATGACATAATTAGCTTAGTTAGCTCCGAAAGGACCTATTTAAAAAATTGACATATAGTTAGCTAAGTTTCTCCTAAATGACATAATAAGGCTTACGGAGCTCCAATATGACCTATTCCCCCTAACTTAGGTATTAAATGGCCTATAATTAGCTTAGCTAGATCCAAAATGGCTTAATAAGCATAGTTTGCTCCGGAATGACCTATTTTACACAAGTTAGCTCCGAAATGACCTATAGTTAGCTAGGCTTCCACCAAAATGACATAATTAGCTTAGTTAGCTCCAAAATGGTCTATTTATTAAAACATGACCTATACTTAGCTAATTATCCTCGAAATGACATAATTAGCTGCAAAAAGGCATTCTTAGCTAATTTAGCCCGAAGAAGGGGACAAGAGGAGAAGAAAGAGGAAAAATGAAAAGAACGAAGAAGAACAAGAAGAAGAAGAGAAGAAGAAGAGAAGAAGAAGGAGAAGGAGAAGGAGAAGGAGGAAGAAGAAGGAGAGAAGCTCCTTCTCCTTCTTCTCCTTCTTATTGTCCTTCTTCTTTTCTTCTTCTTGTCCTTCTCCTCCTCCTCCTCCTCCTTCTTCTTCTTTTACTTCTTCTCTTCTTGCTTCTTCTCTTTCTCTTCTTCTACGTAGCTTAGACTCATCCAACAAAGACTAAATTGGATAATTATCCTGCAAAATGACATAATTAGCTTAGTTAGGTGAAAACATCATAAGAACCTTGGTTAGCTCATTAAAATGACCAATTTAGCTAAAAAATGAAATAATAAACTCAAAATGGCATAAGAACCTTGGTTAGCTCATGAATATTATATACTTAGCTTGGCTTCCACCTAAATGATATAATTAGCCAATTTAGCTCCAATATGGCTTAATAAGCATAGTTAGCTCCTAAATGACATATTTAACCCAAGTGAGCTCCGAAACGACCTATAGTTAGCTAGGCTTCCACCTAAATGACATAATTAGCTTAGTTAGCTCCAAAATGACCTATTTAATAAAACTGACCTATAGTTAGCTAAGTTCTCTCCTAAATGACATGATAAGGGTTACGTAGCTCCAAAATGACCTATTCCCCCTAACTTAGGTATTAAATGGCCTATAATTAGCTTAGCTAGATCCAAAATTGCTTAATAAGCATAGTTTGCTCCGGAATGGCATATTTTACCCAAGTAGCTCCGAAATGACCTATAGTTAGCTAGGCTTCCACCTAAATGACATAATTAGCTTACTTGGCTCCAAAATGGTCTATTTAATAAAACATGACCTATACTTACCTAATTATCCTCAAAATAACATAATTAGCTCCAAAAAGGCATAATTAGCTAATTTAGCCCGAAGAAGGGGACAAGAGGAGAAGAAAGAGGAAAAATGAAAAGTAGGAAGAAGAAGAAGAGAAGAAGAATAGAAGGAGAAGGAGGAGAGAAGCTCCTTCTCCTCCTTCTTCTCCTTCTTCTTGTCCTTCTTCTTTTCTTCTTCTTCTCCTCTTCCTTCTCCTTCCCCTCCTCCTTCTCCTCCTCCTTCTTCTTCTTCTTCTTTTTCTACTCCTTCTTCTTCTCTTCTTGCTTCTTCTCTTCCTGCTTCTTCTCTTTCTTCTTCCACGTAGGTTATTTTCCCCAACAAAGAAATACTTAGCTAATTATCCTCCAAAATGACATAATAAGCATAATTAGGTAAAAACATCATAAGGACCTTGGTTAGCTCATTAAAATGATTAATTTAGCTCCAAAATGACATAATAAGGTCAAAATGGATTAATAATCATAGTTGGCTACAAAATGACATATTTTATCCAAGTTAGCTCTAGAATGACCTATACTTAGCTAAGTTCTCTCCTAAATGACATAATAAGGCTATGTAGCTCCAAGATGACCTATTCCACCTAACTTAGCTATTAAATGGCCCATACTTAGCTAAGTTCTCTCCAAAATAACCTATATATACTTCTTCATCTAGTATTATTCTTCTAACTTTCTTATTTGTCATTTTGCAGATTACATTCACTTCACGGGAAGCTTGGATTATATTGATGGAATGTTTGAAGATGATTTCTTGTACCATGGCTTCATGGAAGCTTGTACTGAAACTATTGTAGTTTATGGATATATATATGAAACTTTGTATGCATGTGGATGAAACTGGTGTAATATATGGTTTGGTACGAATGCAAGTTGCATAATATGTATGTACTATCGATGAAAGTTATTTTAATATGCTTATGAGTACGGAAACAAATTTATTTTTGTCAAATATATATATATATATATATGTCCTGATTATTGTGAAAATTTGCTGGATATAATAAGAAATAAAATAAAAAGGGGCTGGTTCCCCCCTTTGCCGTCTGTCCCACATGGCAAAGGGGGGAGGGCAGACGGCAAAGAGGGGAGAGAGAGGGGATGGTTCCCCCCTTTGCCGTCAGCCCCCTCATGGCAAAGGGGGAGGGCAGACGACAAAGAGGGGAGAGAGAGGGGCTGGTTCCCCCCTTTGCCGTCAGCCCCCTCATGGCAAAGGGGGAGGGCAGGCGGCAAAGAGGGGAGAGAGAGGGGCTGGTTCCCCCCTTTGCCGTCCGCCCCCTCATGGAAAAGGGGGGAGGGCAGACGGCAAAGAGAGGAGGCATGCCGTTAACACTTAACGGGACCGTTGGTGGATATGTCATCCCATTTAATTTGCCGTCTGCCCCCTCATGGCAAATATTCTTTGTCGTCTGCTTTACAAAAGCAGACGGCAAAGAACCTCTTCATCGGATTTTTTTTGCCGTCTGCTGACGGACGGCAAAGCCTTTGTCGTCCGTGGTTCCCCCCTTTGCCGTCAGCCATGATAGACGGCAAAATTATAAATTCCAGTATTCGCATTTGGATATGCATTCCTCCATCTCCCCAGATTCTTCTATTTCCTCTTCTTCATGTCATCTGCCTCTGGATATGAATCATCATGAGCTCGCAGAAATGGTTTGATATTCTTCACATGAGTTGGGGCTTCCTCTTCTATTCTCTCAGGCACTGGTGCCTTGTTCTTCCTGGAAGCCGCAACTGTAGCAGTCCTCTTGCCCTTGCCCTGGGAGATGGCCTGGAAGTAGGAGATGAGCTACGCATAGCATCACACATGAGCTTCTTCTTCTTCTTTGGAGGCGGCTTGATAACTCCCTCTTCCTCCTCCTGCTCTTCCTCAACAGCATCCTCGGGACGCTCGTCATATATGGAGGTTTGTCTGGCAGGAGCATGAACAATTCTCTTCCTTGTTTGCTTCTTGGGCATGGATCTCTGTGTATCTGAGTTGCCCCCTCATGACTCAGTGAAATGCCTCTCTTGGCAATAGTTGATCCAGAGACCTAGTGAGCAACTACACTCTCCCTCTTGGAGGTGAAATCATCATGCATGAAGTCAGAGTCCTCCTCATTAGAATTCTTCCTCTTCTTGGCATATGTTACAGCTTTAGGAAGCCCATGTGAACTGGGAGCGCTTGTGTCTAAATCTGAGTTGCTCTCTCGACTAGTGCCACCACTCAAGTCAACATCATCTTCTACCATGTTTTGACTATCCTTTGAACCTGACATCTTGGAAACTTAACCCTATAAATAGAGTAGGTGGGAAATACATATATTTTTTCAAGAAAATGAGTACAAAATTCAAGCTTGGGTTTTCTTTGTCTACAATTTTGTCTCACCAAGTGAACTAGTTCGGTCATTCTGAGGCAACAATAGAGACTGTGTAAACACGATTAAGTGGCACTAACTTTTTCGCTCAAACCTAAAATATACAGAACTGGTCGATGGATAGAAATTGTGCATACGTAGGAAGATAATGCGAATAATCTTGTTCAAGGAATAGGAATGAGGAAGGCACAAAAGGATAGGTCATATCCAAACTTGGCTGCGACTCTCTATGGAGGTGACGTAATTGAATATTGACGGTGAGGATGATGGAATCCGGCGGCGAGAGCACATGGGATGCAACAACGATGATTAGCTGATCCAATCGGTGGGACAGCTGAGGAGCGGGACGCTGGCGTTTGGAGGAATTTTCAAACAAACCACCCGTGGTGTGTGTATATGTATGTATGTATGTATGTATGTATATGTATATATATATATAGTGTGTGTGGATCAATTCTACTAACACTCCTTAACACCTTATTCTGCTAACACCTCGCCTTATTCTGCTAACACCCCATCCCGACCCAACTCAGCTTCTTCCCAGCATCACACCCGAGATCCCCTTCCACCTTTTTCCCCAGGTCACACTACCACAACCCACCTTCTCTCGATGATTTTTTGTCCAAAAGGACCCCTACCCTAGTGTATTTGTCGGAAAGGACCAACTCTGAAAGAAATGTGCCAAAAAGACCCCCTCCCCCCGTGGCGGCAGGCGCGCCATGCGACACGCGTCACATGCTTCCACCGCCCGAGGCGGCTGGGGCCTGCCACCACGAGCCTAGGGGGCCGACAAGCCTGCCACCACGCGCATAGGCGGCCGACGCACTTCCCGTTTTGTTGTCCCGCTGCCACAGAACGGGGCGCAACAGTGGGGCCCTGCCGCCTCGGGTGGTGGCGGCAGGTACTGTTTGGCGCCGAAAGTGGCGTTGCCCCCTGTCTGAAATCTCTGAGACATCAGTTGTCTCTTTCGTGCCGAAAGTGGCGCTCGCTCTCATTTTTAGGTTGTCAAGGATCTATGAGATGCTTCTTTTTCCCGCCCATTTTTTGCCAGGAGGGAACCTCTTCGCGCCATATTTTCCCGCCTACACATCCGCCTCAGCCTATAAAAGAAGGCACTCAAACACTCTTCGCCAGCATCCAGCCACACTTCGCCTCAGTGTGTGACACTTCTTTCATATTCAGTATGAGTTTGCCTTGTTCAGATCAAAGCATTAGGCCTAGGAAAATGAAGAGTGCGAGCTTGCCTCGGGGGGTGGAAGTACTGCGTTGTTGGTGTGGTGATCTCTGCAAGGTGAAGGAGGTGATGGATTTTTCAGATTGGTTGGGCATGAAGTTTTTCGTGTGCGCCAATTATGAGGAAGATCCACTCGTTGCTCCTTCAGCATACATCAGTCCGCCAATATGCTTAAGTCATCAAGAATAAACACGTTGTAGATATTATTGTTAGCTTGATATATATATTTATATTTTTCTTGTAGTCTCCTCCTCCTCTGTGCATGTACTATCATTGGATCGACACGGAAATGCCGTACTGGACGGTGACCGAGATTCGTGAAAGAGGTCGTCGTGCATGGGCTAGCTTGGACTTGGAAGAGCGCCGCGAGAAGGCTGAAGCAGAGCAGAAAGCAGCGCAGAAGAAAGAGTGGGAATAGTACTATGTGGAGCAGAGGGCTTTTCTTGATGAGATGATAAGGAAAAACCAAGAAGAGAAACTTCGGCTGGAGGAGGTTTACAGACAGCGGGAACAGGCCCGTGAAGCTGAGAGGGAGAGAAAGAGAGAAAGGGCTCGTGCGGCCAAGGCAGCAGAAGAAGATGGTCATGGAAAAGGAAAATATCCATGTTGGACTTAGTAGATTTATTTTATTGTATCTTAATTTGTGTTAGTTGTATCTTAATTTCTGCAAGTTGTATCTTAATTTCGGCAAGTTGTATCTTATTTTGAGCAATGTGTATCTTAATTCCGGCAAGTTGTATCTTCATTTCCGCAATATGTATCTTAATTTCAACTACGTGTATCTTCATTTTATCCCGCCATTTATTTCCCACCTTGCTTTCCCGCCATTTTTCTCCGCGTATAGCTTTGTCGCTATTTTGTTCCCGCCTCGCTTTCCCGCTATTTATTTCCCGCCTCGCTTTCCCACCATTTATTTCCCGCCTCGCTTATCCACCATTAGTTATTCGTCTCGCTCTGCTGCACCTATAAAAACCCCTCCAGACCAAGGTGGGTAAGGAGTGTGCTCAAAATGTCTCATTATCCTTTCGATCGTAGTTTTCACAGTGGTATGTCCGAGTGTCTTCTGCGCTTAGCTAGCAATTTCAATATAGACAATAGAATAGTTTCATGGGACGAACTCATCAGTAGTGACACGCTACTGAATGAGGTTGCCCATGCATTAGCTAGGAAGGGGTGGCCTGCAAGGACATATGCGGAGATTCGGAAAGAACTTCTGCGGTTGAATGAAAGATGGAAGAAGAAAGGCCAACACATACACGGTGGAGGTGGAGTAAAACATCCCTTTTTATGGATTGACGATAGCGAGGACGAAGACGATATCTTCATGCCGAGTACCAAGGCCAATATTGTTGCATCGTCGAAGGACAAGAGCGCATCATCGACGAAGGCCAAGAGTAGCGCTTCGTCAAAGGGCGAGAGCTCTGCATCGTCGAAGGATGACGACGACTTTATGTTGTTTTTGTATGAACTCTACATCTTAATGTATCTTATTTTATGCAAGCAACTTTAAATTGAAAAAATGCATCAAAATATATCGAGAACTTTTATTTCATCAAACTACATAGATGTCTTATACGTACATATGAAAGTTTGAAACTGATATAGAGAGATACAATAGTTTGCACACATAGATACACGAATCACCCTATGCGACGACAACCAGCTGGCCTTTCCCGACGACCGGAGGGTGACAAGCGATCAGGGGGTCTGTGTTCACGAAGACCACGGCTGTACTGTCCCTCGTGTTCCTGTGTCTGTGACTCATGCATAGGTGGTGGAGTCTGAAATCTATATTGAGATGATGATTCAAAATTGTAGGTGAATGGCTGTGACTTAGAATTGATATAAGATGGACCAATAACGTCCCCCCCAAAAAATCATTTAGCATTCCTGGGAGCGTGCATTGAGTAGCATGGGTTTCTGTGAGTATTTCTTTGTGTACGCCACGATGGGTTTCTTCATCTCCCCATGATGGACCATTAATTTCCTGCACAGAAAAATTGTGTGTAAATAAAAGTTATGTAAGCTGAAAAATTATGTGTAAATAAAAGTTATGTAATTGCTTATTATAATTGTACATACCTGACCGCTGTTGTAGCTTTGTGCTGCCTCGCTTGTCTCACGCCAACGAGTCCCCTCGGGCATCCTAATCCCTTGCGTCGGCGGATATGGCTGAGATCCTTGAGTGTGTGTGCCATATGCTGTATATGCATCCTGCTCCATGAAATGAGTCTGTTCGAGCGTCGAACCTAAATCTGGAGCATGTACCTGGGATGTCTGCCCATGTAGTGGTAGAGACGAGCCATGTCGTGGAACTGTCGGTGTAGTACTAGGACCCTCTCCCCACCGCATGGACGACGACGGCGCCGCACTCGGTCTAGCTGACCTCGGTTCCGGAATATTGTACACTCGAGTGGCAACGTCGTTCTCTGTACCCCATCTCATAATCCTTGTGGTGATGAATTCGCTAATTCTTTTAAAGAAGGCCCTGCCTTTAGGATCAATTCCTTGGGCTCGCATTCCTTCCCTCGCCATCGCTTGTACTTCGGTGCAAATATCAATCTGAAAAAAATCGTTGTTGGTTGGTTGAATTGTTCATGAAATGATGGACATGAATAGCAAGATGTTGATGATTACCGTGGAGTCACGATAGTAAGCTGATGATGTGTCTATCCATCTCTGCAACTGTTCCATATGTGTGGGATATGTTGGCATCGTAGGTGGTTCACTCGTCAGTCTAGTACGCGTGCTCATGCGATACCAATTATAGTACGCTTGTGTCGTAGTTGCATCGTACGGTCTGCATAAATAAATAATTACATCACATTCTGTATTTTATAAGTACATAATTAAATTAACATGAGTAAAATTACCCTTGCTGAGGCACTATATTTTGTAGAGCTTCATTATTCCACTGGTTTATCCATTGAATGTTATCTGCATTCCAATTGACACCAGCTCTGCCCATATTGCTCATCCTGAAATTTAGATAACAAAACATAAATTTCATGAACTAGGGATGGAATATCTATTTAGCCAGGTCACATCTTACTTACTTATGAGTTTCTTCGTCGATACATCTTGGTACCGATGGTGGAATATCTTCGTTCATAAATTTCATGAACCGGGGATGGAATATCTAGTTACAATGCCCGCACCATAGTCGCATGGGGTTGTCGGTTCTACTATCTGGGGTCGTCCTACAGGTAAGTATTCCTAGGACCACAACTGTAGAAACTCGTAGGAGACACAAAGTAATGGAGCTTTAGATGTGAATGAAGTTTTTTGGCTTGCATCACACAACCCTCGGTATGTGTGAAAAAGCATAGCAGAACCAAAGCTATATGGTGGATTTTGGGGTAATGGTTCGTCCACTATCTTTGCGGCAAAAAAGATGAGACCAGGCAAAACTAACTCCCCGTGAGAATTCGGAAACATCACACCAAATAGCCACAACAAATATGCAAACACGTGTCTCTTCGTTGTCTCAAGATCAGCATAGGTAGATAAAATTTCGAAGTTAGTACGAAGCCACCTGAGTGGGACACCTCGAGGCGGACTAGAACGATCTGATATGGGCATTTCGAGCCTAAGACGGCCCGAGACATCTGTTGGCCAAGTAGGAGAAACTCGTGGAGGTACCACTGGCACACCTCTAATTGGTAAAGCTGTGATCATTGACACATCTTTTAGAGTAGGTGCAAGCTCTCCATAGCGAAAGTGAAAGGTGTGGGTCTCCGGTCTCCATCGATCAATAAGGGATGTCAAAAAGGATGGGTCGGCAGTAAAACTACCTGAACGAGCTGCGAGGTTCGCAAAATGAAGGAGTCCATAAGCCTCAAGGTGTTCAAGGAAACGATTATGTATTGACCAGGGCGTCTTTACGGTTCGAAGCCTGAAGGTCTGAAGAGGATTTTCATGATTTGGATTTAAGAAAAGCTGGCAACGGTGGTGGTTGTCGTGATACCCATGCAAAAGGTGGGGCATTTCAGCCATAACATGCAATCACGATTAAATGATATTAAATATTCCGAAGATTACATCACAACGAAATGAAATTAAATAGTCCGAAGATTACATCACAACAAAATGAAATTAAATATTCCGAAGATTACATCACGACGAAATGAAATTAAATATTCCGAAGATTACATATCATGCCGTGTTGTTGTTACGATATGGACACTCCCTACGCGAGTGACCAGCACACCTACAAACGCGGCATCGCCTTGGTTCTCCCAACTGGTTGTGGCCCATGTCATTGTGATGACGCCTAGACTGACGTCGTCCCTTGGTGGTTCGCATCAATGCGGGATCTGGAACCCATGTGGTCCCTTCTGGCCACAATTGCTTGTAGTTCATATCAATGCCCCATGCCCAGAACTCACCGTTCCAAGTGTTGTATAAATTGTGCATGTTGAAGTACGGTGATACGTATGGCTCGACACTAATTTTTTGATCTGCAGTTGCCCGCAATACGTGACTGCAAGGGTATCCCAGAAGCTTGGGCTTGCTGCAAGTGCACACACATGAGGTTGTGCCAAGGGTCACAACTTGTTTTTTTGCTCCCCTATGGTGACCCTTAACAAACTTTGCTCGCACACTAACTTCCCATTTATTCCTAAGTGCATCTACCTTCCTGTACCCATGTCTTTGCAACTTCTTTGCTTTCTCATCAAGATGTCTTTGCATCTTCTCAGACCAGGGCTTGTTCAAATCAACTAGTGCCTTGGCGATGGTGACTCTGTCTGCAAAGTATGACACAGTCCGGTTCCAAGTTTCATCAATTAGTGATGTGATAGGTAGTGCCCTCACCCCTTTAAGAACACCATTGTACACCTCGGACATGTTGCTTGTCATTATACCGTATCGAGCGCCAGTGTCGTGAGACTGCGCCCACTTGTACAAAATGGGACAATTCTCACTGATCCACTGGCTCAAATTTATTGTTGTGTGACGACCCCTCCGGTCTTCTCTCGCCGGGAGGGATGCGCGCTCGATCTCAACATTGATACCTGCCCAGATAGCATTCATTTTTGCTATAGTTTTCTGCATGCACATCCTCTTGAATAGCTTGAACCAATCTTTGTTTTTGAATTTCGAATAAAAATTAGCTGCCAAATGCCTCATGCACCACCATGTCTCCAGATCGGGTCACCCCCAATCTGGATCTCGTGAAGCCTTAATTATCTCGAGCGCGCTTAATAGTCCGGTGTTGCGATCAGAGATGATGCAAACCCCTTCCCGATCTTTGATGACCCCCATCTTCAGGCAACACAGGAACCACAGCCAACTATGTTTGTTTTCGCTCTCGACTAGTGCAAAGGCAATAGGAAGAAGTTGATTGTTTGCATCAGTTGCCATCGCCACTAAGAGTGTGCCCTTGTACTTTCGAGTGAGAAATGTACCATCAATTGATACAACCGGACGACAATGCTTGAATGCTTGTATAGTCTGGGCGAATGCCCAGAATAAGCGGTCCAGGATTTGCTTGTCTGGGTTCAATGGATTTGGACGTTCTTTCCGGAAAACTTGAGTCCCCCTGTTAGCAACTGAAATCTGATGCAACATTCTGGGGGCAAAAGAGTACGCCTCCTCATAGGTTCCATACAACCTCTGAAATATCTTTTCCTTTGCATGCCGAGCCTTGCTGTAGCTGACAGGGAAACCAATCAGATCAGATGCAGTTGCCCGCAAAGCCGTAATACTAATATTAAGACTTTTCTGCACAATGGTTTGCATGACCTCTGACACATATTCTGCAGTCACATTGCGGTGCTGTGAAAGAGTGCCGGTTTGCTCACATCCATGTTGCTCTATTTTTGTGACATGCCATGGCTGACATACCTCAGGCTTCTGGCGAGCAATAACTCTTCCGCGGCAACCCGCTTCGCGATGGGTTCATATGAGCTTCAACTCCTTTTTATCAGACTGCTTCACTCTATGTTGCCTGTGTATGGCAATTGCATAGCTATGTATTGCTTGTTTAGCATATTTCCTATCTGGGAAAATCTGTCCAACGGCCAGACTTCCCGTTTCTAGGCCAGCAACAGAGTGAAATTCCTTGGTGATGCTCATAACCTGTAAAAACTCTGGGTTGATTGGTGCAGCGACCGCCTTCTTAGGAGAAACAACTTCATCATCATCTGATTCCGAAGAGGCAGAAGAATGACCATCATCATCATCATCATCTAGCGCCTCCGGCAATCCCTCGACATGTTCGCTCATGTCAACGACCGCAAACCAATATCCCGTGGCATACACTTGTTGGCCACCTGTTGGTTCCGATGGGCCGGTGTAGGGGGCTACAATTACGGCCACTTGTTGGCCACCCCTTGGTTCTGATGGGCCGGCGTCGGGGGCTACAGTTATGGCCAACTCGTCCTCACCGACACCGCTACTGCACTCGGCGACGTCACTGGCAGAAATGAACTCCACATAAACCATGGGTTGTCCATACATGGAGTTATTGGGATTGCTTGCAAAACCCATGTACGACGTCCATGCTCTTTCACCAGTAACCCGCCGTAGAACCCAATGATTTCCTCCCTCAACCACGAAAGCCTCCATGGTCATTTTTTTTTCATTCATCGCTGAACCAAACACCGCTCGGATGCACCTTCTAACTGCCGCATACTCTACATTAACCATGTCTCTTACTACAACCGTAGTCATCCCGCACCTAGACACATCCACACGAGAAGGACCCTCACGTACGATGTGACCATAAAACACTAACACATTTTTCATAGTACCTAACGAGCAGCCATATTTACATCGTTAGTCCATTAAAAATTATATTATTATATTTATATTTTAATAACATCCATTACTTATCTATTTTTACATATAACAATTTAACAAATATTCACAGACGGCTGTACATCTACGCATAATAATTTATATTGTACCATCATGTTATTTTATTTATATTGTAATAACATCCATTACTTATCTTTTTTTACATATAACAATTTAACAAATACTCACAGACGACTATACATCTACACATAATAATTTATATTGTACCATTTGTCGCGACACTACATCTACAAATTAAATACAAGATAAATTACAATATGTCACTCATACCTCTGGTTTAATAAGGATATCCTTCGAAATACAAAATATCACCAGTATAATATCAACGAATTCGACCTATTATCATATGAACAAAAATATTACACACATAATTTTTTCCCTACTAGCAAAAGTTTTAAAATACATAGTGCATGCATATACATATCACGAATCATATATCTACGGGGTTGACAAATTATCATATAAACAAATATATATTACACACATAATTATTTCCCTGCTAGCAAAAGTTTTAAAATACATACTGCATGCATATATATATCACGAGTCATATATCTACGGGGTTGACAAATTATCACATAAAAAAATATTACATACGCGTCTTGCATGTAATAATACTAATGAAGTTAACATATTATTACATGTTTAACAAAAATGCTAGTTACACACACATTTTTTTGGGTGCTTTCTAAATACCAGTTGCATGCAAACACGAACAAATCACCGGTAATATATGAACAGAGTCGACCTATTATCACATGAACAAAAATATGAATAGAGTCTCATACCTTGATCTTCAACTTAGTAGTTCATATCGCATGACAAAATAGTTCCACAAAAGTGATAATACGCTCCCTAAGACAAAATAAAACACATACTTAGAAATTAATCAAACAAAATAAAAACATCATGCATGCAAACACGACCAACAGAAATGGAAAGCTCTTACCTTGATCTATCTTTTCTTCAACTACAACGTCTTCAAAATCTAACCTTAAACCATCCTAAATCTCCACTTAAACCTTCATACGGAGTAGCTCTTGAGAGAAAGAGAAGAGAGTGAGAAAGAGAAAGAGAAGAGGGTGACAGAGGAGGCAACGGCAGGAGAAGAGAGTGAGAGAGGAGGCAGCGATGCAGTTCGCTTATAAAGAAGAAGTTTCGCACTGTCTCGTCGGTGGGAGCGGGAAAAAATTCCCACTGTTTCGTCGGTGGGAGCGGGAAAAATCTGTCTCAGCGTGGGAATCAACGACTAAGGAAATCAGCGCAGTCAGCAACAGTGCCATATGTCTGTCTGCACGGGAACAGTACCGGCCGCCTCCTCCCGAGGCGGCAGGACCCACCACGCTGTCACCTTTCTGTTGCCGCATCGCTAAAACGGGAGTCTGCTTCGACCGCCTGGGCTCGTGGCGGCAGGCCCCAGCCACTTCGGACGGTGGCGGCAGGTGACGCGTGTCGCCTGACGCGCCTGCCGTCAGAGGAGGAGGGGTAGTTTCGACACATTTCTTTCAGAGCTAGTCCTTTCCGACAAATACACTCGGGTAGGGGTTCTTTTGGACAAAAATTCTTTGTCGATTGGACACGAGCACCATCAACATCCGGCATGAACCCAATCCACCTCCACCTTCTTCCAGCGCCCACCCCCCTTCCCACCCCACCCAAATGTGGCCCCCTCTCACCCACCCCACCTTCTTCCACCCCCGACCCACCCCCTCCTCCTTCTTCCACCCACGGCCCAACTCCCCCTCCACCTTCCTTCGGCCAGGATCTGCCAACACTGACAGAATCCCCTCTCCCCTCCGTCTCCCCCTTTTACCGCTCGCAACGGCCTTCCTCCACCGCCGGGCGGTGCGGCCACGGCTCACAGCGCCACCAGCCAAAAATCTGTGTGTCGCCTCCTCTATCTCGCGTTGCCTCCTATCCATGTGCTTACCTAGCTCCCCCGGGCCAAACATCGACACGCATCTCCGGCCTCCCCGTGCCTATCCGGCAAAGCAATCAAATTGATTCAGCTAAGCCACACCCCCCTGTGAAGAAACGGACTGGTGACAGGCGCCAGGCGCCAGGCGCACTACCACAACCAGATCTGGCTCTACCTTCTCCCCCCAGGCCTCCTCTCCGTGTTGATTCAGTAGAGACCGATTTGTCTTGCTAATGCAACTTCTCAGCAGCGGGTCTAAGCCAAGAACTGCCCCTAGCACGCCTACCGTGGCTGATACTAGCCGGCAACCATTGTCCATTGCCCTAGTGCAGCTCGGTTGCGCCTGAATATGCAGCTCGGTTGCTGCCCTCTCCTTTCTTATGACTCACGCTGCTTGTGGAGGGAAGAGTGGCGGAGGAGGAGAGTGCTTACAGGTACAGGCACGCGGGCGTATTGGTATCGAGGCTGACCTCTAGCAGTCCATTGGGATGAGGCTCGTTGTGTGGATCTGCAGTCCACCGTGATGTTCACTGAGAGTGCTCATACATTTCAGAGTATTGTTTTGTGCAGTTTGTCGGGGACGTTGGTGACTTACAGGCGCCCTACATGCACCCGCTCCTCATGCTGGTTCTGGCCTGGATCCGTGGATGACGGCGTGCTCGTTCTGGCCTGGATCCGTGGCTGACGGGTGCGAGAATCATCCCAGCGCCAGCCCACGAATGGTCAGCGCCGGATCTGGGAACCACGCCAAACTTCAGCACCCATGCCGCACTCCCCTTCCACATCCGTCAGCGCGCATAGGGGTCGGCTGGCTGGGGGTCGCCATCCGGTTGTGGCTCGCCGACGGATGTAGTTCGGTTGTCCTGTCTGCATCTCTGCTTCCGACCAGGGCTCATCGACGGATGCAGTGCGGTAGGGCAGTACATGTAGTTCGGTAGGTCCGTGGATGCAGTGCGGCAGGGCAGTAGATGTAGTTAGAGCATCTCCAACAGACGCGCTACGAAGCCGCGCGCTAAAAAAAATTTACCACGTCAAAATAACGTTTTACAGTGCCGGATGACCGAACATCTTCAACAGAGGCTTAAAAATATCCTGAAATCATCCCTGCCCCGCCATCTCCAGCGGACACCCAAAATCATCCTTGCCCCGCCATGGCCACGCCCTGCCCCGCCGAGCCGCCGCGACCTGCTCCGCCCTGCCCCGCCATGGCCGCGGCCTGCTCCGCCCCGCCTGCTCCGCCCCGCCGCGGCCTGCCCCGCTCCGCCCCGCCGTGACCTGCTCCGCCCCGCCGCGACCTGCTCCTCCCCGCCCCGCCATGGCCGTGGCCTGCTCCGCCCCGCCCCGCCATGGCCGCGGCCTGCTCCGCCTTGCCGCGACCTGCTCCTCCCCGCCCCGCCATGGCCGCGGCCTGCCCCGCCGCCGTGGCCGGCTGGCAGGCTGGCGCGCGCACGCGAGGTTGCCGGCAGCGGGCGCATGCACGGAAAGGAGTTTCAACGCGCACGAAAAGTTCAGCGCGCACGAGCTCGCACACGAAATATACTGCGTCCGATTCAGTTTTCCCCAGCGCGCTGAACATTTTTTACGACGTGCTCTATTATACAGCGTCTGTTGGAGTGCAATTTTTAACTCCGCGCGCGCTAAACTTATGATTTTTTAGGCACGACACCAGTATTGGGCGTCTGTTGGAGATGCTCTTAGGTAGGTCCGTGCATGCGGTGCGGCACTCACGGTCCTGCGTATTCACCGGGGAGGCCGCTACAGTTTGTCGCGCAAGTGCTGCACCATGGTTCGACAAAGAGTGCAGTTCAATGGTGTGGACATGGTTTTCGCTTTTATTTGGATAGAAAAAAGTTTCGACTCATCAGGCAGAAGTAGCCTATTTTATTTCGAATATGCAGTTGAGGGGCATGGTCTCTACTGGTCTCCACCGACCTCCCAGGTCAGTGTTGGCCATTTTGGCTACTTTGCACGTGCAATACGCTCCTGGGGTTGTGATATAGTGCAGCTTGGCTAGTTCTAGAATGTGATTCAGCTGGTGTGTTTATTTGGTGTGTGTATGCTTTGAAACTCATTTTGTTCATCTCAAAAAGAAGCTCGCTTTCTTATTAGATGTAGTTCACTCGCTTAGTCCACGTGGTGCATGTAAAAAATAATAAGTATGGAAAAAGACAACGAAAAGTCATGGCGTTCACTTTTGACAGTGTCGAGGTTCACTTTTGGAAGTCTCGTGGTTCACTTACTACCAATGTGAAGTGTAGAAAAATGTTACGGAAACGATAAAAAAGTAATGAGGTTCACTTCTCCATAGCGATGTGGTTCACTTACCTCCGATGTGAAGTGCACTTCGCTTACTCGTCTTGAAAAAATCACGTCCAACAAAAAGAAAGATCATGCAGTGCACTTGTCCACTGATGCAGTGTGGTTTCCCGTCAAAAAGTAGTGCGCTCTTCTACCCGAAGCGGTTCACGCGTTGATTTGGGTGTTGCGAAAAAACAGTGTTCGCATTTCGGTAATTTCAAAACTGCTCTTAAACCGTAAGGAATTAGAGAGAGTGTTGTACATGAAAAAGATGTGCCTCGTCAATATGTTTCCAATGTCGTATTACTTGCATCATTCCGACAAGCGGTTTGGAAAAATTTATGAAAATATACTTGTTGTAACTCGTAGGCAACCACGCCGTTTTCAAAATTTATTTAAAACCGCGAGGAATCTCAACAAATGGTCAACATGTGAAAGTTGCGTCTATTTCACTGCATTTCAACGCCGTATCATAAGTCTCGTTCCATCAAATGGTTTAAAAATTGCATCGAAAACAGTCTCAAAAACAAAAAAATTCAAAAATAGAATTCTGTTTTTTAGTAAATTTGAAATTACTCTCAAATCGGAAGTAATTAGAGGGAGTAATCTACATGAAAAAGATGAGACTCGACGATATCTTTTTGATGCCATATCGTTTGCTTCATTCCGACGAGCGGTTTAGAAACAATTGCGAAAGTACGTTCGCTGCAGCACATCATGCGGCCACCATTTTCGAAACAGCTCTCAAACCATGAGGAATGCCGAAAAATGTTCAACATGAAGGAGTTGGGGATTTTCAGTAGCAATTGAACCATACATTATACGCCCCATTCCGACAAAAGGTTTAAAAACTCGAGCCAAAACAGTGTTGAAAAGTGCATGCAGTTTTTTTTGACATTGCAATGTTTCGTTTGATAGAGATGTAGTGCACTAACGTTGAGTGTGCAGTTGGAAAGTGTGCAGAATAACTATTCTGCTAATAGCAGAATGGACGGGTTGTGTGTGTGTATATAGAGAGAGAGAGAGAGAGTCAGTCTGGGGATCGGAATAATTATTCTCATCCCGGAATCAGAATATTGTTTATATGGAGTGGCACTATTCTCATCGTGGGATCAAAATAGCTATTGTGATCCAACACACCTATATATAGGTGCCGACGCGATCCTCCTGAACTTTGAAAACAAACAAAAAAAATCCACAGTCGAAAGCATCCCAACCTTATCTCCCCACGCCCCCAAGTTTCTCCGTAACCACCGCCGCCATGACCCACCTCGTTGTGCCGCTGCCTATGCACTACCGCCACCGCGACCAATCTCCCCGCGCCAGCGTGTGCGCACCTCTGCCACCACGACGAAACTCCCCGCTCCGCCACCGGCAAACCTTCGCCGCAGCGACCGACCTCCCCGCTCTGCCACCTGCAGACCTTCTTTGCCGCGTTCGACCACCCTGGCATTCACCTCCAAGTCATCGCCGCCGCACGCTTCCTAGATGGCGCCCCCTGCGCGATAGCATGCCGCTGATGTGATTCCACCATGGCTGTCGGTAACAAGCAAACGGTCCTCGTCGCGTGGTTTTCGACCTTGTACACATGCGTCATTCAACTCCTTCCTCGAGTACGTCAGCGACGGATGCATGCCACCCCAAACTATCGATAAGGTATAATCCGTCGTAATCTCCTCTCATGAGGCGCGCGACTCCCATAGTACCTCGGGGCAGCCTGCTGGGGTGCCATTCAACTGGGCCACCTCTAGCACCCTCTCGGGTTGCCGTTCAACTACACTGTTGACGTATAATGTGTTGCGTAGTCTTTTCCATCAGATCGGTCTTTTGGTTGCATTGGCTAGAGCATGTACTTCTACATGGTATCAGAGCCAAGAGGTCTCGAGTTCAAGACCCGGCTGGCGCAATTAAATTGCAGCCCACTTTCGGTCCACGTTTAGGCCTGAGGGAGCCACACGTGAGGGGGAGTGTTGACGTATAATGTGTTGCCTAGTCTCTTCCATCAGATTGGACTTTTAGTTGCATTGACTAGAGCATGCATTTCTACATACACCAATGGGCATCGTTCAACAAACTCACCTGACACCGTCTGAGACTGAGTCTCAGCAAGGATCTCATCGCCTCCTATGGTACATGCTCCCCCAGGACTATGGGGCTCATGTTCATCAACTTCACATTGAGGGTCAAGCACCCAGACCACAGTACCTTCGCCTAATCTGTCTGCTGCTCTGCATCGATATGATACTATAGCACTGACAATTTTTTTGTGTTTGATGTTAATAAATAAAGCTTTGACAAATATGTAAACTTAGACACCCAAGTTGTGTGTGTGCAGAGCCATAGGTGAGGAATCCAGGAGAGAACTCCATCCTGGACTGCAGATTTCTGCTAAATCTCTGAGGCACCAAGGTGTGCACCCCACACTGCTAAGGACGAGTTCGGACAAGAAGTAGAAACTAAGATAAAAGGCGGAAGGTGCTAGGCATAAAGAGAGAAAAATTTGCCCTAAGTTGCATATTCTATGTTTTGGTCTAACCTGTCACCCATATAAACTGAAAAAGAAAGGAAATGAGGTACACCTCAGGATAAAGAACAATTAGAGTAGCATGCACAATCCACAGTATTGTTCTTTAGCTCATGAAGAGTGCTCCCTCTGTGTCACGCCCAAGATGCGATCCTATCCTCAATTTGTCACGAGGGCCTCGTCAGGGATAGAAGCGCATCTCGTCGTTTCGCAAGAATGGATATCGTTACAAGTACATGTAGTGAAAAGAATATATATATATATATATATATGTGTGTGTGTGTGTGTGTGTGTGTGTGTGTGTGTATAGAATTGGCTTACACTCGCCACAAGCTAAATCAGAGTCGCATCACTACAATACATAATCATCATGAAGAAGAGCAGGGTCCAACTACAGACGAAAACAAACGAGAAAAGAAGAATGACGTCCATTCTTGCTATCCCAGGCTGCCGGCCTGGAACCCATCCTAGATCGATGAAAAAGAAGAAGAAGAAGCAACTCCAAATGAACAATCAACGCGCTCGCGTCAAGTAACCTTTACCTATACTTGCAACTGGTGTTGTAGTAATCTGTGAGCCACGGGGGACTCAACAATCTCATTTCCAAAGGTATCAAGACTAGCAAAGCTTAATGGGTGAGGTAAGGTTAAGTGGTGACGTTGCAGCAGCGGCTAAGCATATATTTGGTGGCTAAACTTACGAGTACACGAAATAAGAGGGGGAAGATCTACGCATAGCGGATGTGACTACTGATGATCAAATGAATGATCCTGAACACCTACCTACGTCAGACATAACCCCACCATGTCCTTGGTCGGAGAAGGAACTCACGAAAGAGACAGTCACAGTTACGCACACAATTGGCATGTTTTAATTAAGTTAACTTCAAGTTATCTAGAACCAGTGTTAAACAAAGTTTCCACATTGCCACATAACCGCGGGCACGACTTTCCGAAAAGATTTAACCCTACAGGGGTGCTCCAACTAGTCCATGAAAAATTACCACAAGCCGCATAGAAATCCGCGATCACGACACTCGCGATCTCGTCGGATTCCTTAGTGGAAAACCTCAACCCTGAGATTACCCAAAGCATCACCGGAATCCCGATGCACAAGATTTTTCGTCAAAGGTAAAACTAATCCACCAAGGCCGCCCGATGTGTCGACGATCCCGATAGGAGCTGCGTATCTCGTTCTCAGGACACGACGGATGAGCTAGACGTCGGGATCGCTAAAGCCCTGGGTGGCCAGGGGGGCGCCGGACATCGCTCAGGTGGGACCAACACTCATGCGGAGCACTGGCCCGGGGGTTGATTAATTATCCTCGGGGTCCGGAAAGTCCCTATGCAATTTTATTAGGTTATTAGGCAAATGTAGTACCAAAGTTGAGCCTTGCCAGACCAGCTTTAATTTAAAACGAATTATCAAGGGGGTTCCCATAACAACCCCGATCGTGTTAGGAGCGCTCAATCATGGAACATAACACTGGTAGCCGAAACTAAGGGGGCAAGGGTGGAACAAAACACCAGGCTAGAAAGGCCGAGCCTTCCACCTTTTACCAAGTATATAGGTGCATTAAATTAAATAGCAATTAATATGGTGATATAACAAGGAACCCATGTTATCACATGGAAGCAACTGCACCTGCAACTAGCAACGCTAACACAAGGTTAAGCAAGCGATAACATAGCCAATCAGTGGTTTGCTAGGTTGAACAGGTTGAAGGTTTTCATGGCATTGTTGAGAGGCTGATATTTAACATGTGGTAGGCAATGAGACATAATCGATAGAAGCGATAAAACTAGCATGGCAATGATAGTAATGGTATCTGGGGAAATGGTCATCTTGCCTGAGATCCCGCTTGGAAGAAGAATGACTCCGTGAAGCAGACGAACCGATGTAGTCGAACGGGTCCTCACCATCCGACACGCTTGTGGAAATCTATCGAGACAAAGCAAACCGGAAGCACAAATCAACACGCAATATTCACCACACGATGCACAACACATATGATGCATGAGCAGCTCAATACATGCAAGTCACGAATGTCAATTCACAACAATCAACACTACACATTAAGTGAAGTTCAATATGCAACGAGTTGCATATTGATGGAACTCCACGTTTAATTATTTAGTTCTATCCTGATTAGATACATGCAATATTAAATGTGGTTAAACATGGCAAGAGGTGTAGCGTAATTCAACTACCTATCTAGGCATTTTAAATGAGGTCGGAAATGACATATAACACCTCTGAAACGACCTCACATGTTAATTTACAATTCTGTACAGATCTGAACTAACATGTTTAATTAGTTCTTAAACAGCAAAACAAATAGGTTCACGTGATTCTACGTGTCGTTACAAGCAATCTACACATAGAGAAAATCTCCAACGGAGCTATGGATCAAAAGATACGGACACCGCAAGATATGATGGCATGAATGCAATATGTTTGCAACGAAGGTCACAAGCATTTCAAAACACACAACCAACTAGAAAATATGAAACTACACGAGATTCTAAGCAAGTTTCATATAGGACACGATCAAAACGAAGCAACGGTTCAACAACTACGAGCAAAACAAGAAATCACTACAATCTACCAAAATCAGCCACATAGCATTTTCTACACCCTACAACTATGAGCTACTCAACTCCAATATACTCAACCAAGACATGACACAATAGAGGGCAAGAAGCACTACAACATACAACTAACAACAACTAGCATGGAAGCATGGAACACTAGGAAAAGAAGTCACAAAATGGCTTCACACACACTATTTCAGACTTAGTGAAAATAACACTTCATGAAAGTACAGTTTTCGATCTCAAGCCATGTTGACAGCAGCAAAACCATAAGCTACAGGACTCCAAATGGCATGAAAATACACAGCATGCTAGAGAATCCCAAAGTTTACAACTAACTCCATTGCACCAACCTCAAAAGAGCTACAGATCACAAGATAACTCATGCAAAGACAGCAACAAAATATAACAGATCTCAGACTTAGAAATATTTCAGCACTCCAAAACATCACTATTTCCTAGCAAGTAAAGAACAAGCAAACCACACCTAAACATGGATTTCTATTGCAACCAAAAATACCAGGGGCTAGACTAAACATCAAAGGGCAACTCTCTAGTTGACAACTCCTTCAAAGCACGCACGGAATAAATCCCACAAACTAGCCAAGAGGGCAACATGGCAAAATATCACGCGAACTAATTTACTCAAAACCTAAAACTAAATGCACAGACAAATCCTATGGATTTTTCTACCCCGAGAACATATAAAACATGTGGGGTTGCAACACAAAAATATTGCCACACGTAAATGCGAGATATATCCTAAAGACGGTATAATAATCTAGCGTCGGAAACATACATGCAAAAAATACCAATGACTACTCTAAAATACATGGCAAAGGGGTTCCTAAAACATGGACATTTCTACTACGGAGTTCGAACAATCCGGATACGCACGAAAAAAATAACACGGGACTCAAACATAATTGACGGCACACGTTTCTAGGCATTCAGCAAGCTAAATCACGTCAAAAAATTATGCAAGTTGTAAATTCATAATCTACGCGCAAAGCTACACAAAATACATATGCTACACGCCTCGATCCGACTTACGGATAATAAGATACGGGCATGAAATATAGTCTATAACTCTGAAAAGAATTAAATCCCAAAAAAACTAAAATTCACTAACGGGCCGAAGGGTATGCACAACATTCTATACGCCGCCTGGGGCGGGGGATAGATAGGCTCACCTGGACGGGAGGGAGCTGGAGGCGCTGGTGGGCCGAGACGCTGGCGCCAGCTGGGCCGGCGGTCGGGGCGCGCCTGGGCCAGTCGACGCAGCCGACCGGCTGGGCTGACTGGAGGGGCTCTGGCCGGCGAGGGACGCGGTCGCGGCTGCTGGCGGCTTCGGGCGCGAAGCAGAGGGGAGGCGGCCCAGGAGACGCTGCGGCGCCAATGCTGGCCTAGGCGCTGGCACAGGGGCGCAGGGAGGCCGACTGCCTCGGCAGTCAACGCTCCTTCGCTCGATCGGATCTGGCTCGATCCAGATTGAGCGGGAAGGGCGCCGACCGGGTGTGGTTGCGAGGCCCTCGATCGAAGGACCGGTTGGCGACGGCCGCTCGGGCCCGTGCGATGGGATCTGTCGCGGGGGGGGGGGGGGGGGGGGGTGGGGGTGATTAGAGCGCATGGCTCGCGCTGGTTGGTCGGAAGGAGATCCCGAGGAAGCTGGTGGCGGCGGCGCTGCGGGAATTGGGGAAGGAATGGATGGGACAAGGCTCTGTTTGTAGGCTTGGTCTAGCTTTAGGTCTAGGGTTGGTCTATATATGCCTAGGGGTTAGGTTATAGGGGCACCTGGACCTTTCGATTTAGATCGGGTGGTCCAGTTAATTAGGGTAGGGAGTCCAATGAATAAACCGAAGACGATTTACAGTAAAACCGGGTTGATCTGGACCCAACGGTCACGAGCACCCGGTTCGGGTTTCGGGAGGTTTCCTGACTAGGCTACGCATATGGTAGGTCCATTGTGTAGAGGGGTTAGGCGGGGATGAGAGGTAAAATGGCAACCGGCAACGTATTTTAAAACACCGATAAAACGTCCGACGATAGACCGAATACGGTGCCGCTACGGTCGACTGTTCGGGTATGAGACGGACTACGATTGCGACGAAAATTGAGAGGCGGCCTACCTATAAATAAATACGACCGCACGCCAAGTCTCAACCCAATCAGAGAAAGTTTTAAACACACTTTGAAAACAAGATATAGACGATGCCGCGGGCGCGTGCATGTGTGGTTGGGCTCAGAACGGACAACGACGAGAACCGGCAACTACTAACGGATGCAAGTTTGAAAAACTGGCGGCAACGGGATGCCGATGCAATGTTGATGATGCGCATGATGCGATGATGATGCGATAAATAAAAAATAATCACACAAGGAAAACGGAATAAAGGGGGAATCTTTTGGGACGTCGGTCTCGGGCTGTCACACTCCCTTCCTAAATATAAGTCTTTTAAGAGATTTCACTAGGTGTCTACATACGGAGCAAAGTGAATGAATCTACACTCTAAAGTATGTCTATATACATCCGTATGTAGTCCACTAGTAAAACCTCTAAAAAGGCTTAAATTTAGGAAGGGGTACAACATTAGCACAATCAGCACACAAGCATGTAGCAACAAGGAAGCATGAGCTACCAGTGTTCTAGACTAGGAGATTGACATGCTCGCAGAATTCTTTTAAATTTTGCTTGAATTACGGAACGTCAATTACAACATCTCTCTCCAAGCAACCTCAAGCATGAGAGGCATAACACATCTATATTTGGACTTCAGAAAAGGTGTAAACCCATTATCTAAATTCTGAAAGTACATTCTGTCTGTGCTTGCAGGTTGAGGGGAAAAACATTGGCCACCCATACCTCACCAACGGGTTCAGATTTACTCACGTTGTTGCCCTCTTAGTGACTGCTTATGTTGTGATCTCTCCGGCAAATGAATATTGATGCTCCTTGAGCCGTGTTTATATGATAGTGTCTATGTGCACGTCTAGATAATTTTTCACACCTCCATCGATGATGGATGAGGGCGAAAGATTTTTTCATGTTCTTATTTCGAATTCACCAATAGTTTTTTGGAGTTACATGCTCAATTTTTGAAGTTCAATTTTATGTATGAAGGTCAAAAACATATGTTACCTGTTTCTGAAAAAACCAACAAGGTCAAACTAAAATAACAATGCAATTCCAAAAAATAGTTCATACAAATGGATGTTCTCTGTTTCTAGGAAAAATTTATAAGTTCCAATTTAAATAATGAAAAGGTTCAATATTTATTTACAAAACTAGGACTTTACATTACTAAAAGAAATAGAACCAAGAAGTACAAATTATAAAAGCAGTTGTTTGATGTTTATACAAAACCGAGATTTTCCTCATCACTAAAAAAATAAAAACAAGAAGGTCAACATTAAAAAGCGACAAATCCAAATTTTAAAAATAGAGAAGTTGAAAAATCATAAAAAGGGTCGTCATCATTTCTGAAATTAGAAAAACTCTAGAAGTTCAACTTTATATAATGGAGTGTCCAAAATTTATTACAAAACTAGGATATTTCGATTCTAAAATAAATAAAACAAGAACTCCAAATTACAAAAATAGAGAAGTTCGATGTTTATAAAAAACCAAGATTTTTGTTGTTACTAAAGAATAAAAATGAAGAAGTTCAAATTAAAATAAAGGGGTAGTTCAATGTTAACGAAACACTCAAATTATTTTCGTTTCTAGGAAAAATAAAACTACCAAGTTCAATTTCAAAAATGTTTGATGCTTATTTAACAACGTATTTACTTCCTAAGAATAAGACTATAATATTTTCAAATTAAAATAACAACGAAGTTCAAAGTATGTAAAAACTCGAAAAAATTTCTCGTTACTAAATCGTAAATTGAAGTTCAATTTGAAATAGCACAAAAGTTCAAATGGAGCAAATGATATGGCATTGGAAAACTTGAGAAAATGTGAAACTTTTATATGTAGATAGAGTTTTCCAATTCCTTACGATTTTAAGTTAGTTTTAAAAATGGATAAAAACGTTTTTTGGCCGTAGTTTTTACAATTTTATCGGAATGGGGAAAATAATATACCGTTGAAAAGCTATGGAAAATGAGAAACGTTTTCAGGTAGAAGGTTTTCTATGATTCCTAGACGTTTTCAAGCAGTTTTGAAAATAGCGTGATCATGCATTTCGCCTATAGCGTGAAACACACCCTTCAAAAATGAACCGCATGAAGAACTTGACCTTCTCGCCTTGTCTAGTTGAACTTCACTTTATTTTCCACGTGTTTTTTTGCTCGTAACTCTCCATCCACACACAGGAATTGAGCAAATGATATACGAATGGAAAGTTGTTCTAAACACGCAACATTTCCGTGTTGATGCTTTTTTTCATACTACGACAGTTTAAAAGATTTTCATATGACATTCATGCAGTATAGTAGTTACCTCCCCCGACTGCTCGGTTGAACTTCCGCTAAAAGTGTCCAAATGGGACTGATGATATACCATTTGAAAGCTATGGTCACCCTGGTAACAGCCCAGGTTGAACTTTTGTCACAATATTCACGGCTTAAGAGCAGTTTCGAAAACCATTTTTGTTCATACAAAAAACCGCAAATAGTATTTTCAATCTTATTTCTAAATAATTTTTGCACAATGAGGCAAATGAGATGGCGTTGAATTGCTGCTACAAAGCCCCTCATTTCATGCGTTGACAATTTTTCCAAATTCCCTACGGTTAAAGAGGACATTCAAAAATGACGGAATTTCTAAAACCGAATAGTCGGGTTCGTATTTTGGGGTTAATTTGAAACCGGCTAGTTCAATCGACGTAGATGACATGGCATTGGAAAGCTTATGGAAATGCACATTTATTCATGTAGAAATATTCTTCCAACTATGAACGGTTTAAAAGTAACTTAGAAAATGGCAGAAGTTGTACCGAGTTTGTATTTTCGTGTTAATTTCTCAATGGTAACTCGGAATGGAGCCAATGATATGGCGTTGGAAAGCCTGAACAAATGCAAAACTTTGATATGTAGATTCTTTTTCCCAATTCATTACGGTTTTAAGTCAGTTTTAAAAATGGCTAAAAAATGTTTCCCGGACCGAGCCGCGCGCCCCCCGCCGCCAGATCGGACCCCCATCACGCCCAGGTTCCGCGCCGGCCTCAGGTCGCCCCTGCCGTAGCCCCTCCAGCGCCCACCCGTGCCTTCTCCGGTGACATCGGGCTCCTCTCGGCCCTCTCAGCTCTTTCCGATGCGCCGCCGCCCTTGGCCTCCCGCGTCGCCCTGCGCGTCATGGAGCTGTTGTCGCCTGCTACTGCTTGCGTCGCTATTGTTTCCTGTTAGTCGCTGTCGTTGCATAGCCTACTAGGTGTGCCTGCTTGCCTGCTGTTGTTGCTGTTGCTATGCTGCGTGCTATCGCTGATGCTGCGTGCTGTTGTTGTAGCTTGCTGCTCACGCTGAGGCTTGCTGCTAGCTGATGTTGTGCCTCCTGCTTGTCGCGTTGCTTGCCACTGTAGCCTGCTGCTTGCTGCTATTGCGTGCTGCTGCCGCCAATGCTTGCTGCTGCTTGCTGTTAGCCGCTGCTGCACCATGCCCGTCCAAAAATGGCTAAAAATAATTTTTGGCTATAGTTTTTACAAACTTCATCGAAGTGGGGCAAATAATATACCGTCCAAAAGCTATGAAAAATGCGAAACTTTTTCATGTAGATGATTTTCTCTGATTCCTAGCCAATTTAAGCAATCTCGAAAACAGCGAGATCTTGTGTACTTCCTATATCGCGAAACACATCCTTCGAAAATGCACCGCGTGAAGAATTTGACCTTCTCACCATGTCCACTTGAACTTAACTCTGTTTAATTTTGGGTTGCTTTACATGTCGAACTTGTGACAGCCCGAGACCGACGTTCCAGAAGATTCCCCTTTATTTCCGTTTCCGTTGTGTGATGATTTTTATTTGTTGCATCATCATTTAGTTTGCATCATGGCATCTTGCATCATCTGTTGCGTGTGTGTGTTCTGAGTTGTGAGTGCTTCAAGTGCTCTCAGAGTCTTTAGTGCAATAGGGAACTCTTCTCTGCTCTCCTAATTCTTTTGAGGCAATTCCAGTTTTTGATTTTGCCTAAATAAAATGTTCCTCCTCTTTTAAAAATATTCCTGCTATTTGGGGCAACCCTCTGGTTTTAGTTTTTATTTCTTCTTTTATTTATTTCCAAATAGAGTCTCATTTTTTATTTATATAAAGGGTTTTATTTTTATTCTTCAAAAGAGCACAATCTATTTTTATAGTTGGAGCATGTTTTAAGGAGCCCAAAAATATTTTTTTTTAGTTAAAATTCTTTTCCTTTTGGTTGTGGTTTCCTTTTTTCATATAAGGAGCTATTTTATTTTTTGCAAGGCTTTTTCTTTTAGCAGGAGAGAGAAGCTGAGCCGAAGCCAAGTTGGGCCAAGGCCCAACCGAGTCCCTCCAACCCTAGCGACAGGGAGCTCGTCTCCCATCTCCCTTCCTCTCGACTGCGCCGTTTCCTCCCTCCTCCCATGCATAGGCTCCCACCGCCGCCCAGCCCGAGCCTCTCTGCTGCCTCGCCGCCCTCTCCGCCACTGCGTCGCCCGCCGGCCTCCCGTCGCCGCTCGTGCCGCCCTGAGCCCGAGCCGCCCTTTCCCCTCTCCCCTCTGCCTCCCAGCTGCTCCTCCCAAGGCTGCGCACCTCCTGCCCCGCCGCCGCTCGCCGCCCCGCTTCCTGCCTTCGCCGCCAGCATCTTGCGCCGCCGCCGTGCCCGCTCCTCTCGGCTCCTTCAGCTCGTCCTCGCCCCTCCCTCCTGCTGCCTGGACTCGCTGCCGGCGTCCCTTGCCACCTCCTGCCAGGGATCTCCTCGCCGCGTCGCGTTGGGGCCTCGCCGGACCGAGCCGCGCGACCCCCGCCGCCAGATCGGACCCCCATCGCTCCCAGGTTCCCCGCCGGCCCGAGGTCGCCCATGCCGTACCCCCTCCAGCGACGCCCCGTTCCTTCCCCGGCGACGTCGGGCTCCTCTCGGCCCTCTCGGCTCTTTCCGATGCGCCGCCGCCCTTGGCCTCCCGCCTCGCCCTGCGCGTCATGGAGCTATTGTCGACTGCTGCCGCTTGCGTCGCTGTTGTTTGCTATTAGCTGCTGCCGTTGCATATCCTGCTAGGTGTGCCTGCTTGCGTGCTGTCGTTGTTGTTGCTATGCTACGTGCTGTCGCTGATGTTGTGTGCTGTCGTTGTAGCTTGCTGCTGACGCTGAGGCTTGCTACTAGCTGATACTCTGCCTGCTGCTTGTCCCGTTGCTTGCTTGCCGTCGCTTTGCTTGCCGTTGTAGCCTGCTACTTGCTGCTTGCTGTGGTTGCCTGCTGCTGCCACCGATGCTTGCTGCTGCTTGCTGTTAGCCGCTGTTGCACCATGCCCGCCACCTTGAGCCGCCAGTAGAACCTCGAGCTCGTCGCCTCTGTTGTTTCGGTGGCCCTTGTCCAAGTTTTTCCACAACTCGAAAAGACATCGGACTCATCAATTTCTTCGCGAACAGTGTACGACTACCGACACGAAGACCCGTGTACCACAACGCCAAGTGTAGGACTACCGTCGACAATATCACGAGTACCACGACTTCCACGACGTCCACGACGACCTATGTTCACCTACACCGCAATGACTCGAACCGCTTCAATTTGCAAGCTTCGAAGGTATATCGTTGGAACGTTGTCATGAACCGAGTGCATGTGATGTATGAGATGTAACCGTATGCTAGCACCTTATATGTATGCCCGTTGCACGTTGTCCCTCTTTCGTCGTGCCTCGAGACATGGGAACCCGGTAACCGGGGTCACCCCATCATTATTTTGGCATGTCACGTACGCGCTCCCTATTCGTTGGCACCAGTATCTCCTCGAGTTTTCGGGACCGGTACGTTGCCGTGGTATCGTTTCCGTTTTGCCGCCATGGTTCCCTTTCGTTCGCCATGGCGACACATGCTTCTTTTCCTTCTTGCCTGTGTTGTTGTAAACTTGCATGCATTTCATGATCATGGCAAAATTTCCTGTGTTGGATGTCTCTTGTAACCATAGCTCCGTTCTATGTTCCACGTGTTAACTGACTAGGATGCCTTTTTGAATCACCTGCTTCACCCTTGCCATGTTAACAACATTTTAATATTGCCATGTAAATAAACGAGAGTGAACTGAAAAGTTAAACGTGGAGTTTCGTCGATATGCAACTCGTTGCATATCGAGCTTCACTTAATGTGTAGTGTTTGTGTGAGGTGAATTGTCATGCCATGCCTTGCATGATTGAGTTGTTCATGCATCATATTAGGTTGTGCATCATGTCGTGCATTTGCCATGGGGAATATCTCTGTTGATGTTTGTTTCCGGTTTCCTCCGTCTCGATAGAGTTCCGCAAGCGTGTCAAAAAGTGAGGAACCGTTCGACTACGTTGGTTCGCCGACTACACGGAGTTATTCTTCTTCCAAGCGAGATCTCAAGCAAGATGAACATTTCCCCAGATACCATTACTATCATTGCCATGCTAGTTTTATCGCTTCTATCGATCATGTCTCGTTGCCTACCACCTGTTAAATATTAGCCTCTCAATAATGCCATGAAACCCTCAATTGTTCACAACCTAGCAAACCACTATTTGGATATGTTACTGCTTGCTTAACCATGTTGTTAGCGTTGCTAGTAGCAGGTGCAGTTGCTTCCATGTGTTAACATTGGTTCCTTGTTATATCAACCTATTAAATGTTATATAATTTAATGCACCTATATACTTGGTAAAAGGTGGAAGGCTCGGCCTTTCTAGCCTGGTGTTTTGTTCAACCTTTGCCCCCTTAGTTTCGGCTACCGGTGTTATGTTCCATAATTGAGCGCTCCTAACACGTTCGGGGTTGTTATGGGGACCCCCTTGAGAATTCGTTTTAGATTAAAGCTGGTCTGGCAAGGCCCAACATTGGTTTTACATTTGTCTAATAACCTAATAAAATTGCATAGGGACCCGCCGGCACCCGCGGATATTTAATCAACCCCCGGGCCAGTGCTCCTCATGAGTGTTGGTCCAAAACGGTCTGCCTCCGCGACCACCGCGAGGAAACTCGAGGTTTGGCACTCGTAGCTAGTTCCAGTCGTCGTTTCCTGAGAACGAGATACGCGGCTCCTATCGGGATCGTCGACACGTCGGGCGGCCTTGCTGGATTAGTTTTACCTTTGACGAAATATCTTGTGCATCGGGATTCCGGTGATGCTTTGGGTAATCTCAGAGTTGAGGTTTTCCACTAAGGAATCCGACAAGATCGCGAGTGTCGTGATCGAGGATTTCTATGCGGCTTGTGGTAATTTGTGATGGACTAGTTAGAGCACCCCTGTAGGGTTAAATCTTTTCGGAAAGCCGTGCCCGCGGTTATGTGGCAATGTGGAAACTTTGTTTAACACTGGTTCTAGATAACTTGAAGTTACCTTAATTAAAATATGCCAACTGTGTACGTAACCGTGATTGTCTCTTTCGTGAGTTCCTTCTCCGATCGATGACACGGTGGGGTTATGTCTGACGTAGGTAGGTGTTCAGGATCATTCATTTGATCATCAGTAGTTACGTCCGTTATGCGTAGATCTTCCCCCCTCTTATTTCTTGTACTCGTAAGTTAGCCACTAAATAAATGCTTAGTCGCATGTTGCAGCCTCACCACTTAACCATACCTCACCTATTAAGATTTGCTAGTCTTGATACCTTTAGAAATGAGATTGCTGAGTCCCCTCTGGCTCACAGATTACTACAACACCAGTTGCAGGTACATGTAAAGGTTACTTGACGCGAGCACGTTGATTGTTCATTTGGAGTTGCTTCTTCTACTTCTTTTTCATCGATCTAGGATGGGTTCCAGGCCGGCAGCCTGGGATAGCAAGGATGGACGTCATTCTTCTTTTCTCGTTTGTTTCCATCCGTAGTTGGACCCTGCTTTTATTCATGATGATTATGTATTGTACTGATATGACTCTGATGTAGCTTGTGACGAGTGTAAACCAACTCTTTATATCTCTTCTTTTCATTACATGTACTTGTAACGATATCCATTCTTGCGAAATGACGAGATGCGCTTCTATCCCTGACGAGGCCCTCATGCCAAATTGAGGATAGGATCGCATCTTGGGCATGACAAGTTGGTATCAGAGCAGTACCGACCTAGGAGCCCCCTTGATTGATCGAACTTGGCCGAGTCGAGTCTAGTGAAAAACTACTTTGAGTCTAGTTATATATTGGAGAGTAGGATTCTTTTTTCTCCTCTTCTATGCTCTGGTGAGGAATCTTGTCGTAATAATTTAATTCTACTCCTCTTCTCACTCAAATTTTTTTTAGGATCACGCGGATATTTTTGGAATCTATATGATGCCGCTGTTACGGAGTTCTGTCTTGGTGCCTCCTGTCTGACTTGATTTCTTCCGGGGAGTTGAGCTCCAGGGGATTCTCGAGCACATCGTTATCATTCAGATTTCTTAGTATCTCAGAACGAAGGATGTTCGTAATTTCTTCAATACGAGTAGTGGCGAGATAAGCCCGATGTCCCCGGTACTGGTGCAGATTGTTCGGGAGTAGTGCCATACTTTGTATCGTTGTGATCACGAGGGTCTGTAGTAGATGAAGGTCCGAGATTCTGGTTATGTGTTGACGGATGTGATACACTGGACGGGTTAGTATAGGAGTTGAGTGATATATTATTCCTTTGTATCCGTGTACCAGATTGCATGACCAGATATTTCGGGAATTCTTAGGTGGGAATTCAAGTAGTTACTTATAGGACAAGCTTCCAACAAATGCATGATGTTAGGTTGGGGTTCGACATCTAGTGGATTCGTTTGTTGACGGTCGACTTAGAGCGGTTCTCGTTGTGTCTTAAAGAGTCCTTGTAGCTTGCTACGACTCGTGGACGCTTCGTATGTCGGGTGCACTGCCTTGCACTTGATGGCTACTGTAAGGTTCGAGCCCGTGCGATCCTGTCCACGAAAATATTGGACGAAATCTTTCTCATGAGTTTGTTTTGGCTAATTGCAATCCGCATCCTTTGTTTTGTTGAATATGGTAATTCGTGATGCTTCGATGTCAAGTGGTGATTTCATATCTTTTCTAAGTAGTGTTCTCATATTTTTTTATGTGAATGCAAATTATTTTGCTCAATCAATTGTCATATCAATTCCTTTCAACCGGAGTCATCGTGTCAATTCTTTTCCAACCGGTGTGCTTCTCTTCAAGTGAATTCTATCCTCTCCAATTTTGCAAGATCGATCTCTCATTTCTTCCGGAGTTCATCTCATCTGTTCCAAGTTGTTTTTTGTTTTCCCCGCCCTCCCACCCTTTTCTTTAGTGATTCAATTTTCACCGTAGAGTTTTATTTTCATTGTGCTTCGGTTGTCTGTTCTTTTCTCTCTTACCCGGTGATTCATTGTGAAGATTCTCAGGAGATTCGTGTCATATTTGTTCATTCTTGTCATCCTTACTGGTGAATTTAATTCAGTTGTCCGTGTTCATCATATCCTTTTCATCCTTGTAAATTCTTTTCCATGTTGAAGATTCTTATCAGCCTATCCTGTTATTCATTCATCTCTTTTCTATCCGGTGTGTTGAAGATATCACAGAGTTTCTTGTTTTCAGATCTTTCATTATTTCGAGGTTCTCAACCTCATCTAGTTTTCCTTATACCGGTGCAGTATCTTTATTTGTTAGCAATTGTTTCAACGGTGATTTCTTTGAGTGGGCCCATAACCCACAGGTTCTTTCCCAGGATCTTTCCTAGCTCTTTTAATCTTTTCTCGGAGATCATTAATTCTTTTCAACTATGACGTAGTATGAATTTCATCAGTCATATTCTTTCTTCAAGATCAATTTTAATTAATTCTCTTATTTGGCTCAACCTTTCATTCTTCGTTATTCCAGAGTGTCTCAGTTTTTCGCGATGGTGCTTTTGCCATGTTTTCAGTTTGGAAGACCGAAGGAGTGTTTCTCTCAAATCTTGGTCCATTTTCCGTCATTTCAGCTTGGTGCCATCATCCTAATTGTTCCAATCATGAGTAATCCCTTTCTTGCTATCCGGTGTTTTTCTGAGTTGTTTTCATTCTCGATCCTCTGAAGGCCATCATTTCAGATGATTTTGTTCGTTCTCAGCTTGCAGCTTTCATTCTCAAATTCTTCTCAAGTGTGTCTCTTCGTTCGTCTCTCAATTATTCTGGTGCCTTCTTCTAGTTTTCTCTCAGGTGGCTTATGATCTCTTTATTCTCATGTATCTCCATTAATCCGTGGTGTTCCCATTCAATTGTGAATTCTTACCGGTGCGTCCTTCAATTATGCTTCATGTGGTGCATATCGATCTCCCTCTTCAGTTTCTTTCAAGAATAATAAGTTGTATGCTAAATCTGTTGCTTGTCATCAATTAAACTTGATGAAGGATAAGCATAACATAATTCTTATTCTTGTTCATAGTGATCTGAATTCTTCGTCCGGAGTGGCTCTTGATATCAATTCCTTTTTCTCAAGTGTTCTTATCTTTTATTTTCCGGAGTTCCAAGTTTCCTCAAGTATCTCTTTGTGAAGCTTCATCGAAGTCTTTGCAAGGCTTCAATCTTATCCTTTCATCCTTCTTATCTTTGCAACATCCTTTTGTTACGGAGGTTCATCATGGTGGTTCTTCAAGGATGTGTTTTTCTCAAAGTGTTCTTCAAGATTCCTGTTGGAGTACCTCAAGTATTCTTTCTCTTGCATTTCCAATGCGTTTGTTATTCCTTTATCCTTTGAGGTGGTATTATAGCATTCTTGTTAGTGTAGGAGCCTCGAAGAGTTTTTCTTTCAAGAATGAGATAATTAAATCCACCAATTCTATGATCATGAGATATTTTTTCAACTCATGATTTCTGGGTTAAGTATGTTGGTTTAGTTTCACCTAAAGCTTTATCTAAGGATTGTCGCTATTATGGTGTTCCCATTAATCCTAGTTTCAATGTATCCTCTTGCGGTAAGAAGTTTTGCTTATCTTGTTTCCCGAAACAATCCCTTTTTGTTAGTGGTTGGTTGTCACTTCATTAGTTTGAAAAGGTTGCCATAAGCCCACTACTATATTGTTCTTTTCGTGTTGTTTTTCCAACAACTCCGTTCAATTCTTCTTGCAAGGATGCTTGCCAAGTTCATTTGCGATAATAGTTGTCATTATTTCCTGCATTCTCTTCTTCCGTATGAGCTAGTTCATAATCTCTTGTTCCGGAGGCATGGTGATGTTGCTCTTTTGGGTCTATCATCTTGTTCTGTCAAGACTGTTGTGTTCCCTTGTTCTATTTAGTTGTTTGTTATGAATATTTTCTAATTCTCCCATCTTATCGAATTTTTTGTCCCATTTTCCTACCGAAGTGCTGCCGAAATTTTCCGTGAATTCTTGCTTGTTTCTCATATCATTCCTCATCGCTTTGCAACCTTCAAGGATCGTTGGTTTCACTCGTTTGTCAAAGAAGCAATTAAGTTTTACCTCTTCTTTCTCATCCTCTTCCTCGTTCATTCTTGGATCTCGGGTCGAGATCCTCTTGTAGTGTAGGAGAGTTGTGACAGCCCGTGACCAGTGTTCCAGAAGATTCCCCTTTATTTCCGTTTCCGTTGTGTGATTACTTTTATTTGTTGCATCATCATTTAGTTTGCATCATGGCATCTTGCATCATGTGTTGCGTGTGTGTGTTCTGAGTTGTGAGTGCTTCAAGTGCTCTCAGAGTCTTTAGTGCAATAGGGAACTCTGTTGGAAATATGCCCTAGAGGCAATAATAAATTAGTTATTATTATATTTCTTTGTTCATGATAATCGTTTATTATCCATGCTGTAATTGTATTGATTGGAAACACAGCGCATGTGTGGATACATAGACAAAACACTGTCCCTAGTAAGCCTCTAGTTGACTAGCTCGTTGATCAAAGATGGTCAAGGTTTCCTGACCATAGGCAAGTGTTGTCACTTGATAACGGGATCACATCATTAGGAGAATCATGTGATGGACTAGACCCAAACTAATAGACGTAGCATGTTGATCGTGTCATTTTGTTGCTACTATTTTCTGCGTGTCAAGTATTTGTTCCTATGACCATGAGATCATATAACTCACTGACACCGGAGGAATGCTTTGTGTGTATCAAACATCACGACGTAACTAGGTGACTATAAAGATGCTCTACAGGTATCTCCGAAGGTGTTCGTTGAGTTAGTATGGATCAAGACTGGGATTTGTCACTCCGTATGACGGAGAGGTATCTCGGGGCCCACTCGGTAATACAACATCACACACAAGCCTTGCAAGCAATGTGACTTAGTGTAAGTTGCGGGATCTTGTATTACAGAATGAGTAAAGAGACTTGCCGGTAAACGAGATTGAAATAGGTATGCGGATACTGATGATCGAATCTTAGGCAAGTAACATACCGAAGGACAAAGGGAATGACATACGGGATTATATGAATCCTTGGCACGGAGGTTCAAACGATAAGATCTTCGTAGAATATGTAGGATCCAATATGGGCATCCAGGTCCCGCTATTGGATATTTACCGACGAGTCTCTCGGGTCATGTCTACATAGTTCTCGAACCAGCAGGGTCTGCACACTTAAGGTTCGACGTTGTTTTATGCGTATTTGAGTTATATGGTTGGTTACCAAATGTTGTTCGGAGTCCCGGATGAGATCACGGACGTCACGAGGGTTTCCGGAATGGTCCAGAAATGAAGATTGATATATAGGATGACCTCATTTGGTTACCAGAAGGTTTTCGTGCATTACCGGAAAAGTTTCGGGCTCATCGGTAGTGTACTAGGAGTGCCGGGAGGGGTGCCAGGGACCATCAGGAGGGGTGTCACGCCCCAAGGGGTCTCATGGGCTATGGGAAGAGATAAACCAGCCCCTAGTGGGCTGGAATAAGTTCCCACTAAGGCCCATAAGGTTTGAGAAGGAAAAAACACAAGGTGGAAAGAGTTTCCAAGTGGGAAGGTGGAATCCTACTCCAAGTAGGATTGGAGTAAGACTCCTCCACCTCCAATTTCGGCCAAACCTTTAGGTTTTGAGGCTGCCTCCTCCCCTCTTTCCCACCTATATATAGTGGGGTTTTAGGGCTGATTTGAGACAACTTTTGCCACGGCAGCCCGACCATATACCTCCACAGTTTTACCTCTAGATCGCGTTTCTGCGGAGTTCGGGCAGAGCCCTGCTGAGATTAGATCACCACCAACCTCCGGAGCGCCTTCACGCTGCCGGAGAACTCATCTACCTCTTTGTCTCTCTTGCTGGATCAAGAAGGCCGAGATCATCGTCGAGCTGTATGTGTGCTGAACGCGGAGGTGCCGTCCGTTCGGCACTAGATCGGAGCGGATCATGGGACGGATCGCGGGACGGTTTGTGGGACGGTTCGCGGGGCGGATCGAGGGACGTGAGGACGTTCCACTACATCAACCGCATTTCTTAACGCTTCTGCTGTGCGATCTACAAGGGTACGTAGATCAGAAATGCCCTCTCGTAGATGGACATCACCATGATAGGTCTTCGTGCGCGTAGGAAATTTTTTGTTTCCCATGCGACGTTCCCCAACAGTGGCATCATGAGCTAGGTTCATGCGTAGATGTAATCTCGAGTAGAACACAAAAGTTTTTGTGGGCGGTGATGTGCGTTTTGCTGCCCTCCTTAGTCTTTTCTTGATTCCGCGGTATTGTTGGATCGAAGCGGCTCGGACCGACATTACTCGTACGCTTACGAGAGACTGGTTTCATTGCTACGAGTAACTCCGTTGCTCAAAGATGACCGGCGAGTGTCGGTTTCTCCAACTTTAGTTGAATCGGATTTGACCGAGGAGGTCCTTGGATGAGGTTAAATAGCAATTCATATATCTCTGTTGTGGTGTTTGCGTAAGTAAGATGCGATCCTACTAGATACCCATGGTCACCACGTAAAACATGCAACAACAATTAGAGGACGTCTAACTTGTTTTTGCAGGGTATGCTTGTGATGTGATATGGCCAACGATGTGATGTGATATATTGGATGTATGAGATGATCATGTTGTAATAGTTAATATCGACTTGCACGTTGATGGTACGGCAACCGGCAGGAGCCATAGGGTTGTCTTTAAACTAACGTTTGTGCTTGCAGATGTGTTTACTATATTGCTAGGACGTAGCTTTAGTAGTAATAGCATGAGTAGCACGACAACCCCGATGGCGACATGTTGATGGAGATCATGATGATGGAGATCATGGTGTGACGCCGGTGACAAGAAGATCGTGCCGGTGCTTTGGTGATGGAGATCAAGAAGCACATGATGATGGCCATATCATGTCACTTATGAATTGCATGTGATGTTAATCCTTTATGCACCTTATCTTGCTTAGAACGGCGGTAGCATTATGAGTTGATCTCTCACTAAAATTTCAAGACGAAATTGTGTTCTCCCCGACTGTGCACCGTTGCGCAGTTCTTCGTTTTGAGACACCACGTGATGATCGGGTGTGATAGACTCAACGTTCACATACAACGGGTGCAAAACAGTTGCACACGCGGAACACTCGGGTTAAGCTTGACGAGCCTAGCATGTGCAGACATGGACTCGGAACACATGAGACCGAAAGGTCGAGCATGAATCGTATAGTTGATATGATTAGCATAGAGATGCTTACCACTGAAACTATTCTCGACTCACGTGATGATCGGACTTAAGATAGTGGATTTGGATCATGTACCACTCAAATGACTAGAGAGATGTACTTTTTGAGTGGGAGTTCTTAAGTAATATGATTAATTGAACTAATTGTCATGAACATAGTCTAATGGTCTTTGCGAATTACGATGTAGCTTGCGCTATAGCTCTATTGTTTTTATATGTTCCTAGAGAAAATTTAGTTGAAAGTTGATAGTAGAAAACTTTGCAGACTGAGTCTGTAAAACCGAGGATTGTCCTCGTTGCTGCGCAGAAGGCTTATGTCCTTAATGCACCACTCGGTGTGCTGCACCTCGAGCGTCGTCTGTAGATGTTGTGAACATCCGACATACACATTTCTGATGACTACACGATAGTTCAGTACAAAATACTTAATGGCTTAGAAGCAAGGCGCCGAAGACGTTTTCAAACGTCATGGAACATAAGAGATGTTGTAAAGAGATGAAATTGTGATTTCATGCTTGTGCCCTTGTTAAGAGGTATGCGACCTCCGACAAGATTCTTTGTCCACGAAGTAAAGGAGAAAATCTCAATCGTTGAGCGTGTGCTTAGATTATCTGAGTACGACAATCCCTTGAATCAAGTGGGAGTTGATCTTCTAGATAAGGTAGTGATGGTTCTCCAAAGTCACTGCCACCAAGCTGTGAGAGCTTCGTGATGAACTATAACATATCAAGGATAGATACAATGATCCTTGAGTGATTCGCGATGTTTGACACTGCGAAAGTAGAAATCAAGAAGGAGCATCAATAGTTGATGGTTAGTAAAACCACTAAGTTCCAAGAAAGGCAAGGGCTAGAAGGGATACTTCGTGAAACGGCAAAGCAGTTGCTGCACTAATGAAGAGACCCGAGATTAAACCCAAGCCCGGGACTAAGTGCTTGTGTTATGAGGGGAACGGTCACTGAGGCGGAGCAACTCTAGATACTTGGTAGATAAGAAGGCTCGCAAAAGTCGAAAGAAGTATATTTGATATACATGATGTTGATGTGTACTTTACTAGTACTCCTAGTAGCACGAGGTTATTGGATACCGGTTCGGTTGCTAAGTGGTTAGTAACACGAAATGAAAGCTACGGCATAAACGGAGACTAGCTAAAGGCGAGGTGAGGATACGTGTTGGAGTGTTTCCAAGGTTGATATGATCAAACGTCGCACGCTCCCTCTACCATCGGGATTGGTGTTAAACCTAAATAATTGTTATTTGGTGCTTGCGTTAAGCATGAACATGATTGCATCGTGTTTATTGCAATACGATTATTCATTTAAAGAGAATAATGGTTACTCTATTTGCTTGAATAATCACCTTCAATGGTTTATTGAATCTCGATCGTAGTGTTACACATGTTCATGATATTGGTGCCAAAAGATACGAGGTAATGATGATAGTACCACTTACTTGTGGCACTGCCGCTTGAGTCATGTTGGTATAAATTGCATGAAGAGGCTGCATGCTGATGGATCTTTATACTCACTTGATTTTGAATCACTAGTGACATGCAAATCATACCACATGAGCAAGGCCTTGTTTTCATTGAGATGAAACAAGATAGTAACTTGTTGGAAGTGATACGTTTTGATGTATGCAGTCCAATGGGTGCTAAGGCACGCAATGGATATCATTATGTACTTACTTCAATGACGATTTGAGTAGATACAAGAGTATTTACTTAATGAATCACAAGTCTGAAATATTGAAAAGTTCAATTCTGTTTCGGAGTGAAGTTCGTCGTAACAAGAGGATAAACTGTCTACGATATGATCATAGAAATGAATATCTGAGTTATGAGTTTTGGTACGCAGTTAAGACGATGTGGAAATTGTTTCGCAGTTCATGCCACCTGGAACATCATGGTGTGATGATATGTCTGAACGTCATAGCCACACACTATTTGGTATGGTGCATGCTGTGATGTCTCTTATCGAATTACCACTATCGTTTATGGGTTTTGCATTAGAGACAACCGCATTCACTTTAAATAGGGCACCGCATATTTCCGTTGAGATGACACTGTATAGACTGAGGTTTAGAGAAATCTAAACTGTCGTTTCTTGAAAGTTTGGGGCTTCGACACTTATGTGAAAAAGTTTCAGTCTGATAAGCTCGAACCCAAAGCGGATAAATGCATCTTCATAGGATATCCAAAACAGGTGGGTACATCTCCTATCTCAGATCCGAAAGCAAAGTGTTTGTTTCTAGAAACGGATCCTTTCTCGAGGAAAGGTTTCTCTCGGAAGAATTGAGTGGGGGGGGTGGTAGAACTTGATGAGGTTATTGAACCATCACTTCAACCAGTGTGTAGCAGGGCGCAGGAAGTTGTTCCTGTGGTGCCTACACCAATTGAAGTGAAAGCTGATGATGGTGATCATCGAGCATCGGATCAAGTTACTACAAACCTCGTAGGTTGACAAGGTCGCGTACTACTGCACAGTGGTACGGTAACCCTATCTTGGAGGTCATGTTGTTGAGCAAGAGTAAACCTACGAGTTATGAAGAAAGCAATGGTGGGCCCGGATTCCGACAAATGGCTGGAGGCCATGAAATCCGAGAGAGGATCCATGTATGAAAACAAAGTGTAGACTTTGGAAGAACTACTTGATGGTCATAGGACTATTGAGTAAAGATGGATCTTTAAAAGGAAGACAGATGATGATGGTGATAAGTCACTAATAAGAAAAGCTCGACTTGTCGCAAAGATGTTTCCGACAAGATCAAACAATGGACTATGATGAGACTTTCTCACTCGTAGCGATGCTGAAAGTCTGTTAGAATTATGTTAGTAGATGCTGCATTATTTATGAAATATTGCACATAGGATGTCAAAACATTGTTTCCTCGACGGTTTCCTTGAGCAAACATTGTATGTGATACAACCAGGAGGTTTTGTCGATCCTAAAGATACTAGCAAGTATGCAAGCTCCAGCGATCCTTCAATGGACTGGTGCAAGCATCTCGGAGTTGGAATATACACTTTGATGAGATGCTCAAAGATTTTGGGTTTGTACAAGGTTTATGAGAAACTTGTATTTCCAAAGAAGTGAGTGGGAGCACTATAGAATTTCTGATAAGTATATGTGGTTGACATATTGTGGATCAGAAGTAATGTAGAATTTCTGTAAAGCATACAAGGTTGTTTGAAAGGAGTTTTTCAAGGAATACCTGGATTGCGCTACTAGAACGTTGAGCATCAAAGATCTATGGAGATAGATCGAAAGCGCTTAATAGAAGTTTCAACAAGATGCATGCCTTGACAAGTTTTTGAAGGAGTTCAAAATAGATCAGCAAAGAAGGAGTTCTTGGTTGCGTTCTAAGGTGTGAATTTGAGTAAGACCCAAAACCCGACCCCGGCAGAATAAAGAGAATAGACGAAGGTCGTCTTCTATGCCTTGGCCGTAGAATCTGAAGTATGCCATGCTGGGTACCGCACCTGATGTGTGCCTTGACTCAAAGTCTGTTGAGAGGTACAGAGAGTGATCCTTGATTGAATCACTAGCATCGGTCAAAATTTATTCGTAGTAACTGATGGACTAAGGAATTTTTCTCGATTATGGAGGTGGTTAAAGAGTTCGTCGTAAAGGGTTACGTCTATGCAAGCTTTGACACTAATCCGAATAACTATGAGTAGTGAAACAGATTTGTATAGTAGAGTAGATGTTTGGAGTATTTCCGAATAGCACATAGTAGCAACATCTATAAGATGACATAAAGATTTGTAAAGAACACACGGATCTGAAAGTTTCAGAACCGTTGACTGAAACCTCTCTCACGAGCAAGACGTGATCAGACCCCATAACTATATGGGTGTTGGATTCGTTGGAATCACATGGTGATGTGAACTAGATTATTGACTCTAGTGCAAGTGGGAGACTGTTGGAAATATGCCCTAGAGGCAATAATAAATTAGTTATTATTATATTTCTTTGTTCATGATAATCGTTTATTATCCATGCTATAATTGTATTGATTGGAAACATAGTGCATGTGTGGATACATAGACAAAACACTGTCCCTAGTAAGCCTCTATTTGACTAGCTCGTTGATCAAAGATGGTCAAGGTTTCCTGACCATAGGCAAGTGTTGTCACTTGATAACGGGATCACATCATTAGGAGAATCATGTGATGGACTAGACCCAAACTAATAGACGTAGCATGTTGATCGTGTCATTTTGTTGCTACTGTTTTCTGCGTGTCAAGTATTTGTTCCTATGACCATGAGATCATATAACTCACTGACACCGGAGGAATCCTTTGTGTGTATCAAACGTCGCAACGTAACTGGGTGACTATAAACATGCTCTACAGGTATCTCCGAAGGTGTTCGTTGAGTTAGTATGGATCAAGACTGGGATTTGTCACTCCGTATGACGGAGAGGTATCTCGGGGCCCACTCGGTAATACAACATCACACACAAGCCTTGCAAGCAATGTGACTTAGTGTAAGTTGCGGGATCTTGTATTACAAAACGAGTAAAGAGACTTGCTGGTAAACGAGATTGAAATAGGTATGCGGATACTGACGATCGAATCTCAGGCAAGTAACATACCGAAGGACAAAGGGAATGACATACGGGATTATATGAATCCTTGGCACTGAGGTTCAAAGGATAAGATCTTCGTAGAATATGTAGGATCCAATATGGGCATCCAGGTCCCACTATTAGATATTGACCGAGGAGTCTCTCGGGTCATGTCTACATAGTTCTCGAACCCGCAGGGTCTGCACACTTAAGGTTCGACGTTGTTTTATGCGTATTTGAGTTATATGGTTGGTTACCGAATGTTGTCCGGAGTCCCGGATGAGATCACGGACGTCACGAGGGTTTCCGGAATGGTCCGAAAACAAAGATTGATATATAGGATGACCTCATTTGGTTACCGGAAGGTTTTCGTGCATTACCGGAAAAGTTTCGGGCTCATCGGTACTGTACTAGGAGTGCCGGGAGGGGTGCCAGGGACCATCAGGTGGGATGTCACGCCCCAAGGGGTCTCATGGGCTATGGGAAGAGATAAACCAGCCCCTAGTGGGCTGGAATAAGTTCCCACTAAGGCCCATAAGGTTTGAGAAGGAAAAAACACAAGGTGGAAAGAGTTTCCAAGTGGGAAGGTGGAATCCTACTCCAAGTAGGATTGGAGTAGGACTCCTCCACCTCCAATTTCGGCAAAACCTTTAGGTTTTGAGGCTGCCTCCTCCCCTCCCTCCCTCCTATATATAGTGGGGTTTTAGGGCTGATTTGAGACAACTTTTGCCACGGCAGCCCGACCACATACCTCTACGGTTTTACCTCTAGATCGCGTTTCTGCGGAGTTCGGGCGTAGCCCTGCTGAGATTAGATCACCACCTACCTCCGAAGCGCCGTCACGCTGCCGGAGAACTCATCTACCTCTCCGTCTCTCTTGCTGGATCAAGAAGGCCGAGATCATCGTCGAGCTGTACGTGTGCTGAACGCGGAGGTGCCGTCCGTTCGGCACTAGATCAGAGCGGATCGTGGGACGGATCGCGGGACGGTTCGTGGGACGGTTCGCGGGGAGGATCGAGGGACGTGAGGACGTTCCACTACATCAACCGCGTTTCTTAACGCTTCTTCTGTGCGATCTACAAGGGTACGTAGATCGGAAATCCCCTCTCGTAGATGGACATCACCATGATAGCTCTTCGTGCGCGTAGGAAAATTTTTGTTTCCCATGCGACGTTCCCCAACAAACTCTTCTCTCCTCTCCTAATTCTTTTGAGGCAATTCCAGTTTGTGATTTTGCCTAAATAAAATATTCCTCCTCTTTTAAAAATATTCCTACTATTTGGGGCAACACTCTGGTTTTAGTTTTTATTTCTCCTTTTGTTTATTTCCAAATAAAGTCTCATTTTTTATTTATATAAAGGGTTTTATTTTTATTCTTCAAAAGAGCCCAATCTATTTTTATAGTTGGAGCATGTTTTAAGGAGCCCAAAAATATTTTTGTTTTAGTTAAAATTCTTTTCCTTTTGGTTGTGGTTTCCTTTTTTATATAAGCGGCTATTTTATTTTTTGCAAGGCTTTTTCTTTTAGCGGGAGAGAGAAGCCCAGCGGAAGCCAAGTTGGGCCAAGGCCCAACAGAGTCCCTCCAACCCTAGCGACACGGAGCTCGTCTCCCATCTCCCTTCCTCCCGACTGCGACGTTTCCTCCCTCCTCCCACGCACAGGCTCCCAGCGTCGCCCAGCCCGAGCCTCTCTGCTGCCTCGCCTCCCACTCCACCACTACGTCGCCCGCCGGCCTCCCGTCGCCGCTGGTGCCGCCCTAAGCCCGAGCTGCCCTTTCCCCTCTCCCCTCTGCCTCCAAGCTGCTCCTCCTGAGGCTGCGCACCTCCTGCCCTGCCGCCGCTCGCCGCGTCGCCTCCTGCCTTCGCCGCCAGCACCTTGCGCCGCCGCAGTGCTCGTTCCTCTCGGCTCCTTCCGCTCGTCCTCGCCCCTCCCTCCTGATGCTTGGCCTCGCCGACGAGAGCCCTCGTCGCCGGCGTCCCTCGCGAACTCCTGCTAGGGATCCCCTCGCCGTGCCGCCGTGGGGCCTCGCCGGACCGAGCCGCGCGCCCCCCGCCGCCAGATCGGACCCCCATCGCGCCCAGGTTCCGCGCTGGCCCGAGGTCGCCCCTGTCGTAGCCCCTCCAGCGCCGCCCCGTGCCTTCCACGGCGACGTCGAGCTCCTCTCGGCCCTCTCGTCTCTTTTCGATGTGACGCCGCCCTTGGCCTCCCGCGTCGCCCTGCGCGTCATGGAGCTGCTGTCGCCTGCTGCTTCTTGCGTCGTTGTTGTTTGTTGTTAGCCGTTGCTGTTGCGTAGCTTGCTAGGTGTGCCTGCTTGCCTGCTGTCGTTGCTGTTGCTATGCTGCGCGTTGTCACTAATGCTGTGTGTTGTTGTTGTAGCTTGCTGTTGACGCTGAGGCTTGCTGCTAGCTGATGTTGTGCCTGCTTCTTCTCGCGTTGCTTGTTGTTGTAGCCTGCTGCTTACTGCTTTCTGTTGTTGCCTGCTGCTGCCGCCGATGCTTGCTGCTGCTTGCTGTTAGCCGCTGCTGCACCATGCCCGCCGCCTTGAGCCGCTAGTAGGACCTCGAGCTCGTCGCCTCTGTTGTTTTGGTGGCCCCTATCCAAGTTTTTCCACGACTCGAAAAGACATCGGACTTATCAATTTCTTCGCGAACAGTGTACGACTACCGACACGAAGACCCGTGTACCACAACGCCAAGTGTACGACTACCATCGACAAGATCGCGAGTACCACGACTTCTACGACATCCATGACGACCTATGTTCACCTACACCGCAATGACTCGAACCGCTCCGATTTGCAAGCTTCGAAGGTATACCGTTGCAACGTTGTTGTGAACCGAGTGCATGTGATGTATGATATGTAACCGTATGCTAGCGCCTTATATGTTTGCCCGTTGCACGTTGTCCCTCTTTCGTCGTGCCCTCGAGACATGGGAACCCGGTAATCGGGGTCACCCCATCATTATTTTGGCATGTCATGCACGCACTCCCTATTCGTTGGCACCGGTATCTCGTCGAGTTTTTGGGACCGGAACGTTGTCGTGGCATCGTTTCCTTTTTGCCGCCATGGTTCCCTTTTGTTCGCCATGGCGACACATGCTTTTTTTCCTTCTTGCCTGTGTTGTTGTAAACTTGCATGCATGTCACGATCATGGCATAATTTCCTGTGTTGCATCTCTCTTGTAATCGTAGCTCCGTTCTATGTTCCACGTGTTAACCGACTAGGATGCCTTTTCGAATCACCTGCTTCACCCTTGCCATGTTAACAACATTTTAATATTGTCGTGTAAATAAACGGGAGTGAACTAAAAATTTAAACGTGGAGTTTCGTCGATATGCAACTCGTTGCATATCGAGCTTCACTTAATGTGTAGTGTTTGTGTGAGGTGAATTTTCATGCCATGCCTTGCATCATTGAGCTGTTCATGCATCATATTAGGTTGTGCATCATGTCATTCATTTTCCGTGGGGAATATCTGTGTTGATGTTTGTTTCCAGTTTCCTCTGTCTCGATAGAATTCTGCAAGCGTGTCGGAAAGTGAGGAACCGTTCGACTACGTTGGTTCGCCGACTACACAGAGTTATTCTTCTTCCAAGCGGGATCTCAGGCAAGATGACCATTTCCCCAGATATCATTACTATCATTGCCATGCTAGTTTTATCGCTTCTATCGATCATGTCTCGTTGCCTACCACCTGTTAAATATCAGCCTCTCAACAATTCCATGAAAGCTTCAACTGTTCACAACCTAGCAAACCACTGTTTGGCTATGTTACTGCTTGCTTAACCATGTTGTTAGCATTGCTAGTTGCTTCCATGTGTTGACATGGGTTCCTTGTTATATTACCCTATTAAATGTTATATAATTTAATGCACCTATATACTTGGTAAAAGGTGGAAGGCTCGGCCTTTCTAGCCTGGTGTTTTGTTCCACCTTTGCCTCCTTAGTTTTGGCTACCGGTGTTATGTTCCATAATTTAGCGCTCCTAACACGATCGGGGTTGTTATGGGGACCCCCTTGATAATTCGTTTTAGATTAAAGCTAGTCTGGCAAGGCCCAACATTGGTTTTACATTTGTGTAATAACCTAATAAAATTGCATAGGGACCCGCCGACACCCGCGAATATTTAATCAACCATCGGGCCAGTGCTCCTCTTGAGTGTTGGTCCAAAACGGTCTGCCTGCGGGACCAACGCGAGGAAACTCGAGGTTTGGCACTCATAGCTAGTTCCATCCGTCATGTCCTGAGAACGAGATACGCGGCTCCTATCGGGATCGTCGACACGTCGGGCGGCCTTGCTGGATTAGTTTTACCTTTGATGAAATATCTTGTGCATCGGGGTTCCGATGATGCTTTGGGTAATCTTAGAGTTGAGGTTTTTCACTAAGGAATCCGACGAGATCGCGAGTGTGGTGATCGAGGATTTCTATGCGGCTTGTGGTAATTTGTGATGGACTAGTTCGAGCACCCCTGCAGGGTTAAATCCTTTCCGAAAGCCGTACCCGCGGTTATGTGGCAACGTGGAAACTTTTTTTAACACTGGTTCTAGATAACTTGAAGTTACCTTAATTAAAATATGCCAACTGTGTGCGTAACCGTGACTGTCTCTTTCGTGAGTTCCTTGTCCGATCGAGGACACGGTGGGGTTATGTCTGACGTAGGTAGGTGTTCAGGATCATTCATTTGATCATCAGTAGTTACGTCCGTTATGAGTACATCTTCCCCTCTCTTATTTCTTGTACTCGTAAGTCAGCCACTAAATAAATGCTTAGTCGCGTGCTGCAGCCTCACCACTTAACCATACCTCACCTATTAAGCTTTGCTAGTCTTGATACCTTTAGAAATGAGATTGCTGAGTCCCCTGTGGCTCACAGATTACTACAACACTAGTTGCAGGTACAGGTAAAGGTTACTTGACGCGAGCGCGTTGATTGTTCATTTGGAGTTGCTTCTTCTACTTTTTCTTCGTCGGTATAGCATGGGTTCCAGGCCGGCAGCCTGGGATAGCAAGGATGGACGTCGTTCTTCTTTTCTCGTTTGTTTTCGTTCGTAGTCGGACCCTGCTGTTATTCATGATAATTATGTATTGTACTGATGTGACTCTAATGTAGCTTGTGGCGAGTGTAAGCCAACTCTTTATATCTCTTCTTTTCAGTACATGTACTTGTAACGATATCCATTCTTGCGAAACGACGAGATGCGCTGCTATCCTTGACGAGGCCCTCGTGCCAAATTGAGGATAGGATCACATCTTAGGCGTGACAGAACTACTCCATCATTTTATTTTGACCTTCTCACTTTTTTATTTTGAACTTCTATGTAATTATTTTATAATCATGGAAAATAAAATTGGTGTGTTTTCTGTGTAAGAAATTTCATGAGCTTAATTTTATCTTCTTTTTTTATTCGAACCTCTTCATTTTAATCTTTAGTAACAAGAAAAAAATCTTATTTTTTTCATAAACTTCGAACTTTTGTGCTATTTTAATTTGAACTTAAATTTATGATTTAGTAATGAGAAAAAAAATCTGAGTTTTTACATACTTCGAACTTCTTTGTTATTTTAATTTGAACATACTGTAGTCTTATGCTTAGGAAGGAAATATGTTCTCAAATAAGCATCAAACATTTTTTTAAAATTGAACTTCGTAGTTTTATTTTTCATAGAAACGGAAATAATTTGAGGTTTCCGTTTACATCAACTACCCCTTTATTTTAATTTGAACTCCTTCGTTTTTATTCTTTAGTAACAACAAAAATCCGAGTTTCTTATAACTATCGAACTTCTCCATTTTTTAATGTGAACTTCTTGGTTTATTTATTTTAGCATCGAAATATCCTAGTTTTGTAATAAATATTGGTCAATCCATTATATAAAGTTGAACTTCTAGAGTTCTTCTAACTTCAGAAACGATGACAACACATTTTATGATTTTTCAAGTTCTCTATTTTTAAAATTTGGACTTCTTGCTTTTTAATGTTGACCTTCTTGTTTTTCATGTTTTAGTAATGAGGAAAATCTCGGTTTTGTATAATAATCAAACAACTCCTTTTTTTAATTTGTACTTCTCGGTTCTATTTCTTTTAGTAATCTAAAGTCCTAGTTTTGTAAATAAATATTGAACAGCTTCATTATTTAAATTTGAACTTATATATTTTTCATAGAAACGGAGAACATCCATTTGTATGAACTATTTTTAGGAATTGCATTGTTTCTTTAGTTTAACCTTGTTGGTTTTTTCAAAAACATGTAACATATGTTTTTGACCTTCATACTTAAAATTGGTACAAAAATTGAGCATGTAACTCCAAAAAACTATTTGTGAGTTCTAAATAAGAACATCAAAAAATCTTTCGCCCTCAACCATCATGGATGGAGGTGTGAAAAATTATCTAGACGTGCACATAGACACTATGATATAAACACGGCTCAAGGAGCATCAATAGTCATTTGCCGGAGAAATCACAACATAAGGAGTCACTAAGGGGGAAGCAACGTGAGTAAATCTGAACCTGCAAGAACAGATAGAATGTACTTTCAGAATTTGGATAATGGGTTTACACCTTTTGTGAAGTCCAAATATAAATGTGCTATGCCTATCATGCTTGAAGTTGCTTAGAGAGAGATGTTGTAATTGATGTTCTGTAATTCAAGAGAAATTTAAAAGAATTCTGCCAGCATGTCAATCTCCTAGTCTAGAACACTGCTAGCTTGTGCTTCCTTGTTGCTACATGCTAGAATGCTGACTGTGCTAATGTTGTGCTCCTCATGAGCTAGAGAACAATACTGCGGATCGTGCCTGCTACTCTAATTGTTCTTTATCCTTAGGTGTACCTCATTTCCTTTCTTTTTCAGTTTATGTGGGTGACAGATTAAACCAAAACGTAGAATATGCAACTTAGGGCTGGTTTCGCTATCTTTATGACTAGCACCTTCTCCCTTTTATTTTCAGTTTCTACTTCTTTTACGAACTCGTCCTTAGGAGTGTCTGGTGCACACCTTAGTGCCTCTAAGCTTTAGCAGAAATCTGCAGTCCTGGATGGAGTTCTCTCCTGGATGCCTCACATATGGCTCTGCACACGCATAACTTGGGTGTCTAAGTTTGCATCTTTGTCAAATCTTTATTGTCACAACCGGTTTCCAAATAAAATAATTTATTAAAAATCAGCCATGTGCGTCTCGAGTGTAGAAAAATATTTCCCACTGATAGACTCATCTTAATACAGAAAATCAGTAGTACTTAATATTAAATAGATAGAGCAGAAGTTGCTCTACAATTTATTACAACATGTCCAAGTCTCACACGGACGGATATGTTACAGTGATAATGGGATAACTCTACTACTCGTAATAAAAGGGACATGTCACATCAGAGTAATGTGACATGACAAGTACTACTACGCGCCAAGCATCAGAGTGAGGCTTGATGATTTATTCGTGATGGCGGAAGCGGTGAAATAATACAGCAACAGACTCCAGGATCGCAAGACTGACTGAGACTCCTCTAGACATCGGACTCTCTATCGAACTCTTCATCCATATCTGGCCACATCATCAAGCCGGTGAGTACTTCAAAAAGTACTCACAAACAGTTTGCACAAAAGATGAGATGCATGCAGTCAATTATTAATATGCATGATTCAGATCATAATTTATCAAATGAATGTGTTAGGAATAAATTAAGTTAGTGAATAAATCGGACGGTAATCCTCCCGAGACGTCCCAACAGAAAGGTAAAAACAAAATACACCGATCGGGTGTACGGAGCGATGTCTCGAAAGGTTAACAAGGGTTAGTTTACCACCGTCAGGCGTCTGAGCGACACCACATACAGGGCATAAAATAAATACAAACCACAAACAGGCGTCTTAGCAACACCCGAGAGATGGCATAAAGATAAATAACAAGTCATAGTCGGACGTCTTAATGACACCACAGAAAGGGCATAAAAAACAAGCCACAGTCGGGCGTCTTAGCAACACCATAGAGAAGGCATAAATATAAATAACAAGCCACACTCGGGAGTCTTAGCGACACCACAGAAAGGGCATAAAAATAAATAACAAGCCATAATCGGGCTTCTTAGCGACACCACAGAAAAGACACAAAAATAAATAAAAAGCCACAGTTGGGCGTCTTAGCGACACCACAGAAAGGGCATAAAAATAAATAATATTTATCCGGGTGGTACAACCAACCTTCGGGATAATTTTTGAACCAAAAAATAATAATTATAAAATACTCCACGTTACCGTTAGATATCCACAACCATAACTGTTCCACCACTTGTACTCCAAGGACCGACTCTAAGACCGACACTTGACTTGTCAAACAACCGTCCTTAACCGTGGTCACGCCTACTCGAATAGTTTTGACTAAGAAGTGCATAAAGGTCTAAAACAGGATGGAGGAAAAGGAAACCTTGAGGTAAAACAAATTGAACCTATAGGAATAAATTCCAAGGTTTTGCAAAAGAATAAAATATTTTCCCAAACCAATTCATTTAGAGAACAGGTCAAAAGATCACTATTCTAAACCAGGCATGTTGAGAAAGAAGCTCTAAAAGGTTTTCTTAAAGAGATTGTCAAAGAGCTTCAAAGTTTTTATCAAAGCCAATTAAAAAAATCCAAAATAATGGCTAAAAATCAATAAATCAAATTTAAAAATTATGGGTGTTACATTTATACATTGACATCAAACACAAAAAAAGATTGTCAGTGCTATAGTATCATATCAATGCAGAGTAGTGGACAAATTAGGGGAAGCTACTGCGGTCTCGGTGGTCGACCCTCACTGTGAAGTTGATGAACAAGAGCCCCACGGTCCTGGGGGAGCACGTACCAAAGGAGGCGATGAGCTCCTCGCTGAGAGTCGGCCTCGGACGGTGTGAGGTGAGTTTGTTGAACGATGCCCATTGGTGTAGTTGAACGGCGACCCGAGAGGGTGCTCGAGGTGGCCCAGTTGAACGACGCCCCAGCAGGCTGCCCCGAGATGCCCCAGGAGTCACACGCCCCATGAGAGGAGATTACGACGGATCATACCTTATCCGTAGCTGGGGGTGGCATGCATCCGTCGCTGACGTACTCGAGGTAGGAGTTGAACGGCGCATGCGTACAAGGTCGGACGGCACACGACGATGACTGTTTCCTGATTACCAACAGCCATGGTGGAATCACAGCAGCGGCATGCTGTCGTGCACGGGCGCCATCTAGGCAGCGTGTGGCGGCGATGACTTGCAGGCAGGGCCGGCCCTGGGATTTTGGAGGCTGGGGCGAAATAACACTTAGGGGGCCTTTATATGAACATCGAACTAATAACCAAACAGTATATATATGAAATGTTAGTAATAAGTGCATCCGAATGCAATATTCCTATCAATTGAAAATGATAAAATCTAAACTTCATTTTTTTCACCATGACAAATTGAACGTTTTATATGGCAATTTTAGTTTACGTGGGATGACAAGTTTAGTTGGCAAGCACGACAATTTTCAGACATAAAACTAACTATGAACGGATCGGTCTGCTTACCAACTAAACTTGTCATGATCAACAAATACAAATTGATACAAAAAACATTCAGTTTGCCATGGTCAGAACGTTCGGTACTTACCTGGGTCCTTAATTTACAATTGTTCTCTTGAAATTTCCATCTAACAATCCAAGATGCAAAATTATTGGTGGTGGTATCAATATCAACATCACCAATATTTTTTTTATCAAAGGTCCCTGAAGGGACTCATCCAATATTTTTTCTCAACGCATGAAGTTTTTCTTTTTGATCCTCAATGCATAAAGCTGCTCTTAAGAAATCTATCTATACATTATCTATATGATTATATTTTGATAAAGAATATCTATGTTATTCTATCGGCCCATGCACATGTTTTCCCTTTTTTCTTTCTGACTGTCGGATGCAAGCACTCTAGATGATGTGACCACATGCCAAAATTTAAGAAGCAATTAGTAACTAAAATTAACATAACATTAACAAAAGCATCAATTCGACTTGGCAAAATCGCACAGAATAGTATTGCAAGATTTCTTTTGCACAAGGCATAGATGAGATGTACCTTCTCTCATTTTCTTGTGGGGGGAGCATCCACTGCTACCAACGCTGTGTGTTGCTATTCTTTAGTTGTCGGCGAACGGAACCAAGGAAACAATAAAATAAGGTCATCGAGGCGGCGCACAGGCAAGGTTATCGGGAGATAAAGCCTCGACCTTGAGTCATCACCCCGACCGTTGATTAGATCAAGTAAATTAGTCAATTAGCAACCCTGCCGGAAAATTAGCAAATTAGTGATCCATCCGTGGTCTAGCGCTACTAGGCCCCATGCATGCGTGGCCCAGGCGTGCTCGGTACTCCTGTGTGCGCACAACCTGTTAACGCATTTACTGGCCGAGCTGTTAACACAACCTATTACGGGCCCCCTTGATACTTGGGGGAGCGGGGCGGCCGCCCCGCTCCCCCCTCCCCCCCCCCCCCACCCCCCGGACCGGGCCTGCTTGCAGGTGAATCCCGGGTGGTCAGCCGCGGCGAGGGAGGTCTGCAGGTGACGGGACGGGGAGGTTCATCACGGCGGTGGAAGTGTGCAGGTGGCAGAGCGGGGAGGTCTGTCGCGACGGCAGAGGTATGCACACGTCAGCGTGGGGAGATCGGTCGTGGTGGCGGTGGTGCGCATGCGGTGGCACGGCGAGGTGGGTCATGGTGGCGGTGGTTACGGAGAAACTTGGGGCGTGGGGAGATAAGGTTGGGATGCTTTCGGCTGTGGAAGTTTTTTGTTTTTGTTTTCAAAGTTCAGGAGCATCGCATCGGCCCCTATATAGGTGTGTTGGATCACAATAGCTATTCTGATCCTAGGATGAGAATAGTGTCATAATATATATATATATATATATGTATATATATATATATATGTATATATATATATGTATATATATATGTATATATATAGATAGATAGATATAATCTCGGGCTCACTCGTCCCACCAGTAGCACTTGAACATCTCCGGGTGTTAGGTTGAACTTCCGTGGAAAAGGTCCAAATGGGGTTTGTGATATACCGTTTAAAATCTATGGACACCCTCGTAACAGCTTAGGTTAATTTTTTTTCAAAATATTCACGGTTTAAGAGCAGTTTTGAAAACTGTTTTTATTCATACAAAAAAACGTGAATCGTATTTTCGATCCTATTTTAAAACCGTTTGTTGAAATGAGGCAAATGAGATGGCGTTGAATAGCTGCTGCAAATCCCCTCATTTCATACGGCGAAAGTTTTCCAAATTCCCTACGGTTAAAGAGGAAATTCAAAAATTACGGATTTCTAAAACCGAAGAGTCGGGTTTGTATTTCGGGGTTAATTTGGAAACGGCTACTCTAATCGACGAAAATGATATGGCATTGGAAATCTTATGAAAATGTGTAGTTTTTCGTATAAAAAGTTTCTTCCAACTACGAAGAGTTTAAATGTAACTTAGAAAATGGAAAAAGTTGTACCGAGTTCGCATTTTTGCATTAATTTCACAATTGTTTATGAGAATGTAGCAAATGATATGACGTTTGAAAGCTTGAACAAATGCGAAACTTTTATATGTAGATTGTTTTTTTGAATTCCTTATAGTTTTAAGGAACTTTTAAAAATGGCTAAAAAGGTTATTTGGCCATAGATTTTACAAACTTTATCGGAATGGGGCAAATAATATACCGTTCAAAAGCTACGGAAAATGCAAAACTTTTTCATGTAGATAGTTTTCTCTGATTCCTAGATGCTTTCAAGCAATCTCAAAACCAACAAGATCGTGTGTTTTGCCTTTATCGCGAAACAAAGCTTTTTAAAATGCAACGCGTGAAGAACTTGACCTTCTCATCATGTCCACTTGGACTTCACTATGTTTTATTTTGGGTTGCTTTACATGACGAACTACTTCATTATTTTAGTTTGACCTTCTTAGATTTTTTTTATTTTGTACTTCTATGTATTTATTTTATAAACATGGAGAATAAAACTGGTTCGTTTTCCCTGTAAGGAATTTCACGACTTTAATTTGAACTTCTCACCTTTTTCGTTCGAACTTCTTCATTTTAATCTTTAGTAACGAGAAACAAATCTGATTTTTTTCATAAACTTCCAACTTCTATGCTATTTTAATTTGAACTTCTCAGCCTTTTTTATTTCAACTTCTTCAATTTATGATTTAGTAACGAGAAAAATATGAGTTTTTTACATAATTTGAACTTCTTTGTTATTTTAATTTGAACATCTTAGTCTTATTCTTAGGAAGGAAATATGTTTTTAAATAAGCATCAAAAGTTTTTTTTAAATTGAACTTCATAGTTTTATTTTTCCTAGAAACGCAAATCATTTGAGTTTTTGTTTACATCGAACTACCCCTTTATTTTAATTTGAACTTCTTCATTTTTATTATTTAGTAACAACGAAAATCTGAGTTTTTCATAAATATCGAACTTCTCTATTTTTGTATCTTGGACTTCTTGGTTTATTTCTTTTATTAATTTAATGTATCCTAGTTTTGTAACAAATATTGGACCGTTTGTCATTTAAATTTGAACTTCTAGAGTTTTTCTAATTTTAGAAACGATGAAAACCCATTTTTATGATTTTGAACTTCTTTATTTTTAAAATTCGAACTTCTTGTTTTTCATTCCTTAATAACGAGGAAAATCTTGATTTTGTATAAACATAGAACTGCTCCTTTATTTTATTTTGACCTTCTCAGCTTTTGAGGAATAAATACAAACATGGCTAAATAGGGGAGACGGAGGAATTATTGGAGGGAGGATGGCGGGCGGTGGGGGTGGGCGCGCTAGGCGTGAAGAAGGATGGCGGCCGAGTACAAGGGTCGCATGACGCCGGCCGTCGCCATGGCCTGCCTCGTCGCAGCCGTTGGGGGCTCCATCTTCGTCTACGACAGCGGGGTCTTCACTTGACATCGGGGTCTTCACTTACACACACCTACCTCACACTTGATTCTACCCACCATCTTGTCTTCTTCTTCATCTCCACTCGTCGGCGCTCTGCTGTGCGCACACGTGCATGCCACCATGTTTGTGCGATTGTGTCTCTGTGTGCGTGGTGTTGCTGCATCTCAGCCATGGACCATTGGAAGAAGAGCTTCTCCTGTTCCATGAACATCACATCATGTTATCCGTACACTTCTTCAAGCCGGACCCGTTCTAGTCGTGTCCCCTCCTTGATTTGGAGCTAGTGCTCGTGGTGTGATGTTCCTCCGTCGTCGGTCCCTCGCCTAGGTTGCTAGCAGATCGTGACCTATCTGCCTGCCTCCCACCAAAGTTTGACATGCCCGCATCACACATGGACATGGAAATGAGCACAACTTCCGTGTCAACAGCAAGCAGTAGGACCACCGAATGTACGGTGGATTCAAACATTCAGCGATGCATCTAATGAACACGACGGTTCATCTTTTTCCCATCTCCGACGCGACGTGGCCAATCATTCATTCATCCAATTATCCACGTCGGTGGGTGGTGGATGAATGGGTCGACGCAATCACTCTGTGCGCGGTAGTGAGCTTGGCTTAGAACAACTAAATGCAGTGGAGAATCTGGCATGCGAGAAGGACGCAAATTTCAGAGTGGGGGTGGCGCAGGATGAACACGGTGTTCGGGACCTCGCCGTGGGGGTGGCGCAGGATGCATACATGGGACGATCGCGTCGGATCGAGGTCGTGTCTGGGAGGCAGTGGTGGCATGTAGTGGAGGGACAGGAATGAGGCGGATGCGAGGGAGAAGGCACGCCGACCGTGGGAAAGGAGTTGCACCATATATGGGGGAAGAAGGTTGGCGGTCCTGAGGTAGGAGTCTCGCCATCCATGGCAGAGGGGTCGTCGCCGGCGGGTGGATCGGGATGCGGAGGATGCTTCGCGCCATGATGTGTGGCAGGAGGAGGCGGGGAGGGAGGAGGCAGGGAGGGGTGCAGGGGCGGGACAGGCGGGATGGTGCACGGCGGCGGGGGTGCGGGATGGCGCACGGCGGCGAGGATGACTTGGGTGCGAGGTGGAGACGCGGGAGAGTGGGGTGTTGGGGAAGATTGTCACGATCGGGTGGGATTTTTTCTCAGCTGCTCGGTTCGGTTTCAGATGCCATATATATACACCACAGGGATTGACTATTAGTCATACTGGATGAGGAATAGTTATTCTTCACCTCTTTATTTTTATATCAGTGCATCATATTTTTACGTTTCATAAATTTAGTCTTATTTCATACTAAAAAACACGTAAGAAAATTTATAGTCACCATAAAAAATATTGTATTTCATGTAAAATTACAAAAACAAATACACTATGTAAATTATACATAAAATGCGATGTTTCTCCTCTTATAACCTATATCTTTGTTTTCTATATCAAACTTTACGTAGTGAGTCATTATAAATGTAACTATTTGCATTTTAAATATAATTTATTTATAAAAAGATCGTAAGATTACCTCGGATGAATAACACGTTATTCTGCATCCTGGGCGACGACCGTTTGAGGCACCTAGGTGCCCAGGCTCCTTGCCTTTTCACCGTTCGATTGCATTACGGGTAAACCATCATAAATTATCGATTTGGAAATAATCACGCTATGCATGGTAACTTTTTTGTGGGAAGAAAATGATGACATGCATGCTACTTTCCTTATTAAGAGACGTTAGTAATAAAAATTAGAGAGAGAAAACTAGTAATTAGGACCTCATTATTGTGTCTTAAACGTCCACGACGTTGAGTATATGTACATTTTTTTCATACGTGTGCATACACATTGGGTTGGTACATTCAATTTTTATTAATTATTTCAAATTTAGTTAGTATTTTCTTTTGCAACCATTTTATGACTTTGGGTATCATATATCTATGGATGCCATATTTCACATAGACAGGTATATGTAGTCATATTTACTTTATGTACGTTGATGAGATACCTACAATATTTTTGTAACCTTTTTTACCTAGTCGGGTACATACGTGTGTATATTAGATACATTAGGTATAATACCCACTAATTGATATCACGATCTAAGAAAATGTACACGTGATATCTCAGGTACATACATAAAAGATGTGACATTTATAGGTATATATACAAATAAAATTCACATCGAGGTATTTATATTTATATGTATGTTTTTATTAGGTATATCACCAGCATGTACATATTCATTTGTATATTCACATCAAACTATGTATATATTCATGTGTAAATTCACATCAAGGTATGCATATTTCATTTGGTACGACACCATCACGTAGATATTAAGAGTATGACATTTATGTCTACATTTTCATTAGGTATAACTTCGACATGTACATATTTCATTTGGTATAATACCCACTAACTAGTATCACGGTTTACGTGGATATCTCGGGTACATGTACATATGTACGTATCCAAGTATGAATGTTCATACCATGTTTGTTTCTGAAAGCAATTGAATACATGCAAATAAAACATGGAAAGTCATTATTTTGTCAATTGAATGTCATGCACTAATGAATATGACTTGCCATGACCAACCTAGATGCCCAGGCTCCTAGGTGCCCCAAACAATATATATATATATATATATGTGTGTGTGTGGGGGGGGGGGAGTCTATTCTACAAACATGCTTAAGAGTCTTATTCTGTTATAAATTTCACTTATTCTGCTAACACTACTACACCGCTTCGTGAATCTAACCCGGACCGCGCGACGACCCGATAAACTGTAGTAACCCAAAGCCCAACCCTCCCACTCCACATTCACCCCCGCACGAACCCACCCCTCGTTCCCACCCTTCTTCCGCCACCACCATCCACCCCCACCCCCGCGCGTACCGCCACCCACCTTCGGCGCCCATGTTGGTTCGGTTTCCACGGGCAACGGGGGTCAGATCCACCCGGGACGGAGCTCCCGTGACAAATCCAGGCGTCCTCGCGCTGGATCTTGTCCTATCACCGCCCACCCCCACCGGCGGACACCGATCAGGTGACATGCACGTTTGCATGTCACCGTGTGCCTTGCGGTCTAAATTTAAATTTAAACATTGCGAAAAAATCTGAAAAAAAATCATGCATGTTCACAACACATATTAAGATAACCTCTAAAAATTCAGATCAAAATTCAAAACATACATCGAGAAACAAAAAAGAGAAACTCAGATGTGAATAGTCTACACAGAACCATTCGCGAACTATTCATGGCAGATTTCTCTTTTTTGTTTTTCGATGTATGTTTCGAATTTTGATCTGAATTTTTTAGGGGTTATGTTAATATGTGTTGTGAACATGCATGATTTTTTTAAGATTTTTTCGCAATGTTTAAATTTGAATTTAGACCGCAAGGCACACGGTGACATGCAAACGTGCATGCCACCTGATATGTGTCCCCCACTGGCCTCCTCTCCCGCCCCGCGGCTTCCACCCCCCACCACCCCCCACCGGCACCATGGCCTCCACCTCCACCAGCCATAGGGTGGCCTCACTAGCCATGGCAGCCCCCTTCGCCTCAGATTCGGCAGCCGCTGCCACCCCTCGTCTTCTACCTTTCGGTCGGGTGGCTACCCGAGGGCGAGGTAGTGGTACCCAACGTGGATTTGGGCTTGCCGCCCGTCGTGGCCTTCCCAGCCTTAGGCTCCTCCCCCCTGCCATGGCATCGCGTTGGATCCCGTCGAGGCCCGACCAGATCTCAGCCACCACATCCCTCCCCTCATCATCACCGGTAGTCCAGCACCGGCCCCGGGGGCGTCTCTCCTTCCACCAAGTTATGACCTCCACCTCCCTCCAACCTCTTTGACCGCAACAACGACCTGCGATGGGCCTCGATGGCTACCTTCAGCGGCCCCCGTGTGCCATTCGCCGACGAGCAACCTCCCCCTAGTGCAGTTCGTTGGCGGTCAATGCGATAGCGCCACCCGTGCAGTTCAATAGCTCCCCAACAGCTAGCGACACCGGATTTTTACCTCTGTCCCATGTTGCTTCGGTTTCCACAGGCGATGAAGGTCAAACGACGGAGCTCACCCCCGTGCAGTTTCAGAAAAATATTTTTACTCCTTTTAATTCTGGATGGGTTTTGGATGTGCAATACAGTGTAATGCACCTTTTTTGTCTATTTCAGATTTGTTTGTACAGTGCAGTGTAATGCGTTTCTCTGCTTGGGGTCGTGTGGTGCAGTTCGGTCGGGTCCTCTTGCCACCCGCGAGGTTGCAGGTTGTGACGTGCGCATAAGGGGATCATGCGGTTTCCGTGAGCATTTTTGCAGTTTTAATGGATGGATGTTTCAATGTGTTTTTTTTGTTGTGTCTATGAAGATGTATGCATGTTTGTCTTTCTTGTACCCATGGAGATGTATGCATGTTTGTAAGATGGTTGTGCCCCCAAAAATGATGCAGTTCAATAATCTTGACCATGTGGTCCACATTCGGCTAAAAAAAAAAAGTTAGAAAAAACAACAAAGTCATGAGGTTCACTTTGAATCATGTTGGGGTTCACTTCCTCATTTGATGTGGTTCTGTCGCGGCCCACTCTTGTTCATAAAAAGTTAGAATAAATGAAAAAACAGAAATAATGAAGTTCGCTTGACCGTGTGATGCACTGCGGCTTTCCGTCAAAAAGGAGTGCGCTCTTCTATCCGATGTGATTCACGCGTCGATTTTTGTACCGTGAAAAACAGAGTGTCCGTGTTTCGGTAAAACCAAAACTGCTCTTAAATCGTAAGGAATAAGAGAGAGAGAGAGAGTTCTACCTAAAAAAATATGTGCTTCATCGATATCTTTCCAACGCCGTATCATTTGCATCGTTCTGGCAAGTGGTTTGGAAAAATTTACGAAAATACGCTTGCTGCAACTCATAGGCAGCCGCGCCGTTTTTAAAATTCATTTTAAACCGTAAGGAATATCAACAGGTGGTCAGTATATGAAAGTTGTGCTTATTCCACTGCTTTTCAACGCCGTATCATACACCTTGCTCCGACAAACACTTTTAAAACTGCAGCAAAAACGGATAGAAAAAATTAAAAAAATTTAAAAATAAAATTCTGTTTTTTTTAATAAATTTAAAATTACTCCCAAACAGTAAAAGAATTAGAAAGAGTAATCTATATGAAAAAAGTGTGGCTCGACGATATCTTTATAACGCTATATCGTTTGCTTTAGGCTGGCCATAGTGGGGAGTATCATATAATAGTATCATGCATATGATACTATTGTATGATACTACCTTCGTAGTGCATAGTATCATAAAGTAGTATCATAGATGACCTTGTTTATTGACATGCATGACACATAGTAGCATAGCATTTAACATGTTACGGTATCTACCTATGTTACTCTAACCCTCTCTCTCTTCTTTAATTGTCTCCCACATCAGCATGTTTGCTAATCCCAAGTATATGATACTACTTTAGTTACTCCCACTATGGCCAGCCTTATTTTAATGAGAAGTTTAGACGACATTCGTCGAGGAGCACCCCGAGCTCCACCAGCCTCACACTCCTCGACGAATGCCCCCACCCACGCGCCTCCAGACCTCGCTGCCCATGACATCCGACGACCGACGCTTCCGGCAAACTGGCCCCCACCCTCGGACCTCGTTGGCCACACGCATGTGCCGCTCACCTGCTCCCGGCGACACCCCTGGAGAAGCAAGAGATGGCAGAGTCGTCGTCCCGTCCATCCTCCGGTGTCGCAATCGCAGCAACGCGTTCTCTATGTTAAGCTTCCTCAATCCCATCGCTGGAGACGTCAAGCGTTCTCGAATCTCGCCTCCTCCACCACCACGATTACATCACTCATCGCTCTCAACCTTGTCTCCTCGCTTTGATCCCACTGTCGCACCCTTGATATGACCATTACCGCTCACTTGGTGAGCCTCCAGCCTCCGGGAGCCCAGTGCTGCCTTGCGCACCACCCTGCATCACCACCACAACTCTCTGATGCGCCATGGATAGCTCCATGCACCGCTTGCCTTTGCTCCCACACAACAAGGCTGCAGCATGCAGCTTCCTCAAGAAGACGCGGTCGGTGTGCCATCTGTTGGCCCAGACCATGTCGTCGAGTACTTTCCGACGACACGCGACGACTGATGACAATCGACGACGAAGCAAAGCAACGCTGACGAACTCGACGAAGTTCCTTTACGTCGAGATGTACTACACCAACGTAGCACAACTAGCAAGCTAGCAAGCTAGCTGATCAATTTGAAGAAACTCACGTATGGGAAGCTAGCATCCATGATGGATTCACGTGGTTCCTACGTACGCATGTACGAGTCGCAGGCTACTAATTGGGTCGCTCCAAGTCTCACGAGACAACACACCAAGCTGGCCAAAAGGCTCGTGTCGAGCTTTATACTTTTATTGTTTTTGATCTCTCTGTCTCACGGTTGCAGCTTACAAGGGGATAGCTACCTATATATAATAGTCGGGACATTAGATAAGATAACCTACACGACTACGAATCCTAATCCTACCACTATACGATGATTGTCCTGTGTACGAACCGGACACACACCACACATGTCGTGGTTATTTCTAACAATCAACCCCCTAAACACGACGTCATCATGTCACAGCTTCGACCCGATCCTTCTTTGCATATCCAGAAACTTCTCCCGATCCAAAGCCTTGGTCAGGATGTTCGCCAACTGATCATCATTGCGATTGTAGTTGACCTCCGTCTTCTCTTCTTCCACGTAGTCCTTCATGTAGTGATACATCGTATCAATGTGATTGCTCCAATCATGCCGCACTGGATCCTCACATAGAAAAAATATAGACTCGTTATCAACATTGAGCACCACTTATTCCGGATCTCGATCCATGAGATCACCGTGTAGCCTTAGCCACACATCTTGACACTCTGCTTCACTTGAATTCGATGTCATCACTTTCTGCTTTCGTGATAGCCAACTTACTATGCTTCCACCAAAGAAACATGCCACATCCGAGGTACTCTTACGGTCGTCAACAATTCCTTCCTTGTCACTATCACCATAGCCGAGTAGTCTCACCATCTTCTTCTTGCTCAGCTCAAGACGAGGTTTGATTGAAGCATCAATTGGATTGCAATCTTTCATGCCACAGCTTTCAAGTACCTTCCTTGTGTATCCCTCCAGGCATAGTGTGATCCCTTCCGGCTTTTGATGTACCTCTGGTCCGAGGTAGCAACTCAAAAGACCTAGATCATACATCTTGAAAAACTCCTTCATTTGTAGCTTGAACTTTGGAATCACCTCTTCATCTACTCTAGTAATCAATAGACCATCGTCGTAGATGCCAACTAGTAGACGATCCCTTTCTTCACCTCTCTTTTACATTGCATGCTCGAGTGGGGCTTTCTCAAATCCAAGAGAAATCATAGTCTGATCAAGTTTGATGTTCCACGTCCAATTGTTGGCCCAGACCGTGTCGTTGAGTACTTTCCGACGACACGCGACAAGCGATGACAATCGACGACGAAGCAAAGCAATGCTGACGAACTCGACAAAGTTCCTTTACGTCGAGATGTACTACACCAACATAGCACAGGTAGCAAGCTAGCAAGCTAGCTGATCGATTTGAAGAAACTCACGTATGGGAAGCTAGCAGCCCTGATGGATTCAACTGGTTCCTACATATGCATGTACGAGTCACCGGCTGCTAATTGGGTCGCTCCAAGTCTCACGAGACAACACGCCAAGCTGGCCAAAAGGCTCGTGTTGAGATTCAATATAAATAACGGAGCGATTCAATATATATTACAAAACTAGGATTTTTCCATTATTTAAAGAAGTAAAAAACTAAGAAAACAAAACCAATGTGAAGTTCAAATTAAAATAACACAAAAGTTCGGAGTTTATTAAAACCTAGGATTTACATGTTCAAAAAACAAAAACAAAACACATCACCATTTTTGGTATTTTTAAAACCAACACATAAAACGAAATGCATTTGTTACTAGAAGTTCAAGTGCTTGGTGAGGGAAAGTTTGAAAGTGCTCGGCTAGAGACTTTCGTTTTCAGTTGAGTAGCAGTAGTCCCCAACTATTTGATGCTTTTTTCTATCATTTATGCTCATACATTTGTGTCTCCGGAATCCTCCATGTCGCTCTGGTGCTCGCTACCCACATAAACAGAGGGAGGAATAAGTTAACCACATGGCACGGGAGAAGGTCACACATGAGGTGCAAGGCACACGGGTGCACCATTGGGAGTTCAAGAAGATGGTCATGATTCGTGAGAATCAGTGTTGTTGCTGGGATGCACTATTGCTTCTTGTGAGGCCGCATCGAGCTAGTTTTCTCCTCTACCTGGGCATGCGCCTGTGCCTCACCGCTGAACTCCTTTGTATATCCAGCAAATATATGTGTGTGTGGGGGGTGGGGGAGTCTATTCCACAAACATCCTTAAGAGTCTTATTCTGTTATAAATTTCACTTATTCTGCTAACACTACTACACCGCTTTGTCAATCTAACCTGGACCGCGCGACGACCCGATACATTGTAGTAACCCAAAGCCCAACCCTCCCACTCCACATTCACCCCCGCACGAACCCACCCCTCGTTCCCACCCTTCTTCCCCCACCACCATCCACCCCCACCCCCACGCGTACCACCACCCACCTTCGGCGCCCATGTTTGTTCGATTTCCACGGGCAACGGGGGTCAGATCCACACGGGACGGAGCTCCCGCGACGAATCCAGGCATCCCCGCGCTGGATCTCGTCCTATCGCCGCCCACCTCCACCGTCCGCCTCTCCCGCCCCGCGGCTTCCACCCCTCACCCCCACCGGCACCATGGCCTCCACCGCCACCAACCACCGGGTGGCCTCACTAGCCATGGCAGCCCGCTTCACCTCAGATTCGGCAGCCGCTGCCACCCCTCCTCTTCTACCTTTCGGTCGGGTGGCTACCCGAGGGCGAGGTCGTGGTACCCGACGTGGATTTGTGCTTGCCGCCCCGCCGTGGTCTTCCCAGCCTTAGGCTCCTCCCCCCGCCATGGCCTCGCGTTGGATCCCGTCGAGGCCCGGCCAGATCTCAGCCACCACATCCCTCCCCTCATCATCACCAGTAGTCCAGCACCGGCCCCGGGGGCGTCTCTCCTTCCACCAAGTTATGACCTCCACCTCCCTCCATCCTCTTGGACCGCGACGACGACCTGCGATGGGCCTCGATGGCTACCTTCAATGGCCCCCGTGTGCCATTTCACGACGAGCAGCCTCCCCCTAGTGCAGTTCGTTGGCGGGTGATACGTCTCAAAACCGTTATGATTAGTCTTGGGGATGATCGTTTGGTCATGCTGGAAAGGCCAGAAACTTTCTGCTCACGAAAAGAACTTTCATTTCTTTTCTGTAAGAGCTTTTGAGTTGATTCTTTTTTTTGCTGATTGCTACGCAAATTCTTCACACCGTCATAACTTTTCAGAATTTTGGAAGTACCAGAGGTATACGAAATATACAGATTGCTACAGACTGGTCTACTGTTTACAGATTCTGTTTTTGTTGTGTTGGTTTCTTATTTTGCTGAAACTATGGATAGTATCGGGGGGTATTAGCCATGGAAGATTGAAAATACAGTAATCCAACATCAGCATAAGTAGAATTTAAGTTTGCTACAGTACCTAAGGAAGTGGTGGTTTGCTTTCTCATACTAATGTTATCACGAGTTTTTGTTTAAGTTTCGTGTTGTGAAGTTTTCAAGTTTTGGGTGAAGTTCTTATGGACAAAGGTATAAAGAGTGGCAAGAGCTCAAGCTTGGGGATGCCCAAGGCACCCCAAGAGATTCAAGGATGTCGTAAAAGCCTAAGCTTGGGGATGCCCCGGGAAGGCATCCCCTCTCTCATCTTCAATCCATCGGTAACGTTACTTGGGGCTATATTTTTATTCACCACATGTTATGTGTTTTTGCTTGGAGCGTCTTGTATCGTAGGAGTCTTTTATTTTTGTTGTGTCACATTCATCCTTGCTGCACACCTAGAGAGAGAGAGACATGCACACACCGTGATTTTGTCGAGCTTCACTTATATCCTTTGGTAGACAATTCAGCTCACATGTTCTTCACTTATATCTTTTGAGCTAGATACTTTTGCTCTGTGTGCTTCACTTATATATTTTAGAGCACAGCGGTGCGTGGCTTGGTAGTTGATCTATGCTTTGAAAGTAGTCTCAAAAGGGGTAGTTTTTTTGACCGGCTACTGTAGGGAAAACCCCCCACAGCCTTTTTTCTTTTATTCCCATATATAAGAGTAGTATGTACAAGAAGAATTTAGAATGTACAAAGGGGATGGGTAGCTATGGGTACAAACCTCAAGGAGGCAAAAAGGAAATCCATTTAAGTAGATCATCCCTGAAACTAGCCTTAATCCTATGAGCTAACAGGGAAATGTCATGGATGAAACCAGATCTCCATTTTCTGAACCTTGGCTGCTCCTGGTTAAAAACCTTGGCATTTCTGACAGTCCAGATGTTCCAACATGCAGTGAAGACCACCTCAGCAAAAAAGGGGTTATGGAAGTCTCTCTTAGCAGCTACAGTATCGCTCCACATGGATGGACCCTGCCATGTGATCTGCAGGTAGGTCCAGACCCTGGTGCTGAAAAGACAGTTGAAGAATAAGTGATCTATGTCTTCTTTGACGCTGGCATGGCATAGAACACAGAGATTGGAGTCTGAAACATTGCAGTGACGCCGTTCAAGCATGTCTTGGGTGTTAAGCCTATCCATGATGAGCATCCAGGCAAACATCTTGATCTTCATTGTACAACAGCTCCTCCAGATCCAGTTAAGCAAGGGGTTTGGTGTAATAGTTCTGTGAATATGAATATAGTATCTCTTGGTTGTGTAGGCCTTAGCATCCTTTCCCCATACTCATCTGTTAGAGGCCTCGGGATCAATATCCAGGTCTTGAAACAGGGATTGGACTGAAAGTAGCTCCTGGTAAGCTTGATCAGAGAGGGGCAAGTGGAACATGGAGAGCATATTGTCATCATAAAAAGCTTTAAAAACTTCCTCAGATGTGCAGAAAGGATCAACAACAAAGGAGAATAGCCTTTGAAATCTAGCAGCCAGAGGCCTAATGGAGTTTCCAACCAACCAGGAGTCACACCAAAACAGGAAAGAGTCACCCTTGTTAGGCTGAACATATGTAACTGATCTGAACTTGTCAAGCCTTTTACAGATATCCTTCCACCAAAAAGAACCACAAAGAGCAGTTCCCTGAGGTACTGTGTTATGATAATAAGTGTTCCAAATTAAGTGAACCCATGGGATATCAACATGATTCAGAAATTTATCAACATTCTTGAGCAGCAGGGCTTCATTATAGATTGCTAGATTCATAATTCCTAATCCCCCTTTATTTTTTGGTCTGCACACCAGTTGCCAGGCAGCAAGAGAGGGTGCATGATCTTGCCCATTTTTCCTCCAGAGACATTGCCTCTGAATTCTTTCAAGCTGCTTCAGTATGCCTGGTGGGATATCCAGACTGCATAGGAAGAAAATAGGAACAGATGACAGTGCTGAGTTTAAATATTGTAACCTTCCCCCCTGAGCCAGGAAAGATGAACTAGCACTGAGCCTTCTTTCCATGTTGTCAACCAGTGGCATGAGATCAATGATTCTTGGTTTAGTTGTCCCAACTAGAAGGCCAAGGTATGTGAAGGGCAAAGATCCCACTTTGCAGCCAATGGAGTCTGCCAGGTCTTGGAGTTGCTGTGGAGAAGTGTTGAGAGGCAGAAGGGCAGATTTGTGATAGTTCACTTGTAGTCTAGTGGATTGGGAGAAAAGCAAGAGCATTTTTTGGAACTGGAACAGCTGAGTTTCATCAGCAGGGATGATGATAAGGGTATCATCAGCATATTTGACTATAGGGAAATCCTTATCATGGCAAGGGATGGGCAGCTGAATCAGTCCCTCCATCAGCAGTTGGTTAACCAAGGTCTGTAAAAAATCAGCAGCAATAGCAAAAAGTAGAGGGGACATAGGATCTCCCTGCCTGAGTCCTTTCTTGCACATAAATTTCTTTCCAGGCACACCATTGACCAGGACAGAAGAGGAGCCAGAAGTTAGGAGCTGCTTTACCCAAAGTATCCATCTATCATTGAAGCCTTTGTGTTTGAGAATCTGAAAGATGAACTCGTGCTCCACAGAATCAAATGCCTTTTCAAAATCCAGCTTGAGAATAACTATTGGTTTCTTGGATTGATGGCATTGGTGCAGGTACTCCAGAGTCCATCCAACACAATCTTGAATGGTTCTAGACTTGATAAAGCCATAGTGATTCTTGTGAATACACTTCATGATCTGCAACTGCAACCTGTTGGCTATCATTTTGGACAGAAACTTGAGGCCCATCCCAGTGAGGGATATTGGTCTGTAGTCTCCCACTTGCTCAGGTGATCTCTTCTTGGGAATCAAAGTAATATAAGATGAGTTCATGTTCTCAAGTTGAGCATTACCAGCATGAAAGGCAGCAGCAAGTTGGTAAAACTCAGGAGAGATAATGGACCAACATTTCTTGAAGAAAAGGCCATTGAAACCATCAGGTCCAGGAGCCTTGTCAATTGGCATTTCCTGAACAGTCTTGTCCATTTCAGACTTAGAAAAAGGTTGTGTGAGAATATCAAGACCCTCCACCTTCTGAAGCAGAGATTGTAAATCAAAGGCCATGTTAATTCCAAGGGAAGTTCCCATTCTATCCTTAAAAGATGCCCAAAAGCATGCAACAATTCGATCATGATCAGATATGATGGATCCATCATTTAACTTGAGTGATGCAATGGAGTTCCTCCTATATCTCTCAGTTGCCATAGCATGAAAGAATTTGGTGTTTTCCTCACCAACTTTAACAAATCTGATAGTGGCTCTCTTTTTCCAGTATAAGCACTGAAGAGGCAATAGGTGCTCCAAGTGTAATTTAATAATACTCCTGAAGTTAGCTTCAGGTCTGAAAAGGGGCCTCAATTTCTCAAGCTCATCCAAACACAACACAACTTGATTGCATCTGGAGATGAAAATTTTCAGCTGTGATAAGTTTGTCTGCCATCTTTTCAGAGCCTGCCTGAGATGTTTCATCTTATCCATAATGACAGCAGTAATATGGGCTTTCTTGGAAGGAATGACCCAGGACTGTTGAACACACTCCATGAAGCCCTCCATTTCAACCCAGTAGTTTTCAAACCAAAATAGGTTGCACTTAGGGATGGAAGTGTTGACAGTGACCACACATGGAACATGATCGGAAGCTGTCTTTGCAAGGGGGAGCACTTGTGTAAGAGGATATGAAGAGATCCAGTTGGCTGATGTGAAGAACTAGTCAAGTTGCTCAAGAAGAGGGGAATCTTGCATATTGGACCAAGTGAAAGATCTGCCCTTAATAGGTAGTTCTAGTAAGCCCAGATGACCAATAATTTCATTGAAGATGAACATATCATTTACATCAGCCCCAAGGAGGTTTCTGTTGTCAGGTGATCTAATGAAATTAAAGTCTCCAATAAGCAACCAATTAGCCTCAGTAGGTATATGAAGATTATATAGCCAGCTAACAAATAGATCTCTAGCTTCAACCTGACAAGGACCATAGACATTCACCAAAGTCCAGGATTCACCAGTATGATTTGAGGTAAAGGAGATGATTAATCCATAAGGTGTGCATTCTACTAACAGACCAGTAAGAATGGATGAGTTCCAGAGTGTGATAAGCCCCCCCCCCCCCCCCCCGATGCTCCCCTAGAGGGAGAGTAGGCAAATTTGTCAAAACGTTTAGGACAGAAACACTTGACTGTACGAAAATCAATAGACTGCATTTTGGTTTCTTGCAAGCACACCACGGCAGCTAGGCTCTCATCAATCTTGTTACGAACCGCACGTTGTCTATGGTCCGAATTTAGGCCACGTACATTCCAACACAGCACACGCCAACTTCTCGTAGAACGACTATCCATTGGACGATATATATAGAGCAAACGCAGGGATATGTAATAGCCCTTGCAACCGAGGTTCAGTTAACCAAAAGATAGAGCAAACAGTAGTCTGACAGTACATGGAGCCAGTACAGCAACAAATTAACATAAGAGGACTAATCATCTGCAGATGAAGGCGCGGGATTAGCTGGATCTTCCATAAGACGATCCACAGTCAGCTTCTCAGGGGTGATGCCAAGCGTGTGCCCGATCGCCTGAATCACCGGAATAGGAGTGGCATGAGGAACTTGCACATCAGCAGACTCCTGCGCTGGAAAAGGCATTGGCTTGGCCTTGGACTTCCTCTTCTTGGGGGCATGCACTGGTAGCTCCTGCAAAACCGGTTTGAAGCCATCCCGCTTGATGGAGCCGCGGGTACATCGATGAACAGAGGAGTCAACGACAGGAGTGGCCTTCTTACGGGTCCCTTTCTTCGTTGGAGCAGGAGATGGAAAGGAGAAGGAGTCCTCTGCAGACAAAGAGGGGCTGACTGGGATTACCTCATCCAAGGAGAGTGTGTTGCTTGCTGGCTCTGGTGGTGGCAGCGCTGGGGCAGCAGTATCGAAAGCCACCGCCCAGGATCGCTTGGGGATCACAATGGGCATCACCATTGGCATCTGCAGCTGGTGAGGGACATGCATGGAGGTAGCAGCTCCCATGAAAGCATCAAAAGTTCGGGACCAGGATAGTACTGGCGGTAGAGGAGGCCCATAAAAAACCCTGGCAGCCCCAACAAAAAGATTGTCAGACTGAACCTGCGGGAGTTTGTACGGGACGATCGCCAGAGGATTGTCGTGCTACGCCTCATCCTCCCCTTGCACATCTTCCTCCGGCTCCGCAGCAGGGGCCTGAACAACCGGTGCCATATCAGCGTCACGGGCGGCAGGGTCAGCAGCCATTACCACATCCAGGTTGGGAGCAGGGGGAGCAAGATCAGCAGGTTCTGCCTCAATGTCACCCTGCGGCTGAGGGTCTAGGTCGACATATTGTTGGAGGGATGCGAATGTGAGCTTCTTACGAACTGATGATCCAGTTTTAAGAGAAGATTTTAGAGGTCTGGAATGCATTGCCATCAAACCTAGTGAGGCTCTCCTCTTAGATGGACTCACAATAATCCATTCAGCATCACATTGTTTCTTCCACAGAGGGAATTCCCGACGCCAACCGGACCACCATGTCCCCATAGATGGAAGAAGCACTTAAAATTTGAGCATTTGAACGAGCGCAAGTCCAAAATATGAAAACCAACTTGCATGCAGGACACTTTGAAGGAGAAAACCGAATCTGTAACTTGCGAGACGCGAAACTCAATGGTAGAGCCCCCAATCACAGATTCTAGAGCTGCGGCGACCGTGTCCTCAGAGAGACGGAACACATGACGACCAAAAGAAACCACCATGATGAAGGAGCGGTGGTGCTTCATAGGGTGCACCGTAACACCAGAATGACGATAAACCTCATCGGCGAAGGCCAAACCATGAGAAAAATCCAGATCCAACGTGGAACCACCCATGCAAGCCATGCACGACCACGTGTGGGGGGTCGGGAGGGTTCACCTGAGCAGAAGAGCGGCGAGGAGGCTGGATACGCCGGCTAGAGCACCAGATCGCCATGGGGTCACCGAGGTGGGAGGTGGGAGTCGCCATCTATTCCACATGAAAGAAGTTACAAAGGACAAATATGCTCCTCAAAAGGGGTAGTTATCCAAAGGGATACGAAAACTTCCACCTTCATGTGCATTGAATAGTTAGAGAAGTTTGATTCATCTCAATTAGTTTTGAGTTGTGGATATGGTAATATTGAAGTTATGCTAGTAAGGTGTTGTGGATCTAGAAATACTTGTGTTGAAGTTAGTGATTCCTGTAGCATGCACGTATGGTGAACCGCTATGTGATGAAATCTGAGCATGATTAGTCTATTGATTGTCATCCTTTGCGTGGCGGTCGGGATCGCGCGATGGTTTATACCTACCAACCCTTCCCCTAGGAGTATGCGTTGAATGCTTTTGTTTCGATTACTAATAAAACTTTTGCAACAAGTATATGAGTTCTTCATGACTAATGTTGAGTCCATGGTTTAGATGCACTTTCACCTTCCACCATCACTACCTTCTTAGTGTCGTGCAACTTTCGCCGGTGCACAAAAACCACCATTAGCCTCCCTCAAAACAACCACCATACCTACCTACTATGGCTTTTTCAAAGTCATTACAAGATATATTGCCATGCAACTACCACCGTGACATGTGCCATCACGTCTACATTGCCATTGCATGATCGTAAGATAGCTAGCATGATGTTTCCATTAATGTCTATGCCATGCTAGATCATTGCCACGGTACACTATCGAAGGCATTCCATATAGAGTCATAGTTGCTCTAAGTTTTGAGTTGAAAGTGTGATGATCATTATTAATGGAGCATTGTCCCCTGTGAGGAAATAAAAGAGGCCAAAGAAGCCCACCAAAATAAAAAAAATAAAAAAAGAGAGGACAAAGAGCCCACCAAAAAAATGAGAGAAAAAGAGAGAAGGGACAATGTTACCACTTTTCCACACTTGTGCTTATTAAGCACCATGATCTTCATGATTGAGAGTCTCTCGTTCTGTCACCACCATATAGCTAGTGGGAAATTTTCATTATATAACTTGGCTTGTATATTCCAATGATAGGCTTCCTCAAAATTGCCTTAGGTCTTCGTGAGCAAGCAAGTTGGATGCACACCCACTAGTTTTCTTTAAGAGCTTTCACATACTCTTAGCTCTAGTGCATCATTTGTATGGAAATCCCTACTCATTCACATTGATATCTATTGATGAGCATTTTCATAGCTCATTGATATGCTTAGTTAATGTGACTATCTTGTCCTTTTTGTCTTGCAACCTCGACCACACTCCACACCATCTATAGCGCTATAACCATGGCTCACGCTCATGTATTGCGTGAGAGTTGAAAAGGTTTGAGAAAGTAAAGGTGTGAAACAATTACTTGGCCAATACCGGGGTTGCGCATGATTTAAATTCATTGTGCAATGATGATAGAGCATAGCGAGACTATATGCTTTTGTAGGGATAACTTTGTTTTGGCCTTGCTATTTTGAAAGTTCATGATTACCTTGCTAGTTTGCTTGAATTGTTATTGTTTCCACGTCAATGGCAAACTATTGTTTTGAATCTAATGGATCTGAACATTCACGTCACATAAGAGGAGTTAGAAAGGACATCTATGCTAGGTAGCATAAAGCATTAAAAATTCATTCTTTATCACTTCCCTACTCGAGGACGAGCAGGAGTTAAGCTTGGGGATGCTTGATACATCTCAAACGTATCTATAATTTTTGATGGTTTCATGCTGTTATCTTGTCATCTTTGGATGTTTTATGTACCTTATATATATATTTTTAGGACTAACTTATTGATTCAATGCCAAGTGCCAGTTCCTGTTTTTTCTGTGTTTTTGGCTCTTTTCAGATCTGATTTTGGAACGGAGTCCAAACGGAATAAAATCCCCGAAATGATTTTTTCCCGAACGAAAGAAGATTAGGGGGCCTGTGGGCCAAGCCAGGACGACTCCTGGGAGCCCACAAGCCCCCACTACGCCACCAGGGGGAGGCGGCGGTGGCAGGGCTTGTGGCCTCCCTGGCCACCCCCTGACCTAGATCCTTGGCCTATATATTCCCTAAAATACAACAAAAAATCGGGGGATCCACGAAAATACTTTTCCGACGCCGCAAGCTTCCGTTTCCGCGAGATCTCATCTGGAGACCCTTCCCGGTGCCCTGCCGGAGGGGACTTTGGAGTTGGAGGGCTTCTTCATCATCATCATCGCCCCTCCAATGGCTCGTGAGTAGTTCACTTCAGACCTACGGGTCCGTAGTTAGTAGCTAGATGGCTTCTTCTCTCTCTTGCATCTTCAATACAAAGTTCTCCATGATCTTCATGGAGATCTATCCGATGTAATCTTCTTTGGCGGTGTGTTTGTCGAGACCCAATGAATTGTGGATTTGTGATCAGATTATCTATGATATATTTTTTAGTCTTTGCTGATTCCTTATATGCGTGATTTGATATCCTCGTAAGTCTCTCCGAGTCTTGGGTTTTGTTTGGCCAACTAGATCTATGATTCTTGCAATGGGAGAAGTGCTTGGTTTTGGGTTCTTACCATGTGGTGACCTTTCCCAATGACAGTAGGGGCAGCAAGGCACACATTAAATAGTTGCCATCAAGGGTAACAAGATGGGCTCTGTCGTTGATATGAGATTTTCCATCTACATCATGTCATCTTGCTTAAGGCGTTACTCTGTTCTTTTGGACTGAAAAGACCTCGATGACGCCTAGAGGGGGGGGGGTGTATAGGATATTTAAAAACTTCTTAAGATTTGGCTTGAACCTGATGCGGAAATAAACTAAGAGGGTACTTGTCAAGCACAAATCCTAAATGCACTAGGCACTGCAACGTGTATCAACAACACGATCTACCAAGATGGACAAAATGCAGTTACTAACAAGCACAAGTAAGTTACACAAACTTACTTGAGCTATATCACACGACAAGTAGGTAAATAACACAAGATACTAGATCACACTATATCACACGATATATCAAGGGTTGCAAGTATGTACGTGTGGATACAGAGGGTATGCTTGAATGATTAATCTTGTACAAGGAATGCCCAACACAATATAATAAGCACAAGCAATATGCAATGTATGTATGCTCAAATAACACAAGTAAACCACAAGTAAGGAGTTAGGGTTAAGGATAACCAAGGTCACTCAGACGAAGATGTATCCCGATGTTCACTTCCTTGGAGGGAAGCTAGTCACCGTTAGAGAGCTGGATGTTACCACGAAGGCACACCAACGCCACGAAGGCTCACCCTATTCTCCCTTTGAGACAACTCCACGAAGGCGTTTCTCAAGCACTAGTGGTAAGCCTTTGAGGTGGCTTCCAAACCCTCACAAAATTTTCCGGGGGAAATCACACGGATTGATTCCTCTCCGAAGAACTCCTACCGCCTAGGAGTCTCCAACCTCCGAGAGTAACAAGATCACGGGGAATGCTCAAAACTTGCTCAAATCACAAATAGCTTGGGTTGAGATAAGGAGAGGGAGAAGATCTATATTTTGATTGGAACAACTCTCAAAGGGGCTCACAAATGCTCTTGGGGTCTAAGATTTGGAGTGAGCAAATGTGTGTGAGGTAGAAATGTGTTCTTATGAGGATAAGGCTGTGTTGGGCAACCCTCTCACGAAGTGGGAGGGGGGTATTTATAGAGTGGAGAGAAAAAGAGCCGTTGGGGACACTTTAAGTCACACAGGGTCCGGACGTCCGACAGTTGTCGGAAGTCCGGGCGACCGCGAGGGGTCGGACGTCCGACAGGGGTCGGTCATCCGGGGCCTGTAGATACGACTGAAACTATTTTGAATTAAATAGCGACCGGACATCCGACAGGGGTCGGTCGTCCGAGGCCTGTAGGTGTGCTTGAACATATTTGAATTCATCAGTATACGGACGTCCGGAGTGGCCCGGAAGTCCGTGTTATACAGCACAAGTTCTACTGGTGGTGGCTTCTGGATTTCCGATGAGTGCCGGACATCCGGTGGTCGGGCATCCGGAGGAAGCCGGATTTCCGAGATATAGTGCACATATTCTACTGGTGTTGACCTCCGGATTTCCGGAACCTGGCCGGACGTCCGGCCCTCGAGCGTCCGGAGGGAGTCGGTTTACCGAGATATAGAACTCAACTTCTACTGGTGCAGGCTTCCGGATTTCCAGGACTTGGCCGGACATCCGGGCCTCGGACGTCCGGAGGGAGTCGGAAGTCTGAGTTAAATGGCTCTGATTTCTCTGGTATAGGATTCCGGATTTCCGAGGGAGTCGGTCGTCCGGCCCTCGGACATCGGGAGGAAGCCGAATGTCCGAGGCACTTGTTCTGTTTACAGATAACAGCAAAGGAGTGGAGATGTGGTCTGAGCAGAAAGTGATGATGTAGTTTGAGCAAGTTCATCGCAAAACCTGTGATCCCCTCTTAATAGTGCGGGATCCCTAAGGACTCAAGAATCATAAAAGAGTACTGATGATCCATACTTGAGTGTATACTTTTATTCGCTGATCATCACTCCGCACAACTAACGTCAAAGGAACTGATATCTTTGAGTTAGCCCTTTCACCTGAGCTTGATGTTGTTGTTCCTTCTTGGCTCAAGTTGAAAGCAAGACATGATGAAGTCTTCAAGTAGCTTTCCCATACACAATGCGGAAAGCCTAGCTTATGTATTTATCTTCATTTGTCCACCATGTGTGAACATCCACAAGAATCAAGCATGTAGTGCTCAAGAATGCTTATCTTGATCTTGTCCTATCCACCATGTGAACATCCACAAGAATCAAGCATGTAGTGCTCAGGAATGCTTATCTTGATCTTGTCCTTGTTAGCACATGAGATTGTCCTTATCAACACATGATCATTGACAATAGTTTCAATGACATATTCGTGCTGATCCACTTGAACTTGCACACCACAATCTTGATGACGATCACCACTTGATGTCATCCTTCATGGGTTGTATGAGATCTTCCTTTTGACGCAAGCCCAATGGAAACACACCTAACCCCTACATAGGAGTCTCACAAAGACCATGGGTTAGTACACAAACACGTAATGGACAATGCTTACCATACCATGGGATCACTTGATCCCTCTCGGTACATCTTATACGCTTTGTGTGTTGATCATCTTGATTTACTCTTTGTCTGAGATCTTGATCAACCTAGTGTTTCTATGACCATTCTTTGGATAATAACTTGAATAACATCTTGGTCAACATATAAACTCCTTGAACCCAACAGATGGACTTCAAGAAGTGCCTATGGACAAGTCCTATAAATATAACTTAAAGCAATCATTAGTCCATAGGAGTTGTCATCAATTACCAAAACCACATATGGAGATATATGCTCTAACAATCTCCCCCATTTTGGTAATTGAAGACAACCACTTCAAGAGAGTTTATGTAAAGAAATAAGCATAACCAAGCGCACACATACAAGGTAATAATGCATGTGTGCAAGATGTAAATGCTTACGCAATAAAAGCAAAACCCTCTAAACATATCCAAAGTAAACTCTCTAAACTTCTCCCCCATTGGCATCGATTGCCAAAATGGACGACAAGTTTAGAAAGCCAAAATAGTAGGTGGTCCTCCAAAAAGTGTGTACTTCTCAGCAAATGAGTGCAGAAAAATACACAAATACAATGATAAGTAGTTGGAGGAAAACAAACTATATTGAGGACCCAAAGATTGCAAATAAAAGGATCGTATGCCACAAAGACATACAAAGATGGAGGCAAGCAATCAAAGAATTCCAGATGGAACACACAATCATATGATCCTTCGAACCACATGAATAAAAGATATTATGATAGAGGCAACATAGTGCTTTATCAAAAACTAGAGAAGCTCCCCATGATTTGTGCACTAATATGAGATTTTTGTATTTGACATAGGTGCACAAAATAGGATCGTTGCTCCCCCAGAATTAATAGACACACACAACGAGTGCAAGAAGATAGATGAGACAATAGGCATATCAATTGCACAAAACTAATGGTTGAGCAACATGTAAAGGAAGCAACTTAAGAATAAGCTCAACCAAAGTAATGTGTGCGAGTCATGGCAAAGCACTTGAGAAGACTTAAGATAAGGATGAGCATTGCTCATCAACATAGTCTTGATGAATATGAGATACAAAGTGCAAGACATATCATTCCCACACACACATACTAGAAAATGGGTTCACAAACTTACTAATAAACAAAATAAGAACCAACGCTTGTGACAACCCATTGTGAAGATAGGAAGTAAGAATCTTGTCAAGAGGAGGGATACTAATTGAAAATGGCAAAACCCTCATCAAGACAAGCATGAGGAAAAATAATATTCACGGCCAAAGAGTGCACCAAGATGTAGGAAAATAAGATACGCACTCAAAACAAATCCTTTCACGTTGCCACCAAAACCAAAAAAGGAAATGCATCGGTGGATGTGAAAGAAAATAGGATATCAATTAGAGATGTAACTTCTCTCATGTGACCAAGATTCTAAGTAGAAGACAATCATGATGATATATATATCCACAAAGAAGGATGTACACACGAAATGGTTACAAGAAGGAAGAACACTAGATATCCAAAAGGGGAAGTCATAAATATATCAATGAGATCTTTTGCTTGGAAGCATAGCACATGGCCTAATATTTTCTTATTGAATATATGAACTTCCAACATACGAACATCAAAGACATCCCAACTAGCAGTAAGACATCATCGTTCGGATGCTTTGAGAAAGAAAACAAGTACCACGAGAACAAATCAAGAGATTCATGCCATGATGCAACCTGGAAAAGAAAAGACAGGTTGGGTCCTTTGTAAGAAAAGAATGCATGAAGTGGATACTTGTTACCGAGACAACATTGGATTGATGTAGTAGATAGTTGTTCTTTGATCATCCTAACTTGGCTCCAATAATCACATGGTCTCAACATCTTACTTATAGGTGAGCCGAGCATCCAATGCATCTCCAGTTGTTCCTGGAACAACAAAAACAAACAAAATGGTGCCCAAACTCATTGGGACCAAAGAGTTAGAAAACCAGCAACACATACGACAAACTCCACACACATATGTGCATATAGATATGAATTTGAATTTCGTGCACACCTTAGCCAATTTATGACAGGGTGGAGTTTCCCTTATATATTGGGTCAAAGGAGGAAAGCAAGCAAAAGAAGTTGTATATAGTAGCTAGATATGCATGCTCAAGACTCTCAAGAATGAACTCAACACAAAGTTGATAAGTCATCAAAGGACAAGATATCAAGTGATAATAAGATCCTAAAACAAAAGAACTATCACTTGAAAGATATCAATTAAAAGATACATCAAGGAATGAGATATCCACTGACACAAAGTTGATAAGTCATCAAAGGCCAATAGTCTGTTGGAATTATGCCCTAGAGGCAATAATAAATATAGTTATTATTATAATTCCTGTATCAAGATAATCGTTTATTATCCATGCTATAATTGTATTGAATGAAGACTCATTTACATGTGTGGATACATAGACAAAACACTGTCCCTAGCAAGCCTCTAGTTGGCTAGCCAGTTGATCAAAGATAGTCAGTGTCTTCTGATTATGAACAAAGGTGTTGTTGCTTGATGACTGGATCACGTCATTAGGAGAATCACGTGATGGACTAGACCCAAACTAATAGACGTAGCATGTTGATCGTGTCATTTTGTTGCTACTGTTTTCTGCGTGTCAAGTATTTGTTCCTATGACCATGAGATCATATAACTCACTAACACCGGAGGAATACTTTGTGTGTATCAAACGTCACAACGTAACTGGGTGACTATAAAGATGCTCTACAGGTATCTCCGAAGGTGTTCGTTGAGTTAGTATAGATCAAGACTGGGATTTGTCACTCCGTGTGACGGAGAGGTATCTCGGGGCCCACTCGGTAATACAACATCACACACAAGCCTTGCAAGCAATGTAACTTAGGGTAAGTTGCGGGATCTTGTATTACGGAATGAGTAAAGAGACTTGCCGGTAAACGAGATTGAAATAGGTATGCGGATACTGACGATCGAATCTCGGGCAAGTAACATACCGAAGGACAAAGGGAATGACATATGGGATTATATGAATCCTTGGCACTGAGGTTCAAACGATAAGATTTTCGTAGAATATGTAGGATCCAATATGGGCATCCAGGTCCCGCTATTGGATATTGATCGAGGAGTTTCTCAGGTCATGTCTACATAGTTCTCGAACCCGCAGGGTCTGCACACTTAAGGTTCGACGTTGTTTTATGCGTATTTGAGTTATATGGTTGGTTACCGAATGTTGTTCGCAGTCCCGGATGAGATCACGGACATCACGACGGTTTCCGAAATTGTCCGGAAACGAAGATTGATATATAGGATGACCTCATTTGATTACCGGAAGGTTTTCAGAGTTACCGGGAATGTACCGGGAATGACGAATGGGTTCCGGGAGTTCACCGGGGGGGTAACCCACCCCGGGGAAGCCCATAGGCCTTAAGGGTGGCGCACCAGCCCTTAGTGGGCTGGTGGGACAGCCCAAAAGGGCCCTATGTGCATTGGAAGAAAAATCAAAGAGAAGAGAAAAAAAAGAGGAGGTGGGAAGGGAAGGAAGGACTCCCACCCACCAAACCAAGTCCAACTCGGTTTGGGGGGGAGACCTTCCCCCCTTGGCTCGGCCGAACCCCTTGGGGCTCCTTGAGCCCCAAGGCAAGGCCCCCCCTCTCCCACCTATATATATGGAGGTTTTAGGGCTGATTTGAGACGACTTTTCCACGGCAGCCCGACCACATACCTCCACGGTTTTTCCTCTAGATCGCGTTTCTGCGGAGCTCGGGCGGAGCCCTGCTGAGACGAGATCATCACCAACCTCCGGAGCGCCGTCACGCTGCCGGAGAACTCTTCTACCTCTCCGTCTCTCTTGCTGGATCAAGAAGGCTGAGATCATCGTCGAGCTGTACGTGTGCTGAACGCGGAGGTGCCGTCCGTTCGGCACTAGATCGTGGGACTGATCGCGGGATAGTTCGCGGGGCGGATTGAGGGACGTGAGGACGTTCCACTACATCAACCGTGTTCACTAACGCTTCTGCTGTACGGTCTACAAGGGTATGTAGATCACTCATCCCCTCTCGTAGATGGACATCACCATGATAGGTCCTCGTGCGCGTAGGAAATTTTTTGTTTCCCATGCGACGTTCCCCAACAGTGGCATCATGAGCTAGGTTCATGCATAGATGTCTTCTCGAGTAGAACACAAAAGTTTTTGTGGGCGGTGATGTGCGTTTTGCTGCCCTCCTTAGTCTTTTCTTGATTCCGCGGTATTGTTGGATTGAAGCGGCTTGGACCGACATTACTCGTACGCTTACGAGAGACTGGTTTCATCGCTGCGAGTAACCCCGTTGCTCAAAGATGACTGGCAAGTGTCGGTTTCTCCAACTTTAGTTGAATCGGATTTGACCGAGGAGGTCCTTGGATGAGGTTAAATAGCAACTCATATATCTCCGTTGTGGTGTTTGCGTAAGTAAGATGCGATCCTACTAGATACCCGTGGTCACCACGTAAAACATGCAACAACAAAATTAGAGGACGTCTAACTTGTTTTTGCAGGGTATGCTTGTGATGTGATATGGCCAACGATGTGATGAGATATATTGGATGTATGAGATGATCATGTTGTAATAGATAATATCGACTTGCACGTCGATGGTACGGCAACCGGCAGGAGCCATAGGGTTGTCTTTATACTAACATTTGTGCTTGCAGATGCGTTTACTATTTTGCTAGGATGTAGCTTTAGTAGTAATAGCATGAGTAGCACGAAAACCCCGATGATGACACGTTGATAGAGATCATGGTGTGGCGCCGGTGACAAGAAGATCGTGCCGATGCTTTGGTGATGGAGATCAAGAAGCACGTGATGATGGCCATATCATGTCACTTATGAATTGCATGTGATGTTAATCCTTTTATGCACCTTATTTTGCTTAGAACGACGGTAGCATTATGAGGTGATCTCTCACTAAAATTTCAAGACGAAACTGTGTTCTCCCCGACTGTGCACCGTTGCTACAGTTCGTCGTTTCGAGACACGACGTGATGATCGGGTGTGATAGACTCAACGTTCACATACAACGGGTGCAAAACAGTTGCGCACGCGGAACACTCGGGTTAAGCTTGACGAGCCTAGCATGTGCAGACATGGCCACGGAACACATGAGACCGAAAGGTCGATCATGAATCATATAGATGATATGATTAGCATAGGTATGCTTACCACTGAAACTATACTCAACTCACGTGATGATCGGACTTGAGCTAGTGTAAGTGGATCATGAACCACTCAAATGACTAGAGAGATGTACTTTTTGAGTGGGAGTTTAGCGAATAATTTGATTAAGTTAAACTCTAATTATCTTGAACATAGTCTAAGTCCACTTTGAATATATTTGTGTTGTAGATCATGGCTCACGCGACAGTCACCCTGAATTTTAATGCGTTCCTAGAGAAAGCTAAGTTGAAAGATGATGGAAGCAACTTTGTAGACTGGGCTCGTAATCTTAAGCTAATCTTACAAGCTGGGAAGAAGGATTATGTCCTTAATGCTGCGCTAGGAGATGAATCACCCGCTACGGCTGATCAGGATGTTAAGAACGCTTGGTTAGCACGTAAGGAGGACTACTCAATAGTTCAATGTGCAGTCTTGTATGGCCTAGAACCGGGACTTCAACGTCGCTTTGAGCGTCATGGAGCATTTGAGATGTTCCAGGAGTTGAAGTTTATCTTTCAGAAGAACGCCCGGATCGAGAGGTATGAGACCTCCGATAAATTCTATGCTTCCAAGATGGAGGAAAACTCGTCTGTCAGTGAACATGTGCTCAAAATGTCTGGGTACTCAAACCGTCTAGCTGAGCTGGGGATTGAACTCCCGCAAGAGGCTATCACTGACAGAATCCTTCAATCACTACCGCCAAGCTATAAAGGCTTTGTGTTGAACTACAACATGCAAGGGATGAACAAGTCTCCCGGCGAGTTGTTTGCGATGCTGAAAGTCGCAGAGTCTGAACTCCGTAAAGAGCATCAAGTGTTGATGGTGAATAAGACCACTAGTTTCAAGAGAAACGGCAAAGGCAAGAAGGGTAATTCAAAGAAGAGCGGCAAGCCTGTTGCCAATCCGACGAAGAAACCCAAAGCTGGACCTAAGCCTGAAACGGAGTGTTACTATTGCAAGGGTATGGGTCACTGGAAGCGCAATTGCCCCAAGTATCTCGCAGATAAGAAGGCGGCCAAAGAAAAATCAGGTATATTTGATATACAAGTTATTGATGTGTACTTAACCGGCTCTCGTAGTAGTGCCTGGGTATTCGATACCGGTTCTGTTGCTCATATTTGCGACTCGAAACAGGAACTGCGGAATAGACGAAGGTTGGCGAAAGATGAAGTGACGATGCGCGTAGGAAATGGTTCCAAGGTTGATGCAATCGCCGTCGGCACAGTTTCACTTCAGTTACCATCAGGATTAGTTATGAACTTAAATCATTGTTATTTAGTGCCTGCGTTGAGCATGAACATTATATCTGGATCTTGTTTATTGCGAGACGGTTACTCTTTTAAGTCAGAGAATAATGGTTGTTCTATTTCTATGAGTAACATCTTTTATGGTCATGCACCCAATGTGAGAGGATTGTTCATATTGAATCTTGATAGTGATACACACATACATAACATTGAGACCAAAAGAGTTAGAGTTAACAATGATAGCGCCATATTTTTGTGGCACTGCCGCTTAGGTCATATTGGTGTAAAGCGCATGAAGAAACTCCATGCTGATGGACTTTTGGAGTCACTTGACTTTGATTCACTTGACACGTGCGAGCCATGCCTCATGGGCAAGATGACTAAGACTCCATTCTCCGGAACAATGGAGCATGCAAGTGACTTGTTGGAAATCATACATACCGATGTGTGTGGTCCGATGAGCGTGGAGGCACGCGGCGGATATCGTTATTTTCTCACCTTCACTAACGATTTGAGTAGATATGGTTATGTCTACTTGATGAAGCACAAGTCTGAAACATTTGAAAAGTTCAAGCAATTTCAGAGTGAAGTTGAAAATCATCGTAACAAGAAGATCAAGTTCCTACGGTCTGATCGTGGGGGTGAATATCTGAGTTTCGAGTTTGGTGCTCACTTAAGACAATGTGGGATTGTTTCACAGTTGACACCGCCTGGAACACCACAGTGTAATGGTGTGTCCGAACGTCGTAATCGTACTTTATTAGAGATGGTGCGATCCATGATGTCTCTTACCGATTTGCCGTTATCGTTTTGGGGTTATGCATTAGAAACAGCTGCATTCACTTTAAATAGGGCACCATCAAAATCCGTTGAGACGACACCATACGAACTGTGGTATGGCAAAAGGCCAAAGTTGTCGTTTCTTAAGGTTTGGGGATGTGATGCTTATGTCAAAAAGCTTCAGCCTGAAAAACTGGAACCCAAAGCAGAAAAGTGCGTCTTCATAGGTTACCCAAAAGAGACAGTTGGGTACACCTTCTATCTCAAACCCGAGGGCAAAGTGTTTGTTGCTAAAAACGGAGCTTTTCTCGAGAAGGAGTTTCTCTCGAGAGATTGAGTGGGAGGAAGATAGAACTTGACGAGGTTGTCGAACCTCTCATCCCTCTGGATGGTGGCGCAGGGCAAGGGGAAACCTCTGTCGTTGCGACGCCGGTTGAGGAGGAAGTTAATGATGATGATCATGAAACTCCGGTTCAAGTTTCTGTCGAACCACACAGGTCGACGAGACCACGTACTGCTCCATAGTGGTACGGTAATCCCGTCTTATCAATCATGTTGTTGGACAACAATGAACCTGCAAATTATGAAGAAGCAATGGTGGGCCCAGATTCCAACAAATGGCTAGAAGCCATGAAGTCTGAGATAGAATCCATGTATGAGAACAAAGTGTGTACTTTGGAGGTACTGCCTGAGGGCCGCAAGGCTATTCAGAACAAATGGATCTTTAAGAGGAAGATGGACGCTGACGGCAATGTGACCGTTTATAAAAGCTCGACTTGTGGCAAAGGGTTTTTCACAAGTTCAAGGAGTTGACTACGATGAGACATTCTCACCCGTAGCGATGCTTAAGTCCGTCAGAATCATGTTAGCAATAGCTGTATTTTTTGATTATGAAATCTGGCAGATGGATGTCAAAACGGCGTTCCTTAACGATTTCCTTAAGGAAGAATTGTATATGATACAACCCGAAGGTTTTGTCAATCCTAAGAATGCTAACAAGGTGTGCACGCTCCAGCGATCCATTTATGGACTGGTGCAAGCATCTCGGAGTTGGAACAAACGTTTTGATGAGGTGATCAAAGCATTTGGGTTTATACAAGTGGTTGGAGAATCTTGTATTTACAAGAAAGTGAGTGGGAGCTCTGTGGCGTTTCTAATATTATATGTGGATGACATATTGCTGATTGGAAACAACATGGAGTTTTTGGAAAGCATAAAGGATTACTTGAATAAAAGTTTCTCTATGAAGGACCTAGGAGAAGCTGCTTACATTCTAGGCATTAAGATCTATAGGGATAGATCAAAACGCCTGATAGGACTTTCACAAAGCACATACCTTGATAAAGTTTTGAAGAGGTTCAAAATGAAACAGTCCAAGAAGGGCTTCTTGCCAGTTTTACAAGGTACGAGATTGAGTAAGACTCAGTGCCCAGCAACTGATGAAGATAGAGAGCATATGCGCTCCGTCCCCTATGCTTCAGCCATAGGTTCTATCATGTATGCAATGCTGTGCACTAGACCGGACGTTAGCCTGGCCATAAGTATGGCAGGTAGGTTCCAGAGTAATCCAGGAGTGGATCAGTTGACAGCGCTCAAGAATATCCTGAAGTACCTGAAAAGGACTAAGGAGATGTTTCTCGTGTATGGAGGTGACGAAGAGCTCGCCGTAAAAGGTTACGTCGATGCAAGCTTTGACACAGATCCGGACGACTCTCAGTCGCAAACCGGATACGTATTTATTCTTAATGGGGGTGCGGTAAGCTGGTGCAGTTCCAAGCAAAGCGTCGTAGCAGATTCTACATGTGAAGCGGAGTACATGGCTGCCTCGGAGGCGGCTAAGGAGGGTGTCTAGATGAAGCACTTCATGACGGATCTTGGAGTGGTGCCAAGCGCACTGAATCGAATAACCTTGTTCTGTGACAACACGGGTGCCATTGCCTTAGCAAAGGAACCACGGTTTCACAAGAAGTCTAGACACATCAAACGACGCTTCAACCTCATCCGCGACTACGTCGAAGGAGAGGACATAAATATATGCAAAGTGCGCACAGATCTGAATGTAGCAGACCCGCTGACTAAACCTCTTCCACGGCCAAAGCATGATCAACACCAGAACTGTATGGGTGTTAGATTTATTACAATGTAATTCGCATGATGATGTGAGGGCTAGATTATTGACTCTAGTGCAAGTGGGAGACTGTTGGAATTATGCCCTAGAGGCAATAATAAATATAGTTATTATTATAATTCCTGTATCAAGATAATCGTTTATTATCCATGCTATAATTTTATTGAATGAAGACTCATTTACATGTGTGGATACATAGACAAAACACTGTCCCTAGCAAGCCTCTAGTTGGCTAGCCAGTTGATCAAAGATAGTCAGTGTCTTCTGATTATGAACAAAGGTGTTGTTGCTTGATGACTGGATCACGTCATTAGGAGAATCACGTGATGGACTAGACCCAAACTAATAGACGTAGCATGTTGATCGTGTCATTTTGTTGCTACTGTTTTCTGCGTGTCAAGTATTTGTTCCTATGACCATGAGATCATATAACTCACTAACACCGGAGGAATACTTTGTGTGTATCAAACGTCGCAACGTAACTGGGTGACTATAAAGATGCTCTACAGGTATCTCCGAAGGTGCCCGTTGAGTTAGTATGGATCAAGACTGGGATTTGTCACTCCGTGTGACGGAGAGGTATCTCGGGGCCCACTTGGTAATACAACATCACACACAAGCCTTGCAAGCAATGTAACTTAGTGTAAGTTGCGGGATCTTGTATTACGGAACGAGTAAAGAGACTTGCCGGTAAACGAGATTGAAATAGGTATGCGGATATTGACGATCGAATCTCGGGCAAGTAACATACCGAAGGACAAAGGGAATGACATACGGGATTATATGAATCCTTGGCACTGAGGTTCAAACGATAAGATTTTCGTAGAATATGTAGGATCCAATATGGGCATCCAGGTCCCGCTATTGGATTTTGAACGAGGAGTCTCTCGGGTCATGTCTACATAGTTCTCGAACCCGCAGGGTCTGCACACTTAAGGTTCGACGTCGTTTTATGCGTATTTGAGTTATATGGTTGGTTACCGAATGTTGTTTGGAGTCCCGGATGAGATCACGGACGTCAGGAGGGTTTCCAGAATGGTCCAGAAACGAAGATTAATATATAGGATGACCTCATGTGATTACCGGAAGGTTTTCGGAGTTACCGGGAAGGTACCGGGAATGACGAATGGGTTCCGGGAGTTCACAGGGGGGGCAACCGACCCCGGGGAAGCCCATAGGCCTTAAGGGTGGCGCACCAGCCCTTAGAGGGCTGGTGGGACAGCCCAAAAGGGCCCTATGGGCATTGGAAGAAAAATCAAAGAGAAAAGAAAAAAAAAGAGGAGGTGGGAAGGGAAGGAAGGACTCCCACCCACCAAACCAAGTCCTACTCGGTTTGGGGGGAGACCTTCCCCCCTTGGCTCGGCCGAACCCCTTGGGGCTCCTTGAGCCCCAAGGCAAGGCCCCCCCTCTCCCACCTATATATATGGAGGTTTTAGGGCTGATTTGAGACGACTTTTCCACGGCAGCCCGACCACATACCTCCACGGTTTTTCCTCTAGATCGCGTTTCTGCGGAGCTCGGGCGGAGCCCTGCTGAGACGAGATCATCACCAACCTCCGGAGCGCCGTCACGCTGCCGGAGAACTCTTCTACCTCTCCGTCTCTCTTGCTGGATCAAGAAGGCTGAGATCATCGTCGAGCTGTACGTGTGCTGAACGCGGAGGTGCCGTCCGTTCGGCACTAGATCGTGGGACTGATCGCGGGATAGTTCGCGGGGCGGATTGAGGGACGTGAGGACGTTCCACTACATCAATCGTGTTCACTAACGCTTCTGCTGTACGGTCTACAAGGGTATGTAGATCACTCATCCCCTCTCGTAGATGGACATCACCATGATTAAGTGACTTGGGTCTTATTGGGAAGAGGCCTTCCTTCACCATCCACAACAACATCTACCCTTTGTTTTCTTCCCAGTTGATTTCTCACCTTGGGGAGTGTTGGCTTGGGTCTTATTGGGAAGAGGCCTTCCTTCAACTTGTAGTTGAATATGTGATTGAGTTTGTGACCGCTTCCCTTGTTGCTTGTGACTTTGAGACTTCGTCTTCAGAGGGATCTAACATGGTGCCCTTTAACTTTGCACTTGAAGCAAATGATTTTGGCCGAATTCTTGACTTGTTCTAGGCCCCTCTTGTTCTTGTTTGAGTTTACTCCAAACTCATTTTTGTCATTCGGAGATGTTTGCTCACACAGGACGTTGTTGAGTGTGGGCATCCCTTCATGACACTGTTCCAAGTCTTTCTTCAAAGAAGTGACTTGGGCCTTGAGCTCTTTGATTTCCTCTGCACGGTTAGTATCAATGCAAGTACTGGAGGAAGTGTAAGCTTCAATGTTAGAGCAACAAGGCAAGGAAAGTAATTCATCACACGAGGTAGCAACATTATGAGTAGACGAATTACGAGGACTAGCACATGGAAATATAGTACTTTGACTAGAAGTAGTGCCATTGTCCACATGAGGCTCGCTAGATGTTACCTTGGTGATGATAGCCTCATAAGCTAACTTTTGCACATTATGGGATGTTAGAAGATCGGCATGAGAGCTTGTGAGCATTACATGGTTTTCTTCCAACTTCCCATAATTGCTAGTTAGTAAATCAAGTTGAGCACGTAGCTCAACATTCTCCTTCAATGTTGATACTTCAAATGATGTAGAGTTAGATGTACAAGTATCATCAACAATATGAGACGAGTAAGTAGCAAATAGAGACTTCTCATGAGTAGATTGAAGCTCCTCATAGATCTTAGAGGTTTTGATGAGCTCTCCCTTGACATTATTGCATTCAAGGAGAAGGACCTCAAAATCCTTTTTAAGTTTATCATGAGCAACTTCAATCTCTCCTTTTGAAGATCTTAAGTCTCTACATGCTTGATGACTCTTCTCAAGTTCATGTTCAAGTTGTTCACTTTTAGCTTGTTCATGATTAAGTGAATCATTACAATTTTCAAAGTAAGAAAGAACATCTTGGAATCTTTGAAGAGCGTTATTTTTAGCTTTATGAAGAATTTTACTGATCACATAGATATTTTCAGTCAACTCATCATCATCATCCTCATCGCAAATATCATCGTTATTGCACAGGGAAGATGATACCTCATTATTACCTCTTGCCATGAGGCACATGTGAACTGGAGGAGTTGATGATGATTCTTTTGGTGAATCAGATTCTTCATTAGTCAAAAGTACTTCATATTTCTTAATATCCCCTAAATGATTAGTCATAGAGCAACTAGGGAGAAACAAGATATTTTGATCAAGAGGACACGAGGAAGCAAGCATATCACCACAGACATTTGTCAAGGAATCTTTAGGTGAAATGCATGACCTATCAGCACAATAATTTACACTATGTGTGGTGCTAGATATGCTCGTGTCCATAGAGGCTATGACATTTTCATCAACATATATTTCTTCACTCACCATGTCATTACCTTGTGAGATTGAAGATGCTGAGGTGTGCAAGCAATCGGATATGGAAGTAGTGGTGGACTCTTTAAGATCGAAAAGAGTGAAGAGTTCATGCACCAACTCCTTCATCATAATACCATCTTCATCAAGATTGGACCCACCATATATATCTTCAAGTTTAGTCCAAACTTCATGAGCCGACTTGCAAGTCGAGATAGACTTAAACACTTCAGGACTTATGGTTCGATGAATGGCAAGAAAGGCCTCACAATCAAGATACATTTCATTAGTAGATGAAGATGCATCATCCTTTTTTTCGGCAATCCCTACAAGAACAATTCGTAAAGTATTTGGGCCCATGGCCCGAAAGTGATGAAGCATACGAATTCTCCATAGGGTATAATTTGTGCCATCAAAGTCAAAGATGCCATTGTGCACTAATCCAATAGTCGACATCGATACTCTCTAGGTCGTGAAACCTAATTAAAGAGAGACCTAGCTCTGATACCAATTGAAAAGACCTCGATGACGCCTAGAGGGGGGTGAATAGGCTATTTAAAAACTTCTTAAGATTTGGCTTGAACCTGATGCGGAAATAAACTAAGAGGGTACTTGTCAAGCACAAATCCTAAATGCACTAGGCACTGCAACGTGTATCAACAACACGATCTACCAAGATGGACACAATGCAGTTACTAACAAGCACAAGTAAGTTACACAAACTTACTTGAGCTATATCACACGACAAGTAGGTAAATAACACAAGGTACTAGATCACACTATATCACACGATATATCAAGGGTTGCAAGTATGTATATGTGGATACAGAGGGTATTCTTGAATGATTAATCTTGTACAAGGAATGGCCAACACAATATAATAAGCACAAGCAATTTGCAATGTATGTATGCTAAAATAACACAAGTAAACCACAAGTAAGGAGTTAGGGTTAAGGATAACCAAGGTCACTGAGACGAAGATGTATCCCGATGTTCACTTCCTTGGAGGGAAGCTAGTCACTGTTAGGGAGGTGGATGTTACCACGAAGGCACACCAACGCCACGAAGGCTCACCCTATTCTCCCTTTGAGATAACTCCATGAAGGCGTTTCTCAACAACTAGTGGTAAGCCTTTGAGGTGGCTTCCAAACCCTCACAAACTTTTCCGGGGGAAATCACACGGATTGATTCCTCTCCGAAGAACTCCTACCGCCTAGGAGTCTCCAACCTCGAAGACTAACAAGATCACGGGGAATGCTCAAAACTTGATCAAATCACAAATAGCCTGGGTTGAGAGAAGGAGAGGGAGAAGATCTATATTCTGATTGGAACAACTCTCAAAGGGGCTCACAAATGCTCTTGGGATCTAAGATTTGGAGTGAGCAAATGTGTGTGAGGTGGAAATGTGTTCTTATGAGGATAAGGCTGTGTTGGGCAACCCTCTCACGAAGTGGGAGGGGGGTATTTATAGAGTGGAGAGAAAAAGAGCCGTTGGGGACACTTTAAGTCACACAGGGTCCGGACGTCCGACAGTTGTCGGAAGCCCGGGCGACCGCGAGGAGTCGGACATCCGACAGGGGTCGGTCGTCCGGGGCCTGTAGATACGACTGAAACTATTTTGAATTAAACAGCGACCGGACGTCAGACAGGGGTCGGTCGTCCGAGGCCTGTAGGTCTGCCTGAACATATTTTAATTCATCAGTATACGGACGTCCGGAGTGGCCCGGAAGTCCATGTTATACAACACAAGTTCTACTCGTGGTGGCTTCTGGATTTCCGATGAGTGTCGGACATCCGGTGGTCGGGCATCCGGAGGAAGCCGGATTTCCGAGATATAGTGCACACATTCTACTGGTGTTGACCTCCGGATTTCCGGAGCCTGGCCGGACATCCGGCCCTCGGGCGTCCGGAGGGAGTCGGATTACCAAGATATAGAACTCAACTTCTACTGGTGCAGGCTTCCGGATTTCCGGGACTTGGCCGGACATCCGGGCCTCGGACGTCCGGAGGGAGCCGGAAGTCCGAGTTAAATGGCTCTGATTTCTCTGGTATAGGATTCCAGATTTCCGAGGGAGTCGGTCGTCCGACCCTCGGATGTCCGGAGGAAGCCGGATGTACGAGGCACTGGTTCTATTTACATATAACAGCAAAGCAGGGGAGATCTGGTGTGAGCAGAAAGTGATGATGTAGTTTGAGCAAGTTCATCGCAAAAGCTGTGATCCCCTCTTAATAGTGCGGGATCCCTAAGGACTCAAGAATCATAAAAGAGTATTGATGATCCATACTTGAGTGTATACTTTTATTCGCTGATCATCACTCCGCACAACTAACGTCAAAGGAACTGATACCTTTGAGTTAGCCCTTTCACCTGAGCTTGATGTTGTTGTTCCTTCTTGGCTCAAGTTGAAAGCAAGACATGATGAAGTCTTCAAGTAGCTTTCCCATACACAATGCGGAAAGCCTAGCTTATGTATTTATCTTCATTTGTCCACCATGTGTGAACATCCACAAGAATCAAGCATGTAGTGCTCAAGAATGCTTATCTTGATCTTGTCCTATCCACCATGTGAACATCCACAAGAATCAAGCATGTAGTGCTCAGGAATGCTTATCTTGATCTTGTCCTTGTTAGCACATGAGATTGTCCTTATCAACACATGATCATTGACAATAGTTTCAATGACATATTCGTGCTGATCCACTTGAACTTGCACACCACAATCTTGATGACGATCACCACTTGACGTCATCCTTCATGGGTTGTATGAGATCTTCCTTTTGACGCAAGCCCAATGGAAACACACCTAACCCCTACATAGGAGTCTCACAAAGACCATGGGTTAGTACACAAACACGTAATGGACAATGCTTACCATACCATGGGATCACTTGATCCCTCTCGGTACATCTTATACGCTTTGTGTGTTGATCATCTTGATTTACTCTTTGTCTGAGATCTTGATCAACCTAGTGTTTCTATGACCATTCTTTGGTAATTGAAGACAACCACTTCAAGAGAGTTTATGTAAAGAAATAAGCATAACCAAGCGCACACATACAAGGTAATAATGCATGTGTGCAAGATGTAAATGCTTACGCAATAAAAGCAAAACCCTCTAAACATATCCAAAGTAAACTCTCTAAACTTCTCCCCCATTGGCATCGATTGCCAAAATGGACGACAAGTTTAGAAAGCCAAAATAGTAGGTGGTCCTCCAAAAAGTGTGTACTTCTAAGAAAATGAGTGCAGAAAAATACACAAATACAATTATAAGTAGTTGGAGGAAAACAAACTATATTGAGGACCCAAAGATTGCAAATAAAAGGATCGTATGCCACAAAGACATACAAAGATGGAGGCAAGCAATCAAAGAATTCCAGATGGAACACACAATCATATGGTCCTTCGAACCACATGAATAAAAGATATTATGATAGAGGCAACATAGTGCTTTATCAAAAACTAGAGAAGCTCCCCATGATTTGTGCACTAATATGAGATTTTTGTATTTGACACAGGTGCACAAAATAGGATCGTTGCTCCCCCAGAATTAATAGACACACACAACGAGTGCAAGAAGATAGATGAGAGAATAGGCATATCAATTGCACCAAACTAATGGTTGAGCAACATGTAAAGGAAGCAAGTTAAGAAAAGAAAAGACAGGTTGGGTCCTTTGCAAGAAAAGAATGCATGAAGTGGATACTTGTTACCGAGACAACATTGGATTGATGTAGTAGATAGTTGTTCTTTGATCATCCTAACTTGGCTCCAATAATCACATGGTCTCAACATCTTCCTTATAGGTGAGCCGAGCATCCAATGCATCTCCAGTTGTTCCTGGAACAACAAAAACAAACAAAATGGTGCCCAAACTCATTGGGACCAAAGAGTTAGAAATCCAGCAACACATAGGACAAACTCCACACACATATGTGCATATAGATATGAATTTGAATTTCATGCACACCTTAGCCAATTTATGACAGGGTGGAGTTTCCCTTATATATTGGGTCAAAGGAGGAAAGCAAGCAAAAGAAGTTGTATATAGTAGCTAGATATGCATGCTCAAGACTCTCAAGAATCAACTCAACACAAAGTTGATAAGTCATCAAAGGACAAGATATCAAGTGATAACAAGATCCTAAAACAAAAGAACTATCACTTGAAAGATATCAATTAAAAGATACATCAAGGAATGAGATATCCATTGACACATGCCAAATAGAAGGCAACAAGAAACCAATTGAAGGAAAACAAACAGAGGTATCTAGTTTCTAAGAGAGAGCTAGGTTCCAACAAACATGTTTGGATGTTTTCATGGTGTTATCTTGTCATCTTTGGATGTTTTATGTACCTTTTATATCTTTTTTTAGGACTAACTTATTGATTCAATGCCAAGTGCCAGTTCCTGTTTTTTCTGTGTTTTTGGCTCTTTTCAGATCTGATTTTGGAACGGAGTCCAAACGGAATAAAATCCCCGAAATGATTTTTTCCCGAACGAAACAAGATCAGGGGGCCTGTGGGCCAAGCCAGGACGGCTCCTGGGAGCCCACAAGCCCCCACTCCGCCACCAGGGGGAGGCGGCGGTGGCAGGGCTTGTGGCCTCCTTGGCCATCCCCTGACTTAGATCCTTGCCCTATATATTCCCTAAAATACAGCAAAAAATCGGGGGATCCACGAAAATACTTTTCCGACGCCGTAAGCTTCCGTTTCCGCGAGATCTCATGTGGAGACCCTTCCCGGTGCCCTGCCGGAGGGGACTTTGGAGTTGGAGGGCTTCTTCATCATCATCATCATCGCCCCTCCAATGGCTCGTGAGTAGTTCACTTCAGACCTACGGGTCCGTTGTTAGTAGCTAGATGGCTTCTTCTCTCTCTTGCATCTTCAATACAAAGTTCTCCATGATCTTCATGGAGATCTATCCGATGTAATCTTCTTTGGCGGTGTGTTTGTCGAGATCCGATGAATTGTGGATTTGTGATCAGATTATCTATGATATATATTTGAGTCTTTGCTGATTCCTCATATGCGTGATTTGATATCCTTGTAAGTCTCTCCGAGTCTCGGGTTTTGTTTGGCCAACTAGATCTATGATTCTTGCAATGGGAGAAGTGCTTGGTTTTGGGTTCTTACCATGTGGTGACCTTTCCCAGTGACAGTAGGGGCGGCAAGGCACACATTAAATAGTTGCCATCAAGGGTAACAAGATGGGCTCTGTCGTTGATATGAGATTTTCCATCTACATCATGTCATCTTGCTTAAGGCGTTACTCTGTTCTTTTGGACTGAAAAGACCTCGATGACGCCTAGAGGGGGGTGAATAGGCTATTTAAAAACTTCTTAAGATTTGGCTTGAACCTGATGCGGAAATAAACTAAGAGGGTACTTGTCAAGCACAAATCCTAAATGCACTAGGCACTGCAACGTGTATCAACAACACGATCTACCAAGATGGACACAATGCAGTTACTAACAAGCACAAGTAAGTTACACAAACTTACTTGAGCTATATCACACGACAAGTAGGTAAATAACACAAGATACTAGATCACACTATATCACACGATATATCAAGGGTTGCAAGTATGTACGTGTGGATACAAAGGATATGCTTGAATGATTAATCTTGTACAAGGAATGGCCAACACAATATAATAAGCACAAGCAATATGCAATGTATGTATGCTCAAATAACACAAGTAAACCACAAGTAAGGAGTTAGGGTTAAGGATAACCAAGGTCACTGAGACAAAGATGTATCCTGATGTTCACGACTTTCCGCGGTTCTATCAATTGCTCGACAGTAATTTGTTCACCCACCGTCTACTTGCTTTCATGAGAGAAGCCACTAGCAAACACTACGGTCCCCGGGTCTATTCACATCTATCGTTTACACCTCCACTTTTACTTTGCTTTGTTACTTTGTTGCTTCCAGTTCTCACTTGGCGAACAATCTATAAGGGTTGACAACCCCTTTCTAGCGTTGGGAGCAGGTTTTTTGTGTTTGTGCAGGATCTTGTGATACTCCTCCACTGGATTGATACCTTGGTTCTCAAACTGAGGGAAATACTTACCACCGCTGTGCTACATCACCCTTTCCACTTCGAGGGAACACCAACGCAAGGCTCCATAGCCGTAGAAGAAGGATTCCTGGTGCCGTCGACACGACTATTCCTGTCGCCGTTGCCGGGGAAGCACATCTGACATCAGAAGTATTTCTGGCGCCGTTGCCAGGGAGAATCAAGACAAGAACAGTCTCCCGTCAGCACGTGTTTCTGGCACCGTTGGAAGGTCTTTTGTTGCAGTAGCAGAAGTATTTCTGGCGCCGTTGCCGGGGAGGAGAGATCAAGATCTATCCAAGTAGGTCTCACAAACTCATCTCCTACATTTACTTTTTTGCCAGTTGCCTCTCGTTTTCCTCTCCCCCACTTCACATTTGTCGTTTTCATTCGCCTTTTTCCTTTGCCTTTCTCTTTTGCCATTTTCTTTTGCCCATTTCATTCTCTCTTCCTGCTCGTTTGTGTGTGAGATTGTCCATCAATGGCTAGACAAGAACAGTCTCCCGTCAGCATGTGTTTCTGGCGCCGTTGGAAGGTCTTTTGTTGCAGTAGCAGCGGGCAATGCGATAGTGCCACCCGTGCAGTTCAATAGCTCCCCAACGGCGAGCGACACCGAATTTTTACCTCTGTCCCATGTTGCTCTGGTTTCCACGGGCGATGAAGGTCAAACGACGGAGCTCACCCCCGTGCAGTTTCAGAAAAATATTTTTACTCCTTTTAATTCTGGATGGATTTTGGATGTGCAATGCAGTGTAATGCACCTTTTTGTCTATTTCAGATTTGTTTGTACAGTGCAGTGTAATGCGTTTCTCTGCTTGGGGTCGTGTGGTGCAGTTCGGTCGGGTCCTCTTGACCCGCGAGGTTGCAGGTTGCGACGTGCGGATAAGGGGATCATGCGGTTTCCGTGAGCATTTTTGCAGTTTTAATGGATGGATGTTTCAATGTGTTTTTTTTGTTGTGTCTATGAAGATGTATGCATGTTTGTATTTCTTGTACCCATGGAGATGTATGCATGTTTGTAAGATGGGTGTGCCCCCAAAAATGATGCAGTTCAATAATCTTGACCATGTGGTCCACATCCGGCTACAAAAAAAGTTAGTGACGGGGATATAGCCCTAGGGTAGTTTCATAGGTCTGACCAATACGTCCTACCCAAAGGCACCTCATTATTAGTTTAAGGACTACAAGGGAAATTCCTACTGGATCGTGACAACATCTAATCCACTCGGTACGGATCCACTCAGACAAGAACATTCCATCCACTCGGATGACAGTCAACCACTCGGCCGTATGACTCACTCGGTCATGCGGATACCAACAGTCGGCAAGACATCTGTAGTGGGCTGACATTATGGCATCAATGCCCCATCTTGTAACATAAGAGGTGAGGAGGTGGCGCACTCTATATAAGCCACCCCCCTCCACATAGCTAGGGACATCTTCTTCTTCTCCCCCAGCGGGCTCATTCCTTCCCTGGAGCTCTAGCTCTCTCTCTATCCGTTGTAACTCATGTCCATGACAGATAAAACAAAGCCTCTCCGGAGCACGAGACGTAGGGTTGTTATCTCCACTGTGAGAGGCCTGAACTCGCTAAAACCACCGTGTCACCCATGTGCATCTTGATAGATCATGCTCCGTTATCCTACCCTCTTTCTATTGTCGGAATCGTTACCACGACAGTTGGCGCCCACCGTGGCGCATAGCGTCTATTGAGCCATGATGCATATGGTTATTTTTCTTCAACCACAAGTGGCACATCGATTTCTCGCCGCCGGCGGCGTCCGCTTCATCGTCGCCTTGCACGGCCTCTGGTGCCGGCCGCTAAATTGTCGCCACGCGCGGCTCTGGCACCTCCCGCTTCGTCGTCGCCATGTGCGGCCTCAGGTGCCAGCCGCTTCATCGTCGCCTTGCGCGGCCTCCGGTGCCGGCCGCTTCATCGTCGCCATGCGCGGCTCTGGCACCTCCCGCTTCGTCGTTGCCATGTGCGGCCTCCGGTGCCAGCTGCTTCATCATCGCCATGCGCGGCCTCCGGTGTCGGCCGCTTCATCGTCGCCATGTGCGGCCTCCGGTGCCAGCCGCTTCATCGTCGACATGTGCGGCCTCCGGTGCCGGCCGCTTCATCGTCGCCACGTGCGGCTCGGGCACTGCCTGCTTCGTCGTCGCCACGTGCGGCCTCCAGCGCCGGCCGCTTCATCGTTGACACGCGCGGCTCTGGCACCGCCCGCTTCGTCGTAACCATACGTGGCCGCCGGCGTCGTCTGCTTCATCGACTTCTCCAACTTCGTTGTTATTGAGCACACACACAACCGTCAATGCCGTTCGTCTCGTCGTCGACTCCGGCCTCGTGTTATCGGCTGCTCGGCGGCAACCTTCGCGGTTGAGGCTCAAGGCCGAGCCGACGCAGGCACACAACGCTCCTTCCTCCTTCACCAGTCGTCGGCAAGGGTCTCATGAGTCGAGGCGCGCTGTGATGACAACCTACGAATCAGCCTTGATCTGTAACGGGTAGCCGGTCAATGCCTTGTAAGTGCATGCATTACGTGGGTCTTTTACTTGATTAATTCACCGCATGCAGAAAAATGGTAACGGAACGACGTGGCCGTTCAATGCCTCGTAATGGGCCTAATGGCCTCATTAAATGGCTCATAAGGTGAGGTACGATCGCATCAATTTAGTAATTGCTGCATGCAAAACTTCCATCACACTATTTTCAGGAATGGTTAATATTGCATGCATGCAAGTATAACCATCCGTGGTATTTATTCCTTGTAAAATAGCATCTATTCTGGCACGTTTTGATCCAGCAAAATATATATTCGTAGCTATACTTGCTACTAACTTGCAGGGTCACTCGTTCGTCATCGTCCCCGAACAACAGTTTATTTGAACGGACTATCTATTCGAGTCAGACGCGTCATCATCACTCGGTCGCCCTGCATGCCGTCGCTCAGTCGAAAGCATCATCATCACTCGGCCGCTCTACGCGTCGTCGCTCGGTCGGACGCGCGTCGTTGCTTGGTCGGACGTGCGTTGTCATCACTCGGCCGTCCTGCACATCGTCGCTGAGTCAGACGTGCGCCGTCATCATTCGGCAGCTCCGCACATCGCCACTCAGCCGGACGCTCCATCGTCACCCGGACACTCCGCACGCCGTCACTCTACTGGACGCGTCGTCATCACTCGGTATCTCCGCACATCGCCACTCAGCCGGACGCTCCATCGTCACCCGGCCGCTCCGCGCGCCGTCACTCTACTGGACGCGTCGTCATCACTCGGTAGCTCCGCGCATCGCCACTCAGCCGGACGCGTCGTCATCACTCGGCGGCCCTACATGCTGTCACTCACTCGGATGCGTCGTCAACGCTCGGCCGCCCTGCGCGCCGTCCCTCAGTGGGACCCGTCGTCAGCACTCGGTAGCTTCGCGCATCGCCAGTCAGCAAGACACGCCATCCTCACTCGGTTAGAGACTCCTTCGTCACTCGGCAGCTTCGTGTGCCGCCACTCGATTGGACGCTCCTTCGTCACTCGGCAGCTTCGCGCGTCGTCACTCGGCTGGAGGCTCCTTCGTCATCTGGTTGCTCTACGCGTCGTCACTCGGCCGCCCCGCGTGTCGCCACGCAGATAGACGCGTATTCATCGCTTGACCGCCCAACATGTCGCCACTCAGCCGGACGTGTCTACTTCGCTCGACCGCCCCACGCGTCGTCAGGCAGCTAAGTCATTTTTCACAGACTGCATTCTATTAAATAATCGTTTCTACATTACCGAGTGTCGAGGAAGTCGCACATGACGTTCACTCGGAGGCCACGCCACCGAGTGTACCTATGCACTAGGTTGTTTATTTTTATGTGGGAACACTTCACTTCCACTTCGTTTTGGTCCAGTACTCAAACGAGTTTAGTCGAATGCTTCACTTGCATAAGTACAGTCGGATCCTGCACAAGTACAACCACGTGGCACACCCACCGGGTGTCTATGGGTGCAATTTACACAAACTATTTCAGAAAATATCATATTACTTTGATAATTTTTTATGTTGGCTTGTGCTATTTTTCATACACAGGTAACTCGACGCATCCGTGCGCCATCCTCGTCGCTGCTCAGGCTCAGTCGCCGCAACGATCATTCATTCGTTTTCACGTGTTCGGAAGCCCTTTCAATGACGTAGTGGACACGGCCGCCCCGCGTGCCGTCGGTGGGTCGGACGCCTCCTCGACATACATCACTTGGCCACCCCACGCGTTGCCACATAGCCAGAATCGTCTACCTCACTCGGATGCCATGGGCATCGCCACTCCGTGTGGCACGTCTTCATCATTCGGCTGCCCTGCGCGCCACCGCTCAGCTTAGCTGCGACTCCATATCGCCTAAGTTAAAAACAACTCCGAGTGCGGACATGCTCCACACTCGGGGGCTTAGCTGCGACTCTATATCGCCTAAGTTAAAAACAACTCTGAGTGCGGACATGCTCCACACTCGGGGGCTTAGCTGCGACTCCGTATCGCCTAAGTTCAAAACTACTCCGAGTGCGGACATGCTCCACACTCGGGGACTTAGCTGCGACTCCGTGTCGCCTAAGTTAGAACTACTTCGAGTACGGACACGCTCCACACTCGGGGGCTTAGCTGCGACTCCGTGTCGCCTAAGTTCAAAACTACTCCGAGTGCGGACATGCTCCACACTCGGGGACTTAGCTGCGACTCCGTGTCGCCTAAGTTAAAACTACTTCGAGTACGGACACACTCCACACTTGGGGGCTTAGCTGCGACTCCGTGTCGCGTAAGTTAAAACTACTTCGAGTACGGACACGCTCCACACTCGGGGGCTTAGCTGCGATTCCGTATCGCCTAAGTTAAAACAACTCTGAGTGTGGACATGCTCCATACTCGGGGGCTTAGCTGCGATTCTGTATCGCCTAAGTTAAAACTACTCCGAGTGCGGACATGCTCCACACTCGGGGGGGGCTTAGTTGCGACTCCGTATCGCCTAAGTTAAAAACAACTCTTACTGCGGACAAGCTCCACACTCGGGGGCTTCACTGCGACCCTGTATCACCTAAGTAAAAACTACTCCGAGTACAGACACGCTCCACACTCGGGAACTTAGCTGCGACCCCGTATCGTCTAAGTTAAAAAATACACTCGGAGACTTGACTTTGATCTAGAAATCATATAATGCAGATTCAACAAACATTCAACACGACAAGCGCTGGAAGTCTTAAACCCTCTGCCAGACTCATCTAGTCCGACAGAGGCTCGGGGACTACACCCAGTGGGTGCACTAAGCGTGCCCCCACAGGAAGAGAAATACAAAAAAGAAACATTCTGCTTGGTCAGGTCCACCAACAACATCCAAGTTCAACAGATTCAACAGATTCGAACCGACTACCAGCAGTCAGTCAAAGTCTCAAGATCCTGTTGGTCACTCGGATCTACTTCAGTTCTTAAGTTCACTCGGACATACTACTCAGCGGAATCGATCAGGGCGAATGATGAAGGCTTCAATCAACGCATAATTTTGCAAGGCCCTGAAGCACATTCAAGTTTGGTCTGCTGCTACAAAATTTACATCGACACCTTCACCACTCGGACCCTGATCCATTCGGGGGCTAATGACGGGGATATAGCCCTAGGGTAGGGTCATAGGTCTGACCAATACGTCCTACCCAAAGGCACCTCATTATTAGTTTAAGGACTACAAGGGAAATTCCTACTGGATCGTGACAACATCTAATCCACTCGGTACGGATCCACTCAGACAAGTACATTCCATCCACTCGGATGACAGTCAACCACTCGGCCGTATGACTCACTCGGTCATGCGGATACCAACAGTCGGCAAGACATCTGTAGTGGGCTGACATTATGGCATCAATGCCCCATCTTGTAACATAAGAGGTGAGGAGGTGGCGCACTCTATATAAGCCACCCCCCTCCACATAGCTAGGGACATTTTCTTCTTCTCCCCCAGCGGGCTCATTCCTTCCCTAGAGCTCTAGCTCTCTCTCTATACCTTGTAACTCATGTCCATGACAGATAAAACAAAGTCTCGCCAGAGCACGAGACGTAGGGTTGTTATCTCCACTGTGAGAGGCCTGAACTCGCAAAAACCACTGTGTCACCCATGTGCATCTTGATAGATCATGCTTCGCTATCCTACCCTCTTTCTATTGTCGGAATCGTTACCACAACAGTTAGGAAAACCAAAAAAGTCATGAGGTTCTCTTCGGCTCATGTTGGGGTTCACTTCCTCATTTGATGTGGTTCCGTCGCGGTCCACTCTTGTTCATAAAAAGTTAGAATAAATGACAAAACAGAAATAATGAAGTTCGCTTGACTGTGTGATGTAGTGCGCCTTTCCGTCAAAAAGGAGTGCGCTCTTCTATCCGATGTGATTCACGCGTCGGTTTTTTACCGTGAAAAACAGAGTGTCCGTGTTTCGGTAAAACCAAAACTGCTCTTAAATCGTAAGGAATAAGAGAGAGAGAGAGAGAGAGTTCTACGTAAAAAAGATGTGCTTCATCAATATCTTTCCAACGTCGTATCATTTGCATCGTTCTGGCAAGCGGTTTGGAAATTTTTTACAAAAATACGCTTGCTGCAACTCATAGGCACCCGCGCCGTTTTGAAAATTCATTTAAAACCGTAAGAAATCTCAACATGTGCTCAGTATATGAAAGTTGTGCTTATTCCACTGCTTTTCAACGCCGTATCATACACCTTGTTCCGACAAACACTTTGAAAACTGCACCAAAAAACGTATAGAAAAAATTAAAAAAAAATATGTTTTTTAATAAATTTAAAATTACTCTCAAATAGTAAAAAAATTAGAAAGAGTAATCTACATGAAAAAAGTGTGGCTCGACAATATCTTTATACGCTATATTGTTTGCTTTAGGCTAGCCATAGTGGGGAGTACCATATAGTAGTATCATGCATATGATACTATTGTATGATACTACCTTTGTAGTGCATAGTATCATAAAGTAGTATCATAGATGACCTTATTTATTGACATGCATGACACATAGTAGCATAGCATTTAACATGTTACGGTATCTACCTATGTTACTCTAACCCTCTCTCTCTTCTTTAATTGTCTGCCACATCAGCATGTTTGCTAGTCCCAAGTATACGATACTACTTTAGTTACTCCCACTATGGCCAGCCTTATTTTAATGAGGAGTTTAGACGACATTCGTCGAGGAGCACCCCGAGCTCCACCAGCCTCACACTCCTCGACGAATGCCCCCACCCATGCGCCTCCACAACTCGCTGCCCATGACATCTGACGACCGACGCTTCCGGCAAACTGGCCCCCGCCCTCGGACCTCGTTGGCCACACGCATGTGCCGCTCACCTGCTCCCGGCGACACCACTGGAGAAGCAAGAGATGGCAGAGTCGTCGTCCCGTCCATCCTCCGGTGTCGCAATCGCAGCAGCGCATCCTCTATGTTAAGCTTCCTCAATCCCATCGCTGGAGACGTCAAGCGTGCTCGAATATCGCCTCCTCCACCACCGCGATTACATCACTCATCGCGCTCAACCTTGTCTCCTCGCTTTGATCCCACTATCGCACCCTTGATATGACCATTACCGCTCGCTTGGTGAGCCTCCAGCGTCTGGGAGCCCACTATTGCCCTGCGCACCGCCCTGCATCACCACCACAACTCTCTGATGCACCATGGATAGCTCCATGCACCGCTTGCCTTTGCTCCCACACAGCAAGGCTGCAGCCTGCAGCTTCCTCAAGCAGATGTGGTCGGTGTGCCATCTGTTGGCCCAGACCGTGTCATCAAGTACTTTCCGACGACACACGACGACTGATGACAATCGATGATGAAGCAAACCAACGCTGACGAACTCGACGAAGTTCCTTTACGTCGAGGTGTACTACACCAACGTAGCACAACTAGCAAGCTAGCAAGCTAGCTGATCGATTTGAAGAAACTCACGTATGGGAAGCTAGCAGCCGTGATGGATTCACCTGGTTCCTACGTACGCATATACGAGTCGCCGGCTGCTAATTGGGTCGCTCCAAGTCTCACGAGACAACACGCCAAGCTGGCCAAAAGGCTCGTGTCGAGCCTTATACTTTTATTTCTTTTGATCTCTCTGTCTCACGGTCGCAGCTTACAAGGGGATAGCTACCTATATATAATAGTCGGGACATTAGATAAGATAACCTACACGGCTACGAATCCTAATCCTACCACTATACGATGATTGTCCTATGTACAAACCGGACACAAACCACACAAGTCGTGGTTACTTCCAACAATCACCCCCCTAAAACAACGTCATCATGTCACAGCTTCGACGCCGATCCTTCTTTGCATTTCCAGAAACTTCTCCCGATCCAAAGCCTTGGTCAGGATGTCCGCCAACTGATCATCGTTGCAATTGTAGTTGACCTCCGTCTTCTCTTCTTCCACGTAGTCCTTCATGTAGTGATACATCGTATCAATGTACTTGCTCCAATCATGCCGCACTAGATCCTCACATAGAAAAAATTTAGACTCGTTATCAACATTGAGCACCACTTATTCCGGATCTCGATCCATGAGATCACCGTGTAGCCTTAGCCACACATCTTGACACTCTGCTTCACTTGAAGTCGATGTCATCACTTTCTGCTTTCGTGATAGCCAGCTTACTATGCTTACACCAAAGAAACATGCCACCTCCAAGGTACTCTTACGGTCGTCAACAATTCCTTCCTTGTCACTATCACTATAGCCGAGTAGTCTCACGATCTTCTTCTTGCTCAGCTCAAGACGAGGTTTCATTGAAGCATCAATTGGATTGCAATCTTTCATATCGCAACTTTCAAGTACTTTCCTTGTGTATCCCTCCTTGCATATTGAAATCCCTTCCGGCTTTTGATGTACCTCTGGTCCGAGGTAGCAACTCAAAACACCTAGATCATACATCTTGAAAAACTCCTTCATTTGTAGCTTGAACTTTGCAATCACCTCTTCATCTGCTCTAGTAATCAATAGATCATGGTCGTAGATGCCAACTAGTAGACGATCCCTTCCTTCACCTCTCTTATACATTGCATGCTCGAGTGGGGCTTTCTCAAATCCAAGAGAAATCATAGTATGATCAAGTTTGATGTTCCACGTCCAATTGTTGGCCCAGACCTTGTCGTCGAGTACTTTCCGACGACATGCGACAACCGATGACAATCGACGACGAAGCAAAGCAATGCTGACGAACTCGACAAAGTTCCTTTACGTCGAGATGTACTACACCAACGTAGCACAGCTAGCAAGTTAGCTGATCGATTTGAAGAAACTCACGTATGGGAAGCTAGCAGCCCTCATGGATTCACCTAGTTCCTACGTATGCATGTACGAGTCGCAGGCTGCTAATTGGGTCGCTCCAAGTCTCACGAGACAACACGCCAAGCTGGCCAAAAGGCTCGTGTTGAGATTCAATATAAATAATGGAGCGATTCAATATCTACTACAAAACTAGGATTTTCCCATTATTTAAAGAAGTAAAAAACTAAGAAAACAAAACCAATGTGAAGTTCAAATTAAAATAACACAGAAGTTCGGAGTTTATTAAAACCTAGGATTTACATGTTCAAAAAACAAAAACAAAACACATCACCATTTTTGGAATTTTTAAAATCAACACATAAAATGAAAAACATTTGTTGCTAGAAGTTCAAGTGCTTGGTGAGGGAAAGTTTGAAAGTGCTCGGCTAAAGACTTCCGTTTTCGGTTGAGTAGCAGTAGTCCCCAACTATTTGGTGCTTTTTTCTATCATTTATGCTCATACATTTGTGTCTCCGGAATCCTCTATGTCGTTCTGGTGCTCGCTACCCACATAAGCAGAGGGAGGAATAAGTTAACCACATGGCAGGGGAGAAGGTCAGACATGAGGTGCAAGGCACACGGGTGTCACCATTGGGAGTTCAAGAAGATGGTCATGATTTGTGAGAATAAGTGTTGTTGCTGGGATGCACTATTGCTTCTTGTGAGGCCGCATCGAGCTAGTTTCCTCATCTACCTGGGTATGCGCCTGTGCCTCACCACTGAACTCCTTTGTATATCCAGCAAAAATATATGTAGCAAATATGTGTGTGTGGGGGGGGGGTGGGGAGTCTATTCTACAAACATCCTTAAGAGTCTTATTCTGTTATAAATTTCACTTATTTTGCTAACACTACTACACCGCTTCGTCAATCTAACCTGGACCGCGCGACGACCCGATAAACTGTATTAACCCAAATCCCAACCCTCCCACTCCACATTCACCCCGGCACGAACCCACCCCTCGTTCCCACCCTTCTTCCCCCACCACCATCCACCCCAACCCCGCGCGTACCACCACCCACCTTCGGCGCCCATGTTGGTTCGGTTTCCACGAGCAACGGGGGTCAGATCCACCCAGGACGGAGCTCCTGCGACGAATCGAGGCATCCCCGTGCTGGATCCCGTCCTATCATCGCCCACCCACACCAGCCTCATCTCCCGCCCCGCGGCTTCCACCCCCCCCCCCCCCCCCGCCGACACCATGGCCTCCACCTCCACCAGCCACCGGGTGGCCTCACTAGCCATGGCAACCCCCTTCGCCTTAGATTCGGCAGCCGCTGCCACCTCTCTTCTTCTACCTTTCGGTCGGGTGGCTACCCGAGGGCGAGGTCGTGGTACCCGACGTGGATTTGAGCTTGCCGCCCCGCCGTGGCCTTCCCAGCCTTAGGCTCCTCCCCCCGCCATGGCCTCGCATTGGATCCCGTCGAGGCCCGCCACATCTCAGCCACAACATCCCTCCCCTCATCATCACCGGTAGTCCAGCACCAGCCCCGGGGGCGTCTCTCTTTCCACCAAGTTATGACCTCCATCTCCCTCCATCCTCTTCGACCGCGATGATGACCTGCAATGGGCCTCGATGGCTACCTTCAGCGGCCCCCATGTGCCATTCGCCGACGAGCAGCCTCCCCCTAGTGCATTTCGTTCGCGGGCAATGCGATAGCGCCATCTGTGCAGTTCAATAGCTCCCCAACGGCTAGCGACACCAAATTTTTACCTGTCCCATGTTGCTTCGGTTTCCACGGGCGATGAAGGTCAAACGACGGAGCTCACACCCGTGCAGTTTCAGAAAAATATTTTTACTCCTTTTAATTCTGGATGGATTTTGGATGTGCAATGCAGTGTAATGCACCTTTTTGTCTATTTCAGATTTGTTTGTACAGTGCAGTGTAATGCGTTTCTCTGCTTGGGGTCGTGTGGTGCAGTTCGGTCGGGTCCTCTTGCCACCCTCGAGGTTGCAGGTTGCGACATGCGGATAAGGGGATCATGCGGTTTCCATGAGCATTTTTGCAGTTTTAATGGATGGATGTTTCAATGTGTTTTTTTGTTGTGTCTATGAAGATGTATGCATGTATATATTTCTTGTACCCATGGAGATATATGCATGTTTGTAAGATGGGTGTGCCCCCAAAAATAATGCAGTTCAATAATCTTGACCATGTGGTCCACATCCGGCTACAAAAAAAGTTAGAAAAAACAACAAAGTAATGAGGTTCACTTCAACTCATGTTGGGGTTCACTTCCTCATTTGATGTGGTTCCGTCGCAGTCCACTCTTGTTCATAAAAAGTTAGAATAAATGACAAAGCAGAAATAATGAAGTTCGCTTGACCGTGTGATGAAGTGCGGCTTTCCGTCAAAAAGGAGTGCGCTCTTCTATCCGATGTGATTCACGCATCGGTTTTTGTAACGTGAAAAACAGAGTGTCCGTGTTTCGGTAAAACCAAAACTGCTCTTCAATAGTAAGGAATAAGAGAGAGAGAGAGTTCTACGTAAAAAAAGATGTGCTTCATCGATACCTTTCCAACGTCGTATCATTTGCATCGTTCTGGCAAGCGGTTTGGAAAAATATATGAAAATAAGCTTGCTGCAACTCATAGGCAGTCGCGCCGTTTTTAAAATTCATTTAAAACCGTATGGAATCTCAACAAGTGGTCAGTTTATGAAAGTTGTGCTTATTCCACTGTTTTTCAACGCTGTATCATACACCTTGTTCCGACAAACACTTTTAAAACTGCACCAAAAAACGTATAGAAAAAACTAAAAAAATTAAAAAATAAAATTCCGTTTTTAAATAAATTTAAAATTACTCTAAAACAGTAAAAAAATTAGAAAGAGTAATCTACATGAAAAAAGTGTGGCTCAACAATATCTTTATAACGCTATATCGTTTGCTTTAGGCTGGCCATAGTGGGGAGTATCATATGGTAGTATCATGCATATGATATTATTGTATGATACTACCTTCGTAGTGCATAGTATCATAAAGTAGTATCATAGATGACCTTATTTATTGACATGCATGACACATAGTAGCATAGAATTTAACATGTTACGGTATCTACCTATGTTACTCTAACCCTCTCTCTCTTCTTTAATTGTCTGCCACATCGGCATGTTTGCTAGTCCCAAGTATATGATACTACTTTAGTTACTTCCACTATGGCCAGCCTTATTTTAATGAGAAGTTCAGACGACATTCATCGAGGAGCACCCTGAACTCCACTAGCCTCACACTCCTCGACGAATGCCCCCACCCACGCGCCTCCAGACCTCGCTGCCCATGACATCCGATGACCGACGCTTTCGGCAAACTGGCCCCCGCCCTCGGACCTCGTTGGCCACACACATGTGCCGCTCACCTGCTCCCGGCGACACCCCTGGAGAAGCAAGAGATGGCAGAGTCGTCGTCCCGTCCATCCTCCGGTGTCGCAATCGCACCAACGCGTCCTCTATGTTAAGCTTCCTCAATCCCATCGCTGGAGACGTCAAGCGTGCTCGACACTCGCCTCCTCCACCACCGCGATTACATCACTCATCGCAATCAACCTTGTATCCTCGCTTTGATCCCACTGTCGCACCCTTGATATGACCATTACTGCTCGCTTGGTGAGCCTCCAGCCTCTGGGAGCCCACTGCTGCCATGCGCACCGCCCTGCATCACCACCACAACTCTCCGATGCGCCATGGATAGCTCCATGCACCGCTTGCCTTTGCTCCCACACAACAAGGTTGCAGCCTGTAGCTTCCTGAAGCAGACGCGGTCGGTGTGCCATCTGTTGGCCCAAACCGTGTCGTCGAGTACTTTCCGACGACACGCGACGACTGATGACAATCGATGACGAAGCAAAGCAACGCTGACGAACTCGACGAAGTTCCTTTATGTTGAGATGTACTACACCAACGTAGCACAACTAGCAAGCTAGCAAGCTAGCTGATCGATTTGAAGAAACTCACGTATGGGAAGCTAGCAGCCCTGATGGACTCACCTGGTTCCTACGTACGCATGTACGAGTTGCCGACTGCTAATTGGGTCGCTCCAAGTCTCACGAGACAACACGCCAAGCTGGCCAAAAGGCTCATGTCGAGCCTTATACTTTTATTGCTTTTGATCTCTCTGTCTCGCGGTTGCAGCTTACAAGGGGATAGCTACCTATATATAATAGTCGGGACATTAGATAAGATAACCTACACGTCTACGAATGATTGTCCTGTGTACGAACCGGACACAGACCACACATGTCGTGGTAATTTCCAACAATCAACCCCCTAAACACGACGTCATCATGTCACAGCTTCGACGCCGATCCTTCTTTGCATATCCAGAAACTTCTCCCGATCCAAAGCCTTGGTCAGGATGTTCGCCAACTGATCATCGTTGCGATTGTAGTTGACCTCCGTATTCTCTTCTCCCACGTAGTCCTTCATGTAGTGATACATCGTATCAATGTGCTTACTCCAATCATGCCGCACTGGATCCTCACATAGAAAAAATATAGACTCTTTATTAACATTGAGCACCACTTATTCCGGATCTCGATCCATGAGATCATCGTGTAGCCTTAGCCACACATCTTGACACTCTGCTTCACTTGAAGTCGGTGTCATCACTTTCTGCTTTCGTGATAGCCAGCATACTATGCTTCCACCAAAGAAACATGCCACGTCCGAGGTACTCTTACGGTCGTCAACAATTCCTTCCTTGTCACTATCACTATAGCCGAGTAGTCTCACCATCTTCTTCTTGCTCAGCTCAAGACGAGGTTTCATTGAAGCATCAATTGGATTGCAATCTTTCATGCCACAGCTTTCAAGTACTTTCCTTGCGTATCCCTCCTGGCATAGTGTGATCCCTTCTGGCTTTTGATGTACCTCTGGTCCGAGGTAGCAACTCCAAAGAACTAGATCATACATCTTGAAAAACTCCTTCATTTGTAGCTTGAACTTTGCAATCACCTCTTCATCTGCTCTAGTAATCAATAGATCGTCATTGTAGATGCCAACTAGTAGACGATCCCTTCCTTCACCTCTCTTGTACATTGCATGCTCGAGTAGGGTTTCTCAAATCCAAGAGAAATCATAGTCTGATCAAGTTTGATGTTCAACGTCCAATTTTTGGCCCAGACCGTGTCGTCGAGTACTTTCCGACGACACGCGACAACCAATGACAATCAACGACGAAGCAAAGCAACGCTGATGAACTCGACGAAGTTCCTTTACGTCGAGATGTACTACACCACCGTAGCACAGCTAGCAAGCTAACTGATCGGTTTGAAGAAACTCACGTATGGGAAGCTAGCAGCCCTGATGGATTCACCTGGTTCCTACGTACGCATGTACGAGTCGCCGGCTGCTAATTGGGTCGCTCCAAGTCTCACGAGACAACACGCCAAGCTGGCCAAAAGGCTCGTGTTGAGATTCAATATAAATAACACAGCGATTCAATATCTATTACAAAACTAGGATTTTTCCATTACTTAAAGAAGTAAAAAACAAAGAAAACAAAACCAATGTGAAGTTCAAATTAAAATAACACAAAAGTTCGGAGTTTATTAAAACCTAGGATTTACATGTTCAAAAAACAAAAACAAAACACATCACCATTTTTGGAATTTTTAAAACCAGCACATAAAACGAAAAACATTTGTTGCTAGAAGTTCAAGTGCTCGGTGAGGGAAAGTTTGAAAGTGCTCGGCTAGAGACTTTCGTTTTCGGTTGAGTAGCAGTAGTCCCCAACTATTTGATGCTTTTTTCTATCATTTATGCTCATACATTTGTGTCTCCGGAATCCTCCATGTCGCTCTGGTGCTCGCTACCCACATAAACAGAGGGAGGAATAAGTTAACCACATGGCAGGGGAGAAGGTCACACATGAGGTGCAAGGAACACGGGTGTCACCATTGGGAGTTCAAGAAGATGGTCATGATTTGTGAGAATCAGTGTTGTTGCTGGGATGCAGTATTGCTTCTTGTGAGGCCGCATCGAGCTAGTTTCCTCCTCTACTTGGGTATGCGCTTGTGCCTCACCGCTGAACTCCTTTGTATATCCAGTAAAAATATACTCCCTCCTATAGTTGTTGTGAATCTATTACATGAAAAAATGCATCACGTCGTAGAAGTTCAGAAATAGCTGGAAAGGAACAACTATAGCTCTCTCTATGCACATGTTCTATTTCGAGAGGCACAATTTTGATTTTGATTTTGGACTCAGATGTACGCGGTGTATGATGAACATGAGAGAGTGAGGTGAAATACAATTAGACATGTGAAATTCCATAAGGCATAATAAGGGAATAAGATCATTAGTTAATTTGGCCCCCCATTTGTACATCATGTTGCCTACTTTTGTTGTTTTGTACTGTTTCCTGAAGTTCAATAGTATGCGTTGATGCAAAAAACCATGTTTTAGTATGTAGGTTTCAGTTCAAACAACTACAAATACATAGAAGCACCGAGCAAGATTAAAAACAACGACACAGAGACGTCCATAGAAGTAGAACAAAGAACACAAAAATAATTATGTCATGAAAAACACAGGTCCCACCAAGAAAAAACTAAACTTTGGAAGTTCAAGTTTAATTAATTACACAGATCGAAAAATATATTACGGAAGTACAATATTTTCTTGATGGATTTTCCTTTTTTTTAACACCATAGAGTTCAAAACCATAACACATCAGTTAGATCCTTGTAACAAAAACATGTTCTTCATGTTTATAACAAAACCAAAGAAGGTAAATTTTAAATAATTAAAACATTTTTAAAAAAGTTCATAAAAAAGGACTTTCCCCATTTTCAATAAAAACCTTAGAAGTTCAACTTAAACAACGAGGGTAGTTCAATGTCTATAGCAGCCTATCATTTTGTTTCCTGCTGCAAAAGAATACAAAACAGAGAAGTCCAAAATCTAAGAATGGAGAAGTTCGATGTTTGTAACAAACTCAAATATTCCTTGTTATTAAAAAAATCAAGAAGTTCAAAATAAAAAATCGCAGTAGTTCAATGTATACAAAACCTCAAACTCTCCTAGTTTCTAGGGAAAAAAGTATAACATAAGTTTATAGTGAAAACAACAAGAAGTTTAAGTACTACAAGGAACGCGTTCCACATGAGAATAAAAGAATAGGAAAATAAAAGCTTGGAAGGTTTGTTGAAAGAAGTTCACGTGTTCTACCTAAGGGAATTCAAAAATTCTTGCAAGAGAGGTTCACCTTGTATTTCCATGTTCAAAACACAAAAAAGAAATTGTTCTTTGTGTTTTAAAATAATTATCTCAATCCACAAAGAAGTTTTGTTATTACTGGGAGTAATATGTAACGACTAAGATGCGGCCCTTTCCTTATTTGGGGGCGAGGCCTCAAAAAGGGAAAGGGGCGCATCTATGCGTTTCGCAAACGGGATAATCATCAGAATACATAATTAAAGAGTAACAAGTAGGGCATACACTTGCCATCTATTAAGAATATATCATAAGATTACATACACACAATTATTCAGAGTAGCAGAAGGTCCAGCTACGGACTTAAACAGAAAATAGATGAACTAAAACATCCCATATGCTGGCCCACGATCACGACCACGGCCTCAGTCTTCCGAATAGTTCACATACAGATGGCCAGAGTCCTGATCGAACTCCCACTTCAGCTGGTTGTCATGAGGATCTCCTGCATCGGGCGTAATTGTACCTCTTGGGGTTTGTAGGAATCTGTGAGCCACGGGGACTCAACAATCTAATGACCTTGGTATTGAATCTAGCCAAGTTATTAGGTGAGGAAGGTTTAGTGTATGTGTTTGCAGCAACCTAAGTTTATATGGTGGCTAACTTACGATGATCAGAGTAATCATATGGTGGTCTACGCGAGCGATCAAAGACTAGATGACCACTAAGTGATCCTGAACACCTACTTACGTCAAATGTAACCCCAACGTGTTCTCGATCAAAGAGCAATCTCCAAAGGAGATAGTCACGGTTACACACATAGTTGACAGTTTTATTAGAGTTACTTCAAGTTGTCTAGAACCGGATGTTAAAAAAATATCCGCATTTGCCACATAACCGTGGGCACGACTTTTTGAAAGATTAAACCCTGCAGGGATGCTCCAACTAGTCCATCACAAACTGCCACGGGTCGCAAAGTAATCCTCTATCACGAAACTCGTGATCTCGTCAGATTCCTTAGAGGAAAACCTCAACTTTGAGGAGACCCAAACTTTCACCGGAATCCCTATACGCAAGATATATCGCGAAGGTAAGACAAATCTAGCAGGACCTCCCATCGTGTCGACGACCCCGATAAGAGTCGCGTATCTCAGTCTCAGGACACGACGGATGAGCGATGGTTACCACGCCAAAACACCGAGTTGCCCCGGGGAGCGTAATAAGCTGCTCTCAGTTGGACCAACACTCATGAGGAGCACTGGCCCGGGTTATTGATTAATTCCTCGGGGTAGCTATTCCCTATGCAAATTATTATTAGGTGATTAGCAGATTAAAACCAATGTTGGGTCCTGCCGGAGAAGCCTTAACACTACACGATTTATCAAGGGGGTCCCCATAACAACCCCGAACGTGTTAGGAGCGATCAGTTATGGAATCAAACACTGGTAACCGAAACTAAGGCGGCAACAACGGAACAAATAACCCGGCAAAAGGCTAGGCCTTCCGTTATTGACCAAGTATATAGGTGCATTAATTAAATAGCAGTTTAATCATAATGATATCAAAATTCTAATGTTATCACATGAGACAGTTGTCACCTGCAACTAGCAAAGCTACATTAGAGGTTGAGCAAGCCTACTTAGCCAAATAACATTTACTAGGACAGGGAGGTGTTTGGGTTCATGGCAAAGACAGGTGGCATTATATCAAGTGGTAGGCAGCGAGCATGTAACGAGGAAATGTGATTCTAAGCATAACAAAGCTAGATACGGTGTCAAGGTCATGGTTATCTTTCTTGTGATTTCTTCAGCTTGGAACTGCTCTTGATCTTCCTGCACGTACTCTCCAGAATCCACGTACTCGCTCTCCGTTCCTGATGCTACCCAGGATTAGATAACAGCCAATGAACACCGGCAAAACATAATGCAACAATCAATATGATGCATGTGTGAAGAAGGAAGCATGCATCACTATTCTAGTCATTTTCATATGCATTAGTTGAGTTAATTGAATTCTGGACAGAACCTCATATTAAGTTACCTTTACATGCATGAATATGGCATGAGCATGTGCATCACGAGAAAATGATGCAAAAACATATAAAGAACGTAGAGAACGGAGTCACGGATCAACCGGAAACTACAAAACAAGTTATGGAGACCTACGGTTCAAATCAGCCACAAACACACTCCAATGGGCACTCCCTGGTGTTGCCAGGTTGCCACATGATTAAGCACCAAAATATAAGTTGGGTGGTGCATGGGAACACACCACACCATCAACAATGCCCACACAAGCTTCAAATCAACACAAACATGAAATCTGTTTTCAACAGCAACATAGCAGTTTGTCTACAATATTTCAAGTAGCTACATCCATCTAAAAGAGTCAAACAAGATATTAAGCAGAAGCTATCCAAAAGCTCTACAACCCTGAACAAGAAGCTAATGCAAAGGAGTCACCCATGAGCTGATCTATAGACACTAACTTGGACAAAATATCATAGATTCTGGGACTTAGTGAAAATCACAGATTTTCACCAACTGCTTATGCTCTGAAGCATTTTGCCAGCCTCCAAAATGATATCTACAGGAAGTGTATAAGCATGAAATTTAACAGGGAGCTAAACAAACATAAAAGCTCACAAACTTTAGTTTGTTGCATGGGCTGATTGCCAACACAGGAGCTAATTCATCCAAGACAACACTGGAAGAAAATAACATCAGATTCCCAGACTTAGCGAAAATCACAAGGTTTCACAAATCTGTCAGTTTCAGCCTAGTGTCCACTTTGATAGGGCACAATAGGTGCATACAAATTCCTAATAATAAAACAAAGTCCCCATGCTGTAGAGGGGTTCACCCACTACCACTCCATCAAGGAATCATCCACAAAGGGCCTAGGCACCACCTAATACAAGGCACTAAACATGGCATCATACCAGAAAATATCTGTTTTATGAAGTTTCTCTGAAGTGAAATCAGATTGCACCAATGGATTCCTGGGATGATTTTAACCCAAACTCATATATCATACATGGGTACTTGCATGTAACAACATTGCACAAAGCTAGCTCGAAAATAACACATAGAATCCTATAACTACAAATGTATAACATCACATGTAAAACTAGCACATATTGCATCATCTACACATGCACTTCCTAGGACAAGAACAACATATCTAGGCCTAGCATGGGTCCATTAACATGGTCACACAAACATATGGAAATGTGGGTATCCACACACACACACATGTGCAACTCATATACACACCACCTACACCTACACATGCACTCACACAAGCACTATACACACAACACCACCTGCATAGTGGCAAACATGAGGGGTTAGGCCCTCATGCATAAGTGCATTTGCACCCATGCTCACACACTCACATACATGTGCACACACACATACACTCATGTGCACCACACACACTCATGTGCACCACACACACTCATGTGCACATACACACTCGTGTGCACACACACACTAGGCCTCAAAACAACAACACAACATCTACACACCAACTAGTTTTAAAAAGAAACAACTCCAAACAGTGAAAGAAAGAAATGAAAGCAAAAAAATTAAAAAGGGGGTGGTTGTCGTTCGAACCCACAACCCCCTGATGCCACCAGGGTGACACTCCACTAGCCTACAGTGACGACGCTTGACAGAGAGGGGGGGAGAAGCAGGTTGATCTTCTCTGGCGCGGTACTACTACTGACGAAAACAAGGGAAAAAAGAAAGGCGCCTGCGGGGATCGAACCCACGACGCCCTATAGCGTGCCAAGGCTCGGTTGCCACTGCGCTACGGGGGATAAACTTAACAAAGAGGGCGAGCATGCTCTTTTGAGCAGCCCCTCTGCACTATCCTACAATGTCGGCTGCCAAAACAGGGGAGGCGCATCGGCGGCACTCCGGCGCGTGATGCGGGAGCCTTGGGGACTCCATTCCCGTGCCAAACACGACAGGAGGAGGCCCATGATAGCGGCCCAACGGAGCACCTATCTACGGTGACGGCGGCGACAGCTACGCGCGAACAGAGCCCTATGGTGAAGAGAAGAGGAAGGAGGAGGAAGGAGCTGCTCACCCTGGGGTGCTCGGAGAAGGGCTCGCTACCGAGAAGAGGAAGAAGGGGAGGAACGCCTAGGTGACCCGAAGCTCTACTCCGGCGATGTCGCCGTGGAGGAGGCGCCAGGGAGGGGGAGCAGCCCCTCTAGTGATGGAAATGGGATGGGGGAAGGTTCCCGATCCTCGCGGACGCCTCGGACGCCGCGGGGGAGGCTGCCGGCGACGAGAAGGACGGCGGGATCAACGGCGGCGCACTCTGAACTTCTCTCTCTCTCACTGAATCTTACCTGCACAGAGGGGGAAGAAGAGGGAGAAGGAGGTGGAGGTGGGGGGAAGAGGAACCCTAGACACACTACCGAGGGGGGAGGCACTAAATAGATGTGGATGGGATGGCCTCGACGTCCGTGAAGCCACGGCGTCGAGCTCTCTCTCTCACACGCATGGCGCCCTCTCTGACGGAAAGGAGGGGAAAAAGGCACGGCGTCAGGAGGTGGAAGAGGGTTGCCGAGCGGGCCAGGCACTAGTGAAGGAAAGAAAGAAAGGGGCGAGGCCCAGGTAAGAGGAGGGAGCCGGCCCACCTGGGGTGCGTGATAAAACAGAAGAAAAACAAAAGGGTTTTCATATTTTCAAATAAACCAAACAGAAAACAAAACAACTATACTTACACAAGGGTTTTGAAATAAAAATAAAAACACCTAGGGCATGAGGGATTTATGCCTTATTTAAATAAAATACAATACTGATTTTTAGGACAACTAAATTATATTCCAAAACAGGGATTTAATATGTTGTTTCAAACAAAAACCCTATGAACCTAACGGCTAATATAACAATGAGAGTAGCCCCCTCAAACACAATTAAATACTCTAGAAGTATAACATTTTTAAAACAGGTTCAATCAAGGTTTGACACACAAGTTTTAAAATGCAAAGGGGGAGAAGGTTTTAACATAGTTAGAAAAGCAATGTTGTTTGAAAGCATTGTTTGGTGACCTCCACATCATCACACACCACCACAAGCAAGCTAGCAAACCAACAAGAATGAAACAATGCAAAATAAAGGAATGATGCCATGATGCAAAGATGATGACATGAAATGATCCACATGAAATGATGACTTTATAACATTCAAAACATGGTTCCACAACATAGGATAGGATCCAAATATGGCAAGGATTACATCTGGGGTGTTACACAATATGATTTCAAAAAGGAAATAAAATTTTAAAGTTATAAAAACAGAGAAATTCACCTACTACATGGTGTGTGTTTAATATGAGAAAAATGAATAAAAAGGCAAGGTCCAAATTTCGTGTTGCTATAAGTTCAAGTCCTTGGTCGGAGAAAGTTAAATAATTATCATGAGAGAGGTTTGTACAAAAGGAATATCATTTGTGTAACACCGACGAATCGATGAGAAATTACAAAACAAAATACGCGACAGAAGTTTAACAAAAACAGCGGAAAATTCAACTACTACACTCAATGAAATTGAGATGAAAATCTTTTAAACCATCGCGAGTATGAAAAAATAATCAACATGGAAAAGTTGTGCCTTTACAGCAGCGTTCCTTCGGTATATCACATGTTCAATTCCAATAAGTTGATGGAGAGTTACGAGCACAAAACAACACGTGAAAAACAGACTAAAGTGCAAGTAGACAAGCCAAGAAGTTCAAGTTATTCACTCGGTGCATTTTCGAACACTTTGTTTCGCGCTAAAGGGAGAACACATGATCTCGTTGTTTTCAGGATTTCTTGAAAACGGCTAGTAATTAGAGAAAACTATCTACAAGAAAGAGTTTTGTATTTTCCGTAGCTTTTCAACGGTATATTATTTGCCCCATTCCGATAGATTTTGTAAAAAATACGGCCAAAAAATGTTTTAGCTATTTTTTAAATTGAATTCAAACAGTAAAAAATTGTAAAAAACAATCTACATATAAAAGTTTCGCATTTTCTCAAGCTTTCCAACGCTGTACCATTTGCTCCATTCCGACAAACCATTGAGGAATTAACGCAAAAATACAAACTCGATACAACTTTGGCCATTTTCTAAATTATTTTTAAACCGTTTATAGTTGGAAGAAACTTTTCATATGAAAAGGTGTGCATTTTCATAAACTTTCCAACAACATATCATTTGCGATGATTAGGCAGGCCTTCTTCAAATTAACCCCGAAATACGAACGCAGCTGTTCGGTTTCAGAAACTACACCATTTTTTAAATTCCTCTTTAACCGTAGGGTATTTGGAAAAACTTTCAACATATGAAATGAGCGGATTTGTAGCAGCTATCCAATGCCATCTCATTTGCCTCATTCCGATAAACGGTTTAGAAATAGGCTAAAAAATGTGACTCGCGTTTTTTGTATGAAGAAAAATAGTTTTTGAAACTGCTCTTCAACCGTGTAAACTTTGACAAAAAATTCAACCTAGGATGTTACGAGGGTGTCCATAGCTTTCCAACGGTATATCGCGAGCCCCATTTGTACACTTTTTAGCAGAAGTTCAACCTAGCACCCGGGGAAGTTCAAGTGTTATCGCTGGGACAAGTAAGACAGAAGTTCATCACGTCCCGAGCGCACATCCGCCAATGAGCAAGACGGCCATTTAGATGCTACAAAGCGTATCTGAATTACACTTACATAAAAAACAACACAACACACCAAAAAAAATCATGCGGGAAGCCATGATTGTGAAGATAGCACGGAGGTTAGGTTCTTCTAGAGGGTGGTTCACGTCAAACAACTCAGAAAGTTCAACCAAGGAACACAATAGTGTTCATGGGTGTGTGTGTGTGTGTACACTTAGGCTTTATCGGTCAAACCGAGTGGAATCTGTCGGTGAGACCAAAGTGTATAATTACCTAAAGCAAAGTGCTTGGGTGAAACCAAAAGTATAGTCGGGTAGTCCAAGGGGCTTAAAGCAGACTAGTCAAAGTAACTCGGTGTGAACAAAAAGAATGAATCGGTTAGACCAAAGACAGAATGAAGGTTTTAAAGTTCAGACCTATTTAGATCGGTGGCTCCGAATACTACTCGTTCGATGGCTATGAGTAGGCACTTGTTCAAATTTTGTGATCAACAAGAATAAATTTGAGACGATTTGAGATAGATATCTACATAAGGTTCTTAGGCATTCTTGTCCATCCAATTGGCCAGAAAAATCAAACGAAGCAAACTACAATTGGATGTCCTCGAATGATAAATATACATATAACGACACGCTCACACAATAAAATTGCAAATTCAATATGGCAAACATGCACAACCAATCTAACATCTATCAAGACAATGGTCGATGACAAAGTCATCTATATATGAGTCTATTGACTTAGGAGCCAAATGGGAACATTTGATCATGGATCATACACATAGTTTAAGCACAAATGGGGTTATCACTATTACATAATGCATTAATGTGTTCACACCAATAGAGTTGATTTACCTCAAGTCTTAGATCAAAGCTCAGGCAAGATGTTAGATCCCACTAAGAGGGACAAACTAACCTTGGATTTTATGGGTGAAGACTTAATGTGGTTGTAGTTGTAGTTGTAGTTGTGGAAGCTCAATGTTGATGATGATAATCAAGAGTTGGGAGCTTCCCATGGGATTTGTAGCACTTTCAACCTACATAGGTTAGTCCCACAAGGAACAACAAGGATATACATAGACATAGGGTGAAGTACACATGTTATGATGTCCGTGAATGCATTGATTACCATGTGCCTTGATTTACCAACAAGAGGGCTTGTGACTCCATGAACTACTGTATAATATTGAAGTGGTTTGCACGAGTTCTTACCATGAATGAATACGAGTGAAGTTTGTTGGCGGAGTCACCCTCAAGAACTTTCTAGTTCTTCTACTTTGGGACCCACGTCAACTTGATGGGAATCCTTAGAGTTGTAGTAGCACTTTTATGAAGTAGAACTTGATGTAGTCTTGGGAACCCACTGCACAAATTCTTGAGGAGGTTCTTCGTATGTCTATCTCATCTTATAGCTTGTCCTTCCCTTTTGCCTTATGGTCTTGTGGTGGAAGCTCATCTTGATCTTGAGTTTCCATGAAGGAAGTAAGATAATACTTTGGGGCATAAACTTCGCCTTGGGATATCGATCTTCTGCCCACTCAACTCCACCAGCACTGAACTTTCGTTCAAAACCAACACCTTGGTTCTTCCAGTGCCATCCTTTGCTTGCGTACAATTTTCTCAAAATTATTACTCCCAACAAGACTTTTGTAGTCACCTTTCTCTATATTCCTTTCAATAAATAGTTTTCTTGCTCAAGTGTAACTTGGCTAAGAGAATCATTAGTGGAATTAATAGAACTACTAGTAGCAACATCATGAGATTTAGGATTGTTGTTGTTACTACTAAAAGTGAAACCTTTCTTGCTCTTGCTAGTAGATTGTTTATATTTAACTTGTGGTATAAAGTAGACAAGAGGAGTTATTTGGCAATGTAAGAGGAACTCTTCTTTTGAAGATTGTCATTGATAGATTTTAGGAACTCATGCTCTTTCTCTAAATTTAGCTTCTTGAAGCGTAGGTTCTCATGAGTTCTTAGGAGTTCTCTATGATCTTCTTGTTGAGTTTCATGAGCCAACTTAAGATGTTCATTTCTTGAGTTAGACGCTCAATCTCCATTGTTGCACTGACAACCGTCTCATTTTGACTAGCATGGTTATTAGCAAGTTCATTAAAGCTAACACAACTAGTTTTATCATTGGGCAAGTCATCCTCCTCACTATTGACGTCAATGAATTTGGGATGAGTTACCCTAGGGACTTTTGACATGAAGCATCTTGCAATTCCTTCATTTGCAGAATCAAATTAATCATAGGACTTGCATGATACAAGAGCTAGTCCGATAACACCTTCATGTGGACAATAGTCGGAGTTGGAGTGATAGCTTTTTTCAGATTAGTTCTCTGAGTAAGAGTCGGATATCCATTATCCAATATAGGCTTGTGCAGGGGAACGTTGCATGTGAAACAAAAAAAAATCCTACGTACACGAAGACCTATGATGGTGATGATCATCTATGAGAGGGAGATCGGATCTACATACCCTTGTAGATCGCTAAGTGGGAAGCGTTTAAGAAATGCGGTTGATGTAGTGGAACGTCTTCGCGATCCAAATCGCCGTCGTCCCATGATCCGTCCTGGTCTAGCACCGAACGGACGGCATCTCCGCGTTCAACACACGTAGCGCTCGATGACGGTCTCCGCCTTCTTGATCCAGCAAGAGAGACGAAGAGGTATCTGAATTCTCCGGCAGGACGACGGCGTGGCGATGATGATGGTGGAGCTACTCCGGTAGGGCTTCGCTGTGCCGTACCGATCTAGCTACGATGTGTCATGAAGTAGTGGAGGGAGAGAGGTTTGCACAAAGTCTTGAGGTGCAAAAACCCTCTCAAACGTCCACTATATATAGGAGGAACCAAGGGGTGGCTGCCTTGCCTCCTACTCCAAGTAGGAGGGGTCTCCGAGCTAAGGAGGAAGGTCTCATCCTCCAATTCGGTTTGGTGGAGGAGTCCTTTCCTTCTTGCCCACCACTTCTTTTTTTTCCTTTCCTTTAGTTTTGCTCTAGCCGAAATAGTCCTATTGGGATGGCCTCACTAGCCCACTAAGGGCTGGTGCGCCACCCATGGGCCTATTAGGTTCTCTCCCGGGTGGGTGGCCCCTCCCGGTAAAACCCCGGAACCCATTCGTCACTCCCGGTACTTTACCGGTAATGCCCGAAATCTTTACGGAAGCCAAATGCAACAATCCTATAGATCAATCTTCGTTTCTGGACCATTCCGGAGACACCTGTGACGTCCGAGATCTCATCCAGGACTCCGAACAACATTCAGTTACCAACATCAATAATTCAACTATACCAAAAACGTCACCAAACCTTAAGTGTGCACACCCTGCGGGTTCGAGAACTATGTAGACATGACCGAGACACTCTCTGGCCAATATCCAATAGCAGGACTTGGACGTCCATATTGGATCCTACATATTCTACAAAGATCTTACCGGTTGAACCTCTATGTCAAGGATTCACACAATCCCGTATATCATTCCATTTGTCCTTCGGTATGTTACTTGCCCGGGATTCGATAGTCGGCATCTCCATACCTATTTCAATCTCATTACTGGCAAGTCTATTTACTCGTTCCGTAATACAAGATCCCGTGACTAACTCTTTTAGTCACATTGCTTGCAAGGCTTGTTTGTGATGTTGTATTACCGAGTGGGCCCCGAGATACCTCTTCGTCAAACAGAGTGACAAATCCCAGTCTTGATCCATGCTAACTCAATGGACACCTTCAGAGATGCTTGTAGAGTACCTTTATAGTCACCTAATAATGTTGCGACGTTTTATACACACAAGTCATTCCTTCGGTGTCAGTGAGTTACATGATCTCATGGTGATAGGAATGAATACTTGACATGCAGAAAACAATAGCAACAAAATGACACGATCATATGCTACGTTTATAGTTTGGGTCTTGTCCATCACATCATTCTCCTAATGATGTGATCTCATCATCAAGTGACAACACTTGTCTATGGCTAGGAAACCTTAACCATCCTTGACCAACAGGCTTGTCAACTAGAGACTCATTAGGGACATTGTTTTGTCTATATATCCACACATGCATTTATGTTTCCATTCAATACAATTATAGCATGGATAATAAACGATTATCTTGAAACAAGAAATATAATAATAACTATTTTACTATTTCCTCTAGGGAATATTTCCAACAGCTTGGGGTCTTCTCCTTGAATAACTCTTGGTGAACTTGTATCGCCTCTCCAAATCATTGCTTCTTCGGGAAGGTCTTCATTCATATCGATCTTATCTACTCCTTCTCTCGCTACAAGGTGACTCATGTCTTCCACTCTTCCTTCTTGGTGACTCATTTATTTTGTTGGGAGGAGCCATGCACTCATTGTAAGTGTCTTGACCTTCCACAATTTTAGCAATTACGATCACGACTTGAAGAGCGATTAACGATGTATCTTGAGTTGGAGCTTCATTCCTTACCTCTATTCTTACAGAATTTGTTGAAGTTCTTCATCATAAGGATAATCTCTTAATTAGACACAAGCTTGTCACTTGAAGTTGGTGGATTATCTCTTGAAGCCTTGTAAGCACCACTAGACTTGTTGTGGAGGTCCTCTTTGTATTAGAGTGACATTCCATGAGCGACAATCCTTACAATGACTTCCCTGGGCTTGAGATCTTTGTAATTGGGAATCACTTGGATCAATGTGCATATGGTGTCGTACTTTCTATCCAAGGCTCTAAGAATCTTATTGATGATGAATTTGTCAGTCATCTCTTTGCTTCCTAAGCTGACATTCTCATTTGCGATGAGAGCTAGCCTAGAGTATATTTCTGCAACTCCTTCACTATCCTTCATCTTGAACTTGTCAATTTTAATTTGGAGCACATACAACCTAGATTCCTTGACCAACTCAGTACCTTCGTGCACATCAACCAAATTATCCCAACTTTCCTTTGCAATATAAAGGTGGTTAATCTTGTTGAATTCCCCGGGACACAAAGTATTGAAGGGTTTGTCATATTCTTCAGCGTCATATTGCAACATCTTCAACTCTTGTGTGGTTGGTTCACAAACTGATTCTTTTCCATCCTCAAAGTAGTCACCTTGCAAGCCAAGACGAACAACAGCCCAAACGGCGAGGTTATGACCAAGAATATGCATTTTCATCTTATTCTTTCAACTTGAAAAGTTTTTACTATTAAAATATGGATCTCTATGGTGATAGTTTCCTCACTAGATGCCATACTCTCCTCATGGTGAAAGAAAATCAACACAGGCCAAAGCTCTCATACCACGTTTTGGATCATAAGTAGGACTAGAGAGAGGGTGATTAGACTACTTGACCAATAAAACATAAACTTTTCCTAATTTTAGTTCTTGGCATATTTTAGCAAGTCTAGTCACACCCTACACATGCAAGTCTAATATAGTATGCGACGGAAAGTAAAGACATTGCGCATGAACGTAAAGTAGGGGTCGAAGTCAATCAAACACAATGGACAAAATGATTTTTGGCATGGTTATGTTAGCTGGTGCTATCGCATGTCCACGTTTATGAAGACTTCAACCCATGGAAAGTAACGGTTGCGTGAGTCCATGGAGGGCTCCACCCACGAAGGGTCCACAAAAAAGAAACCGTGTCTATGCCATAATCACTTACGTCCATGAAGTAGCCTCACTCGGGGTAGATCTTCAAGAAGTAGGCGATATCCTTGCACTTACAAGCTCCTTGGTTCAACTCCACAAGATTTGGAGGCTCCCAAGTGACACATAACCAATCTAGGGGATACCACTCTCTAGAAGGTAATAGATGTTGTTGTTGATGATGAAATCTTTGCTCTTGTGCTTCAAAATATAGTCTTCTCAACACTCAATCACTCTCTCACGGATTTGGCTATGTGGTAGGAGAACTGATTGGAGTGGGAAGCAATTGAGGAGGCTAGGAATCAAGGATCAAAGGTTGGAGTGGAATCCCCTTGATTTCAACACAAGTGTAGGTGGTTCTCTCTTGGAAAATGGATATGGGAAGTGGTAGCTTCATCTTCATTTCTCTCGGTGAGAGGGTGGAGTGGGTGGGGGCATATATGGCCAGCACAAAAAATCCAACAATTACACACCTTTATGCACAAATCGGTTGCATTAGGTGAAACCACTCGATGAAACCAACTAGTGGAAAATGTCTAAACTTTAGGATTTTCGGTGAACCGGATGAAACAACTCGGTGGGAGCGATCGGTGATGACCTAAGCACTTTGCACACTTCGGTGAGATCGATTGAAACCACTCACTCTAGGAATCTGCTTCTTTGCCATCTGCCATAGCGGACGGCAAAGGTCCACTCCATGGATGGCAACGACCTTTGTTGTCCGCTGGTCGACGGCAAAATTTCCGGCACTGAAAGTCACAGTGAAGGTTTTCTTTGCCATATGTCGGCTGGTAGCAGATGGCAAAGATCTTTGTCACCGGTCTGCCTAGGTCCGCACACGACAAAGGTTATAGAGACAGCGGTCAGGTGTCACCTCCGTTAGGTGGCTAGCTGATGTCACCACTAGCTCTGCCAGCCGGCGCTGTCGTGTCCTTTGTCGTCTTCCTAGGTGCACCTTTGTCGTCTGCGTGGGTACACCTTTGCCATCTGTCTGGGTGCACCTTTGCCGTCTGCGTGGGTATACCAACAAATAGACCATACCGGTCACTCCTGCTGCTCCGAGGTTGCACATGTAGCTGCCACGTGGCACCTTTGCCATCAGCTGGCAGAAGACAAAGGCCTTTATCGTCGGCTGGCAGACGGCAAAATGCCTGTATTGCCACTTTTTTGTTTGTTTTCAATTATTTCCCTGCATTTTTAGAATACTTCTATGATATATATAATTTCAAACATCATATGTAGTTTCAAACATCATAGAAGAAGCAAAGGCCATGTATCCAACATCATCGTGAAAATATTGAGCAAGACAACAAATAGGCTAGCTTCACATTATTCATCCATATATACACATAGTTTCAAACAGCGTACTGTTCGTCCATACAAATCGAAACAAAAAAAATAGTAACATCCCATCAATGCCAGCTTCCATGAAGTGAATTAAATCTGCAAAATGAGAATAAGAAAGTTAGAAGAAGAAGAAGAAGAAGAAGAGGAAGAACAAGAAGAAGAAGAAGGAAGAGAAGGAAAATAATAAGAATAAATAAGAAGAAGCTCATTCTTCTTCTTATATTCCTTCTTTTTATCATCTTTCTTCTTCTATTCTTTCTGTTTCTTTTTATGCCATTTTGAGGTTATTATGTCATTTTGAAGGGAAATAAGCTAAGTATATGACATTTACGAGCTAACCAAGGTTATTATGCCATTTTTGACCTAACTAAGTTAATGATGTCATTTTATAGGAAAACAAACTAAGTATATGACATTTATAAGCTAACCAGTGTTATTATGCCATTTCTGACCTAACTAAGCTAATTATGTCCTTTTGGAGGAAGTAAGCTAAGTATATGACGTTTATGAGCTAACTAAGGTTCTTATGCCATTTCCAACATAACTAAGCTAATTATGTCATAAATGAACTACATAAGATAATTATGTGATTTTGGAGGATAATTAGCTAAGAAGAAGAAGAGGAAGAAGAATAAGGAGGAGGAGGAGGAGGAGGAGGAGAAGAAGAAGAAGGAGAAGAAGAAGGAGACGAAGAAGAAGAAGAAGAAGGAGAAGAAGAAGAAGAAGAAGCAGAGGAAGAAGGAGGAGAATAAGAAGGAGGAGGAGAAGAAGAAGAAGAAGATGATGATGATGATGATGATGATGATGATGAATAACAATAAGAAGAAGATGAGGAGGTGGAGGAGGAAAATAAGCTAAGTATATGACATTTATGAGCTAACCAAGGTTATTGTGCCATTTTGACCTAACTAAGCTAATTATGTCATAAATGAACTAAATAAGCCAATTATGTCATTTTGGAGGATAATTAGCTAAGTACTCCCTCTGTAAACTAATATAAGAGCGTTTAGATCACTACTTTAGTGATCTAAACGCTCTTATATTAGTTTACGGAGGAGGTATGTCTTTCTTGGGGAAAATAAGATAAGTATGTGGCATAATAGGGCTAACTAGCATGTACGAAGCTAAGTATGCATTTGTTAATAGGACTTCCAATTTTTCAAGAATCGCTCCCCTCTTTAGATTCACTGCATACCCATCGGGGAACATCAACTGCATTTTGACCCACAAGATAATTTCCCTCATAACTTCCCTTTTTAGATTGAACCAGACCTTTGGCTTCGACTAGTTCTGCTTTCCTTTATATTGTCGCATGTTTTGTAACGGTCTATCAAATAGATTCTGCTGATCGACTCTAGCCTTAGGATTATCATTTGATTTCTCCTCTATGCCGAACAATGTACCAAATATGGACTCTTCGATATTATTTTCAGTGTGCGTCATGTCGATTTTGTGTGAAAGAAGGAGGTCTTTGAAGTAAGACAGATCCCACAAGTATGTCTTGTGAGTCGAGGCGTGTTTCGAATTATACCCCTTGAAATACCCTGGATGCTCCGGATAGGGCTCAAGAGCGTTTAACTGATCTAGGATCTGTTGTCCTGTCAACGCAGGTGGTGCTGAGTTTTTGACAACTTTACCTTTGATAAAGTTCTTCTTGTCTTTTCTGAACTGATGGCGAGGATCGAGGAACTGTCTTGCAAGTCAAAGAAAGAATACTTCCGACCCACTGCAGCCAATGAAACTGAAGACCTGCCTTGCATGTGGGGCACGGGAACCTTCCATGCACACACCAGCTAGCGAATAGCGCATACGCCGACAAGTAATGCATCAAGTACATGTACCACACATGCATTTTGAAGTTTTCTTTTCTAGTGGCGTTGTATGTCTTGAATCAATTATCACACGCTTCTTGCAATTCATCCTTAAGAGGCTTCATGTACACATTCATATTCTTCCCCGCATAGTTCGGCCCTGGAATATCAACGTCAGGAATATGTTCTTTCTTTCCATAATCTGTCCGGGGGGAATCGAGTGGAATGAAAAATACAAACCAACTACTGTATTGGGTTGCCGTCATACCAAAGGGATTGAGCCCATACTTGTGAACACAGACTCGAGGATGCCTTGGATCTGCCGCTTTATCCGGATGTAATGCATCGAAGTGCTTCCACGCTTCCGCTTCCGATGTGTGTACAAAAATCTTATTCCCATCTGCATCTAGTTCGATTCTTTTGCCCAATTTGTGCCATGTCATCTATCTGGCCGTCTCTTCGACCATGAAAAGACGTTGAAGTCTTGGTATGATTGGCATATACCGAAGAACATTAACTGGGATTTGGTCTGCCTCTTCTCACCCATACCGTTGTCTACCACAACATACCTGGAAGACTTGCAAATGGGACAATAGTTAAAATCCACATACTCAGGCCTAAATAAGGTACATCCTTTCTGACAGGCATCTATCTTATCATTGGGCATCTTAAGTAAGCAGAGTATTTTGTTCCACTGGTACAGGTTTATAGGCATGCCATGGCCTTTGGGAAGAAAGCGTCCAAATAGTGTCATCATCGCGTCATAGCATTCTCTGTCCAAGTTGAATTGAGCCTTCAGAGCCATTACTTGTGCGATGGCATCCAGCTGCCAAAGCTCAGTGTGCTCGTGGAGAGGATGTTTTCAAGACTCCAACATTTCATAGAAGGCCTTTGCAGATTCCTCCATCTCATCGTCTGAATCCCGAGCATCATCAAAGTCTTGCAACATGTCTTCGATCCCGGTACCATGCTCGTCGGTGCGATGACGAACCACCTCAGCTCTGGTACGTTGGGCAGACTCACCATGAAATTTCCACACCGTATAATCAGATGTAAACACCCTCTTCTGTAGGTGTTTACCCATTTCATCGAGTGTCCTCTTTTTAAAGTAGTCGCACCCAGGACAGGGGCACCAGGTTTTTCTCTCGCCATTTGCAAATGCGGCTTTCACAAACTCCTTGCTTTTTGTTAACCATTCTTTGGTCATCTCTTTCTAACTAGTGCGACCGGTGTACATCCACACACGATCACTCATCTTGCCTAGCTACTAAACACACAAGAAATATATATTAATTCAGCATATATATTCATGAGTTAATCAAGATTGTCAGTTTTATTACGTCCATGCAACCTACACGCTAATAGGTAAAGATATGTCCTAATTCCACCCGAGTATGTGTAGATTGGGTTCGTTTTCCCATGCTCTGCTCCGGATCCGATGCAAAATTTCGACTGCACCTCCCCGCCCTTCTCCTGATATACGTCTCGACAATAAACAGAGAGGATGTGTACCCGGAGTACAACAGAGAGGCACTGACCAAATTATGCATCGGATTCGGAGTAGAGCATATGGGAAAATGAATCCAATCTATAGATACTCGAGTTGTCCATGGATAACGTTGGACAATTTGAAAGAATCATGGTTATAAATACATGCAAATGCATGCATATTTATAATTGTAACCCTTTCGAATGGGAGACGCATACTGGTCACGCAGACTAATGATGTCATTTTTGCTAACCCATGAACGCAGGGGCGGAGCTCGTTGAAAGCATGGGGAGGTCGTTGAACACTAGACCCTCGCAGTGACGAAACAATTGTACATTTAAATCCACCCAATCAACACAAATATGATGTTTTTATAACAAAATCAGAAAATAAATGGCCTAACTCATAATTTACAAAACTATGACCCCGTCGGCATCTGGAAGGCCGAAGAGCACCTTTATGGTCAACAGGAATCCGAAGAGGAGTCGGGGGTTGGGGTGAGTGGCGTCGGGAGCGACGTATTAACAGCTCCACGGGGGATTGGAATGTCGATCTATCAGTGGCATCTTCCCATCACCACATGTAGGCGCAGGTGCCTAGTGTCGTGCCGGGGTGTCGTGATGTGGTGTCGCCGGGGTGTCGTGACGGGTGTCACCAGGGTGTCGCGCCGGGGTGTCATGGAGGGGGCTCACCGGAGGGGCGTCGCCAGAGTTGTTGTGCTGGGGTGGCGTGCCGGGGTGTTGTGCTGGGGGTGTCGTGCAAGGGGCTCACTAGAGGGGCGTCGTCGAGGTGTCATATCGGGGTGCCGGGGTGTCATGTGGGGGCGTTGTGTCAGGGTGTCGGGGCGTCGTGTCGGGGTGTACGGGTATTGTGTCGAGCTGTCGTGGTGTCATTTTCTTCTTCTTCATATTCCTCTTTTTTCAGTTCTTCCTTTTCTTCTTCTTCCTCTTCTTTATTTTCTTCCTTTTCTTCTTCTTCATTTGCTTCCTTTTCTTCTTCTTCTTCTTATTATTCTTATTATTATTATTATTATTTTTATCCTCCTCCTCCTCCTCCTTCTTCTTTCTTCTCCTCCTCCTCCTCCTCTTCTTCTTCTTCTTGTCCTCCTCTTCTCTTCTTCTTCTTCTTCTTCTTTTCTTCTTTTCCTTTTTTGTTTTTCCTTTTTTTCTTCTTCTTTCCTTCTTCTTTTCCTTCTACTTTTCTTCTTTTCTTCTTTTCCTTCTACTAACTAACCTAACTAAACTAAGCTAATTACTAACCTAACATTTTCTAATTGCGTGAAAAAACAGAAAAAAAACTCAACGGCGTCGGGCGGTGGGGGCGGGCGACGGGGGCGAGTGTAGGGGCCGGGGGCGGGCGTCGGGGGGGGGGGGGGCAGGGGCTGGCTGCGGTACTGGCCGGCAGATAGGGGTGGTGGCGGCGACGCAGGGGCTGATGGTGGCGCGGTGCAGGGAGGGAGAGGGAGGGAGAGATAGAGAGGTGGTGGGGCGGGGCACGGTCGTTAGTAGGCCGTGCGCTTTGTCGTCTGCCAACAGACGATGAATAATGTTTGCCGTGTGCTGGCAGTCGGCAAAAAAGCAAGTCGGATGACCTAACCAGGTCTAGGGCCCAATGGGCACAGTTGGGTCCTTTGCCATCTACTTTTGGGCTTTTTGCTGTCCGCTAGCAGATGGCAAAGAAAGGCATGACGTCAAATACGTTATTTGCCATTAGTCCCTTCTTTGTCGTCTGCTTTTTGTAAGCTGATGGCAAAAACCGTCTTTGTCGTCCGCTAGCACACAACAAAGAAGTGATAGACGGAAAATTTCCTGATTCTAGTAATGACTCGAAAATTCCGAGATGAAATCAATAGGCAATAGAAGGTTGGTATGTGCTCTTCGATGGGACTGAGTTGTTAGGGTTTAAGTAGTCGCTCGATCAAGTGTAACTCGGAGAATCTAGTGTTTCTCGTGGGTCTGATTTGAATTTTGGATTTTGGACAGGTAAGAATGTAAGGGTGAATGTAAGGGTGTGGCTGAGGGTTTTGGAGCTATATCTCGATTTATTTGAGCAAATGATTCATGATCAAAACTTCACCCTCTTTTAATAGTATTAGCTTTACTATGGAGTCAATGTAATCTTGGATCATTTAACCAGAAATATAGTCTTGAACCTTGTCAATGTTCGTGTTTTGCATTTTGAGGGGTCCACATATCCATCCTATAGCCATACCTACATTCAACTTTACCTAAAATATTATTTAAGGAGCATTAGTTTAATGATATATATGTTGTTATTTACCAAAATTATTCATGAATTAGATGCACTTTTAGAAACGTCATTCATAAGTACTCTTCTCCGCTCTTCGTTGAAACGATTACTATTGATCTACTTACACGAAGGTGCTACACTCCCCTACGTGTACCATCAATCTTTTAATGAGTTGTATTATGCTGGCCCGCGTGTTGGGGAGCTCCTATTGCGCACCTTGAGCGCCACAGAAGGCAACCGGCGCCCACAACCGCGTCTAGATGGGCCGACCCAAGAACAAGCGCGGCCACAGATGTAAATTAATTGTGTAATTTGTAAAAGAGTTCATCAAACTACAAAAAAAGTTCAGTCAATTTTAAAAATTGTTCACTAATTTTAATAAAAGTTCATAATTTTTGAAAATAAGCTAATCGATTTTGGAAAAATCGTCATTCATTTTTAAAAATAGTTCACAACAAAAACAGTTCAGCGATTTTAAAAAAAGTTCATCGATCTTGGAAAAAAGTTTATCGAATCCGAAAAAAGTTCATCGATGTTGGAAAAAAGATCATGGATCCGAAAAAAGTTCGTCGAATAAAAAAATTAAATTTAAAAAAAACTCATCTATGTTGGAAAAAAGATCATCGATCCAAAAAAAGTTCATCAAATTTTAAAAAGTTAATCGGATTTGAAAAAAAGTTAAGTGATTTTGAAAACGTTCATTGAATTTTCAAAAAGTTAATGTACTTTGAAAAAAGTTCATCAAATTTGAAAAAATGGTCAGCGATTTTGAAAAACGTTCACAGAAATTTAAAAATATTAATGGATTTTGAAAATCGTTCATCCAATTTAAAAAAGTTCACTGATTTTAAAAAACGTTCATCAAATTTAAAAATACTTAACGGATTTTAAAAAATCATGAAATTTAGAAAAAGTTCATAATTTCTTGAAAAAGGTTCATCAAATTTTAAAAAAGTTCATCTAGTTTGAAAAAGAAATTTACGGATTTTAAATAAAAATTGATTGTTTTCTAAAGAACCATCTATTTTTTAAAAAAATCATTAGTTTTTTTAAAAAAATTCATTCAATTTAGAAAAAAAAAGAGGAAAAACATCCGAGAAAGAAAATAAAAATGAAAAACAGAGGAAAAGATATAACAAGAAAAGGTTGGAAAGATGAAATTGAACACGTGAGGTGAATGGAGCCGGTCGGTTTGTGTAGCGAGTGCACTGTGCCCTCGACGAAGTGGTCACACGTTCGAATTGTAGAGCTCGCACATTTTTTGGATTTTAGAAAACAGAAGAAATAAGATAGAATTGGCCGAGCCCAACTAACCCTGATGCAAGCGTCGGTTAACAGAAACAAGAAGAAACCGACGCCTGCAGCGCTGAATAGGAAATGCCCGCGTGCTGTGCCTAAAAGATCAGGCATACCCACTTACCTAAATTGGGCCAGCCTGTGTCAAATATCGTTGGGCTGCATATTTTTGGCTTGTTGGGCTATATTTCTATTGGGTTATCTCATCTCCCCTAATAATAAAGCGCAGCGCTTCTGACGTCCGTCGTCGGTCATTTCATAGAAAAGCCCTCGCAGTTTTAGGTAATTAACCCGCAGTCCAATTTTAAGTCAGAACGAACCGTTTTTTTTTGTCATTTTGCAGAAAAGTCCTCACAATTTTAGATAATCAACCCGCGGTCCATCTTTTAGTCACAGCCGAACCGTTTTTTTTTTGCATTTTTCATAAATACCTGATGTTTTAGGTAATCAATCCGTCGTCTCTATGTAAGTCAGCCGAAACGTTTTTTTGTTTTAACAAAAAAAACCCTGACTTTTTAGTTAATCAATCCATATTTTATCTAAAACAAAATTATTCATATCTTTTAAGCCGTAACTCCGATTTTAATTTGTTATATATGAAATTTGATTGAAAAAATGTGTAGAATCTAAATAGGATGTTATTTTTAGCTGTTGAATACTTTTTAAATATTATTTTTGGTGCAAACTTAATCTGTAGTGCACGGTCCTTTTTTTTTCTCTCTTTCCGACGACCATACGAATTGCAATAAATATCCATTAAATTCAAACCAAATTGAGAGGAAAGAAAACATCGTTAACCACACATGCACACCTTTGAAAAATCTCGTGGAGGGAGAAACAACATATTTCTCATCTTATTCCGAGTGATTGTACATTCAAACACGTTTTCGTTGTGTGAGCACTGAGGCCATCGTCGACAACACAAATGTGATGCCATGTGAAAATATATTGCGTTCAAAGCGTGTGTTATTTTCTCTTTCGTTGCAACGCACGAGTTTTTTTTCTATTAACTCACAAGTATGAAAAATAAGCAAAAGAAGCTAATCTTTTTTCTTTTAGCAAAAAAATAAAAAAAGCTAATCGGGCGATGCCAGCCTGGATGGCTTGCCGCAACCTCAGGGCCGAGCATGTCCCATGACGGACCGTATGCCGGGCACAGCCGTTTAGCACGGGCTATGCTGGCATCCTACTACACACGCTGGTCTGCCAAGCACGGCCTGTTGCTGGATTGAGGCGGCCCATGGGCTTCTCTTTCCGCTCACACTCTTCTTCGCCTCAGCCACCAAGATCCAGTCAGTAATAGGTGCACCTCTCCTCTTGTTCCAGCATCACCAGAACCACGCCGTCCGGTCCACCCCGAGAGGAGAGCGCAGCCACAGGCCACAGCGGCATGCCGGCGACGCCGACCATCATCGGTGCCCTGCTGGGGCTGGGCACCCAGATGTACTCCAACGCCCTCCGGAAGCTCCCCTACATGCGCCGTATGGCCCTTTTCCGATCCATCCCTCCCTGTCCGCCTTCCCCTTTTGTTGATTTCTTGATCTATCCTCACGGTGCATCCTGCCATCCATCCGCAGTCCCGGTTCCTTATATCGTCTGATCTGTAATCATTTATGTGCCTCCAAGTATGTGTTGGTTTGGGCGCCTTTGTTGGCCGTAAGAGCGATAGATTTACGATGTGGTTCTTGATTTGTGTTTAGTGGGTTCTTAGATTGGGATTCAGTCACTACCTTGGCCTTGACAAGACCGAATGGTAGGATTTTCTGTAGAAAGTTCCCGTAATTTTCGATTGCAGTACTACAATATGATACCACCAATTACTGTTTGACTTGATTTATGAACACATACTGTCGAAATATTAGCTCCTTTTGTTCTGATCCCCTCATTTCATTAATTTTGTTATCTGGCTTTGTAACATCCTAGTTGCAGGTTCTATTCCTTCTCATGTGGTTTCCCTTTTTTGTTTTAGATCCCTGGGAGCATGTGCTGGGAATGGGTCTGGGTGTAGTGTTTGTAAACCAACTGGTGAAGTTTGACGAGAAGGTCAAGGTGGACCTTGACAAGATGCTTGAGCGTGCGAAACACGCCAATGAGCAGCGCTACTTTGGTTTGTGCTTATTTCCTCTAACATTTTGGAATCCTGATTATATGCTACTCCCTTCTTCCATGTTTAATTGTTTATAAGGCCCGAGGTGCACACACAATTTTATGGTAAACTTTGGCACATGTTTGCGCAAATGATATTTGGTTTATCTGCAAAAAAGTTATGCCATTACAGGAACATTCTTCAATACGGATCCATGGTATTACTTTTGCGTCATGGGGACCTCGTACTAGTAGTTTAATTGTTGGTCAAGAGGCTCTGAGGATCATTAGTGCTGTTTGAAGAATTGTTATGTTATCACAGCAATAACTTTTATATGCCTTCATGAATTCTAATATGGTGAACTAGTGATCTTTTTACCAATCAGCTTGGTAAACTGTACACTATTGATTCAACCGCTGTTGCTCACAGTAATGATACTAGATTTGCAGAATCACTGAGTGGCATACACAATTAATATGTCACTACTTAAACATGGATGTCTTTTCTTGATTTTGTGTTGATTTTGAATGAAAATTGGTAGCTTATGAGGTAGATTCGCAAAATTTCCTCTTGCCCTTGTTTAAACTGGGAATGGTATATGAATTTGTAAGGTTTCAAAATTCTGGGATTTTTTCATATGACATCAGTCATGAGGGATGTAGGTTGAACTAGCTTTCTGAGTAACATTCAGATCATTTTCCCAAAAACTATAGGCCCCCTCTGTCGAAATCCAATTTGACCCAAGCTGCTACACTGTTTTCACCTGAAATTTAGTAGATAGCAGCGAACCACAGAGGGCTAGGGTTTCTGAAAACTTATCCAGATGGAGCGCAGTGCATAACTTTGAGCCCTACATTTATTTCTTCTGACCACAGAGGGCGAGGATTCATCCTTGTATAGGACATCTGTTTGGCCGTATTGTTGTGTTGTGCATAGTCATCATCTCATATAAGAAGCTTCTGGCAAATAAATAAGATAAATCAATGCACTGTTCATTTGGGGATCTCGGAGAGACCCTGACAGTAATGCATTAGGCAGATCTATCCCCCTGGCTATTAGTAGTACCTTGCAGCAGTGTGGATTTTGCTCTCTGCTACCTTTCATCCCGATTTTCATTCTAATCCAGTGCGTTAGCATGCATTTGTGGACAAGGTTGAGCTATACCTACCTCCTGATTTGATACGTTAGCCATTTTATTTCCAGTTTTCTGTCTTTTCTTATGTTTAATCAAGCCACAAAACTTTATTTTATCTGCCATCACCTGTGATAGTCCTTAATTTCTACTTTGAAGCATAATATTTCTGCTCCTTGCATGCATTTTAGTTCTTAGTGGACTATTGTTTTTTGCAGTCTTTACTAAATTATTGACTACTATAAAAGTTCAATTAGAGAACTACTCCCTCCGTCACAGTTTATAAGGCGTGCACGTGTACCTAGGACGTCAATTTGACTTATATAAAATATATTATTTAACATAAAAATTATATCATTAGAAAATAGGACATCTAAAGTTTCTAATGATATATTTTTTGTAATATATGTCTCTCATTAAGTTGGTTAAATTGACAACCTAGATACACGTGCCGGACTTATAAACTGAAACGGAGGGAGTACTAATAGTCATCTCATTATTTTAGACCCTTGCTCTGTAATGAGGCTCACGGCACATAGGTAATACCTACCATATGTACCCACAAAGTGAATACCGCAACAAGAATCAACATTGCCATTACCTTGTTTGGAGGTAAATCAACCAGATAGGTGGTAGTTTCCCTCCTATCATCTTAGATATGGAGGGAAAAATCATGGATCAAGAAATGGGGATTATGCGGAAACAAAGCAATATGTTGGAAATGTGACTGCCTAATCTCCATTTTCTGTGACTACCTTTTTTATGAAGTACATTTCCATTTGCCGAAACAAATTTGTGAACATATCAGATCAAAACTTGATTGATTCTGTGACTGCCCTTTTTATGAAGTACATTTGCATTTGCATCCTTCTTTATCTTCTAGAACAAATAAGGCGGGAGTTAACACAAAATTATATGCTACAACCATGTTATCTGGCTTCTAGTGGAGGCCTGGATGAACAGTATGAAGAGATTAAGTTTTCTTCTTAAAACTGCCTGACTCTACGAACTCTTCCTGTAGAAATGACCAGAGCAGTTCAATATATTTGATATCCAACAGTTGTAATGCTGAATATTAAATAAATGTTTGTACATGGTTGATAGTGCGACCAAGTAATTTAAGGATAAGCCAAGTAACTTGACAATTTTGTTCACATCAAAAGCTATCTATATACTACTATATATTTGATATTGTTGTGCTCATAGACTTTTGTTCAAATTATTTACAGAGGAAGACGACGATTAGCTATTCAAATTTGTTTGGCGACAACCGGGCTTTCTGCAGTTTGCATTGGTCAGAGAACATCCATGTGTAGTTTCTGTATGAAGACTGTCTCGCGTTTCATCTGCGGTAGTGTAATAAACTGATGTTTTACTATGCTCGGGTTGTCCGGGAGACCATTTACGGTACTTGAATCTGATTGATTACCCTCTCTAAAGCATTTTTATTCAAGTTCAAATGATGACATCATCCATACCCTCTTTTGATTGTGCAAAGCAAATGATCAACTTATCTACCTACCTCATTCTTTTTGGTGTCGCTGCTAGGCAGGACGTTCTTGAGGGATCTCAATGATGACTGGCAAATTTTGTTTTTGAACTATTTTTATTTCTTAGAAATTTGCATCGCTTGTACGCACAATCTCCAAGACCAGTCAAATTCAAAGCTAAGCAATCCAATCAAATCAAAGGGGAAAACCCCAGCTTTTGTTGCCTCTTTTCATGCGAGAAAACCAACCCAAATTAGCTGAAACAAGAAACAGTTGATAAAAATCTCCTAGGACGCCTCCGGTGCCTTTGCAATCTTAGCGCTTCTGCTCTCCGGCTCGGTAGTAGTCGAGGGTAGCGTGGAGCAGCAGATCGGAGATCTGCCGTGCCGTCGGCCTCTCCCCCGGCGCCGGCCTGGTGCACCGTAGCGCCACCTGGAGGACCTCCGCCATGGACGACTCCTCGTGCGGAGCCAGCGGCTTGAGCGCAGGGTCGAACACCTGGTCCGTGGCCGGCGACGGCGCGTCAACCCGGGACTGCACCCATCGCACCATGTCCATGTCCACGTCGCCGCCAAAGGTCTTGTCGGTGGGCAGGAGGCCGGTGACGAGCTCCATGAGCACGATGCCCGTGCTGTACACGTCGCTCTTCTCCGTCGCCTTGAGGCTGTAAGCACATTCTGCACGAACATGCAGATGGTCAGTGATAACTACGACTAGCTACAGCATGCATGCAGATGGTCATATAACTGGGGGCATATGTGCAACTTTTTTTTTTATTTGAACCGGGCAAACCCCTTTCCATTACTTGACATAACGGAAATGCATATGTGCAACTGCCAACTACTCTGTCTCTAAACTAATATAAACTAATATAAGAGCGTTTACGGAGGGAGTAATTTGAGGATTTACCCGGGGCGATGTAGCCGTATGATCCGGCGAAGAGAGAGGCTGACTCGGTGCACTCCTTGCCGCCCCCGTTACGGTGCTCGGCGATGGCCTTGGCGAGGCCGAAGTCGCCGAGGTGCGCCTCCATGTTGCCGTCCAGCAGAACGTTGCTGGACTTGATGTCTCTGTGCACCACCCGCGGCACGCAGTCGTGGTGGAGATACTCCACGCCCTGCACCAGACCCGCCGCCACCTTGAGCCGCGCGTCCCAGCTTAGCACCCGCTTCTTGCCGTCTCCAACGCAGCCGTGAAGCCAGTCGTACAGGCTGCCCTTCTCCATGTACTCGTAGATGAGCATGCTGCCGCCATGCTCGCCTTGGCCGACGAACCCGAGCAGCTTCACCAGGTGGCGGTGCCGGACACGGCCCAGGATCTTCACCTCCCTCGCGAAGCTCTTGTCGTGCAGCAGCATGTCGCTGTCCATGTGAACGAACCTCTTCACCGCCACCGTCTCGCCGGTAGGCAGCTCCGCCCTGTACACCGTCCCCGAGCCCCCGGAGCCGATGGCGAACTGCTCGCTCAAGTTGGCCGTCGCCTCCATGATCGCATCCCACCGGAACTCCCGCCGCGCCGAGCCCTTGATAATGAGCTGCCGGTTCGTGTTGCCCATGCTCGACGAGAACACCGTGCAGTCCACCTCCCCGGACCCGGAGTGCCGCCCGCGCCGCAGCACTGCCATCAGCACAAGCACGATCACTAGGAGCACAATCGTCAGTGTCACTGCCGCGGACACCATCGCGATCGACGCGGAGTGCAGCGTGGATCGGCCACGTCCGCAGCCTCTCAGATGCCCGCCGCAGAGCGCGGCATTGCCGGAGAAGGCGTCCTGCGGCCACCGGGAGAACTCGTCCCCGAGCCTACCATCCAGTTGATTGCTAGACAAGTCCAGCTCCACCAAACTGCTCATCCTGGCCAGCTGCGACGGCACTGTTCCCACCAGTGCATTGTGAGAAAGGTTCAAATCTTCCAGCTTGGAGAGAGAACCAATTGATGCAGGGATTATGCCTACGAGGTTGTTGCTGCTCAAATCCAGCAAGCTCTGCAACTCTTGCATCTTGCCCATGTCAGGTGGGATCGCGCCCGACAGGTGATTCTGCGACAAATTCAACTCATACAGGTTGCTCAGCCTTGCCACGGTTGCCGGTATCGGACCTGACAGCTGGTTCTGCGCCAGATTCAGCACGTTGAGAGAAGCCAACCTACCGATTTCAGCCGGCACCGTTCCATTGATCTGGTTGCCGTCGAGCGACAGCTTCAGGAGCTTGGAGCACTTGGTGAGCTGGACCGGCAATGCGCCGGTGAATTCGTTGGCAGAGAGTGTCAGCTCGCCCAGCTGCGGCAGCGTGCCCAGCCAGGCCGGCACGGAGCCTGACAGCCGGTTGTGGTTGAGGACGATGTGGCTGAGCTGCGTGCACCGCAAGAGTGCGTCCGGGATGATGCCCGTGAGCTCATTGTTTGACACATCCAGCAGCGTCAGCGCGGCGATGCCGCCCAGCGACGGCGGGATCGGCCCGGAGAGGCCGTTGCTCCCGAGGCGAACGCGCTGCAGCGACGACGACCGCCCGAGCTGCGCCGGGATCCCGCCCTCGAACGAGTTGTTGGTGGCGTCGAACGATAGCAGGCTCGCCGAGCCGCAGAGCGGCAGGAGGCTGCCGCCCAGCCGGTTGTGCGCGATGTTCACCCTCGTGATGTTCCGGCACTCGAACATGCCATCCGGGACTACGCCGGACAGCGAGTTGTTGTACAGCATGAACTGCTGGAGCGATTGGAGCTTCTCAAACGTCGCCGGGATTTCACCGGACAGAGCATTGTCCGCCAAGTCGAGAACCTGGAGCTGATGACAGTCGCCGAGCTCCGGCGGAATCAGGCCCGACAGCTCGTTCTGCCGGAGGTGAAGGAAGATCAGTTCGGACAGATTCCCGATGGACGCCGGTATGCTCCCGTTGAACTGGTTCCCAAAGAAGTCGATCATCTGCAAGCTCGAGCACTTCCCGATGGTCTCCGGTATCTCGCCGGAGAACTGGTTCTCGTACAAGTACAGTTCCTGGAGGTTCTTCAGATTGCCGATGGCGTCCGGCAGCTGGCCTGTGAGCTGATTGTGGTACAGTGCAAGGCTAGTGAGCTCAGTGAGGTTAAAGATCTCCGGCGGCAGTCCGCCAGAGAGGCTGTTGTTATTGAGCAGCAGACCCGTCAGGTTCCCGAGCTCGCCGAGCCCGGGCGGGATGGCGCCAGAGAGGCTGTTGTTCGCCAAGTCGAGCTGCGTCAGCGCACGGCACCGCGACAGCCCGTCCGGTATCTCCCCGGTGAGGTTGTTGGTGGAGAGCAGGAGGTGCTCGAGGCTAGTGGATGACTCTTCTTCGTTGCTGCCGCTACACAGGTTGCCCGGAAGGCGGCCGCTGAGGTGGTTGTCGGCGAGCACAAGGAAGTTCAGCTGCGGTAGCCGGCCGAGCTCGGCGGGGAGCCCGCCAGTGAGCATGTTACCGGACAGGTCAATGGTGTGCACGCGAGAGAGCGCGGCGAGAGCGCGCGGCACGCTCCCAGAGAGGCGGTTGTTCATGAGGTTGAGGTACAGGAGCTCGCCCAGAGCGCCGAGCTCCGGCGGTATGGCGCCCTCCAATGAATTGTTCCCGAGGTTGAGCTTCTGGAGGTAGGAGAGCTTCCCAAGCTCCGGCGGTATCTTGCCGGTGAGGTGATTCCCAGCGAGAGCAAGCGCCTCGAGGCTGGCCATGGCGCCGATGTCCGCTGGTATCGGCCCGGAAAGGGAGTTCTCTTGCAGGTTCAAGGCCGTGAGCGCAGCGAGCCTCCCTAGCCCCCCCGGTATCTCTCCGGTCAGGTTGCACGACGCGAGCCCGATCACGGTGAGGTTCCGAAGCTCCCCGAGCGCTTTGGGGATTGGCCCCGACAAGCCAAGGTTGTCGCCGAGGCGCAGCACCTGGAGCGCGGCGAGTCTGCCCAGCGACGCGGGGATCCCGCCGGCGAGCTGGTTGGAGTAGAGCATGAGAAGCTGGAGCCTTTCGAGCCCCCCGAGAGCAGCCGGGATGGGGCCGGTGATGCGGTTGGACGACAGATCGATGACCTCCAGTGCGTCGAGCCGCGCGAGCGCCCCGGGAACCGGCCCGGACAACCCCGCGCCGGACAGGTTGAGGCCGGCTACCCTGAGCCCCGCCGGGTCGCACGTCACGCCGGCCCAGGAACAGAAGCCCGACGAGGCGCCGCCATCGCCGGACCAGCCCTCCAAAACTCCCTCCGGGTCCTCCGCGAACGCGCTCTTCACCTCCAACAGCACGTCGCCATCGTCACCCGCCGCCGCCGCCACACATGTAACCAGAACCAGCAACAGAAGCAGCCACGCGGCCGGAATTACCGAGAACCGCCGCACGGCCCACGCCATTACTCCTGCGCCCGTAATCTGAGTTTCTTGCTGCTAGTACGCGTCAGCTTGTGGGGATCGCGCCCACACGTATGCATCCGGCGATGGTGGATGCGTGCATGGGCGCATCGGTTCCCGCGCGCCTCTGTGGTTGGGAAGTGGAGGGGGAGTTAAATGAGGTGGCCGTAATCTGTGCAGTGTCAGTGCATGGCGTTGTGTGGCCGCCGACCGCGTCGACCTCTAGAAGGAGTTGTTGTGCTTGCTTTGCTCTGCTCTGGGAATGGACTAATGGAGGAGCTCAGAGCTGGATTACAATTTTGGTTGGAGAGAGAGGGAGAGAGAGGCGAGGGGAATTGGCGGTTGGGACCGGAGTGAGTAGAGTAGACTGGGGCCAAGGAAAAGCGGAGGGAGAGATAGAGAGAGAGGGGAGGAGGATGGAGGATGGAGTTCGTAGAAAGAGAGTGGTTGGCGTCCCTTTTATGGGCGATGCGGTTCAGGATCCGCCATGGCCGTGGATTATACTAACTTGTTGGTACGAAAGCAAAACTGGCTCGGGCAGAGGTGGGGTGGGGTGGGGTGGCTTGGGTCGAAAGGTTTTGTTGCTGTCGGGGCTTCGATGGAATGGTTAAGGTTGACGTGCAGCGGATGGAATTAGCAGCGATCGCCCGCTGACTAGTAAGGCCTACGCTACGCAGTACGCACGCATGCAACGGTCTTGTTGCGCAGCCATTGCCAAGCTTGAGCGATGAGCGGCTCTAGTGTATGTACACTATCTTATCTCTCGTTTTAACATCCTTCATGTTGCAGTAGGGTATGTAACATGGACGGCGGTGCGACAAGGTGAAGGCTCAAGGATTTATTTTTCTATCCTATAAATACATGGTATGCTTTTAATTTGTACTCCTAAAAATTACACATGTGAATACTAGTGAATGTCTTTATAAACTTTGTCAACAGCTAAAATACCGTATGATTTCAAGCCATAGAAATAGAATGGATATCATTTCTACCCGCTGAGATGACATGAATGAAAACACACCTTATTTAGAAATTTCCTCATCAGCGTCCCCAATTATAAACACCGAATTAACACAATATGCATGTTTTACCATCCTCCGCTCAAGGCATCTTCAACGCTAACCCGCAAATTTACTTCGGCATCTGTCCACGGAGGGGGCGGATCAGTCCGTACACACTGATGCGAGAGGCCGTCATACAACAATATCCGCATACAATCCAACCACTCGTCAAATCAAATGGAAGAAATTCATGTAAACATGACATATCTCATATAAACTGCAAGATATTCATGCACACACGATGGATTTCATATAAATCGGACGGAATTCATTACATTTCAGGTATACTTTAACTGAAAGCGGAGCTCATCCGACTCTAGAGGTATAATTTTAGAAATACTTCAAACAATCACCTAAACTAAATGATCGTTGGCACGTGTTCCCCATGTTCGTCCATGAGTCCCGAGAACTGAAGCTCAGGCACTTGCCTTCGCGTTCTCCAGTTCGGCATCGACGCTCCCCAGATGTGCCTCCGCAGCCTTCGACACCAACGCTTGAGTGGCTAATCGGCTGGCGATTTTCGGCCTCGCAAGCTTGGTTTCAGCCGGGACGTGTTGAAATATGCCCTAATGGCAATAATAAATGATTATTATTATATTTTCTTGTTCATCATAAATATTTATGATTCATGCAAGAATTGTATTGATCGAAAACTTAAATACATGTGTGGACACATAACATCATTGTGTCTCTAGTAAGCCTCTAATAGACCAGCTTGTTGATCAAAGATGGTTAAGGTTTCCTAACCATAGATATGAGTTGTCATTTGATAACGGGACCACATCGTTAGGAGAATGATGTGATGGATAATCCCAACCGTAAGCTTAGCATATGATTGTGTCATTAAGAATTTAATTGTTATAGCTTTCTTCATGTCAAGTATTTGCTTCTTAGACCATGAGATCGTTGAATTATATCAGAATTGGTATCAAATTGCCGAGGTTCTCCTGATTTCTTCCATATGATTGTATCTGATTTTTTTACATGGAGTTGGTATATAAATTGCCCAGGTTGTCCAAATTTGTCAGAATTTTTGAAGTTACACAAGTATGGTTTTAGTGCTAATCACTAACACTGTTCTCTCTTACACATATTCTGTTTTTTGCTTCCATAGTTTACTTGTTTTGATGATGCTACAAATTATATCAAGGGATATAAGTCATGGAGAAGTTAGAATACAGTACCTTATGCAATAATTAAATATGAATAAATTTACAACAATAACTAAAGTTTATGATTTGCCTATTATACTAATGGATCTTGTCGGAGTCTTGGATCCGCGTCCAAGAAACTCTCTCAAGAACTAGGGTTCGAACACTGGGGGGCTTTGCTTGGCAACCTACGACACGATGACAACTACGACGAGGTCGACAACGAGCTCATTCAATCTCACCGCACACGCCGGGGATGCACGAGCTACCCAGGTTTGGGCCACCGTGCAATGTAATAAACTACTCCTGCGTGTGTTGGATTGCCTTGCAATAGAGGGCTTGTGGCTCTAGGTAAACGAAAAAGTGAGGGGGGGGGGGAATGGGTTGATCCCCTTACATGGAAGTGGCACTGCCCCTCTTGTAGTGCCTTGGTCCTCTTCCCTAAAAATATGAGAGGGAAAGGGTGGCCACAGGGCGGCAATTCAAAGAAGGAAAAAAGCGCAGGCCTATCCTGACTAAAGGTGGTCTTCGCGTGCTAAAGTAGCCATTCTGACGCGCCGGTCAACTTGGTGACGACCTCCATCCTAGCGAGCCGCGTCAGCATGGTCGTCTTTCACCGGAATGACAAGCTTTGGGAACCTCTTTTGGGGGAGGCTGCGAGTTGTGCACTTTAATCACCAAAGAGAAAATCCTTCCTATTCGTGCCTGCTGGTACAACCTCTGTCGTCCTGGTCCGCTCGGGTGCGTCACCCACATGATGGGTAAAATTTCTCCCTAAGTGGTTTTGGTGATTGATGACAATGCGAGTGCGGACTAATCATGTGCATTGAGCATTTCAGATAATTCATGACTAGGCACAAGACGATTCGGTGCCCCTCGGAGTCTTTCAAAGACGGTTGCTTTCTACGTTTCTGTTTGGTGGATTTGAGTAGTAGCAAAGCCATACTATTAAGAGGGGGTCCGCTTCGGAAAGGTTTGGGTGGAATCTACGCGTACACATTTCCATTGCACCACTTTTCCCTTGCTTCAATGGAGCTCCAACATGTTTTCCCTATATGTGCAAAAGGGCCAGCGGTAGTACCGCAGGCACAACGGTAGTACCGCCCGCTCTCTAGGCGGTAGTAGTTTTTTACTACCGCTCCGTCGGACTTTTTACGCATCCTTTTGCCTCAGCTTTGGTAGGCATGGTAGTAATTTATTACTACCATGGTTGGTGAACTACCATGTGGTAGTACCGCTCCTAGCAGCGGTAGTACCGCTCCTGGCAGTGGTAGTACCTCTCCTAGCAATGGTAGTACCGCTCTGCTAGTGCTGTGAGTGGGGGGGGGGTAACGGTTGGATTGTCCCCCACACTATATAAAGGGGTCTTCTTCCCTGAGAAGGTGTCCTCTTACCTTCCCAAGCTCCATTGGTGCTCCAAAGCTCATTCTTGCCCGATCTCTCTCCCTAGCCAATCAAACTTGTTGATTTCCTAGGGATTGGTTGAGAAGGCCCTGATCTACACTTCCACCAAGAGATATTTGATTCCCCCAGTAATCCCTTGCGGATCTTGTTACTCTTGAGTGTTTGAGCACCCTAGACGGTTGATGTCACCTAGGAGCCACATTTCATTGTGGTGAAGCTTCATGGTCTTGTTGGGATCCTCCAAGCTTTGTGTGGAGATAGCCCCCACCTTGTTTGTAAAGGTCCGGTCACCGCCTTCAAGGGCATCAATAGTGGAATCACGACATCTCGCATTGTGTGAGGGCGTGAGGAGAATACGGTGGCCCTAGTGGCTTCTTGGAGAGCATTGTTCCTCCACACCGCTCCAAAGGAGACGTACTTCCTGTCAAAGGGAAGGAACTTCAGTATCACATCCTCATCTCCATCGGTTCCACTAGCGGTTATCTATTACCTTTACTTTGTACTTATTATTGTTGTGGTGTATTCCTTGCTTGAACTTGTTGTCTTTGTTGTTAGAATCATATAGGTTGCTCACCTAGTTGTTCATCTAGAGAACCTTTTGTTGCTAACCCTAATTTGTTAAGAAGAGCTAAAAATTGGTAGTTGCCTATTCACCCCCCTCTAGTCAACCATATCGATCCTTTCAATTGGTATCAGAGCCACGTCTCTTTATTAAGGGTTTCACCACCCGAAGAGTATGGTTGACGACGGTGGGGTTGGGCCCTAAGTGCCCGAGGTCTGGAGTTGGGTTTGATCACACGGGGCGACTTGAATGAGGCTATGGCCTCACTCAAGACGCCCATGACGACCGAAGTCAAGTCCATTCTTAAATAATTACTTGAGGGGATGAAGAATTCTCCCGAGCCGTTGCTTGTTGTTAAAACCCACATCGGAGTCGGAGGCCAATTCCGATAAGGAAACGGCTAAAGGTACTCGAACTTGTTCCCTTCTTGACAAGAGTGGGGTGGGAACCTTTGCCTCGGTTCCTCCTCCCCCGGTCTATGGAGGAGCGGTCCCTACACCGCATATTAATAACCTTGGTCCTCCACCTAAACTTGTTAAATGTGATTTCGCTAGTTGGGTCTTTTGCATCAAGTCTCATTTGAATCACAGCTCAACAAATCTTTGGAGAATCATCGAACAAGGCTTTTACCCACATGATCCAAACAACCTCACTCAAAGAGAAGAGGCGGACAATCAATACAATCATTCTGCTTTATTTATCCTTCAATCAATGGTTCCTCCCTAAGATCTATCTTACTTGCGCCCCTTCACCCGTGCAAAGGATTGTTGGGAGCACATCATGGTGTTGTACAAGGGGAGCTCGAGCATTCAACGGTCCAACTTTGAAGTGGTTCTAGATGAGGCCGATGAGTTTGTGATGCTAGAAGACGAGGACCCCCGTGATCTTTACCCGAGGGTGGCTGCTCTTGCTGTTGCTCTTCAGGATCATGGCAGCAAGGATACGGATGACACTTGGATCAAGCACAAGTTTCTCAAGGCCATCATGCCATTCAACAAATCCATGTCCTCCGTCATTCGTCAAAGGCCGGATTTCCACACCTTGACCTCAAACGAAGTGTTGGATGAGTTCATTGCCATGAATATCATGAAAAAGACCGCCGACAATGCTCTTGCTCGTGTCCGGTCGAAGATAGCCTCACCCAACCTTGCCTTGAGAGCCAAGGTCATTGCTGATGAAGAAGAAGAAGAGGAAGAAGATGGTTACCCCGAAGACACAAAGTATGCTTATCACGATCACATGGCTCTTGCATCAAGGCAATTTTGGGGCAACAAGATAAACTCCAAGAACAACTCAAGTGGGTCCAAGAACAAGCAACGAGTATGGACATGCTACAACTGCGGCAATGTGAGTCACTTTGTGGTAGATTGTCCTTATGAGAAGAGGGAAGCCAACGGGGGCAAGCTCATTCGTAAGGACAAAGCCAAGTCTTTCCCAAGCAAGAACATCTTCACCAAGAAGACTCTTCCAAGGGGTTTGGTGGCTCATGAAGAGTACACCTCCGATGATGAAAATGATGATACATGCCATGAGGGGATGGCAACGACTACCGTGGCCATTGCCACTTCCTCCCCCAAGATGTCTCTCTTCGATGCCACCAACGAGATCCGCATCGCCAAGTGCCTCGTGGCCAAAGGTACAAATAAGGTAACCCCCAACATCAAGACCACTATCACTACCTCTCCTTCATTGTTAAACTGTGTTGATGATAGTGAAGTAGTGGAGCTTGATGAAAATGAGTTTGACAAATTCATGTGTAAGATCAAAGGTGAGATCAAAAAACACTTTATTGCTCTTTTGGAACAACTTGGTGAGGCCAATGATCTCATCGAGTCTCATGAGGAGACTATCTCCAAGTTGGTGGGACATAGTCGTGATTACGCCGATGAGATAGCAGAACTATCCATTGCTTTAAAATAAGAGCGCCCTCTTCGTTTGGCTCTTGAGGAGTCACACAATGTTGATCATGCTAAATTGCAAAAATATCTTGATCATGCTCTTGTTCTTACCCGTGTGCTTAAATATGAGAAAGTTACACTTGGGATTGGCCATGATAGACTCAAGGAAGAATTTGACACACTTGACAAGGCCCACAAGGTCTTGAAAGGTGTTCATTCCTCTCTTAAGGAGTCTCATGATCAACTCCAAGTAAAACTAACCAAGGAGATTTCTACTTGTCCTCCTTTTGTTCTAATTGATAATGCTTGTGCTACTAACCCTTGTTGTGAGCATGTGCATCTTGTGGAGGAAATGCTAAGGTTAAAGAACAACTCGAAAAGGGCCTTGTGAGATGCATCCAAGGTGAGAAGAACCTAAATGACCTTTTGAGTAATCAAAAGGAAGTTGTAGGAAAGAAGGGACTTGGGTTTGCACGTCTAAGAAGAAAAAGAAGAACAAGACCAACCTATCTTCCCCTCTCAAGGACATTTTTGTCAAAGAGGGTGAGAGTACTCATAAGAAGATGAAGAACAAGGAAGGGGTGATAATGCCAAGAAGAGCAAAACCACCTGTACCAACAAAGCGGGTGACTTTAACCCCTATTATGTTTTATGTCGTGCTAGTGATGGGCATGTTTATGCTAAATTTGTTGGTTCTCATTATGAGTACATTGAATGGGTTATTTGGGTTCCTAGGAACCTTGTTTCTAACATCAAAGGACCCATTCAAGAATGGGTACCTAAATCCAAGCATTGATCTCTTGTAGGAATTTGCTTCCGGTGGAGTGTCATGGTTGCTCGACAGTGGAGCCACAAATCATATGACCGGGAGCAAGGACTTGGTGGTGGATGTGCGTCACATTCCATTTGTGCCCACCCATGTCCAATTTGCTGATGCCTCAACATCTAAGGTAATGGTATTTGGCAAGGTGGTCATCTGTGAAGATTTACCTATAGAGAAGGTCATGCTTGTTGAGTCCCTTGCATACAATTTGCTTTTCGTTCGTCATCTTGCAATTATGGGCTTTGCCACATTCTTTAATCTTGATACCATGGCCCTTTTGTGGAGCAAGACTCTTAAAGTAGCCTTTGTTGGACGTGTCAAGAACGGTCTCTATGTGGTGAACTTTTCGGAGCAACCTACTAAGATCATGACTTGTCTAATGGCGAAAGTTGATGTGGGTTGGCTTTGGCATCGCAGGCTAGCTCATGTAAATATGAAATCTTTGCAAAGTATCCTCAAAGGGGACCATGTTCTTGGACTAACAAATGTGAGTTTTGCCACAGACCGTGCTGGCAGTGCTTGTATTGAAGGAAAGCTTCATGAAACGGCTCACCGTCCCACAACTATCATCTACTCGAAAAGGCCCTTGGAGCTCCTTCATATGGATCTCTTTGGTCCTTCATCTTTTGATAGTCTTGGGGGAAGATATTATTTCTTGGTGATTGTGGATGACTACTCAAGATACACTTGGGTATACTTCTTCAAGAGGAAGAGTTATACTCAACAAACTGTCATTGACTTTGCTAATGAAGCTCAACGTCAACATGAAGCAAAGATATTGATGATTAGAAGTGACAACGACATCGAGTTCAATAAATACACCTTGAATGAGTTCCTTAGTGACGTGGGGATCAAGCACCAATATTTAGCACCCTATACCCCTCAATAAAACGGTGTGGCGGAAATGAAGAACCGAACATTGATGGACGCGGCAAGAACCAGGATGACGGAATTCAAATCTCCGTACAACTTTTGGGCCGAAGCAATTAACACCGCATGTTATGCATCCAATCGGCTCTACCCCCGCAAGGGGTTGAACTAGACTCCATATGAGATTCTTACCGGGAATAAGCCCAACCTCAAGTATTTCCGGGTGTTCGGTTGTAAGTGTTTCATACTCAAGAAAGGTGTTCGTTTGCCTAAATTCGAAGCTAGAGGTCATGAGGGCATATTTGTTGGTTATGCTAAAAACTCTCATGCTTACCGTGTTCTCAACAAGTCCACCGGACTCACTGAGGAGACGTGTAACAGAGAGTTTGATGAAAATAATGGCTGCCAAGTGGAGAAAAGTGGTCTTTGTGATGTAGGTGATGAAATTCCTCCTCAAGCCATAAGAAGAATGGGGATTGGTCAAATACTCCACATTGAGGAACCCCTTGTGGCCGAAGGAGAAGGACAATGCTCTACTCAAGTGGAGCCATCACCCTCTCTAGACCCACACGCTTCCGGAGAACAAAGTGAAGGCCCTGAACCCGATGAAGAAGATCAAGGACAAGATTAACCTCATGAAGATGGTGTTGCACCAAATGATGTCGAAGTTCATGCTCAAGACTCGGAGTTTGCTCAAGATCAAGTGCAACCACAGTATCAAGGGAAAACTAGTGAGCAAGTTCAAGACAGTGCTCAAGATGTTCAAGAAGACGCTCCTAAATTACCCAGTAAGGAAGTATTGAAGCGCTGCGCCGCCAAGATAGCTAACAGGCTCTGGGTTCGACAACATATCTTCAAGAATGTGCTTGGAAGCTTCAATAAGGGGGTAACTACTCGTCAACAATTGTCAAACTTTTGTTTGCATCATGCCTTTGTTTCGTGTGTTGAACCCCAAAAGGTACATGATGCGCTCGATGCTGAGGATTGGCTTGAAGCCATGCATGATGGACTTAACAACTTCGAGCACAATCAAGTTTTTGAATTAGTGCCAAGGACAACGGAGGAACATAATGTCATTGGAACCAAATGGATATTTAAGAACAAGAAGGATGCAAATGGTGTTGTCATTCGAAACAAGGCAAGATTGATGGCTCAAGGATACTCCCAAGTCGAGAGTATCGACTATGGTGAAACCTTTGCCCCTGTTGCTCGTCTTGAATATATTCGCGTGTTGCTTGCATTTGCTTCTCATCATGATTTTAAGTTGCAACAAATGGATGTGAAGAGTGTTTTTCTTAATGGTCCCTTAAATGAGCAGGTATATGTCAAACTACCCCCAGGATTCGAGGATCCCAAGTTCCCCACTCATGTATACAAATTCAAGGAGGCGCTCTGCAGCCTTAAACAAGCCCCACGTGCGTGGTATGAGTACCTTACCGAGTTGTTGCAAGATCGTGGGTTTGAAATTGGGAAAATTGATCCCACCCTTTTTACCAAAAAGGTAAAAGGGGATTTGTTCATATGCCAACTATATGTTGATGATATTATTATTGGTTCTCCTAACGCATCTTTCAATGAAGAGTTTGCTACACTAATGACCGAGAAGTTTGAGATGTCTATGATGGGAGAGTTGAAGTTCTTTCTTGGGTTTGAGATCAAACAGGGAAGAGAAGGAACATTCATCAAACAAGCCAAATACACTCAAGACATGCTCAAAAGGTTCAAGCTCGAGGACGTCAAGCTTGCCAAATTTACCATGCCAACCAAATGCAAGCTTGACAATGATCCCAATGGTAAAGCAGTGGATCAAAATGTATATCGCTCCACGATTGGATCCTTGCTTTATCTTTGTGCATCTAGACCAGATATCATGTTGAGTGTGGGAATTTGTGCACGGTTTCAATCCGCACCAAAGGAAATCCACTATGGGGTAGTCAAACGAGTCTTTGTATATTTGGCTCATACCCCAAACTTTGGCTTTATGGTACCCCAAAGGAGCAAGCTTTAGTCTAGTAGGTTACTCTGACTCGGATTGGGCTGGAGACCGTGTGGGAAGGAAGTCAACTTCTGGAGGATGCCAATTCCTTGGTCACTCTTCGGTAAGTTGGTCTTCGAAGAAGCAAAACTGTGTGTCACTTTCTTCCACCGAGGCCGAGTATGTAGCTGCCGCAAGTTGTTGTGCTAAATAATTATGGATGGGGCAAACTTTAAAGGATTAGGTTGTCAATTGTGACAAAGTGCCTTTTATATGTGACAATGAAAGTGCCATCAAGATATCTCTCAATCCGGTGCAATATAGCAAGACCAAGCATATTGATATTCGTCATCATTTCATTCGAGATCATATCAAGCAAGGAGGGGGAGTGTTGTTCTCTCAATGAACTTTCCCTCCCCCCATTATGCATAAATTGATCACGTCTTTCACCTTAGCCATTGTTGATTGCACTTGTGCTTCAAAGACGAGCTTTGGTCATGAACCCAAGGATAATTCTTTGTGGTGTCATAGCATTTGTCTCAAACATTGGTGGCTCCGGCCACCGCCCTCTCTTCGTCAGAAGATTCAGTTCTATGTTCATGTTTTGTGCTTGTTTCATTATTTTATCTTATCTTGGGCTTTCCTACACCTTTTCTCTTATTCTGGCAAAGTTCAAAGTGTATTTTTTGAAGAGGGCATAGTACTACCGCTCCAGGCACGATAGTAAAATTTTACTGCCGCTCGAAGAGCGGTACTACTGCCCAGCGAGAGGTAGTAAAAATTTACTACCGCTGGCCAAGCAGTACTACCGCGATGACCATGGTACTACCATGCCGCCAGGGCTAGGGGGGTATATTAGGGTAGGGGGCAGTGCTTTTCTGACAACCCGAGACCGATGCTCCACAAGATTCCCTTTTTTTAATTCCGTTCTCGTCGTGTGGTTCGTTTGTCTGTCGCATTCATCATTGCATCAGGCGCATCATCTTCATTGCATCGACACTGTGTTGCGCCAGTTTTCAAAACCTGCATTTGTTAGTAGTTGCTGGTTCTCTCTGTTTTCGTCATAGACCGTTTTGAGACCAACCACACACGCACGCGCCCGCGACACCGTTAAAAATATTATTTTTGAAAAGTGCATATAAAATATTCTCGGATTGGGTTAACTTGGCGTGCCGTCTTAATATAGTGTAGGTAGACCGCCTGCCAAATTTCGTCGCAATCAGAGTCTGTCTGATAGCCGAACGGTCGATCATAGCGACACCGTCTTCGGTTTATCATCGGAGGTTTTTGGTTTATAAAACTCAGTCACGACCACACAATTTTTCCCTCTCTTCCCCACCTAACCCCTCTAACACAACCACCTAACCCTAGGGCAAAACCAGAGCCGTCCAATCGAGATCGGAGGGTCCGAAAACACCCCAAATAGCAAACCCTAGCTACCCCGGCTATAAAAGGAAGGCTAACCCTTCCTAACTGACCAAACCCTAACTCTAGCCTCGTTTTTCGTGCCCCCCAACAACCAGCTGCCACTCCCACCTCCTCCTCTCTCCTCAGCCACGTGGGCTCGCCAGGACCAGATCGGGCCCGACCGAGCCCATCTCTTCTCCGTCGCGTGGAACCGAGCCCCGAGCACCGCGCAACGGCAGCTCCTCCCCAAGCCAGCAGCAGTATCCGAGGCCTCCCACAACTCCTTGCGCCAGCCGCTGTGGGCCACCGATCCGTTCCACGTGCCTCCTCCTAGATGCCCGCCAGCCACCGGAGCTATCCCGGAGCGCCGCCGCCGGCTGAGGCCCCGCCGAGCCGCTGCCTACCCGCATCATGCCCCACTGCTGCTCGGAACTCGCCGATGGCCCTGTCCGTCGTCGGGGATGGCACCCCCTCGCCCAGATCCGACGAATCTTCGCCCATTCTGGCCATCCCCGCCGGTCCTCGTCGCTGCCCGCCGGAGGTGCCCACCAACTCAGCCAAGTTCATCCTTTGCCGAAGGTAGGAGATGAGCTGGTCGAGCCCTGTTGACCGCCGCTCGAGTGCTGGCTTGGGCCATGCCTAGCGGTGCAACCAGGCCCAGCCCCGCGCTGTCTCCGGGGCCTAGATCCGCAGGCCTCGCGCGCCGCCAAGCGGCCCAGTGCCTGGCTGCGTCCCTCGGCCCACCTCAGCCTCTCCTCCAGCCGGCCTGAAGGCCCGAAGGTGAGCCTCCATTGAGCCCTCTATTTTGCGCATGTGCGTAGTATAACTGTATTGCGCCCATGTCCTGTTTTGGGCCAGATCTAGTTTCGGCCCGTTAGTGTTTTTGTAGTTTTGCGAATTTATTTAATTTTGGAACAGAGCATATTTTCAAACCCCGTAATTTCTATTCCGTGCGTCGGATCGCGACAAGTTAGATATGTAACTTAGCTATAATTTCACGGAGATTAATATTTTCCAACTCTCATGTATATTTAGAGTTGTTATGTGTGTTGTTTGCATCGGTTTGCGTGTCGACACGATAGAAACGGTTTAGGTTGTAGTTAATTAACCGTAGCTCCGTTGGAGGTGAACCATATATGTAAATGGACTAGAACGATGAGTAGAATCACATGAACCACTTGGTTTTTCCGTTCAACAAACATAAAATGTGATTAGGACAAATCTGGACAGAATTAAAATTTAACGCGCGGGGGCATTTCGGAGATGCTATATGTCATTTTCGGCCTCATTTAAAATGCATACATAGGTAGATTAATTTGAGCTTCACCCCTTGCCATGTTAACAACATTTAATATTGTCATGTAAATAAACGGGAGCGCACTAAATAATTAAATGTGCAGTTTCATCAATATGCAACTCATTGCATATTGAGCTTCACTTAATGTGTAGCGTTTGACTGTTGTGATTGTCATGCCATGCCTTGCATATTTGAAACTGATCATGCATCATATGTGTTGTGCATCATGTCGTGCATGTGCCTGGTGAATATTGTGTGTTGATTCTTGTTTCCGGTTTGCTTTGTCTCGATAGAGTTCCGCAAGTGTGTCGGAATGTGAGGATCCGTTCGACTACTTCGGTTCGTCTGCTTCACGCAGTCATTCTTCTTCCATGCAGGATCTCATGCAAGATGATCATTTCCCTAGATATCATTACTATCATTGCCATGCTAGTTGTATCATTTCTATTGTTATGTCTCGCTGCCTACCACCTGTTTAACATGCCTCCCAACATTGCCATGAAAACCTTCAACCTGTTCACAACCTAGCAAACCACTGTTTGGCTATGTTACTGCTTGCTTAACCATGCGTTAGAGTTGCTAGTTGCAGGTGCAGTTGCTTCCATGTGAAAACATGGGTTCCTTGTTATATCACCATATTAATTGTTATTTAAGTTAATACACCTATATACTTGGTAAAAGGTGGAAGGCTCGGCCTTTCTAGCCTGGTGTTTTATTCCACCTTTGCCGCCTTAGTTTTGGCTACCGGTGTTATGTTCCATAAATGAGCACTCCTAACATGCTTGGGGTTGTTATGGGGACCCCCTAGATTCTCGTTTTGGGATAAAGCTCGTCTGGCAAGGCCCAACATTGGTACTATATTTTCCCAACATAATAATTCTGTTAATACTGAAAAACATAGGGCGTCATGAACCCGAGGATTAATTCAACATAATACAGGGAGGGCCAGGGTTGATGGTGCCGGTCCAAAACAGAGCAGCTTATTAACGCTACCCGGGGCAACTCGCCGTTTGGTGTGGTAACCATAGCTCATCTGTCGTGTCCTGAGAATGAGATACGCGGATCCTATCGGGATGTCGACACATCGGGCGGCCTTGCTGGACTTGTTTTACCTTTCTAGAGCGTCTTGTGCGAGGGATTCCGAGGATGCTTTGGGTTATCTCGAGGTTGAGGTTTTCCAATAGGAACCCGAGGAGATCACATGTTTCCCTGGCCGAGGTCATTCCATCGTTGCGTGTGGTAGTTTCTGATGGACTAGTTGGAGAACCCGTGCAGGGTTAAATCTTTCGAAAAGCCATGCCCGTGGTTATGTGGCAATGTGAAAACTTTGTTTAACATCCGGTTCTAGATAACTTGGAGTTAACTTAATTAAAACTTGCCAACCGAGTGCAGAACCGTGACTGTCTCTTTCGTGAGCTCCTTCTCCGATCAAGGACACGGTGGGGTTATGTCTGACGTAAGTAGGTATTCAGGATCATTCATTTGATTAACAGTGTTCACGTCTGAGATGCGTAGATCATCCCCTTCTTTTATTCTTGTACTCGTAAGTTAGCCACCAAATAAATGCTTAGTCGCTTGGTGCAGCCTCACCACTTAACCATACCCCACCCATTAAGCTTTGCTAGTCTTGATCTACGCAGATTACTACAACACCAGTTCCAGGTACATGTAAAGAGTTACTTTGACGTGAGCGCGCTGATTGTGCTATTTGGAGTTTCTTCTTCTTCCTCTTCATCGATCTAGGATGGGGTCCAGTCCGACAGCCCGGGATAGCAAGGATGGACGTCGTTCTTTTATCGTCTGTTATCGTCCGTAGACGGTGTTGAGGAACGTAGCATGGGAAACAAAAAATTTCCTACGCACACGAAGACCTATCATGGTGATGATCATCTACGAGAGGAAGATCAGATCCACATACCCTTGTAGATCGCAAAGTGGAAGCATTAATAAACGCGGTCGATGTAGTGGTACGTCTTCACGATCCATCTCATGAACCGTCCCACGAACCGTCTCGTGATCCGTCCCGATCAAGTGCCGAACGGACGGCACCTCCGCGTTCCGCACACGTACAACTCGATGACGATCTCCACCTTCTTGATCCAGCAAGAGAGACGGGGATGTAGATGAGTTCCCCGGTAGCACAACATCGCTCCAGTGGTGGTGGTGATCTATTCCTGTAGGGTTCCGCCCGAGCTCCGCAGAAAACCGATCTAGAGGAAGAACTACAAAGTAGAGGTTTAGGGTTACACGTGGCAAAGTTGTGTCTCAAACAGCCCTAAATCTCTAGTATATATAGGAGGAGGGAGGGGCAGCCCTTGCGCCACAAGGGAGGAGCCCTTGGGTCGGCCGAAGTTGAGGAGGGAGGAGTCCTCCTCCAATCCCACTTGGATTAGGACTCCTTCCTTAATTCTCAACCACTTTTGGATTTTCCACTTTTTCCTCATGGGATTTCCTTGGATGACTTTGTCAGCCCATTATGCCTTATTGCGCATCCAATAAACCCACGTGGACCCCTTGGGGCGTGGTGGGCCCACCCAGTGGGCCCCCGGAACCCATTCGTCACTCCCGGTACAGTGTCGGTAATGCCCGAAAATCTTCCGGAATCCAAATACCAACTTCCTATATATCAATCTTTGTTTCCCGACCATTCTGGAACTCCTCGTGACGTCCGGGATCTCATACGGGATTCCGAACAAAACTTCAGTCACCAACACACATAACTCAACTATACCGAAACATCACCGAACCTTAAGTGTTCAGACCGTGCGGGTTCGAGAACTATGCAGACATGACCTGAGACACTCTCTGGTCAATAACCAATAGCGGGACCTGGATGTCCATATTGGCTCCCACATATTCTATGAAGATCTCTATCAGTTGAACCTTTATGTCAATGATTCAGTTAATCCCGTATGTTGTTCCCTTTGTCCTTCGGTATGTTACTTGCCCGGGATTTGATTGTCGGTATCTCCATACCTAGTTCAACCTCTTTACCGACAAGTCTCTTTACACGTTCTGTAATACAATATCCCGTAACTAACTCCTTATTCACATTGCTTGCAAGGCTTGTTGTGATGTTGTATTACCGAGTGGGCCCCGAGATACCCCTCCGCACACGAAGTGACAAATCCCAGTCTTGATCCATGCCAACCCAACAGGCACATTTGGAGATACGTGTAGAGCACCTTTATAGTCACCCAGTTATGTTGCAACGTTTGATAACCCACAAGGTATTCCTCCGGTGTCCGGGAGTTGCATGATCTCATGGTCATAGGAACAAATACATTGACATGCAGAAAACAGTAGCTACAAACTGACACGATCATACACTACGTTTATAGTTTGGGTCTTGTCCATCACATCATTCTCCTAATGATGCAATATCATTAGCAAGTGACAACACTTTCCTATGGCCAGGAAACCTTGACCATCTTTGATCAACGAGCTAGTCAACTAGAGGCTCACTAGGGACAATGTGTTGTCTACGTATCCACACATGTATTTGAGTTTCCAATCAATACAATTCTAGCATGGATAATAAAGGATTATCATGAACAAGGAAATATAATAATAACCAATTTACTATTGCCTCTACGGCATATTTCGAACAGTCTCCCACTTGCACTAGAGTCAATAATCTAGTTCACATCAGTGTGTGATTGTAGTGAATCTAACACCCATACAATTGTGGGGCTCGATCATGTCTTTCTTGTGAGAGAGGTTTTTAGTCAACGGATCTGAACCTTTCAGATCCGTGTGTGCTTTACAAATCTCTATGTCATCCTATAGATGCTTCTACTACGTGCCATTTGGAACTATTCCAAATGACTGCTCCACTATACGAATCCGGTTTACTACTCAGAGTTATTCGGATTAGTGTCAAATCTTGCATCGACGTATGCCTTTACGACGAACTCTTTAGTCACCTCCTTAATCGAGAAAAAAATCCTTAGTCCACTAGTTACTAAGGATAACTTTGACCGCTGTTTAGTGATTCAATCCTGGATCACTCTTTGTACCCTCGAAGCGATTAGCTAGTGGATGAGGATCCATATCACTAGATTTTCAGCAAGCGAAGATGCAAGCATATTGAAGGCACATGGCACACAAGCGAACAGAAAGCAAGCGAGAGAAAAGGGCGAACGAAAAAGGCAAAAGGTAAAAGAAAACGACAAAGGAGAAAGGCAAATGAAAATGGAAATGTGAAGTGGGGGAGAGGAAAACGAGAGGCAACTGGAAAAAAAGTAAATGCAGGAGATGAGTTTGTGAGACCTACTTGGATAGATCTCTCCTTCCCCGGCAACGGCGCCAGAAATACTTCTGCTACTGCAACAAAAGACCTTCCAACGGCGCCAGAAATAGGTGTGTTGACGGCACCAGGAATCCTTCTGCTACGGCTACGCCTTGAGGGACTTCCTAGGCAAATATGCAAAGGATTCCCCCCGTGGCCTTGGAGCCTTGCGTTGGTGTTCCCTCGAAGCGGAAAGGGTGATGTAGCGCAGCGGTGGTAAGTATTTCCCTCAGTTTGAGAACCAAGGTATCGATCCAGTGAAGGAGTATCACAAGAGCCTACACAAACACAAAAAGCTTGCTCCCAACGCTATGAAGGGGTTGTCAATCCCTTATAGATTGTTTGCCAAGTGAGAACTGAAAGCAACAAAGTAACAAAGCAAAGTAAAAGCGAAAGTGGAAACGATAGGTGTGAATAGACCAGGGGGGCGTAGTGTTTACTAGTGGCTTCTCTCATGAAAGCAAGTAGACGGTGGGTGAACAAATTACTGTCGAGCAATTGATAGAACCGCGCAAAGTCATGACGTCATCTATGGCAATGATTATATCTATAGGCATCACGTCCAAAACAAGTAGACCGATACTTTCTGCATCTACTACTATTACTCCACACGTCAACCGCTATCCAGCATGCATCTAGTGTATTAAGTCCAAAATAATAGAGTAACGCCTTAAGCAAGATGACATGATGTAGATGGACAATCTCATATCTACGACAGAGCCACCTTGTTACCCTTGATGGCAACTACACGATGTGTGCCTTGTTGCCCCTACAGTCACTAGGAAAGGTCACCACACGGTAAGAACCCAAAACCAAGCACTTCTCCCATTGCAAGAATCATAGATCTAGTTGGCCAAACAAAACCCAAGACTCGAAGAGACTTACAAGGATATCAAATCATGCAAATAAGAAATCAGCAAAGACTCAAATATATATCATAGATAATCTGAGCACAAATCCACAATTCATCGGATCTCGACAAACACACCGCCAAAGAAGATTACATCGGATAGATCTCCATGAAGATCATGGAGAACTTTGTATTGAAGATCCAAGAGAGAGAAGAAGCCATCTAGCTACTAACTACGGACCCGTAGGTCTGAAGTGAACTACTCATGAGTCATTCGAGGGGCGACGATGTTGATGTAGAAGACCTCCAACTCCAAAGTCCCCTCCGACAGGGCACCGGAAAGGGTCTCCAGATGAGATCTCACGGAAACGGAAGCTTGCGGGGGCGGAAAAGTATTTTCATGGATCCCTTGATTTTTTTTCTGTATTTTAGGGAATATATAGGCGAAAGATCTAGGTCACGGGGGCGCGAGGGAGGCCACAAGCCTGCCCACCGCCGCCCCCCTAGTGGCGGATGGGGGGCTTGTGGGATCCCTGTAGCCCTCCTGGCTTGGCCCACAAGCCCCCTGATCTTCTTTTGTCCGGGAAAAAATCATTTCGGGGATTTTATTCCGTTTCGACTCCTTCCAAAATCATATCTGAAAAGAGCCAAAAACACACAAAAAACAGGAACTGGCACTTGGCACTGAATTAATAAGTTAGTCCCAAAAAAGATATAAAAGGTACATAACACATCCAAAGATGACAAGATAACAACATGAAACCATCAAAAATTATAGCTACGTTTGGGACGTATCAAGCATCCCCAAGCTTAACTCCTGCTCGTCCTCGAGTAGGGAAGTGAGAAAGAATGAATTTTTGATGCTTTCATGCTACCTAGCATAGATATCCTTTGTAACTCCTCTTATGTGACGTGAATGTTCAGATCCATTAGATTCAAAACAATAGTTTGCTATTGTCGTGGAAACAATAATAATTCAAGCAAACTAGCAAGGTAATCATGAACTTCCAAAATAACAAGGCCAAAAGAAAGTTATCCCTACAAAAGCATATAGTGTGGCAATGCTCTATCATTATTGCACAACGAATTTAAATCATGCACAACCCCGGTATTGGCCAAGTAATTGTTTCACACCTTTACTTTCTCAAACCTTTTCAACTCTCACGCAATACATGAGCGTGAGCCATGGTTTTAGCACTATAGATGGTCTGGAGTGTGGTGGAGGTTGCAAGACAAAATAAGGAGAAGATGATCACATTAACTAGGCATATCAATGAGCTCTGGAGATGCTCATCAATAGATATCAATGTGAATGAGTAGGGATTTCCATACAAATGATGCACTAGAGCTAATAGTATGTGAAAGCTCTTAAAGAAAACTAGTGGGTGTGCATCCAACTTGCTTGCTCACGAAGACCTAAGGCAATTTTGAGGAAGCCTATCATTGGAATATACAAGCCAAGTTATATAATGAAAATTTCCCACTAGCTATATGGTGGTGACAAAACGAGAGACTCTCAATCATGAAGAACATGGTGCTTAATATGCACAAGTGTGGAAAAGTGGTAGCATTGTCCCTTCTCTCTTTTTCTCTCATTTTTTTGGTGGGCTCTTTGGCCTCTTTTTTTTATATATTTTTTATTTTGGTGGGCTTCTTTGGCCTCTTTTATTTCCTCACATGGGACAATGCTCCATCAATGATGATCATCACACTTTCAACTCAAAATTTAGAGCAACGATGACTCTATATGGAATGCCTTCGGTAGTGTACCATGGCAATGATCTAGCATGGCATAGACATTAATGGAAACATCATGCTAGCTATCTTATGATCATGCAATGGCAATGTAGACGTGATGGAACATGTCATGGTGGTAGTTGCATGGCAATATATCTCCGAATGACTTTGAAAAAGCCATAGTAGGTAGGTATGGTGGCTGTTTTGAGGAAGGCTAATGGTGGGTTTTGTGCACCGGCGAAAGTTGCACGACACTAAGAAGATAGTGATGGTGGAAGGTGAAAGTGCATCTAAACCATGGACTCAACATTAGTCATGAAGAACTCATATACTTGTTGCAAAAGTTTTATTAGTAATCAAAACAAAGCATTCAACGCATACTCCTAGGGGAAGGGTTGGTAGGTATAAACCATCGCGCGATCCCGACCGCCATGCAAAGGATGACAATCAATAGACTAATCATGCTCAGATTTCATCACATAGCGGTTCACCATACGTGCATGCTACGGGAATCACTAACTTCAACACAAGTATTTCTAGATCCACAACACCTTACTAATATAACTTCAATATTACCATAACCACAACTCAAAACTAATTGAGATGAATCAAACTTCTCTAACTATTCAATGCACGTGAAGGTGGAAGTTTTCGTATCCCTTTGGATAACTACCCCTTTTGAGACTACTTTCAAAGCATAGATCAACTACCTAGCCACGCACCGTTGCGCTCTAAAAGATATAAGTGAAGCACATAGAGCAAAAGTATCTAGCTCAAAAGATATAAGTGTATGGAGAATATGGACCATTTGGAGTTCGGCCGCTTCAAGAAAGCTCGTTTTACTCGAGGACAAATATGTGATTACGGGATTACGGGAATCGGTGATGTGATTGAGTCCAACTGTTACCATATTTGATGGATTCGGCGAAGCCACGATTTTGGGACCTCATTAGGGCTGATAGGGGTCACTACGAAGGTTCTAGAGGTGCCCAATAGCCCTTGGATCAAAGGGTTATCCATCGGAGGGCTAAGGATGATCGTCCCAGCTTATATAAGGAGAGGAAAACCCTGATTTCTCGACAGCCACCAAAAGCCACGAATTTTACCTCCCCATGGCCTCATCTCCATGGGGGAGGGCTCATCCACAACACCAAGAAGCCAAGGAGGAAAGGAGCTAAAGGGCGGTGCTCCCCCATGATGGTTGGACGGTGGAGGAGGCGCCCCCCGCGCCGCCGACGGTCGCCGACGCCGCCCTGCACCTCATGTGCAGCCCTTTCTCCATCCTCTCCGCCATGATGCCGCCTTGACCAACACCTCCATCATCATCTCCTCCATAGCTACAGCGGTCCACTCTCCCACAAACCTCTGTAATCCCCTATGTAAACATGGTGTTTGATGTTATAAATTATTTGCAAATGATCTATTGCATCTATGTCATGTTTGTGTAGTTCCCTTTTGTCATATGGTTGATTGTTGAATCTCCATGGATGGTTTGAGCTATATATTGAATTTGGTATAGTCCTATGGTGCCCATCATATGTTTATGCACGCATGGATCACATCATAGGGTTTGTAGTATGGGGAGAAAGCTAGAGGGTGGGCTGCTTGAGTGACAGAAACATGAGCCCCAATCTAGTGATCGAAGCATATGCAATAAAGAGGACCTTTTGATCTTAATGCTATGGTTGGGTATTTTTTACTTTAATATATCTTCTATTATTTATGAATGTTTGCTAGAGTTCCAATCATAAGTACTTGCAATCATTGTATAGTGAGAGCTTGTTTGCTTTGCCTCTTCCACATAAAAGAGGAATATCAACCTTGTGTTTGACTATTTGATCATGGACAAATCCATCAAAATTACCACCACTTTTGCACACTCATGGTACTGTTAGTTTATGGTTACTTAGTATATTTTATCTCTGCAGCACTAACATTTACTTTCTTGTATTTATTATCTTTCAAAGCTTTCTCTTGTACCCGCATTGTCACTCTAGTATTATTTCCTAGATATTGCAAAACGTTTAGTGTGCGTAGAGTTGTGTCAGTGGTTGATAGAACTTGAGAGAATATTTATCCCACCTTTAGCTCCTCGTTGGGTTCGACACTCTTACTTATCGAAAAGGCTACACACGATCCCCTATACTTGTGGGATATCAGCGATCTAGCCGATGGCGTCCCGGTTGCCCATGATTTGAGAAAGCGGAGCCGTGCTCACCACGGTGATGGTGTGTTCTTGGAAGTATTGCTTCAGATTCTTGGCGATGAAGTATATGCCATAGCACTTCTTCTGGTAGTGGGGCTAGTTCTACTTGGAGGTGGAAAGGACCTCACACAGATAGTAGACGGGACGCTGAACCGATAGCGCCCTGCCCTTATAAGGTCGTTCCACCACTAGAACGACGCTGACCACACGACTGGTTGCCGCGATGTATGCGACCATGGGTTCCTGTTCGGTTGGCGCGGCCAAGACGGGCGTGATGGAGAGGGCGCATTTGAGGTCGCAGAATGTTTCGTCCGCCTGGTCGGTTCATTTGAACTTGGTTGTCTTATTCATGAGCTGGTAAAGGAGCGTCGCCTTCTCGCCGAGCCGTCTGACGAACCAGCTGAGCAAGGCCAGGCAGCCGACGAACTTCTGAACGTTGGGGAGCTTTGTTGGCTTGTGCATGCGCTTGATGGCCTTGATCGTCTTCGGGTTGGCTTCGATGCCGCGTGCGGACACGAAGAAGCCTAGGAGCTGGCCGGCTGGCACGCTGAGTACGCACTTCTCCGGATTGAGCCGAACCTTGTATTCGTGCAGATTGGCGAAGGTGTCCCAGATATCGTCGAGGAGGCTGAAGTGCTTCTTGGAGTTTACGACAATGTTGTTGATGTACACATGCACATTCCTCCCAATTTGGGATACGAGGCACTTCTGCATTTAGCACTAGAAGGTGGCGTGTGCGTTCTTCAAGCCGAATGACATAGTGGCATAGCAGTAGGCTCCGAATGAGGTGATGAAGGAGGTCTTCAACCGGTCGACCAGGTCCAGCTTGATCTGGTGGCAGCCGGAATAGGATTCCACGAAGGACAACAAATCGCAGTCGGGCGTGGAGTCGATCGCTTGATCGATCTGGGGCAGGGCGAAAGGGTCCTTTGGAGATGCATTTTTCAGGCTGGTGTAGTCGATACACATGCGGAAGGTCTTGTTCTTCTTCAGCACTAGGACCGGGTTGGCCACCCAGTCCGGGTGGAAAACTTCCATGACGAAGCCAGTTGCGAGCATCAAGGCGATCTCTTCTCCTATAGTACGACGCTTCTCCTCAGAGAAACGACACATGGGTTTCTTGACCGGCTTTGCATCTGGCCATACATGAAGCTTGTGCTCAGCGTACTTCCTCGGAACACCCGATATGTCCTTGCTCGACCATGCAAATATGTCTCGATTCTCACGGAGGAATTCGACGAGCTCGCCTTCCTATTTGCTGCTGAGGGTGACGCCGATGGTGATGCACTGCTTCGGGTTAGACGGGTCGAGTGGCACCTGCTTGGTGTCCTTAGATGGCTGGAACTTCACCTCGTTGGTGGGCTGGGACAGGGGAGCTGACACGGTCGGCTCCTCGTTGGCTTGGCCACGAGCCGGTTGAGCTAGCATTTCTCTTCCGTGATCACCAGCGCTTGTGCTAGTCAGATGCTATCGCGCGCACACTCGATCGACTTCTTGTAGTCGCCGGCTACAATGATGATGCCCTTGACACCCAACATCTTCATCTTGAGGTAGGTGTAGTGGGGGATCGCCATTAACTTAGCGGGCATCAGCCTTCCCAGGAGCGCATGGTAGGGCCTGTCAAGGTCGACCACCTCAAACCATACTCGCTCATGGAGAAAGTGGGTCTTGTCATCGAAAAGGATGTCGAGCTGGATTTTGCTGATGGGAGAGCAGGATTGCCCCGACATGATGCCGTGGAAAATTGTCCCAGTCAGGTGCATGTCTTTTTCCCTGAGCCCTAGCTTGAGGAGCCTGGCGCGGTAGAGGATGTTGATGATGCTGCCGCCGTCGACCAGTACTCACGAGAACCGACACGTGAGCCTCTTGGAGGCGATGGTGGAGTCAAGGACGAGGGCGTAGGTGCCAGGGTTTGGCATCACAACCGAGTGGTCCACCCGGCTCCAGGTGACCGGTTTCTCACACCAATGCATATAGTGGCCGGGGGACCGAGGGCATGGTGGTGTTCACCTCCTGCTCGCGCTTACGCTGACTATGCTTCTCGCGGCCTTCATTGGTGAAGAGTTGTGCTGGTATGGGAACTGGTTGGGGAGGCGGCCGTTGTTAGGGGGAGCTGGATCCCGAACCGACACATGAGCCGGAACCTTAGGAGCCGAAGGTGGGAGAAATTGCACTGCCGGAGCGTGTGCGTAGCGGGCTTCGCCAGTGAGTGCATCTTGCAGGGTGCGTGGAGAATCTTCTCGAAGGTGAGCTTAGGCTGCCACGTGTCCTTGCTGGCTCGCTGGCACTGGCTGGCAGCCTGGGCAGCGAACTGCTTTTCCTCGGTGGTGGCGACCTGCTTACTTCCGTACCGGGGATCCAGCTGGTCTCTCTTCCGCTTGCTGTTGTGTTGTCCATGGCTTTCAACAGCCGATCATGGGGTAACTGGCGGGGGGATGGCCTTGCCGGTTGGAGTTACCTTGATCCGCATCATGGAGTCGGTCGTGGCAAACTTGTCAGCCTTGGCCATGAGCTCTGCCAGGGTGGCCCGCTCCGAGCACATGAGCTTGTGCTTGAGGAGGGTGCTATATCGGCAGCCCTTGATGAAGTTTTGGATGGCGTGCACCTCGTGCACCACTTCGGAGGAGTTGTGCATCTTGGTACAGTGTGTGAGGTAGTCGTGGAGGGGCCCTACCGCCATCTGGTAGCACACGGCGAGCTCATGGGGACGACCGGGGCGCTTGTAGGTGCCGGTGAAGTTGCGAACGAACGCCTCCTCAAAGCCCACCCAAGCGTTGATGCTGCCGGTCGACAGGCTGTTGAGCCAAGTCCGGGCCGAGCCGACCAACATGAGGGGCATGTAGTGCACCGGAACGCGCTTGTTTCCCCTGGCGATGTTGACTGCTATGGTTTAGTTGATCAACAAATCTTCTGGCTTGGGTGCACCGTTGTACGTTGGAGTGTCATGGGGAAGCGTGAAGCCGGTTGGGAATAGCTCTTCACAAATTTGGGGGCCGAAGCACGCCGGACCGATTGGGCCCTGCTCCTCAAAAAGGAAGGATTGTGCCACCCGGTCGAGACAAAGGCGGCCTTCGTTCTCGCTTCAGGGAATGCGCGGACCGAGCCGGGCCATGAACTAGGCCCAGACATATGGAGCCGTTGAGCTATCCTGCTCCTACCGTGGAGGAGGGGTGCAGGCGCGAGCCGACCGACCATCTCCTTCGCGCACATCGTTGCGTGGGCTGAGACTGACGACTGCTCATTCCCTCGTTGGGAACACCTGTCGCGACTCCCGTCGGTGCGCCGCCCAGAGCCGCGGGGGGAGGAAGAGTGTTGGGCGTGCTGGCGGCTGTTGGCAGCCCGCTGGTCCTCGTCCTCGAGGTGAGGAGACTCGGAGCCAGCATGGGCTGTGTTGAGGCGAGCCTGCTGCAAGTTGATGGCGGTGATGAGGTCTGGAATGTGCTTCTCATGTTGCGCGCCCTCCTCGCCCTCCATGGTGGCCAAATCCTCATTGGCCACTTGGGGTGGCCCTCATGTTGGTCGCGGGGGTGTCGTAGGTGGGCAGCCTGCCACCTAGGATTTCAGCGACTACGTGGCTGTGGCTAGGAACCTCACCGTGCCTGCTGGGCTCGTCACCAATCGGGGTGAGACTATAGGTGGATTTGTACTCGCACTACACGGACTCCATCCAGAACCGGGTGATCATGGGGGAAGTGGCCTACGCGTGCAGCTACTTGCGGGACGTCTCCAGCTCGGCCGTGACTGGTGCCGGGTTGGCCGTTGTCGCGATGGGGCTACTCAGCTCGTGAAGAGTGGAGCAGAGAGGTCGAAGGGACCAGGACGAGCCGTGGTGGCGGTCGCGTGTGCCTCGTCCCTGGCGTGACACAGCGGCATCCGCATCCACCTACTCCCTAGCGCGAACGGAGGTCGTGGAAGAGCCGGTGGCCATTACCTCCGCAAGGATGCAGACGTCGTTGACGCTGTTCGAGACGGTTGCCCCCGTGAACAATGGCGGGTCAAAGCAGTCGAGTACCTCGCTGGGGTACTTGTTGAATGTCGACACGTCGTCGAGCGCCAACTTGCTGAAGAGCATGCAGAGGTCGTCGACGTTGAACGAGGCATGACCATGACACGGCTCGTTGGAGCAACCGGTGGTGACCCTACGAAGAAGGTGGACTCCATGTTCAGCACCGCGGAAGCTTCCGCGAGGGCGAGCTCCACACGCGTGCTGATCAGTCTAGTTGCGATGCACCTGACGAGGTTGGTGAGGGGTCCCACCTGGAGCATGAATCCGGTCGGCGTCGCAGACGGCCCCATGGTGGGCACCAACTGTGATCATTTTTTCCTGACAGATTCCATGAGGTGGCTAATCGAGAGTGGTTGGGGCCGTAGGAAGCCGACGGGCTCCAGAAATTGGATCCGGGACAAACGGTGCGTGACACACGATGTACCCAGGTTCGGGACCCTCTAGGGGAGGTAACACCCCTAGTCCTACGGGTTTGGTTGATGAACCGGATGGGGGTTACAAGGGTGCTCCTTGAAGTGAGTGACGGAGGAGGAAGAAGAAGTTGGTGGCCTTCTCTACCTCTCTTGTATTGGTGTGTGCGTGTGCGATCGGCCGACCCCTTGCATGGGGTGGTACCAAGGGGTTTTATAGGCCAACGTCATGGCTTACATTAAGCATAAATGGTACCGGGAGGACCCGGCTGGCAGCCTGTCTAGCCGGCTAGGGGGTGCACCGGTTGAGGAGTCTTGTGGCATGTAGGGCCTGCGAACTGCAGGGTCCCATCGGGAGCCAGGGCCAGTCGGACAGTCGCCCCTATTGGTGCGTGCTCGTCATGCAGCAGCATGGGCCGCACTGTGCGGCATCGTCTTGTGGCAGCCGACTGCAGTTAGCGGTACAACGGTCTAGACTGTAGCCCCGTCGGGGCAGGCAATGGAGTGGACGGGGGCGTGCCGTCACTGTGCCGCCTCGATTGGTCGCAGTCGGCGTCAGTTAGTGGTACGCACACCTCCACTGTAGCCACGCGCGGTCATGTCAGCGGTACGTGGGCCGCAGTAGCCATGCCTTTGATGATGCGTCCCTGACGCGCCTGTCAGGGCGATGTGACTAGGGTTGACCCGCCGGGTGGCGGGTCGTGGCCGAGCCGGATGGCGGGTGGCTATGCCCCGAGCCAGCCCGACTGTGTAGCTGACCTAAAGTAGCTGGCCTCCTATGGAGAAGTGTTCGCCCCGCCTCATTTTTGATAGAAGATAAGGGAAGTGACCGAATTGGCCTTCCCCGAGGTTATCCCCCGTCAGATATCTCTGTGGGTGTAAGCTTATCCAGTTCAAGTCTTTTATAAAGGGAGAAATGCTTAACACTAACACCCGCTCCTAAGTCACATAAAGCAGTTTTAACATAATTTCTTTTAATAGATCAAGGTATTGTGGGTATACCCAGATCTCCCAATTTCTTAGGTATTCAACCATCAAAGGAGTAATTAGCAAGCATAGTAGCAATTTTGGTTTCAGATATCTTTCTTTTATTGGTAATAATATCCTTCATGTAGTTAGCATTCAGAGGCATTTTCAATATATCACTCAAGCAAGTGCGCAAAACGACAGGTCTAATCATTTCAGCAAAGCATTCAAAACCTTCATCATCCCTACTTTTAGAAGACTTTTGAGTGAATGGCATGGGTTTTTTGAACACATGAATCACTTACCATACCCTGATTTCTAGCAACAAAGTCGCTCTTATCATAACGTTTATTTTTAGGAGGTGGGTTATCAAGATCCTGAATAGGTTCTATCTCAACATCATTATTGTGTTCCTTATTACTACCCCGTGGATCTTCTACATGAACATCATCATTCTCATTATCATTATCATTAAGTTCATGTTCACTACCAGATGTGTCTCAGCGTCAGAAATAGAAACATCATTATGAATTTTTTTTGTGTAAGACAGTAGGAAAGGCTCCTACTACATGTAATTATAAACAAACAGACAATATTACATGTACATAGGGTGTGATGAGCAAGTGGTGAGGGTGGAGGGGGGTGGTGGGGGGAGGGTTTTTACAACCCTAGGGAGGGATCAACACAGATGCAACAATGTCTTCCACTAGCTGTGCCTTGCTAGCTGGCGCCCTAAATCTAAGGTTGGAGAAATCTCCTACAAACCTACGTCTCCAAGAGTCCAGGGAAGGTGTCACATTCTCAAAGCATTTATTGTTTCTTTCTTTCCACAGGCTCCAAGTCGCTACGAGGAAGATCTCCATGAACATCTTTCGGGGATGTGCCGTCTTATGATGTTGCAACACCTCGAGTCTGTGATCGCATGCAGTCCACCAAATCCCCAGCAGCTCCCAACAACGTTGGCTAAATCCGCATCAAAAGAAGAGATGCTCAAGCGTTTCCTCCACACGACGACCACACAGTAGACAGTCCAACGTGGATCCGGTGTTATAGTGTCTTCTTTTGAGCATATTCCTCGTGTTAAGCCTATCCATCAACAGGAACCAACCAAACACCTTTATCTTCGACATGCACTTTGATTTCCATAGCCAGCCGAACACTGCATGAGCAGTGATCCCCTTGAGATAGAATCTGCGGTATTCCAACGTTTTGAAGGCATCGGCTCCCGAGACGCATGTCCACCTATCTCCATTGGGGTTGAGCACACTCTCACTTATTTCCTCCTGTACCAGCTTGACTTCATCGTGAGCTTGCACCGAAAGCGGCAATGAGAACATCTCCTGCAGTGATTGCACGCTCAGGAAGTTTTGAACCGAGACATCTTCAGAGCTAGCGAAGGAGAACACCATAGGGAATTTGTCTTCATATATGGCATTGTTCCAGTCATCTTTCCAAAACAGCGCGGATCGGCCGTTGTTAACCTGCACCTTGGTCACTCCCCTAAGAAGGGGCATGAGTTTAATCATCTCCCGCCACCAGAAATATCCACACTTCCCTCGTACATGCGGCACCACATCAGCATAGTATGTGCTCCAGATGAGCGAGACCCAGGGGACATCATGTCGGTTATGGAACTTGTGTAGCATTTTCAGAAGCATGGCATCATTTTGCAGTCTGAGGCTCAGAACCCCCAGACCACCATTATCCTTGGGTTTACATACCGCATCCTAGGCTGCAAGCGCATTGCTTTTAACTCCATCGGTCATCTTCTTCCTCCACAGACACCTCCTCTGAATCTTATCGATTTGTTCCACGATCGTCGGTGGGATCCAAAGAGTCCCCATCGAGAAAATGAGTAATGATGTGATGAGGGAGTTCATCAGCGCCAATTTGCCCGTGTACGTCATCATTGACATGGCCGCCGTTATCTTCCTCTCCGCCTTACAGACCCAACAGAGTCATATCCAAAACCATGGGTTTGGATGTGCCCAGCGGCAGCCCTAAGTACGTAAATGGCATGGTGGCCCTCGTGCACCCAAAAATTGTCGTGATGGTGTCGCTTTCGTCGGGGGACAAGTTGATGGGAACCAGTGTTGACTTTTGGTAGTTGATCTTTAGCCCGATGGTCGTAGCATAATCATCTAGTATACCCTTCATCCTAGCAGCTTGGATAGGGCAAGCTGGCATCACAATGATCGTATCGTAGGCGTATTGTATCTCCGGGAAATCCTCAGAACCTCTTGGATCGATGGGATGCGCAAGATCTCCGTCAACCAGCGCTTTGTTGATCACAGTTTGGAGGAGGTCCGCAGCTAGAACAAATATCAGTGGGGAGAGGGGGTCTCCTTGTCTGACGCCACATCTACATGGGAACTGCCGACCAGGGATTCCATTTAACAGCACCGATGATTTCCCTGAGGAGAAAATGCATTGGATCCAACTAATCGATCTCGAGTTAAAGCCCATATGTTGCATGATTTCAACCATCGCCGAGTGTTCAACCGTGTCAAACGATTTGGCGAAGTCAAGCTTAAGGAGCACCATCTTCTTCCGAGACACCTGGCACTGATGAATATATTCGAATCCCCAGGCCATACAGTCGTGGATCGATCTACCCCGGAGGAAACCATATTGGTTTCGGTGCACAATCCACAGGATGATCTTCTGAAGTCTTTGGGCGAGGATCTTAGTAATCATCTTAAGGCAACAGTTAAGTAGCGTGATCGATCGGTAATCGTTTACTATTTTAGGCGAGGTCGTCTTCGGGATCTGTATAATATAGCCAAAGTTAAGGGATTCTAGGTTAAGCGAGCCCTTGTGAAATTCATCGCAGAGCCCATAAAAATCATGTTTGATGATTGACCAGCAGGCCTTCAGAAACACGCCATTAAACCCATCTGGTCCTGGTGCTCGATCCGCCGGCATTTGTTTGACAACTTCATCGATTTCCGATCATTCAAAAGGAGCGGTGAGTGCATCGAAGTCTATGCCTGTTCTCAACAGCGATGTGAGATCAAATCGTATGTCGGGTGATCTGGGAGTACCCATTCCGTCTCTGTATGTGTCAAAGAGGACAACCTCTTTGTCCTCGTGCTTCTCAACTACAGTGCCATCCATAGTTTTCAGCGTAGTCACACAATTATGACGATATCGCTCGGTCGCCATTGTTTGGAAGAATTTGGTGTTCTCATCCCCGAATTTGATCCATCGAACCGTGCATCTTTTACTCGAGTAATCCTTCTGATATTGCAACAGTCTGATGACGTGTGATTTGAGTATAGACCTAAAGTTGTTCTCCGGAGTTGTGAGAGATCTTTTGTCCTCGAGCGCATCAATCTCCAGTAGGGCTTTGTTGGTGTTGTCAATGGCGATAGAGAGACGGGAGATGTTCTTGCTCCAACATTTCAAAGCTAATCTTACCGCCTTCATTTTTTGACAAATGGCCGAAGCTGCATTTCCATCTTTGCCGTATCTAATCGGTTTAGACCATGCTGATGAGACCGTGTCCATGAAACCTAGGTGTGCAATCCAGTAAGTTTCAAACTGAAAGCTTTTATTTTTAGGAATGTTCGTCTGTATTACAACAGAGCAAGGAATATGATCCAAGACAAGCCTTGCTAGAGGGTGCACCAGAGTGTTGGGGAAAGACAGTGACCAGTTCAGAGAGGTGAAAAACCAGTCCAGTTGTACTAAGAGCGGGTCTTGTTGCATATTAGACCAGGTGTAGGTTCTACCTTTGATTGGAAGTTTCGTAAGCGCTTGTTCACCGATGAACTCATTGAACGTGAACATGTCTTGCATGTCTCCTCCCGGTCGGTTTCGGTTCGCTAGGTCTTTCATAGAGTTGAAATCCCCAAGTATCAACCAGTCTTCTGATGCCGGGATGTTTAGGTCAAACAACCAATTTGTAAATAGAGCTTGTTGTTCTCCCTGTCAGGGACCATAGATATTCATCAGCTTCCATTGATGAGCTGATTGATTTGATTTAAATTGAATTCCAAGAGCAAAATCTTCCTCTACGAACACAACGCCTGTGAATACAGTACTGCTCTAGATCGTGACAAGACCTCCTGAGGCTCCCCTAGACGGGATATAAGCAAATCTATCAAAGCATTTAGGGCACAAAGATTTCAGATTACCATCATCAAACATTTGCATCTTAGTTTCTTGTAAACAGATAACCGCGCATCCACTGTCACGGATCGCACTTGAGAGAGCTAAATGTTTTACGGGCGAGTTAAGACCACGGATGTTCCAACATAGCACACTCCAATGTTGCAGAAGCACCATAAGGAAATATAAAAAGCTACAACTTATAATTAATTCAGACGTGATCTGCTGCCGCTCCTGATGCTTCCTTGAGCAGTTTACTAGCAGTGAGCTCGGCTTCACGAATGGCGCAGAGGTGAGTCCCGATGGCCTGCATGGTGCTAATGGCGGTAGGAGGGGGTACATCCATCTCCAGAGCTCCGATATCCTCCTGAATTTAGATGTGGGGCATCACTCTGGGCTTGACCTTCAACTTACTGATACGCCCATCAGCCATGGGAGGCACTTTGAATCCATCATATTTATTCGAACGAGAGCTGCGACGCAGGTTGGTAGTGTCAACATGAATTGTCATTTTTCCCTTCTCCTTTGGGGGAGGATCCTCTTACCTCTGAGCCCCACCGAAACAAGCATATCGGATTGGATCTCCTCCTCCCCATCATCAGAACCTCTTGTAGTGACCAGCCCAGAGCTGCTATAGTGTGGAGCTACTATCAACTAGTTAAGGTTGATCTCTGTTTCCACTGACAACATGGGATGATCAGGGGAAGAATCCTCGAGCACAACAGCAGCAACAGGTCTAGTGGCAGATAGGGTGGAGCTAGTGCTATTGAGGATCAAATCCTCTTCTCCAATAGTGATTGAGACTCCCATTTGTACACACTCATGTTTGAAGCCATAATCATTGGACCAAGGTCCCCTAGATGCCATAAGAGGTTTAATGGTTCTGAAGATGTAGTCATTAAGCTGTTGCCTGGGAGCTGGGTCTGTCAATAGCAGTGTGAGAATGGATTCCCCCTGTTCAGAGAGCCCAAAACAGATTCCTCCATTTTGTATATCTATAGAGATCCTCAGAGAGTCCTCAGAAGGTTGCTGCTGTGTAGTTTGGGGGTGCACCATTGTTAGTGACATAGGGCCAGCCGAAAGATCAGAACTACCTAAGCTATCAGAGACTGTTAGAGCATCATTCCATCCTTGGGAGGCATTGTCTGTGATATTGTTATCAGGAACCAAACCATCCTGGACTTGAAGGCCCTGTGCAGCAAGCCATGCCTGGAAGTTAAAGAGATATGGTGGTAGTGGAGGTGCCTGAGGAGGTTGGATTGGACACACACCCCAACCTTCATTCTGAGCGTGCTGATTGGGTGCATCATTAGCAGGAGGGACTGCATTGGGAGGGGCAACATTTTGAGCAAGCCAGTTATGAACCTGCTGCTGGTACAACTGCTCAGTAGTGAGATCAGGTCCAAATTGTGGGTGAGGGTTACCATCAGGGGGAGGGTGTTCTTCTCCAGCAGGTGGAACTTCTGGTAGTAAACTATCCCAATCATTACTTCTCAGAATGGTAATTTGAACTGTCCAACAATCCTTAGCCCCTCCCAACTGCCAGACAACAAAGCTCTTGGGTATTAACCGAATATTAAGAACCCTAACTTTGAGCAGAATGAATCTTCTATCTTGACGTGGGTTGTACCAGGAAATAAGAGAGCCAAAGCCGCCTAAAGACTTGTTGATGTAATACTCAGTTTGATAATCATAGGGAAAGCCAAAATACATAATCCAAACTTCAGGCCCGAAGGTGGTACTACGGCGGTTCAGAGCTTCATTGTGTGGAACAAAAGTGATAAGCAGATCCTCATCTTCTAGTTCTAAAGGAGTAGCAATGGCAGTATACCACATAAAAGAGTCCGTAAAGCCAAAAATCCCAATGCCCACAGGATGATCAGAGGATTCAGTAGGGAAGATCTGAGCTTCATGTAACAGACCTTCAATCTAGGTGCGGATAGCCGCATGACGATGCAGGGGGACGTAGTGGCTTGCCTCCGTGATGGCCAGGAAGTGGTGGTTGATAGGTGGGATCGTACCTACCACCATGCCACTCCTCACCATTCTATCAATCGACCCAGGTTCGACGGCGAAGTCCGGTCGCAGGAACGGCACCGGGTTCAAAGGGTAGTTGGCCATGGAGAGTGGAGGGGGTGAGACTGGAGGTAGCAGAGGTGGCAGGAATGGGCGTGAAGGAGGTGGTACCAATGGCGGGGGTGATGGAAGCGAAAGTGATGGATGTGACAAGATGGGGGGTTGCTCTGCACGGGAAGGAGGAGAATGCAAAGCGTGGGGGGCAGAATCGGGATATTTGGGCACCCAAATCCAATTAGTATCTCTATCTTTCTTGTGACGGGCTCGTGGCGCGTGCCCGTAGGCCCCACACCACTTGCATCTAATGGTTCTGCGTCTCACACCCTCTTTGGAAACCATACGAGAAACGACAGCCTTGGCTTGATTGAAATTGGGGAGATTAGCCTCCAAAATTGAAGGTGATCCTGTCGATGACGTAAGCTTTAAAACCGATGGGCAAGAGATCGCCTTATAATCTGGAGCCGGGCAATAAATGCAAATTAGGCGCGAGATTCTCATCAGGTTTCTCAACAACGGGTTCACTATGGGCATGCAAACTACTATCATTTTTCTTTTTCTTTTTCTTCTTAATGGGACTAGGAGTATCACGATTAATTCTCTCGGAATCCTGTTCTATTGTTTTCGGATGACCTTTAGGATAAAGGGGTTCCTGAGTCATTCTACTTCCACTAGTCATTACTCTAACATCATGATCATTAATATTATTCATCTCAGGAAGCAAATCATTTTGTGACTTAGCTACTTGATCTAGTTGGGTATGAGCCATAGATGCATGTTTACCTAGACCTTTCACATCATTAGCAATTCTAAACATCAAGTCACTAAAGGGTTCTATCATCATCACATTATTATTCAATTGATCCTTAACATAGTTATTGAACTATTTTGTTTAACAATTTAGTTATCAAATTCATACATGCATTAATCAGGGGTTTTAGCAGAAGGTATATCATTCTCAATAAAGGAACACAAAGAATTTACCTATACTACCTATGTCGGGGTATGAAGTCCATGTATTTATTCAATCGGTGGTAATTTCTTGACATCCTCAATTTTAACACCTTTCTCCTTTATAGATCTTTTTTGCTTCTTGCATATCTTTAGGGCTGAGGAATAGAATACCTTTCTTCTTTTGAATAGGTTTCGGTGGTGGTTGAGGGAGTGTCCAACATCGACATTTTGGAATATATTGTTTAGTAACACTTCGGCTAGTACAATAGTTCTTTCCCTGAAAACATAACAAGCAGAACTATCTAGGAAATCCCTAGAAGCATCAGTTAGTCCATTATAAAAGATACCAAGAATTTCATTGTTCTCAAGAGGACAATCAGGCAAAGATCTAAGTAGCTGGAGAAACCTACCCCAAGCTTGAGGGTGATTCTCTTCTTCAATTTGCAAAAAGTTAAATATTTCGTGTAAAGCAGCTTGTTTCTTATGAACAAGAAAATATTTTTCAGAGAAGTAATAAATCATATCCTAGGTACTACGAATACAACCAGGAACAAGAGAAAGAAACCATTCCTTGGACCCGCCTTTCAACGAGAAAGGAAAAAAGATTAAGGATATAATAGTAGCATATCTTTTCATCATTGGTGAACAAAGCAGCAATATCATTCAGTTTCATAAGGTGTTCAACCATAGTTTTATTTTCATAACCATGAAAAGGATCAGACTCTATTATAGGAATTGATTCAGGATCTGTAGCAAATTCATAGTCCTTATCAGTGACAATTATATGAGAAGTAGCAAATTTAGGATCATGTTTCATTTGCACCATCATACATTTTTACTTTAGTTTGCATAGTAACTTTTTCAACTCATCTCTATCTTTGCAAGAAAGAAAGTCTCTAGCTTCCTCACCACCCATAACATAACCTTCAGGTACACAAGGTAATTAATTTCTATTAGGAGGATGGGGTGTAACATGTCATTCAAAATCTTCATGAGTTTCATCGTTTTCAAGTTCGCTAGCTCTAGCAATATGAGCATCAACTAATTCACTCAGTGGTACCGTTTCAGTTTCAACATATGTAGAAATAGTATCATGATTAATTTCAGAAGTAGCATTATCAGGTTCATGCGACATATTAGGAAGATCAACAGGTGGTGGTGTAATAAGCTGATTTAAAGCAGTAGGTTAAGCAAAAGCAGAGCTAGATGACAGTTCCTTACCTCCTCTAGTGCGAGATGGGATGATCTTAGTTCGATTATCTTTCAGATTCTTCATAGTGGTAATTGGATATCGTCAAGTCAACACAATAAATAAAGCTATTCTCCCAAGCAACGGCGCGAGAATAAGGTCTTGATAACCCACAACTATAGGAGATCGTGATAGTCTTCATGGGTAGTATTGCACGCTAATTTATTGATTCGACATAAGGGGAGCCAAAGAATATTTTTTGGTCATTGCAGTTCAGTTGTCAGTTCATCCACACCTAGGATATCTTTCTATAGTAAGGATTTAGTAGCATAGAAAATGGTAGTAGTAAAAGTAACAGTGCTAGCACCAACTTTGGTAACAATAGTATTAATAAGAATTGAATAGCAGGTGTGAATGTAGCAGAAATAGTAGTAACTTAGCAAGATTCATTTCATGTAAAGCTTAGGCACGTGGATTGGTGACATATAATGATTTAGATGACATTGATCATGTTACAGTTACACACTAGGGAGACAAAGAACTAGCTCCAATTCATCAATATAATGTAGGCATGTATGCCATATATAGTCATACTTGCTTGTGACAAGAACTTGCATTACATCTTTTGTCCTACCCTTCCATGGCATCGGGGTCCTACTGGAATCTAGGGGATATTAAGGCCTTCTCTTAATAGAGAGCCGGAACAAAAGCATTAACACACGTTGAATACATGAACTCCTCAAACTACGACAATCACCAGAAAGAATCCCAATTATTGTCACTTTGGGTATGCGGATCAAGACACGTAATAGGTAACTACAAGTTGCAAGCTAGGATCCAAATCAATCTCATATTCATGAAAGCATAATAGGTTTAGATTTGTAATCATGGCACTCGGGCCCTAGTGACAAGCATTAAGCATTGCATAGTCGTATTAACATCAATCTCAGAACATAGTGGATACTAGGGATCAAGCCCTATCAAACGTAACTCATTACATGATAAATCTCATCCAATCCCACCACCGTCCAACAATCCTACAAGGGAATTACTCATTCTCGGTGGTGAGCATCATGGCAGTGTTGATGAATAAGGTTTTGTGATGACAACGACGACGAATCCCCCTTCCTGAAGCCCCAAACGGAGTCCAGATCATCCCTTTGGAGGAAGAAGAGGAGGTGGAGGCGGCTCCGTCTCGTGAAACGCGATGAAAACTTCTCCTTTATTTTTCTCCAAAGATGTGATTCTATAGGACTCGAATTATGGTCTGAGGAGCCACATGGGCCCCAGAAGCCATCACGGCATGACGGGGGGCTGTTGGCTTGTGGCCCCCTGGTAGCATTTATTTGGTAGGCCTTCGCTCCATATATAATTCCTTATAATTGCTAGAAATAATTCATTTTTTTGTCCAATTCCGAGAACTTTTATTTCTGCACAAAAATAACAGCAAGGTAGTTATGCTGAAAACATCGTCGACCCCGGTTAGTTTCATTCTAATCATACAAATTAGAGGTCAAAACCAGAGAAAAAGTGTTTGGAACAGTAGATATATTGGAGACGTATCAAACCATGCCCACGACGCGATACTCCAGACTCATGCATGTTAGCCTCGTGACATTGACAGCGGCACCCTGAAGGCCGCAAGACATGCACATGAGTGGAGATGGAGGAGAGAAGGGCCTCGCGGGGTGGTCTTAGTTGAGGGCGATGAAGTCGACGCACATGCGCCTACGGCGGCGTGGCCTATAGATAGGAGCGGTGTTGGAGATCCACAAGGGGTGGGGAGCTTCACTAGTGATTCCTACATCCTAGAGCTTGCCGACTTCCTTCTTCTTGGGTACCTAATGCCCTTCCTTGTGCTTGACGGGCCATCCGCTTGGCACGCGGTTGAGTGGTGCTTGATCACCTCCCTCGGCAGGCCGGACATGCTTGATGTTGTCTGATACGACGTATGAGAACCCGCCCGGAGGGAAGTGACAAGTGTGCCTTCCTAGTTGGGGGAGGCGATGAGGGAAGGGCATGCCTCGACTCATCCAATGATGCCCTCTTGGACTGGGCCCGCTCCTGAAAGAGCAGTTGCTTCTTCTTCAAGAGATCCTCCTCGGCAAGGCTCAGGGTGTGTTAGTCAGCAGGGTACACAATAGTGGCAGCCTTGTAAGCATGCTCGAGGGTGTGCACCCCATCCTGCTCACTGCGGCGGATGGTGACGGTGCCACCACAATCGGGCATCTTGACGAAGCCATAGGTGTGGTGAGTCATGGACATGAACTTGGAGAGCGCCTGGTAGCCCAAAATGGCGTTGTAGGGCAGATCGATGTGAGGCACGTCGATGTCATTGAACTCCGTGTGGTAGTTTCTCCGAGTGCTGAAGGTGTTGAGGAGGCGCACCCGTCCCGCCGAGATCGTGGAGCCGTCGGTGACAACCGAGAAGGGCCTGGTGGGCATCGGGCACTCGTAGGGCATTTGAAGCATCTCGAAGGTCTCCACAAAGAGTACTTTAAGTCCTGCCCCTTCGTCGATGATTGTCTTGGTGATGGCCACGTTGCTGATGGCGATAGTGTAGAGTAGGGGGATGACACCCACGACCTTCATGGACTTGGGGTGGTCGCTGGCATCGAAGGCGATGGGGAGCTCAGACGACTCGAGGCATTTGACGGACTCGAGTGTCGGGAGGGCCTGATGTGGTGGTTGTCTGTAGGAGCCTAGGCCCCACCGAGGATGCATTCCACCCTGCGACGCTCTTGGTAGCGCCCAACATTCTCAACGGGTGGAGGGTCGTTGGCGCGTCGGGGCAGCGTTGGCCAGAGGGTTGGCCTACCGTAGCTGGTCTTGCCATCCCCGACGGTCGTTGTCACCGGCAACGTTGTTGTTGTTGTGGTCGCTCCAGCGACCACCTTCGCCGCCACCACCATGGCCACTTCCATGCATCTTGCGGCTGCCACGGCAAACAGTGTGCCCTCCCAAAGTTGGATGAGCTCGTAGCAGTCCTTGGTGTTGTCAGACTTCATTTTGTGGTAGGCACAGAAGGTCTTCTTTGGTGCTTCGCCATGGTCACGCTCACGCTTCTTCTCGGGCTCCGCCGCAAGCATGACAAGGCCCTTACACTTGGGGTCCTTGTCCTTGGACTTTGTGGCTGAGGGCTCGATGCCGGGGTTGTTGTGGAGGAAAAGGGAACCATCTTCAGCCTTGGCATAGCGGTCGGCGAGGATGAATAGTTTTGCCGCGGAGCCGAGCTCGTCCCTGATGGAGAGCTGCTCGCGTATCTTCACACCGGTGATGGTGTTCATGAAGGCGGAGATGATCCTGGCATCGGAAGCCCTCGAGATCCGGTTGTGCACCTGGCTGGAGTGCGGGATGAACTTGCGAAGGAGCTCATCGGGGCGCTGGCACACAACTCACAGGTCGTTGAGTGAGCGGGGCCGTTTGCCTGTGCTCGTGAGGTTGGCGATGAAGTGCTTGCACAAGTCTTCCCACGAAGTGATGGACACTTCACGGAGGTTCATGAGCCATGCGCATGCGGTGTCCTTGAGTGCCATGGGGAACTAGTTCGCCATGACCCTGTCATCCCCCTTCGCGGTCTAGAAGATAATGGTGTAGAGCAAGAGGACTTCCGTGGGGTTGGCACTGCCATCATAGCAAGGAGGAAGCTCTGTCTTGAACTTGTTGGGGCACACCACACGGCGCAGCTCGGGACCAAGGGCCAGGTAGCCCCCGGTGGTGAGGGGGCCACCATCAAGGGCCGCGCGGTTTTGGTGCCCAACCGTGGCAATGTCCTAGAGAATGTGGTCTTGGCGGTTGCGTGCCTTCTCGGGGGCCACATGCGTGCCCCGAGTTGTGGTCCAGATGATCTGGCAGCTGTCACCTTCGTCAGCCGGCGCTGGCACCCTGTCGGCAGCTCCGGAGCACGTGCTACATGGCGGGAAGGAGGAGGTATGTCGTGCTTGGCCTGTTCGGTCCGGAACGACGGACCAAGCAAGGAGCAGGAGGGAGCCTGACCATCGTAACCTGGAGCATCACACGCGGAGGCATTGAGCTCGGTGATGTATTTGAGCCATGACCAGCACGACACGTGGAGCCTAAGAATCACGTCGGGAGAGCAAGGAGATGGTGGCGGAGCGACAACATTCCTTCTCATGCACCGACGAGTGGTCTCAGGAGGCTGGTCGCTCCCCGACGGGCTTGGTGGCGGTGCGAGGGCACCAAGTCGGTGTTGGTGTACAAAAAATGGGGTCCTTAGTACCCCAGACTTATGCACGGGCAATCGCGGGCCCCAAGCCGGCATATCCTTGACGGGATCACAACAAGCCCCAAAGCAAGCCAAGACCAAGACCAAAGCGTGGTGGCAAGACTCTCATGAGTTTGTAAAGCCACCCATAGGTAGGACCCGATAAGATTCCAGCCCGCCAAGCCACCGCTCCACCTCACGAGAGGTTTGATTGTCTACATGAGTCGAGGTGTCGAGCGGGCAGGCTGTCAGGCGGGGCTGACACAAAAGGCCAGGCAATCCCTGCCGGGTAACGTCGCTAGCGTGCCACCTCGCGGTGCATTCAATGCACCTCTCCTAGTCCGTCGTAGTTTGGTATTTCCCACTACCTATTCTAACAAGCAGTCCATGGCCCTGCAGTATGCCCTGTACACCTACTAAAAGACTATTATTGCCATTGTGGTAACCCCTTGGGCTATAAAAGGAGGTCCGTGGATAACTTTAGAAGGGTCGATACTCTGTTCAATTGCATGCATAGCTACACCTCTCGAGCATCCTTGCCGGGTCGTTGCACTTCGCTACTTGAATCCACATAACCAACCAAGCACACACACGACGTAGGGTTCTATGCCCCATAGCTGCCCGAACCTGTATAAATCCTCCCGCGCGATCTGATCTACTGATGTTCTTTGTGCATTTGGATTTCCCCTGCTGAACTGTAAAGGGGACCGGAGGTCACATAGATCATAGTTTCTCCCCCGACATGCTTGGCACGCCAGGTGGGGGAATCAAGTGCTTGAATCTTCATCGACATTTCTACATGCCTTCATCAATGCCCATGGCACCCAAGAAGGACAAGGGTGACCCGATTACCATGCCTTTGACGTGTAGGCCGCCCACGCCAACAGCGACGGGCGACGGAGACTCAGGCGGACACCATGCGCGTCACATCGGCAAGCGCAGCCACAACAACGCATGGAGCTCCGCGAGTCACAACTCAGACCCCACCGTCGTACTAGCGCAGTATGCGCTCGTGGCTGGAGCGGAGACGCTATGACCGGGCCTCCACCGCGACCTTCACAAGATAACCGTGACCCGCACCCGCAAGATGATGAACCAGAGCGACGCACGGTCAATACCCTTCTGCAAGGAGCACGAGGCCAGGCTCAATGGCCTCCCCGTGGTGAGGACCGGTGGAGGACAACAGTGGAGGAGAGTGCTCCTTCCGGCACTGCCAGGAGCAAGAGCCCTACCCGCGCCTTGCGCTGCCGGTCCCTAAAACTGTCGTGGAAGCCTTGGCACAGGCCCAGCTACTGCTGAACTTTCTTCCTGCACCACATATGCTGGAGGAGTGAAGGGCGACCATACAAAGCCTACTGAGTTTCACAAACAAGGACAAGCCAGACGCGACAGACTCCTAACGTGTGCGGCGCACGACTTCCGCAATGCCCACCACCGGGCTCGACGCCCGAACGACACACATTATGAAGTCGCCCCCACGACAACAACAAATTACCCACCGTACCGACATACAAGATGAGGTGTCTCAATCCTCCACGGACCCGCGGGTAAAGCAAGATCATCACCAAATCTTGAAGGACCAACACAAGGAGGACGCACACACCACAATCAAGAGGCGACGGGTAACATGTCACAGATCCAATGACCTTGCAGATCTAGCCGTCGACGAGCCCGTGCCCGGGGCACCTGGTAGCCTATCTTACGAGGTGGTATGCTTGGCGTTCAACCGTGAGCTATGGCAGGTCTGTTGGCCCTCTAGTAGGGCCTTCAAGCCGGAGTTGCCGGACAAATAGAACATCAATATCAGTCCATCAGAGTTCCTAGGCGTCTACACCATAGCGGTGTACGCAACCAGAGGACGAGACAAGAAGGTTCTCGTCAACTAGTTGTCGTTGGCACTCAAGCCCAATGTGAGGAGTTTGCTGATGAATTTGCCAGAAGGATCCATCTCTTCCAGCGTGGATTTGTGCAACCAGTTTGTTGGAGCTTATCATGGGGGTGACAAGCTCCCGGGGTAACCCAGCAATCTGCACGTCCTTCCCCAGGGATATGGTGAGACACTCCGCAACTACATCCAGAGGTTCAGCCGCGTGCAACACACCATCCTAGACATCCACCTTGCTATGGTGATCGTTGTATTTCACACAAAAGTATGTAATCGCCGCATGCATGAGGAGATGAGCATGAACAAGGTGCAAGATGGCGCCGAGCTCTACGCTCTGACCGACAAGTGCGCGCAGGTTAAATAAGGAAGAAGGCTTCCAGGGTAGGACTCTAACGTCGAGGTCGACTCTGACGCCGACGAGAATGCGCCCGCCTCCTCGAAGAAGGGACACAAGTGTAACAAGATGCGCAAAGGAATGGTAGTAATGGATGTCGAGAGCTTCAGCAAGCCTAATGTCGGCAAGAAGGCCAAAACCAAGGAGTCCAGGAAGGACGTTTCCGCGTGCTCCAGAGACTATGAGGCCGTGGCAGTCGAGAAGGTTGGCAATCCGTACTACAGGGTCCACCTCACCAAGGGCCACAACATCACGGAGTTCCGCCAAGTAGAATAGCTTACGGAGAAGCAGAAGCAAGTGTATGAAAGGGCGACAAGGAGAAGGGCCGAGATGGTGCCGGTGCATCCGAGAAGAAGGGCTGCAACAACCGAGTTGGCCGCCGCGGCAAGGCCAAGCAGCAGAGAGGGAAGCCTTCTAGAGGTTGAGAGGACCAATCTAATAGTAATGATGACGAGGATCGAGAGGAATCTGATAGGTAAGAGTTCTAGAAGCCTATAGATACTATGTAGGTTGACGAAGGCGTATCTTTCCACTCCTCCCACATGCATCTCAAGCAATAGGACCGCAAAGTCAAAGCGGCCGAGCCAGCAGCAGAAGCAAGGAAACCTCTCAAGTGGTCCAACACTCCCATCATCTTCGATGCTGAGGACCACCCTGATCGCATCATCGTGGTCGGGTACATGTTATTGTTGGTCTCACCAACGATTCACAAACTCAGGGTCACGAAGATGTTCGTCGATAGTGGGGCCGGCCTGAACTTGATTTCGCCAGATGTGATCAACCGAGTGGAGACCCCAGATTCAGACCTTAAACCGACGGGATCCTTCCAAGGAGTGGGCGGGGGGAGATTTCAGCCAAAGGGAAAGATAACCCTTCCATCACATTTGGTAGCGAGCTCAATTTCAGGACAGAGAGGGTCACCTTCAACGTTGCCAAGATGTCCCTGCCGTACAATGGAATCTCGGGCCATCCCACATTCACAAAATTCATGGTGGTGTCCCACCACACGTACACCATGCTCAAGATGCCTGGGTCGATGAGCATCATCACCATCCATGTAGACAAGAAAGACGTAGTTCTCTACGTCAACAAGATCTACCGAGAATCAGTCACAACGTCTGTCGACAAGGCACACACTCCTACCAAGAACAAGTGCAAGACCTCCGGCAAGACTCATATTGAATCTGGAAAGCGCGCCACTAAGTGCAACATGCCCATCCATGAATCACCTGAGACATCCACCATCGGGGGCAAAAAAATAGAGTGGCCACCCCAAGGACCAACCAAGTGGATGCGCAAGAGGACGACAAGGGGGGGGGGTTACTTTTACCATAAGTGCCACCCTCGACAAAAAATAGGAAAGCGCGCTTGTCTCCTTCCTACAGGCAAATCTCGATGTGTTTGCATGGAAACACGTCTCACATCCCCTTGTTCCGAGGGAGGTGATCAAGCACCAACTTGCTGTATGTCCTCATGCACGCCCTGTCAAGCAGAAGGTTCGAAAACAAGCACTCGACCGACAAGAGTTTATTACTGAAGATATTAATAAGTTGGAAGCAGCGGGTCTAGTCTGGGTCATGCTCCACCCAACTGCTGGGTTATACCATAGGTGCATCACATGCAAATAAAAAATTTCCTACATGTAGAACAACCAAGAATATGCTACGGAGATGGATCATAGATTGTAACCAATAGTCGAGGAGTGCCGTGCAGCGGAAGTAGAGTTGGGGCAGCCCGTCCGCATGGTCTGTCTCCTCCTCGTCCGATCTCCCTTGAACAGGAAGTCGTCGGATCCTCTCCCTCGAATAGGCGGTCACCGGATCCCACATACAGGTTCGTCGAAGCGGCACAAGTGCACCGCCTCTAATGGTATCCGTGTGTGTAGGAGGAACACCGTGAGGCGGACTGCTAGGTTCTGATCACATAGTCAGCAGCGGCGAGTGGAGGTGGCTAGTTGCAACAAATGCAAAGCCCTAATGACGATACCAAAGCGACCAACTGATTAAGTGTGCCACATCTCCACTAATTATAGGCAATATGCGTGGGATCAACTTATGGGCGTTGCACGGATCCTAAAGCCCATGTGTTCCTTCCCTTAAGTGCGCAACCCCTTAGGTTCTCGTTCACTTGGTCCCAAGTAAGATCACATCCAACTCGACCAGTCGGTAGATGCCTCTAGCAAAGCATGCCAACTTCAAGTGTCCGATGAAGCTGGTAAGGCGAACCTGCACTTCATACTTTTCTTCCCTTTGCCACATGATATATGTTATCATGCACAAGGCGACATGGTCATCCTTGTTGCAGCACGACATATTTCTCGCTTTGGCGAATCCGACAAACATAAGGATTATCTCATAATCCTCATCACAAGGGCAGGCTTCTCCAGGTTAGTTCACCCGAGGGGCCGAGAGTATATCTCTCGTGACCGGAGAGGAAAATCTGATCTTACCCGACCACGTCTCGCCGCATAGGTTTGGACAAGCCCGAGACCTACCTTTTTACCACCTAGTCAGGGAGTAGCATTTGGTCAGCCCAAAGCAAGTCTGTCACCATCCCGAGTACATGCACCAACTCATGTCTTAGGACATAGAATGTATGTTGTACTAGAGACTCATAGATGGCCTATCGTTGCATCTCATAGTTGGGTTTGGCCAACTCAGACCTTATCTCGACTAAGATCCGACTATGTCAAATCCGACCAGATTTTTTTGAGTCGATATTATCCGACTAGCATCCATGCTACATGGTTAGTGAGACCAAACCATCTGCCGTGTCATATGCTAATCTCAATGGTTGCGTGTCAACACAACCCTTTTTATTAAGGACCATTTAGGATAGTCATCATACAATGCATAGTCTCACAAACAAGTCACGTACTTGTTGATACACATCATTGCCAATATCCAAGGACTATCTTTATTCATAAACACATTGGGAATATCATCATACATGATTGCCTCTAGGGCATATCTCGAGCAATTTCCCACTTGCACTAGAGTCAATCAAATAGACATCGTATGCCCATAGCTCTAACGTGCCCCACATGCTTGGGTTGTGAAAGCGGCTTAGTCAATGGATCTGCAACATTTGCATCCGTGTGAATGTTGCATAAATTAGTATGACCATTCATGACAAGCTTTCATATCAACTGATATTTTAGGTCTATGTGCCTGGTCGTGTGGTGTTGTCTCGGCTCCTTGGCCAATGCGATGGCACATGAATTATCGTAATGAACGTCCAATGTTTTGACCAGCCCGGGAACACACGAAGATCCTCCAGGAACTTCCAAATCCAAACACCTTCCTTTGTGGCTTCACAAGCCGCAATGTATTCGTCCTTTGTTGTGGAGTCGACCAACGTATCTTGCTTGGAACTCATCCAGCTCACTTCCCCTCCACTCATGACATACATGAATCTAGTTTGCGATCGACAATCATCCCTGTTGGTTTGGAAACTAGCATCACCGTAACCCTTTATGTAGAGATCCTCCTCACCTCCATACACTAGGTGTGGGGACCTCGACTTACGCGTCGAGATTGGCGAATGCACATGTACAATGATCCCAGAGATCAATGCTCACTGAACACACAGATACTGAATAACAAGAGTCTTACATCCGGAATTAACGTTTGATACAATAAAGGACCATCATGGTCAAGTCTTACATAGATAGGGCCAAGAAGGCCAATCACACCAACATAACTACTAGAGTAATACTTAATAGTAAACGGGAGCCCATGCCATCAGCCTTAACTAACATGCATTCTGACTGGGAAGCGTCCTAGTTCGCGTGTACGTCTGTTGAGACAAATTCTTCTCCATACTCTGGTTCCTCCATGTCTGGTCAATAAAATAACTAGTGGCAAGCCAATGAGTACATTGAATGTAGTCGCAAACAACCCATGATATGGATAATGCAGTTGGTACAATAATAAAGTAATATGCAGCCTTTGCGGAAAGCAAGTTTGGATTGTAAATAAGCATGATCAATTGCTTGTATGGACATGCGTCATGACTAGATGGTATTCATAAGTACAGGTCACAGATATCAACGTATCTTCTAAGGGTTGAACACCACAGATTCACCCTATATGCCAAGTCACCAGACTTGTCATATCATCTTACTTAGATAACAACTTTATACACACACACATGGTTTATGCGTAAACGACTAGACGTAGTTTAAGCGGGATTACCCAACTGTCCTTGACCGTGAACACGACTATTCAAATAGTTTTACACTCTACAGAGGTTGTACACTATACCCATGAGATCTGGGAAACTTCCGTGTCATCGACCACTCGCGGTATATAACATAACTGAGGTAAGTACGCGATCATTGCCTTTCCCCCGATGACACTAGACAAAGAGTCCACTCGATTGGTACCCAGCCCACATGATGTATGTCTTACGAGCACTAACTCTAGACCATATCATCCATGCGGGGACCAACTGTGTGCCCGGAACAAGTAAAAACAGCATAGTCGACCTACCTGGTATGACCCCGTCACGAGAGTGACCATATAACTCCCGCCACTAGTAATGCTGGCTGTTTGTTAGCACCGACCAAATCAATCAACAAAGCCCCGTCCCATAAAGGGGTATCGTGGACGCACATGTAAGGTTGGGACGGTCGACACCATAAATCTAATCCATTTCCGAAACCACTCACACAAAACCTTTCCGGTACACCACTTCTTTCTCAAGTGGTCATCCGGCTCAACACCCTCCCCCTCGGGCATTACTGGCACCCGATGGGGTTTTCAAAAAACCTTTGATTTCCTCTTTGTGTTACCATCATCATGCATATGCTCATCCTATGCGTAGCACTACTACTACTTGTCAACTTTTATCAGCGTGACCCTCATAGATGGTAGGGTCATGCTCAATGCAAGTGCTCCACGGGAGCTATCGGAAACACCCTATCGAGGGGTTACCAACTAATTCATGATCATATGCATTGGAGTAAAGTATTCAACATGGCATGCATAAAAATATTTTCTCAGACAAGGTCAAAGGGCTACTTGCCTTGATTAGCTAGGTATCCAGGGTCTTTGAGGTCTTCGGCTCCTAGTCCTTGGTCAAACGCGTGATCTATCGTCGTAATAAAAAAATAAGCACACTCAAAACAGAGCACAAATGTTAACCTATTCTGAGAAATTCTATCTTTAGTTTTAAAAATGTTTGCTTCCGTTTCTGAAGTGGAAATGTATTTTTAAAGTCTCATTAACACGAGGTAAAAATACCCAAACTAGGTATTTAATTGATGTTGTATATAAAAGTCTATACAAAAATTTACACAACAACACTAATAAATTCTACATACTTTTAGAGGAATTATGGTGGAAAAATATTTGAATTTAATTAAATATTTTATCCTGTAGAGATAATCTCAAACTCTAGATTTAAAAAAAAGGGGTTAAGCCCCTCGCCCGACTCGGCCAGCAGCTGGGCCGGCCCAACTGGCAAACCGGCCAGCTAGCCAACTAGTCAGCCCATGCACGCGCCGTCATGATTAAACCTGACGCGTGGCCCTAGCGGTCAGCGACATAGAGGGGGAGACGGGGAGAGACTGGATACCGACAGGTGGGACCCTCCTGTCGGGGTCGTCTTCCACCTCCGGACACAGAGGAGGGGAGGCACGCCGGCGGCGGCTCTGATCTACTCGTGGACAAGTGAGCACAAAAATGGGGAGGACCTCCTCGTGGCGTCTCCACCTAACTGGTAGGGGTCGAGGGACCAACGGGGAGGACCTGTGTCACCGGAGACGATGATACGTTGACGGAGGAGTTTCGGGTTGTGGTGAAGAAGGGTGTTTCGAGCGGGGAGAAGCCCGGGGGAGTGGTGGAGGAGGTTCCTGAGCTTGCTGTGGTCATGAGGGAAGTGAGAGGACTTCGAGAGCGAGCCGGTAGCCCGAGATCGTCGGAGCTCCGATGCGGGAGCGCCTCAGTCGATCTCGAGCACTGGGTCTCTCCTTGCTCAAGTGGGGGTGCTAGGGGCTCGATTGAAGGTTGGGAGGAGAGGAATGAGGTGCTAGAACGATGGGGGGGAGCCTATTTATAGGTTGTTGATGGGGCCCTGAGCGGGGGAGCGCCGCTGGTTTTTGCCACAACTGCAGGAGAGGGAGAGAGGGCCCGTGGCCGAAACCACGGTTTGCGGACGTGGTTAAGGATTGTACGGATGCAACGGGAGGAGCGGGGGCAGATATGCACACGTGCTGCGGGGCCGCGCCCTCCTGACCGAGTTAGGCCCGTGCGGGCACGCGTCGCCTGAGTCAGTGGAGAAGGGAAGAAAGGGGCCCTGAGGCTGCCCTGGGTCGGGTCGTTGTCGGGGGCGAGGTGAGACATCGAGGGGAGGTGAGAACCGGCCGAGGATGGCCTCCCTAACCTCAGGTGTGCCCTATACCGCGTCTAGAGCATAGTTTTGGCATGCCACGGCGAGCTGCCGTGCTCTGGCATGCTTTGGCCTTGTCTGGCGTGCCTGTGGGGTGGATTAGATGCCCCTCGGTTGCTAGGAACCGAGAAGATCAATCCTGGTCAAAGGGAGGTGCATAAGGAGGCTCTGCGAGCATTGCACAAAGAGCTAAATTGGGTTTTTGGCTTACTCACTTTGAACCAAGGAGAGGCCACTCGTCTGCATTTGAGGAGTTGTGCTGGCAGTCTGTGCTAGGAGTTTGGAGAGAAGGGTGTGGGTGTAGAGAGTGCTAGATGCTGTTTGACCAATCTGTCTGAAGGTGTTTGATCTATGTTTGGGGCCGCTAACCTTTAAAACGAGGCTGGAAGTTAACAAGATTGAGTTTTAGGCAAGATTAGGATGCTCTACCAAATTGGTGCTCCATTGGACAAGTTTGGCAATGTAAACTTGAAAACACAACCAAATGTATAGTTCTGCCTTATTACGAGGAAATGTCAACAAATTAATCCCCACGAATCCAATTCTTGGCAGAATGTCCTCATTTGGGGTATTGAGCACTCCTGCGTAGTTTTATGCCATTTGGACAAACTTTGTAATGTAGAGTTACTTCAACTTGAATCTGGACAGGAAGGGTTTAGGATTATTTGGTGAACCAAACCACCTTGGAATGAGGTGAAACTTGGCATGATCACCAAATATAGCTTGGGGAACATGCTAGAATTTTCCGGGAATTTATTGAGAATATTTCCTATGGAAATAATTCAAAAGGTCAAAACAGACAAAATAGGTTTTCAAAGGTTTTCTCCAATATTTGAACAACAATAGAGGTTGAAATCTTATATATGGAAAATATATTTCCTCGAAGTATCTCCAAATTTTCTTAGATTTTTCTAAGGTAGAAAAATAATTTTCCACTCAGAAATATCATTTCTGGCCTCAAAAAAGGACATGTAAATAAAATAGGAAAATATTTTATAAAATAATTATTTGATAATTTTGGAGAGTTATAATAGTGCTAGAACAAGAATACAATCTTTGTGTGAAGGCACCCCCTTGAAATCAGGGACTTGTAGTGCAAACCTCAAAGCAAGGTCTTGAATTAACAAGATGAGAAAAACGGATTTTTTATGGAAATATTATGTTACAAATTTTTTTTTAGATCCAAATTTGAAAATACTACACTTGAGGCAAAGTGAAAACAGGGTGTGACACTAGGAACATATCTTTAGTCCTCTTTAGGTACTTCAAGATAGTTTTCATCGCTGCCCACTAACTTTCACCTGGGTCGGCCTGGTCTCTACTTGTTAATATTATAGCATAAGCAACATCAGGTGGTGTAGATAGCATTTCATACATGATGGATGCTATTGCTGAAACATACGGAATACTACTAATCTGGTTTCGCTCAACAGAAGATGTAGGACCCCGAGTCTTGCTTAGCCTTATACCATGTGAGACGGGCAATAATCCCCTCTTAGCCTCGCTCATGTTGAACCGCTTCAACACTTCGTCTATCTACGTGATTTGGCTTAAGTCGAGGAGCTTCCTTGATCTATCTTTATAGATCTTGATGCCCGAAATATAAACTGCCTCTCCAAGTTCTTTCATCGAAAACTTGCAATTCAATGATTCCTTGACCGAGTTCAACATCGAAACATCATTTCCAATTAGCAATATGGCACCCACATACACGATCAAAAATACTACCAAGCTCCCACTAGACTTCTTGTATACATAATAGTCCTCTTCGTTCTTGATGAAACCAAGGTCAACAATGACTTCATGAACATGAATATTACAACTCGAGCTCCTTGTCTCAATCCATAAATGGATCTCTTGAGATTGCATAGTTTATCAGCATTAGTTGGATCTACAAAACCTTCGGGCCATATCATCTATACATCCTCTTTTAAATTTCCATGAAGAAAAGATGTTTTGACATCCATCTGACATATATCATAATCAATATGCACCTATAGCTAGTATGATCCTTACCGACTTCACCATCGCTACCGGCGAGTAGGTCTCGTCGTCGTCAATTCCTTGAACTTATCCATAACCTTTAGCGACAATCCGAGCATTATGGATCTGAACATTTCCATCCACATTAGTTTTCTTCTTAAAGACCCATTTTCAACCAATGGCTACTACACCAGGTGGCGGATCAACCAAGTTCCCGACTAGATTGTCATGCATGGACATTAACTTCAATCTTGAAAGCACAATTTCTTCCTAAGGTGGTTTTGGTAATTAATCACAACATATGCATCGTTTGACTAAAGGATTGTGAGGAGAAGCTCCCTGATGAAGGAAAGGAATAGGATTGGCTCAAGCCTCAAGAAAGAAGGCTCTAAATTTTACATTTGTGAGAAATCACTTTGAGTCCATAGGAAAGCCAATACTATTAAATGGGGGTGAAGTATTATGATGAATTGGTTGCCCAAGTGCTTAGAGATAGCCACCAAAAATATTCACTCATTCTCCTAGAAAATATGTCTCTCCAAAGCTAAACGAGCAAAATCAATGCCACCAACTTTTTCCACTCGACCCTACCAATTTTCCACCAAATAGATCCTTTGGAAAACCTTAATCTATTGGCACCACCAACTTTCATATACTTACCACCGAGATCTGTGACCAACTTCCTGTTGAGAAAATTCCAAGAATTGGAATTTCCAAGTTTGGAATCGGCGTCACCGAGATTTGGAAACTTCTATAGGTCATCGGACAGGTACCATCTAGATTCATATATCGATTTCGTCGAGAATTGAGAAGTTGACACATTTAGTACAACTTAGCACCACCAAGATTCATTTTGGTGCCACCGAGTTGGGCAATAATGTTGTAATGGTTGGATTTTGGGGGATGCCTATATAAACCACTCCACCTCCTCTCATTAGAAGAGGAAGCACTCAGAACATACACCCACTTGCCAGATCCATATTTCTGAGAGAGAGACACCTACTCATGTGTTGATATCAAGACATTCCAATCCAGCCATTTTAAACTTGATCTCTAACCTCCCCAAGTTGCTTTGCAAAAAAATCAATCTCTCCTACCCATGCCATATCTGTGAGAGAGTGATGGACTGTTGAGGAGACTATATTTTGAAGCACAAGAGCAAGGAGTTCATCGTTCTACCGCATTGTGACAGCCCGAGACTGACGCTCCAGAAGATTCCCCTTTTAGTCCATTGCCGCCGTGTGATTTAATTGTTTGTCGCATCATGCGCATCATCCACATTGCATCGGCACTTTGTTGCTGTCACTTTTCAAAACATGCATCTGTTATTAGTTGCCGGTTCTCCCCGTTGTCATCGTTGACCGTTTTGAGCCCGACCACCCATTCATGTGCCCGCGACATCGTTCAAATATTTGGTTTTAAAAGTGTCCGGAAAATATTCTCAGATTTGGTCGAAACTTGGCGTGTGGTCTTATTTTAGTGTTGGTATGCCGCCTGCCAAATTTTCATCGCAATCAGAGGTCGTTTGATACTCGTACCGTTTATTATATAGCGGCACTATAGCCCGTTATTTGTTGGACGTTTCGGTATTTTAAAACTCCAATTCCGGGTTGACCGTTTTCCCTCTCATCCCCGCCTAGCCCCTCTTCACAGTGCACCGACCTGCCCGCAACATAGCCTGAAAGTCCCCCCGGACCCAAAGTAGGCTCATGACCGTGGGGTCCGGATCAACCCCGTTTTACCGCAAACTGTCATCGGTTTATCAATTGGATCACCCTAGCCTAATTTTTTTGGACCGTCCTATTACAGTCGGAAGGATCAGATGACCCCTAACCTAGCTATATATAGCGTCCAACCCTAAAACCTAGGACCCGTGTCCCATCCATCAATCCTCCCGTGTCGAGTGCTGCCACCACCCATTCTCTCAAGATTTCCTCGATCAAGTACCTCGTCTTGCGTGCCAGCCAATGGAGCTAGCTCGTGCCCCCGAGTGCCATGCGCAGCAGCGTCGATCAGCAGTAACCAGGTCAAGCCGCAGCCCCCTGTCTTCTCTCATCTCTTCCTTTGCTCGACCTCTCTCTCTCTCTCTCTTATTTCTCATCTCTCCCTCTCTCTATTTCTGGCTGACAGGAACGAAAGACATGGGGCCAGCAGGAATCGAAACTTGCCGAGGGCGTGCCATTGACCGAGCTCAGGCTAGTGCCCCGCCGTGCCATCCTCTCCTCCTTCCTCTTTCTTTTCCTCTGCTCTAAAACTCCTCTCTGTTTGTTTCCTATTTGACAACATCCCCACATCATGGTGCCCAAGCTCGTGGCTGCCGGAGCTTCATCGGACGCCTCCAGCGCCGGGAACGGGACCCCCTCGCCCATATCCATGCCCCCTCGAGCTCACCCTATCCCTCCTTTGCGTCCTCTCGCTGTGGCCGCCGGCATCTTTTTCCCCAATGTGAGCAGTTTCTGTTCAGTGTGAAACTTTGCATATTTCTAGATCCATTCGGGTATAACAGGTTATTTTGAGCAGCCTCTAAAAGTCTCCATCAGAAATCAGTAGACGAGTTGGCTAGGGCAGCCAATTTCGAAGCAAGAAGAGTGGGGTTCTAATCCCACACGTCCCTATTTTATGTTGATGTGGTTTTCCATTTTTATCTGCACTCCACCGTGAGCACAACCAGCCTAGGTTTGTTTTTCATCAGGTTCGTTAGAGTTGCTGGTTCAGTTATATTATCTTTGCTAATTTGACAAGATCATTCGACTATCCTAGTGGTAGGCACTCCACGCACTCATCCATGAGGTTCTCGGATCGAATCCCTAGCGCCCTCATTTTTTTTTGTTTTGTTTAGATTCTCTTTAGCATTTTGAAAAACCCATATAAAATCAACCATGCATCGGATTAAAAAACTTTATATATGTAGAACATGTGGAATTTTACATAGATTATTATTTTCCAACATTCATGCATGTTAAAAGTACTTAAACGTGTTGTTTGCATCAGTTTGCGTGTCGACGTAATAGAAACGATTTAGGTCATAGCTATTTAACCGTAGCTCCGTTAGAGATGAGCCATATATGAAAATGGACTAGAACGATGAATAGAATCGCGTGAACCACTTTATATTTCCGTTGAAGAAACATAAAATGTGCTTAGGACAAATCTGGACAGAATTATAATTGAACGTGTGGGGTCATCTCGGAGATGCTATATGTCGCTTCCAACCTCATTTAAAATGCCTAGATAGGTAGTTTAATTACGCTTCACCTCTTGTCATGTTTAACAACATTTAATATTGTCGTGTACCTAAACAAGATTGAACTAAATAATTCGCATGTGGAGTTTCATCAATATGCAACTCGTTGCATGTTGAGCTTCACTTAATGTGTAGTGTTTGATTGGAGTGAATTTCCATGTCATACCGTGCATAATTGATACCGCTCATGCATCGTTGTGTTGTGCATCACGTGGTGAATATCGTGTGTTAATTCTTGTTTTCAGTTTGCTTCGTCTCGATAGAGTTCTGCAGCGTGTCGAAATGTGAGGACCCGTTCGACTACATCGGTTCGTTTGCTTCACGGAGTCGTTCTTCTTCTCAGCGGGATCTCAGGCAAGATGAACATTTCCCCAGATATCATTACTATCATTGCCATGCTAGTTGTCTCGATTCTTTCGTTATGTCTTGCTTCCTACCACCTGTTAAATATCAGCCTCCCAACAGTGCCATGAAATACCTTCAACCTGTACGCAACCTAGCAAACCACTGATTGGCTATGTTACTGCCATCTTAACCATGTGTTAGCGTTTCTTGTTGTAGGAGCAGTTGCTTCCATGTGATAAACATGGGTTCCTTGTTATATCATCATAATAATGCTATTTTAAATTAATGCACCTATATACTTGGTAAAAGGTGGAAGGCTCGGCCTTCTAGCCTGGTGTTTTGTTCCATCTTTGCCGCCTTAGTTTCGGCTACCGGTGTTATGTCCCATAATGAGCGCTCTGAACATGCTTGGGGTTGTTATGGGGACCCCATAGATTCTCATTTTAGGATAAAGCTTGTCTGGCAAGGCCTAACATTGGTACTATATTTTCCCAACATAATAATTCTGTTAATACTGAAAAACATAGGGAGGGCTAGTGCTGATGGTGCTAGTCCAAAATAGAGTCGTTTGCGGGGCCAAACTGGGGCAACTCGGGTGATGTCTATCAGGCCACCGTACGCTGTCCATATCCATCGTGTCTTGAGAACGAGATACGCGACTCTTATTGGGATTGTCGACACGTTGGGCGGCCTTGCTGGACTTGTTTTACCTTTCTCGAGCGTCTTGTGCGAGGCATTCCGAGGATGCTTTGAGCTATCTCGAGGTTGAGGTTTTCCAATAGGAACTAGAGGAGATCACGGGTTTCCCTGATCGAGGTCATTCCGTCGCAGCGTGTGGTAGTTTATGATGGACTAGTTGGAGCTCCCCTGTAGGGTTAAATCTTTTGGAAAACCGTGCCCGCGGTTATGTGGCAACGTGGAAACTTTGTTTAACATCTGGTTCTAGATAACTTGAAGTTAACTTAAGTAAAACTTGTCAACTGAGTGCGTAACCGTGACTGTCTTTTTCGTCAACTCCTTCTCCGATCGAGGACTCGGTGGGGTTATGTTTGACGTAAGTAGGTGTTCCGGATCATTCTTTTGATCATTAGTAGTTCACGTCCGTTGTGCGTAGATCATCCCCGTATTTATTCTTGTACTCGTAAGTTAGCCTCCAAATAAATGCTTAGTCGCTTGCTGCAGCCTCACCACTTAACCATATCTCACCCATTAAGCTTTGCTAGTCTTGATACCTTTGGAAATGAGATTGCTGAGTCCTCTATGGCTCACAGATTACCACAACACTAGTTGTAGGTACAGGTAAAGGATATTAAGACGTGAGCGCGATAATTGTTCATTTGGAGTTTCTTCTTCTTTTTTCTTCGTCGATCTAGTATGGGTTCTAGGCCGGCAGCCTGGGATAGCAAGGATGGACTTTGTTCTTTTCACGTTTGTTTTCGTCCTTAGTCGGACCCTGCTCTTCTTCGTGATATTTATGTATTGTACTGATGTGACTCTGATGTAGCTTGTGAAGAGTGTAATCCAATTCCATATAATCTGCTCTTCAGTACATGTACTTGTAACGATATCCATTCTTGCGAAACAACGAGATGCTCTTCTATCCTTCTCGAGGCCCTCGTGCCAAAATAAGGATAGGGTCGCATCTTGGGTGTTACAAGTTGGTATCAGAGCAGTACCGACCTAGGGGCCCCCTTGATTAATCGAACTTGGACGAGTCGAGTCTAGTGAAAAATTGCTTTGAGTCTAGTTACATATCGGAGAGTAGGATTCTTTTTTCTTCTCTTCTATGCTCTGGTGAGGAATCTTGACGTAATTCTACTCCTCTTCTCACTCAAATTTTTTTTGGATCACGCGGATATTTTTGGAATCTATATGATGTCAATGTGACGGAGTTCTGTCTTTGTGCCTCCTGTCTGACTTGATTTCTTCCAGGGAGTTGAGATCCAGGGGATTCTTGAGCACATCGTTATCATTAAGATTTCTTAGTATCTCAGGACGAAGGATGTTCAAAATTGCTTCAATACTAGTAGTGGCGAGAGGAGTCCGACTTCCCCAGTACTGGTGCAGATAGATCCGGATGTATCGCCACACTTAGTATCGTTGTGATTACGAGGATCTGGTATAGATGAGGTTCCGAGATTCTAGTTATGTGTTGATGGATGTGATACACTGGACAGGTTAGTATAGGAGTTGAGTGATATTACTCCTTGTATCCGTGGACCAGATTGCATGACCAGAAATTTCGGGAGTTCTTAGGTGGGAATTCAAGTAGTTACTTATAGGACAATATTCCAACAGATGAATGATATTAGATTGGGGTTCGCCATCTAGTGGATTCGTTTGTTCACGGTCGTCTTACAGCGGTTTTCGTTGTGTCTTAAAGAGTCCTTGTAGCTTTCTACGAGACTCGGGGATGCTTCGTATGTCGTGTGCACTGCCTTGTACATGATGGCTATTATAGGATAGAGCCCGTGCGAGCCTCATCCACGAAAATATCGGACGGAATCTCTCTCATGAATTTTTCTGGCTTGTCTCTTAAGCCTCATCCTTGTTTTTGTTAGAGTATGGTAATTCAAGTTGCTTCGATGTCAAATGGTGATTTCATATCTTTTCCAAGAGGTGTTCTCATATTTTTATGCGAGTGCATATTATTTTGCTCAATCAAGTTGTATTGTCAATTCTTTTTCTACCGAAGTCATCATGTCAATTCTTTTTCAACTGGTGCGCTTCTCTTCAAGTTATTCAATCTTCTCCAATATTTGCAAGATCATGCCCTCATTCCTTTCCAAGTACGTGTCATATGTCCCAAGTTATCTTTGTTTTCCTGCCCTCCCACCCTTTTCTTCAGTGATTAGTTTATCATCCTAGTGCCTTCCTTTTCAGTGTTTCTTCCGCTATCTTTTCTTTCGTGTTGTATCCAGTGATTCTCTGTGAAGATTCTCAGGAGTTCTGAGTTCGTCATTTTTCATTCTTGTTTTTTTCCGGTGAAAAATTCTTATCAAGTCTTTCTTCTTTTTCATCCCTCTCTATTCTATCCGGAGTGTTCAAGATATCTCAAAGACTCTTTGAAAAGGATCAAGATGGACTTAGAGGGGGGGGGGAATAGGTACAAATCCAAATTTTAATAATTACTTAGCAATTTTAGGCAAAAGTGTGGAATATGAGTGTGGGTCTAATAATTGCTACGACAAGGAGTAAGCTATTTAGAGTGAAGTAAGACAAGCGGTAAACAATAATCAAATACAAGTACGTAATAAGGATTAACACAAGTAGAGAGTTAGGGTTAGGAATAACCGAAACTCCAAGAGAGAGAAGGATGTATCCCGATGTTCACTTCCTTGGAGGGAAGCTACGTCACCGTTGGAGGGGCGGATGTTACCACGAAGGCACACCAACGCCACGAAGGCTCACTCTATTCTCCCTTTGAGATAACTCCATGAAGGCGTTTCTCAACCACTAGTGGTAAGCCTTGAGGTGGCTTCCAAACCTTCACAAACTTTCGGGGGAAATCACAATGGTTTGATTCCTCTCCGAAGACTCCTACCGCCTAGGAGTCTCCAACCTCCAAGAGTAACAAGATCACGGGGATTGCTCAAAACTTGCTCAAATCACAAATCACTTTGGTGGGAAAGAGGAGAGGGAGACGATCTATCTTTTGATTGGAACAACACTCAAAGGGACTCACAAATGCTCTTGGGATCTAGGATTTGGTGTAGACAAGAGTGAGTGAGAGGAAAGGTGTTCTTGGATGTATTCTAGCTATGTTCAATGCTACTTCACGAGGTGGGAGAAGAGTATATATAGTGGGGAGTGAAAAACAGCCGTTGGGGACACTTTAAGTCACACAGGGTGCGGACGTCCGACAGTTGTCGGAAGACCGGGGGTCCGCGAGGGGTCGGACGTCCGACAGGGGCCGGTCGTCCGAGGCCTGTAGATATGACTCAAAATACTGTGAATTGAACAGCGACCGGACGTCCGGAGAGGACCGGAAATCCGAGTTATTCGACTCAACTTCTACTGGTGGGAGGTTCCGGATTTCCGACGGGGAACGGACGTCTGGCCCTCGGACGTCCGGAGAGAGCCGGAAATCCGAGTTATAGAGCTCATGTTCTTCTGGTGCAGGGCTCCGGATTTCCGGGGCTGGTCGGACGTCCGGCCCTCGGATGTCCGGAGGGAGCCGGATTTCCGAGTTATATGACTCACAAACATCTGGTGAAGGGCTACGGATTTTCGAAGCCTGCCGGTCGTCCGGCCCTCGGATGTCCGGAGGGAGCCGGATTTCCGAGTTATATGACTCACAAACTTCTGGTGAAGGGCTACGGATTTCCGAAGCCTGCCGGTCGTCCGACCCCCGGACGTCCGGAGGGAGCCGGATGTCCGAGGCAATAGACCTGTTTTGAGATAAGAACAGAGTGGAGAATATGTGGTATTGGGTATGACAGTGAAGATGTGGTACGAGAAAGTTCATCGCAAAACCTGTGATCCCCTCTTAATAGTGCGGGATCCCTATACTCAATATCAGTAAACTCAAAAGAATAGTCTACATCATCTTTTCTTAATCCCGAGCCTTCTCGAAATATAAATCCCAATCTTCTCAGACAACATTTGGCACATAATTCTCAATCTACTAAAGTACTTGCCATCCTGAGATACACTCAACAAATAGGATTAGTTTCCTATGTATGTGTTGTCATTAACACCAAAAGTCGATTAGGGGCATAGCATGCACTTTCAATCTCCCCCTTTTTGGTAGTTGATGACAACATATACATAGGTCTCAAAAAGATTTAACATACATTATAGTCTAGGAGATATTTAGTACGGAGCTCCCCCTTAGTATATGCATGATAAAATATCGAAGCTCCCCTTTAATGTGTTTATCGAACATATAATGGATCAACATGTAAAGATAATAGATCATCATAGAAAGACAATAGATCATCATAGAAGTAGTGGAGCAAAACATAATAGTCTATGATGATATCATAGCAATCCATAGCAATCACAATCATTCATAAGTAGCCATACATGAGTTTACCATTACATTAAATCTCCAAAGACTAAAAACTACGATACATTACTCCCCCTTTGGCACCAAGTACCAAAAAGGGAGGCACCAACATCACCAACCACGCTCAAAGCTCATCAGCATCATCATCAGCATCATCAGGCAAGCCACTGCCACCAGCCTTGTCAAAGAAATCAGCCCACTCACGACCAGATGGGAAGCCAAAATCAGTAGGAGGAGCAGCAGGAGGGGCCTCATCATCACTCATATCAAGAGCGCCTGAGGCTCTCAGACGAGCCTTGAGGGCATTCTGGGAGGAGACTAAGCGAGAAACCACATCATGGGTTTGACCACACTGGAAAGAGACGGCCTTCATCAAAGCAGAATGTGCCTTGCCAAGGAATTTGGCAATGCAACCGAGAGGAGCGGAGCTAGATGAGGGGGTGGCGGACCGGGCAGCAGTGCGGCGAGTGGATGTGGAGGAGGAGGGAGTTTTCTTGGGAGCATAGTTATCCGCCATGTGAGCGGGAATGACCCACTTGCGATGTGTGTGAGTGACAGCCACAGAGAAATCAGCAACATGGTTAATAAGAGCCTGGATGAAGGGGGCATGAGGAAAGGCTCGCTTGTACTGAAAGCTAGCAAGCCGAATCTCGTGCCATAGAAAATGAGGCACATTAATTTTGCCCTTGGGGTGCTCGAACAAGTGAGACATGATGTCAATACAATACACTACTAGGAAAAGGGCTATAGATGATATAGATACTAATGGTGCACAACACAAGCAGTGCGCCACTACTATATAGTAGTGGCGCACCATGTGAGGCGTGCCATTAGTGTGGTGGACACTAATGGCGCACCACACTCTCGATGTGCCACTACTATATTTTTTTATTTTTATTTTTTTGCAAAACTACTAATGGCGCACCAGCAGCTGGTGCGCCATTAGTAAGCAGGGTTACTAATGGCGCATCTGTTAGTAGTGCGCTACTACTATAATTTTTTTTTGGGTTTTTTTTTGCAAACTACCAATGGCGCACCAAAGCTAGTGCGCCATTAGTAACTAGTGTTACTAATGGCGCATCTGTTGGTGGTGCGCCACTACTATTTTTTTTACAGAACTACTAATGGCGCACCAGAGGAGGTGCGCCATTAGTAACCAGGGTTACTAATGGCGCATATGTAGGTGGTGCTCCATTAGTTACCTGGGACCAGCTAGATATTTTGGACAGCAACCTACCACACTCACTTTCCCCACTTTCATTCTCTCCACCTCCTCCTCCATGCTTGTCTCGGGTACCTCCTCCTCCTCACCTCATTTGCATCATAGATTCACCCAAATTAAGTGGTTAAATTACCTTTTTTGATAGGTAAGTAAGGGGAAAGCTTTTATGTTGTAGATCTACTTTTTTCTCCCTCCAACAATGTGCACATGCACTTTTTATGGCCTAGCTAGATCTACGTATGTTTGTTGTATTGCATATGTTTGTGGTGTTGCATATATGTTTGTGTTTGCCGGTACCGGTATTTGAAATGCGGTAGTTGCCAATATTTTCCCGGAATGTTGATTCATTTCCGTTTCGGCGAGAATTTGGCACTATGCATTCTTTTTTGTCATATTTTTAGGCAAAGTCATGCCAATTTTTTTTGGTTCTAAAACATCGTTTTGCTCTACCCCGTAGGCGACCATGGTCCGCACGATGACCGAAGGCATCGTGAATAGGTTTTTGAGCTCCGCGAAGGCCGAGATGCTTCAAAAGAACGAGACGGAGATAAGATGTCCGTGTCGAAGATGCAAGCTGAAGAGCCTTATGGACCCGGATTCCGTAAAGGTGCGGGACCACCTGCTCTTGCGTGGTTTCATGGATGGCTATCAGTGGCAAGGTGATGAAGATGATTATGAAATCGTCCATGGGGGCCGGGAAAGAAATGAGGAAGGGCATGAGCAAGACAACCGCGGCGAGGGCGGGCGAGAAGACGAAGAATCTCGAGGACACAGTCATCATGTAGAAGATGCCGGACATGATGATGAGGAAGATGCCGGAGCAGACGAAGGGCATGATCATGAAGATGAAGATGCCGGAGCAGACGACGATGGACCATCGATGGCCTTGGTGCTGGACCCTCATATTCAAGAGCTGCTTCTCAAGCAGACGGATAATGCAAGAGCTGCCGCCCGAGAGAAAGCCAAGCTGGATCAACTGGAGATAGACGCGGTTACTCCATTGTATGAAGGATGCAGGCCCGAGGATACCCGCCTGAAAGTAACGCTCATGGCTCTGGAGATGAAGGTAAAACTCAAAATGACCGACGCATGCTTCGACGAGAACATGTCATTCTGGCATGAACGTCTTCCCAAGGGGAACAAGTGCCCGACCAGTTTCGAGGAGGCGAAGAAAATCGTGTGTCCTCTGGATTTACGCATGTGAAATACCATGTGTGCATGAACAATTGCATCATTTATCGGGACGAGCACGCGGAGTCTACCATATGTCTGGTGTGCGGCGTCAGTCGATACAAGAAGAGGAAGAAAGCTCCTCGAAAAGTGGTGTGGTACTTTACGATCACTCCTTGTCTACAACGGTATTTCGCGGACCCTAAGGTAGCAAAGCTCCTGCGTTGGCACGCGGATAGGGAGGAGAAAAAGCGAGAAGATGACGAAAATGATCCGGAGATAAATAAAAAAGACAAGATGCTGCGTCACCCTAAGGATGCGAGCCAGTGGCAAGCGTTGAACTACGAATACCCAGAATTTGGGGACGATCCAAGGAACATCGTGCTGGGCGCGAGCACCGATGGAGTCAATCCGTTTGGCAGCCAGAGAAGCACACATAGCACCTGGCCTGTGTTTGTGTGGATGTACAACCTTCCCCCTGGTTGTGCATGAAGAGGAAGTACATTCACATGAGTATGCTAATTGAAGGGCCGAAACAACCAGGGAACGACATCAATCTATAACTGGGGCTGCTGAAAGAGGAGCGATACACGCTGTGGAAAACGCCAGCCAATACGTGGGACGCCGCAGAGAAAGAATATTTCCCTATGAGAGCCGCACTGCACACGACGGTGCACGACTATCTCAGTTACGGATATGTCGCAGGGCAGGTGGTCCACGGATTTTCTGGATGCGTCAGGTGCATGGATGACAGATTATATCGCCATCTAGATAGAGATCCCGGGTCTTCAACAACCGTGTTCATGGGACATCGAAGGTGGCTTCGCGACGATGACACCTGGAGAAAACGCAAGGATCTGTTCGATGGTGAAACCGAACCCCGAAGACGCCCCCTTATGAGGAGCGGCGAGGAAATATACGAGCTGTTGAAAAATTGGAAAGAGTGCCCACCGCTGGGAAAGGCGCCAAAGCCGGGAAAGAAGCGAAAGGCGCCAGAGCTGCTGCTGAAGGTATGGAAAACGAGGTCTGTTTTCTGGGACTTGCCGTACTGGAAGATCCTCCGTGTGCCTCACAGCCTTGATGTCATGCATATCACGAAGAACGTGTGCGAGAGTCTGCTTGGTACCCTGCTCAACATGCCAGAGAGGACCAAAAATGGACCGAAAGCAAGGGCAGACTTGAAATCAATGGGCATCAGGGAGGAGCTTCACACTAATAATGATGATGTTGAGGCGAAGCAGGACACGAAAAGTCGTCGCAAAGGCAAAAAGTCCAAGAAGACCGAAAATGACTTCCCTCCCGCGTGCTTCACTCTAAGTCAGGAGGAGGTCGATCAGTTTTTCACCTGCCTCGTAGGAGTAAAACTTCCTTACGGTTACGCGGGGAAGATAAGCAGATACCTAGACTCAGCGAAGCAGAAGTTTAGCGGGATGAAGTCTCACGACTGTCACGTGCTGATGACGCAGATACTTCCAGTTGCAATCCGTGGGATCACGGACGCGCACGTCCGTGAAACGCTATTTGGCCTATGCAACTTTTTCGACGTCATCTCTTAGAAGTCGGTTGGCGTGAGGCAACTCAGAAGGCTACAGGAAGAGATCATGGTGATACTATGCGAGCTTGAGATGTACTTCCCACCCGCATTCTTCGATGTTATGGTGCATCTGCTGGTCCATATCGTGGAGGATATCATCCAACTCGGGCCGACGTTCCTGCACAACATGATGCCGTTCAAAAGGATGAATGGTGTCATCAAAGGATACATTCGCAACATGTCACGTCCAGAGGGAAGCATAGCCAGGGGCTTTCTGACCGAAGAGTGCATCTCCTACTGCACGAATTATCTAGGCATCGAGAACCCCGTTGGTCTGCCCGTCAACAGGCACCTCGGCAGGCTCGCAGGATGGGGTCACCGTGAGGGTCCCCGCGAAATGCATGTCGACTTCGAGGGTCGACTCGTCGACTTTGAAAGAGCAAACCTAGTCGCGCTACAACACATAGACGTGGTCGATCCTTGGGTCGTAGAGCACAAAACCTTTATTGAAAAGACGTACAATGACCGAGGCCAACAGAGGACGGACGGAGATATAATCAAAGAGCACAACTCATGTTTCATGCGTTGGTTCAAGCAGAAGCTTCTGTCGTACCCTTTACATGAGGATTCTTCCGCGGAAGAACAACTCATATTCGCCTTGTCACAAGGCGCCGACCACAACCTGATGACGTATGAGGCGTACGATACCAACGGCTACACATTCTACACCGAGGGAAAGGACATGAAGAGCGATGGTTATCAGAACTCCGGGGTAATGATGGAATCCTACACCGGTAACGACAAGGACAGATACTATGGAAGGATCGAGGAGATCTGGGAGCTGAGCTACGCTGGAGAGAAGGTCTCGATGTTCCGTGTCAGATGGGCCAAGAGCGTCATAAAAGAAGACCAGCATTTCACCACCATGGTTATACCCGAAGCCAAATCCAAGACCGCGGGCGCAAACGTCACCGCGAAAAATGAGCCATGGTTACTAGCTTCCCAAGTGGACCAATGCTTCTTCATTACCGACCCGCCAAAGCCCAGTCGTGTTGTCGTGAGGAGAGGCAAAAGGAAGATCATCGGAATGGATGGAGTCGCCAATGAGCAATACTTCGACAAGTACGGCGACCCGAAGATGGAACATGACGACGATGATGAAGTACCAGCATACACCACAAGAAGAAGCAGGACCACCCTACCTAAAGGACGTCCGTTCAAGAGAAGAACTCCATTTACGAAAAATAAGGGCAAGAAGACTGTGAACAAATAGCTAGCTAAGATCGATTGTATTTAAATTGTAGCCTTCATTTCTCGATTGTATTTCGACATTTTCAAATTTGATGATATTTTTTCATATTCAATATGAAAAAATATTGAATATTCATGAGGACACTCGATCTCGATCCCCTCCATCTCGATCGCTATCACCCCTCGCAAGATCCCCCTCGCCGCCGAGCACCCCTCGCACCCTCCCCCGCTCCACCGCCGCCGCCGTCGGCATACTTACCACTAGAACACCTATTCACAAGATTCAACTCTTATTCATAGGCATCTACTTGCAAACATAAAATAAATACTAGGCACTAGATGTTGTTGTGAGGCACTAGATATTCATAGGCATCTAATTGCAAACATAAAAAAAATATTAGGCATCTACTTGCAAACATAAAAAAAATACTAGGCACTTCTCAAACCAAGGTGCAACCAGCACAAGAAAACAATGCAAAAAAAAATACTAGGCACTAGATGTTGTTGTGAGGCACTAGATATTCATAGGCATCTAATTGCAAACATAAAAAAAAATACTAGGCATCTACTTGCAAACATAAAAAAAAATACTAGGCATTTCTCAAACCAAGGTGCAACAAGCACAAGAAAACAATGCATAGAAAAAAAGGAAAAAAAGAGGGGGGAAGAGGATTTGAACCCACAACCTCCTGCTAGGAGGCAAAACCCACGCACCATTGCGCTGCTACTTCGGAGGTTAACAACATAGAGAAGGCGCACCTCATATACATGCGCCATTACTATATAAAAAACATTCTAATGGCGCACCGCTCGGGGTGCGCCATTCCTAAGCCGGCTGCCCTCGCGCCATCCTCTCTTCTCCCGCGGTCTCCCCCTACCCCCTTTCCATCAAACAATAGCGCCTGCCGTCTCCCCGCTCACCGACCGCCGCCGGACCTACTTGCTTTCTTGGTTCGTGGGATTCGGCCCGGGTTCCGGCGGCGCCCGGCTCGATCCAGAGGGCCGCCGCCCAGCCCAGCCCTGCGGCCGCGCCAGAGGCGTGGGGGATCGGTTTTTCCGGAGCCCGTTGTCCTCCTCCACCTACAACTCGTCCCCTCTACGGCCGCGCCGCCGACCTGTTCGTGGTTGGGCTTCGACGAGGTGAGTAGCAGAGCACCACCGACGGCTCCTTCTTCAGATTCCGGTGAGTCCTCTTCCACCTCTCCCGTTCATCCCCTTCTCCTCACGGCGGTGACCTAGGGTTAGGTTTAGGAGCCCGCTGCCCGCGCCCTCGACCTGAGACCGAACGTGCTGCTGCCGTTCCCGCTCGTGGTCGGCCCATGCTCCTCCTCCTATTAGTAGCCGGCAGCACACTGCAGTTGTACATCATTTTTTGGGACCGAGAGAAAACAAAGAAGGGAGGGGATTAGCACTCAGCATCCACAAACCAAATCTGAACCCAAAGTACCAAACCACGTTTTGTTTCGTTTTCTAGGCCCCTATGCTTCTAGAACTATTTTTCAATTTGATGGCTGCTACTTTGTGCGTGTGCTGGTGTCCATGAGGCAATTCTCGGCAGGAACCATGCCTCTCGATTTGACAACGAGATCCAGGTAGATTGTTTCATCAATGAATGTATGATTCATGCCTATTCTAGGTAAAATTTCAGTAAACTGTAGTAGAAAAGGTAAAGAACTAGTAAGCATGACATTTACTTGATATGGTCCAGATTATGTTTTGAACGCCATATGGTCCAGATTGTATCCACCCCTTTTCGAGCAGATCTCACAATCATTTTGTTTTCCTTCGGTTGTGCCTCAGATTGTGCCTCAGATTTGAAAATGCGTGCCTCAGATCTAGGTAGGTGCGTGTGTAAGTGATAATGCGAATCTGAGCCTTATTCGAGGCCCCAACAGAGGCCCCTCCAGTATAAATCTGTGGTTTCTTCTTAGAAGATGCTAAAGTTTTCCCGGCACCTCCTTTCTTCTTCTGCCGGTAGAAATCTTTCACGCCAGTAGAAGCCATTCTTGTCTATTATTCAGTCCTACCTGTGTTTTCCTGTCAAAGGCCCCCAACGGAAACTTAAAATCACTTCTGCTGTAGCTTTTGTGTTTCATTTGCATTTTATTCATTTCACCACAAAGAATGCTATGAGCTATAATAAGTAAGTACGATGTGAACATGACAATAGAAGAAACCTTTCATGGTTTGTTCATAGGTCTTACATAGCCAAGTCCTTATTCCTGAACACTAACGACCCAATTTAATAGAAGGAATCTGATAGCTGACGTTGTTCTATCTACGAGAATATTAGTTTTTCAGTGACGACTTCTAAACGCCATACAGTATGATTTAAGACTACGATAAACTAGGTGCGAAACAATTACTGCAAGAACCAGCAACTACCAAGTAATATTTGCACATAGGTTGTAAGACATTAACCCAGCCAGTTCAAGAGTAAATAGTCCATTTGCCTGCCAACGTCAGAACAAATGGACCAATCATCTGACAAAAACATGGAGCATAGATAAAACAGCAAGCAGGCATGAAGAGAAGACATAAAGCATCATTGTTCCCCATCAGCATATAGTATACCGACGACAACCAAACTACAAAAGGCATACCTATCTCTGTCATTTCAAGGACTATTAAGCAGTGAGTTTAAGACACTGAAATGCATTGGTACAAGAGACACATCTTGGTTCTTGAAACTGTAAAATAAAAACTCATACTACTAACTAGTTATGCCCATGGTCAGCCACCGAACCCGATGCTCCAAAACCAGAATTGGCACTCTAGTGGAGATGTCATTTGTTCTACTTCCATCACCCCCTGGGCTTAAGTACACATAATGTGACTCTGCCCGCTTATTTCACTAGCATTGATACAAGAGGCTTATTTCACTAGCCTGCCAAGATTTCTTGCAGATTTCATATTTAACATGTTGTATTTAACCTTTTTTTCTTATCAGTTTCATCCTTATATGACTCTGCAACATAATAAAGGTGGTTGAAGAAAGTTGTGCACACGCAAGAAAGTTGGTAGTAGTATTAGTAGTTTGGGATATTCGTTTCTGAGCCCGGGCTCACCCTTCTCCGAGCTCTCCGACCATCGTGTCGTGATGATTTTGCAGGTACCCAGAGAGGCCCTTGAGTTTGCCGAAATGTCGATTAACTTCCGTTCCGGCAAATTCGGGTACTCCATATGTCCTATTTTCAGCAAAGGTCATGCTGAAATTTTCCGTGAATTTTAGCATGACTTTGCTAAAAATAGGACATATGGGGTACTTGCGACTAATGCATGGGCCGGGGCATCTTAGTACTTAATTAAGTAGGATCAACTGCCCCTTTATTCTTGCTGCATTAAACCATAGGTGGCAATAGATCCAAGTGATTAGGCCCAATTAGAATTCTCCTTCCCTTTTCTTGATAGGGTATATTATTAGAAGATACCCATATATATCAGTCAACCTAGGGTGCCTCGGCATCAATAAACCCTAAATGATGAAAACTGAACTTAGCATTTAGGGTGCCTTAGCATCGACAAACCCTAAATTATAAAACCTTGGCTTTTTGGGTGCCTCGGTGTCGATAAAAACCAAAATGATGAAAGCTTAGGGTTTTAGGGTGCCTCGGCATCGACAAACCCTAAATGATAAAAGCTTAGCTTTTAGGATGCCTCGGTGTCGACAAACCCTAAATGATGAGACCATGATCTTGTTCCTTGACAATAACCAACTTTTTGACCAAACTTTTTTCCTATTTAGAGCGAAACATGGCCCACAGCGATGAGGCCGGCGGTTCGGGCAAGCCATTCTGGGAGCTGTCCCAGGAGATGGAGGAAGAACCTCACCGCTATGAGGACGCCGCGGAAGACACCGATCCCGAGTACACAACGCCTAGTGGCGTCGGGGATGACACCACTGATGGTGGCGCCGAGGATGTCACCACTGATGATGGCAGCGCACGCACAGATGGCAGCCAATCGAAGAGGCAACGGAAGGACCGGCGCCTGAACGTGCTCAGCAGCGTAAAGGAGGAATTTACTGAAGTGAACTCCGACGGGTATCCAACGGCGCCCAAAGAAATAGTCAAGGGGTACGCGGTTCAGCTCAGGTGCATTCTCTGGAGCACTATCTCGATCAACACCGAGAACCTAAGGCATAAGGACCGAGGGAATTTGCGCAACCTCCTCTTCACGAAGCTGCACGAACGATACAAGTTCCCCGAAGACGTCGCAAACACACGCCTCTCAAGGAATAAAGTGAACAGTGCCGCCCTCACGAAGATGAGCAAGGCCCTGTCTACTTGGAGAAGCGTGGTGAAGAGAATGATTGACAAAGGTGATAGTTATGAGAAGATCAAGGCGAAAAATCCTTCGATCAACGAAGATGACTACAAGGAGTTCAAGATCAAGTGCGAGAGCAAGGCAACCGCGGAATCAAGTCAATGGGGGAAAGAAATGCGGGAGTTGAACTTAGGGGTCCACCAACTCGGTCCCGGCGGTTACAGAGTGGCGGAACCTATACGGGACAAGGAGGACGCGGAGCATGCCGAGCAAGGCCTACCACCATGCTTCGAGAAATACGGTGACAAGCAGACCAGGAACTATGTCAGGGCCCGGTACAAGGTGGACCCAGTAACAAAGGAGCTTACCACGGATGCGAAGACCAGGGCGCTTGAGCGTGTTCTGGTAAGGAATACACCCCACGTAATTAGCTCCATATGGTTGCATTCTAATTAATGAAGCCAAATTTCTAAATGGTTCATTCCTTCCGCAGGACACTGAAAGCAGTAGCGCGGGGTCGTCTCAGAGCTCCCATTGGGACACCAATTTAATTAGGGCATTTAACATAATGAAAAACAAGGATAAGTCCAGTAAGCCGTCGTCAGCTGGTCGTGTGGCCGGCAAAGGCTTGTCCACTAAATGGTCGTCATACTATAACGCTGGTGGGCGAAAGGAGAGAAATACCAACTTGGAAAGCCAGTCGCGCGAGGTTGAAGAACTCAAGGCAAAAGTGGCGCGGATTCCGGAGATGGTCCAAGAGCTAGTGCAACACCAAGTGGGAGGGGTGATCACCGCCATTGTGCCTACCTTGATTGAGGGGCTGCAGGCGTGGATTGCGGGCGGCCAACAGGGGCCGCCCCCGATTCCCAGCTTCACGGCCAGCAACTCGCACAACGCGCATGCGACGCCATTGGTGTCTCCGGCGCCGGCCGGCACCTCGGCAGCAAGCGGCCCCTCCGTCACTTGCACGCCCGCCGTTGGCGGTGCCTCGACATTAGCCAAGCTCGACGCCATCACGGTAACTAAGCCTCTCTCAGCCGATGACTTCATCTCCTTGCCTTTGAATGGGCATCCCCTGATGCCCTACATGTTTTCGCAGGGCGCCGACACCGACGTTCGATGCACTCTCCTGCACTTCATGGGCGGCGAGTTGATCGATGTCGCCAAGGGCAGAATCGTTCAACCGGGCAACCCCATGTTCCACGGTAAACCGATGCCACCCACCACGTATAGGGTTCAACTGGTTCGGGTGCTGCCAGGTTGCGACGACTTGTTACCTCCGTTCCACCCCGCTGGGGCTGACAAAGATGATGTGATGACCCTCAGAGCCTGCTTCAGCTGGCCCTTGCTTTGGCCGAAGAGCCAGATTCGTTTGGGGGCGGGGGACACCACCCCACAGACAACAACGCCAGTCGTGCTGGCACCAAGCCATGGCAAGACCGCCGCAACGCTACCGGACATGCATATGGCACAAGATCCGGACATGCATATGGCACAGGATCCGGACGACGACGATGACGACGATGGTACATTTACCAAGGTCGATAAGTACTTTGCAGAACATGGGTACGGTGAGGAATTCTTGGGGCCTCCTTCTCAAGAACCCAACACTGCAAAAGACGACCGCGATCTAGCTGGTACCGCGGAGAAACCCAATTGCAACAGGCGTTGTCTGGCGTTTAGTTTTGAGGAGACGCCTCCAGCTGCCGCCTTCACCGAGCTTCGGATAGCCGAGGTGCGAAATATTATTAGCCCCAACACACTCAAGAAAGTGGTCTCTGAGCAGATGAACTCGATCCCATTACATCAGCAGAAGAAGGGACGGAAAAGAAAGACTAACAAGGGTGCGAGCCAGCCGGCACTGAGTACGATCCGTGCTCTGGACGGGCCACCTTCACCTAAGGATATCTCGAGGAGGGTGCATGTGGCGGGTAGGCCGATGCTACCGACTAATCTGCTCAATGCTGCAACCGGTGTTATGCGGAGTCTGCATGACAGTGTTCTTTGTTTGGAGAAGCGGCGTCTCTCCGAGAATAATGTGGCATACCCAGTTTTCGTGGCCAAGGTGCCAGAGGGCAAGGGCTTTGTCGATAGCGCCATCGGGGGTATGATTGTCCTGCGGTTTGCTGACATCTTCGCTATGTTTAACCTTCATCCGCTGCACTACACCTTCGTTCGACTATTTTCGCTGAGTATGGAGATGCGGATCATTAGAGACAAGACCCCGGACCTAGTGATAGTCGACCCCTTCTATATGCGTGCCAAGATCTTGGGTAGCGCTGGGGACCGGCAAGTCGCGAGTTCATACCTCGAAGGCGTCATTCTGGCAAACTCAGAAAAGGATAACTTCCTCGTGCCTTACTTTCCCTGGTAAGTAATCCCCTCATCGCCACGTAACATATGATTTCTTAGATTTTGATCGTCCTTTTTTTTCTAACATTCCGTGTTTTGTGCAGTGACACACGTTGCACACTCATCCTCTTAAGCGTGAAATATTCCACGGCCATGTATTTCGACTTGGACCGTCAGTCAAAAAAAGACTACACAAATATCAAGAAAGTTCTTGATGAAGCTCTTCCCGGCTATGCCATATCTGGAGGCACCTTTAGCAGGACAAGTCTCAGGCACGGCAAGCACGTGTTCACCCACAATACGACGTTCGCCTGCGTCAAGCAGCCGCCTGGCAGTCAGAAGGATGCCTACTACGCCCTCCATCACATGCAGGCGATCATACGGGACAGTAATCACCTTCGGCTACCAAATAATCTCAAAGATTGGGCCGCACGCTTGTCGACAATCCAGGATGCGGACATATGACAAGAATTCTTTCGCATCCAGTCGAAGTTTGCGGAAATCATCCATCAAGATGTCCTTCGTACCTCGGGGCAGTTCTACCTCAGATCTCCGCTGTCTAATAGTGAGATAGATACAATGCTACAAATGCAGGCTGACAACGACCGCAATTTCATGACCATCACGAAAGACGGCGACTTCATCCACGTTCCCGTGAATCGCTACTAATTCATGTTGCAATATTAAACTTTAATAAACTGGTATGTCTCTTTGGTTTGGACAGTCGTTCAACTTATATATAATCGATGCTATTTATTAGTAGGACCATGAATCGTGCTGTTATAGTTGTAATATTAAACTTTAATGAACTTGTATGTCTCTGTGAATTACTACTAACGTTTTGTTTGGCTAGTGCATAGAGATGCCGTCGTATGTCGTGTACAAGGGTAAGGTTCCCGGAGTCTACGACGACTGGGAGGAGTGTCGGAGACAGGTTCACCGATTCAGCGGTAACAGTTACAAAGGGTACACCACAAGGGCGGAGGCGGAAGTTAGATACGCGCGCTATCTAGCGGGACAGAGGAGGGAGCGTTGGAGGAACCGGGTGAAGACCAGTTTCATTGCGATTATGCTCATTGTGATGACCGCAGCTCTCTTCTATGTGATGGTAGTTTAGATGGTCGATATCGACTTGTAATGTGAAGACAAACTCGCTATTCGCGGTCTCGAGACTTGTAATGTTCTAACTTTGTTCGGTATTTTAAATTTGGAGACTAATATGATGAATTGTATTCGGAGACTAATCTTCTATTTTATTCGATAAATCTGTTGTTTATATGTTGTGCTATCTATATTCTGTGCAATAATATATTTTGTAATCTGTGCAAATATCAGAAAAAATAAAATAAATACCTAATATTCATACTAGTGGTGCATCACTCAGCACACTAGTGGCGCATCACTCAGCTCACTAGTGTGCCATTAGTAAGCCAGAGCATATGGGTAAATATGGCCCTGGGAGGCATACTAATGGCGCACCATAAGCTATACTAATGGCGCACCAGGATCTATACTAATGGCGCACCAGGATCTATACTAATGGCGCACCGGGATCTATACTAATGGCGCCCCAGGATCTATACTAATGGCGCACTACTTGCTGCGCCATTAGTATACCAGATACTAATGGCGCACCGTGAGCAATACTAATGGCGCACTACCTAGTGCGCCATTAGTATACCAGATACTAATGGCGCACTTGTGGTGCGCCATTAGTAAAAAAATCTAATGGCGTGATGCTAGTGGCGCACCTATAGTGCGCCATTAGTAGCAAAAATAGGTGCGCCATTAGCAAGCCTTTTCCTAGTAGTGATAGCCACTGCAAGAACCCTTATCACCCATCTTGGGATAGATGGTGCGGATGAGACACTAAAAAATGATGAAATAAGGTGAGCGCCAGATGGATACCTGGTTAAGGTCCTTCATGCGTTCATTCACATCAAGCTCACTTAGTGGTTTGAGAAGATACCCACACGCCTCAATGAACTTATGCGCATGGTTAGGATCATCCCTATGTATTTTGAAACCGGAGTTGGGGAAACCAAGTGCGGCAACAAATGTATCATAAGTAGCTATGAAGCGAATGTCACAGGTGATCCAGCTGACAGTGTGGTTTGGACCAAAGTAGCATGTGGCATAGAACTGGTGAATGGCAGCAGCATTAAAGTCGCGATGAAAGGCAAACGGGGCGGCAAGCCCCGATGCCTCAATAAGCACAATGGCACCCGGATATTTCGCCAGGTGCGTGCGAATATGCTCAACATCAATATAGAGATGAACAGATAAACCCTTAGGAACTATGACTGTGGTAAAAATGTCCGCCTGGACGTGTGTGCGGAAACGTGAGTCCGTAGAGTCATGTACGACAGCGTATGGATCAAGGTCGCGGCGGAAAGTGAGATATGAAGCCGCGCCAAGTGTGGTGAAGTTCGTGATTGCACGACCTAAAGTAGCAGAAGGTTCTAGTGATATGCAACGAGCTTCACCTGCGGTCTGGGCAGGAGGAGGTGGTGGCATGTAGGACGCCCTGCGAGTCCCGGGCTTTGGCTTGGGCCTCCGATCGGCGTGCTGGTCAGCAAAGTCCTTGGCGGCAAGCTCCTCCTCAAAGTCGGGGTCATCACCATCAGACGACGAGGGGAGTTATGGATATGGAGAACGCCGGGCCGGAGAACGCCGGGCAGTCCGTTTGAAGGGACGACGTGGCCCCTCCGAGTCCGACCCTGTGCTAGGAGGGGCGCGAGATGATGAGCCAGCCACGGCCTTCCGAGCGCCGTGCTTGGTCTTGTTCATGGAGCACAATATCCTACGCGGATGAAAATCCAAAATAAGGAACGAACATGGAGATTCATGGGGGAGAGAGAGAACCAAAACAAACGCGAAAGGAACGGAGGAGCAACCTGTAGACGGATCCCGCGAAGGAAGAGGAGGAAGAAGAGGAGGATCCGCGGAGGGGATCGGCCCGATCTCCGGTCTGGCGGCGCAGGCGAGGGCTCGTCGAGTTGGCGGCGGCGGCGGTAGGGAGGAAAAGGGGCGCTGAGGGTTAGGGAAAGAGCCCAGCCCCGCGCCCAACTATTTATAGGCCCGAGGCGTCGGACGTCCGACAGGCATCGGACGTCCGGAGGTGATTGTGGCGTCGGACGACTGACACTGGTCGGACGACCAGAAGGAGATTTCCCACCGGACGTCCGAGACATGTCGGACGTCCGAGAAAGAGGAGGAGGCAGAGGCTGATGCTGGATTTTGTTTGATGATTAGATGATGACTTGCATGGTTTCTCACAAAAAGTATGAACATAGTTGCCTACAAGCATAACATATACTAGTTGGAGACATAAATTGATTTATGCGTACTTTGTAAGCTTAAAAAAAATAAAATTAAGACTCACTCCCCCTAAATGCATGCCCACATTAAGGCACAAACATAATGTGAGTGTGTGTATGTGTGCAAGGTTTCAAGATATGTTATCAAGCTCCAAGATACCAAGTTCACGCCTAAGTTGACAGAACCTAGCTACGCTAAGTGGCTTGGTGAAAATGTCGGCTAACTGCATGTCGGTACCCACATGGGTAATATCAATGTCACCCTTTTGCACATGGTCTCTCAAGAAATGATACCTAATATCAATATGTTTTGTGCGAGGGTGATCAATGGGGTTCTCGGAGATCTTTATGGCACCTTCATTATCACAGAGAAGAGGAACGTGTCGATACGTGATACAATAATCCTTTAGTGTTTGCCTCATCCATAGCAGTTGGGTTGCACAGCTTGCGGCTGCAATATATTCGGCCTCGGCCGTGGAGAGAGAAACACAGTTCTGCTTTTTCGAGGACCAACTTACCAAGGAGCGTCCAAGAAACTGACATGCACCGGAAGTGGATTTCTGTCCCACTTTATCATCGGCCCAATCCGCATCAGAATACCCAATAAGATCAAACTTAGCATCCTTAGGATACCATAAGCCTAACTTTGGGGTGTGAACAAGGTATCTAAGAATATGCTTAATCGCCGTGTGATGGCTTTCCCTAGGGGATGCTTGAAATCTAGCACATATGCCTACACTTAACATGATGCCCGGTCTAGATGCGCAAAGGTAAAGTAGCGAACCAATCATGGAGCGGTAAGTAGATGGGTCAAAAGGAATACCGTTTGTGTCTTCATTTAGAACTATATCGGTGGCCATGGGTGTCTCCATTGGTTTAGCATTTGTCATATCAAATTTTTCAAGAATGTCCTTGAGGTACTTAGTTTGAGACAAGAAAATCCCTTCTTGAAATTGTTGCATTTGAAAACCAAGAAAGAACTTCAAGTCCGTGTTGAGTGACATCTCAAAGGTCTTGGTCATGGAGGCCGCAAACTTCTTGCATAAATGGATGTTAGGAGAACCAAAAATGATGTCATCTACATAGATTTGGCATAAGATCAAATCACCATTTTCCCTCTTAGTAAAAAGAGTGGGATCGATCACCCCCACCACAAAGCCATCATCCAGTAGGAACTTCTTAAGATGATCGTACCAAGCACGGGGTGCTTGTTTGAGGCCATACGGAGCCTTGTGAAGTTTATATACATGGTCTTTGTGGTGAGGGTCAACAAACCCATGTGGTTGTGATACATATACCTCTTCTTGTAGAGGACCGTTAAGAAAAGCACTTTTCACATCCATTTGATGCAAAGTAAAACCATTGAAAGCAGCATAGGCCAATAAAATGCGAATGGACTCAAGACGAGCAACAGGGGCGAAAGTTTCACCAAAGTCCAAACCTTCAACTTGGGAGTACCCCTGTGCTACTAACCTTGCCTTGTTGCATAGGACAGTCCCATTCTCATCTTCCTTGTTCTTGAAAATCCATTTAGTTCCAATGACATTATGTTCCTCAGTTGGTCGTTCTACCAATGACCATACTTCGTTGCGTGTAAAACTGTTTAGCTCCTCTTGCATAGCAAGGAGCCAGTCATTGTCGCACAATGCATCCCGAACCCTGTGTGGAACAGTACTAGAGACAAACGAAAAGTGAGCACAAAAGTTTGTTAATTGTTTACGAGTCACTCTACCTTCCGACACGCCGGTGAAGATTTGATCAATATCAACACGACCGGCCACACGTGGCATGATGGAGGTCAAGGTTTCACGAGGTTCGACTTCGTTTCCATCATCAACGTCCTCAACATATGGATCATTTATGTGCGGAGGAAGATATTCCTCTTCGCGTTGCACTTGTTGAGGTTCATCATCAAACATACCCATACTTTGGTCTACCTCTTGAAGATCAACTTGTTCTTGAGTGTGATCAGGGTGGGAGATGTGTTCTCCCACTTGATCCTCAACAACTGGCATGATGTGTGTGCTAGTATCTTGTGGAGGTACGGGCAGTGAACTGTCTTGAGGATGAGAAATACTCTCATCATCTTCATCATCATCATGAGGTCTTTGTTCCATGGGAAGAAGTGCACCTACACCCATGTTTAAGATATCCTGTGGGGAGTCTTCTTCACCTGCATCATTTAGATCAACTTGCTCCCCATGGGAGCGGTTAAATTCATCAAACGTCACGTCACAAGTTTCTATAACACATCCAGTGGATTTGTTGTAGACTCTGTAGGCGTGAGAGTTTGACCCATAGCCAACAAAAATCCCTTCAGTTGTTTTGGATTGAAATTTTCCTAACCGTTCCCGTTTGTTGAGGATGAAACACTTGCATCCAAACACACGAAAATACTTAACATTGGGCTTGTTCCCAGTTAGGAGCTCATATGGAGTCTTCTCTAATATTGATCGAAGGAAGAGTCGGTTTGATGCATGACATGCTGTGTTGACGGCCTCAGCCCAAAAACTATGTGGTGACTTGTATTCGTCTAACATGGACCTTGCCATTTCCACAAGTGTCCGGTTCTTTCTCTCTGCCACACCATTTTGTTGAGGGGTGTAAGGTGCGGAGTACTGATGTTCAATTCCCTCATCACTAAGAAATTCTTCTAGGGTGTAGTTCTTGAACTCAGAGCCATTATCACTTCTTACTGCCTTGATGTCCTTGTCAAACTTCCGCTGGGCTTGTTTGGCAAAGTCAATGAAGGTGATCTTCGTCTCGTCCTTGGACTTGAGAAAGAACACCCATGTATATCTTGAGTAATCATCAACAATGACTAGGCCATACTTTTTCCCTCCAAGACTTGCCCATGAAGGAGGCCCAAACATATCCACATGAAGGAGCTCTAATGGCCTCGAAGTGGATACAATGTTCTTGGGTGGATGTTTTGATTGATGTTGTTTCCCAGCTATGCATGCACTGCACACACAATCTTTCTTAAAAGATACATTTGTTAGTCCAAGGATGTGATTGCCGTTTAAGAGATTTTGAAGCTTTTTCATGCCAACATGGCCGAGACGGCGATGCCACAGCCATCCCATGTCGGCCTTGGCCATTAGACAAGTTGTATGGAAGGTGCTCTCTTTCGAGAAATCAACCGTGTAAAGGTTGCCATCCAACTCTCCAACAAAGGCCACTTCGAGAGTGTCTCTCTTAAAGACTTTCACATCCGTTAGTCCAAATAAAGTGTCATAACCGACGGAAGCCAATTGGCGAACTGAAAGTAAATGATATTGAAGAGATTGGACAAGCATGACATTTGCAATAGACATGTCATTAGTGATTGCCACCTTCCCCAACCCAATTACCTGCCCTTTCGAACCTCCACCAAGTACAATGCTCATGTATGGTCGAATGGCTTGCATGAAGTCATAGAGCAAGTTACTATCTCCGGTCATATGATTGCTGCATCCACTGTCGATCACCCATTTGGCTCCTCCGGAGAAAACAACCTGTAACGAATTAAGACTTGGTTTGAGGTACCCATTTTGTCATGGGGCCTTTTACATTAGTTACAAGAGTCTCAGGGACCCAAATAGCATAGAATCGGAATGCATTACGGGGACCAACGAATTTAGCATAGACCTCTCCTTCCTTTGATTTGCGTAGTACATAGGATGGAGGCATGAATTCGGTTGTCTTGTTGTGAGTAGGCGAACCCCTAGTGGCCGATCCACTCACAACCTTACCTTTCTCCTTGTGTCCCTCTCGTACAAATATTTCTTTAAGCGAAGTGGTACACTTGAGGGGAGATGCACTTTTCTTGGCAGTGCTTGGGTTGAACCCAAGCCCTTCGTTGGCGAAGCCTCCATTGTGTCAACTTAAGATCTCATTGAGAGTCTTTTGTCCTTGTGCACATGTCATGAGACCTCTGTCTAACTGTGCCTTTAACAAACAGTTTTCCTCAAGGATAGATGTCAGTTCATTACTAGAGTTAGTAGTGCAGGTATCAACATTAATGATAGGTGAGGAGTAGGCCTTAGCTAGAGTGTCAAGATAAGTAACCTTAAGTGCCTCAAAGCTCTTTGTAAGAACAGTGAGTTTCTCTTCCTTGTCTTTGAGAGACAAGGATAGACGCTCACAATCCTTAGAAAGGGAAGCATGAGAGTTCACAAGTCGGTTTTTATCATTTAGTACTCTTTGCAGACAGATTCAACATTTTTCAAGGAGGCAAGATCATTAGCATGTTTATCAAGGATTTCACCTACTTTTGAGCATAGTGCATCATTTTGTGCTTCCTCATACAGGACTTTCTGCTCAAGGATTTCATTTCTTTCCTTCTCCTCAATGACGAGGGTTTCGAGTTCCTTGATGGTATTGGTGTGCTTACTCACCATTTCCATAAGTATGCGAAACATAGTGAGCTTCTTTCCTTTAAGAGAGCACATAAATTTGTTTATTTTAGCAAACATGGGATGATCTAAGTCATTATCCTCATAGTGATCTTCCGCATCAAGATACTCATCAGATGGAGTAGAAGCTAGACTGAAAGAGTTTAACCGTGGAGTTACCTTAACCTTATCATGGGAGCTTTGGTCTTCCTCATCTCCCATGGCAGTCTTTGCCATCAAACACTTGTGAGAGTTTACCTTGTAGTCCTTCATATAGTTGTAGTGAACAACATCACCACTTTTGTTGACTAGCCTCAAGGTGTTTTGTGTATCCTGAGCTACTCCGACAACTCCACCAACATCTTCTGGATCTGATTCTTCTTGTGCAACCATTGCTCTTCCATCTGTCCTCTTGAACTTGGAGTTCATAGGGTTTGGCAACTTCTTCTTTACAAAGGCCTTTGGAAACCTTGGTTTGTCTTCTCTCTTCTCATAAGGGCAGTCATTGGAGAAGTGGTTGGTTTCCTCACAGTTATAGCATTTCCTTACCTTCTTCTTTGGGAATCTTCCCTTGAACTTTCCTGCACTGAAATTCTTTACAAAGAGAGCAATGTCCTCATAAGATGGGCTTTCATCAGAGTCAACATCATCACCATCTTTGCAGTCATCATCACCCTCTTCTTCTTCACTTTCTTCTTCGTCACATTCATGCTTGGATTTCAAAGCAAGGTTGATCTTTGATGTTGAAGTGCCATGCATGGAAAGGTGCTTTGTTGCATTTGCTTTTGACTCTTCAAATAATTGGAAAGTGGATATGATGTCATCTGGAGTCATTTCTTTGAGCCCATGGTGCTGCCTCATGTCCCATACCATTTGATGGTGATACGGAGCAAGAGCATGAAGTAACTTGTCCACAAGAAATCTCTTGGTCAGATTGAAACCATCTTGCATGTTGTCACAGTCACATGACTTAATGTCTGCGGCGAGAGTCATGAGCCGTTCTAGTAGTTGCTTGGGAGATTCACCCTTTTCCATACAGAAATTCTGTAATTGCCCCTTGGCAATTTCATATTGAGCAAGCCGAAGAGTGGAAGTACTGCTCTTGGTCCTTATAATGTTATCCCACAGTTCCTTGGCACTTGTGATGTGAATGTAAGGTCTTCGTTGCTTGTCATTCATTTCTTTTCTTATGCACATGATCGCAGTGTCATTGAGATGCTTGTCATAAGTTTCTCTGGGAGTGAGGCACCTTGGATCTACAGGATTGTACCCATGCTCGAGGATGTCCAACATCTCATCATTGGCGTACCTAAGATGATCGTGCATACCAACTCTCCACAAAGAAAAATCGGAATTGTCATCAAGCAAGGGAGGTTTTCCTCCAGGATTGTACTTAGGTTTCTCAATTTGAGATCTAGCATAAAGCCATGGAACACTAGTTTGGTTCCTTTCCGGAGGTTGTTGGCCAGATGAAGTACCGTGCACATGTGGCCCTGAGGCCCTCGGGGACGTGGTTGTTCCCGTGGTTAGTGATGCTAGTCTCATTTGGACCATGGTCTCAAGAGAAGCATCATGCTCCTCTTTTTGCTTGGCAAGGGCCCGTTCCAGGTCCTCAGAGGTGAAAGACTTGACTTCCGAGGAAGTGCCGTCCCTCTGCACTGGAGCTACCGTAGCTGGAATCTCGTCCATCTCTCTCTAGGACGGTTAAGCCAAAAGAATAGAGCATGAGGCTCTGATACCAATTGAAAAGGATCGAGATGGACCTAGAGGGGGGGGGGGTGAATAGGTACAAATCCAAATTTTAATAATTACTTAGCAATTTTAGGCAAAAGTGAGGAATATGAGTGTGGGACTAATAATTGCTACGACAAGGAGTAAGCTATTTAGAGTGAAGTAAGACAAGCGGTAAACAATAATCAAATACAAGTACGTAATAAGGATTAACACAAGTAGAGAGTTAGGGTTAGGAATAACCGAAACTCCAAGAGAGACAAGGATGTATCCCGATGTTCACTTCCTTGGAAGGAAGCTACGTCACCGTTAGAGGGGCGGATGTTAGCACGAAGGCACACCAATGCCACAAAGGCTCACCCTATTCTCCCTTTGAGATAACTCCACGAAGGCGTTTCTCAACCACTAGTGGTAAGCCTTGAGGTGGTTTCCAAACCTTCACAGACTTTCCGGGGGAAATCACAATGGTTTGATTCCTCTCCGAATACTCTTACCGCCTAGGAGTCTCCAACCTCCAAGAGTAACAAGATCACGGGGATTGCTCAAAACTTGCTCAAATCAAAAATCACTTTGGTGGGAAGGAGGAGAGGGAGACAATCTATCTTTTGATTGGAACAACACTCAAAGGGACTCACAAATGCTCTTGGGATCTAGGATTTGGTGTAGACAAGAGTGAGTGAGAAGAAAGGTGTTCTTGGATGTATTCTAGCTGTGTTGAACACTATTTCACGAGGTGGGAGAAGAGTATATATAGTGGGGAGTGAAAAACAGCCGTTGGGGACACTTTAAGTCACACAGGGTGCGGATGTCCGACAGTTGTCGGAAGACCGGGGGTCCGCGAGGGGTCGGACGTCCGACAGGGGTCGGTCGTCCGAGGCCTGTAGATATGACTCAAAATACTATGAATTGAACAGCGACCGGACGTCCGGAGAGGACCGGAAATCCGAGTTATTCGACTCAACTTCTACTGGTGGGAGGTTCCGGATTTCCGAAGGAGAACAGACGTCCGGGGAGAGCCGGAAATCCGAGTTATAGAGCTCATGTTCTTCTGGTGCAGGGCTCCGGATTTCCGGGGCTGGTCGGACGTCCGGCCCTCGGATGTCCGGAGGGAGCCGGATTTCGAGTTATATGACTCACAAACTTCTCGTGAAGGGCTACGGATTTGCGAAGCCTGCCGGTCGTCCGGCCCTCGGATGTCCGGAGGGAGTCGGATTTCCGAGTTATATGACTCACAAACTTCTGGTGAAGGGCTACAGATTTCCGTAGCTTGCAGGTCGTCCGGCCCTCGGACGTCCGGAGGGAGCTGTATGTCCGAGGCAATAGACCTATTTGAGATAAGAACAGAGTGGAGAATATGTGGTATTGGGTATGACAGTGAAGATGTGGTACGAGCAAGTTCATCGCAAAACCTGTGATCCCCTCTTAATAGTGCGGGATCCCTATACTCAATATCAGTAAACTCAAAAGAATAGTCTACATCATCTTTTCTCAATCTCGAGCCTTCTCGAAATATAAATGCCAATCTTCCCAGACAACCTTTGGCACATAATTCTCAATCTACTAAAGTACTTGCCATCCCGAGATACACTCAACAAATAGGATTAGTTTCCTATGTATGTGTTGTCATTAACACCAAAAGTCGATTAGGGGCATAACATGCACTTTCACTCTTGTTTTTAATCCTTTCAATTATTTCGAGGGTCTCACCTGATCAAGTTTTCATTTGTACCGGTGCAATCTCTCTTTTCTAATCAATTGTTTAAACGTAGTTTTCTTTTGAGTGGCCCCATAACCCACATGTTTTTTCCCAGGATCTTATCGGGCTCTTCTAATCTTTTCTGGAGATCTGTCATTGTTTTCAACTATGACGTAAGTATGAATTTCATCAGTCATATTCCTTCTCCAGGATTGCTTCAAAAAATTGTTCTCATCATTGGCTCAACCTTTGCATATTCTTTATTCCGGAGTGTCTCGGTTATTCTTGGTGGTGTTCTCCTCATTATTTTCAGCTTGGAAGACCGAAGGAGTGTTTCTCTCAAATCTTGTCCATTCTTTTGAAGTTTGTCATCTCACCTTGTGCTATCTTCTCAATTGTTCCTAATCATGAGAATTCTTTCCATATCTATCCGGCGCATTTCAGTTTTGTTTTCATTCTCGATCCTACGAAGGCCATCATTTCAGAAGATTTATTCATTCTCACCTTTCAGCTTTCATTCTCAAATTCTTCTCAATTGTTGTATCTTCGTTCTTCTCTCAATTATTCCAGTGCCTTGTTCAAGTTTTCTCTGAGGTGGCTCATGATCTCTTCGTTTCCATGTATCTCCATTCATTCATGGTTGCCTAATTCGTTTCAATTCACATGGTGTTTCTTTCAAGATTTCTTCTAGTTTGTACTCATATCTCTCCTCAGTCTTTTCAAGAAGAACAAGTGGTATGCTAAATCCGTTGCTTGTCGCCAATTTAACTTGATGAAGGATAAGCATAACATAATTCCTATTCTTCTTTCATAGAGTTTTCAATTATTCTTTCGGAGTGCCTCAAGATATCAATTCTTTTCCCAACTTCTCCATCTTTTCTTTTCCTTTGTCCTTTGAGGTGGTGTTATTCGTTCTTGTTAGTGGGGGAGTCTCTAAGATAAGTTGTTTCAAGAATTAAATATGTAAACCCACCGATTCTATGATCATGAGATATGTCAACCCATGATTTCTTCATTGAGCTATCTTGGTTTAAACTTCACCTAAAGCTTTGTCTAAGGATTGTTGCTATTATGGTGATTATCGTTGACCCAAGTTCTCAATACATCCTCTTGGTGTAAGAAGTTTTGCCTTTCTTGTTCCTTCCAATCAATACTTGTTATGTTAGTGGCTGGTTGTCACCTCGTAGTTGGGATGGTTTTCATAAGTCCACTACAAGCTTGTTCTTTCCGTTGTTGGTTTGTCAACAACTCCGTTCAATTTTTCTTGTCCGGAGGCTCTTCAATTCAATTGTGGTAGTAGTTTTCATTCTCTTATTCATTCTTTCTTCCCAATGATCTAGTTTCTATTCTCTTATTACGGAGGCATTGTGATGTTGCTCTTTTGGGTCAATCATCTTGTTCTGTCAAGATCATGTTCTTTCCTTGCTTATCAATTTAGTTGGTTGTTGTGAATCGTGTCAAGATCTTTCCATCTCGTCAATTTTTTGTCCCCTTTTCCTACCGAAGTTCTGCCAAAATTTTGTGTAAATTCTTGCTTGTCTCTCATTTCATTCTTCATCTCCTTTCAACCCTGTGGATTCATTGGTTTTACTCGTTTGTCAAAGAAGCAACTAGGTTTTACCTCTTTCTCTTTCTCTTCCTCTTCCCCTTTCATTCTTAGACCTCGGGTCAAGATCCTCTTGTAGTGTAGGAGAGTTGTGACAGCCCGAGACCGACGCTCTAGAAGATTCCCCTTTTAGTCCATTGCTGCCGTGTGATTTAATTGTTTGTCGCATCATGCGAATCATCCACATTGTATCGGCACATCATTGGTGTCAGTTTTCAAAACTTGCATCTGTTATTAGTTGCCGGTTCTCCCCGTTGTCATCGTTGACCGTTTTGAGCCCGACCACACACTCACGTGCCCGCGGCACCGTTCAAATATTTGTTTTTAAAAGTTTCCGGAAAATATTCTCGGATTGGGTCGAAACTTGGCGTGTGGTCTTATTTTAGTGTTGGTAGGCCGCCTGCCAAATTTTCGTCGCAATCAGAGCTCGTTTGATACTCGTGTCGTTTATTATATAGCGACATTATAGCCGGTCATTTGTCGAACGTTTCGGTATTTTAAAACTCCGATTCCGGGTTGACCATTTTCCCTCTTATCCCCGCCTAGCCCCTATGCACAGCGCACCGACCTGCCCACAACATAGCCCGAAAGTCCCCCCCCCCCTGAACCAAAAGTACGCTCATGACTGTGGGGTCTGGATCAGCCCCGTTTTACCGCAAACTGTCATCGGTTTGTCAAATGGATCTCCCTAGCCTAATTTTTCTGTACCATCCGATTACAATCGGAAGGATCAGATGACCCCTAACCTAGCTATATATACCGTCCAACCCTAAAACCTAGGACCCCTATCCCATCTATCAATCCTCCTGTGTCGAGTGCCGCCGCCACCCATTCTCTCGAGATCGCCCCGATCACTTCCCTCGTCTTGTGTGATGGACAATTGAGCTCGCTCGTGCCCCCGAGCGCCTTGCGGTGCCGCATCGATCAGCAGTAACCAGGTCAAGCCGCAGCCCCGTGTCTTCTCTCATCTCTCCCTCTGCTCGAGCTCTCTCTCTCTCTCTAATTTCTCATCTCTCCCTCTCTCTGTTTCTGGCTGACAGAAACGAAAGACATGGGGCCAGCAGGAACAGAAACTTGCTGGGGGCGTGCTGTTGACCAAGCCTAGGCTAGTGCCCCGCCGTGCCATCCTCTCCTCCTTCCTTCCTCTTTTCCTCTGCTCTGAAACTCCTCTCTGTTCGTTTCCTGTTTGACAGCATCCCCACGTCATGGTGCCCAAGCTCGTGGCTGCCGGAGCTTCATCGGACGCCTCCAGCGCCGGGAATGGGACCCCCTCGCCCAGATCCATGCCCCCTCGAGCTCACCCTGTCCCTCCTCTGCGTCCTCTCGCTGTGGCCGCCGGCATCTTTTTCCC